>NC_080020.1:62762127-64012127 GCF_030020395.1 Manis pentadactyla
AAGTGAATGCAGTGATGTCTCAGGTCAGGTTTCCAAGGAAAGAGACTCTGAGGTGGAGTTTGCATTCCAGGAGTTTACTGGAAATGCTATGGAAACACTAATGGGGGGGTGAGGGAAGCAACACTAGGGTAGAGAAAGAGATTGAACTAAATGTTTTCATCAGGGGCTTCAGCCCATTGCAAAAGGAGCTCTGAAGCTGGGATGGACTGATCCTCTGGAGGACAGCCTTGGGTGAGACAGCTCTTTCCTCCTGATGGCAATTCCTAAGTGTGAGAAATATGCTCACTGGTCTGAGCTTAGTAAGTGGACACAGAGTCAAAGAGAACAGTGGAGCGAGACTTTAATGGAGGTCTTGCAAGACCGGGTGTCTGGAGAGCAGGCACAGTTAGGGTGGTTACAATAAGCAGTTTATTCCGTAGCATGGGAATCCCTCCCCTGGATCCTCATTGGCTGACTATTACAGGGTTCAAATTCTTTCCCAGATGTCATCTGAGCAAGTTATATCCATATTAGGCTTTCTTTACATTTGTCTTAATTTTATTGGCTGCTTCAAAACTCTTTCTGCAATTTTCTTTAGTGACACACAGCCTGCTCTTTCTCAATCTCCCTCCCCGTCCCAGCTAGAGTGACTCCCTGGTACACATTCTGACACATAGGCCTGTTGTCAGTACCATTTTGTTTAAATGTTAATTTCTCTGGGAATAAATCACCTTTAGTTTTATGCCATTTCTAACACAGGGAAAGACTCAACTGTGAGACTTTAGCTGTGAACATTCATGAAAGATGGAGATTGGGCACCTTGTTCTAGAAGGCAGGAGGGCCTCACTGTTGATAGAACACTGCGGTATCCACTACAAGCTAATGGGCAGTTTCTAAGAAACTGAAGAAGTTAAAACAAAAAATTGTCTCCTATCCTTCCCAATCACAGCAAAACCTTATAAATATATACTATAATTATTTGAAATTTATACTTCTATTTTGACAAGCTCAATTCTAGAATAGGAAAAGTTTAAATAAGACTATCAGGAGCTACTTATCTATTAAAAGTTTTGCTTATCCATAATATAGAAACACACCTTACTACATTTTCAACAGCATAGCAAAACTTACTGTAAGATAAATTCCAGCTGAAATAAGCAGGTGAAGAGAGACAACAAAGGGCCAGGTACTTTATTTTAATGCCCCTAAGTGAGGTTACCTAGTCTATGGAAATGGAGGCTGGGGAAGTGGAACAAAAGCAGACAGGCAGCGAGTTTTTAAAGAAGGTAGGGGGAGGCAGAGCTTAGATTTACAGCGGCGCGAGGATTGGCTAGCCTAAGGCACATTTTTCAGGTTGGGAGGGGGCAGCAGCCGGGGACTTTGGCACGTCATCAGACGTGCTCACTCCTCCAGCCAGTGCCTTCAACCTTACACTTACAAGTGAATTTCATTATTTTTAGAATTCTATTTTATAAATAGAATTGTATTCTATTGTTGTATTCTATTTTATAAATACTGAAGGCTGTTTTGAATGATATCAAATACTTGCCAGCATCCTAGAACTGTATTAAGATTACATTTTTTTTAAGGATACAACATGAGTTTTATTTAATAAATTTCTTCCTCTCATTTTTCATCCCCTTGGTTTTTCTTTTTTGTTCATTTTGTAGATAATTATTTTTTAATTGAAGGGTAGTTAACACACAGTATTACATTACATTAGTTTCAGGTGTACAATGTAGTGATTCAACATTTATATACATGACAATTCTAGGTACCAGCTATCACCATACCAAGCTTTTAAAATATCTTGACTATATTCCTTATGCTATACATTACATCCCGGTTACTTATTTATTTTACCATTGGAAGTGTGTACTTTTTTTTTTTTTTGAGGGCATCTCTCATATTTATTGATCAAATGGTTGCTAACAACAATAAAATTCTATATAGGGGAGTCAATGCTCAATAAACAATCATTAATCCACCCCAAGCCTAATTTTCGTCAGTCTCCAATCTTCTGAGGCATAACAAGCAAGTTCTTACATGGAGAACAAATTCTTACATAGTGAATAAGTTACATAGTGAACAGTATAAGGGCAGGCATCACAGAAACTTTCGGTTTTGCTCATGCATTATGAACTATAAACAGTCAGTTCAAATATTAATACTCATTTGATTTTTATACTTGATTTATATGTGGATACCACATTTCTCGCTTTATTATTATCATTTTTAATAAAATGCTGAAGTGGTAGGTAGATACAAGATAAAGGTAGAAAACATAGTTTAGTGTTGTAAGAGAGCAAATGTAGATGATCAGGTGCGTGCTTGTAGACTATGTGTTAATCCAAGCTAGACAAGGGCAATAAAACATCCACGCATGCAGAAGAATTCTCTCAGAACAGCGGGGGTGAGGTTCTAAGCCTCACCTCTGTTGATCCCAAATTTCTCACCTGATGACCCCCCTGCAACTGTGCCTGTCTTAGGTTGTTCCTCCCTTGAGGAATCTTACCCGTCTCTGGCTAGCCAGTCATCTTCCAGGGCCATACAGGGAAATGTAAAGTAGGTAAGTGAGAGAGAAGCCTTACTGTTTGAAATGGTTAGCTTTTTACTTCTTTGCATATTTATGCCCTGTAGCTTCTAACCCCATCATTTATCTTTACCACTTGGAAGAATTATGATACTCGGTAAATTTGATATGAGGCACGAATTCTATTTAAGGGTTGTAATTAGGAAGGAAGAAGAAAAGCTATAGAAGTAGCAGGCAGAAGAAAACATGGGAAGTTTGATTATTTCTTTGACTTATCTTCTTGTAGAGTAACTTCAGCATGTATAGGTTTTAAGCTACTACTTAAATTGTGCACACACATTAACATAATAGGAGTGTAGTTACATAACCAAAGCATACCTATAATTATCAGCCATCTCCAGTGAAACCAAGAAAACCAGTTAGGCACCTTAGGCAGTTGTGAAAACTTATCTATGATATGGTGGATATTGTCCAACTGGACTTGAACAGTCTGAGAAAAATCAGACAAATTAAAACAACCCATTCCTGGGGAATGTTCACATCCCTTATGTTCTTTTAACAGTAAATAGTCTGTAGTTGTAAGATTTTGGAGCGCTACAATTTGTACTTCTCATAATTCTTGATTGAGTTCCAACAGTATAGATCCAGTCAAATTTGTTGTTTTACTGTATGCACAGGCCAGCTTAGATATCTCCTTCTTCATTCCCATGGCAAGTCCAGGAACTGGTGGGATGAGTGCATCTACAGCTGTAGCAGTGCATGGATCTTTGCTGGTGTTTTTTGATGATCATCTTCTGGCATGAGTCTTCCAGAGAGTGCTGATGTTGGAAGTTCTTTTTCATATCGTATCTTAGTTCATTATCGGGGTAGCCCAATTAGGCTTTGATCCTCTGTATAAACACAAACAGATGCTTTGCCTACACTTTTAAATGCCCTTTATACCATGGTGTAGAACTCATTGGAGGTTACCACACAGGAACTGATTTTTTTTTTTTGGTATCACTAATCTACACTTACATGACGAATATTATGTTTACTAGGCTCTCCCCTATACCAGGTCCCCCCTATAAACCCCTTTACAGTCACTGTCCATCAGCATAGCAAAATGTTGTACAATCACTACTTGCCTTCTCTGTGTTGTACAGCCCTCCCTTTTCTCCTACCCCACCATGCATGCTAATCTTAATACCCCCTACTTCTCCCCCCCTTATCCCTCCCTACCCACCCATCCTCCCCAGTCCCTTTCCCTTTGTTACCTGTTAGTCCATTCTTGAGTTCTGTGATTCTGCTGCTGTTTTGTTCCTTCTGTTTTTCCTTTGTTCTTATATTCCACAGAAAAGTGAAATCATTTGGTATTTCTCTTTCTCTGCTTGGCTTCTTTCACTGAAAATAATACCCTCCAGCTCCATCCATGTTGCTGCAAATGGTTGGATTTGCCCTTTTTTATGGCTGAGTAGTATTCCATTGTGTATATGTACCACTTATTCTTTATCCATTCATCTATCAATGGACATTTAGGTTGCTTCCAATTCTTGGCTATTGTAAATAGTGCTGCGATAAACATAGGGGTGCACTGATCTTTCTCATAGTTGATTGCTGCACTCTTAGGGTAAATTCCTAGGAGTGGAATTCCTGGGTCAAATCGTAAGTCTGTTTTGAGCATTTTGATGTACCTCCATACTGCTTTCCACAATGGTTGAACTAACTTACATTCCCACCAGCAGTGTAGGAGGGTTCCCCTTTCTCCACAGCCTCACCAACATTTGTTGTTGTTTGTCTTTTGGATGGCAGCCATCCTTACTGGTGTGAGGTGATACCTCATTGTAGTTTTAATTTGCATTTCTCAGACAAGTAGCGATGTGGAGCATCTTTTCATGTGTCTGTTGGCCATCTGTATTTCTTTTTTGGAGAACTGTCTGTTCAGTTCCTCTGGCCATTTTTTAATTGGGTTATTTGTTTTTTGTTTGTTGAGGTGTGTGAGCTCTTTATATATTCTGGACGTCAAGCCTTTATCGGATGTGTCATTTTCAAATATATTCTCCCATACTGTAGGGTTCCTTTTTGTTCTATTGATGGTGTCTTTTGCTTTACAGAAGCTTTTCAGCTTAATATAGTCCCATTTATTCATTTTTGCTGTTGTTTTCCTTGCCCAGGGAGATATGTTCAAGAAGAGGTCACTCATGTTAATGTCTAAGAGGTTTTTGCCTTTGTTTTCTTCCAAGAGTTTAATGGTTTCATGGCTAACATTCAGGTCTTTGATCCATTTTGATTTTACTTTTGTATATGGGGTTAGACAATGGTCCAGTTTCATTCTCCTACATGTAGCTGTCCAGTTTTGCCAGCACCATCTGTTGAAGAGACTGTCATTTCCCCACGGTATGTCCATGGCTCCTTTATCAAATATTAATTGACCATATATGTCTGGGTTAATGTCTGGATTCTATAGTCTTTTCCATTGGTCTGTGGCTCTGTTCTTGTGCCAGTACCAAATTGTCTTGATTACTATGGCTTTATAGTAGAGCTTGAAGTTGGGGAGTGAGATTCCCCCCTACTTTATTCTTCTTTCTCAGCATTGCTGTGGCTATTCGGGGTTTTTGGTGTTTCCATAAGAATTTTTGAATTATTTGTTCCAGTTCATTGAAGAATGCTGTTGGTAGTTTGATAGGGATTGCATCGAATCTGTATATTGCTTTGGGCAGGATGGCCATTTTGACGATATTAATTCTTCCTAGCCACGAGCATGGGATGAGTTTCCATCTGTTAGTGTCCCCTTTAATTTCTCTTAAGAGTGACTTGTAGATTTCAGAGTAAAAGTCTTTCACTTCTTTGGTTAGGTTTATTCCTAGGTATTTTATTTTTTTTGATGCAATTGTGAATGCAGCTGTTTTCCTAATTTCTCTTTCTGTTAGTTCATTGTTAGTATATAGGAAAACCACAGATTTCTGTGTATTGATTTTGTATCCTGCAACTTTGCTGTATTCCAATATCAGTTCTAGTAGTTTTGGGGTGGAGTCTTTAGGGTTTTTTTATGTACAGTGTATTGTCATCTGCAAATAGTGACAGTTTAACTTCTTCTTTACCAATCTGGATTCCTTGTATTTCTTTGTTTTGTCTGATTGCCGTGGCTAGGACCTCCTGTACTATGTTAAATAACAGTGGAGAGAGTGGGCATCCCTGTCTAGTTCCCGATCTCAGAGGAAATGCTTTCAGCTTCTCGCTGTTCAGTATAATGTTGGCTGTGGGTTTATGATATATGGCCTTTATTACGTTGAGGTACTTGCCCTCTATTCCCATTTTGCTGAGAGTTTTATCATGAATGGATGTTGAACTTTGTCAAATGCTTTTTCAGCATGTATGGAAATGATCATGTGGTTTTTGTCTTTCTTTTTGTTGATGTGGTGGATGATGTTGAATGACTTTCGAATGTTGTACCATCCTTGCATCCCTGGGATGAATCCCACTTGGTCATGGTGTATGATCCTTTTGATGTATTTTTGAATTCGGTTTGCTAATATTTTGTTGAGTATTTTTGCATCTACGTTCATAAGTGATATTGGTCTGTAGTTTTCTTTTCTGATGGCATCTTTGCCTGGTTTGGGTATTAGGATGATGTTAGCTTCATAGAATGAGTTTGGGAATATCCCCTCCTCCTCTATTTTTTGGAAAACTTTAAGGAGAATGGGTATTATGTCTTCCCTGTATGTCTGATAAAATTCTGAGGTAAATCCATCTGGCCTAGGGGTTTTGGTCTTTGGTAGTTTTTTGATTACCCCTTCAATTTCGTTGCTGGTAATTGGTCTGTTTAGATTTTCTGTTTCTTTCTGGGTCAATTGTGGAAGGTTGTATTTTTCTAGGAAGTTGTCCATTTCTCCTAGGTTTCCCAGCTTGTTAGCATATAGGTTTTCATAGTATTCTCTAATAATTCTTTGTATTTCTGTGGGGTCCGTCGTGATTTTTCCTTTCTTGTTTCTGATACTGTTGATTTGTGTTGACTCTCTTTTCTTCTTAATAATTCTGGCTAGAGACTTATCTATTTGTTTATTTTCTCGAAGAACCTGCACTTGGTTTCATTGATTTTTGCTATTGTTTTATTCTTCTCAATTTCATTTATTTCTTCTCTGATCTTTATTATGTCCCTCCTTCTGTTGACCTTAGGCCTCATTTGTTCTTCTTTTTCCAATTTCGATAATTGTGATATTAGACCATTCATTTGGGATTGCTCTTCCTTTTTTAAATATGCTTGGATTGCTATATACTTTCCTCTTAAGACTGCTTTTGCTGTGTCCCACAGAAGTTGGGGCTTAGTGCTATTGTTGTCATTTGTTTCCATATGTTGCTGGATCTCCATTTTGATTTGGTCATTGATCCATTGATTATTTAGGAGCATGTTGTTAAGCCTCCATGTGTTTGTGAGCCTCTTTGCTTTCTTTGTACAGTTCATTTCTAGTTTTATGCCTTTGTGGTCTGAAAAGTTTGTTGGTAGGATTTCAATCTTTTAGAATTTTCTGAGGCTCTTTTTGTGTCCTAGTATGTGGTCTATTCTGGAGAATGTTCCATGTGCACTTGAGATGAATGTGTATCCTGTTGCTTTTGGATGTAGAGTTCTGTAGATGTCTATTAGGTCCATCTGTTCTAGTGTGTTGTACAGTGCCTCTGTGTCCTTACATATTTTCTGTCTGGTGGATCTGTCCTTTGGAGTGGGTGGTGTGTTGAAGTCTCCCAAAATGAATGCATTGCATTCTATTTCCTCCTTTAATTCTGTTAGTATTTGTTTCACATATGTTGGTGCTCCTGTATTGGGAGCATATGAATTTATAATGGTTATTTCCTCTTGTTAGACTGAGCCCTTTATCATTATGTAGTGTCCTTCTTTATCTCTTGTTACTTTCTTTGTTTTGAAGTCTATTTTGTCTGATATTAGTACTGCAACCCCTGCTTTCTTCTCGCTGTTGTTTGCTTGAAATATGTTTTTCCATCCCTTGACTTTTAGTCTGTACATGTCTTTGGGTTTGAGGTGAGTTTCTTGTAAGCAGCATATAGATGGGTCTTGCTTTTTTATCCATTCTATTACTCTGTGTCTTTTGACTGGTACATTCAGCGCATTAACATTTAGGGTGACTATTGAAAGATATGTACGTATTGCCATTGCAGGCTTTAAATTCGTGGTTACCAAAGGTTCAAGGTTAGCCTCTTTAGTATCTTACTGCCTAACTTAGCTCGCTTATTGAGCTGTTATATACACTGTCTGGAGATTCTTTTCTTCTCTCCCTTCTTATTCCTCCTCCTTGATTCTTCATATGTTGGGTGTTTTGTTCTGTGCTCTTCCTAGGAGTTCTCCCATCTACAGCAGTACCTGTAAGATGTTCTGTAGAGGTGGTTTGTGGGAAGCAAATTTCCTCAGCTTTTGTTTGTCTGGTAATTGTTTAATCCCACTGTCATATTTGAATGATAGTCTTGCTGGATACAGTATCCTTGGTTCAAGGCCCTTCTGTTTCATTGTATTAAATATATCATGCCATTCTCTTCTGGCCTGTAGGGTTTCTGTTGAGAAGTCTGATGTTAGCCTGATGGGTTTTCCTTTATAGGTGACCTTTTTCTCTCTAGCTGCCTTTAAAACTCTTTCCTTGTCCTTGATCTTTGCCATTTTAATTATTATGTTTCTTGGTGTTGTCCTCCTTGGATCCTTTCTGTTGGGGGTTCTGTGTATTTCTGTGGTCTGTTCGATTACTTCCTCCCCCAGTGTGGGGAAGTTTTCAGCAATTATTTCTTCTTAGATACTTTCCATCTCTTTTCCTCTCTCTTCTTCTTCTGGAACCCCTATAAATGGATATTGTTCCTTTTGGATTGGTCACACAGTTCTCTTAATATTGTTTCATTCCTGGAGATCCTTTTATCTCTCTCTCTGTCAGCTTGTATGCATTCCTGTTCTCTGGTTTCAGTTCCATCAATGGTCTCTTGCATCCTATCCATTCTGCTTATAAACTCTTCCAGAGTTTGTTTCATTTTTGCAATCTCCTATCTGGCATCTGTGATCTCCCTCCAGACTTCATCCCATTTCTCTTGCGTATTTCTCTGCATCTCTGTCAGCATGTTTATGATTCTTCTTTTGAATTCTTTGTCAGGAAGACTGGTTAGGTCTGTCTCCTTCTCTGGTGTTGTCTCTGTGATCTTTGTCTGCCTGTAACTTTGCCTTTTCATGGTGATAGGAATAGTTTTCAGAGCTGGGACGAGTGACAGCTGGAAGATCTTCCCTTCTTGTTGGTTTGTGGCCCTCCTCTCCTGGGAGAACAGCGACCTCTAGTGGCTTGTGCTGGGCAGCTGCTCGCAGACAGGGTTTCTGCTTCCTGCCCGGCTGAAGTTTATCTCCACTGTTGCTGTGGGCGTGGCCTGGCTTGGGCAGCTGTTCCAAAGTGGTGGAGTCACGTTGGAGGGGGAGCGGCTAGGAGGCTATTTATCTCCGTAAGGGGCCTCCCTGCTCCCTGCAGCCCAGGGTTAAGGTGCCCAGAGTTCCCCAGATTCCCTACCTCTGGATTAAGTGTCCCTCCCTGCCCCTTTAAGACTTCCAAAAAGCACTCGCCAAAACAAAACAACGACCACAAAAAAAAAAAAAAATTTTTTTGAATTAAAAAAAAAAAAAAGGTGGCTGCTCGTTTTTCTTTATTCTCTGGCGCCAGCCTCAGGCATCTGCTCACCGGTCTTGCTGCCCTGTTTCCCTAGTATTGGGGTCCCTATCCCTTTAAGACTTCCAAAAAGCGCTCGCCAAAACAAAACAGAAAAAAAAAAAAAAAAATTGGTCGCTCGCTTTTCTTATGTCCTCCAGCGCCCGGCCTCCAGTGCCCGCTCACTGTTCTTGCTGCCCTGTTTTCCTAGTATCCACGGCCCCCTGTGCACGCACTGTCTGCACTCTGGCCTGGATGGCGGGGGCTGGGTATTCGGCAGTCCTGGGCTCCGTCTCCCTCCCGCTCTGCCTATTCTTCTCCTGCAGGGAGTTTGGGGGATGGGCACTCGGCTCCCACTGGGCCGGGGCTTGTATCTTACCCCCTACGCGTGGCACTGGGTTCTCTCAGGTGCAGATGTGGTCTGGATATTGTCCTGTGTCCTCTGGTCTTTATTCTAGGAAGGGTTGTCTTTGTTATATTTTCATAGATATATGTGGTTTTGGGAGGAGATTTCCGCTGCTCTACTCACGCCGCCATCTTCTGCCCATCTCTTAGATTTCATTTTTAAATCAGAATCTTCACCAGTTCAGAAGGGTACACAGTCCTCATTCAATCTGAGTTTCTACTCATCAATGTTTTCAAAAATATAAACACATTTCTTCATACTGATGCACTCTACTTTGAATTTAAAAGCAACAATTGCACTGAGATTCCATTAACCAAATGAAACGTATTGCTGATAAAGAAAAAAATACATATGCACAGTTTTAAATCACAAACTGTCTCTGATTTATTTTTCTCACAGAAAACTAGCTTCATTTTATTACAAACAGAAAGTCACTATAACCATGACTCAGCAATTATTTAAATCAGTAACTGTGGTACAGAAATTCAAATTTAGAAAAAGTATGATAATAGAGTTTTATTGAATTTTTATTGAAAGCAGGAAAATTGGTCCCTACAAATGATCTATTCAGCATAATGGTAAGAATGAGCCATTACTGCCATAAAATGGGTTTGTCTTGGTTTGGTGACTAGGCAAGACTTAGAAAATCTTCAGGACTTCAGCAGTTAAACCCATTTATTTCTCATTTACAGGAATTTGCACTGCAGGTTTCACATGACCATTAAAACACACTATAGACACTTTCAGCCCAACATTATCAAGCTTTCATCAAACTGAAGGTCTACACTCAAAGAGCAGCTTTTCAGCTGCTCGTGCACAGCATGAATTCATACTCTTCTCCAAAACCAAAATGGCCCTGGAAGGAGTTAGAAAAGTAAATGTCAAAGGTCCTTGAAATCCTACCAAGGCTGGTTTCCCAACTTGAGCTTTGAAGATTGGAACCAGTTTTATTTCCAAGGGGAAAGCATCCTTTACAAGATTATCCTTTTCAATTTGACCTAGGCTAAGGAAAAGGATTATTACTTCCATGGAGACAAAGACTTTTGCATCTGCCAATACTGGCTTGTTACAGCCTTTGAAGAGCAAGGCACAAAAAGCTACTGTCTAATTCTGGAGAAGAGATACTACTTCCTGCTTAGCTTCCAAGGACAGAAGGGTCCAGCTACACAGGGTAACAACTGGCTTTATAAGAGAGGATGATTGCTTTTCATATATTTACAAAGATAATTTAAAATGTTTTAGAAAAGGGAAGAGTAGGCAATTCTGTTCCTATTTTTGACCCCGAAATTGTTCAATTAGAAAATCCCTTTCAAAGAACCCAAGGCATTACGGGGTGAGTGTGCATGTCCCAAGAATTTTTATATACACATATAATTTAAATGTTGCAATAGCCATTAAAAATAGATTTTTTATTATGCTTATTTTGGAGATATGGAAACTAAGGCATAAGGGGTGGGGTGGGGTAGAACGGACATTTACTTCTATATCATGAATCAGCATTGGAATCCAGCTCTATACAGTGCTAAAAATAGGCTCTTTTGACTCTATCAAAGGTCATAATTTGACAGCCTGACATCCACTGACTATTTTCTTTGGCCTGAATAATGATTTGGAACTATTTAGAATCCTGTGCCAAACAACCTGAAGTCCACAAACTATTGTGTTTGGCCTGAAAATAATTTGGAACAATTGAGAATCATGCCAAACTTTAGTAAAGCAGGAGATTTTCTATAGAAATCAAAAGAGCTGGTATTTCTCCTTGTCAACAACCTATTGGATCTCGAAAGTGTCTATGCTTTTTTAGGTGGGGCATGGCTTTACCGATGAATCCCCAGTTCCCTTTACATTCCTTTCAATGATGTTAAGAGATATATGTCTGCAGTGCTTTTTTACTTATTGTTAGGGACTGAATTGTATCCCATCCCAAATTCATATGCTGAATCCCTGTTCTCCAATGTGACTATATTTGGAGACAGGGCCCTTAAGGATATAATTAAGATTAGTTGATGTCATAATGTAGGGTCTTCATCTGATAGGAACTAGTGTCCTTATCAGAAGAGGAGGAGACAACAAATCTCTCTCTGTACCTCGTGAAACCAGGTAAGGCCCAGCAAGAAGAGGGCCACCTGCAAGCCAGAAAGAGAAGCTTCACCAGAAACCAGCTCTGCTGGCATCCTCATCTTGAAATTCTAGCCTCCACAACTGGAAGAAAAGAAATATTTATCCCTTAAGTCACTAACTCTATGTTATGCTGTTGTGGCATCCTGAACAAACTAATACACTTGTTTTCAGCTCTCTGCATTCATTCCATTGCTGTTAAGTGCGTGGTCCCTTTACCTGAGTTTGTTATATGCAGTTTTTCCCCTTGCCATAGAGAAGATATCCTGAGTTATACTAATTTTAATGTCATGAAATTTTGAATGGTCCAGATATAGATTTATTAGAAAATGATGGTATATAAGACTTTGATGTGAAATATCCAGAGTAAACATACATCTTAATCAATATATTCAAATAGTGATTTGAAAATTTATTCCCTGAGGAGAAATATGTTGACAAAATGGTATGATTTTATTTCTGAAACAGTGTGCCCACAGACACGTGAGATATCTGGAAGGATGTTCATCATAATAATTAAGCCACAGATAGTGGCTTAAAACTTTTCTCTAATGTTTGAATTACTTACAAATGGCATACACCATTTTATCATAATCAATATGTTATAAAATGAATATGTAACATATAAAGAATGAAAAAATGAAAAATAGATCAAATATCATATGTCCAACTAAAATTTAATACTCATGATGATACAAACTATTTTTTACTTATTTACCTCTGTATTCCCGGGGCCTTCACACTGTAGATACTCGACTTGTGAAGAGAATGAATTCCAAACCCAGCATAGCACAAAGGAAGTAAAATCAACTAAATCCAACTGGGTTCCGTTCCTGACTTTTTCAATAACTGCAGTGTTATTACCTCCCTAAACTTAGCACAGACTTACTTTAATTTTAAAAGTCAAATAAAAGGATTAAATTCATATTTTGCCTATGGACATGAACACTCCTAAGACCCTAGGACAGAAACTGATTTTAAAATTTGTACATGGAATTGTTCTAATACATAGTATGCTTGTTCTTCAGCTGATGGGAAAAGAGTCCTCTGAGCTAGGGCACTGAGGTGTTCTATCACCAATCCTTTAATGAAAAAAGGATGTAAAAGAATTGATACAATATGGGTTTGTACATTGGAAGCAATTTGTCCAGATAAATCAGTAAAAAACAATAATTGTTTTGGTATGCTATCATTTTAAAACTCCTTCAGAAGTTTGATCCATTACTAAATGTCTAAAGAAAACTTAGATATAAGTGAATGTGTTGTTACTGGCCCTGATTTTGAAACACATTTTGAGGAAATGATTAAAAGTTATTTTTAAATATTATACAAACACTGACGAATAACTGCTCCAATGCATTCTAGGTAATCTTAAAAAGTTAGCATAGTTCTAGAAGCATCTGATTTACTCTCTGGAGTAGTTTATATACTAGAGTAATTAAACTTGTATAAATAATTTCCCAAAATATTTTTGATAGTATTATACCAAATTAATCATAGTGATGTCTTTTTACATAATAAGTTCATGTATTTGTCATGATTTGAAATACTGAAACTGCATAAAATCACCCACTTTCCTATCCATACCCAATCCTAACTTTCTTTCATATGCTCCCCTTTGACAAAAGTACTTTTTTTAAACAACAAATAATCATATTGAATAATTAATGAAGATAGTAACCATATTTAAGAAGTGGGGGAAAAAAATGAAAGGCCATTCATTTCATTAACCTCTCAGATATTGAAAAATTCTGTAAAGTCTAAAAGAAAAGTTTGATAAGAAATGGGACCTTCAAAATTTAGAAGTAATTAGAAATTTCTAGAAATATGTTTTAAGAATGCAAAACACAGGCATCTCCAAACATGCGAATCCACACAAAGCATTCAAATTACATTTCATATTAAGATGGCTTGAATTTAAACTACATCTGACAGATGGGTTCTACTGTATCTGGTTATAACTTACACCTTATGTTTTAATCTTAGTTGTATGAAAGTAGATTATTTTTAGCATCCTCCCTACCAATGAACACCACTCATTTAGCCCACTTGCATATTTTACTGGTTAGCGAGAATAGTGATGAAATGAAACTCAGAGCTGGACATTGAAAGAATATGTGGACATGGGAGTCCATTTCTTTATACGTGTATATCTACTAATTAGTGTGTACATACTTGTATTACTTCAAAACTACAAATGTGGGAATTTTTTCTCATTGTTTGGAATTTCCATCAGTGGTCTTCTAGGATGAAACTCCTATTGTCAGTCAAAGTCATACAATAAATATTCAAAGAATTTTTATTCAACACCTATAATACACCACAGAATTTTTGCTAAACACTCAAGATTCATTAGTAAATAGGACATGATTCCTGCCCTGTGAAACCATCTAGTGGAGAAAGACAAACAACAAATAAGGTATTGCTAGTATGATGAGTATTAAAAGCAAACAGGCAAAGGAGAGTGTGGGATGCCACAGGAGTATATAGCAAATCAATTTGACTTAGTTTAGCGTGTCAGGGAGGACCTCAAGGAAGAAGATGTTTAAATTGAGACTTATAGAATTAGTAACATTTAACCAGACAATGATGGTGAAATTGAATTTTGGATACAGTGATAAGCCAATGGAAGAAGAAAGCTATGTATACTCAGGAGCTCTGTAAGAAGTCCTGGCAGTAGGATAGAGAAGGAAAGGAGGGGAGAGTCTGGAGTTGATGCTCAGACAAGAATGAGTAGGTCCTTGAGCAAATGGAGGCTCAGAAAAATGAAGGAAAAGATAAGAGCTACTTTGCAAAATGTACAAGATAAGAGAACTCCTTCCAAAAAGTAATTTATAGTCTGTTTATGAGAATATATCACACACAAAAAACAAACAAAAAAACTCCAATATATTTTTAGGTCACTATGATAAGAAGTAGAAGTAAAATTAATAAAATTGCACACTATCCTATGTATAGCCTGACAAATATTTTGTAGATCTTGGTAACATCTCCTGTTTCAAAACCTTTACAATAATGAAGTTGTCTTTAATGGCTAGACTCATCTCTCTAGAAATTGAAATCATATTAGGTAAAAGTCTTATAGAGAAAATACAAATGTGACAGAAAAATCACAATAAAAAAATACATTGTGAACAAGTGTAAGATAGAGGCTATCATCAAAAAGAAAAGATGGAAGAATTATGTGAGATCTCAATTTCTTAAATAAATTATTTTAAAAAAAGGATTCAGAGAATTGTTTATGCTCACTGAAGACAGTAGGGAAAACAGCTTGTTTAGATCATATTTAGTTTCCTGAGAATGGATGCTACATTTGTCTACAAATTTTTCCTTCTTAATGACCAGAAATCAAATTAATAAAATACATTATTAATGCAACTGTTTTAGTGTAGAGCATAATGTATGTTCTTGTTTTCCTGTCTGAGATACTCAACTCTAAGGTAACTATATGCCATAAACAAAGCAAAACATCATAGCTGTGTCACATTCCATTGTATTAAGCATCTGTGAGTTTACAGGCACTGTGATTTTTGGAGGAGGAGCACTTGGTTATTCTAAAATGGTTGGACAATTCAGGCTTCTTTTCCATTAGAAATAAAACAAATAAGCCAGAATTTGAATCTCTGGTGGAGAGCTCACTGAAGCTCATTTAATAATCAGACCCTTTTCTTTTACATATTGCTAAGGAACCACAGATGGTAGAGGTTTGGAATTTTTCCCAGAAATGACTCTGAAAGCAAAGGCAGAAAAGCAACTGTGGTTTTGTACTAGTTAAGCATGACCCCATCTCGATTTTCATAAATACTAAAGTGATGAGCCAAATCAGAATACCCTGCGCTATTTAAAGTTTGACCAATGACTCACAAATGCCTAATAAGGGATTTTTCTTACCGAACCTGGCTACTATCCATAACCCAGAGGAAATTGTTGGAGAGGCTGTGCTTCCTTTCTGGGCCTAACAAAAGAAGTTGAAAAGGTAAGGAGAGTTTCGAAAATGTTTTGATGTGGCAAGAATCAAGCAACCTAACAGGTGTTCTGCATCTACAAAGCTGATTCTTCCCTAGTTAGGTACAAATGGTCCCTCCTTTTGGCTGTAGCAATAGAGCTATAACAAATTTGGAAAAATAAAATGTCAGTTTGTATACAAGTACTCCCAAATACTATATGAACACTGATGCTAGTATTAGAAATAGTACCGGTGGACTGTTTAGACCCATTTTTCTTGATAATATTGCAATAAAGCCTTTTATGTCTCAGTGCTGATCATTGCCTGCACATTGTGAGAGGGACACCTGAAAGCATTTCTGTAGTGGGCACCACATTAAAAGAGCAACCATTCTAGTGCATACTCTCCTGGAAAAGATACTGGGACATAGGTGCGCCATGCAATAATATTATAGACAGAAAGCACCTTGATAAGCCATCAAGATGGATTTTAGCATGGAAATTTATTGGAAAAAACTGGTTTAATTTTGCTTACTTATTTTAAAGAATTTCAAGCTTTTTGTTTTCTATGGCAGAGGACTTAGATGCATAATGATTTTTTGTTTGCTTATATCCTGTGAAATAAATGCTATTGGTACCCTGCTAATATCTCCTCATCTATCCATCAATGTCACATAGAGACAACCTCTTATTCTCTGGATTCAGTAGCATTCTTGCTTATGAAACAGGACAAATATGGAAAAAACTTATGCTCCAAAACAGCCCTCACACAGTGAGGGAGGTAAATCTTGAATGTAAGTTAATCATTCCTTATTGTGACAATTTTGAGATATGTTCCACACATTTGTCAGAGTCTTCAGAGAAGACTGACAATCATCAGCTGTCCATTCAGTAACATACTCTTCATTAGCTTTGCTCTCACTGTCAGTGCTTCCTGACAGCTCCTCCCAATAAGACTTATTTTCAAATTGTTGTATTGAGGTCTTTGGGGGAACCCAAGGCAATACATCACCCAGACTGTTAAGCATACTCAATAATAACTTGGTATTTCTGAGGTAATATTCTGGAGCAGTATTACTAACATTAAGAACTCTGTGGAATGCAGGATTCTAGGAAGAGGGTAGGGCAGGAGGTCACGGTGATAACCTCCCATGTACACACCTAGGGAAAAACTACAGCTTAACACAACTAACTCTGAGAATGACCTGAAGGGCAGTGGAACAGACCTTCTACACATAAGGAAAAGAAGAGAGCACATTGAGAAGGGTAAAGTGTCAGTGCCACAATCAGCTGAATACAAGCCTTTTCCCCATCCCAACCCACAAGAAGGAGGGAGTGAGGGACAGAGAGAGAGAAGAAATACTTGTGCAGGAGTCCAGTACACACAGCCCTGGGGATCTACTACAGAAAGATGAGTCCCTATAACATTGGCTTTGAAAATCAATAGGACTAGACACAGGGAGAGCTGGAGGGCTCTGTGAAGCTAAGTCCATACTCATGGAGGATCAGTGAGCCTTGTCAATCACTCAGAGACCCAACACAGAAGCAGCAGTTTGAAAGGAGATGTATTATCTTTGGGAAGTGTTCTGGAGGGGTAGGGTCTGAAGGAGCTCTCTCCAGGGAAGAAAGGGCTGGTGAACACCACATTTCCAGCTCTTCCTCAGCCTAGATGGTCATCAAAAAGTATTGAATATCTAGGAATAAATTTAACCAAGGGGGTGAAAAAAACCTGTACTCTGAAATCTATGAAACATCAATGAAAGAATTTGAAGATGACAAATAATGGAAAGCTCTTCCATGCTCGTGGATAGGAAGACTCAATATTGTTAAAATGACCATAGTTCTCAAAACAATCTACAGATTCAAAGCAAATCATACCAAAATACCAGTGGTATTTTTCACAGACCTAGGGCAAATAATCCTAAAGTTTGCATGGAATCACAAAAGACCCCAAATATCCAAAGTAATCTTGAGAAAGAAGAACAAAACTAGTGGTGTCATGCTCCCTGACTTCAAGCTATACTACAAAGCTACTGTGATCAAACCAATATGGTGCTGGCACAGGATAGATACATAGATCAATGGGACAGAATAGAGATCCCAGAAATAAGCCCACACATATTTGGCCAATTAACACATTACAAAGCAGCCATGAATATACAATGGGGCTAAGACAGTCTCTTCAATAAAGGGTGCTGGGAAAGCTGAACAACTACATGCAAAAGAATGAACCTGAGTTACTGTCTTACACCAGGCACAAAAATAGACTCAAAATGGATTAAGGTCTAAATATAAGATCTTAAAATTCTATAAGAAAGCATAAGCAGTAAACTCTTGAACATTAGCTTTAGTAATTTTTTTCTGGATATGTCTCCCCAAGCAAAGGAAACAAAAGCAAAAATAAATAAGACTACATCACACAAAAGCTTCTGCACAGAAAAGGACACTATCAACAAAATGAAAAGGCAACCTACTGTATAGAAGAAGATATTTCCAAATGATATATCTTGTAACAGGCTAATATCCAAAATATATAAGAACTCATACACCTCAATACCAAAAATGCAAATCCCAATTAAACATTGGGCAGAGGACCTGAAAAGACATTTTTCTAAAGAAGACATACAGATGGCCAACAGACACATGAAGAGATGCTCTACATCACCAGTCATCAGGGAAATGCAAATTAAAACCACAGTGAGATAGCACCTCACACTAGTCAGAATGACCACTATCTAAAAGACAAGAAAAACAAGTGTTCACAAGGATGTGAAGAAAATGAAAATCTCCTATACTGTTGGTGGGAAAGTAAATTGGTGCAGCCACTGTGGAAAGCAGTATGGAGGTTCCTCAAAAAACTAAAAATAGAAATACTGTATGACCCAGTAATTCAACTTCTGGGTATTTACCTGAAGAAAATCACTGATTCAAAAAGACTATGCACTCATATTCCTATGTTTATTGCTGTATTATTTACAACAGCCAAGATATGGAAACAACCAGACTATTTGTCATAGATGAGTGGATAAAGAGGTGAGTGGATAAAGAGGTGGTACATATGCAAATGGAATATTACTCAGCAATTAAAAAAATAATTAAATCTTGCTATTTCTACAACATGGATGGACCTAGAAGGTATTATGCTAAATGAACTTAACAAAGCAAGACAAATACCACATGATTTCACTTATATGTGGAATCTAAAAACAAATGAATGATACAGAAATAGACTCATAGAGAAAAGACTGGTGGTTGACATGCAGTAGGGTGGGTGAAATAGATGAAGGGATAAAAAGGCACAAATTCCAATTATATTGTAAATTAGTTACCAGATGAAAGTACAGCACAGGGAATATAGTCAATGAAACTGTGATATCTTTGTATGTTGACAGTTGGTAATACACTTACTGGGGTGAGCATTTAATAATGTAGATAACTGTCATATCACTATGCTGTGCACCTAAAACCAATGTAATATTTTATATCAACTATACTTCAAATTTAAAAAAACGTAATGTAGGTCTTATAAAATATATGTAGGAAATTTTCTTTTTAAACCTTAGTTTCCCAGACAAAAACTTACTTGAGATATACTCTTTCACTTCTTTGGCCCTGGCTTAACTAAAGACAAGACTTACCTGGAATGTAAAACTTTGTATCCAGTGACAACATAGAACAGTTTAGCACTTCCTTTTTGAGTTCCACATCTTGCTTTTCCTGTTTTCCTTTTGGTTCTAGTTGTTTCTCTAATTTCACCTTTGCATATTGACAGAGAAAGACAGATAAGAAATACCAAGAATAGGAGTCTGAACAGATAGGCTAAGTCCAGCAAGCACTGAAAATATGAGTAAACTCACTAACACTAAACTCACTAACACTAATACTAATAGTGAATATTTGAGTCATTAAAGATAGAATTTGTAAATATCCTTGTGAGAAAAGAAGCCCAATAGAAGGGGCATCAGTTGACATATAACACAATCATCAGGGAAGAAGGAAGAAAGAAATCTGAGAATCATCATATTCCCTCTAGAAATTCCCTTAAATTCTGAGTCTACATGACAGAATTTTGTCTGGTCTCCATGATTCAATTCCTTAATTACATTATATAGTTTTGAAATTTGACATTATAGAGATTCTGTTAGAATTTAAAATGTTAGTGTAGGTCGGCAATTAAAGAATGCAGAAATTAGACAGACCCTAAAAGAATAGTTTATCTCTCTGCAGGAGTTGAGCAAATTATTTCACACAATGTCTAACCCAACAGAATAACAGTATTAGCAAACAAAACTTGATCTCATCACCTGCTTTGCCAAATCTCTATTTTTCTTGCACTTCTAAGAAACTAGTTGGCAGAAAAAGGAACAGAAAATGTAATCACAAAATGCAAAACCTGAAACACTTTAAAACCTAAAATGAAAAATATTTGATAATCCTCCCAAATCAATATCCAGCTTTGCAAAATCCTACTTCCCTGATACACTACACTGAACACATCCTCATCACTAGAATTAAGTTGTAAGGCAACTGTTAATACTGTACTCGCCACAACACGCTCTGTAAGAACAAAACAAAAGAGTATCGGTGGTGATAGTAGTTGAACCATCTGTGCTGCCAGATAGCGTAAAAATTCAGACCTATTCACCACACAGATAGATGGTTGCTTCATTTCAGGAAAAGCAATTTCTTAATAAAAATTCTTGATCTCCATTTCCACCTATTGGAAACTCTTAAAAACCCTAATGACAAAAATACTGAGAATTAAGAATTTTAAGGAAAATGTTGTAAAACAGAAAATAATGCAGCACTTTTAATATTATTTCATATTTTCTCACATAGCAAACATCCATTTACAGAGATGTTTTTCTATATCTTATGAAGTAGTTTGTGTAAGATTGGCTGTATTTCCTCTCTAAATTATCAGCTGAATTCTCTGTTAAATCCACCTAAGGCTTAGAGAATTCTCTGATAAATATATGTATACACACACACACACACAAAAATATATGTATACATATACAGAAAGAGAAAAAGAGGGGAGAGAGAAGAAAAAGAGAGGACGGAAGATAGATATATTTTTATCTTTATCTGTATCTATCATTCTATGCAATTAAGGTTTTCTAATTCTTAACCTATTTTTAGTTCTCACTATGTTGACACTAGTGGTCCCTTAGCAATACTGATAGAAAAAAAAAAGCCTTTGGGGGAGATGCAACAAATACTCTCCAAGAACTCAGATAAGGATGGCTTCTGAAGGAGAAGTAAAGGAAAACGATGTGTGCTTCTGCAGAAGGCACAGGCACAGGGAAACTTTTCTTGTCCTAGCCACCAGCAATAATACATTGATGCTAGGAGTGGGGTGGATGCAAAAACCCTCTGCCCTGGTTGCAAGCAGAGGTTTACAACCTCAGGACAAGAGTTAGTAAACTCCCTCCTACTCAAGACTTAAGAAAGGCTGGTTCTGAGAAAACCTCCTCCTGCTGCCCAGGAGCACAAGGTTTGTTTAAGATTCAAGTGGACAAGAAGAGAGCAGAGATCTGTCCCTGCCTTTATCATAAGGCTAAGAATAAGCAACAAGCATAATAGCCTGCTGTTGGTAGAGTAAGAAGCACATGAATAGGTCCCCTCCCTATAGAACAAGTGAAGAAGAATAACAGAAAGCTTAGAGTGGAGTAAAAAAACACACAGAAAAGCCCTTAAGCTCACCAGATCCTATATTAAAACACAAATCATCTAGAGCCCTCTTCTAGAGGAATATGAAGAATATGGAACCAAGAAGATAATAAAGTCCACAGTTCAACTGAATAGATTCAATCAGTTGCTTAATCTTTACTTGAGGCATGTATGGTGTATTTTTAAGGCTGCATTATGTGATGATTATTCAGTTAATCACTACCTCCTATCAATAGACTTAAGAAATAAAATGCATTTGGGTCTTTTATATTCAAGCATTGATTTTAAAGATTTATAAACACTAAAAATGTAGTTTGGTAAGGCTTCATAATATATGTAACTTAAAACATAAAACGATCTAGTGGTCCAGATATAGAATGTGACATCACTTTTCATTATCACTGATGAAAAAAGAACAAAAATCCAAGTGTTAGAGTGAGGAGAGATGAAAGGAACATTCATTTAGAAGTTTTCCTACCTCTTGATGAATCATATTGCTCAAGGCAGAATCCATTTCCAGAATACATATGTCCAAAGAGGATTCATAAAACTTCAGAACCAGTCAGCTGCCAATGAAAGAATAATGTTAGGAGAAAAATACATAATTGAACTTTTCTCCCCCTCTATATTTCTTAAAAAATTGAGAAAGAGGAATTAGAGTTAAGAAAAGGGAACTGTATTTGTTTTCTTAGAAAATAAGTACACTGAAATTTGATAATTATGGTGGTCAATTTAAGCTCAAGTATAGAATTGGATATTTTTAACAATTTTGAGACCTCAGGATTATTTTTTAATGCTGAAGTTAAAAGAATATTTTTGAAATGCTTTCAAACTATGTAGAAGAAAGAATCAAAAGAAAGCTCCTTGAGTTTCTTGCCATTTTTAATGAGTATGCAGATTATTTAAGCACACTAATCCTCGTGATATTTATGGTTAGCTGGAAATCCTCTGCTTTGTATAGTTACTATGGCACAAAAGCTAGTTTCACCTATTGTTATTCTCATTAAAGTAATTAAGCTTTAAGAAGCAGGTGAGATTGTATAAGTTTTTTTTTCACTGTGAAAATCAAATTTAAAAAGCCAAATTATAGTTTGTGTTGATTTAATATTCCTTTGGCAATATTCTTTTTCTGTAATGGTCAATCTACCATGCATACTTGAAAAAAATGTATGTTTTGCTATTGAGAAGAATGTGCTATAAATTTCAATTTGGTCAAGTTGGTTGAAAGTTCAGGTCCCCTAAATCCT
The DNA here is from genome assembly GCF_030020395.1 of Manis pentadactyla. NCBI lineage: Eukaryota > Metazoa > Chordata > Mammalia > Pholidota > Manidae > Manis > Manis pentadactyla. Next base: position 62,784,688 of record NC_080020.1, read on the forward strand.
TACTGATTTTCTGTCTTCTTATATTGATTACTGAGAGAGAAGTGAGAAAGTCTCCAAGTATACCTATAAGTTTTCCTATTTTTCCTTTTAGTTGAACAATATTTGTTAAATTTTGCTTCATATAATTTGAAATATAATTCAATGTATTATATTTTTAAATTCTATTCAATATATTCAAAATATAGTTGAATATAATTCAGAATTGCTTCATAGAATTTTTAAATGCATTGGTTAGGTGATACATATTTAGGATGTATGTTTCCTTGATAAACTGACTACTTGAAAATGATTTAATATTCCTTTGGCAATATTCTTATTCTGTAATACATTTTTTTCTGGTACTATAGTTATGACAACTTTCTTTGATTAATGTTGAATGGTGTATGTTTTTCCAATCTTTTACAAGTACCTATCTATATTTATATTTACATTTGGCATCTAATGCACATGACATAATTTTGTCTTTTTAAAAGTTGATTTTGTTCTCCTCAGTTCTTGTCCCCACTTCAATGAAGAATTAAAGGGCAGAGACACAGTAGTGAAGCAGAATGAAGTTTTATTTGAATATGCTGTGAGGGAGGAATGGACTAGAGTCAAGGGAGATAAAGGCAGGTTTACTTGCTTATCTGGAGTAGGACAGAGAGAGTGAAGACTTATGCTTAAGGTCTGGAAAATAAAATGGAATAGCAAAGTGACAAAAATGCCACTGGAAGAGCACAGAGACAAAAGATAATAAATTGAGCATTAAAAAGTCTTTTGAAAATATACACTCCAAGAAAAGGGAGTGTGGGCAACCTCAGTGAGGAGGAGGCTCGCTTAAGGGCTTAGGATTCTGTCTTTGAAGGCTTTCAAGAATGGGATAAAGGTAAAGGGTGGGGGAGTGTGCATAGGCTTCTCAGGTGGTCTCACAATGTTTATTTCTAGTGAGACACAATATGTCATTGTCTATAGCTAGTCTTCCAGGTAATTTTGTAAGACAAACCTTTTGTTCTTTTCTAAAATAGTGGCCACTCCCAAGTATTGGTAACATATCAGTTAAGACTGCTTGCCCTGCTTTAAGTCGTTGGCTGATTACCAAAGAATGTTAGTCTTAACTTCCCAATTCTCGTTCAAAAGTGGGAATCTTAGCATTAAGAAAAGTCGCTCCTGTTCTTATTATGCTAGTCTCAGCATTTTTAGGAAAAATAATCACGATGCTTGTCTCTTGTCTCTGCCCTATCTCACCTGCATTAGCTAGAGGAAGTCTCAAGGTCAGCCCAGATTTAGAGCATGTGGAATGAACTCACACTACAAAGGGCATGAGTCCTTTCTAGCTCTCTGGCTTAATCTGATTAACTCTCTGAGTTCTTTGTGGGCTCCTGCTCTTTTATTTCTGCCTATTAATTTGACAATCTTCTTTTAAATTTCTATCAGTCATATTTAATGTAAATAATGATTTTGTTTAATTTAAATACTCTATCTTATTAGGTATGTTCTCTGCTGTAACCTGCAGAGGGTAAGATCCTGACCCCCATGCCATGTAGACAGGAAAGAAGCCAGTAGTCATGATGTACGGCAGGGACCTGCGACAAGCCTCATAGTTAACTTTTCCTGCCTATGATGAAAAATGCTGAGATATAAACAGTATAGTAAGAACAGGAAGAATTCCATCTTAAAGCTGATGCCCGGGGTTCTTGTTTGCAGAGTCGAAGAATGAACTTAGCGAACACCCAAGGTAGGAGAGCCAGGGTAGAGGCTTTTATTTAGAGATACAGTGAGAGAATAGAGCTCCTGGCTCATGCTAGGAAGGGATAAGAGAGCCCATGGTGGTGCGCTGTCTAGGGGATTTATAGGCAGTTGAGGATTTTTGGGAATTGAGGGCTTAGGGTGTGGACTTGTATCACCTGCCCTGCCCTCAAGGTGGGCTGGGTTGTTGCCTGCTTGCTAGCGCTGCTTACAGTGAAGTCACGGGTTATGCTGAGATACACTTGCAGAACACTCAAACATTCCAGGCCAAGTTGCTCCTGCCTTCTGACCTTTAACAGATCTCACTGAAGATGTCTATATTCCTAGTCTAGTATCTTTACCCTAGAGAATTAGTGTGACCTTGACTTTGCATAATGCTGAACACAGAGTTTCAGTAGGGACTTTACATTGTTACATTACTTTGACTGTAAATATCTTACCTTGCTTTTTCCGGAGGCCCTCACCCTTCTCTGTCTAAGCCTATGGTTCCTGTCTCAAAGCTAAGATTCCATTTTAAAATCCAGGAAGTTAGGAAGATTCCTAAAATATTCTTTAACAAACAGACAATAACTCAATCTACATAGGGGGCAGGGCAGGTGGTCTTGATTGATATGTTTCCAGAGCACAAGTGCAGAGAACTGACCAATTTCTTGTGTTAAATTAATTTTGCAGAATTACCTGGAAGACTGATAATAGGAGAGACTTGAGTCTCATTGGAGATAAGCATTCTGAGGTCACTTTACAAGTCTATACCCCCTGGCCCTTTGAAAAATACTGAAAAGACAGAACCCCCAGTCTTTTAGTGCACCTCCTGAGCATGCCCACACTTTTTCTCTCTTTAAGTGCATGCCTTTAAATAAAGCTTTTCACTGCTCAGCTTACTGCATTTTGTCTTTTTGCTATTTCATTCTATTTCCAAGTTCCCCTGTGATAGGTAGGGAAGGGCTGCTGAGAGCTCAGATTTGGGCCTGTAAGTTCCAGTCACCTGGATGACCCAGATAGAACTGTAGCTGCAGAAGCCTGCCTGAAAATCTCCTGTCTTTGGGAAGTTCTCAGAACATAATCTCACTTCATCCCATGCTCTGTGGCTCCCCAAATCCCAAGGTAGTAAGGGCGAGTCCCCATTCAGTGCAGAACCAAGAAGACACGGGATGCCAAGTGACCCTGGCTTTAAAAGATGGCAAGGGAATCTGCTCTATACCAAGAAAAGGATTAGCAAACTTTTTCTCTACACCTCTGCATTTTCCTGCTCTCAGCTGCCTGAAAGCCTGCTGCCATTCATTTCTACTCTTGTTCTAATGAATTCCTTCCTATACTCTTCCGACCTGCTCAAGAATTATTTCTCCTTCAGAGTCAAGAACCCTCTCCCATCTAGGTTGAGGTTTCACCTGGTGCACAGGGAGAGACCTCCCCAGATGCAGCTGCCCAGCAACAGTCAGAAACCAGAGGGTCTAGGACAGGAGTTGGATGGATGGCTAAGGTCTGGAATCCTGGCCCACACATACTATGAGGTAATAAATGCATTTTGTTTTAAACTGCTAAGTTTATGCTAAATTATTACACAACAATAGAAAATTGATACAGATTTCAGTAACACAACTGGCTAATAATGTAATAAATGATTAAATATAGGAGAGCCTCTGGAGCAAGGAGTGGGAAGAAGCTGGAAGAATTTTGATAAGCACAATAGAGCCAAAATCATCTTAGTTAGTAGAAATATGAATGTTGAGGATGCAGTCATTTAGGGCTCAGAAGGGAGAAACCCGTTACTGGAAAACTGAGAAAGGGGGATCTTGATTATGAAATAGCAGACATTTAGTGAAATTGTCTCCTTCAGTTACATGTCAAGTCTCTTAGAGAACTTGGAAGCAAATCTTTTCCAAGTAAAGCCTCTGATGAGACTACAGCCCCAGCCGGCAACTAAATTGAAGTTTGCACCCTAAAGCAGAGAAACTAACTCCACTGTGCCCAGACTTTTGTCCTATACAAACTATGAGATAATAAATACACAATTTAAAGCCACTATGTTTATACAATTTGTTATAGAGCATAGACAACTAGTACAGTCATGTAATATAATTCAGCCACATCTTGAAAGTGTGGATACTGAACATCCTTGTCTTTTGCTTTAATCACAATAATTATTGAGGGGAACGACTACAATATCAAGACTTGATTAATCAGGTAGAAATAAATTTGTGACATAGAAATGTACTTTTCAAACTTATGATAAGAGAATTCAGTCAAGGAAAATAATTGGCTGTTTTGTTTTAAATTTTATATTCATTGGAAGAGTCATTAAAAATCTTACCCAGTACGTCCATGAAATGAATTGATAAAAAGGAGAGGTTTGGTGAACTCTAGATCATATTTGATTTAACAGCAGGTCTGGGGTTTAACCTAAGTCTCCTGACTCTTGGTTCAGCTACTATTTGGTTACATTATACTGATTTCTCCTCATTATTATCCCTTGTGCTGTCATCCATTTTCTCATTCATTTCTCAACAGTTGATTGTGTCACATTTTAAATAATTTTCTAGGTATTGTGGGAATTTTAATGACCATCAAACAAACATATATTATCAACAATGCATATATGTATATGTACAAAATAGGATGTGAAATGTTTCAAAGGAGGGTACAAAGATAAACTTGGATTTAAAGAAACAAAATAATACTTATATTTTGGAAGGAATGAGCATTGAGAAAAGACATTAAGAATGATGTAGTGTTCTATCAAACTTTAAAAAATCAATAAATTTAGAATCAGTAGAATCATGGTAAATGTTAGGATAAAATATTCCTTTCTCCAATCTTCTGAAGCATAATGAACAAGTCTTACATAAGTCTTTTTTAATATACCCTCACCTAAGGTTTGTTTGTGTAGGTTCTTTACATTTCTTCTTAAGTTTATACCTAAATATTTTATATTTGTATTCCCATTCTGGATTTTTAAAATAAAATATCCTTTTTTCTTCTAAAAAAGATATATTCCTTTCTCAGAAGGGAGATATTATATAAGATGGCTTGTTTTGCATCAGATAGGCTAAACAATTTTTTCAAATTTTGTTCAAGTCAGAATTATCCATATACATTAAAAAAGATATTTATCTTGGTAGGACTGTTCGCATATGTGTTTATGCAACTGTGTTGGGTGTGGTGTGATTGATATCCCTCAAAGTACCTCTACCACGTGCCAACATCCCAAACCATTCAATACCCATGGATCCAGTAGCTGAAAATTTTTAGTTTCACAGGTGATTCTAATAAGCAACATAGACCAAGGACCAAAGTATTACTTCAGAAGAATAAATAAATTCCCTTGGATCCTGTTTTAAGACAGTGCTTCTCCACATTTAATATGCATACAAATTGCTGGAGATCTTGATTAAATGCAGATTAAATTTCAGCCCTCTTAGAATGGGACAAGAGATTCTGCATTTCTGGAGCTCAGCTCAATTCTTTTGAGTTGCCTTGATTTTAATCTGTATTCCTCAAATCACAATGCCAGGATTCCAATAATAAGATTCACCTACTTGTGGTACTTTACATTATAAAGCAACTTTGTCACCTCCCAATGAACCCTACTGCAGATTAGGATTCATTTGAATGGAAATATTCTTGATCAAACCATAGAGTTCCCTGGGATTTCACTGTGATATGCCAATACACAAAATCCACTGGTGTCAATTTTCTTATTTATAAAAAAGTTCAAAAATTAATCTAGTTATTGAAAAACCATGGGATTCTTTGTTATGCACTTTTCAAAATATGTACTATTGGTGTCTCCCATATTTAATTTTGATACTGTTATGGTTACATTTATATGAAACTTTTAATTATATATTTAACTGTGAAAGGGAAAAATGAATCTCTTTTAAGTAAACCAAAAAAGATAAAAATATGCTGAATTTTGATACTAACAGCAACAAAATACCATCTAACCAAATGTAACTGCATGAAACAGTACTGTAGACTTTGAAGACAGCAGAAGGCAGGAATTAACAGCATGGTGTTGGGAGCCAGACAGGTCTGTATGTGACCTCTGACTGCAAATGAACGATGTTGGATCAGCTGCTTCTCTCTTAGAGCTTAGGTTTCCATAAACGTCAACAGGATATGGATATTGATATTCCTAACTAACAAGGTATGCTGAGCAATAAACATTGTAAAACTCTCCATACATAGCATGACCTTCATGATAGGTATTATTTTTCTCACAGTGGAAGACACCTAAAAGTACTTCTTGTTCTAACTCCTTGGACTTTCACTTATTTATAAACAAGGAACACACATTTGAAATTACTTGCTAGAGAGGTACAGAGACAAACACTCCAGAACCCTATTGATACAAACTTCAGAACCTGTCATAACCTTTCCAAACAGCAGAATCCTATTTGTACTTTCTATTTCACTTACTATGATTGTCCTGGAAAAGAACTGGCATTTTCTCTCAATCTAAAACGGAAAGTTAAGTTTACTTTCTAAAACTGTATCAAAAGTAAAACCAAAGTTAAATTCATTTTTTCTGAACTTTCTATCTGAATAGACATATTTTATTGTTTCTCTGTAAATAATATTCATGTGATTACAACATTCAGTGAAAGACAATCCAAACTGTAGGTTAACTTACTTTCAGTAATGTATTACCCTGGAAATGTAATAGTTGTAAAGAGTGAAGGATGCATTAACAAGCAATTGAGTTTAATTGCATCTTTGGGACTGTTCTGTTGTGCCTGCGGCTGGTTTTTTTCATGGAGAAAAGAAAAAGTCAAGGTCTGAGATGTATTTGTTGGTGTAAAATTGCACAGTGATTCTATGGCTAGCCTTCAAATACTGAACAAAATTTAAAGATGCAAAGGCTTTTGAATGTATTTTTCTAAAACACAGATTTTACCCTTCAACAATGGTACAAAGTTTAAATTTTTTGGTTTTTTTTGTGTTTGTGTTTCTTCCATGCCTCCTGTTCCCCACCCTCCACATCACTTTAGGGAGCATATCAAATGGTATTTCTGAGTAATGGAAATGTTGACCTTTGCAAATAACTGTAAAATCAGGAATATAAAGAGCCTATATACATCGTACTGAATTTTAGTAGTGTATGTAAAAGACTTGTGTTGGAGGGGAGCAGAATTTGTTACCCCAGAATACGCCTCTTTGGCATAAGGATTATTTTTGGGTGATTATTTTTAAGAAACAACAGACACAGGAGTAGAAGTTACCCTTTTCTATGAGCTATTTACATTGACAAGGGAAATCTCCATCTTAAGGGTGTTTCCCTTTCTACACCCAGAAGAGAAGGGTGACTCCAGAGACTCTTATTAATGGAGAAGGCAAAGACTTAAATAGGCATGAGTATCATATCCTCCTTCACAGACTTTTCCTGGTCCCCTCCTGTAACCGGCCTTCCCCACTCCACTACCCCCAACATCTTTCTTTTGTCTTTAGCTGGAGATGTATTAAAGTGGTGGCTTGGGCCACTTCAGGGAATTACTCAGTTTTCTTGGGTATCTATCTCTCATGTACACAAGAGGTATGTATGTTATTAAATTTCTGTTTGTTTTTCTCCTGTTAATCTGTCTTTTATTGCTGGGTGATCTCAGCCATGAATCTAGAAGGATAAAGGGAAAATTATTTTTCCTCCCCTAACAGTATAAATAGGCCAATACAGCCTGAAAACAAAGAATTCCACAGATTTCCTTTGGTAATAATGGCACTGATGTGTCACCTTTCTGCTAAAAGACTGGGGTATTCTATAATAATCACATAGTGTTCAACATGCAACTTTTAGGGAAAGAGAAATGGAAATGAGATTTTGCATAGTTAGGCATATTACCCCAGGTGAAAAGACACCAAAGAAAACACGGAGGTGAAAGAGGTCATAACCAATACTCTGTTCACCAGCCTAAACCTTTGATCTGTGCATACTGTGCATCAAATTGTATTCATGCCAAGGAATAAGCTTAATGGGTATCATCTTTAAATCTTCCAGAAAAATAATACCATCCCAAGTCTTATTATCGAATGAATAATAACAACTTTTGCAAACTTGACCCAGAATTTATGATTCTTGGGAAAATAAGGATGAGCTCCTTCTAATCAATCTGTTCATAAAACAGAAAAAGCAATAACAAATACTTCTGTTTGATGGATATATTCAGCTTTTCCTTTTGTAAGATGTTATGCAAGAACTACCAAGACTGCATTACTTTCACTATACCAGTTGATTTTACAATGGAAGACTGGCACTGCCTTCACCAAGTTGACCTTAGTGTTCTCCCTTCTTTCATTAAACTTTGGACAGATTTTTCCTGACTAGAGGCCTCTAATTTCCTTTTTCATAGAGAATTTACTTTAGAAAGTTTGTATGGGTAAAACTGTAAAATTTCCAGAATCTCTTGCCTGGCTTTAGTTCATCTGCATATCAATAGGTGTGGAGAGAAGTGATCATCTACATATCAATAAGTAATTACAAGGGCGTGCCAGGGCTTATCTGGACCAGAGAGGCTGGGTAGAGTTCTCTTCTGCTGCAGCCTGGTCAGGAGAGAGACAGGACAACTGTTTGTGAGAAATAAACAGGTTTCTTAAACTTTATTTCTCCCTTTGACTGATTTCAGTTTCAAAGGTATTTTGCCCCAGGATTATCCCCCGGAGTTACATCTTGTAATTATAAATTACTTTTCTGCCCACTTTGAAATGATAATCTTCTCCCAGCATCTTGCCAGTTTTACAACCCAGGAATATCTTTTTCAAAGACCGAGGAACCATCCCTTTGAAATATAATCAGCTAATGAGAAAGAGCCCCTATCTCTCAGTCTCTGTGAGAAGATAGGACTCTAACTTAGATGAACACCAACTAACAAATACAGATGGGTTAATCACACTGACCAATGGCCCCCTAACATCCTCTAGTACTTCTCCACTAACTCACCCCAGCTAATGGAAATTCTCCCACCATTTGTTTCAGTGGAGTTTTGTTCAATTCCCCTATTGCAATAGCACTGAATAAATTCTTCCTTGTCTGTTAACTCTGTCCAGTGCAATTTTGCTTTGACAGCCCTAGTTCAGTAGAAATTGGGCAATAAAGAGAATTCCATATTTTTGAAAGACTGAAAAGTTATCACTTGCAATAATCTGTACGAAGACTGACAAGCTGGGGATTAGAGTCTCAAACTGCAAATTGTGTTTAGGTCTCTACTTAAATGTAAGGTATAGTTCATAACCTTAGATTTCCATTCCATGCATCTCTTTGCCTGCACAGTTTTTAAACAGAGATGGGTTGCTCTTGGTTTCTATGGAATGGATCTTGAAGAAGAGTCTAGAACAAAACTAATGTTCAGATAACGTTAATAAAGAGTAAGGAACAAGGGAATAGAGGGAGAAAGAAATGGTGTCACGAAACAGCAACCAAATTTGCTTTGACTATGCTGTAAAGTTCAATTTAGGGGAAATCAAGAAATAAGTGCTTAGTTATAGAACTCTATTGTTGGAAGAGCTTAAACATTGTCTCTCTTGCTTAAAGGGTTCTTTGCAATAAAGACATTTTTAATAATACTTGTGAAGATTGAAGTTTGTATTTGGACAGCCCAAACCCTTTGTGTTTTAAATTTGAGTTTTAGAAGAAGCCTGGAGCCACATCCACTGAAAAAATGAAAAGGCAACTACTAAATAGGATAAAATATTTTCAGAGTATATATCTGATAAAGAGTTAACATCCAAAAATATAAGGAACTCCTACAACTCAATAGCAAAAATGAAACAGCCCAATTAAAACATGGGCAAAGGAGCTAAATAGACATTTCTCCAAAGAAGACATACAAATGGTCAATAGATAGATGCAAAGGTGTTTAACATCACTAATCATTAGGAAAATGCATATCAAAACCACAATGAAGTATCACCTCACACAAGTTAGGATGGCTATCATCAAAAAACAAGACAACAAATGTTGAGGATGTCTAAAAAAGGAACCCTGGTACACTGTTGATGGGAATATAAATTAGTACAGTCATTAAGGAAAAGAGTATGAAGTCTCCTAAGAAAATTAAAAATAGTACTATCATATATTCCAGCAATCCCATTTCTGGGTATGTGTCCAAAGGAATTGAAATCTGGTCTCAAAAAGATATCTGTACTCCCATGTCCACTGCAGCATTATTCACAATACCCAAGATATAAAAACAACCTAAATAACAGATGAATGGATAAAGTAAATGTGACATATACACATATTGGAATATTAAAAAAAAGAAATCCAGCCATTGACGGACCTGGAGTACATTCTGCTGTGATAAGAGCCAAATATAGAAAGACAAATACTGCATGACCCCATATGTGGAATGTGAAATTATCAAACTCATAGAAATAGAGATTAGATTGGAGGTTACCATGGGGGAGAGGTGGAGGTGAGTGGGTGGGAAAGGTGAGGCAGATAAAAGGGCACAAAAACTCTCAATCATAATATAAGTTGGCCTCAGGAATAGTAGTACAGCATGGAGAATATATGATTCTGTAACATCTTCCTATGTTGGCAGATAGTAACTGCACTAGTGGGGGTGAGGATTTAATAATACGGGTAAGTGTTGAACTAACGCATTGTATACTTGAAACCAGTGTAAAGTTGTATATCAATTATACTCAATTTAAAAACTTTTGCTAAGTGTATAGATCTTATGTTAAGTGCTCATATCACAAGAGGAAAAAAATCAAAGGGAGTAGGAGGACATTTTTGGAGGTTATGGATAAGTTTATAGCACTAAAAGTAACAATGGTTTCACAGGTTTGGACTTATCTCCAAACACATCATTTGTACACATTAAATATTTACAGCCTTTTGTATATATATCATACCTTAATAAAGTGATTTTTAAAAAGACGCAAAAGAATCCAGTCTCTAGAAAATGTGTGCAATGAAACAAAGAACAAAAATACATGCAACACAATAAAAGACTAAGAAGAAATGAAGAATCTGTGAACACGCATGCATGCATGTCACAGAAAGGCATTCTACCAAAATAGATCTCTTCATGTATTTTCTCGGAGCTTCAAAGTAAATAGATCATCAAAGGGGGTGTTTAAAAATGTAGGTGAATGTTAATTGGCCTGTAGGTTGAAGTTAAATGGTGTTGGGGAAAAAGCCAGTTTAGGAGTTTTAACTGTACTCTTTAATTTGAATAGATACATTTGTAAAAGTCATTTAGTTTGGGAGCCATGTATATGCTACATATTCTCTTCAAAGTATTCTAATAGAACACTTACTGGAAATCAATGTTATTCTGCCTTATGAATAAAATGTTTCAACAATAAGACCATTGTCTTTTAGTTTTCTGTGAATTTGACAAATATTAAAGGAAAAAACCAGAACGTCAGCATTACAATTGCTAAAGCTCTGTCATATTTCAGTTCCTCCTCATTTTGCAAAAGCAGTGAGAAAAACTGTGTGAGTACTTCCTTTCTAAGCAGTTTAGAATAATATTATTTAGCTTGGATAACACTATCATTTATTTAGCATCAATATTAATGATTTGGAATGGGAGTAAAATTACAGTAATGAAATTCATAGCTGATACTAAGTCTTCACTGTTAGAACTGCCAGAGATGAATATATAAAATGACTTGCATTGCTTAGAACCCTGGTTTATGAATTGCAATGGGTTTTTTAACAGGCACTTGGACTTTTGGGAACAAACAAGATATTTCCAGAGAGAAATAAAACTTCGAATTGGAGATTATTATTTAAAAACTAATATTCCAACTAAAGGAAGATTAGCTCATTTCACTTGAATAATATTTTGTTGTTTCACACTCTTGGTAAAGGAAAACTCTATATTACCCTTTTAAATACTAGATACTCACAAGTCATGTGAGTAAAACTTCCCCATCCATGAAACTTCCCCACCAAAATCGACCCAGTGTCTTCAAATGCATTAATTTTTTAAATCATTACTAAAGAGCTGACATTTAATGACTTCTCCTGCAGAGAAAAATTCAGCTCCCCTCTTCTGTCCCTACTGTCTGCCGTCACTAATGGCAGTGGCTGTCCCCATGAGGGTGTTAAATCAAGCCTCCCAGGAAATGTTCTGGGAGCCCTGTTTACATATATCAACGGGATGCCTTTCATCTCAGTTTCAACCAGGGAAAGAAGACACTCTTTTCATTAATACCAGAGCAGTGTAACTTACCTCCGCCAACTATTAGAACTAAAAGGTTGATCACAGAGGTATTAGGGGAAAAAGAAATAACACCTTGTGTAATATGTGGTAGGCATTTAGCAGAGAATGTTAGAAGAAAAAGTCCTTTTAAACTGTTGAGGAAAAATTTTTAAACCCTCATATTTATGAAGAAAATTATTTTCTGAAATCAGGAGTTAATTTAGAGAAACAAACACATAAAAATAAAAAGTTATGTAGATCACCATCAACTCCACCATAATAGCAGCCACCATTCACTGAGAGCCTGCTATGGGCTGGGCATTCCAATAGGCACTCTACACATGTTATTTTGTATAACTGTGTCCTTAAAAAAAGGCTATGTTATTCTGTATAGACTATGCCCTTCTTCAAAATAGTTCCATTAAACATATAAAGAAACTACAGCTCAGAAGTAGTGAATGGGCTAAGGTAGAATAGTTAACAAGCATCAAAGTCTACACACAGCCAAGGTCAGGTAGCTTTGCCTCCAAACTTGACTTTTTCATCGAGAACAGTACCTACCTATAAAAGAAGATATGCAGAATTTAGACAGATGTAAAGGAAGGATATGAAGACCAAACCAGACTAAGGTAAATTCCAAAGGATTAGTTGGCTGTGAATTTTCACCAGTGTGTATTAATGGGTAACTAAAAATTTATATCAGAATTTCACTGAAATATTTATAGTGTGCTATATATAAATAGCACATGTCAACTTTATGAAATTCTCTATATAAGTTTCTATCTACTCATTTTTTCCCCATTTTCACGTGTTTTCTTTCTTAAGCTGTGAGTAGAACTTTCTGTACTTGTAAGTTCTTACAAGAGGTATATGGTTAATGTCTCCATGTGACTATTGGTAACAAAATTCCTAAACTCCAGTTCTACACAAACCAGCTTTCTTTCCATAGCTGTGACTTATAAAGGCATATGTCTTTTTGAGGAAGTACATAATACCAAAGCAGAGAAGATGGCATTTAAGCAAGGGTAATACTATGAATATCATATAGTCATCCCTGTCTCCACTAAAGATTTCTATGAAAAAATATAATCATTTAGAACTAACTTAAAATCAAATTTTCATTCTAAAAATAAAATCATGAACACTCATATATCCACCATAAAGAAACATTTTTAAGTAGCAACATGTCAAAGTCTCTCCAATTCTAACTACTTGTTTAAACTACAATTGTTTAGGCACAGGAGACAGAGAGAGTTAAGGTAAATTAGAAAGGCTGGAAATGAATGGTACAGTTCTGTTGCTAAGGAGGTGGTAGTGGGAGTAGGTAAGTAGGGAGGTGGGTGAGAGATCAGCTCCTTTGTTAGGTATCAAAGAAGGAGGAGAAAAAAATATTTCTATAAACTATGTTCAAAATTTAAAAAGGGTGCCCTCTAGTATTGTCTTCCTTCTGAAACAATGTTTAATTTCCAAATAGCTTGACACCTCTGTCCAATATCAAAAAGAATTAGTTCTCTCTGAAGTTTCTATTTGTTGCACATCACATTACTGTTATAAGTGGCCCAGATAACTCTTTCGCAAAGACTGTTTTGAATCTATAAAATGATACACTAGGGCTAATAACCAATTTCACTTCAAAATTGAAAAAAGGTCAAAAGAAAGCACTGTATTTCAGGAGACCAATGTCTACCACAGAATGTCTGAAGCAGAAAATGTTGAAAGCATCATATTTTTTACAGGAATTCCAATAAAAAGGTAAAACGGTACAATGTGAATTCATTATCCAAGTGACAATAGTAATGTAAAGTAATAAAAAATATGTAGAACAATTCTAGTTTCAGTGAGGCATTTTTGCAGGCCAATAATGGGTTAAGTCAACCTGCTGACATGGGCTAATAAAAAAGATCAAACTATCAGAAAGCATAGTAAGAAGCTGTCTTAGTCTGCTAGAGCTGCCATCACAAAATGCCACAGACTAGGGGGCTTCAACGATAGACATTTCGTTTCTCACAGCTCTGGAGAATAACAAGCCCTAGACCAAGGTCCAGCAGGACTGGTTTCCGGTGAGAGCTTGCTTCCTGGCCTGTACACACTGCCTGCCCACTGTGTCCTCAGAGGGCCTGTACTCACTGCATGTGCAGAGAGTTCTGGACACTCTTTTTTTCCTAAGGACACTCATCCCATTATGAAGCCCTCCCTACCTCGTGACATAGCCTAGACCTAATTATCTTCCAAACGCTCCCTTCTACATAGTATCTCATTAGGTATGTTGACCTCAAAATACAAATTTTGGGGAAACACAAGCATCCAGTCCATAACAGAAGATAAGTTTTTAATCTGAAATTGTGTGTTCCTGGGATCCATTCCAGGATAAATAAATTTAAAATGCTACTGCTAGGGTCTGGGACAATGTAATTTTAATAAATTCTCTTATATTTTCTTATACACATCAAAGTATTAGAACCACAATTTTAGAGGAGAAAAATAAAAACTATCGAGTGCTATGGAAACAGCTTTATTCTTTATGTATAAATGATTGACTTTCTCCCTCACCCCTAGAGAATTAGAAATGTAATTTTTTTATTTTTATATTTTTTAATAAAATCTCATCACACCAATTTCTGAGCTCTTTTCAATATATAGTTTGAGTGTATGGTTATCATATATTTTGTTCTAAGAATAACTAAAAAATACCAGAAGCAGTCAAAATTAAGCACTTAATTGGAATCTAGCAAGTTTTATATTTTCAGATAAATTTATTTAAACCATTTCTGACTTCAGAAAGAAAGCATAGACATGGGAAACTATCTATAAGATATACAGACAATGGAATAAATTACTACACCAAGAACTGAATGAAATATAAAATACTCTATGTAACATATTTGGGGTGAGTACTCTCTATTACTACAGAAGAGATCATGTTAAAATAAAAGGAAATCTCATTACTTTGCTAGGATAATTATAAGCTATTACTAATTTGAAGAGTCTATGAAGGTTTAGTGAAAACACTGGAATTTCAGAAGCTGTTAAAATTACCTAAATAATGTTCGTGTGCTAGAATAGGAGGTTATGCCAAGCAAGCTACACTGTGCTCTGCAAAAGAATGAAAGAAAAATGTTGATAATTTAAATGAGACACACGCAATAAGGTGAATTTGAGGCAGACAAAAGGGACTGGGAGAGGTGAAGATGGAAAGAGGCAAAGTATTTTGATCTTCCCAGTGAAAGGCTTTAGGAATAATGAGAATATTGCAGACGTGATGTTCAGTGTAACAGAAAATTGATGAAGGCCTTAGGTAGGGAAAGATGGGTCAGTGTGACAGATGAAGAAGGCAGCTTTGACAATAATAGCTAGACAGATGAAAAGTACTCGATCCTGGAAATGGGAAATCAAGTGAAAATGAGGTACTAGCAGCCAAGCTGAAGATAATCAAGTCTATTTTATAGTGAGAAAAATATATAAAGTGCAAAGTACAGAAATGGGGGGCTAGAAAGTTGAAAGCAGTTGTAATGTTTCCTTGGGGAACTGGAAAAAAGTAAGTGATCAAGATAATTTTTTGAATGAACTAATTAGGGATTTATTTAGTGAAAATATGTTTAGCTCAACAAATACGTATTTAGTGAACACTGTCTGTCAGGCAAGTTTGTTGCTAGGGATAGACAGCAAAAAATGGTGTCAAAAGCTTCCTTATTTGCCATTTTAGAGAGATGATGATACTGCCAACTGTGAATAGAAGTCTACATTTAATCTCATGCATTAAATGGTAGTTTTATTCTGACTTAATCCTAATGTCATTGACTGCTTGCAAAATATTTATTGTTGACTGCCAAAAAAGAAAGCATTTTCAACTGCAATTTCAAACCTTTCAAGTTTTCTAGCAAATTGAATGTTAAAGTCAATAGAATTTGCATTTATGAAGATTCATATGCATAGAAGTGAATTTTTCAGAATGTTTCTATCTACCTCAACCCCTGGGAAATTAGAAAAATGAGACATTAAACTGAGTTTTGCAGCTCACCTCCTTTGTCATTTATGACACCTGATTCTGTATCTTGCAGAATTAGAGTATAATGTCAGAAAGCATTTGGTTGATGGTTGAAGAAAATATTAAATGCTGCTGTTACTCACATACAAATGTCAGCACCAAACAACAGCAATGCTTTGCTCCTGGATTTGTGTATTCCCTACCCAACAGCTTTGTGAACCAGAAGAAAGGAGGAATGAAAGATTTGTTGCATTAAGTTTCAGGCATTGTTTAAGACCTGTTTACAATAATGATGCCTTCTCCCTTGGAATATCGTTAAGTATTTTCAGATCTAAAATATCTTTGGAATATTATGAAGTATTTTCAGATCTAACATGAGTTGTTCAAGAGAAAGTAAATCCCTTGGAAACTCTTTGAATTATCTATGCATAAAATAGCTAGTTCTAGTCCATAGTATTTGGGGAAAAAAAATCACTCTAACATTGCTTCTCCCACTCCTGTCTGAAATAACAGTCCCTTATAATAGTCCTTCATACTGGGCCTTGGCAAAACTAACTGGTAGCAGTTTTACTTAAAAGTTACAAGTCCACACAATCTGGGGCAATAAATAGTAATTTTTTTGAACTACTAACTACATTGCATTATTTCTACGATACACTTTTTCAGGCTTTGTAATCTCTGAAATCTGGATTGGAAGGATTTTTTTATTTTCTGCGTCATACACAAAATACAATTTGCTTTAGATTTGATGAAATATAGTAAGACTAATTATAATAGCCAACAATATAGCCCCAATTTATTTTGGAATTTGTGACCCAAAGAAGAATTTAAAGTAGAGTATGAATAATGTGAAAACATTCTTATAAGACCTGTGAAGTCATTATTTAAGATGTGTTAGTCACATGATCAGTGGCACAATTCTTACTTGGTGAGCTTTGTGCTTGTCCAGTAGCTTGTTTAAAATGGCTACTTTCACCTTTACTTAGATGTAAACTTTAATTCTCAAGAGACAAGTATAGCTCTTCAGGCAATTAAACAGGTTGTTTCATTTAATTTTGGGGGAAAAAAATAAATGCCTAACAGTGTGAGGGTAGCAACTTTAATTACCATTTCTAAAGGCCCTGCAAATCACTTGTGACCATTCTATTTTAATTATATAGCACAATGAAAATGGTACCACTGCCCAAGACAGAATGCTTGCTGTAAAACCTGCCAGAGGTGGACATGAATTACTGAACTGAGAACCACTCTAATACATAAAATACCAGACTGGGAATCCAGAGACTATTCCTGCTTAACCTGTCTCCATCATTTACTCACATGGCCAACACTCCTTTGATTGTAAAATGGAAATGATTATGTTTTCACACTCTGTGAGATCATATGCAAATAAAGCAATCATAAAGTATAGCAATTTTTGCTCCTTAGAAGGAATAGATTATCTCAATACAAATAAGTGGGGGGAAATAGTATGATAAAGAGGTCAGAATTACTGTTTTATTAGGGTGAATAGAAATTTGATTCATGAATTTATCAAGGTACAAGTTATACTGAAAGAATTTTTGTTAAGCAAGAGATATTTGTAGTGTTAAAGGCTTAATTTCCTACAATTTTGGGGGGATTGTGGTTTTTATTACATTTCTACAAAAAATTCTGACTTTGCCACCTCATGCACTTGGTATGCTGCTCACAGACCCATAAAGCAGGTGGCCACCAGATGCAGCACACCTCTAGGAAACAGAATCAGTGCTTGGCAAATTTGTTTAGGCAGGTGGTCTATGAAGCCACACAGTCCCCTAAGCAAGTTTCATTGTGTTTCCAGTCTCAGTAGAGGCAGAAAAGCACAGGGAAATATTCAATACACCTGTATTTCAAGGGAGGTAAAGTAGGATTCTTAAAAAAACAACTTAAAATTTTGCAAAGATAGATAGATTAGCCTGGTGTGAGGCTCCCTGGAACAGGTATGGGTGTGGGTCCTAGCTCTGTGAGCCCAGCTCAGTCACAAACTCCCTGAGCATCTGCTCTCCATTATCTCAGAGCTTGTGGGAACTCCAGCAATTACTTAGCTCAACTTTTTCATTTTCAAGATGGAGAAACAGATTCAGAGATAATGAGAGACTTGCTGACAGTCCCATAGCCTGACAGAGGCATAAACAGGTGGAAACTCAGTCTAGAATTCTTGCCAGCTCACCATGCCCTCCCTCCTCATCTGAGAGAGAAGCTAACAAGTTGAATTAACATGGGTTACTAGGTGACCTTTAGCATTTTCTCCAACTCTCAAATTGTTTATTTCCACATTAAAACATAGTAAAGGCTTGAAAAGTCTTGAATATTTACATTGAAAACCATTTTAAGCTGGCTAAACTAAAAAACTCGAAGTAGAAAAGCCGAATGCAAACCAAAAATGGAAGAGAAATGTGTTCTGCTATCTCAAACCTCACTGTCAATCTTTAACATTCATTCTCAAGGATTTATATTCAAGATGACGTTTTTCTTTATTTACTATTCCCATTTGCAAAAGCCATTCTGTTTCAAACTTCCAGGAACCTGCAATAAAATTGCATTAAGCTAAGTAATAAAATGCCATTATTAGAGTGACAAGAATCTTCACTACCTGAAGCTGTAATGCTTGCTCCCCTACCAACAGGGATGTTGTGAGGATTAATGAGATATTTAGAAAGCATTTTATGCATACGGAGGAAAGAGCCTCATAAATGCAAAGGAGGAATAACAGTTTCTCTCCCCCATCAACAGAGGAAAAAGCCTGTCTAAACAGATGGACCTGGAATGGTGTCTTGAAATTGAGAAAGCACTACCTGTGTTTAGAGGCTTAGGAGACAGGGCTTCTTGAGAAAAAAAAAATTACCTCTGAAAGTAGAGAGGTTTTACTCTACTAACATTTCCCTAGGGTGATCAACCATTTCGGTTTGCCTGGGACTATTTCTTGGGATGCAGGATCTGCAGTGCAAAAACTGGAATGGTTCCAGGAACACCTTGACAGCTGCTTCCTCATACTTGTAGTTTTCTTTTAAATACTTTTCATTTTTTGTATAGCACTGAAAACATCACATTCTAATTATTTAATTAACCAGGATGATAACTGTGAGTAAAATTGCAATATTTCCAGAAACTCTCACTGGCCTTAGTTCATCTCCATATCAATAGATGTTTCCAAGGGGTGGGGAGAAGTAGCCATCTCCTTATCAATAGGTAATTACAAGGGTGAGCTAGGGCTTATCAGGACCAGAGAGGGTGGGTGGGGCCTCTTCTCCTGCAGCTGGGTTGCAAGAGATAGGGGAAAGCAGAAATGGACTGCTTGTAAGAAATAAACAGGTTTCTTTCACTTTATTTCTCCTTTTGACTGATTTCGGTTTCAAAGGTATTTTGCCCCAGGGTTTCCCTCTGGGAGTTACAATAACATATTTAGGGGAAATGTTCAAAGACTTTAACACATAAAAATGAGTTTAATCCTTGTTTGTCAAGGCCACTGTACTTTGGAGACTTTGAAGCAAACAAGGGAAATTGCAGTGACATTTCAGTTCAAACATCACCATCTAGTTTACCTGCTGATACTTCAAGCTCCCAGTCACTTCCAGTCTTTCTAGTACTAAGAAGCTCACACTAATCTTGGCATAATTTCCCATTTTGGGCCCTTGTGCTTCATGGGAACTTCTGCTCCTCAAAGTTTGACAGTAGAGGGGAGTTTCCAAAGGATCTAACTCTTGAAGGTCACCATGGATTGCCATTGTTCTAAGATGTGCCTGGATAGAACATTTTCCAGAATTCATCCTATTTGCCAAGCAGCATTCTCTACACTTCTCAGGAACACCAAGATGCTTTTTCTTCTAAGAGAGGTCTTTCAACTTTTCCTTCCTTTCCCTTCATTTCTCTTCTCTTTATTGCCTTTCTATAAAACTTTAATGTTTAAATAATTTAACACAAATCCATGGCAATTAAGACGAAAATGAAAAATTTTGTCTATTGTTTCGGCCTGCATTAGCAATGTCTTTTTCTTTCTTTCTTGTTTCTAAGCAAGAATGTCAAAAAATGAAACTGTCCAAGGCATTCTTACCCTCTGGCAGATGCTGTGACTGTGATGAGAACAAACAGCAGAAACAATATGTAACTATCCTTTACCCTGTTGTCTACAGGGTAGCAGTGTTACTGTAATATTGTAAGGAAAATGCTCTTTGCCTCTTTTATGTATCTTCACTTGAAAGGTCGATTTGATAAACCACACATGTCAGAAAAAATGGAGAAATTAACGTCAAAGCTACACCCCACTGTGACATTGTTCTGTGCCAATTCTTCATACACAGAGAAAAAAATAGAAGGCATTCACCCAGCTACCTACTCTTCATTTTAGCATACTAACAGTCTAGAGATACAGCTGTTATGGCTGCTTTCCTGCCTCCAGCCACTCTTGGATTAATGCCTATTTGCCAGCATTACTACTTTTCATTCTGTAGCATAGCTTGAAACAAATACACTATCTGAAACCATCAACCCAGGTCACATTTGGAAGATTTGCCCAACATAGCCTGTGCCCCACCCTCAAATCTACATGGGTTTTCTCAGTCAACTGCATGTGGATAATTTTGTATTCTTCTTGATTATGTGATCATATATATGGAAATTGGCTTTAACATCTTCCTGCAACTCATAGCTGAAGCCTGACATTAAACTTGTTGCTGGAGACCTAAAAGCAGGACCCCTCCTTGAAAACTGTTATAACAAACCCATATTTTAATCATGAAAGTCAAAGAAAAACATGCAGTGTATTTTCATAAATGTGAATGGATGTTAAGATATACTTCTATAATATGATAATTTCTCAAAAAATAACATTGCTTTAGTTTTTGACATCAAAGGTATCAAGGGCAGTTAAAATCTAGCTATTATTGTTTATAATTCTGTGTCCATAAAAACTTGAAACAATTATTTTTGAGCACGTACTATTTTCAGGGAACAAAAGGACGAGGAAGACCTGAGCCTGAGCAGCTCGCAGCCTCATGGAAACAACATGGAAGCACGTGAGCCACTAAAAGCCCCCTAGCTCCTGCTGGAATAAAGTGGAGTGAATAGAGAAATACGAGGAAGGAACGGTGGGACTTTGAAAAGGGGGGTGTGGATTTCATCTGCAGAGGAGGAGGACAAGAAAATCTTTCTTGAAGTAGTATCAATTGACGTGGAACTTAAAGGGTGAGTAAAACTTTGGTATTTAGAAAAGGGGTCTTTTTCTTTATTATTGTCAATAAGAAGATGCCATTTTACTAATCACTTGGAATGGTCATCATACCAGAAGAATTTGTCCTCTCAAATACCTTTGTCTACTTAGCATATGTTTATTAATGCTGCTGGTTCAAACTCTCTGGGATCAGATTCTAGCCTTTTCACTTATTAGATGTGCAGCCGTGGGCATGTTACTTACATGTTGTGTCTTTTGTTATAAAATAAGTATGATTTCAGTTTCTACTTCCGGGGCTGTTATGAGGAATATGTGAGATGAAACAAAGAGAGCCTGGAAAACAGTAAGTAATTTACACGTTAGTTGTTCTGAACCCTGGCAGAAGGAGCTGCATCAACAAAATCACACAAGTATGGAATTCACATTGTGGTTAATCATGAGGGTTAGTGTGAATATAGGACAGAAAAATCATAAGGGAACTACAGAGGGCCACCAGCTTGGACACAGAGTCTGAGTCGCACTGGGAAGGACCAGGTGGGACATACTGGGGAGTTCGATCTCAAGGACTAGAAGTGGCAAACCAGGAATGTAAGTTGTCACATGCAGGGAAGTGGGAGAGCTAAGGGGTTCTTAAGGGAGCACAGTGTAAAAGTCACGAAGGTTCAGTCAGAGTAAGAGGAGACCAGCTGAGCTCCAGGAGAGACGTGCCCCTGTACTATCTACCACTGACTTCACACAGAGATGGAGGAGTCAAAGAGGAACTGAAGTTTTATAAGGAGCATAGCTAAGACTGAAGATACCCTAAGCAGAAAAAGAATGCAAAAGAGAGGGTACCAGAGTTGGTAAATCACAATTCCCCTCCCATAATACACCTTAGGCCTATTTACGCATGCAAAATATTCAAGGAAAGAAAAGTCGATGCAGTCTAATGGAGTGGTCCATACACAGTGACTGCACAAAATACTGCTAAGCATGGAGAAAAAAAGATATAAAATCTAAATTTCCCTTTTATAAAATGTAAATGCAGTATGCTTATAATAGCTTAACTTGATGATAGATAGCTGTGAAAATAACACATTATCCAAATGCTATAAATGAAATTTCACCATCACCCTTGCTCTTGTCAATGTCAGAGAATTCCAGGAGGGTCAATGTAGAGTATACATGCTACTTATGCACATATGCCTTTCAATCCCTCAGAGAAAAGAACCTATAGAAACTAAATAGTTTAGCTCATTTCAAATAGTGTACTTTAAATTAAGTCTTCTTTTGATAGCTGGAGATTTGTTCCTGAGGTTTTAATTCTCACAGCCAGTCAGATGTTCCCTTCTTATATACATTAATTTTCCTTTTTTCCCCTCTACCCTAGGCCTTTCACCTTAGAGCTATCAATCAAGCTATACAAACAACTCTAATTTAGGAGGCAAATGTATCATGTCAAAGATAGCAGGCAATTCACAGAATTGAATAAACAGCCAGTGAACAGGCCCAGGAAATAAGAGAAAACAAAGATGGGGTGGTGACTAAGCCACAGAACAGACACCCCATTCTTACCAAAGGAAGGGGCAGACTAGGGGCCTGTCCCTGGCACTGTCACAGTGGGAACACTATACTTCTGCTGACCCTTGTCCGGCTCTGCATTACTGCCCCATGACCCCAAGTCCCTAACAAGAGTACATGCAAAGCTACATAAGGGACACTTGTCTCACCCTACATGCTTGCCTCAGAAAAGAGGTCTGACTAATTTTTTCCTTCTGTGACTGTGTTTCTCCTGGACTATTCACCAAGTTAAAATGTTGGTTCTAGGATCTTCCTCCAATATCTAGCTAAGTAGAGGTTTGTGACTATAATACCATACACAGGCAAGTAGAGGCAACTGTATACATTCTAGACTTTAAACTCCATGAAGATAAGCCTGCCCTGTCTTGCCTGACACCTGGTAGATATTTCACATTGAATGTTATTAATATGTGTATATACATAGGTAAAAGTGTATATATAATATAAATATATATTTTTGTCAACCACTCAGTCAATTCAGTCATTTCAAACAGAAAAGCTTAGCATGACATAATGAAACAGCAAAACTCTAGTGATAATATTCATAATGTAAGGTTAATTAATATGGAGTAACCAAAATAATTATTTTGATTAAGCAAGGAAGAGTTACTGAAGTATTACTTAGCCTGACATCAATCCTTTCCTACAGTCAAAGTGGTTTATATAACTTCCTACCACTGCTGAAAAAAAAAAGCGGCATCCATCCTCAGGCAGCTGCAGCAGGCACACTGTGGACAGTGGGCAGTGGGAGAGAATCTCAGCCCATTAGGTTGCAACATTATAAGGATCTTGGGAGTATTAGTAAGAATATCATTAGTAGAGCTAAAGAAATTACATTTTCCTATTCTATTCTATAGAGCACCTATTGACAATGCCACCTAATAGTTAAAGAAAGAAAAATAAAGATATCATAGTCTAAAAATGGGAAAACACTGATGTAAACAAAATTAAGCTGTTTCTGTGAATTATAGATACCCGAAATGAAGATAAAATATCTTATAGCTCCCAAACTTAACTGAGAGATCCCGATGTGGATCCTGTTGAACAAAGTTGCAGAATGTTACTCTATACTTCGAAGTTGAAAGTCTAGGAAATTTCATAGCTTCAGAATTCTATGCAATTAGCATGTGAACCTTGATAAAAGAAACTGTGTATTTCATTCACAATGAGCCCTATCAGGATTAAACAAAGACATGAAAGAAAAATGCTGCAGAACCAGATGTTGTAAGGAGACTCCATACTATCCATATCCAATGAGGGCAGATACTTCTTTTATAAAGAGGAATTAAAACACCAGAAACAGAGCATATAAAGATCCACATATAAGGTATCAACTGATGTCAGTGTGTTTGTATATAAAAGTATTTTTCTATTTAATAAACAGAAAGTGGATTATTTTTAAGAGTTAGCTCCTGTGCCTCTCTCTGCCTAACAACCACAATTAGGTATATCAGCTAAAATTAAAGTGACCATGAAGTTCGGTGTGTGAGAAAGGACAAACCAGGTAATAGCACCAGTTATAAGAGATGTCTAGACAAACCCTATTCTGTTTAGATAACCCACATGTTATGGTAACATTCAAATGAGAAAAAAAAAAATCAAGTGAATTTTGAGTAATCATAATTAAAAAACAAAAGGCTTTAGATAAAACTTTTCACATTTTAACTATAGGGAGGACAATTTTAAAATGTCATTTTTCTCTATCATTTTCTAACACAACAGAAATGTTTTGATAGATAAATACGTATGCATATTCTATATTTATTGTTAGAATAATTCCTGAAAAGCAGGAGTGTATCTGTTTAAAGTGCTGCATAGCATACAGAAAACATTTTGATCTGGAAAATTCAATTAGTTGATATTTGAAGAATATAAAAATTTTTTCACCGTAAAACCACATTATTTTATATATTTTTTCTATACAGTTCTTCATCAAGTCAGTACAGCACCGAACTTGGGAAAACAAATTTAAAACAGCAGCAATGTAAAAAGATTTGATAAAATTGAGTTTAAGAAAGTATAAAGAATTTGGCCATAATAAGAATAAGTAAATCGGGAAAATATGTCACAGAGAATTCTTTCATCAATATCTATTTTAAAAGTTCAACCAGTGACTGAATCCAAAGGGCTTTTTTATCTGTGGAAAACCATGATTGCAAATACGGTCATTTATATAACCACAGAGGATGAAAGATATGAAACGGAAATTAAATTTTCAATGAAGCAATTGCCAGCCATTTTGCCATTTAAAATAGAATGAAATAGCAGATGCACAAAATATTTTTTATTTCACTTTTGACCTCCAGGAGTCATACTATTTGTTGATAAGATAAGAAACTGAACACTGATAACAATTGCTATAAATCATACTTTATAAATATGCAATGTGTTCAGTCCTATTGGTTTTGCTGGCCATATCATTAACATTTTTATTTGGTCTTTGAACAATTCACAATATATTATTTTTGAACAGACAATAAAAAATATAGGAAAGACTCATAGTAATCTAAGACATAAAATTGATATATTTAAAAGAAAATAACATTGAAATTCTAATTTTATTAAAATGCCTTATATTGTTGTCTATCAGTCTTGGAAACCTGAGTATTATTGCAAGTAGAAGGAAATTACAGTTGTTCTTTGACAGAATATCTCTAATTATTAATTGTGTACAACACTTTACTGGCACAGCATTTTCTAAATTATTCAACAAACACATCTAGATATTTTTTTCTATGTGCTAGTGGTTTGATATTTGCAGTTCATTTGATATTTACAGCCCAATGATAAAGATCCTTTAATTATTGCTAATTTATAAATGAAGGAAAGCAGACACAGAGAGTTAATGTAACTTGCCCACAGTCGCACAGTTAGCAGACAGCAACCCCAGAAACTGACCTAGGTAATTAAGTTCCAGATTAAATTCTTAATCATTGTTTTGTTGTCTTGTAATGCTCAGAGTAAAATCATAGTTTGTTTATGATTTTAGGGTTTTGAAATAAATTTAATCTTATTTCTATAAATAACTCATATGTACAAAATGTTACATCAATTTTAAATTATGAAAATTATTAAATATTAAACTACATTTGACAGTAAACATTATGTCTGATTATATATACAGTCTGACAGATCATGATAAAGTGTATGTGAACTGGAATTCGAACTCAGGTCAATAGATTCTTATTTTGGAGAGTTGGGGAGGTAAACCATATTAAGTAAACTTAAAATATTTATATATTATATTCAGACTAATTTCGTTATCTATAAATGATTTTAAAAATATAAGCTATACAGGTAAGATTATGTCAATCAGACAATAAATACATGGTTGAATTTTTTCAAATTAAGCGATTAGCTAATATCAATACCAAATATATTATTCAATTTTGGATCGTTCTAATCAAATATAATTAACTGGTATTTCTTATTTCCTTTACTTCTATTTCCTTCAGTGATTAGCATCTGAATGAAGAATACTTTGAAAAGACAGTCCGTGTAAGTAAAAGACCTTTCCTTATCATCACTCCCATGATGCTCTTGTCCTACATTGCCCTCCA
Source organism: Manis pentadactyla (assembly GCF_030020395.1). Taxonomy (NCBI): domain Eukaryota; kingdom Metazoa; phylum Chordata; class Mammalia; order Pholidota; family Manidae; genus Manis; species Manis pentadactyla. Next base: position 62,810,857 of record NC_080020.1, read on the forward strand.
GAGGGTAGCTGCAGAAATGCAGACTGGCCTAAGAGAGAGCCAGCCCACAGAAGAGCAAATCCAAGCCAGAGATTAGAAGAGGGAATGACTGTTGAGATCAAACTAAGGAGAGTGGAGAAGACCAGTTCTAAACCAGAAAATAAAACCTTGTAGGAAGCCAAATTAATAAGGCACAAGCACAACAACAGAGCAGATACAAAGCCAGAAAACCTGAACACATTTTATAGAACTGGAAAGTACATGAAGACTAGGGTAAATCTAAGAATTTATCTTCACAGAGTTCCTTTTGAATGTGTCTGCTGATAATACAGAGACTTAAAGTGAAGAGTTGCTGGCAAATCCACATTGGATTCTCCTGCCTTCCAGGGTAGGACTTGTAATTCTTTATGGTTTTCCATGTGTGAGTTTGCCCTTCTCTGAGACATGCTTGGGAACATGGGAGCAGGGTAGGACTTGGTGGGCATAGGTGTCTCCAGGCTGTTCACCCATACCTTCAGATATTGTAAAATTTAACTGACTTGGCATCTTGGCAAATAAGAAGAGACTTGAACATATGATCTGGTTCTTCCCCAGTTACTCTAACAGGTTAAAAGTTGTAAGCACAGATTGTAATCCTTCAAGTTACATTCAGGATAGACCAGTAGAGCCCATGGCAAAATGTTCATGGGTTTAAGGGATAATGAAAAAGATGTAGAGGAGGGCTAGGAAGAAAGCTGAGGAGTACCATATGCTAAACTTGCAATACAATATTTTTTTAATATGTAAATTTATATACCACATTAAAACATTTTTTTGTTAATAGAAACATTTTGGTGGAAATAACATGAAATCTACATTTTTGTAGTAGTATAATATGAATTACCCAATCAGATATCAGAAATGTAAGACTAATTTTCTTATGATTTATGTCTGGAAAAATTACTTCTGGATCTCTATAATGATAGAGTTTTCATTCACTTGAAACCTGCTCCTTTTAGTCTTCTGTCATTTGGCTTTATTACCTCTACTTGTGCTTGAGTCAAAGTTTTCTTCACTGCAACTCTCATTATTACAGTCAGACATTCTATTGTCCAAGCTGGACTCCCTTCCATATCTCTAGTCTAAATTTCTTAATTTGATTTCTTGATTCATTTATTAAGAATTGTTTTATTAAGTGCTGACTTTGATGGGTATGACAATTGTACTACAGATTCATCTCTTCTCCAAATTTCCATTGTTGTAATTCATTACCTCATAATTTTTCATCTAAATCTTAGCAATAGCAGCTGTGTTCTGCCTGATTCTGATTATGCTCTTTTCAATCTTGTCTCTTTATTATTCCTAGAGTAATCTGTATAATACACAAACCTGATTATATCAAGTCCCTGACATAACTCAAACTCTTTAGCATGACACAGAAAATCCAACATATGTTCTCTGCTTACCTTTGCAGTCGCACCTCTAGTCCAATCCTCAATTACATCCAACCTTAATTTCCTGAACTAACTGCATCTCGAGAACATGAATTTATTTATCTTTCTTAACACTGAACTTCAGGTTACCCTGTATTCTCTTTCCTATATCCCTATCCCATCACCCTTTGTTTTTTAGGACTCTTTTCAGGTGATACCTCCTCTAGGATGCCTTCTCTAACCAATTATTCCAAGCAAGGCTGGTTTAGAAACTCCTTCAATGAGTTTTCATAAACATGTGTGCACACCTTTATCTTAAAGTTTGTTACACAGTGTAATTATCTGTGTATTGTCTTTCTTCTCCTACACATTAAGTGGAAAACTGTTAGTGGCAGGGAATATATCTTATTTGTGCTTACTGTATAATAAGTCTTTCAAAACTTTGATGAAAGAATATTTGGAAGAATATCCCATTTAGATAAATCTTATGAAAGAGTTGACAGACTGAAAATTATATCTGACAGAAAGTAAAAAGAGAAAATAACAAAGAACATCTTAAATGCTCTTACCACAAAAAAAATGATAATTATGTGACATAATAGAGGGTTAGTTAAAGCTATGGTAATAACCATATTGCAATTTGTAAATATACAAACCCAACACATAGTACACTTTAAACTTATACAATGTTACCTGTGAATTACATCTTAATTTCAAAAGAAATAAAAATAAAGCAAAGATAGCTGCCTCTCTGGGCACAACATAAATGTAAAAGCAAGTTCCAGTTGGGGAAGAAAGAATGACAGGAAGAGAGACAACTTGTTTTCTTATAGTGAATGATAGCAAAGTGGCTAAGTGGGCAAAGTTAGCAATTAGAAATAGAAGAAAGGAAAAATAGATTTAGGAAAGTGGACCAAACAAAGTCCTAGCTGGGAATCACAAGTAATTGCACTTGATAAAACAAGAGAAATGTGTCTAGAGTTTTCCAGATAAGCAAAAGCTAAAGGAGTTCATCACCACAAATTGGCCTTATAAGAAATGTTAAAGGGACTTTTCTAACCTGAAAGAAAATAATTAATTCACAACAAAAAATATACAAAAGTAAAAAAGTCACATTGGAAAGTTAAATATATAGTAAAGATAATGAATAAATAACATATAAATTAGTATGAAGGTTAAAAGAAGAAAGTAGACAAACTAAACCTACAATAATTAGTTAAGTGATACAAGAAATAAAAAGAGGTAAAATATGACATTAAAACATTAAACACAGGGGTGGGGATGAAACGCAAAAATGTAGAGTTCTGTAATGTGTTCAAATTTAAGTTACTATCAACCTAAAATAGAAGGCTATATACATAAGATGTATGTGAACCACTTGGTAACCACACAGCAAAAACTTGTAGTAAATACACAAAAGAAAATGAGAAAGGAATCTAAAATTAAGAAAGACCACAAGGGAAGAAAAAAAATCAGATAAGAGCTACAAAAGCAGCCAGAAAACAACTAACAGAATGGCAATAAGTATGTATCTATCAATAATTACTTTAAATGTAATGTACTAAATACACCAATCAAAAGACATAGGGTAGATGAATGGATAAAAAAAATAAGATTCATCCATATAGTGCCTACAAAAGACTGATTTCAGATGTAAGGACACACAGAGACTGAAGTGAAGGGATGGAAAAAGATGTTCCATGATACTGGAAATGAAAAGAAATCTAGTATAGTAGTACCCATATAAAACAAAATAGACTTTAAAACAAAGACAGTAATAAAAGACAAAGAAGGGCATTTAATAATGATAAAGAGGTCAATCCAGCAAGAAGATCTAACATTTATAAATATATATGCACCTGACATAGGGCCTCTAAAATATGTTTTAAAATATTAATAGATGTAAAAGAGGAAATGCAAAATACAGTAATAATAGCAGACTTTAGCACCCCACTTATATCAATGGATAGATAATCCAGACAGAAAATCAATATAGGAACATTAGCCTTAAACAACACATTATGTCCAATGAACTTAGATACACAAGGAACACTCCATCCCAAGACAGCAGAATAAACATTCTTAAAGTGTATATGGATTATTCTACAGGGTAGATCACAAATTTATCCATAAAACAAGTCTCAATAAATTCAAGATTTAAATCATGTCATGCATATTTCCTGGCCTCAGTGGTATGAAACTAGAAATCAATTACAAGAAGAAAACTGGAAAAAAAAAAACCCCACACAAATATGTGGAGATTAAACAACATGTTACTGAACCACCACCGTGTCATTGAAGAAATCAAAAAATACCTTGAAACAAATGAAAACTGAAAAGAGGCATATCAAAATCTATGGTATGCAACAAAACTTGTTCTAAGAGGAAAATTCACAGTGATACAGGCCTACCACAAGAAACAAGAAAAATCTCATATAAACAATCTAAGTTTACACCTAAAGTAACTAGAAAAAGAAAAACAAGCAATGATGAAAGTTAGTAGAAGGAAGGAGGGAAGGAGATAATAAAAATCACAGTGGAAATAAATGAAAGAGAGACTAAAAAGACAACAGGAAAAGATCAATGAAGGGCTGGTCCTTTGAAAAGATAAGCAAAATTGACAAGCCTTTAGCTAGACTCACCAAGAAAAAATGAGAGGGCCAAATAAATAAAATTAGGGAAAGAGATGTTACAACTGATACCACAGAAATGCAAAGGATGAAAGAGATTACTATAAACACTTATATACCATCAAAATGGACAACCTAGAAGAAATGGATAAACTCCTAGAAACATACAATCTTTCAAGACTGAATCAGGAAGAAATAGAAACTCTAAGTAGACTGATTATTAGTAGAAAGTTTGAATTGAAAAAAAAAAAAAACTACCTACAAATAAAAGTCCCATCCAGAGGCCTTCACTGGTGAATTCTACCAAATATTCAAAAATCTGATACCTATCCTTTGCAACCTCTTTCAAAAAACTGAAGGGAATGCTCCCCAACTCATTTTATGAGATTGATATTACCTTGATACCAAAACCAGACAAGAATACCACAAAAAAGAGAATTACAGATCAATATCCCTGATGAACATAGATGCAAAAATCCTCTACAAAATATTAGCAAACTGAGTTCAACAATATAGTAAAGCATCACACACTATGATCAAGTAGGATTTATTTCAGGGATTCAGCTATGGCTGAACATCATCAAATCAATGTGATATATTATATTAACAAAATGAAGGATAAAAATCATGATTATCTCAATAAATGCAGAAAAATCATTTGATAAAATTCAACATCCATTTATGATAAAAGCTCTCAACAAAGTGGGAATAGAAGGAACATACCTCAGAATAATAAAGGCCATGTATGACATACCCACAGGTAATATTATACTGAATGAGGATCAGGAACAAGATAAGGATGCTCACTGTCCCCACTTTTATTCAAAATAGTAATGGATGTCCTAACCACAGCAAATAAGCAAGAAAAAAAAATCCAGATTGTAAAGGAACAGGTAAAACTATCACTATTTGCAGATGTCATGGTATTATATGTAGAGAACTCTAAACATGCCACTGACATACTATTAGAACCAATATATGAATTCAGTAAAGTTTCATTATACATAATTAATATATAGAAATTGGTTGCAATTCCATATGATAATGAAATATCAGAAGGAAATAAAGAAAACAATCCCACTTACAATTACATCAAAAATAACAAAATACCTAGGAATAAATTTAACCTAGGAAGTGAAAGATCTGTATACTGAAAACTATAAGACAGTGATGAAAGAAATTGAAGATGATACAAATAAATGGAAAGATAGTTCATGATCATGAATTAGAAAAATTAATATTGTTAAAAATGGTCATACTACCCAAAGAAATCTACAGATTCAATGAAATCCATATCAAAATTCCAATGGCATTTTTCAAAAAACTAGAAAAAATAATCACAAAATTTGCACAGAACCACAAAAAGACCCCAAAGAACCCAAGCAATCTTAAGAAAAGTCAGAGGTATCATGCTCCCACACTTCAAACTGTACTACAAAGATATAGTAATCAAAACAGTGTGGTAATAGAATAAAACAGACACATAGATCAGTGGAACAAAATAAAGAGCCCAGAAATAAGACCATGTGTCTACAGTCAAGTAATGTACAACAAAGGGGAAAGAATAGACAATGGGAAAAGGACAGTATCTTCAATCACTAGTATTGGGAAAACTGGACAGCTACATGGAAAAAAATGAAACTGGATCACTCTCTTATACTATACATAAAAATAAACTCAAAATGGATTAAAAACCTAAATATATCACCTGAAACAACCCAAGCCTAGAAGAAAACATAGGTGGAAGGCTCCTTGGCATCAGTTTTAGAGACTTCTTTTTTGGATCTGACTCCAAAGGCCAAGGCAACAAAAGCAAGAATAAATGGGACTAGATCAAACTAAAAAATTTCTGCACAGTGAAGGAAATCAAAAAAAAAATGAAAAGGCAACCTAATGAATGGGAGAAGATATTTGCAAATCATATATCTGATAAGAGGTTAATATTCTAAAATATATAAAGAACTCATACAACTCCATAGCAAAAAACAAACAATCCAATTGTAAATGAGCAGAGGACCTGAATAGCCATTTTTCCAAAGACGTATAAAGTAAAATTGCTGAACATCATGAATCATCAGATAAATGCAAATCAAAACCACAATGACAATGAAGTATCACCTTACATTTATCAGAATGACTTTTATCAAAAAAAAAAGCAATAATAAGTGTTGGTAAGGATGTAGAGAAAAATGGAACCATTGTTCTCTGTTGGTGGGAATGTAAACTGGTATACAGTCACTACTGAAAACAGTAAGAAGCTACCTCAAACTTAAAAAATAGAACTACCAGATCTAGCAATTCTACTTCTGGGTATCTATACAAAAAAAAAATGAAGACTCTAATTTGAAAATATATATGCACCAAATAATTTCTTGCAGCATTATTTACAATAGCCAAGATATGGAGGCAATCTAAGTATCCATTGATGGATGAATGTATGAAGATGGAGGATGTGTGTGTGTGTGTGTGTGTGTGTGTGTGTGTCAGCCATAAAAAGTAGGAATTACTGTCATTTGCAACAACATGGATGGACCTTGAGGGTACTATGCTAAGTGAAATAATTCAAACAGAGGAAGACAAATATCACAATTTTATTTACATGTGGATCCTAAAAATAAACAAACAAAATAAAACCCAGACCAACATCTACAGAGAACAGGTTGGTGATTGCCAGAGGGAAGGGGTTTTGGATAGTTGGGGGTGAAATGGGTGAAGGGGATCAAGAAGTACAAACTTTCAGTTATAAAATAAATAAGTCATGGGGATGAAAAATGTACATCATGGGGAATACAGTAATTAATATATATTAACTGTGTATGGTGATAATTGGTAACTAGACTTATCAAGGTGATCATTTTGCAGTGTATACAAAGGTTGAATCATGATACTGTACATATATGACTGAGCAACATAGTGTACAATATATCAGATTGAAACTGATATAATATTGCATGTCAACTGTACTTCAATAAAAATGTTTAAATGTGAAAAAGGAGGGGACATGACCATTTATACTTGGCTAAAGTACCATTAACTTTAATAATTAAAATGAAATTTAAATAATGTAAATCAAGAAAAAATATAAGTAAACAATTAGGATACATTTTGTATGACCAATTAGTCTGATATTCAGAAGATTAAACTGAAATGAAAGAATTCTACAGTTTCTAATTTAAGAGATTTTAAGGATGCTTATAAATTAGAAATGAATTATTAGGGCCCTGTGAGGGACTTGAATTTAAATAAAACATATTTAAATAAAACTTTCAGAGTTCTCCCCTTCCCGCTCCCCACAAAGTGAGTTATTTACTAATGTACACAGGTTCAAACACATGAGCTCATGAATATTTTTCCAATATGGTAGCTAAAATTTCATTGCACTCATTCATCCTGTGAATATTTGTTGAATATCTTTTAGGTATAAGATGCTGATGCTCTATTAGGTGCTGGAAATGGAGAGGGAAACAAGACAGTTACCTGCCTTTTTAAGTGCTCACAGCCTAAGGAGATATTCAATAACTCATTACTTAGCGATTTATTTGATAATAAGGAAAAGGTATATTGGGTAATATTGAGATTATATAGAGGGAAACCCTGGTCTAAAGAACCTCTTGAAATGATGACTGAGTTTTTAAGCATAAGAAGTGGTTAATCAGGCAAAAAGGGAACAGACGATGATTTGAAGAAGAGGGTAAAGCTTGGGAAAAGATCATGATGTAGGAAAGATCATGTGTATTCAAGAAACTTAAAATGGTTCACGCCTCTGGGGAGCACAGATAGGAGGGCACTGACCATGGGGATGGGTAGGGAGCAGGCCAGGCAGGCCTATTACAGGCATATCCTTCCATCCTTACTGCAGCAGTTAATAGCTATACTCCAAAAATTATGGCTATGATTACATTTGGATAATATATGTGTAGTTATAATTTATTTGTTTTATTTCTGTCACATTTATTATCCATTTACATTATAGATGGTACTGAATGTGTCTTTTCAAATCTTACATAAAAAGTTTTGAACCACTCTGAAAGTGAGATACATTAAATCTGAATAGAGTAAATGTAAACGAACTTTTATGGTATATTCCTATCCTTTCCCCATACAGTCATCTGCAAATAAATGCAAAAACAACCTATTCCTTTCCTTAAAAAAAGAGTCAAAGGTTGAACATAAAAACTAGCATATACAACCAAATGTAGTTTGAACGAATGCCATTCAAACATTAAGTGTGTGATCCAGTTTGAAAGAGGGAGACAATGCATTGCATAGCACACACACAAAATAAATGTATTTCTTTCTGTATCTTCTTCAAAAATTTAGAGATGATCTTCCAATCATAAAAATAAACATTTCCTTTAATACAGATATTATAAATGCAATTCATATTGTTTATTTAAAATAAATAGCTAAGGTCAGAAACAGAGCAGCTTTCTTATAATAAATTCATATATTCCAATTTAGGAATTATTCAATTCTATACTGATCTCTTTACCCTTACTAGTCACCTTTTGGGAATTATTTAATTTATTATTAGAGTAAATAGGGAAAACAAAACAAACACCTAAAACTAAATTCCTTTTTTTGTTTCCATTCTCAAGGAAAGTACTGATTAAAGAACTTGGAAATGAATAAAGATATATAAAAGAACTAATTTCTACTTGGAAGGGTCCAGAGGTCACCATATACAATTTTTCTCCACTTACAAATAAGAAAATTGAGCCCCAGGGAGTTAGACCCAGTGTTCCCTACTAGTTACGGGTTGACTGATTTCCAGTTTCCTGGTTTCATGCTCTTCCCAATACACCTTGCCTATAATTTCACTTTGCCATGTTATTCTTTTTCCACATAATAAAGAAGTGGCTGCATGTTGCTGTAAAAATTGCAATATTAGAAATAAAATTCATCCAAGATTCTTGTTTATCATCAGGCATCAACCTCAAAAGAATCAATTAATGTTACAAAGTAATGAGATTGTCCAAAAAAAAAAAAAGCCAACAGAGCAATAGACCAAGATAGAAAAGAAAAAGGCTCTGCTGTCATTTATTCTTTATGTACCTTCAAATGGATAACCTTGGTGTTAAAAGTAATCAAATTTGTTACATTTTATACCCAACAGCAATAGTAAATTTGTGAAGGTCTTACTAGAAACAAAGGGCTTAGCTGTTCTCTAGCAACAAAGTAAACATATTGGTATAACCTAACTGTTCTTCTGAGGGACATAATTTCACTATTCACTTATTAAATCTACTTATTAATGGAAAGAAAAGAAGTAGGGGGAGGGGAGGTGGGTAATAATAGAAGGGAGTTCCAAAAATTTTAATATTACCCTCTAGCAATTTGTGAAGATGGGCTCATGTATTTTCCCCTTAAGTCAAATAGACCTGTGAAGAGTTAGAATAAATTCTGATGAAATGAAGGGAAAAGTAGACCAGAATCAATGATATATAAAAATGTCTTTGCATTTAGCACTGAGCATCTAAGGAAACTTCTTTATGACTACTCTTAACTTCAACTAGAAATGCTTGCAAAATAAAGAGGACTTGACTTTGACTAGTTTGATAAAATCCATTATCTATTAAAATCACTAATATCACAGAGGACATTTTCAAGGAAAGCTTGGTTTGATGTAACTACACTTTAAAAATGAGAGGGGAGAGAAAAAAGAAAATAAGACTCATACTACACAAGTTTTAGTAAAGAAACTAAGAAAACAGAAGAAACTAAGAAAATAAAAAACTGAGAAACAAGAAAATAAGACTCAGACTTCACAAGTTTAACATTATTGCCAGGCATATAACCCAGGATAAACTTTTTTTTAATCTTTGATCTTGGGCAAGAGTCTCTGGCTCTCGTTCCTGCAGTACACAAATAAGACGGTTCCGTTTCATCTTTTCCATCGCCCTTGAGCAGCTCTGGTATATTCCTTGGCCCTTAACTGTTTGCCTAGCTTTTGAATTGATGGCATGGTCAGTGCCTTCTATACAATGTCTGATTCCTGACTACTGCTTCTTGATTTGGAGGGCTCGCTGATATCTGTGTCCTTCTTAGACGTGCAGTTTCCTTACCAGATTCCTATCCAGTATTTTTTTTTTCACCTATCCTGGTTTTGTATTCTGCTTCTGCCTCTGACATCTATCTCCACTAGCAGCCCCTGTATATGCAGTTCTCTTAACACATTCTATTATAGAATTTAAAATAATAATTAGACAAAACTTAAGCATTTGGTCACAGTTCTTTTTAGATAAAATACTCAACATCTATAATGTTTCCAAATAGTATTTTTAAGATCGTTTGGGTTGCCACTTTACATGCAATGAATTGTTCATGAGTCAATCCAAACTGAATAGTAGTTCAATGTTCATGTGATCAGTGTGAGTATATAGAGCCAGTCAAAACTTATTTTAAATTCCAGTGTTTTTGGAGACAGTACTATACCTGACTATTCAAACTGTACAGTTAAAAATAAAAGACAATAATCATAAGAAATTTACTGATTTATTATCATCATCATCTTTTACTTCATTAATCTAGTATGGTATCTTACTTTTCATTGGAATTTTAAAAATATTATTCAATGAATGTGTTCTAGAGTATTCACTAATTTTTTACAGATGAGGAAAGCAACAATTACATAATTTAAATATCTTACTCAAGATCACACATGCAGTTGTTAAGAGCTTAGTTAGAAACTGGTTCTTTTATGACCGTTTTGCTAAGCTTTCCTGAAGAAGCCCAATCTTCACTCCCCTGAAACGATCTCTCTCTCTCTCTCACACACACACACACACACACACAAATTCAATGCTCCAACTAAAAGCTTTAATGAAATTCTTTTTATTTGTAAAAGACGTATACCCAAGGAAAGACAAGGCAGTTACTCTCATGCATTGCTGGTATGGGTATAAGCTGGTACAAACACTATGGGAAACTATTAGGAGCGTTTTACTAAGGCTAAACATACTTTCACCCCATCACTAGAAATTCTACTTCTGGGTATGGATATGTGCTCAAAAGAAAAAAGTGTATATGTCTACTAAATGACATATCATATATATGAACACATATGAATGTTCTTATCAGCTTTATTTATAATAGCCTAAAAGTCCATAAAAAATAAAATCAGTTAGACTGTGATACATTTACACAATGAATTACTATATAACAATGAAAAAAGAACAACTATGTGTCTCACAGACATAAAATAGAGCTACAGAACCCTGATACAAAATATTATATTGCATGGTTTCATAAAGTTCAAAAACAGGAAAAACTGAACTCTGTGATTGTGGTTTTCTTTGAGAGACCAGTATTGACTGGAGGAGGCAAGGGGTTTCTTGAGAGTGCTAGAAATATGCTACATTGATTTTGGGTGTTGGATTATTCTCGTATCCCTTCATCAACATTCACTGTACAATTAAGAGGCATGCATTTGTGTCAGAGATGAGCACCTTCACAGGATAAGGAGGAGCTGAACCTATCTTTCAATCTAAAAAGAGAAATGTTCTAGGATGAGATAAAAATGAATTCTTCTGTATTAAAAGGTTATAGAAATTCTTGAAAATAGCTCATTTGGAATGTTGAGTTTGAGGCTGTCTTGTAGGCCATGTGTGTAAGTATGACTGTCTTCTAAAATACAGGGTTCTAAGGAAGAATTTGTCAATATTAGTGCTTAGAAAATCACATCACCTTTTGGAGAAAAAAAACTAAATCATTTTCTCACAGGTTTCTAGAAAATAAAGATGGGATTAAAAGTTAAATAAAGTAAATATACCAAAAAACTACTAGAAAAAATACAGAATATTAATTTTCTTTAAGTTAAATAAGTCTATGTACACACAGAAATCTGTGGCTTTCCTATATACTAACAATGAACCAACAGAAAGAGAAATCAGGAAAACAATTCCATTCAAAATTGCATCAAAAAAAATAAAATACCTGGGAATAAACCTAACCAAAGAAGTGAAAGACTTATACTCTGAAAACTACAAGTCACTCTTAAGAGAAATTAAAGGGGACACTAACAGATGGAAACTCATCCCATGCTCGTGGTTAGGAAGAATTAATATCGTCAAAATGGCCATCCTGCCCAAAGCAATATACAGATTTGATGCAGTCCCTATGAAACTACCAGCAACATTCTTCAATGAACTGGAACAAATAATTCAAAAATTCATATGGAAACACCAAAGACCCCGAATAGCCAAAGCAATCCTGAGAAAGAAGAATAAAGTAGAGGGGATCTCACTCCCCAACTTCAAGCTCTACTATAAAGCCATAGTAATCAAGACAATTTGGTACTGGCACAAGAGCAGAGCCACAGACCAATGGAACAGACTAGAGAATCCAGACATTAACCCAGATATATATGGTCAATTAATATTTGATAAAGGAGCCATGGACATACAATGGCAAAATGACAGTCTCTTCAACAGGTGGTGCTGGCAAAACTGGACAGCTACATGTAGGAGAATGAAACTGGACCATTGTCTAACCCCATATACAAAAGTAAACTCAAAATGGATCAAAGACCTGAATGTTAGCCATGAAACCATTAAACTCTTGGAAGAAAACATAGGCAAAAACCTCTTAGACATAAATATGAGTGACCTCTTCTTGAACATATCTCCCCGGGAAAGGAAAACAACAGCAAAAATGAGTAAGTGGGACTATATTAAGCTGAAAAGCTTCTGTACAGCAAAAGACACCATCAATAGAACAAGAAGGATCCCTACAGTATGGGAGAATATATTTGAAAATGACACATCCAATAAAGGCTTGACGTCCAGAATATATAAAGAGCTCACATGCCTCAACAAACAAAAAACAAATAACCCAATCAAAAAATGGGCAGAGGAACTGAACAGACAGTTCTCCAAAAAAGAAATACAGATGGCCAACAGACACATGAAAAGATGCTCCACATCGCTAATTATCAGAGAAATGCAAATTAAAACTACAATGAGGTATCACCTCACACCAGTAAGGATGGCTGCCATCCAAAAGACAAACAACAACAAATGTTGGCGGGGCTGTAGAGAAAGGGGAACCCTCCTACACTGCTGGTGGGAATGTAAGTTAGTTCAACCATTGTGGAAAGCAGTATGGAGGTACATCAAAATGCTCAAAACAGACATACCATTTGACCCAGGAATTCCACTCCTAGGAATTTACCCTAAGAACGCAGCAATCAAGTTTGAGAAAGACAGATGCACCCCTATGTTTATCACAGCACTATTTACAATAGCCAAGAATTGGAAGCAACCTAAATGTCCATCAATAGATGAATGGATAAAGAAGATGTGGTACATATACACAATGGAATACTACTCAGCCATAAGAAAAGGGCAAATCCAATCATTTGCAGCAACATAGATGGAGCTGGAGGGTATTATGCTCAGTGAAACAAGCCAAGCAGAGAAAGAGAAATACCAAATGATTTCACTTATCTGTGGAATATAAGAACAAAGGAAAAACTAAAGGAACAAAACAGCAGCAGAATCACAGAACTCAAGAATGGACTAACAGGTACCAAAGGGAAAGGGAATGCGGAGGATGGGTGGGTAGGGAGGGATAAGGGGGGGGAGAAGTAGGGGGGTATTAAGATGAACATGCATGGGGGGGTAGGAGAAAAGGGAGGGCTGTACAACACAGAGAAGGCAAGTCGTGATTCTACAACATTTTCCTATGCTGATGGACAGTGACTGTAAAGGGGTTTATAGGGGGGATCTGGTATAGGGGAGAGCCTAGTAAACATAATATTCATCATGTAAGTGTAGATTAGTGATACCAAAAACAAAGCAAAAAAAAAAAAAAAAAAGGACAGGTCCTGTGTGGTAACCTCCAATGAGTTCTACACAAGGGTATAAAGGGCATATAAAAGTGTAGGCAAAGTGTCAGTTTGCATCTATACAGAAGAACAAAGCCTAATCGGGCTATCCCGAAAATGAACTAAGATACGATATGAAAGAGAACTTCCAACATCAGCACTCTCTGGAAGACTCATGCCAGAAGATGATCATCAAAAAACCCCAACAAAGATCCACGCACTGCTACAGATGTAGATGCACTCATCCCACCAGTTCCTGGACTTGCCATGGGAATGAGGAAGGAGATATCTAAGCTGGCCTGTGCATACAGTAAAATAACAAATTTGACTGGATCTATACTGTTGGAACTCAACCAAGAATTAGGAGAAGTGCAAATTGTAGCGCTCCAAAATCTTACATCTACAGACTATTTACAGTTAAAAGAACATAAGGGATGTGAACATTCCCCAGGAATGGGTTGTTTTAATTTGTCTGATTTCTCTCAGACTGTTCAAGTTCAGTTGGACAATATCCACCATATCATAGATAAGTTTTCACAAATGCCTAAGGTGCCTAACTGGTTTTCTTGGTTTCACTGGAGATGGCTGGTTATTACAGGTATGCTTTGGTTATCTAACTATACTCCTATTATGTTAATGTGTGTGCACAGTTTAAGTAGTAGCTTAATACCTATACATGCTGAAGTTACTCAACAAGAAGATAAGTCAAAGAAATAATCAATCTTCCCATGTTTTCTTCCGCCTGCTACTTCTATAGCTTTTCTTCTTCCTTCCGAATTACAACCCTTAAATAGAATTCGTGCCTCATATCAAATTTACCTAGTATCATAATTCTTCCAAGTGGTAAAGATACCTCAAGACAAATGCTGGGCATAGAAGCCACAGGGCATAAATATGCAAAGAAGTAAAAAGCTAACTTTTTCAAACAATAAGGCTTCCCTCTCACTTACCAACTTCACATTTCCCTGTATGGCCCCGGAAGATGACTGGTTAGCCAGAGACGGGTAAGATTCCTCAAGGGAGGAACAACCTAAGACACGCACAGTCGCAGGGGGGCCATCAGATGAGAAATTGGGGATCAACAGGGGTGAGGCTTAGAACCTCACCCCCCCTGTTCTGAGAGAAATCTTCTGCATACGTGGATGTTTTATTTATTTATTTATTTTTATTTTTTTAAATAATTATTTTTTGTTGAAGGGTAGTTGACGCACAGTATTACATTACATTAGTTTCAGGTGTACAACACAGTGGTAGAACATTTATATACATAATGCTAGGTTCCAGCTATCACCCTACCAAGCTGTTACAATAACTTGACTATATTCCTTATGCTATACATTACATCCCGGTTACTTATTTATTTTACCATTAGAAGTCTGTCCTTTTTTTTTTTTTTTTTTTTTTGTGAGGGCATCTCTCATATTTATTGATCAAATGGTTGTTAACGACAATAAAATTCTGTATAGGGGAGTCAATGCTCAATGCACAATCATTAATCCACCCCAAGCCTAATTTTCGTCAGTCTCCAATCTTCTGAGGCATAACAAACAAGTTCTTACATGTAGAACAAATTCTAACATAATGAATAAGTTACATAGTGAACAGTACAAGGGCAGTCATCACAGAAGCTTTCAGTTTTGCTCATGCATTATGAACTATAAACAGTCAGTTCAAATATGAATACTCATTTGGTTTTTATACTTGATTTATATGTGGATACCACATTTCTCTCTTTATTATTATTATTTTTAATAAAATGCTGAAGTGGTAGGTAGATACAAGATAAAGGTAGAAAACAGAGTTTAGTGTTGTAAGAGAGCAAATGTAGATGATCAGGTGTGTGCCTGTAGACTATGTGTTAATCCAAGCTAGACCAGGGCAATAAAACATCCACGTATGCAGAAGATTTCTCTCAGAACAGGGGGGGTGAGGTTCTAAGCCTCACCTCTGTTGATCCCCAATTTCTCACCTGATGGCACCCCTGCGACTGTGCCTGTCTTAGGTTGTTCCTCCCTTGAGGGATCTTACCCGTCTCTGGCTAACCAGTCATCTTCCGGGGCCATACAGGGAAATGTGAAGTTGGTGAGAGGGAAGCCTTATTATTTGAAAAGGTTAGCATTTTACTTCTTTGCATATTTATGCCCTGTGGCTTCTATGCCCAGCATTTGTCTTGAGGTATCTTTACCACTTGGAAGAATTATGATACTAGGTAAATTTGATATGAGGCACGAATTCTATTTAAGGGTTGTAATTCGGAAGGAAGAAGAAAAGCTATAGATGTAGCAGGCGGAAGAAAACATGGGAAGATTGATTATTTCTTTGACATATCTTCTTGTTGAGTAACTTCAGCATATATAGGTTTTAAGCTACTACTTAAATTGCGCACACACATTAACATAATAGGAGTATAGTTACATATCCAAAGCATATCTGTAATTACCAGCCATCTCCAGTGAAACCAAGAAAACCAGTTAGGCACCTTAGGCATTTGTGAAAACTTATCTATGATATGGTGGATATTGTCCAACTGAACTTGAACAGTCTGAGGCAAATCAGACAAATTAAAACAACCCATTCCTGGGGACTGTTCACATGCCATATGTTCTTTTAACAGTAAATAGTCTGTAGTTGTAAGACTTTGGAGCGCTACAATTTGCACTTCTCCTAATTCTTGGTTGAGTTCCAACAGTACAGATCCAGTCAAATTTGTTGTTTTACTGTGTGCACAGGTCAGCTTAGATATCTCCTTCCTCATTCCCATGGCAAGTCCAGGAACTGGTGGGATGAGTGCATCTACAGCTGTAGCAGTGCGTGGATCTTTGTTGGGGTTTTTTGATGATCATCTTCTGGCATGAGTCTTCCAGAGAGTGCTGATGTTGGAAGTTCTTTTTCATATCGTATCTTAGTTCATTTTCGGGGTAGCCCATTTAGGCTTTGATCCTCTGTATAAACACAAACAGACGCTTTGCCTACACTTTTATATGCCCTTTATACCTTGTGTAGAACTCGTTGGAGGTTACCACACAGGAACTGCCCTTTTTTTTTTTTTTTTTGCTTTGTTTTTGGTATCACTAATCTACAATTACATGACGAATATTATGTTTACTAGGCTCTCCCCTATACCAGGTCTCCCCTATAAACCCCTTTACAGTCACTGTCCATCAGCATAGCAAAATGTTTTAGAATCAATACTTGCCTTCTCTGTGTTGTACAGCCCTCCCTTTTCTCCTATCCCCCCATGCATGTTAATCTTAATACCCCCCTACTTCTCCCCCCCTTATCCCTCCCTACCCACCCATCCTCCCCATTCCCTTTCCCTTTGGTACCTGTTAGTCCATTCTTGAGTTCTGTGATTCTGCTGCTGTTTTGTTCCTTCAGTTTTTCCTTTGTTCTTATATTCCACAGATAAGTGAAATCATTTGGTATTTCTCTTTCTCTGCTTGGCTTGTTTCACTGAGCATAATACCCTCCAGCTCCATCCATGTTGCTGCAAATGATTGGATTTGCCCTTTTCTTATGGCTGAGTAGTATTCCATTGTGTATATGTACCACATCTTCTTTATCCTTTCATCTATTGATGGACATTTAGGTTGCTTCCAATTCTTGGCTATTGTAAATAGTGCTGCAATAAACAAAGGGTGCATCTGTCTTTCTCAAACTTGATTGCTGCGTTCTTAGGGTAAATTCCTAGGAGTGGAATTCCTGGGTCAAATGGTAAGTCTGTTTTGAGCATTTTGATGTACCTCCATACTGCTTTCCACAATGATTGAACTAACTTACATTCCCACCAGCAGTGTAGGAGGGTTCCCCTTTCTCCACAGCCTCGCCAACATTTGTTGTTGTTTGTCTTTTGGATGGCACCCATCCTTACTGGTGTGAGGTGATACCTCATTGTAGTTTTAATTTGCATTTCTCTGATAATTAGCGATGTGGAGCATCTTTTCATGTGTCTGTTGGCCATCTGTATTTCTTTTTTGGAGAACTGTCTGTTCAGTTCCTATGCCCATTTTTTAATTAGGTTATTTGTTTTTTGTTTGTTGAGGCGTGTGAGTTCCTTATATATTCTGGACGTCAAGCCTTTATTGGATGTGTCATTTTCAAATATATTCTCCCATACTGTAGGGATCCTTCTTGTTCTATTGATGGTGTCTTTTGCTGTACAGAAGCTTTTCAGCTTAATATAGTCCCACTTACTCATTTTTGCTGTTGTTTTCCTTTCCCGGGGAGATATGTTCAAGAAGAGGTCACTCATGTTTATGTCTAAGAGGTTTTTGCCTATGTTTTCTTCCAAGAGTTTAATATGTGGATGTTTTATTGCCCTTGTCTAGCTTGGATTAACACATAGTCTACAGGCACACACCTGATCATCTACATTTGCTCTCTTACAACACTAAACTATGTTTTCTACCTTTATCTTGTATCTACCTACCACTTCAGCATTTTATTAAAAATAATAATAATAAAGAGAGAAATGTGGTATCCACATATAAATCAAGTATAAAAACCAAATGAGTATTCATATTTGAACTGACTGTTTATAGTTCATAATACATGAGCAAAACTGAAAGCTTCTGTGATGACTGCCCTTGTACTGTTCACTATGTAACTTATTCATTATGTAAGAATTTGTTCTACATGGAAGAACTTGTTTGTTATGCCTCAGAAGATTGGAGACTGACAAAAATTAGGCTTGGGGTGGATTAATGATTGTGCATTGAGCATTGACTCCCCTATACAGAATTTTATTGTCGTTAACAACCATTTGATCAATAAATATGAGAGATGCCCTCACAAAAAAAAAAAAAAAAAAAAAAAAGGACAGACTTCCAATGGTAAAATAAATAAGTAACCGGGATGTAATGTATAGCATAAAGAATATAGTCAAGATATTGTAACAGCTTGGTAGGGTGATAGCTGGAACCTAGAATTATGTATATAAATGTTGTATCACTGTGTTGTACACTTGAAACTAATGTAATGTAATACTGTGCGTCAACTACCCTTCAATAAAAAATAATTATTTAAAAAAAAAAAAAAAGAATAAAGACAGAGGACTGTCTGTTTGTTGGTGTGAAATCAATGACAGTCCTTTCTTGGGAATGGAAAAAAAAAAATAAGTCTATGTATTAAACTATTTAAAAACCATAAAGGAAAATATTGAAGTATTTTTTTATATCTTACAATTTCTTGTCATTAAAAACTCAAAAGCAGAATTTGAAAAGAAAACAGTAATCAAGGAAGGTATTTTCAGTCTTTGATGGGAAATAATTACTTATTATCTATAACGCATCAAGGATACTTACAAGCTTGGTTATTTATTTTATTATTTCAAAGAAAAACAGCACAGTAGAATAAATAAGAAGATACGCACAACATAAAATATAAGTAAAACATAGAGTGTTGTCATGAAACACATTGAACCTTAAGTTTAATAAGTCAAATGGATGCAAATAAAAACTACAATAAAAAAATACTTTTTCTATCAAACTGATAAAGTAAAAATACAATATGTAAAGGAATAAGAAGTATAATGAATAGACACTACTATACATGCTTATTACATGTAAATTGGCTCACACTTTGAGTTGAATCTAGCAACAAGGCAAGAGTTTTTAAATGTTTATAATGATTCAGTAATTCCCATTAGAAGAATTCATTTAAAAAATAAAATAGCAATAAAAATGCATGAGTAGTTGGGTACAAGAAATACACATCATTCTCTTTAAGTGCAATGCAACAAATACTCATAGTGGACCTACTATGTTTTTGGCAATGCAGTATTAAAGGTACAATGGTGAACAGGATATGAAGTCTGTGTAATAACAGCCAACATGAACTTTAAACAAAAACTTATTAGCACAACTGTTATAATAAACGGGAAAGGTTAGGGTGTCATGGAACTGCGTATGAGATTTGAGCTATTTGAGTGATTATGACAGCCTCTGAGAAAATGTTTAAAATGAAACCTGTCAACTGAGAATAGCATAGCTCTTAGACTCAGGCAGAAAGGGTTCCTTTCTTAGATGACTCTACACGTGTTCTATTAAAGAACACGTGGACTCCTCTGTCACTCAGGGTCTAGCACAGAGAGATCTGCAACCTAAACATCCACTCTCATGACCAACACCTTCCAGGCACCTCGAACAGACTCATTGTTCTGTCTTTGAAGCCAAGGTCATCAGTCTCAACATGCTTTGAATGTTTGTGGGCTGTACCCTTGTCAGTGTCAGAGATGAGCACCTTCACAGGAAAAGGAGGAGCTGATTGACAGAAGTGCTTAAATATGAAAATGGACAAATTAATTTACTTGAAAAATCCCTTGCTTGAAAATTCCTATCAAATTATTGGAA
This sequence comes from Manis pentadactyla, assembly GCF_030020395.1. NCBI lineage: Eukaryota > Metazoa > Chordata > Mammalia > Pholidota > Manidae > Manis > Manis pentadactyla. The sequence goes on from NC_080020.1 coordinate 62,831,054, forward strand.
TGCAATCAATTCTTGCATAACAAAGTAGCATTAACTAATCCTGCCAAGCACCTGTTTTTCCTGCTTCTTTCAGGTTCCGATCCATGGCCCCAGGAGTACTGAGCAGAAAGTGCAGTATTTTCAAGGGTTGCACTTGGCAACTAAGGAATATTTTGAAATAAAAATAATTTATATTACTCTTAAATTTGAATTTATGTATTCCTGTATTTTATATGCATGAAACGCCATCCCAATTCATTACAATGACATGTAAATGAAGCCAGTACTGCAAAATAGTTTTACTGTATTAAAAATATATATATATTTTTTTTGGTGAGGGCATCTCTCATATTTATTGATCAAATGGTTGTTAACAACAATAAAATTCTGTATAGGGGAGTCAATGCTCAATGCACAATCATTACTCCACCCCAAGCCTAATTTTCGTCAGTCTCCAATCTTCTGAAGCATAACAAACAAGTTCTTACATGGAGAACAAATTCTTACATAGTGAATAAGTTACATGGTGAACAGTACAAGGGCAGTCATCACAGAAACTTTCAGTTTTGCTCATGCATTATGAACTATAAACAGTTCAAATATGAATACTCATTTGATTTTTATACTAGATTTATATGTGGATACCACATTTCTCCCTTTATTGTAATTATTTTTAATAAAATGCTGAAGTGGTAGGTAGAAGATAAAGGTAGAAAACATAGTTTAGTGTTGTAAGAGAGCAAATGTAGATGATCAGGTGTGTGCCTGTAGACTATGTGTTAATCCAAGCTAGACAAGGGCAATAAAACATCCATGGAAGCAGAAGAATTCTCTCAGAACAGGGGGTGTGAGGTTCTAAGCCTCACCTCTGTTGATCCCCAATTTCTCACCTGATGGCCCCCCTGCGACTGTGCCTGTCTTAGGTTGTACCTCCCTTGAGGAATCTTACCCGTCTCTGGCTAACCAGTCATCTTCCAGGGCCATACAGGGAAATGTGAAGTTGGTAAGTGAGAGAGAAGCCTTATTGTTTGAAATGGTTAGCTTTTTACTTCTTTGCATATTTATGCCCTGTAGCTTCTATGCCCAGCATTTGTCTTGAGGTATCTTTACCACTTGGAAGAATTATGATACTCGGTAAATTTGATATGAGGCACGAATTCTATTTAAGGGCTGTAATTAGGAAGGAAGAAGAAAAGCTATAGAAGTAGCAGGCGGAAGAAAACATGGGAAGATTGATTATTTCTTTGACATATCTTCTTGTAGAGTAACTTCAGCATGTATAGGTTTTAAACTACTACTTAAATTGCGCACACACATTAACATAATAGGAGTATAGTTAGATAACCAAAGCATACCTGTAATTACCAGCCATCTCCAGTGAAACCAAGAAAACCAGTTAGGCACCTTAGGCATTTGTGAAAACTAAAAATATTTAATAAGTTTTTGTTAAATGGTCCAAAATTAAATACAAAGTCTTCCATATTTTAAAATAATACCAATTCATATATTATTTATTTATTAAAATTTTATCTTGCCATTTAATTTTAGATGATTTTGAATGTTTTATAAGAAAATACTTTTTCAAAACGTGAAAAATAAGTAATTATTCATAGTTGAAATTTATATAATTTCCATTTTTTGTAAAAACATATTTGGACTCATATATGTGGAGTACAATTACATTTTATTTTTTAGTGTTTCTGAGAAGAGTAGAGATCAGAATAGGAAGAAAACACAAAGTTATGTAGAAAATAATTCTTGAAAAATTCCAAAGAGAAAAACTGCTTTAATTTTAAATCTGAAAACAAGAGAGCAGTTTTCTGTCAAGCAGAACCTACACAAAACTCATGAACAGAACATTATGATTCTACAATATGAACAGATCATATAATGTTCCTGCTATTTCATATTATTTACTAAATGAAGATCTCATTACCTGCCTCTAAAAAACACTTATTATACCCAGGAAGCAAATATGTATTGATTAGATTTGATTGAAATGGCAAATAGAAGGCTAATTAATCATTTTCAACAAAAGCAAGTGATCATTGATACTAACTATTTGTAATATTCTTAAAGGGTTATCACTGTATGTCCAACATTTACATAAGTATAATCTTTTGCACAACACCATCTACTTATCATGGAAAACTGGCCACTTTCTAGGTTTAGGAGAAACGATTTTGAAATCTGATGGTAAAGTGACTGAACATTGAAATAAAATTTTGAAATAACAAAACGACAACTAAGAAGGCAACTTTGAGATGACATTACTAGAATAAAATTTAATAACTAAAGAGAAAAAAGTTTAAAAATAAGAATAATAAAAGAGAAATATCAAGCTGAACAACTAATATTATTAGTATTGTCAGAATATTAAGAGAAAACCCGCAAAATTGAAAATTTTATCAGTTTTTTAGACATGTTATAAAAAGTACAGTTGTAATTAAAGTGAAAACAATCTATTTCAGATCCTGATTTAAAATAATGAGTAAGTCTATGACACTGCTGCTAACACCGACTGTGAAGAAAGAAAATACAAACTACAATTTTGGCTGGAAAAAAAACCTGAAGAATTTCCTTGCCAGTGGTGGTATATATTTCTGAGAGAAATGGACTGAAATACACTAAGATTGTAATATTTGGAACAATTAGATATTATATATGACCCTTTTTGGATCTGTCCAAGATAGAAAATTTTGATAAAAACCATCAAATATTTGACCCAACAACTTCTCTCAAGCACATACTGGGAATATAACACACTCTTAAAGGATTCAGATTTCAGTCAGCCAAGATACAAAGTACCAGAGAGTTAAGAGAAACAAAATACTCTCAGATAAAGAATGAAGAGTAGCCTGGCAAAATCAGAAATTAATTTTTAATTTGAGCACATCTGTATATATTTGATAAGAATTTTTGTCTGCTATTAATAATATTAACAAATCCTTTAAAAACTAAACAATTTAATTTTGGCTGTTTCACTTTTTTAAAGGATTAAAAATACTTTATATTTTTTCTATTAAAAGAAACTGAATATAAAATTTGCAAAAAGGTGGCAATACAATAAAATACAACAAGAAATCAAACTGTTTTCCTTAAGGAAAATATTCACATACAAATACTTATTTCCTAGTCAGGACAGAGCAAGGTAGAGCCTTGATTAAATAGGGAGATGAACAAATTGTGCAACATACTGTTTCTTTAACAGTTGCTGTTTTCATAAATATTCCAGCATTAAAATATTTGAAAGAAGAAACCATACAGGAATCTACATATTGATGTGAGATTATGGATATCATGATTATAAATAACAACTTATAATGCTAAATATATTGAATTATTTTCTGATAATAATAATTTATCATATGCAACTCTGTTATATTTGAAAATGATATATAAAAATGTATTTTTTTTCCTCAATCTAAATATTGCTTTAAGAAATGTATCAACAATTCCATTTGCTACTATCTTGGCAATGATAATTATCTTCAAATTTAAATTCATAAAATATTACATATGAAACACAAAGATTCAAGATAATTTGCTCAGTTTGGAATATAAATTACATGAAAATATTATAAAAACATGACTCATGACTTTGTTGAAAGGAAGGAAATAAATTTTATAAATCAATAATTTGTAAATGATGGTAAATGATTTATCCAAATACCTTCAGCACATCAAAGAATGCCAAAATGGGCAATGTTAATTAGATTGAGTCATCTTTGATCTTGTTATTTCACCGTCATTCAGTATATAAAAATACTTTGAAAAGGTTTGTATTTATGAAGGTATATTTATTTGTGTGGGTTTTGTATAACATCTGTTATCTTGACTTACGCCTTTTAAATATTTAGACATATTGAAGGTGGTCTCCGGTAATACCAGTGCTCTTGGTTACCCAGATGTTAGATGTGGGGCAAGAGTTTAATCAGTAAGAGTTAACTCAGTGGAGAAGGGATGGTGCATATAGAAGGGAAAGTGTTTCAAGACATTAAAAACAGCATGTATAAGGGCCTAGATTTATTTAAACTTGTTTCTATTGTAAAACCAAAATCATTTCAATATACAAAATGACAGGTATATAATAAAATGCAGAGGTGGACATAATAGTAAATCAATAGTTAAATATTTTGTGTTGTATCTACAAAATAAAATGCTATATGGTTACTAAAAATCTAATTTTTGAACCCTATTAAATTCATAGGCAAATATTTATAAGGTTGAGTACATAGTTGGATCTAACGCAGCATTTACATATGTTCTGGATCATCTCTGCTTTTGCTTTCTCATTCTGACAACTCTCTCAGAATTGTGGTCTGTTTCTCTTTTGTGCATACTATGTATCAATTTATTTTATACATATAAAATATATTAGTAAGTAGTCTAAAATAGAGTTGATTTTTATAATATGATTCCTTTATTCTAAGAGGCTTCAAACACCAACTCCTCCTACGCATCTCAGCCAAAATGGGAAATTTAAAGCATTCTATGTACTGGACTCTATTTTGTATCAGGAGAGGTGATCTGCTATACATTTTTATATCTCCCACAGTGCCTAACTTATTATTTGCTAATCATGCCTCAAAGAGTGTTATTTTAAACATGAGTCCAATACTTACACACCTTAAGAATGAACTTCCAATATTGGAATAAAATTAAAACAACAGGCATAGAAAATAAGCTAATGACAACAAAGAAGAAACGGACGGACTTCCTTGAAAGCTACAGTTACCTTGGCAATAAAAATGATAAACTGTATTTGAAAGTAGCTGCAAGAGGAACCCTAAGTAAAATACACAGTTTTCTGTTCAGAGCAAAAAGGCAGTTCTGGCGGCTGATGGTTGGGGAGGTGCCTCCCCAAGTACACACCCCATGCAGGACCTGACAGGTTAAGTTTTCCATTGTTCTTCTAACTTTAATGTGAATATAGGACAAATATTGTTAGTTTTTGAAGATGCAGAGCAGATGGAAGGGTCGGTATATACCGTAATATAAATGCCAAATGACTTGCCATTTTCCACAACTAATAATTTCTGGGAAAGAACAAACACAGATGGATACATATACATAATTTGATAACTAGAAAGAATCCCCTTCAGTCTCTCTACATAGATGGTGGACCTCAAAGGACATATGGAAATCAGGATAATCGGCCCAGAAGCAATGCAGACGGCTGTGTTCCCAGCTTAAAGAACATTAACAGGAAACTGGATTCATAGGATTTCACAAAGAGTTACACATAAGGGGCTCTTTGAGTTAATGTTTGGAGGGTTATATGGTTCAAGCACTCAGTCCATTGTTTTCTACCTTCTCTCTGAATAAAGCAAGCACAGACTTTTTCCAAAATTAGAAGCACATGATAGTTAGAAGTAGTACTTAAATGGTTATAAAGTGGACCTGAAGAAAAAATTTTAAAGCATTTGTTTCAATTACCTATTGCTGCAAAACTAACTGCCAACAAGTTTATTGGCTTAAAACAACCACCACTTCTTTACCCAGAATTCTATGTGTTGGCCATTTGGTTCAGGGCTGGTAGGTCCCAGATGGCTTACTCTTGTTTGTGAACTCAACTAGGATTCTTGGCCAGGGTGCTTCTGCTCTCTTCCACATGACTTTTCAAGCAGAACAGATTAGACTTCTTAACATGGAGGCTGAGTTTTAAGATGGTAAGCCCAGTGTGCAAACATTTACCAAGGCTCTGTCTGAATCATGTTTTGATGACCGTTTTATCAAAGCAAGTCACAAAGACAAGCTCAGAGTCAGCGTGCCAGACCATGTCAGGGTATGGGTACTGTTATGGTGCCAGCAGAAGGCTCTGCAGAGGGCCTTTCAGAAGCACAGTCAAATGGACTCAAAGTAACATCATAAAAATTTTGAAATTAGGTAAAGGTGACAGTTGAACAACACTGTAAATGTACAAAATGACAGTCATTGTACACTTTAAAATGGTTAATTTTATAGTATGTGAATTTCATCTCAATAAAATAGACAGACATAGACACAGAGACAGAGAAATATCCTAAGATGTTTCTTCAGTTAAAAGAACATGTACTGTATATATATATATAGAAACCAGATTATCATTCTTCATCAATAAATTGTATCAATATTAATCTAAATATCAAAATGAACTCACAGACTTTTAAGAAGCTTTTTATCATTGAAAATACCATAATAGTTTAATGGAAAAGGAACAAATAATGTGTTAGATCAGCCTCTTTTAAGATTTTTCCTTATAAATTAAAAAAATTTTACCTCTTTCACATTTATTGTTTAGTTCAAAACTAAATTCTTTAGGCAAAATAGGGTTTGACACATTTATAGAAGAAGAAACATAATAGTCTCACTGATTTTACATCAAATAAGTATTCCTACCTGACATTTTTCTAGGAAAAAATCCTCTACCTCCTAGAGATGAGTTCCAAGGAAAATAAAAATGTCCAATTTAAAAATGGACAGAATATTGGAGTAGACATTTCCCAAAGAAGACATATAGGTGGCCAACAGGTACATGAAAAGATGCTCAACATCACTAATCATCAGGGAAATGCAAACCAAAACCACAGTGAGATATCACCTTACATCTGTCAGAATGGCTAAATCAGCAGGACAAGAAATAACAAGTGTTGGTGAGGATGTGGAGAAAAGAGAACCCCTGTGCACTGTTGGTAGAGATGTAATTGGTGTGGCCACTATGGAAAACAGTACAGAGGTTCCTCAAATAATTAAAATTACAGCTACTATAAGATGCAGCAATTTCACATCTGGTATTTATCCAAAGAAAATAGAAACACAAATCCAAAAAGACTTGTGTTGATTGCAGCATTATTTACAATATCTAATATGTGAAAACAATCTAAGCATAAATCAGTGGATGAATGGATAAATGGGGTATATACAAAATGGGATACTACTCCTCCTAAAGAAGAATGAAATCTTGCCGTTTATGACAATATGCACAGACCTTGAGGGCATTATTATGCTAAGTGAAGTGAGACAGAGAAAGACAAATACCAAATAATCTTACTTACATGTGAAATCTAAAAAACACAACAAAACAAAACTCATAGATACAGAGAACACAGGGGTGGCTGCCAGGGGAAAGGGATGTTGGGAGGATGGGATGTGGGAAAATGGGTGAGGTGGGCTGAAGCTACAGACTTCCCGTTGTGAAATAAACAAGTCATGGGGATGTGATGTGCCGCATGGTGACTATAGTCAATGGTATTGTAGTGCATGTTTCAAAGTTGCTGGGATTGTGACTCTTAAAAAGTTCTTATCACAAGAAAAAGAAATTTTATATAACTTTCTATGGTGACAGATAGTGATTAGACTTATCATGGTGATAGTTTTGCAGTATATATGTGTTTAATCATTATGTTGCACATCTGAAACTAATCTAATGTGTGTAAATTATACCTCATTTTATTAAAAAGGAAAAAAGAAAATCAGTTCTTTCTTTAGTTCAAATTCCTGTCATTTTTTTTCTCTTGTATAAGCCGAGACATTTTTACAACAAATGAGATTTTTAGTACAAAGAAATTGTTTCATGGTTTCTCTTTAATTAAAACTATTTTCAAATTTAAAAGGAGGCTGACATTTTTATTTATTATTTTCTCTTTACAAAGGATATATTATTCTGCTTCCAAAATTTTTTAAAGTTAGGGTGCACCAGAATCTGTTCAATTATATGGTGATTATTCTTCATGCCTGAATCTTTCTCCTACTCTCTAGAGGCTTTAGGAATGTCTTTAGAATTATGAAGAACCCTGAAAGAATTTTTTTCCCTGATATTATCACAATTCAAGAAAATTTCAACCATAGAATACCAAACACAGCTATTATTCATGATCAGTTTATTTTGGAATAATTTTTTCATCTAATAGAATATATCAAAATACTTTTTACATGATTCTTTTTCATCAATATGAATAAGTTAACTAGTTTTCCTCCACCTAAATTATTAGTGAAAATTGAACTTAACTGCAATCATATGCATGCTATGAAAATTCATGTAATTCCAAAGTCCTAATTATACCTCTTCATCATCTGAGGCTAAAGCCTGATAGAGTAATAGAATGTTAAAAATTAAAGGTTGCCTCAACTAAGATAGAGAAAATTTCAACAAATCTTATTTCTATTTTATAGCTTAACTGGGAGTAATTTAAATAGACTTGTAAAATCAATGTTGATGTAGATCTGTATTTATTTACATAAAATACCCCTGTAGCATATTATTGAGTGGAAAAGTAGATGTGTTATTCACTGAAATACATAGTATGAGCTACGTTTTTGGTCAGTATCTAGTTGGTAAATCAGAAGCCAATCTGTGCATAAAGCAGTGAAGGATCCATTACAAGACAATAAATCCATTTGTTATAAAGGCGACAGAATGGCTGAAGGAACATAAGGAAGGACACAGTGTTTCCCAGAAATCAGGAGCTGCCACAGACCATAGTCCTTTACCACAATATTACAACTTCTTGGAATGTGTTAAGGAGCCACTCAATTTTACACTATGTTTATGTTGTATCAGTGGACATTTAAATTGTTTCTATGCTTCCATTATTATGAAGAGCACTAAAATAAAAATCTTTCTGCATAAAGAATTTTTTTCTTTTTAATTATTCTTAAAGATGCACTAACAGGACAGGAGTTGTGGTTCAAAGTATATGAAGGTTTGTAAAGATTTTTGAGGAAAGCAAAATTGCCTTCCATTAAGGTCATACCGACTTCTTTTTCCCAAGAAGCACAGAGCAGTTACTTTCCACAATGCTATGAGTATTTGAGTCTCAAACACTTGATAGATTAAAAAATAATTGTTGCTTTATCTTGCATTTTTTATTACAGGAAATACTGAACATTTGTCTATCGTTGGCCACTTGGGTGTCCTTGTTAAACATCTATTTTTGTCAGGCATTGGGCAAAGGGTGGTGAGTGAGGAAGCCCGAATTCCTGGCATCCTGGGGCCCTTCATCTTTTCTTTATTGATTTCTATGAATTCTTCATGCATTTTAACATTTAGAAAAATGTTTGACTCACAGCTGTGTTTAATAAATATTTGCTGAGTGACAGATCACATAAAACCTTTTTTATCATGTTTGCTCTAAATGCACAAATGTATCTGTTCAATTTTGAATTTATAAAAATCACTTTGAGCACTAGTAACCCCAGGTTTACATTTCTTTTTTCTTAAATATTTACTTGATTCTTACCTGAATTTAAAATAATTATAGAACACTTGAAATTTAGGGAGAAAATCATAAAAGATTATTAAAATCATCCATATATATATTATCCAGTAATAACTGAAACTAGAAAATTTGTGCATATATCTATTTTATATACATATGTGTATGTGTATACATATCAATATTTAAAAAAATAAAGATAATATAATTCAATGGTTCATGTAAATTGAAACATTAAAAGTAATGCCACTAAAAGTTGCAAACTACTGAAAAGGCAGTTGTTCATATGAACTTAGCCTCACAATTCTGGGTTAAATGGCTAATTGTTTTTTCAATTTTCACCCAGGTACTTAAAATCTGCCTCTGTATTTACTAATATTTACCTTGGATAGAAGCTAAGTGTAGTTTTTGCTTATGGGATTTAATACCAATCAAAGATGAGCATGTTAACGTGGGGTAGAGATACTGAGTTGTCAGAGATAATCTCTAATAGTGTATTTGTTTGTAGAATTGAAATTTAGTGGGTTTTTTCCCATTTTTAAAATTCTACCTCACTTTTGAGAAGGTATTTTTTTCCTTTTGAGTGGAAACTAGTTTTTTTAATAATCAGAAAAATAGTAAACTTTACCTTAACTATTTTTGTACATTATAGCCCAGTAAAACTGGAAAGATATTAGATGTTCTGCCACATTAATATACCAATCAGCCAAGTAAAATAGGAATATGCTTTGAAATGACAATAGGATTTTACTGAAAATGAGGTATTTTTTCTCCTTTCTTCCTCCCTCCCTTCTTCCCTTCCTCTCCTTTTTTCCTTTCCTTTCTTCCTTCCTTCTTTCCAGTTTATTTTAAGTATGTCTTTCTGCGCCTGTTACACATATTTGAGCAAATATCTCCACTGGAAAAAAATAATGTATATCCCTTTCAAGAAAAATTCAAGTAGACTTTACCTCAACAAAAAGCAGTTTTTTACACAGCTACAGTTTCTTATTTGGCTCACTTACTTTCAAAAGAAAATAATAGTGAAAGACTAAATCAGGATATGAAATTGATATAGTCTCTGCAAGCAGGCTTCAATCAGGCCAAGGTTTATGAGGAATAAAACTAGGTTTCCATAAGCAGTCATGCATATACATTTATCATAAATATATTATTATGACAAAATGTTTAAATTACCCAAGAATCAATATGTTAACAACCAGCACATAGTTAATAAGAAAATCTTACTATCATCATCATCATAGTTATTCGATTGAGTACACGATCATTGTACAGCAACATGAAAAGCTGAAGCTGTGAATATTTTCACAAATCCTTTTCTTAGGAAGATGACAGCTCTGTTACATAAACCGATGTTTGTTATATAATCAACTTTGTTCCATGTGCTGAATGTTTCAGTCAATACTATTCAGAAGTTATGTTGATATTTTATCAAAATAATTTATTAGAAAGTATTACATACTACACATCTGTTGGAGAGTACTGTCTCAGTAGACAGCACTCCATTCTCCCACGACAAAGTCTCACAGCCCTGAGGCAGCCTCGGGGCTCCCGCAGCCTCAACCTTCAGATGGAATCTGTATTCCAGACCACACATATCCTTCCTTTCCTCAAAGTTTCTCAAAATGAAGCTGAAATTTGTTAATCAGACCTGACATATCCTCCTTTATAGCTGTATAAATTGACAGAAACTGACAGAAAGATTTGGCTGGAGAATAAATTAATTCTAACAGTGGAAGAAAAAAACATGCACTTGAGAAATATAGTGAGCTTGACACTGGATTTGAATAAGAACTATATAAAAAGGTTTTTTTTTTTTGATTGGAAGAGAAAGTGGGTTGTACAATATAATCTTATTATAGTTTCCATAAGGGATAAAAAGGTATATCTCTGAAAATGTAGATGAATTTTAATTTATATATAGATATCGCTAAATACAGAAATAAAAGCCTAATAATGTGATATGGATGGGAAAGATAATCTTTTTAAAATCTACTGCCAGTGTCCTTATTAATTATATATTAAAAGTTTAAAGATATTTATTTCAAAACAGCAGATCCTGAACATACACCTAATTCCCTTCCCTCCCAAATCTCATTTGGCAGTGGGTAACCCCCAGTTTGAGGGCCCACTTTCTACCAGGGCATCTAGAAGGCAAAACTATAGTGACACATACTTTCTATTGACCCAAAGTCCAAAGTCAGTTCTTCTCAAAAGAGAGGCTGACTGTGGAAACTAGCTTTTGATTGCTCAAGATATTCTAGTAACCCATACTCATCACTCTAGTCCTTATTAAAAAATAGAGGCAAATAAGAATTATTAAATATTTGGAGTGAAGATCTACTAACATAAAAGGGATGAAGATGAATTACAAAGAAACAGAGAAAATGAAAATAATAGAGAATTTTAAAATTCAAATCTGTACTCTCAGCAAAGCATTCTCTAAAGGGGAATAACTACATAGATAAATGAAAGACATTAGATAACTTAAATTTAATTGCTAAAGGAAAAAAGAATCCAATATAATGGGTGCAAATGATGAGTAAATTAATGATCTGGAAGTTTAAGTAAAACACAGTGTTGTATAACTGAGGGCTAATAATGACATGTTTCATTTGATTTTTTTCATAAAAATTTATATAATATGTAATTTATTAATACTCTTTGCTAAATAAGAATTTTAGGTACAGTTTTCTAAACTTGCCTAAGTTCACCCAGTTAACAAATGTTAAAATGAGGATTTGAAACTTGATAATGTTACTTTTTAAGTACTTAATTATTTTGCTGTTTCTGAAAGACACAAAGTATTCAGAAAAATCTAAAATCTATTAGACGTTTCAGAAAGAATAGAAGGAATGAAATAAACATAACAAATCAAATTTGTCATTGCTAAAGAAAATCACAAAATTTCTCATAGAATGACCCCATCAGGAACCAATCAGGACTTTTCTTTTAGATACACACCTAAACTTCCTGATGAAATTTCAAAATTTCGAGAAAATGAGAGAATTTTTATTGATAAAGAAAAACAAAATTTTCCTGCATTACAGGTAAAAATGGCTGGAAACACCAGAGACTTGCAGGATTTGAATACAGTTAGCAGGGCTTACCAACCTAAAGATGACCGGGAGGGTGAGAAGCTGAGCAGAACTTTGAAAATATCATAGGGCTGGAACAATAAAATCATAGTCTGGAGCCCACCAGGGAGGAGGGAATCTTGGCAGATGTTTGTCTCTTTTTTGATGTAATAGGGATGCTGAAAGGCTATTTTCTAAGGGTAACAGTGAATCACAAACAGCTCAGCGGTTTTAAGGACTGAAACTCAGCTTCCAAGAGTTCCACCCCTGACTGAATTAGAGCTGATCCACCCCTAACCTAACTACCTGACAAAAGCAAAAGTAAATTATCTCCAATGAATAACATCGTCCTGAGTCTCAGATTACCTCTACAGTTTTTCATGCACAATATCCCTCATTCTGTAGAATAAGTTATGAAAAAGGACAAGAATTTAAAAAAGCAAAAGTAAACAGATAATAAAAATAAATTCACAGGAGAGCTGGTTGGTAGAATCATTCATTAGACATAGGCTTTAAACTAACCAATATATTCAGGAACGTAAACAAGATGTAGAATTTAGACAGATGACTAAAAACTGTATTTTATAAAAGCAAGTGGAAATGGAGATGTACTTAAGAACTTAGTAGATGAGTTTAAGAGCAGGTAAGACACAGCAGAAGAGTGAATTACTGATGGTGAGCTGTCCAGAAGAAAACAGACTGAACTATCAAGATTCAAAGATAGGAATGGAAAGTACATAAAATAATGTAAGAGACTAATGAGGCATCAATTATGTTGAAAAAGATTCAATATAAGTACAATGGCTTCCTAGAATGAAAGAAAAGAGAGAGTGAGGCAATGTAATATTTAAAGGGAGAAGGGCAAAGAATTTTCCAAAACTGACTCCAGGAATCGAGCTATGTATCCAATGAATATTGGGCTCCTTTATTGTCCTTCACCAGGAAGAGAACATCTGAGTGTACGTCATACAAGACCGACCACTGAGAGCAGCGTTCAAGAGGCAATTCTACATGGAGCCTCAGCCTAGTGGATCTATGCTGCAGACCTCTCACCTGGGCTGTGCATCTCATTCCTCTCAGAGATAGATATATAATGAATTCTATGATGCTTGGGAACAGTAACCTCTATATTAAGCATTAAAAAAAAAGAAACAAATAAACAAAATCTCATCTTTCACACTCAGCCTCCCTAGGCCAACATGGCCTGCTTCAAGCATTTCCATGAATGTTAGTGCTGTGTAGTAGGAACAGAGGTCTGGTTCCCTGACAAAGATGAGCTTCACAGGCTTCATTTCAAATAGAAATCATCAACCTCCATGATGTATTTGAGAAGTTTTTCTCTCTTCTCTATCAGCTGAAGGAGAGACAGTAAATAGACAAAACTTAGGGGTTTTGACCAATATTGTTATAAAGCAACAGAAAAGGAGGAGAGTATCATAGGAGATTACTTACTACTACCATAGTTTTTCTTATTTTTATCCCTGTTCATGTTCATTTTACATTTTACTCTGAATGATCATTATCTAGATCATCTCATGGGTTCTTACTAGTCAGGTAAAAACAAAATGGCAAATTCTGCAACAGTTTCCCCCAATATTTGGTGAGTAATGATTACTTTAGAGTGGTAATAAAGAGCCTTTAATATTGATTGATAATCTACATTTTTCTTCCCTTTCATTCAACTCCAATTTCCCATTAATTTCTCCTTCGGTTCTTCTAGTTAGAACCTGCCTCTTTTGAAGTTATTAACTTACTTGGTCCTTCTCCTCTGAGGCAGCTCATCCTCCTTTCGGGTCACAGTATGCACAGCATTAACTCTGTCCTTTCCCATGGTTAAGTGCATATATATATATATGTATAAAAGTTTCTAAAGTAATAAATGCATGTTCTCAGCTATAGTATAAGGATTCTAATACTACCACCTCATCCTTTTGTGAGGATTGAAGGAGAAAGTATAGTCTATCAAACACAGTAGCACTGCCACATAGTATCATTCAGGAACCCTCCTTTTCTCTCTTATCCTTAAAATTTGTGGGCCAACCTACTATGCAAACTGTTACTTCAGTTTGAAAAGCTTATTTCTACAGAAAAATCACTTTCAGGTTTTAAAGAACATGTTTTCCAAATGACTTGCAAAATACATGATTATAGAGAGGGAATTGACAACATCTGGTTTAAACAACTGGGTAGGAGATTTGTCCAAATGTTAGAAATTCCAGGACATCCTTTACAACCCTTATTTTATGGTTTAATCTTAATTGTCACTCATGAAACAGAAGAGAAGTCTATCATGTTTCATTTTGACCATGACAGGGAGCAGTGCTAGGTAGGTAAGAATGCTCAGGTGAGAAGCCACAGTGTCACAAAGACAAGAAATATCTTCCTCTAATGAGTAGTTCAGATCACACATTCTGCAGACATTACTGAATGAGAGACATCTTCAAACAATCCACCACAAAAAATGTACTGAAGGTGAACTTATAACTGTTGCAAATCCAAAAACTAAGATATCTTTTCAAATAGAAGGCAGCAAGTTTAGCCTCCCCTTCCAATCAGTTCTCCACCTTGAAGCTGGAGTCATCCTTTCAAAAGAAACATCAGATCATCACATATTCCTGCTTTTGAATTCTGCTGATGGATACCCAACAGTCTTAAACTAAAGACCATACTCTTTACCATGACCAAAAGTTCCATAATGATTTTGCCCCTACTCATCCTCATCATCCCCACTTCACCCCAAGCCTCCCAGGCTCCACCTCAACCACCTCAGCCTTTTTCTTTCTTTGCAGATTTGTTTCCACTGCCTGGAATATTCTTCTCCCCTAATGATCCTCCTGGATCACTTCCTCAGGGAAGCCTCCCCTGAACGCCCTTATCTAGGCTGAATAACCCTTTTTCAGGCTTTTGAGACTCTTTTCCACATTGTTCAGAGTAGCAACTTTACATTTGTTTAAAAGATGATTTGAATAATGTCTTAGTTTTCAAAGCTCAATGAGGCAGGGACTGTAGCTGTTATACCCCTTCAATATCTTCCACAGTTGCTAATACCTGCTAGACACACAATGAATGTTCATCATCTGTTCAAAGTGACTCTTCCTTATCAAATCAGGACAAGTAAAACCAAGAATTACATAGAAAATCATTAAAACCCAAGGAAAGAGGAAATTAACACCTTAGTTATAAGGCTTAGTTTATCACTATTTCCTTATTGATGAAGAAATAAAGTACATAGCATAAATCCGTGATATAACCTTTAGAGTTGATAACTAAATATAATTAGATTAATTAAGATTTGTGTTTCTATATTTTATATTTAAATTCTCTTTCTGGGATACATGTTTCTACCAGTCTAAAAAACTTTTTGGTTGCTATATCTAATCCATCCAAGTATTTCCATAAAATACCTGTAATTGGTAGGTCCTTTATCCTTAACAAAATAGTATCATCAAGTTTGCGTTTCCCAAAAAAAGAAAAATGAAGTAAATAATAGTCCTTGCAGAATTCTGCTTTCTTAAGAAGTTCTTTATAGATGGACATGCTATCTATAGTGTAGATGTATACTATCTATGTTTGATTGACAGTATGGCTGTTTTATATGCAATACCACAACAAAATTGGGGTTGCATGTCTGTACTCTTCGTTTTTTTTTTTTGGGGTAAAATATAGTCTCCAGAGGGCAGAGCCAACATGGCAGTGTGAGTAGGACAGTGGGAATCTCCTCCCAAAAACATATATATTTTTGAAAATACAACAAATACAACTAATCCTAAAAGAGAGACCAGAAGACAAAGGATAACAGCCTGACTACATCCACATGTGCGAGAGCCAAGAGCCTGGTGAAAAGGGTAAGATACAACCCCCGGCCCGGCGGGACCCAAGCACACCTCCCCCGAGTTCCCAGCGGGAGGGAGAGGGAGCCCAGGACTGCTAAACACCAAGCCCCAGCCACCCGCACCAGAGCACAGGCACAGTGCATGCGTGGAGGGCTGGAAACTAGGGAAATAGGGCAGCAAGACCTCTGAGCGGGTGCCGAAGCTGATGCCCTTGGGACAAAGAAAAACCAGTGCTTTTTGACAGTCTTAAAGGGACAGGGATTTAACAGCTAGACGGAAACAACACAGGTCACAGCCCAGAGGCTGGAAATTACAGGGAAAACTGGGCGCACTAACCACCTGGACAACATCTGAGACCCCTCATGGAGGTAAACAGCCAAACAGACACCCCCCCGCCCCGTCCATTACCCCTCCGGGCACTGTGAAAACAGAGAAACAGCCAAAGGCAAAACGACCACAGAAACGAAAATTCCTACACTTCAGCCGGGCAAGACACAAAGACCCAGCCTACACGCAATTACCCAAAACAAGCCATTAGGGGTCGCAGTTGTCCCAGTAAAGAAAGGCCAGTAGCAAGTGAAAAGTTTGGCCCACCCAGCTGACAGACAGTCAATAGCACCTGTCAACATGAAAAGGCAAAAAAATTTGATCCAGACAAGATTAACCCAGACAGCTTCAGCATCTGCTACATCTTCCCCTGAGAAGGAACATGAGAAGATAGATTTAACCAGTCTTCCTGAAAAAGAATTCAAAACAAAAGTCATAACCATGCTGATGGACTTGCAGAGAAATATGCAAGAACTAAGTAGGGAGAATACAGAAATAAAACAAGCTCTGAAAGGACTTCAAAACAGAATGGACGAGAAGCAAGAGACCATTAATGGACTAGAAAACAGAGAACAGGAACGCAGAGAAGCTGATGCAGAGAGAGATAAAAGGATCTCCAGGAATGAAAGAATTTTAAGAGAGCTGAGTGACCAATCGAAAAGAAACAATATACGAATTATAGGTATACCAAAAGAAGTAGAGAGAGAAAAAGGGATAGAAAGTGTCTTTGAAGAAATAATTGCTGAAAACTTCCCAAAACTAGGGGAAGAAATGGCCTCTCAGACCAGAGAGGTACACAGAACTCCCATGACAAGGGATCCAAGGAGGGCAACACCAAGACACATAATAATTAAAATGGCAAAGATCAAAGACAAGGACAAAGTATTAAAGGCAGCCAGAGAGAAAAAAAAGGTCACCTACAAAGGAAAACCCATCAGGCTATCATCAGACTTCTCAATAGAAACCCTAAAAGCCAGAAGAGAATGGCATGATATACTTAATGCAATGAAACAGAAGGGCCTCGAACCAAGACTACTGTATCCAGCACGAATATCATTTAAATATGAAGGAGGGATTAAACAATTCCCAGACAAGCAAAAGTTGAGGGAATTTGCCTCCCACAAACCACCTCTTCAGGGCATCCTACAGGGACTGCTATAGATGGGAGCACTCCTAAAAAGACCACAGAACTAAACAACCAACATATGAAGAAGGGAGGAGGAGGAATAAGAAGGGAGAGAAATAAAGAATCATCAGACCACGTTTATAATAGCTCAATAAGCGAGTTAAGTTAGACAGTAAGATAGTAAAGAAGCTAACACTGAACCTTTGGTAACCACACACTTAAAGCCTGCAATGGCAATAAGTTCATACCTTTAAATAATCAAACTAAATGTAAATGGACTGAATGCACCAATCAAAAGACACAGAGTAATAGAATGGATAAAAAAGCAAGATCCATCCATATGCTGCTTACAAGAGACTCACCTCAAACCCAAAGACATGCACACACTTAAAGTCAAGGGATGGAAAAACATATTTCATGCAAACAGCAAAGAGAAGAAAGCCGGTGTTGCAATTCTGGTATTAGACAAAACAGACTTCAAAATAAAGAAAATAACAAAAGACAAAGAAGAACATTACATAATGATAAAGGGCTCAGTCCAACAAGAGGATATAACCATTATAAATATATATGCACCCAATACAGGAGCACCAACATACCTGAAACAAATATTAACAGAACTAAAGGAGGAAATAGAATGCAATGCATTCATTCTAGGAGACTTCAACACACCACTCACTCCAAAGGACACATCCACCAGACAGAAAATAAGTAAGGACATGGAGGCACTGAAAAACACACTAGAACAGATGGGCCTAAGACATCTAGAGAACTCTACATCCAAAAGCAACAGGATACACATTCTTCTCAAGTGCACATGGAACATTCTACAGAATAAACCACATACTAGGCCACAAAAAGAGCCTCAGTAAATTCAAAAAGATTGAAATATTACCAACCAAATTTTCAGACCACAAAGGCATAAAACTAGAAATAAACTGTACAAGGAAAGCAAAAAGGCTCACAAACACAAGGAGGCTTAACAACACGCTCCTAAATAATCAATGGATCAATGAACAAATCAAAATGGAGATCCAGCAATATATGGAAACAAACGACAACAACAACACTAAGCCCCAACTTCTGTGGGACACAGCAAAAGCAGTCTTAAGAGGAAAGTTTATATCAATCCAAGCATATTTTAAAAAGGAAGAATAATCCCAAAAGAATGGTCTAATGTCACAATTACTGAAATTGGAAAAAGAAGAACAAATGAGGTCTAAGGTCAGCAGAAGGAGGGACATAATAAAGATCAGAGGAGAAATAAATAAAATTGAGAAGAATAAAACAATAGCAAAAATCAATGAAACCAAGATCTGGTTCTTCGAGAAAATTAACAAAATAGATAAGCCTCTAGCCAGACTTATTAAGAGGAAAAGAGAGTCAACACAAATCAACAGTATCAGAAATGAGAAAGGAAAAATCACGAAGGACCCCACAGAAATACAAAGAAATAATAGAGAATACTATGAAAACCTATATGCTAACAAGCTGGGAAACCTAGGAGAAATGGACAACTTCCTAGAAAAATACAACCTTCCAAGACTGACCCAGAAAGAAACATAAAATCTAAACAGACCAATTACGAGCAACGAAATTGAAGCAGTGATCAAAAAACTACCAAAGAACAAAACCCCCGGGCCAGATGGATTTACCTCGGAATTTTACCAGACATACAGGGAAGACATAATACCCATTCTCCTTAAAGTTTTCCAAAAAATAGAAGAGGAGAGTATACTCCCAAACTCATTCTATGAAGCTAACATCACCCTAATACCAAAACCAGGCAAAGACCCCACCAAAAAAGGAAACTACAGACCAATAACTCTGATGAATGTAGATGCAAAAATACTCAACAAAATTTTAGCAAACCGAATTAAAAAATACATCAAAAGGATCATACACCATGACCAAATGGGATTCATCCCAGGGATGCAAGGATGGCACAACATTCGAAAGTCCATCAACATCATCCACCACATCAACAAAAAGAAAGACAAAAACCACATGATCATCCTCACAGATGCTGAAAAAGCATTTGACAAAGTTCAACATCCATTCATGATAAAAACTCTCAGCAAAATGGGAATAGAGGGCAAGTACCTCAACATAATAAAGGCCATCTATGAAAAACCCACAGCCAACATTATATTGAACAGCGAGAAGCTGAAAGATTTTCCTCTGAGATCGGTAACTAGACAGGGATGCCCACTCTCCCCACTGTTATTTAACATAGTACTGGAGGTCCTAGCCATGGCAATCAGACAAAACAAAAAAATACAAGGAATCCAGATTGGTAAAGAAGAAGTTAAACTGTCACTATTTGCAGATGACATGATACTGTACATAAAAAATCCTAAAGACTCCACCCCAAAAGTACTAGAACTGATATTGGAATACGGCAAAGTTGCAGGATACAAAATCAACACACAATACGTGTGGCTTTCCTATACACTAACAATGAACCAACAGAAAGAGAAATCAGGAAAACAACTCCATTCGCAATTGCATCAAAAAAAATAAAATACCTAGTAATAAACTTAACCAAAGAAGTGAAAGACTTATACTCTGAAAACTATAAGTCACTCTTAAGAGAAATTAAAGGGTACACTAACAGATGGAAACTCATCCCATGCTCATGGCTAGGAAGAATTAATATCGTCAAAATGGCCATCCTGCCCAAAGCAATATACAGATTTGATGTAATCCCTATAAAACTACCAGCAACATTCTTCAATGAACTGGAACAAATAATTCAAAAATTCATATGGAACCAGCAAAGACCCCGAATAGCCAAAGCAATCCTGAGAAAGAAGAATAAAGTAGGGGGGATCTCACTCCCCAACTTCAAGCTCTATTATAAAGCCATAGTAATCAAGACAATTTGGTACTGGCACAAGAACAGAGCCACAGACCAATGGAACAGATTAGACAATCCAGACATTAACCCAGACATATATGGTCAATTAATATTTGATAAAGGAGCCATGGACATACAATGGCGAAATGACAGTCTCTTCAACACATGGTGATGGCAAAACTGGACAGCTACATGTAGGAGAATGAAACTGGACCATTGTCTAACCCCATATACAAAAGTAAACTCAAAATGAATCAAACACCTGAATGTAAGTCATGAAACCATTAAACTCTTGGAAAGAAACATAGGCAAAAACCTCTTAGACATAAACATGAGTGACCTCTTCTTGAACATATCTCCCCGGGAAAGAGAAACAACAGCAAAAATGAACAAGTGGGATTATATTAAACTGAAAAGCTTCTGTACAGCAAAAGACACCGTCAATAGAACAAAAAGGAACCCTACAGTATGGGAGAATATATTTGAAAATGACACATCCGATAAAGGCTTGACGTCCAGAATATATAAAGAGCTCACACGCCTCAACAAACAAAAAACAAATAACCCAATTAAAAAATGGGCAGAGGAACTGAACAGACGGTTCTCCAAAAAAGAAATACAGATGGCCAACAGACACATGAAAAGATGCTCCACATTGCTAATTATCAGAGAAATGCAAATTAAAACTACAATGAGGTATCACCTCACGCCAGTAAGGATGGCTACTATCCAAAAGACAAACAACAATAAATGTTGGTGAGGCTGTGGAGAAAGGGGAACCCTCCTACACTGCTGGTGGGAATGTAAAGTAGTTCAACCATTGTGGAAAGCAGTATGGAGGTTCATCAAAGTGCTCAAAACAGACTTACCATTTGACCCAGGAATTGCACTCCTAGGAATTTATGCTAAGAATGCAGCAATCAAGTATGAGAAAGACCAATGCACCCCTATGTTTATCGCAGCACTATTTACAATAGCCAAGAATTGGAAGCAACCTAAATGTCCATCAATAGATGAATGGATAAAGAAGATGTGGTACAAATACACAATGGAATACTACTCAGCCATAAGAAAAGGGCAAATCCTACCATTTGCAGCAACATGGATGGAGCTGGAGGGTATTATGCTCAGTGAAACAAGCCAAGCAGAGAAAGAGAAATACCAAATGATTTCACTCATCTGTGGAGTATAAGAACAAAGGAAAAACTGAAGGAACAAAACAGCAGCAGAATCATAGAACTCAAGAATGAACTAACAGGTATCAAAGGGAAAGGGACTGGGGAGGATGGGTGGGTTGGGAGGGATAAGGGGGAGGAGAAAAAGGGGGGTATTAAGATTAGCATGCACGGGGGTGTGGGAGAAAGGGGAAGGCTGTACAACACAGAGAAGACAAGTAGTGATTCTACAACATTTTGCTACGCTGATGGAGAGTGACTCTAAAGGGGTATATAGGGGGGACCTGGTATAGGGGAGAGCCTAGTAAACAAAATATTCATCATGTAAGTGTAGATTAATGATAAAAAAAAAAGGCAGTTCCTTTGTGGTGACCTCCAATGTGTTCTACATAATGATAAAAAGGGCATATAAAAGTGTAGTCAAAGGGTCTGTTTGTGTTTATACAGAGGATCAAAGCCTAATCGGGCTACCCCGAAAATGAACTAAGATATGATATGAAAAAGAACTTCCAACATCAGCACTCTCGGGAAGACTCATGCCAGAAGATGATCATCAAAAAACCCCAACAAAGATCCACGCACTGCTACAGGTGTACATGCACTCATCCCACCAGTTCCTGGACTTGCCATTGAAATGAAGAATGAGATATCTAAGCTGGCCTGTGCATATAGTAAAACAACAAATTTGACTGGATCTATACTGTTGGAACTCAACCAAGTATTAGGAGAACTGCAAATTGTAGCTCTCCAAAATCTTACAACTACAGACTATTTACTGTTAAAAGAACATATGGGATGTGAACAGTCCCCAGGAATGGACTGTTATAATTTGTCTGATTTCTCTCAGACTGTTCAACTTCAGTTGGACAATATCCACCATATCATAGATAAGTTTTCACAAATGCCTAAGGTGACTAACTGGTTTTCTTGGTTTCACTGGAGATGGCTGATAATTACAGGTATGCTTTGGTTACGTAACTGTACTCCTATTATGTTAATGTGTGTGCGCAATTTAAGTAGTAGTTTAAAACCTATACATGCTGAAGTTACTCTACAAGAAGATATGTCAAAGAAATAATCAATCTTCCCATGTTTTCTTCCGCCTGCTACTTCTATAGCTTTTCTTCTTCCTTCCTAATTACAACCCTTAAATAGAATTCGTGCCTCATATCAAATTTACCGAGTATCATAATTCTTCCAAGTGGTAAAGACACCTCAAGACAAATGTTGGGCATAGAAGCCACAGGGCATAAATATGCAAAGAAGTAAAAAGCTAACCTTTTCAAACAATAAGGCTTGTCTCTCACTTACCAACTTCACATTTCCCTGTATGGCCCCGGAAGATGACTGGTTAGCCAGAGACGGGTAAGATTCCTCAAGGGAGGAACAACCTAAGACAGGCACAGTCGCAGGGGGGCCATCAGGTGAGAAAAAGGGGGATCAGCAGAGGTGAGGCTTAGAACCTCCCTCCCCCCTGTTCAGAGAGAAATCTTCTGCATACGTGGATGTTTTATTGCCCTTGTCTAGCTTGGATTAACACATAGTCTACAGGCACACACCTGATCATCTACATTTGCTCTCTTACAACACAACTATGTTTTCTACCTTTATCTTGTATCTACCTACCACTTTAGCATTTTATTAAAAATAATAATAATAGTGAAATGTGGTATCCACATATAAATCAAATATAAAAATCAAATGAGTATTCATATTTGAACTGTTTATAGTTCATAATGCATAAGCAAAGCCGAAAGCTTCTGTGATGACTACCCTTGTAATGTTCACCATGTAACTTATTCACTATGTAAGAATTTGTTCTCCATGTAAGAACTTGTTTGTTATGCTTCAGAAGATTTGAGACTGACTAAAATTAGGCTTGGGATGGATTAATGATTGTGCATTGAGCATTGACCCCCCTATACAGAATTTTATTGTTGTTAATAACCATTTGATCAATAAATATGAGAGATGTCCTCACCAAAAAAAAACATATAGTCTCCATTCCCC
Source organism: Manis pentadactyla (assembly GCF_030020395.1). NCBI lineage: Eukaryota > Metazoa > Chordata > Mammalia > Pholidota > Manidae > Manis > Manis pentadactyla. Next base: position 62,854,638 of record NC_080020.1, read on the forward strand.
CTACCTCTTTGCCCTACCTTTCTTATCCAATGTTTTGACCAATATTCTAAAAGTCAGACAGAGACCACACAGAATGACTTGAAGGACCATTATTGGGAAGAGTAGAGATCCATGGACATATCAACAATTCCAGGCAAAGAATGTGTGAATGAAAGACACTACATAATTCTCCTTCCAATACATATGCGTTACTCACTTTATGCTAGCAGCACATGTGTTAAGTACCTTAAAAAGAAGGTTAAGCCCTGAAAATTGGTGGAAGTCATTGGTCTGGTGAAGTTGAGTTTCTAATTGCCATTATTCATGTAAATTCATCCAGGTATTCATATTTTATTCATTCCCCTCCACTATGCTTGGGCCACTGAGAACTTCTTTTCTGCCCTGCCATGGAGAGACCTGCCTTATTCATCTTCTGCATTAGAAGTGGATATGTTGGAAGGTTCAGATAAAACTGTCAGGATGAGCTCTGGTATCTGGTGCTTTAGGAAGGGTTTGCTGGGAGGAGTCAATGGGAGTGGGAATCTAACTGCTAGTTCAAGAATGCTCCTGAATATATTACTATCTAGTAGTTAAACTGATGAAGCCCTAAACTTACAGGGAACAATTGTGGAAACAGGTCCTTTATCAGCTCCATCCCCAACCAAAAGCAAATGTACAACTCCATATGAAAATCACCATAGGGAGCCTTCAACACTTCAGGGAATCTGGTTAGTCTCTGCCTCAAGCATCCCATTCTAAATTAAGTTTCTTAGTTACTGTACCTCCAAATTCCATTCCCATATGTGTTTCTTGACATTCAGAGGGCTACCACAACTGCACTACCCACTGGGCTTCTGATCCGAATTTAACCTCCAGTGCTATCTTCCAAATGATCCTAGGATCCCTGTCTTATATCTCACCTGTCAGTCTCACAGCCCCATTCCCTGGGTTGCTCTTGGATGTCAGCTTTGCTGGGGCCAGGGTCTTAAGCCCTACCTCTGTGGAAGGGGGTTTTGAAGGAATATAATAGACTGGTTTATAATTCTTTTGGCCCAACAGACAGAGAGAAAGCAGTAGGTCCCATAAGGAGTTTGCTTAACTTAGCCAAGGATGCCAAATTTAAGAATCAGGCTCTGTAATTGGTTTATTGCAGTTTCTTATGTCAGCATTCCCGCTTGTAGGGATCAGGTCATGTCTAGACCAGTCAAGTCTGAGACTACGGTATGGACAGAGGGTTATACATAGCTTTCCTTCTCCCTCCAACTCATTCCCAATGCCCACGGTGTCAGCATATAGAAGATGTTTATTCATTATTTACCAAGACAGGAAAACATCTAAAAGCTTTAACAAACTGCCCTAGTAAAAGTAAAGAAGAGTGCCTAAGTCAAAATCTTTTTTTAAATTTAATTTGTACTCAAAATAAATATTTGCTCTCAGAAAGTGATTTCTGACCACTCTTATTCTTGTGCAAGTGTTTTGACAAAAGTTCTGAAGAAGCCTTAAGAGGTAGGGATCAATATTGAGATTATACAGACTGGCCTATAAATAATTCCTGCCTTTGCAGTCAAAAGCTGATGATAAAAACCACAGGAAATGTTTAATATCTAATTGATTTTTATATGAGAAGAAACAGAATGTCCATAATAGACTTGGGAGACATTAAACCTGCTTTTCTTCTGCAAGACAATTGATTTCCAAATCCTCACTTAGTATATATCAGAGGCAAAGCCAGCATGGATTTTGGGTGCTATCTGGCAAACTTTAAATTTATATCTTGGATGACTTTCTTTATTCAATATTTATATAAAACTCATGATAGCTAATTGTAAATATTTGGGTAAAATATCATCTCAGCATGGCAGGTTACCTGCTTTAAATATAGTAAGTCTAGTTCTTTGTGAAGAAAAAAATATTATTTTGTTCCCTTCGCAGAAGCATACGAGCCAACATGCCATAATGGGTCTATAAACTGAGCACCAGCAGCCCAGGCAGCAAATCCGAAAGCGTCTTGCAACAGCCTCCAGCAACGTTATATGTGAGTCACAGGCGACTCTTCATCCTTCCTAAGCCTGGCTGGAAGCTGCCTCTTTTGGGTATCTGGGTCCTCATTAATTTTCCAGGTGTAGAAACATTTACAAACTAGAGAGACTGATGGAATATCTGTTTAAGAACATTCTAATTCATGGAAGAACAGAAGAGCTCAAACATTAGACCACAGGAAACAGGAACCAGAGCAAATACTGTGGCAGAAATATTCAGAGACTGTCCTTTTAAAAGTGTCTTTGGCTGGCTCAGCTGGGGCTACAGGCCAACCTAACATCATCAGAGGGTGAGAGAACAGTGGTTATGAGATTGAAAAACTGGAATAGGAAAGAAAAAAAGGTCTCCCAGTGGAAAGGATGCTGGTGTGGCACACACTAACAATTTCTGTACATTGCTTTATAATGCAAGTAGCATTTTAAAAAGTGAAAAATGGGCCATCATTTACCCGACATGTGCTCAGTTTGATATCTAGAACTCCATTCTGTAAAAGCAAACTTCCTCCTCAAAGATTATGTCCAAGTAACTATATGTAAATGCAAATATGACCCTAATACCTGTAGCAATTTGTCATTTAATTATTAATTATCTTCATAAGATAGAGTAAAATGATAAGATAGTATAAAAAGGTATAACATTTAATGTAAAATTACATCCTTGGACTGTAAGAAACAAAAGCTTAACATTTTTAGCATTTATCAGGGACATTAAATTTGTAGTAGAAAAAATACCCAGGGTCTTCAAGTTCTATGTGTTGATACTTCTTATAACTGTACTTTCTTTACTCTCCTTTTAATTTTTATGCAATCTTATAAAGTGAATTAAGCACCCTAATGCTCAATTCTTTTCATTGCTGTTAAGTCAGTCTCATAATTTATAAACTATATAAGGAAAATTATTATTCAACAATTGTAAATGCCTGTACTTCTCTGGCTATTGAACAGCAGAAGCTTGAAGAAAGCAGAATACTACTTTTTGGCATCAAATCTCAGTTTTCAGTATTCCAGTTCAAAAACAATTTTTCCCAAGAAAGTTGAGCAACACTTTTTCTCTTAAGAAGAAAGGTAAAATCTAATATTTGTAGCTAGGAAAAAAAAAGTAAACTTGTTTTATTTTCTGTTAGATACACTTAAAAAGGGGGGAGGGGTTTCTTCTTAGATGCCTGACAGCCTGAAAACCAGCTGAGCAAAATAAGGAGACACATATAAGAAAGAGAAAATGCCATTATTTCTGCACATGTTTACAAAACTATGGGATTTTCTCTACCAGAAATATGGCTTAAATATGTTGAGTAAGGTGAATTTATTGACAATGCCACCAACTATCATTTTCAAACCATGCCTTACTTGCCTGAGTATTCTGACATAGTTTAAAACATATGGATTTTTCTGGTTATATAAAGGTTTTCTTTGCTTTTATGCCCATCTGCCAGCAGTCAGTCTTTTTCTGATATAGTTAAAAGACCCATAGTCACAATTCAGCAGACATTCTAGAAGCATATTTTCCATCTGTTAATTCTATCCAACATCAAACAAAAAGATGTTAATGAAATATAATCACTTTTAAGCAGCTCCTTCCTAAAATATTCTCATTAATCATAACAATTTCTACCCTGTAACTTTCATGTGTTCTTTTAAATTTTTTAAAAAGGTATATGTTCACAACAGTGCCTTTTTTCTAGTATGTTTAGTTGATTAAGCAACTTTTTTTGCTAACTGTTGACCATTCCCAAATAGTTTATTAATATTTTGCCTTGTCCTTGACCAAATTTTTTCCTTCCATTCTATGAACCTGGTATGTTTCAACAAAACTTATTTTAATGTCTGAGTTTTGGTTGAAAGAAATAAGCAGACAGGAAGAAAATGATATTTTGTGGTGATGGCCTATATTTACATACCATAGAGTATATTTCCAGGAAATATCAAAAATTATATTGTTTGAGTCATTAAGAAGTAACAAGGCTCCTACCAATGGCCAACTTACAATTGGTATCTACTGTCTCTGGGCTATCCTGAAATAAAAATTCATCTTTAACAATCACTGTTACCTGACTTAATAAGTTTGTTTATTAATTCATACATTTTTTCATTCAGCAAAAAAGCTACTTATTCAGAGCATATGATGGAGCAATATGAATAAAATACCCTTTAAGACTACTGTTTTATAGGGGAGAAAGACAAATTTTGAAAATATGCATGATGAATACAATAAGAAAAAAAATGAGGTACAAAAATAGAGCAGAGAATAGAGAAATTACTCTGCAGACAGCAAAGACATCTTCACAGAAGAGGAAACCACCGACTTCTTAAGGATTATTAGGGTGCATGGGCAGAAAAAAATTTTTAACTCATTCAAAGCAGAGAAAATACTGTGTGCAAAGTCATGTTACATAGCATATAACAGCAAGCAGGTCATTATTATCTGCACCTAAGAAGACTTGGGTGACATTGTAGGAGATAATGCTCAAGAAGAAGTAAGAAGGCCACAGCAAGATCTTTGCAAGACAAACAAAAACTGTTTTAGAGATTGAGGATTTTTTAAAGGAATTTCAAAAGTAGGATGAGGGTATGTCATAGCTGCATTTTATACAGGTAAAATGTTCTGGGGAAAATGGACAGATAAGAGGGAGAAAAAAACTAATGCAGAGAGATCTCTTGAATCATTACAATTAGCAAGAGGATAATGTTGAAGGTATTATTAAGGCTGTGCAACAGCATCCTTGGATATGATCAATACCCCACTCACCTGGATGCGACCAGTGCTCCCAAAACTTAGGCACTGACTCATTTCCTTCTCTCCATCACTACTCCTAGGGAACCTCAGCATCACAATGACTCATTCAACACCCTGAGTCTTTGTGCCTTTGAGTTCATCTCCAAAATGTTGCATTTCAGTTATACAAGCCCGAGTACTACATTTGTCTGTAACTGGACTCCCTCTGAATTCTCTGAGTTTTTCTATCTAAACTCCACCACTGGGCTCCTGATTTCCTCCTCTAACAGTATTTCTACTGTCAATGCCCTGACCTCTGCAAAAACTGTAAATCCATTGTCTTTCTCATAAGTTTTCACTATCCAGTACCATGCTCCTATCTTCACTTGCTTGCATGGCTAATTTAAATTCTAAGATAGGATGGCTAATTTTATGTGCCAGTGCCTGGATCATGGGGTACTCCTATATTTGGTTTAACCCTATGTCTGGGTGTGTCTGTGAGGGTGTTTCCAGATGAGATTGGTATTTGAATCTATAGACTGAGAAACCTGATGACCCTCTTCAGTGTGGGTGGGCATCAGCCAATCCATACAGGGTATGAATATGAGAAAAAGGTGGAAAAAGGAAAAATTCTCTCTTTTAGCCAGACTGCTAAGCTGAAACTTTGACATTTTCCTGCCCTTGGACTGGGGTTTGCACCATAGGTGATCTGGGTTCTGATGCCTTTAGAATCAGAATAGAATTACTACGGCTTTCCTGGTTCTCCAGCTTGCATTCAGCTTTCATAATCATGTGAGCCAATTCCTCATAATAAATCTCTATGTGTATGGGTGTGTGTGTGTGTACACACATATACACATATAGTGTATTTATTTTGTATGTAGCGTATTTATATATGTTCATATATCTATACATATTACATATATATAGAAAGAATGAATGAATGAATGAACAAACTTATATGTATCTCCTATTGTCTGTTTCTGTGGAGAACTCTGACTACAATGCAAGGTTAATCATTAAAATCATTCTCTTTAACACATCCTCCACTCTTGTTTACCCCTCTTCTGCCATATACAAACTCCAGACTTGCATAAGCCCAATTTTCTTATCTTCCAAAGTTGGTTCTAACTCCTTCCATGAGGTCTACTTAGAACCATGCCTAGCACATATTTAAGTGCTATATTTTTTTTAATAACTTAAATTTGATTTTGGTTGCCATCTGCTAGTTTAATGGGGGAGTTTAACCTTGGCCTTTAAGGAGTCCTTAACCCTCTTCTCATGATACTAGAGCAGACATAGAGGAGCCCCTTTACCCACATACTGCTGCACAAAAAACTAAAATAAACAAGCACCTTAATAATAAAAAAATATATATCTGTGGTGTGTTTTAGTATGCAGATCATAATTTTGAGGCCTCTGACCTAAGGGTTGAGCCTCTGGAAAACCATGCCCAGTCATACATTTTCTGCATTATAGCATATCATCACATTGCTCCTCCAGGCAATGAACACTGTGTCTACTTACTGTTTGAAGGGGCGTAATGGAAAGAAAAAGTATAGGAAGAAAGTAGGGAATAGAAATAGTTTAATATCTCAAAATATTATTTCTGCCATCATAGATTTTATAAATTGTTTTCTGTACCAAAGGACTTCACTAAAATTGTTTTGAGATTTTTGGGTATCAGCAAAAGACTGATAAAAGGCCTTTGCACTTCATTAGGAATTTGAACTCTGCTATACATTACTTTGTATTAATAACAACACAGTTAGAGCCACACTATATTACTTCATACCCCATATAAATGAGGTTTAAGTGTTTTCTCTGGGTTCTTTAAGATTCACAAACCACCAATTTACCTCCACTTTTGAATTCATAATTGTAGGGAAAATGGAATTTCCATGGCCAGGATCCTCAAGTGATCCTAATCTGCTTGCCCACTGCGGAGGTGCAATGATGTAATACTTAGCTTACTGCACAGGCACATGCTTGCATACTCATTGGTGATAAGCTGTTACTGCCTGTGTTGCTATAATAAGAGCTCTGTCTGATGCTAAGGGAGGAGCAAAGCAGAGGCTGAAAGTGAGAGCAGAGCCTGGGGCAGGGACAGAGCCTGGGGCAGAGGCTGAACTAAGCAGAGGCTGAGCCAGAGGCAGAGAGTGAGGCAGATGGAATCCTACCACTTGACCTACCACAGTGAGAATAAAGCTTGGTATTAGCCCCTTTTAAGCTCAAACATTCTGTTGTCAGAACATTCTGTTGTCTCAACAAATACAGAGTGAACCTGCCCAGAGCAGGGAACCCCCTTCAGCCCCAAGCTACAATAATACACAATGAACCAGAGCAGTCCATATGAGAGAGCAAAAGGACCAAGAGGGGGCCAAGATGGAGGAAAAACACAAAAACAATTATTGTCTCACTGCTTCATGCTTTCATATTAAACTTCTATGTTGCAAATTTATTTGTAACTACAAATTTGGTGAACTACAGCTAGCAGTTGATAAGTATGTTCCATTTGATTAAAAGAGACTAAATAAAATTTACTATTAAAACGATTACCACATATAAACCATGTATTACTATTCCCACTATTTCATTACATACTATGCCAACAAGGAAAATTGAATAAAAGGGGAAAATGCATCATGGACTTGCTACTTTTATTTGTTTTGTATGAATTATAACCTATAGAAGTTTGGAACAAACAACCATATTTAAACAACTGGGTTTACACTCAGTGAAAAATGAGAACATAATTCAGCTTAACATGAATTTAAGCAAGACTGAGTTGTATTAATAACAGAGGGGGCCAAGGGCAGACGGCCCCAAGATGTGCCACCGTGAAATGTGGATCATACGCAACTGAAAACGATCAAGGCCCAAAAGACTCAGAAAGACACTTTGACCTTTCCCACAACAGCATAAAAAAGTTTAGATAAAGGACCTGCTCCAGGATGAGAGCTATCACCACAGATAAGTACATCATAATATGAACTAGGTGTGGTAGACAGGAAAGAATTTAGCAAAGTCTGTTTTTTTAAATTCCTCTCTATGTTCTGTAGGTACCAAGAGCAGGCTGTCCTAAGATGTGCCATCGTGACATGCAGATTATTATCATTTTTTATTAAGGTATCATTGATATATAATCTTATGAAGGTTTCACATGAGCAACATTTTGGTTATTACATTCCCACCCCATTATCAAGTCCCCCCAACCCCAACCCATTGCACTCACTGTCCATCAGCATAGTAAGATGCTACAGAGTCACTACTTGTCTTCTCTGTGCTGTATTGCCTTCCTCGTGACCCCCCTACACTATGTGTGCCCCTTAAACCCCTTCTCCCTCCCTCCCCACCCCTTTCCCTTTGGAAACTGCTAGTCCCTTCCTGGAGTCTGTAAGTCTGATGCTGTTTTGTTATTTCAGTTTCTCTTTGTTGTTATATTCCACAAGTGAGTGAAATCATTTGGTACTTGTCTTTCTCTGCATGGCTTATTTCACTGAGCATAATACTCTCTAGCTCCAACCATGTTGTTACAAATGGTAGGATTTGTTTTCTTCTTATGGCTGAATAGTATCCCATTGTGTGTATGTACCACCTCTTCTTTAACCATTCATCTACTGATGGACACTTAGGTTGCTTCCATTTCTTGGCTATTGTAAACAGTGCTGTGATAAACATAGGGGTGCATATGTCTTTTTGAATCTGGGATCCTGTATTCTTAGGGTAAATTCCTAGGACTGGAATTCCTGGGTCAAATGACATGCAGATTATTTTGACCTCAAAACCATCATGGCCCAAGAGACTCAGGAAGATACTTTGACACTCCCTCCAACCACACACACAAAGAATTTTGCACAGAAAGAACCAAGGTGGAGGAACTGCTCCGGGAGGAGAGCTGTCACCATGGACATAGCTATATTTTATGTGAACTAAGTACGGTAGACAGGGAGGGATGAGGCTAGCTGTTAAAATTCCTCTCTGTGTCCCATCCATTGTTTCTATGTGGTCCTTCAAATATTTTATCAAACATCTACTCTTTTCATATTCCTGTGAATTGCTTCCCTCCTTCCTTTGAAGTTTCAGGCCCCTACCCGCTTTTTATTGGTTCAGGATGACTTATATTCCTCTTTCTACCTGACTGTCTTTGGAGTCTCACGCCTGTGTGGATTCCCTGTAGGTACATAATTAAATTTGATTTTCTTTTGTTAATCTGTCTCATGTCAGTTTGATTCTTAGACCAGCTAGAGGAACCTCAAAGGACAGAAGAAGATTTTTCCTACCTAACAATAGAGTACAGAAATCATTTATGTATGGATCGAAGTTCCACACTGTTAACAAAAAGAGTTATTGATTATTCAGAATAAAGGACACAGTTACTCTAAGTTACTTTTCCAGGAACAGCAATGGGTATTACCAAGCCTTTCAAACTCATTCATGTGGTGCTTTAGTAAAAAGATAAGCAAGCATGTTGATTCTATGTATTTTTCTCAGGCACTACTATTGCTTCTTCCTCCCTTTCTCACTGCAATTCACTAGCTTTATCTTAACTAAAATTTACAGGAAGAAGGAAATTCACAAACAAAATTAAAAATATGGCTCCCCTTATCCTTAGCTATAAATAAAACTGGCCAAGCTTCTTATAATCAACATGTATTAAGTATCTATATGTACCATGGGCGCTGAAACCAGAAAAGGCAAAAGATATATGTATGTCTTTGAGCAACTTATGACCACATTAAATCTGAGTGAATGGATGAACACCACGAGTAGTCAAAGCCAACTGGGAAGAGCTCAGCAGCAAAGTGTATATGCACAGAAAGGTACGCCTCCTTGAATCCAACGACTGACCCCGTTTCTTGTTTCTCTGCTTTATGTTTGCAAAAGTGCTGTCAGTGAGGGTCAAGCATATAGCTCAACATAAAGCTTTTCTGCGAACATGATCATAATCCTAGTCTTATTGGTCAAATGTTCTAAGCAATGGAGTTATTTAAGTAATCAGAAAAATATTGTCATTCCAAAAACTGGTAGGGGAAAGGAGAGTTGCATTCAAATCCCTTATGTTTTCCAGAATCTCTGTAATTATAAGCAGAATTTTATACAGAAAATAAAAAACACAATAACCTGGCATCTTTAACTCAATATTCAGTAACGATTTAATGATGGTGGGTTTAGTGAGGGCTCCCATTCAGGCTTTAGTACTTTAATAAAACAACTTTAGTATATTTACTATTCTACAGTAGTACTTTATTATGAGTACCGAAAATAAACTGCCCTTGTCAAAATAAATAAAGCAAGTACATCTTGGGATTCCACAGTCCTGATTTTACAATGTTGCCTTTTAATGTTCATTGCTACTCATTTGCACAATTTAGTCATCTCTTGGGAATTCTCAAGTCATTAGTGTGAATTAGGATAGTATTCAGTATGAAATGACAGCTACTTCTAAGAATTCTAAAAGAAATGCACTTAGGCACAGATTAATGGTAAGTAATGTATTTCCTTCTACATTTACAGCTCCCACAATGAAAGCGGATGGGCCACAAATAAGCTTTTCCTAGGTGGTCATTTTTGGCGGTAAAACTGCTAACACAGTAATATTCTAAGTCTATTTCTCCAAACCAAACCCAAAGAACATGCTGTGGCACAAAGAATCCTGAAGGGACATTAGACAGGACTCTTGGTCCCATCCTGGCATTGTCTAAACAACTACATGCATCACGCAGTGCCTTCCTCTGTCCTGGAACAGTGCCTTCTACCTTTTGCATGATCTTGAGTCAAGAATATCTGACAATGTTTACAGAGTTGTAAAGTATTTTGCAGTTTATGTAGCTTTTTCCTATATGCATTACTTCATTTCCACATCTTCAAAGAATGGCATGACCCCCATTTGACAGATAGGAAAACTACTGTACTTCTAAGAAGCAAATTATGCAAGACCACATTGCTGGGAAGTGCCAACATCAGCATTGGAATGTATGTTTTCTAAGTCCATATGGGTTTATTGTTAAATATGGAAGCTCTTTAAGACCATTATCCCACAGAAGTTTCATATATGAGTAAGACTGGGCTCAGAGCAGAGCAAAGCACTAGAAGACTTTATTAATGAACACTGCCTTCTAAAGAAATATATTTCCCCCAAAATCAAAGAAATTTATTGCTCCATCTTTAGTAGTAACAACTTCTAGAATTGCCCTGAAGTGTTCTTTATGTTCTTGCTAACTGTTGGAAGCAGTGCTGATAAGCTCTCTTTGGAGGAAAAGTATCCTCAAATTTAACCCATGGTAACTACAAAAAATTTGAGTCCTTTAATATAAACCTTATTTACTTCAGCTTAAATTACAGAATTTAAGAAAATGTTGAAATGCTACTTATGTGTCAAGTACATGATAAGCTATTACTGTAAATCTAAAATAAGAAGAAATAAAAAATACAAAGTTTTAAATTAAACATGCTACAAATATTAAATATGAAAATGATGGCTATTTTATTCTTGTTATTATTCTTAACCCAGAGAAAGTATCTATCTTGTTCCTTCTTTTGGGATTCTACTCCCTTCTCAACCCATCTTCCAACTCACTTTTTTGCCTGAAGACCCCTGCTCATTCTGCATGGGACCCAGCTAATATACCAGCCATTAGGGGTGACTTTCCTAGATGATTTAAACAAATTTTGTCAGCTCCTCTTTATGATAACCCAATTTAATCATACTTCTCTTCCAAAATGTCCTACTCATAATAATATTATTATATTACATATTTGTCCTAGCATTTATTCTCTGACTTCCTGTTGTTCAAGGTCAAGGAGTTTGGTGTTTTTGGTGTTTGGTGTTTTTTTGGTGGCTAGGGTATACCCAGCACCTAAAACAGAGACTCAATACTCAGTACTCAGGGCCTGGAATGAGTGGATGTCTCAGGTGAAATACAGAAGCACTTGAAATCTGACAACTGAAAGTAAGTACGTATGATGAAACTAAGTGTAGTGTTTTCTTACAACCAAGTAAAACTCCCTGCAGTGGCAAGTGTAAAATCAGAATTTAAGAGATGCCAACAAACAAAAGCATTTGTATCCTTCCATGACAATAGAAAGTGAATAGAGGTAAGTTAATGATTATCATAGTCCATCAGAATGTGCCAATTTTCCCACTTCAAAATACTTATCTTTTCTTGACATACTCAAATGGATTCAGTAATTCATATTAATGAACAGAAATCCTTGGTAAATCATTGACTTCCCTTTGAAAGGAGGCTAAATTAACATTAAGATAGGTCAAAGTTAGACCCAGAAACCTCAGAAATGACTGTTTAATTGAGTGGATTTAACTTGTCTTCCCACAATAATTGATAGCAAAAGCATTCACTTAATTGGAAATTTCCATGAAGTAAAGCAAGGCATAGTGAAAGCCTATTCTATATTTTTTCACTAATCACTTATCTTTAAAGAAAAATGAAGCTACTGATATATTTAGCAATTAATTTTCAGCTGTCATATAATTTAAATCTTTGACAAGAAAAATTGGGTAACTTTGATGTTTTACTTCTAAAATTAACAAATGATGCCAGATTTATGCCAGAGTTAAAATGCTCACTGTAAATATGCTGACACTTTACCCTAATAATTAGTAACATAGAAAGTCACAAGATGAAATTCCAAAGCAGCATTTTTAGATTTTTGAGTTTGTTACCCCAAATATAGATATGAGAAATCTCTGTATCTCATCAGTTCAGAAGGTCAATGAGTTTTAGTAAAGGGATATAGAACAGAATGAAAGAAGTCAAAACAGATACTGTAAAATAAGAAACACAAATTGATCTTAGATGTTGATCCTTTATTTAAAGGGAAAGAACCACAAAAATAGGAGGATAAAATCTACATTCTGAAGACAAAGGCAGGGAATCTGTAAGGTAGGGCAAATCTGGCTGATGGTAGAAATTAAACTAATTACCCTACTCCCCACCATCAACCATGAAGCTTGAGCTCATTATCAGTCACGGACTTCCTCAGAACAGGCACAGACTGGTGGAGTCAGGACAACCTTGTAAAACCTTTAGGGAGCAGAACAGGAGAGAGAAGCTTCTTTATATTTGGAATGAAGTACAAAGAGATTGCCCTTAGTCCACCAATTCAGGATCTGGGTAGGGCCCTGAGGGTGAAATGGGGCTTATATCACAGAGCACCATGGCTGGCATGGCTACGGAGAGGCTGTGGCCACAGAGCGCTGTGGGTCAGAGGTGGAAGCTTTGCTGGAAGTGAGCACTGGAAGCCCCTATAAAATGGCAGATGGAACGAGAGCACAACGGTTTATATAAACCCAAAGACAGACTTCTGTACTAGTATTCTTCCTTCACTTATTAGCTCTGTGTACTTGTTCAAATTGCATGAGTCATCAAACTTCTTCCCTTAATTGAAGAATATAAATATCCACAGGTCTTTCTGTTAGGAATGTTAGATAGAAAGATAGACATGAGCAGTCAGGAAAGGGAAAGATAAGGCTCAGGGAAGAAGCTGCCCAGACTCTGCCCAGGTAGGTGGTCCTGTGTGCAGACAACAAGGCTTGGCAGGGAGATAGCTTCCTCCCCAACGAGAACCCAAGGGGCAGAACGATGAACTGTCCAAACCACACCTCAGCATGGGGAGAGGACATGGTCACTAAGAGGGATGGCTACACAGAAAGACCTATAAATCAAATAACCCCACCTTGTCAGTCAAAGAGGTGCCTCCTATCAGAATGCAATACATAGGCCTTCTGCCTAACAGGTTGAGGCCTTTGTCTACCTTGACTCTGGCCCACTCCTCCCTTGGAGTCTATTGAAATAAAACTTTCTCTCTGCTTTGCTATTGTGTCTCTGTCTTTCAAGTCTTTGCTGCCGTGGGGATAAGGACCAAGGAAAACAAAGTCAGCCCATAACATTTCTATGCAGTCTTCCCCTCAGACCTTTCCCAGTGCTGAAGTGTGATTTGGGCACTTTTTAGTTTCACCCTTTGGTATCTAGTTCAGGAGGAAGTTATCTTCCTGTGGTAGGCAAAAAGACAGACAAGAGCAGGGTGGAGAGAGAATAGAACCAGTAAATTTCACCAAAGGACACTCAAAGAGTTAACCAGATAAAACCAAAGAGCTAGAAAGAGTCAATTCATTAGTTGACATTTCAAAGGCCAGGAGTTACTTGGAATGTCCAGATATTCCCCAGGTGAAAACAATTCCCCAGATAGAAGAAAACATCAGAGCACTGCCCATGTCTTCATTGTACCAATTAGATCAGGCCTCTGAGGCCAAAGATTGCCAACCAAGGACATCTCTGCTCTGCCTCATGAGGTAGGGCAGGGAATATGACAAGGGTCATGCTATTGTAAAATCTACTTAGCCTGTGAGAAAAGCCCACCTTTTTCTTAACCTATATGCTGTTCTTCCTCTTCTTCCAGCCCCTTAATCAATTAAGTAACTGTGTAACCAAGACAGAAGATAGACCTCTGAAGTGTAAATAAACCTATCTAGGTGAAGAATGCCAAGATCTGGGCCAACACAGTCACCTAAATAACCCTATTCTTAAGACAAAACTTCAAAGGGATTATTAATCACCTGTATACATCATGCCTTATGCTGATCCTTCCCCCAAAGGCCCAGAAAACCCCACACACTAAAACCTTAAGTGTGCCTCCTCTCCAAGGTTGCCCACATATCCCTTTCTTTGAGTGTGTACTTTTTTCCTTAAATAAAGACTTCTTACTGCTCAAATGATTACATTCTGTCTCTGCACTTGTCTAGTGGTAAGCTTGTCACCTTGCTATTTCATTCTATTCTCCAAAATTAAGCACTTGTCTTTATACAAGTCTTACCTCTACTCCAGGTAAGTAAGGGAGTGTCTACTGAGAGCTCTGATTTGGGTTTGCAAGTGTCCGTTGCTTGGTAACCCAGACAGTATTGCAGCGGTACAATCTATACTCTTTATTAGCCTGCCTGAAAATCTCCTTTCTTTGTCTTTGGTGAGTTCTCAGAACATTATCTCACTCCATCCAGGGTTCTGTGGCTCCCCCAAATCCTGGGGTGATAGGGACTTAATTCCCATGCCATGCAGATTCAAGTGGACACTGGATGCTAGGGGACCCTGGCTTTATGAGTTGGCAATGGATCTGCCCTATGCTGAGCAGGAGTTCAATGAATTTCCCTTTCCTCCCTCCGTTCTGCTGCAACGTAGCTGCCATTCCCTGTTATTGTTGCTTTAACGAATTTCTTCCTTACCTTTCCCTATGAGTTCCCTGTGTCTCTAAACCAAATTCCTTCCCAACACCTTCAAAACCTTGTTGTCTTCACATTTGACCCCCTATCTGGGCAGAGTTTTTTCTTTGAACCTTATCTGGACAGCTTCTTCTTTGAGCCTTATTTTTTCCTTTTTTGGCTGCTCATGTCTGTCTCTCTACCTAACATTCCTAACACAACTATTGGAAGAGTTAGGGAGTGAAGGTCAGGGAAGCCACCACAACTTTCCTGGCAGGAAGGAAGGAAGGAAAGGATGAAATAAACTTGGATTTTATCAATTATGCTGCTGGGACTTAATTCAAACCAAAAGCTTGTGCACCTTGTTCTGGGTTACTCATAACTGATGTGCTCTTTTTCTCAGCTTAGTGATTGGAAAAGTGCCTTGTCTTATCTTTAACTGGTAGGGAACATGGCAATGAGAAGGATCATTTTCTTTAACAACAGGTTAGAAACAATCCGAAGAACAAGGAACTGAGTAGTCTAAATGGTAAAAGCCATCTCTGAGAACTCAGCAAATTCACATAGTACTTGCCTAAAGTGCAGTAAATTATAATACAAAGAAAATATAAGGCCAGTATACACACCAGTGTAACACCACATCAACAACAATAAAATGTACTGAGTCTCTCTTGTATGCAAAACTCTGTGTTGGAGAGATCAAGACAATGACCAATACTCAGGACACATAGCCAGTGACAAATAATGACACTTAGTTCATGCAAAGCGCCTACTGACTGGCACAGTGAAACAAGTAAAGGCAAGGATGTAGTTTCTGAAATCAAGACTCAAGAGTAGTTCTCTGTCAAAGTCAAAGAAAGAGAGTGAGTTCAAACTTCTTTCCTGGAAAGAGAGCAAAAAACAAGGGGGAAACAAAATCAAAGTGGTTGGAAAAGTTCCCAGAAGTCCATGAGCCATAAAGCTGTCCCCATGCCCACTCTGCAAGGTCAGTCACTAGGAGGGTGGTCATTAATCAATATGGTCACACTGGAAGACTCCCTCAGGGCAAGCTAAGAGGAAAAATAAAGACCTAAACAGTGCCATATATCAAACTCATGAATCTGCGAACAAGATAGTAAAAGATGCATTTATGGTACAAATTAATCCAAATGACCAAGGAGGACTAATGTTTTTCACATGTACACCATGTGTCATGAAGTACCCTGTGACCATGCATAAAACAGTGGCACACTTTGCCAGGAAGGTCATCTTGTTTACTCTTATGCAGGCTTTTCCTAAGACTTATCAGTTCAAAATGTATCCATGTAAGTTCACAGCAAGTCAATATAATCAAAGCCATATTCATGCAAAGGCATTTTATTCACTTCCTTGGGTTCATCAGGTCTTTTAAGAAACAATAAAGTTTTTTTCTGACACTTGCACACAACAGAGAAAACTGACATTAAGTCAGCTTTAATGGATTGTAACATCTGACAGATTTAATAAAAATTCTGTTCATTCATTCAACAGTCATTTAAGTAGTGCCTTCAATGTTCTAGTTCCTCTGCTGGTGACTGGCAATGCAGTGGGTTTATGCTATTCCCCTAAACTAACAATGCCACCTTTCCACTGCCTGCAGAGTATAAATACCACATCCTGGCATTAAAGCTCTTCCACACCATGTCCTCCATTTATCTTTCAGACACATTCCTTAGGACAAATCTCAAGTAGCACATTCTTCATGAACATTTTCTTGTTTCTCCTAAGATACAAGTGATCCTTTCTTACATAAAATATCTTTTCTTTTCTTTTATAGAAAATTGTGTCTTATTTCCAGTTAAATACCACTGTGGCTAACTGCCATCAAACCTTAGTAGATAATAACAAGAATTTATTATTTCTCATGCTTCTGAGTATTGTCTGGGAGGTTTCTCTACTGACTTTGCCTGTTTCACATAGGTGTCTGCACTCAGCTCAGCAGGAAGATCCCAATGCACTTACCCATGTCTGCCAGCTGGTGTGCTTTTGTTTTCTTCAACATGTCCTTTCAACCTGCTGTGTTCTAGACTGACTTAGTGATACTGCTGAGCATTAGTGATGTTAGTGATATCAGAGCAGCATTTCAAGAGGGCAAAGAAGGATGCTGCAAGACCATACATCACTTCAGCTACACTTTATTAGACCAAGCAAGTTACAAAACCAGCTGTGATTCAAGGAGTAATAAAAGAGACTACTTCTTCATAGGAGAAGCTACAAAGAATTTATGGCCATATGAAATCTACCACAACTCATCCTCTGTTCATAATTATTTACAATCTTCCTTTATGTGAAATATATTTATGTTTTCTCAAGATCCCTGAAAGTCTTACCCATTAGTAGCACTGGGCTCAAAGACCAACATCTGATTATCACTATCTTGTAAGCTAAAAAGAAAGTGATGTAACACCACCACATAAACCTAAATACAGCCATCCATCCATCCAACATACACTGGTAAAATGGGAATCACTTCAATAGAAATAATATGAACATATGAACTCAACAGAAAAAAACAGTAACACATAGAATTTACTGATGCAGAGTCATTCTGAAATCCATCCCACTGGTTGCCCTAAGTGGAGGCAGAGGATGTTCCTTGATCCTGGGCCCTATGTGCTCCCTAAGAATGGTTCACTAGTCCATTACCTTCCTAAATTCCTGCTTCCTTCTCTGGATTCTTGGTTCAGCTCTCAAAGATGACTTTTTCTTGTTTGTAATTAAGTAGTCATAATGGCCTGCTTTCTGTCCAGAGGCTTTTTTTCTCGAACAGCTCCTTCTTTAGCTCCCCTCTAGTTTCCCATATGAAATCACACACAGCTAGGAAAAGCTAGTGGACACCTTCAGTATCTGTCTGGAGAACTCCCTAGTCAGACCCGTGAGGGCATTTAGCACAGAATCTGTCCTTTCAATTACAGCAGCACTTGCATTCACTTCATGTCAGGCAGTTGGTGTTTCCCATTCACTGGTCCACTTTGGTCAGTTCTTTTCCATGTGGCATCTCATTGTCCAGTAGGTAGTATCAGCTTCCTTACAGGACAGTCCCAGGGCAGTTCTCCAGAAGTACAGAGGCAGAAACTGCATGACGTGACTTCCACTTCATTCTGCTGGTCAAAGTCACAGGGCCAGTTTCCAGCCAAAGAGTGGAAATAGACTCCACTTCCATGCAGAGAATGTGAGGCCACATTTCTAGCACACATCTCATAGCACAGTTACACTTTTATTCTTACCAGTCCTCTCAGTCAGTGACCCTTCTGCCATGGTAACACCTGCATTGTTGGGTACAGTGTTGGTTTTATATCTTCTACTTAATAAATATCCCTCAAAATGGAAAGGTCACCATGGTATCATGTCTAAATAAAATAAAGCAAATGTTTAAGACAGTGACATGTTTTTAAGACTTGAAAAAACATCTCTTGGTGATTAAGTACTCATGAAAATTACAAGCCATTCTAATATGCTTGGTCTACTTTCTGCTAAAAGAAATGTAGACTAGATGTCCTTGGGGGAAAAAATACAGTTGAATTTCTTTTAAAACAATCTATGATTTAGATTTATTTTTCCCTTTTCTGAATTTGGATTTTATACACCAAATGGAATTGCACTATAAGGAAATTTATAAATCACCTTGACACAGGATAAACAATTTAGAATAAACCTTCAAAAAGGTGAGAAATTGACTTACAAACTCTCATTTGAGCAAAGGTATATTTTCTATGATCACATAAACATTTTATCAACAATACTGCCCTTTTCCTAAACATTCCTCAAAAATAAATGCCATAAGAAAATTATACAATTAAAGTATTTTTCCCTGTACATATAATTATTTATCTCAAATACATTCTTACATACTTACTTTACTTCCAATTAAGCATTTTAAAATACAGTTGAATATTCACCTATTTTCTCCAAGTACACTTTGATATATAAGAGGGAAAATGCATTTCATTGAAAGCCAGATTTTTAACAATTTTTCTTTATACTAACTATGTAGCACTGAGGAAATTACCTAATCTCTTTGAAACTCTATTTCTTCATCTAAGATAGGAAATAAGCATTTCTTTCTGATCCTATAGCTCTAACACACCTACTTCTCCACATGCCTCTCTGCCTTCTAACACACTAATGCAAAACTGAAGAACTTATTAGGTGTTTTTTACTACCCATCAGTTTCATTAATAAGAGCTTTACTACATAGAAGGGAAAATATGGTAGTTCATGATTAATAAGCCAGCTCTTCAGTCTAAATGTAAATTTCCATGTTGCTCAGCATATTAATAAACCAGCTAAGAAAAGAAACAGGTTGAAACTGCCTGTCCAGTTCACTTATAGTGGCAATTTCATTTTTCACAGTTAATAAAGTTAACACCTAGGAGACTCAACAAGAAAAATAGACAATACATAGGTTTCTGCAAAAAATAGAAAAAGAGGACAAATGTTGAATCAAAATATGAGCAAATAGGTAAAGTTATGATAAAATAGTAAACTTGCAAGTGAATTTTTAAAACATTAAAATTTCAAGCTTTCTTGTTTTCCTAAAATATTTACACAAACTGCTTTCTTCCGATCATGCTATTCCTTTTACTCAGTTATTCTTTTGACTTCTAATCAAAAGATTAAGAGAATAGGAAACTTCCATATTATGGAGTTTATAATTATATTTTCCTTACTGAAAGTAACCAAGGCTTCTTAGACAATTAACTGATTTCAGCTGGATCAGGAAATACATAAGGGACATCTGGAACATCCCAGTTTGACAGTAAACAAAAGCTGTGTCAACCCTCTATCCCTTTTTCTCTTATTCTTCTGGTACTCCTTTAATGCAAATATTGTTTCATTTGGATTGGTTACACAGTTCTATTAATATTCTCTCATTCCTAGAGATCCTTTTTCTCTCTCTGCCTCAGCTTCTCTGTATTTCTGTTCTCTGTTTTCTATTTGATTCACTGTCTCCTCTACCTCACTTAATCTGCTTTTAAATCCTTCCATTGTTTGTTTTAGTTCAGTTACCTCCCTCCTGAATTACATCTCTTAGCTCTTCAACATTTTTCTGTAGCTCCATTAGCGTGTTTAAGACTTTTATTTTGAATTCTGTTTCAGGAAGATAGGTGATTTCCATCTCACTGAGTCCTCTTTCTGGTGTGTGAGGGATTTTGGATTGAACAGGGTTCTTCTGCTTTTTCATTATCCTGAAATGCATGGAAGTGGTCGCTGGTGAGTGGCGCAGGTGTCAGCTGGGAGGACAAAGTTCTGTCTTGCTTGCTGGTTGCCGTGCCTGTCTCCCCTGTCTTTGACGCTTAACCGCGTACAGGGAACAGCCTCTGGGTTAATTACCTAAATTGCCATGGGTGGGCTGGCCCTCAGGATGGCATATGGCAATGGCGGGTGTTGCAGGCAAGCGGCGCGGGTTCCACCGTGATAACAAAGCCCCTTTGTGGCTCCCAGTCTCAGTTCCCATCTCCGCTGTCTGTGCCAGTGAACCACATACATGGAGGAGCCTCTGGGTCTGGGCTGGTTAGCCGCATGCAGGGAGAAGCCTCTGCACTGAGCTCTGTAGTTGTTATAGGTGGGGCTGCCCTCTGGCTGGTCTGCAGAAATGGCGGGGACAGCCAGTTCGCACATAAGTGCTGCTGGGTAGGAAGGAGAGGCAGGCTGTTTATTGCTATGAGGGGCCTCGGGGCTGTGTTGCCAACCATGGGGATAGGGCACCTGAAGCTCCTGAAACTTCCCAGCTTCCTGGGCTGACTGTACCAATATGATTTTGTCCTCCTCTTCCTTCTCTCAAGCCCTTGCCCCCCGAGCAGCCATCTGACCATTGAGAGGTCCTTTAAAGTGCCTGCTTTTCTTTTGTCCCACAACAGCAGGCTGTGGGAACCTGTTCACAGTCTTAGTCTCACACTCTGCCTTTCAGCCCCTCCAATCTCCAGAGCCCCATGCAATATGGGTCCGTGCTCCCGGGGAAGATTTCTAGGGCTGGGTATTTAGCAGTCCTGTGCTTCCACTCCCTCCCTGCTCTGATTCTTTTCCCCCCGCCCGTGAGCTGGGGTCGGGGAAGTACTTGGGTCCGGCTGATTTGCAGCTTTTTACCTTACCCTTTTCCGTGAGATGTTGACTTCTCCCAGATGTAGACTGGCTGGTGTACTGTTACTTCTGGTCACTCTTTTAGGAATAGTTGTATTTGCTGTATTTAAAAAATATATGTGATTTTGGGAGGAAATTTCTGCCACACAACTCATGCTGCCATCTTTTTCTCTTTCTTCTCTTTGCATTTCTTATGTATCATTTCTAATCTTCCCAAGGCAGATGGATGCCCAGGCCTTATGGGGAATAGGTCACCAAATCAACAAGCTAAATGGGGAATATTTTTAATTTAAATATTTTTAATATTTTCTAATCACCACCATTATACTGTCTATCCCTCAGGAAGAATGCATCTCATTTCTAATTGTTAGTGCTTCTTGGAAACACAACTTAAAAATTCATGATTTTTAAAAAGCTTTTCTTGACTTACCTTATATCATTCTGTCAATTCTTTCAGTCTAGTTCCTACATCAGTAATAACAACCTTGATAACTTTTATACAACCATGTCTACTGCAGTTATTATGCATCAGGCAGTGTTCTGAGAGCTTTACATATATTGACTTACTTAATCTTTACAGCAATTATGAAATAAGTAACATGGTTTTCCCATTTTATGGATAAGAAATCTGAGGTCAAGTTTTATAGCTTAGAAGTAGCAAAGATTCAAACACAAGCCGCTTAGCAGCCAAGACTATTCTTTATGTGTTTATGTCTGGGTTCAATCTGTGATCCTTTCATTATACATGCAATTTGTTTTCTACTGCAAATATTTTCTCAGTATTCAAAAATTTCCTTAAATGGGCTGGGTATTGTCCTTATAATCTTCTTGAGATCAGGATCCTGTCTAAGGCTCATTTAAGTTTCCATAATCAATACAATTTCCAGTATAAAGTGGCAGCTTAATGTGCATTTCATCTAACTAGATTATACTTAATAGTTGATTTCATTCAGGAACTTAAAAATTTTAGTATTGTCTTATTCTCTTTGATACTGGAACACCTTGAATCTTATATAGAGAGTGAATGAGGAATATGTTACAAAATAGGAATACTTGTTAATTCATGCAACGAATATTTTTTGAATACATACTGTTTCTGGCCCTGAGCAAAGTGTTTGTACACTGAGCTCTCATTAACCTTCAGTCCAGATAAGGAGATCCTCCTAATAATCCACATATGATAATAAACTATGATGAATGCCATGAAAGAGAAAAAACTGGGTGCTGTCAGAGGAAAAGGAGAATTGGTGTGGGCTGAGAGTTAGGGAAGGTTTCCTGGTGGAAGTGATGTTTGCGTTGAGATCTGAAGGCTGACCAGATTTCGAA
Source organism: Manis pentadactyla (assembly GCF_030020395.1). Lineage (NCBI taxonomy): Eukaryota > Metazoa > Chordata > Mammalia > Pholidota > Manidae > Manis > Manis pentadactyla. The sequence goes on from NC_080020.1 coordinate 62,877,007, forward strand.
CAGCCCATGGAGTGCTGGGCAAGCCTGACTCCTGTCTGCCTCTAAACTCATTTTACATTCCTCTCTCTCTTGTTCTTTTCATTCCTCTCACACTGGCCATATTTAAGATCATTAAATGAACCATTCTTCTGTTCTCAGATTCTTTTATGTGTTCTCTCTGCCTATGATTACTTTTCATACACTTTCAATTCTACTTCTCTCATTTTAACTGATGTACATTAGGACAGTGCATCAATATTAATTCTCCAGAGGAAAAGAACCAGTAGGAGATAATTATATCTATATATCTATGTACATCTGTATCTTTACCTATCAGTAGACACACACACACACACACACACACACACACACACACATACACTCTCTCTCTCTCTCTCTCTCTCTCTCTCTCTCAAGAAACTGGCTGATGCAGTTGTAGGGGCTGGAAAATCTGAAACCTGTACGATAGTCTGGCAAACTGGAAACCTAGCAGGACTTGATGCTGCAGTTTGCTGCAGTTCTTAGGCAGATTTTTTTTCTTCAGGAAACCTCCATTTTTGCTCTTACAAAGTCTTCGAACTTACTAGATGAGGTACAGCCACAGTATCAAAAGTAATCTCCTTTACTTAAAGTCAACTGATTGTAGATGCTAACCACATTTACAAAATATCTTCACAGCAATACCTGCATTAGTCTTTAGTTAAATGACTGGATACTAAGTCTAGCTAAGTTGACACATAAAACTAACCATCACAGACATTAATTTCCATGTTCAAATAGTTTATAGTAGTGCTACTTTTATGGCCTTTATTTATTATATTCCTGACTTACCTTCATCTTTATAGCCCAGAACTTTCTACCCACTCTCCTCTTAGAGGTCCTATTCCTATATTTTGGAGGTCCTATTTGTATATTTTAAGAACATCATTTGAACAGTATTTTCTATTTTACATTTAAAATTTTTCTTGTTGGGAATATTACCCAAAATTCACTAGCACTTTAGGTCTGCTCCTTCAGAGAAGAGTCTACAGTAGCTACTAGCTTTGACATTTTTCTGAGTTTAAACTGATAGCTTAGTGTGAGCCTGGTATTTATTCATTGATTCATTCATTTAATTCTCCATCAACAATGATTTTTAGTATTGACTGTATTAATGCTCTATCCTATATGTTCTGATGCACATATAATATTGAATAAGACATCTTTATATTCTTTTTTTTCCCTGCATTACTGTTTAGTTGACCACAGAGAAATACATTTACCACTATTCAGCTCACTTTCAAAGCCTTTTCAATCTTCCTGCAGTTTATCTCCATTGACTGAGTTTTCTACCTGAAAGATACCAGTATTGTCTGCAAGCATAGGGGTTTCATTATATATTCCCTCATTTAGATTATTTATAAATATGCCTTGGGAATTTTCAATTCTTAAATTTATCCATCTAAAGAGGAATTTATTTGTCTCTCCCCTTTATAATTTAATTTAGCTTCCTGCTTATAACTAAATGTCTCTTTCAGCCCATTATGACTTTTTAAAATGAAGTTTTCACTAAAGTGCAACAGAGAAATTACGGAGTGATAAATTTTCACAAAATGAACACACCCATGTAACCACAACCCAGTTTGAGAAATAGTTATCAGCATTCCTCAAAATCATCCTTATTCCCTCTATCCTCACTACATACTCCTGCAGGTAAACAGAAGCTTTCTGATATCATAATTAATTTGTTTTACCTGTTTTTTAACTGTATATGAAAGAATTATATATTATGTGCTATTGCCAATCTGGTTTCTTTCTATTACTATTATTATCTGAGAGATGTAATGCTGCTACAACCATTTTGTTTGGAGTATCAATAATTGGTTCATTCTCAATGCCATACTGCCCTGCATACACATATACAATTTATTTGTCCATTCTATTATTTATGGACATTTGGGTTTACAGTTTTCGCTATTTAGTGCTGCTGTAGACATTTGGGAATGTCTTTTGATACATATCTGTATACATTTTTATTGGGTGTATGTCTATGAGTGGAATTATTAAGTCATGGGATGTGCTGATGTTCACTTAACAGATACTGGCAAGTGATTTTCCAAAATGATACCACCAATTTATGAAAATTCCTGTTGTTCCATATTTTCATCAACATTTGGTATAGTCAGTTTGTAAATTTTAACATTTTATTATTGTGTTTGGATCTACTTTTCCTAATAATTAAAGATGTTGATCACTGTTTAAAAAAAAAAAAACACTGTGTCAATATGACACAGAAGCCAACCTGAAGACAGGTTCTCACCATCCAAAGATGGAACTATTTCAGTGTCAAAATAATAATGATAATAATAAAAACTGTAGGAGGCAGAGCCAAGATGGCGGCATGAGTAGGACAGTGGGAATCTCCTCCCAAAAACATATATTTTTGAAACTACAACAAATACAACTAATCCTAAAAGAAAGACCAGAAGGCACAGGACAACAGCTAGACTACATCCACACCTGCAAGAACCCAGCGCCTGGTGAAAGGGGTAAGATACAAGCCCTGGCCCGGCGGGACCCAAGCACCCCTCACCCCAGCTCCTACCAGGAGGAGAGAAGTCGGACCAGCGAGAGAGAGGGAGCCCAGGACTGCTATACACCCAGCCCCAGTCATCCGCACTGGAGTGCAGACACAGTGCGTGCATGGGGTGCTGGAAACTAGGGAAACAGGACAGTAAGACCTGTGAGCGGGTCCCGAAGCCGGCGCCTCTGTAACAAAAAAAAGCGAGTGCTTTTTAAAACTCTTAAAGGGACAGGGACCCCACAACTGGACGAAAGCATCCCAGGTCACAGTCCAGCAGCTGGAAATTCCAGGGAACTCTGGGCACACTAACACCCTGGGCAACAGCTCTGAGACCCCTCATGGAGGTAAACAGCCAAACAGCCCCCCATCCATTACCCCTCTGGGGCCCAGCCATATAAGAGCAGCGGCCTGAGGCTGGCCACGCCCACAGCAAGGGAGCTGCCTCCCTACCGGCCAGACAAGATACAAAGACCCAGTCTACACTCAATTGCCCAACACAAGCCACTAGGGGTCGCACTTGTCCCAGTAAAGAAAGGCCAGGAGCCAAGTGGAAAGAGGCTTGACTCTCCGAGCTGATACACGCGTCAATAGCTCACCAATGCACCTATAAACATGAAAAGGCAAAAAAGTTTGATCCAGACAAGACTAACCCAGACAGCTTCGACAGCTTCTACATCGTCCCCTGAGATGGAACCTGGGGAGATAGATTTAACCAGTCTTCCTGAAAAAGAATTCAAAACAAAAGTCATAACCATGCTGATGGACTTGCAGAGAAATATGCAAGAACTAAGGAGGGAGAATACAGAAATAAAACAAGCTCTGGAAGGACTTCAAAACAGAATGGACGAGATGCAAGAGACCATTAATGGACTAGAAAACAGAGAACAGGAACGCAGAGAAGCTGATGCAGAGAGAGATAAAAGGATCTCCAGGAATGAAAGAACTTTAAGAGAACTGTGTGACCAATCGAAGCAAAACAATATCCGCATTATAGGGGTACCAGAAGAAGAAGGGAGAGAAGAAGGGATAGAAAGTGTCTTTGAAGAAATAATTGCTGAAAACTTACCCAAACTACGGGGAGGAAATGGCCTCTCAGACCACAGAGGTACACAGAACTCCCATGACAAGGGATCCAAGGAGGGCAACACCAAGACACATAATAATTAAAATGGCAAAGATCAAAGACAAGGACAAAGTATTACAGGCAGCCAGAGAGATAAAAAGGTTACCTACAAAGGAAAACCCATCAGGCTATCATCAGACTTCTCAACAGAAACCCTACAGGCCAGAAGAGAATGGCAAGATATACTTAATGCAATGAAACAGAAGGGCCTCGAACCAAGACTACTGTATCCAGCACGAATATCATTTAAATATGAAGGAGGGATTAAACAATTCCCAGACAAGCAAAAGTTGAGGGAATTTGTCTCCCGCAAACCACCTCTACAGGGCATCCTACAGGAACTGCTCTAGATGGGAGCACTCCTAAAAAGAGCACACAACAAAACACTCAACATATGAAGAAGGGAGGAGGAGGAATAAGAAGGGAGAGAAATAAAGAATCATCAGACCACGTTTATAATAGCTCAACAAGCGAGTTAAGTTAGACAGTAAGATAGTAAAGAAGCTAACCCTAAACCTTTGGTAACCACAAACTTAAAGCCTGCAATGGCAATAAATTCATACCTTTCAATAATCACCCTAAATGTAAATAGACTGAATGCACCAATCAAAAGACACAGAGTAATAGAATGGATAAAAAAGCAAGATCCATCCATATGCTGCTTACAAGAGACTCACCTCAAACCCAAAGACGCGCACAGACTTAAAGTCAAGGGATGGAAAAAGATATTTCAAGCAAACAACAGAGAGAAGAAAGCAGGTGTTGCAATTCTGATATCAGACATAACAGACTTCAAAATAAAGAAAGTAACAAAAGACAAAGAAGGACATTACATAATGATAAAGGGCTCAGTCCATCAAGAGGATATAACCATTATAAATATATATGCACCCAATACAGGAGCACCAACATACCTGAAACAAATATTAATAGAACTAAAGGAGGAAATAGAATGCAATGCATTCATTCTAGGAGACTTCAACACACCACTCACTCCAAAGGACAGATCCACCAGACAGAAAATAAGTAAGGACACAGAGGCACTGAACAACACACTAGAACAGATGGACCTAATAGACATCTACAGAACTCTACATCCAAAAGCAACAGGATACACATTCTTCTCAAGTGCATATGGAACATTCTCCAGAATAGACCACATACTAGGACACAAAAAGAGCCTCAGTAAATTCCAAAAGATTGAATCCCTACCAACCAACATTTCAGACCACAAAGGCATTAAACTAGAAATAAACTGTTCAAAGAAAGCAAAAAGGCTCACAAACACATGGAGGCTAAACAACACACTCCTAAATAATCAATGGATCAATGACCAAATCAAAATGGAGATCCAGCAATATATGGAAACAAATGACAACAACAACACTAAGCCCCAACTTCTGTGGGACACAGCAAAAGCAGTCTTAAGAGGAAAGTATATAGCAATTCAAGCATATTTAAAAAAGGAAGAGCAATCCCGAATGAAAGGTCTAATGTCACAACTATCGAAATTGGAAAAAGAAGAACAAATGAGGCCTAAGGTCAGCAGAAGGAGGGACATAATAAAGATCAGAGAAGAAATAAATAAAATTGAGAAGAATAAAACAATAGCAAAAATCAATGAAACCAAGAGCTGGTTCTTTGAGAAAACAAAATAGATAAGCCTCTAGCCAGACTGATTAAGAGGAAAAGAGAGTCAACACAAATCAACAGTATCAGAAACGAGAAAGGAAAAATCACGACGGACACCGCAGAAATACAAAGAATTACTAGAGAATACTATGAAAACCTATATGCTAACAAGCTGGGAAACCTAGGAGAAATGGACAACTTCCTAGAAAAATACAAAGTTCCAAAACTGACCCAAAAAGAAACAGAAAATCTAAACAGACCAATTACCAGCAACGAAATTGAAGCGGTAATCAAAAAACTACCAAAGAACAAAACCCCCGGGCCAGATGGATTTACCTCGGAATTTTATCAGACATACAGGGAAGACATAATAACCATTCTCCTTAAAGTTTTCCAAGAAATAAAAGAGGAGGGGATACTCTCAAACTCCTTCTATGAAGCTAACATCACCCTAATACCAAAACCAGGCAAAGACACCACCAAAAAAGAAAACTACAGACCAATATCCCTGATGAACATAGATGCAAAAATACTCAACAAAATTTTAGCAAACCGAATTCAAAAATACATCAAAACCATCGTACACCATGACCAAGTGGGATTCATCCCAGAGATGCAAGGATGGCACAACATTCGAAAGTCCATCAATATCATCCACCACATCAACAAAAAGAAAGACAAAAACCACATGATCATCTCCATAGATGCTGAAAAAGCATTTGACAAAGTTCAACATCCATTCATGATAAAAACTCTCAGCAAAATGGGAATAGAGGGCAAGTACCTCAACATAATAAAGGCCATCTATGAAAAACCCACAGCCAACATTATATTGAATAGTGAGAAGCTGAAAGCATTTCCACTGAGATCGGTAACTAGACAGGGATGCCCACTCTCCCCACTGTTATTTAACATAGTACTGGAGGTCCTAGCCACGGCAATCAGACAAAACAAAAAAATACAAGGAATCCAGATTGGCAAAGAAGAAGTCAAACTGTCACTATTTGCAGATGACATGATACTGTACATAAAAAACCCTAAAGACTCCACCCCAGAACTACTAGAACTGATATCGGAATACAGCAAAGTTGCAGGATACAAAATCAACACACAGAAATCTGTGGCTTTCTTATATACCAACAATGAACCAACAGAAAGAGAAATCAGGAAAACAACTCCATTCACAATTGCATCAAAAAAATTAAAATACCTAGGAATAAACCTAACCAAAGAAGTGAAAGACTTATATTCTGAAAACTACAAGTTACTCTTAAAATAAATTAAAGGGGACACTAACAGATGGAAACGCATCCCATGCTCATGGCTAGGAAGAATTAATATCGTCAAAATGGCCATCCTGCCCAAAGCAATATACAGATTTGATGCAATCCCTATGAAACTACCAGCAACATTCTTCAATGAACTGGAACAAATAATTCAAAAATTCATATGGAACCACCAAAGACCCCGAATAGCCAAAGCAATCCTGAGAAAGAAGAATAAAGTAGGGGGGATTTCACTCCCCAACTTCAAGCTCTATTATAAAGCCATAGTAATCAAGACAATTTGGTACTGGCACAAGAACAGAGCCACAGACCAATGGAACAGACTAGGCAATCCAGACATTAACCCAGACATATATGGTCAATTAATATTTGATAAAGGAGCCATGGACATACAATGGCGAAATGACAGTCTCTTCAACAGATGGTGCTGGCAAAACTGGACAGCTACATGTAGGAGAATGAAACTGGATCACTGTCTAACCCCACACAAAAAAGAAACAGAAAATCTAAACAGAACAATTACCAGCAACGAAATTGAATCAGTAATCAAAAAACTACCCAAGAACAAAACCCCCGGGCGAGATAGATTTACCTCCGAATTTTATCAGACATACAGAGAAGACATAACACCCATTCTCCTTAAAGTTTTCCAAAAAATAGAAGAGGAGGGAATACTCCCAAACTCATTCTATGAAGCCAACATCACCCTAATAACAAAACCAAAGAACCCACCAAAAAAAAAAAACTACAGACCAATATCCCTGATGAACATAGATGCAAAAATACTCAACAAAATATTAGCAAACCAAATTAAAAAATACATCAAAAGGATCATACATCATGACCAAGTGGGATTCATTCCAGGGATGCAAGGATGGTACAACATTTGAAAATCCATCAACATCATCCACCACAACAACAAAAAGAAAGACAAAAACCACATGATCATCTCCATAGATGTTGAAAAAGCATTCAATAAAATTTAACATCCATTCATGATAAAAACTCTCAACAAAATGGGCATAGAGGGCAAGTAACTCAACATAATAAAGGCCATATATGATAAACCCACAGCTAACATCATACTGCACAGTGAGAGGCTGAAAGCTTTTCCTCTGCTATCGGGAACAAGACAGGGATGCCCACTCTCCCCACTGTTATTCAACATAGTACTGGAGGTCCTAGCCATGGCAATCAGACAAAACAAAGAAATACAAGGAATGCAGATTGTTAAAGAAGAAGTTAAACTGTCACTATTTGCAGATGACATGATATTGTACATAAAAAAACCCTAAAGACTCCTCTCCAAAACTACTAGAGCTAATATCAGAATTCAGCAAAGTTGCAGGATACAAAATTAACACAGAGAAATCTATAGCTTTCCTATACATTATCAATAAACTAATAGAAAGAGAAATCAGGAAGACAATTCCATTCACAATAGCATCAAAAAGAATAAAACACCTAGGAATAAACCTAACCAAAGAAGTGAAAGACTTATACTCTGAAAACTACAAGTCACTCTTAAGAGAAATAAAAGGGGACACTAATAGGTGGAAACGCATCCCATGCTCCTGGCTAGGAAGAATTAATATCGTCAAAATGGCCATCCTGCCCAAAGCAATATACAGATTCGATGCAATCCCTATCAAACTACCAACAGCATTCTTCAATGAACTGGAACAAATAGTTCAAAAATTCATATGGAAACACCAAAGACCCCTAATAGCTAAAGCAATCCTGAGAAGGAAGAATAAAGTGGGGAGATCTCACTCCCCAACTTCAAGCTCTACTAGAAAGCCACAGTAATGAAGACAATTTGGTACTGGCACAAGAACAGAGCCACAGACCAGTGGAACAGAATAGAGACTCCAGACATTAACCCAAACATATATGGCCAATTAATATTCGATAAAGGGGCCGTGGACATACAATGGGGAAATGACAGTCTCTTCAACAAATGGTGCTGGCAAAACTGGACAGCTACATGTAAGAGAATGAAACTGGATCACAGTCTAACCCCATACACAAAAGTAAATTCAAAATGGATCAAAGACTTGAATGTAAGTCATGAAACCATAAAACTCTTAGAAAAAAACATAGGCAAAGATCTCTTAGACATAAACATGAGTGACCTCTTCTTGAACATATCTCCCCAGGCAAGGGAAACAAATGCAAAAATGAACAAATGGGACTATATCAAGCTGAAAATCTTCTGTACAGCAAAGGACACCATCAATAGAACAAAAAGGTATCCTACAGTATGGGAGAATATATTCGAAAATGGCAGATCTGATGAAGTGTTGACATCCAAAATATATAAAGAGCTCACACACCTCAACAAACAAAAAGCAAGTAACCCAACTAAATAATGGGCAGAAGAGCTGAATAGACAGTCCTCTAAAGAAATTCAGATGGCCAACAGACACATGCAAAGATGCTCCACATCGCTTGTCATCAGAGAAATGCAAATTAAAACCTCAATGAGATATCATCTCACACCAGTAAGGATGGCTACTATCCAAAAGACAAACAACAACAAATGTTGGCAAGGTTGTGGAGAAAGGGGAACCCTCCTACACTGCTGGTGGGAATGTAAACTAGTTCAACCATTGTGGAAAGCAGTATGGAGGCTCCTCAAAATGCTCAAAATAGAAATACCATTTGACCCAGGAATTCCACTTCTAGGAATTTACCCCAAGAATGCAGCACTCCCGTTTGAAAAAGACAGATGCACCCCTGTGTTTATCGCTGCACTATTTACAATAGCCAAGATATGGAAGCAACCTAAATGTCCATCAGTAGATGAATGGATAAAGAAGAGGTGGTACATACACACAATGGAATATTACTCAGCCATAAGAAAAAAATAAATCCTACCATTCGCAACAACATGGATGGAGCTAGAGGGTATTATGCTCAGTGAAATAAGCCAGGCGGAGAAAGACAAGTACCAAATGATTTCACTCATATGTGGAGTATAAGAACAAAAGAAAACTGAAGGAACAAAATAGCAGCAGAAGCACAGAACCGAAGAATGGACTAACAGTTACCAAAGGGAAAGGGACTGGGGAGGACAGGTGGGAAGGGAGGGATAAGGGTGGGAAAAAAAGAAAGGGGGCATTAGGATTAACATGTATAGTGTGGCGGGGGCACGGGGAGGGCTGTGCAACACAGAGAAGACAAGTAGTGATTTTACAGCATCTTACTATGTTGATGGACAATGACTGTGAACGGGGATGTGGGGGTGACTTGGTGAAGGGGGGAGCCTGGTAAACATAATGTCCTTCATGTAACTGTAGATTAATGATACCAAAATAAAATTTAAAAAAAAAAGAAAAGAAAAAAATAATAACAATAAAAACTGTAATAAAAATAAAACTCCATTAAATAAATGAGGTTTCATAAATTCACAAGGATATTTTAAAACTGTGGTTTATCTTTGGAGATTACAAGACCACCTACTCATTGTTCTGAAAATTAGTAGAGGGAATAATTAAGCATTTATCTATTTTGTGAACTATATTTAGGGCAAGCAAATAATATAAGACTGAACAACCATATCTATGGAGACTATAGGTAGGTCAGAGCTTCTGTAAACCCCCATTGTTGCAGTAAATAGGACAGAAACAGTATGTAAAGATGTAAGAATAGGAATATTCTTGAAATCCCTTAGGCAGAATGCTCTTAATATCCCTTTAATGCTACGGCGTTGTTCCCTGTGTTCCTCCCAATGGCATTAAGACCACTGACCTCAGCTCCGAGCTCTTCCAGACGCTTCCTTCCTCGATGTGAGTGTGCTGACCTGTAACTTCAGCTCCTCCAGGAGGAACACTGAGAGCCACACTTTATGTATCATGATCACGTCTGTTCTTCCCACTCTTTGTGAAGGCAATCTTGAATCTGATCCCAAACATCATTCTTGCTAATTTTTCAACCTCCCAAAATCTTTATATTTTACGTTAATAAATCTTCACTAATTTTCCAGGTACTTCCACACTAACTCATTTGATCATCAATGTTATTCTGAACAATATTACTCAATTGGAATGTTATCAGGAAGAGGTGGTTGCACTGGACAGTGTGGATGTAAGGAGGAAAGACACCTTACTGGAGAGGGGAAAGAAGAAGAAAAAAGGGAAAAAGGAATAGATTTGGGTGGGATATAAAAATAACAACCTGGTGGAAGTGAAAGAAAGGAAGCTGGGAGGTTCAACATAAAATGAGAGGAAAGATGAGGAAGAGACACACAGAGATAAGCTATTGGAAAAAAGTAGGTAAAAAGAGGAAATGAAAATCAAGGGGGAAGGAATGGTATGGAAAAGAAAAAGATTCAAGGATTCTAAACCATGTTAATCAAGTTAAACTGCTTACACCTCATTGTACTGTCCATTTGATCTGTGGCCATTGAAGTTACAACCCATGATTTATTATCTCTGTCCTTTGAGAGGCTAATTAGCTTTCCTACAATTAAACACTATTCAGGACTCGTCAGCTGTTCTTATCAAACCTTCAACTGACTATAAACAGATAGCGAAAGCAGTCTCTTGGGAGAGATCATTCAACTGCAAAATTGTGATCAGAAAAATAAGCACCTATCAGAGCAGTTTTTTCCAGCTCCCCAGCGTCACAGTCACCTAGGATCCTTAGTAAATGTAAATTCCTGGGTGCTTCCAGAATACACTAAATCAGAATTTCTAAAGGGAGGACCCCAACAATTACTTTTTAAATAAGAATCTTAGGTGTTTCTTATGTACACTGAAGTTTCTTCTACTAGGAGAAATGGAGCCAAGTAGCAGGCCAGTTAACTGCAGAGCTTGCTTTTCTCAATTATTGCATCAGCATCTTGCAGAAGGACGAAGAGTAAAACAACAGTTATCTGTTACTCTTGGTCATCTATAGGGTGAGCTCAGGGAAATGCCATTCTGTTCTTAATCACTAAGTTGTCTTTAATTTCCCTCTGCAACTGGTTGACCAAAGTAAAATATGGGTATCTTTATGTTTTATAGGAAATTAAATTAAAAAATTAAAAAGTAGACAAATGGCCTGTAATTATGTGACATTTGTTTCTCAGGTAGTCATTCATCTTATTTATTTCACCAAAAATGGGAGAGTGAGATTAAAGCAGGAGGATGAGCTTATTTGAAAAGCCTTAGAGAAGTTTTGCTTTACAGTCATGAACACCAGGGAAGCGTGTTCCCTTATATAAATAAGGGCCCCACTGCAACACATTTTCAAGGCAGAAGTGTAGCAGGATTCAGCAGGGGCTTGTATCTGCTCTGTGCTAGCTTTCCTCCCTAGAAGCTCTCAGCTGTGCAATCAAACAAATTTTCACTTACTGTGTTAGAGTAGGTAGATAGCTAGACATAAGTAGGGAGCCTTCAGTTAGTTGCTTGCTCACATTCTACACATTCTGCGTGAGCTGTTCCTTCAGGATGGGGAGTCATAGTGAAATTCACACCCTTCCATCACTAACATAGTAAAAAATCATGCCTCCAGCCCCATGACAGACTGAGAACCAAATATGTCAGAGCTCCTCCCCCCAACCTCTGATTGAGGGTGGAGCAAGCCTGAACTCCTGGAGGACTCCACCTGTTCCCTTTGAAACCTAATCTCACTTAGTGATCATTTCCCTTCATGTAACCAAGGGTCTCCATTGCTCCCCAGGGGTAGCCTCCTCTGAGTTTGCTCACACCCCAACTCTTGGACATGTATTATTTTCTCTTTCTCTAAAATCTCATTTTTCAATAAACTCTAAATGCTCCATGGCTTTTCTGTGTTTCTTCTTGAATCCTTTCTTACAGTGAGACCAAGGACCTGTCCCAAGTAGCAACTGACGGAGGTTAAAATCTATATGGTTCTCTCACTACTTGTTCTCGACAAACTCCTGAAGGGATCAAGCAAGTATAGGTTTTAGGAAGCCTGTTGAATAAGATCTGATTGTTTGGAAACCGTATTTGTCACTGCATCAAGTATATTTTAACAAATAACCCAGAAAACACCCAACTTGCAAATAGTCTATTTTGTTGAACAAAACCCTGGGTGATTTCTGCTGTACAATACACTAAAAAAATCTCAGAAGTTGCATGTGAGACCCAACTACTGTGGCACTGAAGAGATATGAATGGATTTGGAAATTCTGAGTAAGACTGAACTTACCTAATTCCTAATCAGACCTAGAATTTTCTAAACTGTAAATGAGGAATGAGTCAAGTGTCCTGTACAGGGCTATTCATCTGTTAACCCTGATATAAAATAAGATTGTTAATATTTGTTCTATTACCTCTCATATGATTGTGACAACCATTCAAGATAACTTATATGAAAATTCTTTAAAAAGTATAAAGTATAATTAGGGTGGGATCATGTGATAGTATTCCAGAATAGTTATTCCAAGTTATTGTGTCTATATTAAAATTCCACTGAGAAAAAATCTTTCCAATTGACTGTCTGCAAATACATTTGGTAAATACCACTTATTAAAGTGATTATGCACAGAAAGCTGGTTATTATTCATTATATACCTGCCAATTGTTTTCTCTCTCCCCTCACACATCTCATTTACATGCAGGGTATCCAGAGCCTTCAGTGATGTTGTCCTGCTGACTCCTGTAATTTATTGTTTCTTGTTATTCATGTAAGGAGGTTAAATACAGCAAAATGGGGTCTTTTAAATTGTGCATGTGGAAATCTTTGCTATGTTAATTCCTGTGCTAGCAATATATGGAAAGCATGAATATTACTCCCATTTTCTGCTTTTATTCCTACACTTTCTTATAGGGACTCTCCTCCCTCCCTCCCTTCCTCCTTTTGTCCCTTCCTTCCTTATTGTGCATTAAATGTGAATTCAAGAGCTACCTAACAAGAGGTATTGAAAAATATCTTGGACAGCTCATATGGGTTTGTTAATGCAATAAACTGTGCTACAAACATCAGAGCCTGATAACAGCATTTATTTTATAGATATATGAATTTTGTTATACCTTATAATCCTATGAAGTAGACAACCATTTTTATTCCCATATTATGCACACCTAAACTCCAGATCACAGAAGGGACATGACACAGGCCATGTAGCCAATAAGTGGCCAAGCCCAGGTTTGAACCAGCTTATCTGAACCTATAGCTGTATTAATAGAATGGCTCCAAGAAGCAGGCACCAAAATAAGGTTAAAAGGGCAAAGATTTTATATGGGGAAAGATTTTATATGGAGAAATGGAAAAAAAGCCAGAAAAGGATGAGAGACCTGACAGACCATAATGCAAATCTCTACAGAAGCACAAAAGAGAGCAGAAATGGGTTGGAGAGAACTGGCTTAGATGCAGGACAGCCTAAATAAGGCTGGGCAGGGCTGTCAGAGACCTCAGGCCAATGTTACCATCCGAGGAGTCCCCTTGTCTCCCAAGACTGGGCCTCCCTTTGTCTCCCTGCTGTGCCCAGCTACCACCTAGGAGCAGCCAACAGGAGTGTCCCCTCAGCACACGTGGCAGCGACAGGCTTCAGAACAGTGTCTGGGGCCCAGGGTCAGTTATGCTCCCTGTAGCTGCCGGTCTGCTGCATGGCACATTCTCAGGACCACCAGCATATTCTTAAACACCACGCTGTACTGTTCTTTAGTGTAAGGCGGGGGGTGAGGGGATGGATTGGAGGCAGGTAGGGAGAGCAAAAGCCAGAAAGAGCAGTCCTCTGGCTAAGTTCCAAGACTGAGTTAATAAAGAGGACATGGTACGGTAGTAAATCTAGTGTAACATAGCCCTATGTTTTACAGAAGCTTCCTTACACATTTTTCCAAGTGCAAATTGGGATTCTAAAAGACTTCCCTCAAAGGTAATATACAGGTGTTTGAATGTATCTCAGATACCTGACGGGCTTACAAGGATTTGACACCTCTGAGAAACACATCCTGGGAATGTGACCAGGATGGCACTGATGCACTCAGGACTGAGCTGGGGATGCCCACTATTACTTGTATCTATATGCAGTCAGACATATAACCAGAGACTCTGAAGCAAGTGGTTACGGGGAACGGTAAAAAGGGAATGGCAAATGGATGCTGAGGGACATCACCCCATCAGATGGTATCATCTGTGCCATGAAGTTTTCTGGGGGCTTTGAAAGGCAAAGAGCTTGTTCCTCTAGAATGTTCTCAAGTCTTTTGCATTTCATAACTATCTAAATGTATTAAGTTGTATTCTCTGTATACATATAAAAACATATTATTTAAATGAGTGAGTTGGCATTTCTGTCAATTACTTTCATGTGACAACTATGAATTCTTGTATTTACCAAATTGAAGAAAATACAGATGTTATGCAAGAAAAGTCCATGTAGTTAGATATTCCAGAAGCCCCCATTTTCTCCTACCTGGTTCACTGTAACAATTTACAGATATTCCTATTCTAGCTTCATTCCCACTACAATCTATCCTATACACTGTTGCCAGAGGAATTTTCTAGAACATCAACATATAATGAAAACTAAATACACAAGTGTTTCAGCTCCAAGCTTCTGATCATTTGTGTGACTAGGAAAGTCACAAAAATCTCTGACCCTCAATATCCTAATCTATAAAGAACAAACCATAGGATCTCTCAGTTATCAAGTTAATGCTCTTCAGCTTGAAATTCACCTTTCCTTGTCCGCTACTAGACCCTATAATTGTTTCTCCTTTGCCAGTGGGCATGATAGTAAGCTTTACCAGTAGAAGGTGCTAAAAGGGCAATGGGGGTGGTAGGGGTTTCTCCTAGTTCTGGCGTACCTCTCTCCCAGGTTCCTGCAGCACACAGGGCTTTGGGTGGTGCCAGGTTCCCGCATTGAGTGGCAGCCAGCAGTACCTTTCGGCAAGCAGCATTCACCTCTCTGTGAGCAGCTTCCTGTGGCACTCTCTAGAGCAGCTTTACAGAGGGAAGGACTAGCCCCACGCATCCCTGTGAACAGCTTTCCCCCGCACTTTGCATGGAGTTCTGAGGCTACTTTTCAATGGATCTCTTCACTCTCAGCCCAGAGGACTACTCCCAGTGAATCCTGCTTGTGACACCTCAGCCAGCTTCTCATCCAGTGAGCGTGGCTACACCCTCTCCAAAAACATCTAGATCTTAGTCCCATCATTGGAAATCATCCAGTTTTGCCTTTTTCTTGACTACTGGGAGTCAACCCTACCTAGGAAGAGAATCTTCTCCCTTTAATTGCTTTTCCTAAAATTCTTTAATTTTCTTTTCCCCTTACCAGAGAACCCCATATTATGGTTAGGAATTCTTCATATTTAACTTTCCCTGTTTAAATTACTGTGTGATTTCTGTCTCCTAATTGGAACCTGACTAATGTAACAGCATCACTGATTGCCACAGGATTGTTAATTGAAGGAAAGAATGTAAATTGCAAAGCATCATAACATGCAAATGGCAGAAGCGCTTAGTAAATTGTAACTGTTAATATTATTAATGGAATTCAATCCTGACAATGTTAATCCCTAATCAAACAAATTGAAGAATTCACTGTTTTGCAAATGCACTTGGGTTCTTGCCTCTGTGCCTTTGCTCATGCTGTCTGCTTCGACTGCCTTTGAACCAATCCTGCAAGATTCAGAATCTCTGGAAAGATACTAAAATTCTAGCCTCAGATTATTCAGTGCAAGCACAAGGGAACCTTGATTTTCAAGCAAAAGCTCTTGGTGGCAATAAATGCATTTCAATCTAACAAATACTGTTTTAGCATTTTGCATGTACCAAACATTCTGCTCTTTGCAACAGATACCAAAGAAGAAAAAGATAGCTTTCTGCCCTCAAGCCACCTATATCCCCTTGGTATAATACAGAATTGACGACACAGAGCCGTAATGTAATTCTAATAGGGTTACAAGTTTATTTACACTGCACTTAAATGTGCACAGAAAATGTATCTTAGCTATTACTGATCTTAACTTTTTAAATAGTGGGGTAAACATAAATATTTAACTTATCCAACATAGTAAAAATGTTAATCTTATAACAGTTTCTTTTAATACTTAGCCTCTTGTCTGTCTAAATAATATTCTACATTCAGTCCACTCCAAAAAGACATCTAGGTTTGTTAATGGCCATTTACATGACTTCATGGCATTAACAGAAAGGAAAGATCCTCACCTTGTACTGGTTCTTGTGTCTGTGCTGCCCGGTGTTTCTGAGGCAACACTGCACGAGTTCCTGTGCTTGGACAGTAGGTTGGTTCTTGCTGCTCAACTTCTGCTTAAAATGACTCATGGCTTTTGTCCTTACCGACCTGACTGAGCCTCAGCAAGAACTTGTGTCTGACTTGCCCTGCCTTGGGGCTCTTGCCGGCACTGCAGACATACTCTGATTCTCTTCCCTGCTGTCCACCTCAGGTTCCTAGACTCAGGCTATCACACAGCCTGTGCTGTGGGGTCATCTCAAGTCGGATCTATGGCATACCTACAGACTCTGTTACCTTCAGTATTCAGTGCAAAGGGGAAACTCAAGACTCCAGTGCCTCAAAACCAAATAGAGCCATGGATAACTCATGAGTGCTAACCAGGTCCTCTCTACCTGACTACAGCACTCTGATCTCTACAGGACTACCCTGGGTCAATTTCCAACCACGGAGTATTACCAACCGTCCCTGTAAGAGTCCCAAATGAAAAGAGGAGGACAAGTATCTCCAGCTTCAACAACATCTGAACTACCTTCTGTTTTAGGATTTCAATTTAGAGGAATATCGGGACTCACACATCTCAACCAGATGTCTCGCTTACCTCTACTCTGTTTTGTCCCCATAATTCCGGGGGACCAGGAGAAGCAATTTTTATTTTGCCTCCCCTTGTTCTCAAACAGAGATATCATTCATATTGTATTTTTCCCTTGTCAGCTCATTTCACATGGAAAAACCTATTGTAGGTGAAGAAATTGGCTTTCTAATAAAGACTTTTAAAAAGTTTTTAATTTTTCAAGATAGTTTATTTGTGAAATTCCCTTTATAATAGTCCCTGAAAACTTAAAAACTTCTTGGTCTTCCTTACTCTCCTTAGAGTAAGAAATGGCAAAAGTTGCACCCCAATCATCTTCTCTCTGAAGACCTGCCTCATTGGCCCAGCCACATTCCAGCATCTGGCACTAGCTCATGATACTGCTGAGTTTTTTAAAAGAAATTTGTGGTAAGAATATTCACCTTGACTTTTTGAGCCAGAAAATGAATTAGCAATCCTTTGTTGCCCTCTAAATGTTCTGCTAGGACCAGCATCTTAATTTTTCTGTCTGGATTATGTGTACTGACAGAGAATAGCTTGGACACAGAATCTAAAAGAAACGTGTTTCAAATAATTAACAATACTGTAGAACCACTTCAGAAATACACAAGTAAAGTGGTAGTTAAAGACTCCAACACAATCCCTAGAATAATTCGATCCAAACTGCAAAAGCACATGATCTAAAAGGACTTTGAAAGAGCAAAAGGAGATACTGAGTTAACTTGGGAGGAGGGGGAATGTCCTTGAACTCAGAGATCATGTCTTATTTATCTCTGTATTCTTCATTATACATCACATAGCTCCCCTTGCCTTGTGGTAACAATATTTGTGGAACTGAATTTAAAGGTATTCAATTCATATGTCAGACTTGGTTTCATGTTAAATAAATAGAAATCAAAGTCACTCACCTATCCCTTGATAATATGAAAGCATATTTCACTGCAGAAACTTCTCATGAAATCTCAGGCAGAACCTGAGGTTGTTTTGGAAAGCTGGGCTTATTTTTATTTCTACTAAAAATGAATGCACTTAAATCTAAAAGGCTTAAATGGCTGCCACTGTTTGGTTTCTACACCCATTTCAAAAACATTTTCATGAACTATTGCTTTTGTTTTCTTTCCCTTAAAGGGAGTCTGGGGTATTCCGATTGGAAAAAGAGAAGAGAAGCCATTGTTGAATGTATAGTTCAAAACAGCCTTCTTTCCCTGACTGATTCTGCAGTCACAACAAGCACATCGCTGCAGGTGGTTGTGAGTCTGAAATTCAGCCTGAGAGCAAATCAATGATTCAGTTTAAGGAAAAATAACTAGCTTTAGGCAAACAATTAAAATTCAGGACAATAAATAAAATAAAAGCTGTATATGTCATGTCTGGAAATTATATTACTGGCTCAACAAAGAGCTGAGAAATTAAAAAATGTTATAGGCTTGCATTTTTCTTTAAAAAAAAAAGTGTTCTGAATGTTTTTAAAAAGTCATCTAAGCTTGTATCTAAGCTTTCTTTGTCTGAAGCAGTGTTGTAAATTTAGCAGAAAAATGAAACAACCTGAAAAGCAATTTAGTCAAAACTCTGTCACCCTGATCAGAACAGACAATCTACATAGGAACACAATAGGCAGGATTTAACTCTACTCGTTACACACAACAAAGATAGACTGAGCTGATTAGAGATAGCCTAAAAAAGGTCTTTGGAATAATTTAATTAATGTATTCAGGTACCGTTTTGAAATACATAAAACAAAGTCAGTAGAACCACATGTTTACTTAAACATCAACTGAAATAATGTCTGGGAATAGAGTCGCACACACTTGTCTTTAAAGCATGAACAAGTAGTAGGATTACTTTTATGTTACAAAAGGTATAAGTTAGTATGAAAGAAGACAATATAGATTTGTAGAAAAAGTACTGGCTTTTCATTTGGACTAACTTGAATATGAGAGCGCTTGAGTACAATAGTGCTACAATTGGCAAAAATCCAAAAGTTAAACATTTTTTTGATGAGGCTGAAGACAAAGGGGCACTCAGACATTTGCTGATGGGAATGCAAATGCTGCAACCCTAATAGAAGGGAATTTGGCAATATCTAGCAAAATTATACTAACCTTTGACAGAGCAATTCCTCCCCTAGAAAACTATCCTAAAGACGTCATGGAAGAAATAGAAAGATATATGCAAATTTCTGTCAATTACACTATTATAATTCATAATAATAGGACAATGGAAATAACATTAATAGGAACCTGAACAAATAATTTCATATCTATGTAATGAAATATATATTTGTAAAATAAGTAATAACTAGTATATATTGCCATGGAGTGATTCCCCAGTATACATTCCTAGGTGAATAAGCAATGTAGAGAAAGTTTGTATAGTATCCTACCATTCATCTAAGACTAATACTTTTATAATTCTATTAACATTATTATATTATAAAAATGGAAGACTAACTCATCAATATCTTTAAATCCATAAGGTCATAATAATTTTTTAAAAGAACCTCATTGATTATGCACAGAAGATGCTATATAATTAACTATTTAAAAAATCTGGATAAAGAAAAAAAATCAAGCATTAATCTGGACACTATATGAACTATACCTAAAGAAACAAAATAGTTGATGAGGGAAATGTTCTCTTCATAAAAGTGTTACAACTAATAAGGAAAGGAAGATTAATAGAATCAGAATATAATTATTTTGCAACCCTTGATGAAATAATAATTAATGGCTGCAAAAAAAGAAAAATCACATAATAGATCCTTCTTGATATAAGTATTCAATATCCCCTGTGAGGGAATCTTTAAAATTACAGAGCCCCTGCCTAATCAAACCTCTAAACTGAACAGCCACTTTCAGAACATACAGGAATAGCATAAACAACACAAGGGGGATGCAATCAGACTGTGGAAATTCTACCAACCAACGCTATTATTTCAACTATTGACTTGTCAAAAAAATTAAAAGGAGAGGGAATGGAGCTTTAGTTTAAAATAGAACAAGTGCATGAACCAATTTTAATGCATTGACCTTACTTCAATCATAATTCAAACAGAAACAAAAATGAGGCAGAGGAATTTGAGCCCCTTACATTTAATAATATTAAGAAATTACGTTTTTAAGTGTGATGATAGTATTGTTGGTAATTTATTTAATAGTTTTTGACTTTTGGATGTAATAAGAGTATTTCATTCAAAATAATACAGGAAGAGGGACAGTAGGAAGGAGGGTAGATGAAATAAGATTAGAGAGTTCATAATTGTTTAAATTAATAATTGTTTAAACTAATGGGCACAGAAGAGGTCATTGTACTATTATTTCTACTTTTGTACATGTTTGAAAGTTTTAAAGAAAGAAAAATTAATGTTGGTGTAGAAGATTAGCTCTGTGAGCTGGGCAAGTTACCTACCTTCCCTGAACAGCATCCGTAAGAGGAGATACCGTTTGCACAGGACGGTTATTTCGTAGGCAGCCAGTTAATGCTGGCTCCCTTCATGCCTTAACCAAAGTCCACTACAGATCTTTGGCATCTGACACAAAACTTATATAACCCTGCAGGTTAAGTAAAATCTCAACACTCCCTATCACATTAATAGAAAAGCAGAAGCATGGAAACTGAAGCACATTTGTTATGGTCACTTATGACAAGATTCAACATTAAATCAAATTGAAATATTATTTCATAATAAAAATTTTAAATATCACAGATTTACTCTAAAACTACCCAAACTCTAGAGTTTTTCTCTGCTTCATATGAGACAAATGACTTGAATAAAGAGAAGAAATAAGTACCATGGGTAGCAACAGCTTTACTCAAAGCATGTAAGCTATATTATTTTGTGAAGTACATACTTATATCTGAAATTTATCTGAGTGTTATTATAAATACTAAAGCTGTATGAGGGAGAAAACTTTGTTTTAGCTTTACTCCTACAGGAGAAAATGTACTGAATGCATCTTTAAATACACCATGGATTTTTATAAAGCTAACTCATTATACCATCCCTGGTGAAGTATAATCCCAGGGCCTGTTTAGAGGGGTTGAAACTGTCAAAAACAAATTTTTTATGGACATGGGAACAACAGCAATTTAGGTTGTGGTTCACTGTGTGACATTTTCACTTCAGTCATCATAATTACAGATATAAACGTGCTTGGTCAGTTAATTCCATAAATTATTGGCAGAAATGCCAAAAAAAATCCTCCTGTCCCTCCCTCAGGTGACCTGAGGCAGCACAGTATTCTATATTTTCCATCTGTCATTTCGATAGACAGTTACAAATTTTGTTTTAAACGAAAATCTAATTTCCTGAAACCTCAAGCTAGATATACACACACCCATGCTACCCTCAGAAAAAAATCAGTCTTCCAAGATTCCAAGATCATTTTTTAAAGAAAAGAGAAATAGTAATAGCTAAGAAATGGCACTTACTCAATTTGTACTGCTAACACCTTGTTTTCCCCTTCTTTGTACTGTTCACATAGGACTTCCCTGTAGCAACCAGGGGCTGATATACTTCCTAATTTAGAAGAGAAATGCAATGGGCTATTTGTATTGATGTGGCAGCTCATAGGAATGGCAGAAGTAAAAAGTAGATAGGAGATCTCAGCTCAGCTAAAAGGTTTTGAGCATGGCAGAATGGGAGTCTAATTAAAAGATGGAGAACGACCAACTATCCCCAGATTAGTTGGTTCTTATTTCCCGACAAGCAAGAAGCAACATCTCGTTGAAGACTGTCTTGAGGTGTGCACACTAACGCAGTAAGGAGACTGACGTCTAAGTGTGACTCATCCAGTGACCTTTTTGCCTAAAAAGTCTGGGACGAGGAAGGGACGTTAGAGTTTTGCTGAAGTCCAGCCTAGTACAGATTTTTCTAGTTTTCCTCTTTCCCAGTCTTAAGTTGAAAATGCAGTTCTTACTAAAAGAAAGCAAAGAAAGAAGGAAAGGAGGGAAACAAGAAAAAAATTGTAAAGAAATATGGATAAAATCCTTAAGGGAGAAATGCAGAAACAAAAGCAAATGAGAAATACATAACTCCAGACAGACCTATAAAATTTAGACAGTGTGCTTACAGTATTAAGACACTAGGAAAGTTTAATATACTTTATATCTTTAACAGACATTGTATCTTTAATCTATCCAATATGTTTGTGGAAAAAAAATCCTGCTTTCATTCCCATATTTTCGGAAAGCTCAGAGAAGTTACATGGTTTAGCTAAGATCATGCAACAAGTTCACAGTGATTCTAAAGTTTAAAACAAAGCATCTGATTCCAAAGCTGACCACTTAGCCACTCCTCTCTACAGAATTCAATAAAGGCAGTCACTAATATATTATGTTTAATATTTTTAGAAGTATGACAAAAGTTTACATAAAACCAAGAAAAGATACTAAATTTAACATAGAAATACAGACTCAACTATTAAAGTACAAAAGAAAGGTGACATAGATTTGTTAAAATATTAATAATTGTTGCTGTGGGTGGTGATTATAAGGCTGCTTATTTCTTCTCTTGTTTATGTTTTTCCTCTTTTAAAAAATTTTCCTACAATGACATACCTTGCTTTTATAATCAGACAAAAAATGTGCAATAACTGATCTAATGCCTCCCAATTGTATTCACTCCAACCACTTTCAACTGATGCAATGCTACTACTTCTCAAAAATTTAATTTTATTATTTTGCCCAAAGTCCAGTTTCTCTTTTCCTAAGGCTTTTGATTTAAATATTATTAAAGTTAATTCCCCAATCTGTATTGCCCCTTTATTTCCTCAGTGAATCTTATTCTCTTCTGAAAATTCACTTTTCTCAAATTCAACATGCCTAAAACCTCAGTCAACATTTTTAAAACCAATGTCATCATTTGTCTTGATTTCCCTATTACAGTTCCTTTTCCTAATGCTTTAGGCAATACCCTGAGACAACTTTAAAGGAACTTCTTTATGCCTTGTATTCTATCAGTCTCTGATTCTTACAGAAACTTCCTTTGAAATATCTGCCACCTGCATCCTTTTCATTTCATTCTAAAGAGCACCACTCTGTTTTACATGCCTGCCATGTTGGCCTGAGACACATTTCATATGCAGTTCTCAAAATTATAATAAAATCCTGCCTTCACCGTGTCATTTCCATGCTCAGAAATGGCCAAATACTCCCTATCAATTTATTTATCCAAGCATTTAAGCCCCAACCTATTCCAACCAACTTGTTTGGTCTCAAATGCTGCTACTTGGTTCCTCGATTTCACCTGAACTCCAGTTTCCCACTCTTCACATATTTTACACCTTTTTGGTCAGTGATGTCTTGCCTGTTCCTCTTGGCCTAATTCAAACTTCAGCCTCTCTAAGGTCTCACCAGCATGAAACTTTCTTAGACACTATAGACAATAATGTGTCTTCCAAAGAAGTCTAAGGAACTGAGAAGGGTGTTGGTAACAATATCAGGATGTAGGAAGAGAATCTTGTTATGCCTTTTAGCAGACTGAAAGTCTGAAACACACTAAAAGATTTTAAAAAGCTACATAAAAAGCCAGGGTCTACAGAGCAATAAAATACATTGAAAAGTACTAAGTCGGTATGAATGGCCTTTCTGTAATTGAGAAAGCAGATCCATCTTAAAAAATGTTTCATCAAGACATCTTTCAAATTTCAAATAAATACGTTCTCCTCAGGAAGGAAATTGTTAGAAGCCAAATATTTCATCAAGGATGAATGAAAATAGTAAGTATTATTCCAATTTCCTTTATCCACATGTTGAGCTTAAAGAGAACCATGAAAGACAATGGATACTCTATTTTAGAAACATGCTTATCTCTAACACCTGCTCATTTCAGCTACTGTTTTGATATACACTTTGGCTCAAACAATACAACAGAGGCTTAATATATAGGGGACAGTAATTCATGTGGAAACAACTTGTATCATAGGTAATGATAGAAGGCACAGAGGTCTCTTGTTTCTCTGTTGTCATGATCTTAGAAAATCAGAGCAGATGTATTTTTATTTTCACTCTATTAATAAAATAACAAAACTCAATCCAATTTTATTTTTCATTATCTATGGAAAAATGCTTACTTTCATGTTTGAAATCAAGCTCTTTATTATTCTTTGTCTCATTTAGTCCAGCAATGCATTTCAAAGGAATGGTTGGTGGGTCTTGGGTAGGCTTCTAAGAACTCTTAATTCATCAGATACACATTTGAAAGTAATGAATATTGAGTTATATTAGTAACTTTCATTTAAAAAATATAGTTCCATGCCATATTTTCATGCTTTTTGCCTAATATCTTCCTGTGTTTTGTGGCTTTATTTTCTATTAGAGAAATAAATGCAGAGAAAGTTAACATGAGTCAATAACATGAAGTTGAATATAGAATTATAAAATTTTATTATAAAACTAAAATTGTATGCACTTATTGTATATATTTATAAATTTAGTCCTTTTTGTAGCATACAATATTTCAGATTATGAATTCCTAAAAGAACTAAAGAGAAGTTTTATCTCTTTGCCTCAGCTATCAAACCAAATATCCATACTTCCCAACAAAGGAAGAATTGCAGAAAGTGATGTTTCATCAACAGCACCCTAATTGTCTTTTTCTTTCACATTAAAAATATTGAAAAAATTAAAGCATTGAAAAACATTGTTTAGGCAATACATAAAATCAGTGATAATAAAATTTGAACATATTTTTTAATTTCCAATTTTTGAGCAGTGACTAACTTTAAATGAAATATAAAACAGAAAATATGCTTTCCTATCTCTAGTCTTCATAAAATTCTTCAATAACTTTGTTCAACTTTACCTCATTTAATTAGTATCAGTTATTTTGTTATTAAGCAATCAGAAATGGTCACATGTAAGTCTGATGAAATAGTATAAATCAGGTGTTAAGAAACTTTACTTTCCTGCCCACAACAAACCCACATTTTAAGAAATTCCAACTTCTCTAAGAATAGTAAGCAAGGACCATTTGGTGGGCTGAACTCTCT
The DNA here is from genome assembly GCF_030020395.1 of Manis pentadactyla. Classification (NCBI taxonomy): domain Eukaryota; kingdom Metazoa; phylum Chordata; class Mammalia; order Pholidota; family Manidae; genus Manis; species Manis pentadactyla. The sequence goes on from NC_080020.1 coordinate 62,902,320, forward strand.
ACCACATTAAATTCCTGGGTTGCCCTAATAATCAACAGAATGTTGCCAATTGACAGTGTAGGAGAGGAAGCTACAGAACAGAAGCACCCGAGGGCCATGTAGGCTGCCCTGACAGCAGATGTGCAGGCAGAAACTTTGGCACAAACACATTCCCAGTGGCCTTGAAAAGTGAATATTTAAATTATTAGACACACCTATCTGAGGCTGTGATCATTTGTCCTCTTCGTCTTTGTTTTCCTTATTTGGTTGCTTTTCCATCCCTTTTCATGTTGGGGTGTTTATAGATGTTTCTTGTGAAAGGCATTTGAAAAGTGTAAGAATTATGTGCAGAACACTTTCAGCTCTTCAGAGAAGTACCATAAAATCTAATACATAAATAATAAATCAACTCAACAGATGTTGACTTTTTCTTGTCAGACAGTGACTTTAAACTCTTGATTCAGAACCTCTGACAGAATAAATAAACTAAAAGTGAAACTCAATTTGTCTACCTTTCCCAAGGACAAAAGATAAAAAATTTAGATTAAACAGAATTATCTATAGCCTATCAAACAAGATGGGGCATTCATATGTTCAAAACAGATCTTATAACAAGAAGTACATGCAGAACAGGATATTTCCCAAGTTGAATATCCTGTGCATTAAATGGAAATTAATAAAGCCAACCCATATGTTCTTAATTAGATTCTGAAAATAATTTAATACATTTTTTAAAGGAAATAGATATTGAATATTAGACAGGAAACATTAAAATGTACTAATGGAGAATCACCTTGAAATTTCTATTCTAAGAAAGCACTGTTTTCTGGCATTAGTCAAGAAGGAAATATCATTATATTATCAAGAAATGGAATATACCTCTCAAAAATTTTAAGTTCGGTATCTACAGTTGTTGAAAATTTGTCCTCACCACTTATATTTCTACTTTTAGTGATATAGTGAAAATACATGTTATTTTAATTTATCTATCCCTGAAAATTTCACAACTCAGAGTATTATAAATTTTCAGCATATTATGGGAAAAGTTTTGAACCCTTGCTACTCAAAGTGTGATGCATATAGTCATTACACTGGAAACTGTTAGGCATGCAGAATTGAAGGCCTCACCACAGATCTACTGAATCAGTCTAAATTTTGACAAAAATTCCCAAATGATATGTATGCACAAAATAGTTTGAGAATCCCTGATTTGGACACTTCCTGGCATGCAATTAATTAATTAATTATTAATAACCTTTTAGTGATTCATTTTAATTACTTATAAATTTAATCCAGTCCACCAAACACAGTGGCTTAAAAGAATTACCTGATTACATTGAATGAGTGGAAATGACTGCTTTTGAATGTTAAATTTCCTGGTAGAAAAATACACCAAATGGAAAAAGAAATCTTAGTAAAACGGTGAAACTGTCCAGCTTTTTCTTTTGTGATCTGATCTTACCCCTCACCAATGACTACAACTCCCTCACAAATGCCCATTTCCTTTCAACCACATTCTTTTCCTTTTATTATTTTTCTACATTGTTTTCCTTTTGAGAAGATAAATCTTGCCAAAATTTGATCAAGCTTCAAGGTGTCTTCTTGCATATGCTTAATATTTAAAACAAGATTTCCTTTCTATCATTTTTGGATTTTGTTTTTATAATGTATTAAAATTGTACATAGAAAAAAATTTACAACAAACAAGAAGTGATTAAAAATAACAATAGAAACATTAGAAGAATCAAGGGCCCAGCAATAAACCCATGCATATACTGTCAACTAATATTTAACAAGGGAGTCAAGAATACTCAATAAAGAAAAGACAGTCTCTTCAAAAACTATGCTCAGAATACTGAATATTTACACGTAAAAGAGTGAAAGTAGACCCCTATCGTATGCTACTTCCCAAAACTAACTTTAAATGGATTAAAATCTTAAATGTAAGACTGGAAACCATAAAACTCCTAGAAGAAAACATAGGAAAAAAAACCTCCTTGACATAGCTCTTGGTAGTGAATATTTTTAGATATGACACTTAAAGCATAAGTAACAAAATAAAAAACAAGTGAGTCTACATCATACTAAAAGCTTCTGCACACCAGGGAAAAACAACAACAACAACAAAGTGAAAAGGCAAAGGTAACTCCTGAAATAGGAAAAAATATTTAGAAACCATACATCTAATAAGAGTTAATATCCAAAATATATAAAGAATTCATACAACTCAATAGACAAAAGAACAAAAAAATCCAGTTGGGCAGAAGACCTGAATAGACATTTTTTCCAAGTAAGACAAACAGAGGGCCAACAAATACACAAAAAGGTACTCAATATCACTAATCATTAGGGGAATGCAAATCAGAACCACCAGGAGATATTACCTCACAGCTGTTAAAAGAGCTATTATCAGACAAGTAGAGAAAAGGGAATCCCCACGTACTGTTGGTAAGATGGTAAATTTGTATAGCCACTACAGAAGACCGTATAGAGTTTTCTCAAAACATTAAAAACAGAACTATCATATGATTTAACAATCCCACTTCTGGAAATATAGCCAAGGGGAATGAAAACACTATGTTGAAGAAATAGCTGTACCCCCATGTTCATTGCAGCATTATCTGTAACAGCCAAAACATGGGAACAATCTAAACATCCACCAACAGATGAATGAATAAAAATATTGTTGTATATATACACAACATAATATTATTCTGCCATAAAAAAGAAGGAAATTCTGTCATTTGCAATAACATGGATGGACCTAGAGGGCATGATGCTAAGTAAAACAAGTCAAACACAGAAAGACATACATGATCTCAATTATATGTGGAATCTAAAAGCAAAAACAAAATAACCAAAACACCAAAAAACAAACTCATAGATAAAGAGATCAGATTTGTGGTAATAAGGAATTGGAATCATCCAATTACCTTGTGTAAGTTAAATTTTGTAAGTTAACCTTCCAGGAAAATATTAAAAATAAGTATACCTATCACCCATTTTAAAATAAAATAGCTTCTATGTGCTCTTTTCCAGGATATCACATTTTTTAAAATGTATCATTTTGCTGCCTTTGTTTTTAATTTTACAAAGATAACAATATCACTAAACAATATATCATTTAGTCTTGTATGCTGTTACCTAAGAGTAGTCATTCCACATTACTGAAGTTTTTGATTCAACATTATGTTTGTGAAAGTCATTTCTGTTTTAACATCAACTGCAATAGATTGATTTTCATTGCCAAATAATATTCTAATAACTTTTCAATGGACTCTGGGTTATTTCCAGTCTTCAGTTAATATTAATAGCACTATCAGGAGCATCCTTCGATGTGTCATCTGATGCACATGCACTTCTTCCAGGACATAGGCCTAAGAGTGGAATTGCAGGGTTGTGAGGAATGCACATTACTCAGAGACTGAGCCACAGTGATCTCAGACATTTGTCTATTTATCATGGATTGGATTTCCTTGACAAACAATTCAATAAGGAAGATGAACACACCAGCCCAACTGTTACTAGATAACTTTTCTCTAAGTTGGTTATTCGGACTTCTATCCCTCTAAGAATTGTGGTCATCAGGGAAGAAAAAGCCTCATAACAGGGAGGGAAAAGTAGACGTGAGTAGAAAACATTAGGAAGGCTGGCTGAAAGGAGTACTGGTAACGTACATTTATTTAAAAGAGATAGATAATTGCATTTGTCCAAAAAAATATTTAGTCTCCACAAGAGAGGTTACATTGAAGATCTATAAAGTGGTCCCTGTGTTTGGAGTAGAAAAACATTAACAATCTCTTTATAAGTTAACTGGTCAACTTTTAGAACACGTGAAATAAATTGTGGGAATTATCACACATTTATACATATACATTCATTGTGCTATAGACACACCTTTCCAGTGATTGAAACAGACTGTTGACAGAGAGAGACAGGGAAAAGAAACTTTCCTGATGGGCATAAATTAATGCTGCAGTCAATATTTTTTAGGTGAAGTGTAGAGCACATGGTTGAAGTTGCTCAGTAGTTCACAAGTGTATTAGGAAATTTGTACTCTAAAAGAAATGCTTAAATAGCACTCACCATCCTGAAGGAGAAAATCTTGGGCCATCCGGAAATGAGTTATATTTCTATTAAGAAATTGTGATACCAAATTAATTCAGAATGTCATTTTGCAGGTGAATGAAGAACCCCAAACCCCTGATGTTGTCCCATTTAGGACTTGGACCTTTTCTGCATTATAAACATCATAAAGAGGACAGTACACAGAATGTGAAACTTCTATAATATAAGATGGAATATTAAGTAAGCATTTTAAAATTTGTTCTGTCATTCCCTTTTGCCTATATATGAAACAGGATGGTTCCAACATCAGGCTAGGGAAATAGAATTTAGGAGTCTTTGTTCCTGAGACCAATTCCAAAATGCATATTCTTGGGGAGAAGGGGTCTCCCCTACTCCCCCACAAACCAAGCAATTTTCAGATACTAGCAGGATGTCCAAGAATTCAACCTAATTCTGACACTATCTATCCAGAGGCAGCATCAGATTCCACAGGTTAAAGGATCAGTCCTACAAGACTGCCCTCCAGCCCCCACTTCTGATGCTGTGCTTCAGACCTGTGCTTATGACCCACCAGCTACAAACTAGCGGTCCCAAGGACCTCCCCCTTCAGTTCAATTAACTTGCTATAACACCTCACAGAACTCAGGGAAACACTTATGTTTACTAGCTTATTAAAGGATATGGTAAAGGAAGCAAATCAATAGCCAATGAAGAGATACACTGGGCAAGGTATGTGAAGGGTGTGTGGCTTCTTTGTTCTCTGAGTGAGCCACACACCGAAGTCTCCACATGTTCAACAATCTGGAAACTCTCCAAACCTTGTCTTTTTGAGTTTTTATAAAGGCTTCATTAGGCATGATTGATTAAATCATTGGCCATTGGTGACTGATTCAACCTCCAGCCTCTCTCCCGTCTACTGGTGCAAAGTTACTACCCTCCAATTAAATGGTTGGCTACAGTGGCAACCAGCCCCATCCTTAGGTGCTCTCCAAGCGTTACCTCATTAACATAACAAGAGACACCTTTATCACTCTGAACACAGGAAATTCCAAGTTTTGGGAGCTGAGCCAGAAATGGTGTCAAAGGCCAAGTACATATGTCTTATAATATATCACGTTATCACAAAGGGACACAAGATCCTTTCTGGATGTGGTTAGAGTGTGAACACAGTGAGGAAGGAGTTTGTTGACGTTGAGGTAGAGTTCTCCTTGCTGATGTTGGCCTTTAGTAGCTCAATCGTTTAGTGGCCAGGAAATGGAGAGATGAGAATGTTAGTAGTTAATGATCTGTGTATGAAATGGATTTAGCTGGATCACATCAGGTATTGCTTTTGTAAGAATTTATATTTCATTATTTAACAAATAGAACCTTCCTGGATAGAAAATTATTCTTAAAAATCCAATAAACTTACGAATACCTTAAATTTAAAGTCAGCTTATGTGTCTCAATACTGAGAACAATTTAGTAAGATTTCACCTCAAAATCAAAACTTAAATGGATCATTTTCATCATTACCAAGATCTCCAGAAATCTAACTATTATTCCTTCTGAATGGTTACACTTTCTTTTCTATTCCTAGAACATATAACTCTTAAGCATACTTAATATTCTATCCGAGTGAATTACAACACTTGGTATTTCTGCCTCCACCTCTTATGTGTATGTGAACACATGTGTTTTAACTGATATTTCCCATAATGTAGAAAATACCATTTAATTGACTTAATAATTATAGTTTCTATTTTCTTCATTTATATAACTTAAACAAGATGAATAAATTACTTTATTCTAGAATACTTAATGATTCATGGCTTTTTAGGTTAAAATTGTTCTAAAAGACCATAACTATTTTTTCTCTTTTTGACAATCAAGTTCTCACAACTTTGACCTGAGAGAGCCCCATTAAACATTAGCTGCTATGACCATTTGACATGATATCATTAATATTTAAAAGCCTCCTTTCTTTCATACACATAATTTTCTAGTCTCATTTATATTTTCCTGCCCCTGACATCATATCTCCAAGGAACTCTAGTTTGGTTTTGTAGAAAAATATGATTAACAATGAGAATCTGGACACTAAGGTGAACTGTTTCAGGGGACAAAGCCAGAAAAGACATGTCTTTTTTCTTACAAAGGCATGCATCCATAATGATATTTCTAAGTTTAACAGTATCATCCCTATTTAAATCCATAATCCTGTATTTGTACCTCCTTTCTTTTAATACTGAAAAATTATTATATCTATCCAATTAGAAGCCATTATCTATTTGCCATATCTGACAATACAAGAAAATACATCTGAAATTATATCACATTAAAACAAACAATAAAGTAATTGAATAAAAGCCAAACTTTTTCTATACCATCTCCTTCATTCAGAGAATGGGGCTCATTAACGGCATCAGATAAAACTACTCTGTTCTGGAGTTGCTCTCAATCTCTCTGTGTGTGGTTATATATAAGTATTATTTGATGATCAGTTTGGTTCCATTTTTTTCAGCTCACTTTCAATTTGAAAGTGTTGGCATTCTTCTAAACTCCTAAAACATGGAGGCTTCCAGCTACTAGTCTTTTCTCAGTGGGAGAAACAACTCATGGAGGAGAGAAGAGAATTTCCTTCTTCATAATGATTACAACTCAGCAAGTCAGTCTCCAAAATTTTGTTTAATGGTTTCATTTCATTACCATTACCTGTTCCATTTATGATGACTTACTAGATAGTTAATGGGGCAAGATTTATATATATATATATATATATATGCTATCTACCTGGATAAACCATCTCTACCTCCTATTGTTTAAAGATTAGCATTAAAATCCATGTATGTCCATATAGTTAATTAACATTTAACTCTGCTAAATGTCATCCTAATCATAAAGCTTTTTAATTTACCTGTCTTCTTTTTATAAGGTATAAATTATTCTTCATTTTTCAGAGTATTTTTACCACATACCATGTTATGCAATGTTAAATGAAGATTTACTATATATAAATCCAAATATTCTTTCAATAATAGTCATAGACATTAGTTTTCTTGCAGGATGATGAAAATATATGCAAAGTCTTAGAATCCCATTTGATTACCAGGAAACATAGTCATTTGATATTTGCATGAATTCTTCTCCTGATCAGAATTCAGACTTTACTTCATATATATTACCAATGTCCCTTAATTACTAACAAATCTGGAGCAAAACTCTAATTTTAAGAGTCCATTGGCAGTACAGACATTTATTACTTTATTCTGTATGAATTCAAATTCCCAAATGCTAATTAGATGTTAGGAAATACAACAGAAATAGATCAAATAAACTACAAATAAATTTTAAAAAACAGCCAGGAAACTCTGTCAGATATTATGTTTTAAACATTATCTAGAAAATTCAGGTGGAAAGATATTAATAAATTCATATAACTTCAAGATTACAGGAAACCTTGGCGATACCACGGGTTTGGGTCCAGACCACTGCAATACAACTAATATCACAAAAAAATGACTCAAATGAGTATGTTGGTTTCCCAGTGCACATAAAAATTATGTTTACACTACACTGAGAATTAACTCTTCCTTCATGAATGAGTTCTCTCTAGCGTGTAATGTTGTTTTTATAGTATTTTACCCACAGTAGAATTTCTTTCAAAATTGGAGCCAATCCACTCTAAACCAGCCACTGCTTTATGAATTAAGTTAATGTAATATTCTAAAGCCTTTGTTGTCATTTCAATAATCTTCACAAGGATTATTTTGTATCTCAAGAAACCACTTCCTTTGCTCATCCAAAAGAACCAACTCCTCATCCATTCAAGTTTTATCACAAGATTGCAGTCATTCAGTCATATCTTCAGGCTCCACTTCTAATTCTAGTCTTCTTGCTATTTCTACCACATTTGTTATTACCTCATCCACTAATGTCTTAAATACCTCATAAGTCATCCATGAGAGTTAGAACTAACTTCTTCCAAACTCCTGTGAATGCTGATATTTTAACTTCTTGCCATGAATCACAAATGTTCTTCATGGCATCTAGACAGTGAATCCTTTCCAGAAGGTTTTCAATTTACTTTGCCAGTTTCATCAGAGGAATCACTATAGCATCTATAGCCTTATGAAATACATTTCTTTAATAATAAGATTTGAAAGTCAAAATTACTCAATTCATGGGCTGCAGAGTAGAAGTTGCAGGTGTGAAACAACATTCATCTCTGTACATCTCCACCAGAGGTCTTGGGTGAACAGATGTATTTTTAAAGAGCAGTAATATTTTGAAAGGAATCTTATTTTTCTGAACATTTCTCAATGATGGGCTTACCATATTCAGTAAACTATGTTGTAAACAGATGTGCTGTCACCCAGGCTTTCTCATGCCATTTACAGAGCACAAAAGTAGATTTAGCATAATTCTTAAAGGCCCTAGGATTTTTCAGAATAGTACATGAGCACTGTCTTCAACTTAAAGTCACTGGCTGCATTAGCCCCTAACCAGAGAGTCAACCTTTCTTTTGAAGCATGAAGCCAGGCACTGACTTCTCCTCTCTAGCTATGAATGTCCTAGATGGCATCGTCTTCCAAAGGCTAGTTTGTCCACATTGAAAATCTGTGGTTTATAGTAGCCACCTTCATTAATTACCTCAGCTAGATCTTCTGGTTAACTTGCTGCAGTTTCTACATCAGCTCTTGCTGCTTCACCTTGTACTTTCTCCATGTCAGCCATATGGCTCTTTCACTTTCTTATCACTTGTGTGTTCACGAGCAGCAACTTTTTAATTTTCTTCAAGAACTCTTCCTTTGCATTCATAATTTCACTGTTTGGCACAAGAAGCTTAGCTTTTGGCTTATCTTGGCTTTTGACATGCCTTCCTCATAAACTTAATCATTCCAAGCTTCTGATTTAAAGTGAGAGACATGCAACTCCTTTCACTTAAATACTTAGAGGCCATTGCAAAGTTATTAATGAATTACAATTTCAATATTATTGTGTCTCAGGGAATAGGAAGATCCAAGGAGAGAGAGAGAGAGACAGGGAATTGGTGGAACAGTAAGAACACACAAACTTATGGATTAAAATTTCCATCTTTTATGCATGCAGCTCATGGTACCCCAAATTACCATAGCAACATCAAAATCACTGAACACATATCAACTTAAAAAATTAATGAAAAATTTGAAATATTGCAAGAATTAACAAAATGTGACAGAGACATGAAATGAGGAAATGCTATTGGGAAAATAATATCAATAGACTTGCTCCACACAGGGTTGCCACAAACTTTTGATTGTAAAATAATGCAATATCTGCAAAGCACAATAAAGTGAAATGCGATAAAAATGACATAAGCTTGTACATGGATAAATCCTGCTAGAACTAATGTACAAAATATTCTCATATTTATCCTCCTAGGAATCTCATCCTCCTACAAATTTCTTGAATATGTATAAACTAGATGGAATTTTTTAAGCCATTGCATTAGATATTTTAATGTATCATAATTACATCCTTTAAAGAAAACAATATAGTTTGGTGGTCATATTTTCAAATATTCTAGAAGCAAACTTTGGATCTAAGTGCAAAGAGTTTCCTTGTGATTCCAGAAAATAGCAGTAAGAGAATGGGGAAGTGAGATAAGAACAAGAAGGAAATCAATAAAGTAGTTATCAAACTTAGTCACTGTGGGTCATTAGAATTCAGTGCTACTAGAGAACTCCAGGAAACAGTGAAGAATGCTCCTCAGAGCATCCAAAAAAGGGAGCAAGGAAATGAGCATTTATTTCTTGATGTCCTGTTGGCAACTGGCTAAAGGCAGCATGACCACCATATTTTAAAAATGCCAAAGTAGATTGAGATATACATCCCACCTGAAAGATCAAACAAGGCTTACTATATAAAGGGTAGAGAAATAATAAGCACAGTCACTATATACAATAGAGAGACAAATAAAATCTAAAACCAAGACAGGTGTAAGCTAATGGGTCTCCCTAAAATGGTCATTCCTTTATAATCATACAGCTATAGATAACTAGCCTGATTAAGTGAATGTTACAGTAGACCACTTAGCTTTGCTAAACCCCACTAAACCAGCTTTCTGTACACTAGGATGAAATAGTTCTACACATAATCTGATCTGTATACACACTAGGGACTATCTCAACTGACTTGTGTTTACCTCCATCAGTACTGGAGTTGTGCAACATGTAATATGTAGTCTCTGGTTACGGGACACATAAACATGAAGAAGACTAAACCCCATCATCACTATAACTCACAGCCTTACCAGGATAACACATCCTGGTCCAGATAGTTTCCTGAACTGATCTCTAGAACTAGGATCAGTTATCCATGTTTCTTGGATCATGCCATCAGGCCCTTAGATACACTGCAGGGCTCTGTCTTGCAGTTGCTAGACCTGGTCCTTGCTGAAAGAAACAAAGATAACTAAGAAATAAATTATGGAATGATTTGGATAAAAGTTGTCAAAAACTTTTTTAAATTTTAACTTACTACAGTTTCTTTGTCCTTATATGCCCCATTTTGTCTTATATCACATGCCTTCACAATTATGGGAGAATCTCAAACTAATCATATCTTAAAGGGACCCAATATCTTCCTGTCAAATTTCTTCCTTTGGCAATAATTTTATTACTTGACTTTTCTATTTGACTAGTCCAAAACTGAAGAATAATTCTTAACATTTCTTTCTCCCTCACAAGCCATATCCAATCAGTTTTCAAGGACTCTAAGTTTTGCCTTATCAATCTAGAGAACCTGTCCCTCAATGGTCATATATCCTCAACTACTGATTTACTTCCAGCTCTAATCTTTCTCAGTTTAAGTACTTAGGTAGCTACCTAATTGGATTTACTATTCTAGTCTCACTTCGCCTAAATCCATTCTTCACAATGCAGCTGTCAGAATGATTTTCTAAATTCAGGGCTTATTTTATTTGCCTATTCAAAATCCTTTCATAGGTATCAAACCCCAGAGCCTTTAACAGGACAAATGCTAATGCTTGCATCTTTTTGCTCCTTTTGGTTCTCCACAACGGCATTACTCATCTCAAACTTCATACATCAGAAATACAAAACTATTTGTAGTTTTCCAAACTTGCCTTGAGGCTTCAGCCCCACTTTGCATGTGCTATTCTCACTTCCAAGAATAATCTCTTCCTTGCCCTCCTAACAACTGCCATCTTCCACCTCAATCCATAATGACCGAAGCTCAAATTATACAGGTTATTAGTGGAGATATCTTGATCTCAAGGAAGGTTATGTTCTAGAGGATGATGTATGACTAGTGGAAGTAAGTCATGGTTCTCTCATTCCCCTTGGCCAACAGCCTAAGTTATCCCTTTCTTCTTGGCTTAAGGTTGGTTTACAGTACAGTTCTGAATAATGACACAGGAGAAGTATGCGATAGGTTTCTTCATCAAAGTAAAGGTGAAGGGTTGGGAAGATAAAGAAGAAAGCCCATCATCCCTCTATTCTCTTACTCCTTTCTCAAAAGCAGGAGTGGTGCTTAAAGATGGAGCAGTCATCTTGTAATCATGAAGTGACAAGCAAACACACTAAACAAGGTGGAGATGATAGAAGAAACTTGACTCTTCAGTGTCATCAATGATCCTCTGAACAATCTTACTCTGAACAATTGCTTACCTCAAAATTCCATAAAGAAAAAAAAATCCTCCACTCTTAAAATTGGGTGCTCTGATAATTATAATCAAATAAAATCTTAACTCATTTCCCTTCAAAATCGTGTGTTGAAGCATCCTCTTTTCTATGAAACTTACTTAGATTCTAATATTTTTTCTCCTTAACAGGGTAATTTACTTATAATTCCTTCTGTTCTTTAAATATACTTCATTTTCTTATTTGTCAAGTGCATTGTAATTTTAATATATATATTATCTTTAAATAACTAGAGTGTGAGTACTTTGTATGCAAGAAATATAACTGGCATTCAGATGCTTGACCCTAAATTGTATTTATCTGAACCTATTCTGGCATGAGTTCAAGAAGCCACTATTACAGGGCGTTGTATCCATTAGGATGTGTTTATCTTCAACTAATAAGAAACTCTGACTTTAAGTAGTTTAAATACTAGGGAACTTACAATCTCAAAACCAAGAACTCCATAGGGAGGGCAAACTTCTGGGATTTTAAGTCAGGACTGTGACTCCTTTTTTCTGAAATCGTCTTGGTTCTAATCTCTGTAAATTCATATCATTCCCATGCTGACAGCATATGACTCTCATACTTTCAGTCATCACACACAGATGGAAACTTCCAGCAGGCCTTCTCAGCATATGTGCTCAGAAGAGAAAGTACATATGGATAAAACTAAGGTTATGTTACAAAGAAAGATGAATGTCCTGAAGCCAAAAAGCATTGTCGCTTACTGAAAATAAAACCAAGCAGGGTGATTTTGTTGCTATTTCATAGTGTAGAAAATTTTATTTTACAAAGTTCTCAAATTTCCAATAGACTTTCATTTTTATTTCATAAAATAACAATATTATTTTAGAATTTTGAAGGCTGTAAAATTTGGAGATAAGATTAACACTAGACAAATACAATCAAACAGAATCCCAGTTTAAAAGGACAACTTTAATATTTCATACTATAAAGCTCTTCTTCTCTTATCATTTGATCAGTAAGTTTGATCTGAAATTCAGTATTAATATTGAGTTAATACTTAAGAGAGTAGTACTGAAAATATAATAACAATATCATCTTGAAAGAAAATATTTATTAAGGATCTTAATGACCATAAGGAAATATTTATCACTCATCTAATAAGGAAAATGTAAAAATGATTTTAAACTGGTCAATATTTATAATTATTACTAAAATCTATCTTGTATTATTACCTTCTGCTTGACATGGAAAAATGATATATTTTTGGACACCTTTAATTTACTTTGCTTTTTCTGCCACATAACATTTTGTCTTTGCTGCACATTACAATAAAGGAACCAAAGACTAATTAAATATTAAAATACATAAATGTGATGAAAGAAATCACTGTAACTATTAGTGCACAGTCTCTATAAACTGTACAGTATAATCATGACTAGAAAAAACATTTTTGCTCTAATGTTTAGAATCTGGGATCTAAAAGAAGGAGAATAAATTCTTATTGGTGGACACTAATATAAGAAATAATTCTGAATGTGACCAGGCATTTTTGTGCCATCAGTTTTTACTGTAACTCCAACATGAAAAAGGAAAGTCTTTTCACTTACATAAATATATGTCCTTATTTTATCAGCTTACATTTCAAAAACATCCACGTACAATATACCAAAATCTGTGGAATGCAGCAAAAGCAGTTCCAAGAGGTAAGTTCATAGAGATAAATGCCTAGCTCAACAAATAAATCTCAAACTATCTAACTTTACACCTCAAGAAACTAGAAAAGGAATAATTAGAACCCAAAGTTTGTAGAATGAAGGAAATAATAAAGATTAGAGCAGGAATAAGTGAAAGGAAAGTTAAAAGGCAACAGAGAAGACTGATGAAATTAACAGCTGGTTCTTTGAAAAGATAAAATTGAAAGGCTTTTTGCTAGACTCATCAAGAAAAAAAGGAGAGGATTTAAATACATAAAATCAAAAATGAAAGAGATGTTAAAACTGACACCACAGAAACACAAAGGATTATAAGAAACTATTATGAACAATTTATGCCAACAAAATGGACAACCTAGAAGGAAAAAATTCCTCAAAAAATACAACCTACCAAGACTGAATCATGATGAAATAGAAAATCTGAACAGATTACTAATAAGGATATTAAGTCAATAATCAAAAGCCTCCCTACAAACAAAAGTCAGTACCAGACAGCTTCACTGGTGAATTCTACCAAGCATTCAAAGAATGAACATAAATCCTTCTCAAACTCTTCCAAAAAATAGGAAAGGGAACTCTTTCAAATTCATGTTATGTGGCCAGCATTAGGATGTCACAAGAAAAGAAAATTACAGTCCAATATCCCTGATAAACATAAATTAAAAAGTCCTCAACAAAATATTAACAAACCAAGTTCAACAATACATAAAAAGAATCACACACCTTGGTCAAGTGGGGTTTACTCCAGGGATTCAAAGATAGTTCGATATCCACAGATCAGTCAATGTGATGCACCACATTAACAAAATGAAAGATAAAAATCTTACAATATGATAAATGCAGAAAAGTCATATGACAAAATTCAGCATCCATTAATGATAAAAACTGTCAATAAAGTGGGTGTAGAGGAAATGTGCCTCAACACAATAAAGACCATATATGACAAGTGTACAGCTAACATTATACTCAACAGTGAAAAGCTGAAAGCCATTCCTTTAAGTTCAGGAATAAGGCAAGGATACCCAGTATCACCACTTTTATTCAACATATTATTGGAAGTCTGATTCAGAGCAATTAGGCAAGAAAATGAAATAAAAGGCATCCAAACTGGTAAGGAAAAATAAAATGACATATTATATATAGAAAAAAATTAGACACCACAAAATGATCATGATATTGCAGATGGCATAATATTATATATAGATAGATAGATAACCTTAAAGACTCCATCAAAAATGGTTAGAACAATGAATTCAGTATAATTGTTGGACACAAAATCAATACACAAAAATCTGTTGCATTTCTATACACAAATAAAAAATTATCAGAAAGATAGAGGAAAGAATCCTATTCACAATGGCATGAAAAAGAATAAAATACCTGGAAATAAATTTAACCAAGCAATAAAACAGCTAGATATTGAAAAGAAGGAAACATTAATAAAAGAAACTGAAGACACAAATAAATTGAAAGCTATTGCAAGCTCATGGATTGAAAGAATTAGTTTTATTATAACATCCACACTATTCAAAACAATCTACAGATTCAATGCAATCCCTTTCAAAATTCCCATGGCATTTTTCAACAAGCTAGAACAAAATTTTTTAATTTCTGTGGCACCACAAAAGACCCAAATATCCAAAAAAATGTTAAGAAAAAAGAACAAAGCTGAAGGCATCATACTCCCTGATTACAAACTACATTACAAAGCTATAGTAACTAAAAGAGTATGGTATTGGCATAAAGAGAGACAGATCACAGGAACAGAATAGGAAGCCTAGAAATAAAGCCATGTATATATGTTCAGTAAACTTACAACAAAGGGGCCAAGAATATACAATGGAGAAAGGGCAATGTCTTCAATAAATAGTGTTGGGCAATCTGGACAGCCACATCCAGAAGAATGAAACTCAACCACTATCTTATGCCATACACAAAATTAACTCAAAATGATTAAAGACTTAAAAATAAGACCTGAAACCACAAAACTCCTGGAAGAAAACAGAGGTGGTAAAGTCCTTGACATAGGTCTTGGTAACAAACTTCTTTTGATCTGACACTAAAAGCAAAAGCAACAAAAGCAAAAATAAATAATCAGGATTACATCATACTAAAAAGCATCTGTACAGTAAAGCAAGTTATCAACAAAATGAAAAGGTAATCTACCAAACTGGAGAAAGTATTTGCAAATCACATCTGATAAAGTTTTAATATTAAAAATACATAAATAACCCATATAACTCTACAGCAAAAAAAAAACCTGATTTTAGAATAAGCAGAAGATCTGAGTAAACATTTTTCCAAAGACACACAGAGGGCGAGTAGGTACATGACAAGATGCATAACATCACTAATAATCAGGGAAATGCAAATCAAACCACAATAGGATAAAACCTCATAACTGTTAGAATGGCTGCTATCAAAAACACAAAAAATAACAAGTGTTGATGCGGTTGTGGAGGAAAGGGACCCCTCTTTCATTGTTGGTAGGAATGTAAACTGGTATAGCCACTGTGGAGAATGGTATGGAGGTTCCTCAAAATATTAAAAATAGAACTACCATATGATCTGCCAATTCCACTTCTGAAGAAAAAGAAAACTAACTCAAAAAGATATATGCACTGCCATGTTCATTGCAGCATTATTTAAAATAGTCAAGATATTGAAGCAGCCTAAGTGCCCATCAAAGGATGAATCGATAGAGGAGATCTATACAACCATGGAATACTACTCAACCATTATAAAAGTATGAAATCTTGCCATTTGTGACAGTATGGATGGACCTCAAAAGCATTATACTAAATGAAGTCAGAGAAAGAGAAATACTATATGACCATATGGTCTCTTTTACATATGAAATCTTAAAAACAACAAAAGAAATAAACTCATGGATGCAGAGTGCAGATTAGTGATTGCCAGCAGTCATAGGTGGGGGCTGGGAGAAATGGGTGAAAGGAGTCAAAAGGTAGAAAGAAAAAAATATATGTAAAAATTAAAAATAAATAAAACCTATCAGTTGGTAAGATAAAACTTTTATCACCTTGTTTCCCATATTTCAGTATGACATAACTGTAAATAAATCTGATCCCATGTCAGTGGAGTTTTTAAAAAATAGCCTATGTATTCTGCTATGACAAAAACTAATAAGATAATTAAGTTAAGTATGGAAAAACTATTAAAAATGAAAAGACAAATTTGTTCAAAAAAGACATTATTTGAATTCCTGTTTTCCAGCAGTCTCTCTTCTACATTTGTGCTTTTGTCCATTGTAATTTAATGAATTCCACCTTTGGAATACTGTAGGATTCTTTTTCAAGAATGTGGGTGTAGTGGATTCATTTTAGACTTAAGAGTCTCTCACTAGCTTTGTGACTTTGGAAATGCCATTTAGCCTCCCTGTACTGGTTCCTCATCTGTGAAATAAAGATAAGAGCACTGAGTATCTTGAATAATTGTGTGAATTTTAAACAATAACCACATAAAGTGCTTAGATGTTAAGCAGAGTGAACACACATAATATTAGTTGTTAATATGCACGTGTGAAGATTGGGATTTAGATTTGAACAGAAACATAAACTGACAGAAATTAATCTGAGAGATGTTTTTAAGGAAGAATAAATGGAAGCCAATGACAGAGAAGGAATCAAAGTGAGTCCAACAATAACCTTTCTCATCATGACCCCAGCTACTGGACGGTGAGGCTAAGTTTCAGATGATTACAGCTGAGAGATAGACGGTCTCTTCCTCCCACGTCTCCCTCACAGACTGGAGGACCTACCCTGGGGGCAGCACTGCTGAGAATGGGGGCTTGGTCCCACTTGAAAAGGTGGCATTTCCACACCAGGAGAGGTAAACTGAGAACTGCTGGGGGCTTTTAGAAATTTCTTCACATCTTACACTTTTCTTTTCTACTTTTTGAGATTAGATATAACCAGCAGTACATCAGCCTGAAAATAAAGCCAAAAATAAAGAGAGCAGAATAGAAAATAGAAAGAAATTAAGTCTTTGAAGACAAAGTTCGGCCATAGAAAGCATTGTTATCAGCTTAGCCGAAGACTCTGAAGGCCCAGTGGGAGCCTATGGGAGGAGCCACTTAGCCTCTGGCTCTCCTGATAAGAGCGATAATAATTTTTTCCTTAACATTGAAGCCACCTTAAGACATGATTTCTGTTACAGCCAAAAACATTTTAACGGAAAGATAATAATTTGAAAATAGTTGGTTATTTTACTCATCAAAATTTCTGTGCAATGCAATATAATCTACTGGAGTTTTTAGAAATCCTTTCTATGTTCAACTCACAAACTTCTGTCCACTTTTGATTTCTCCATTAACCTCTTCCCTTTTTATTATTCACTAAAGTAACTGTTAAGTATTTTTGGCTTCTAATTTTAGTTTGTATTCATACCTTCTTCACCTCTTTCTGCTGTTGAATTTTCTGCCTTGTGAAAGTTGACTCAATCATGTTATGGTTACAAAACACATCTTTGTTTTTCCTTAAAAACCACACACACAAGTCATATTTTTTCACTTCATTGGTGCATGAGATACATAGAAGCAGTGATTTGGTGCCTAATAGTAACAAAGTACACTTTCAAAACAATAAATAATGAGCACCAACTTCAGTTCCAACTGATATTTTGAGTACTTTGGGGAAGTATTGACTTCCTGAAGTCAGACAAAAAATGAAGGTGCTATGGTTAAATGTATATTAAATAGGATGAAAGAAAAACTGAGAACCATCCAGAAACTTTAGGTAATATTTATGAAATATTTAGGTAGTATTTATGAAAGTTGTGAGATTTATGGGCTTAAAAGTCTTTGGCTAAGAGATCATTTCATTATTCTAAATGGTTCAGTGATTGCAAGTTTGTAGAATTAGGACACCTGAGGACAAAAGTCTGTAGTATACTAATATCTATGGAACAGATGGAGAAAGCAGCACCTTTGAGGAAAACTAAGCAGTGGGTCTGAAACTTAGTAGAACTACAAGAGTGAATTTTTGAAGAAACTAAGAAAGATTTTGGAAGTGTACATGATCAGGGTAAGTTAAATAAGGATCAATGGTATTTGATAATAACAAGGTCATTAGTAAGCAATGTGGGAGGACATCGTGATGGCATAAGCCTATTCATATGAGGTGGGAAAGAAAACGAACACTGAATTTAAATCACATTCTTGATAAATGGATGTAAAAAGAGTGGTTTAAGGTGAGACCTAAAGAAATTACTGGGTTGAGGGAGGCATTTCTTTTAAATGGGATTAAACTAAATATATTTATATGATGAGAGAAGCCATTAAGGAGAAAAGGAGAAAAAGGAAGAGAGAGGTGAGGAAAATTAGTGACAGGTGGTCTCAGAAGAAATAGGGAGCAAGAGCAGAAAAAAAGTAACCCTCTTCTATTACTGAAATCCTTGTCTCTTTATCTCCTGTTTCAGAGCTAGAAAACTCAGAGTACAAAAATAAATGAGCAGTTAATAAGTAAGAGATTGCACAAGGATACCTCTTTTTCAGTAAACTGTGGAGTAATAACTTAAATCTTTTTGCACAATTTAAAAAATGGCCTTCAGTATCTAAAGCAATTCTTCATATGGAAGAGTTATTCCTCTGGGATGCTATCTGAATAGTGGTCTGTTTTAAAAATTGGCATTTAAGTCATTTCTCCCACAATACCATCACCAGTAGAATGACTGTGGAAGGTCATTTCATTTGTGAAGAGAAAATGTGATGTAAATCTCTCATGAAGAAAAATCATTTGTTTAAAAGGAAGAATTTTCACTTCACTGATCTTTATAAGGGTGGGATTTTTTTTTTTTAGTTGAGCAGTTATATGGCTCTCAAAAAAAATTGAATAAACAGCTGAATTATGTACATGTGACTTGTAAATGGCTGAAACACATCATTGAGAAGTAGCTTATCAGAGTAGTTGGGAGGGATTCTGAAGCTAGACTGCATAGGACTGAATCCCTTCCCTTGAGCAAATGTCTTAATGTAAGTCTGTAATGTAAGCATGAAAACTTACATTAAGAAATATGGGAATAATAGTAATAATGGTATTACTAACTTCATAAAATAGTTAAGAGGTTTCTTGTACCTACACACACAACATACACACACATAGGTGTGTTTATATAAATACATTTGGGGTGGCTAAAAAATTTATTTCTCCTAGGGCATAGTAACTTTCCTCCCTAGAATATTCAAGAATCAGCTAGAAGACAAGATAATCAAACTGGAGGTTTATTAAAATTCATTGAAACTCTAGGATTTTGAGATTTTTATAATCCTCGTGTTAGAGAAGAAAAATGCAGCAATATTTATTTAACCCAAAGCAAGTAGTAAGCAAATAAGTCCAAAGCCTCTGGACTACATACTCTATCAAGATCAGCTTAACAGGGAAAATCAGCTAGGATTTACTGTGTGTGTTTAGTGTGTATGTGTGTGTTATGGCAAATACCACTGAAAAGGATTTGAACAACTGGTGCCTGTTATTAAAGTTAATCACTGACAGTTTGTAATGCAACTAGCTGACCTCCTCTGAGGTAAATGGCCACTGGGAATATGGAAATGCAGTTATGAATCTCCATGGAACCCTATGAGACCCACAGGTGGACACAGAGTAAAGATGCATACTCCAAATAGGTGACATTTTGATAACACAGTCTTTTGAAAGTGACATCAAGAAAGGGAGACCTTTACTGGCTCTGTCTTGGAATGTCAGCGTGGTGCTTCAGGGATTCACTGAGCTCCTTATCCTGTTGAACTTTTAACCTTCATTGATCTAAAATTCTTGTACTAAACCAAAAAAAGTTGCCTTTCTCTCATAAACTCCTCAAGGAGAAACAGAGACATGCAGTCATAAATTATTGATTCTCTGCCTTTTTAAAAATGGAAAAAGTGGCACTATGTACAATATCTGCAAACTGATTACTTTTTAATCTTTTCTCTACACAATATCTCAGAATTATCATACTGCAATGAGATTAGGAATTTATATTCAGAAAACCAACAGAGACACAGGAGGGTGGAGAAAAGCTGACTTGCCTTAAGAAAGGATTCACTTTTTAAATGTAAGTCAAAGCTACACTCTATGCCAGCTGCTAAGTTTAAGGTGTTCCAGAAGTTCTCAACCACCTCTGAGGAAAATGGCCAACTGAATTAAAAAGTG
This sequence comes from Manis pentadactyla, assembly GCF_030020395.1. Classification (NCBI taxonomy): domain Eukaryota; kingdom Metazoa; phylum Chordata; class Mammalia; order Pholidota; family Manidae; genus Manis; species Manis pentadactyla. The sequence goes on from NC_080020.1 coordinate 62,922,879, forward strand.
GTTTTGTAAATAACTCCATTGGTTTGAAGAGCTGCAATTTCTATCTTCAGATGGGGCACTTAGTGTCCTTTAATGTTTATGAAACAAACTTGTAACCCCACAAAGCACATGAGGTTCTGAATAAGAGTATGTGTTCATGTCTATCCAGTCTATGTCTTTACCTGGTAAGAAATTCAATGAATAACATGTTTTCAATTAAAATTCTTTTTTCTAATGGATTAAAAGAATGCTTTGTCTTCATCTTTGTTCTCACTAAAATGGATTAAGCATGTCTTCTCTATCAAATGGAAAATATTAGAGAAAATATTTGCAAATCATATAAAGGTCTAGTATTCAGACTGTATAAAGAACTCTTAAAGCTCAACAACAGAAAGGCAAATAACACCACAATTAAAAATAATTTGAAGACTTGCATACACATTTCTCCAAAGAAGATATACAAATGGTCTGTAAAACATGAAAAGATGCTCAATATCACTAGTAATCAGGGAAATGAGAATCCAAACCACAAGGAGATACCACCTCACAACCTCTAGTATGGACAGTACTTAAAATATGAAAAATTATATATGTTGGTGAATATGTAGACAAATCTGAATTCTAATACATTGCTGTTGGGAATATAAAATGATTTACCCACTGTGGGAAATGTTAGGCAGTTTCTCAAAAAGCTTAAACATAGAACGTGTGATCCCACATTCCACTCCTAGGTATATACTCAAAAGAATTGAAAACAAGTAAACAAATGCATTTATATAAATGTTCATAGAAGCAATATTCACAAGAGCCAAAAGCTGGAAACAACCCAAATGTCCATCGATAGATGAACGCACAAACAAAACCAGACACAAAAGATCACATATTTTATGTGTGGTTCCATATATTTGTCCATACATATGGTTCCAAACATATATTTCACGTATACACACGTACATATAGTATCCAGACCAAGTAAACGCAGAGTCAGAAAGCAGATTAAATGTTGTCAGGGTTTGTGGGGAGAGGAGAATGGGTAGTAACTACACAATATATACAGGGGTTCCTTTCTGGGGATGAAAGTGTTTTGAAACTAGACAGAGGTAGTGATTGTATGTAAATGCCTCCAAAGTGTTCACTATAAAATGTTTAATTTTAAGTTGTGTGAATTTGACTTCAGTTAAAAAAAGACAGCATCCCTGCAATGGGCTTGAGTCCATCCCCCTTTCTCAAGAATTATTTCTTAACTCTCTGCATCTTCAACCTGTCCTCCCATTTTAACAGTTTTAGTGGAATACAATTCACATACCATTTAAGTTGAATTAAAATTTTAAATTGTATAAAATTTACCCACTTAAAGTATACAGTGGTTTTTTGTATGTACAGAATTGTGCACCCATTACCACAATCTTATTTTAGAATATTTGCCAACTCCTTAGCAATCACTCCCCATTTTCTCCTTCATCCACTTATTCCCCAGCCCTAGATAACCAATACTCTACTTTGTCTGTCTGTGAATCTGCCTATCCCGGACATTTCATACAAATGGAATCATACTATGTGGCCTTTTATGTCTTACATTTTTCCCTTAACATAATGCTTTCAAGGTTCATTCACACTTAGCATGTATCAATACTTCTTTCCTTTTATAACTGAATAATATTTATTGTATGAATTCCACATTTTATTTATCTATTCACCTGTTGTGGACATTTGGATAATTTCCACTTTTTTGGATACTATGAATAATACTGTTATGAGCATTGTGTACAAGTTTTTGTGTGAATATGGTTTTCTTTCGAGGATTTACCTATGGGTAGAATTGCTGGAACATTGAGGTAATTCTATATTTAACACTTTGAGGAACTGCTAGACTGTTTTCTACAATGGCTTCAACAATTTACGTTTCTCAGTTTAATATAATTCACCTTCTCTCTCTGCAATCTAATTTTTGCATTTAAAACCAATCAGTATAAGTTTTCCCTCTATGCTGTCCCTTAGGGTGGCACCTGGATACCACAGAATTGGAGGGAAGTGATAATGTGGAAAGGTGAAATGGTGATTAAGCTACAGAAAAATAAAGTTATGATAGTTAGCTAAATTAATTTCTCTACATAGAAACCTGAACCTGATACATACAAATATTACCAGAATAATGCTATACTATGTGCATTAAGTACAGAGGTACAACAATTGATCATTTAAAAAATCTCAGAAGCTGTATCTCAGGAAATAACTATTATACTTTTAATTGGATGGAGAAACATTGTTGAGTCTGGGAGATTAGCTATTTAAATGATAGAAGACAGAGGGTTTGGCAAGCTTGAGAAGCAATAGTCCAAGAGCAAAGCTAGAAATCTGACTGAGATAATTAAAAGTAAATAAGAAGGAGACTGGAAGAACCATGGACACTTTGATAAAGAGGTTTAAAGTAGAATCTTGGTCTGATTTTGTAGGACATTTTGAAAGTCCCTATATGGTGCAAAGGAAACAGGTGGCAGGGTTACAGCAGAGGTCAAATTGATGATTTAATAGCAGTTTTGAGAAATTATTAGAGTCAAGCAGGTCTGAAGTCTGCAAGTAAAAAGATACTTAAACCAGGCCAGGTGGAAGATGCTGGCTCTGAAGTTTGGCAGCTGACATGCTTGGTTAAGAGAATGATTGATAAAGGTCTACATCTTGCTAAAAAGCCAGTTAGAAAATGTTTACAGTAGAATAAAAAATGGATACTCTGAACACTGGTCTCCGGTCCTCCTTTGTGCCCATCTTTTATACAGATTGATGAGAAAAGAAAAGAAAGTCAATTTAGATGATTACTAACTCTCTCCTTCTAGCCATCCAGACTGGGCCTGCTGTCTCCAAGCACACTTGGTGATAGGAATTACCTGGCAGCAACAAGAAATATCTTTCACTAAACACAAGGTTTTTTCAAAGACCATTCAGTCAAGCAAATGGCTACCTCATTAACCAAACTGGGAAAGGTTCCAAATGTTTACAAAATAACTGTATTCAACACCTACAGGCACATCCCAAGCTCCTTTCATGGGCTTGCTTTCTTTTTAGCTGCATTACAGCAGCCCACCATATTCCTAGGTATCATTTTAGCACACTTTTGTTTTTATTCCAAAGCATGACAGACAGTGATAAAGAAAATTATATACTAATTTCCCCTCACCAAAAATAAATAAAAAAAAGACATATTCAGATGCTCCATGCTTCCACTGAGATTGGGGTATGAATTCCAAGTGTTCTATTAAATGAGTTCACTTCATCCTTTGTTTAGTTATGTATACAAGCTGAACCAGTCAGATTGCATATGTATAGTTACTATGTCTATTCTAAACCAAAAAAATCACTTTAAATCCTTTTTGCAAGTAAAATTATTTTGAAAAGCAATATTTTGTATTTATTTAGAATTAGTCTTTTAGTTTTATGTAACCTTGAACATATATTACCTGCACTTTGATAGAAAAAATATATATATGGTTGCTAAAGGTATTTACCACAATTTAGAGTATTAAAACAAGACCAGCCTTAGGAAGGAGGCTGGGATCCCCCTCAACTTAAAACCAACCTTCTATTTTCTGTATACCCTTAGGTTCTTAGTGACCTCCACATTTCCTCCTTTTGGGGGGATGTAAATAGATCAAAACATAGCCCATGTTCTCATGCTTAAGACATCAAATGATCAAAACACACCTGCCCCTGGCTTTAATTCTTGTCTTCGCTCTCTGAAAGGCACTTTGGTATTCATATTTGTTATGACTGCTTATTTATCTTCATACCCCTCCAAGAAAGGTATTTAAATCAGAACAGTGACCTTCTATTGAAGTTCCTTGGTTCAGAGAAAGAATCCTGAGTGTGGGGATGCCAAGCACTCTGGCAGGCCACACTGGAGGCATTCGGAGCAAAACTCAGGGAACTGCCTGTGTTTTGCATCAGACTGCCCACCTCAGTCAAGAAAATAAATGCACATAATAGCAAATCTTGCAAGAACAAACCCAAGAGGCGAAGTCACAGGAGTCATTCATCACAGCATTAGGTAATTCTTGAGCCTTAGGATGATTGATGTGTTTAATTTAAACTGGCCTGAGTGTATAGGATGTGTCCCTGGAGTGGTAATAGGGTGAGTGCATGAGATAGAGGAGATTTTAATGGAAAGCAGTTTTCTCTTTTGAAATTTGCTGTGCAAGTCTCTTAATGACAACAAAAAAATATTTTAATTGCTGTCATATTATATAATTCTCTCCTGTTTTCTGGGTTTCCCCTAAAATGCCAGTGAGGTAAAAGCTGTCTTAAGTCTCAGTGCCTAAGACATTCACTTTTTTATAAAGCCTTTCATAGAAAACTCATTTCAATTTCTTGTGACAGTGGAACCCAGAGTCATATGGATCGGTTAAAAATCCCACTCATGATATGTTAAAAGATGTCAGTTGAGGTAATTGTGTTCAACTGGTGGGCTCAGTTTGTCTTCCTGTTTAAGGGAAAATGCAGAGTGATTACTGAATTGGAGATACATATTACAAAAACAAAACTTATTATATGTCTGCTTTTATGGCCTTCATTGCTAATAAAAAATTTTGCTGTATTTTAGAGTTGTTAAACTCTAGTATTAAAATTTGGTGTATGTATGAAATTTAAGAAGTTTTGGTAAAGGAGACACCTTGGAATGATCTGATTTGATGGATTATTTCTATGTATTTAAGATTTACTACCATGGGCCAAATGCTATGCTAGTTTCTGTGAATAAAACAGTGAGCTCCTTTGAATTTTGCCATTTGGTTAAACAAGTATTAGTAACAACAAAGCCTCATGAATAAAAATATCATTACAACTCATATTTAGTGCCATGAAGGAACACTGTAAGGTTCTCTGAGAGCATGTCAGAAGGGACCCCAGTGCAGCTGGGAGATCAGGAAAGCTCTCCCTGAAGAAGGGCTATTTGAGCAAGTTTTGCAAGATGCCAGCAGCTACCAGGTGAACTAGCAGCTGGACAGAGGGCACTAAGAGAAGAGCAGCCACATGGGAAGAGTGTGGTGCATTTGAGGCAGTGAAAGATGACAAGTACTAGAGAACAGTGGACTAGGAGGAAAACCATGAGAGAGGATGATGAAAATACAGGCAGAAAGCCAACTATAGAAGACCTATCACGCCACACTAGGGAGCTTGCTTTTCATCCTAAAGGTACTGGAAATTAAAATGTTTTCATCTGGACATGGCATGAGCACCTATTCATATTACCACTATCCTGGTTATAGTAGGGAGAATGGATGGAAACTGAGCTAGAGTCAAAGTGGAAAGATTAATTTAAAAGTTATTGTATTAATTCAAAAGAAGGGACTATAGCTTCAACTTCAGTGGCAACGGCAAACTGAACAGACATGGATAGACTTAAACATCCAAGAGATAATAGCATGGACAGAATTTACTGAAGGATGAATGGAAAAGATGGAAGTTTTAGAGAAAACATGCAGGTTTTTATCTTATTCAGTTGGCTAGATGTGTTGTCATTTGTGGAAATAAAAAACAGTGGGAGACAGTTTTGTAAGACAGTGAGCTCAATTTTCATTCATATTGATATTTAAGTTCCTTTGAGATATCCAAGGGAAGATACATTTGAATATATAAAACAGAAGATAAATTTGGGCTAGAGATATAAACTAGGATCATCGGCATATAGATGGTAAACAATACCATGAGCATGGAGAGAAGCAGATCATGGATGGAATACTGAGTAACTAAATTTTCAGAGGCTGTACTAAAAGATAAGCCAGCAAGAAAGGATGATTACAAACTCCATATAAGACAGCTATGCCTCCTAAAAAACTTTTGGGATGGAGTAAAAGCTGCACAAATATAAAACCAATGGAGTTAAAACAAAAATGTGTTGCACTGTTAAGACAGAATGGAGAATTAAGTATAAGGGTCTTTGTTCAACTCAGTGACATTTATCTGAGAAGAAAGAAAAATGGTAGACCCAAAACAAATGGAAATTAGCTTTCCCTCTTCCTAGGAATCGAGGAGTATTCTCAAATGAAGCCATAAAGATTGAAAATTTCTGTTAGTTGTGGCTTTTAAAGTCTCAGAGGTAAATGTTGTAGCAGATTAAAACAAACATACCAAAAATGTTGCTTGAGCTAAAGGTACCATCAAAATTAGGGCATTTCATGGATATTCCATAGCAGTTGAAAAGAGTATTTGCTTTCACCTTTCTTGTCATTTACTTAATCTTCTATAGTTTCACAACTAATTCCTCCTCAGGGTTTCTGGCAAGAATGTGAATCTCTTGTGAATTCATGCAAAGTCATCAAGTAAGCTAGGCTTTCTCTAGAGGATCACCATTCTGATATTTATTGTTTTCTACCTTCAAAATGGATAGGATGTTAACTGTGGGTAAAATTGTAGCATTTCCAGAATACCTCACCTGGCTTTAGTATATCTGCATATCAATAGGCATTAAGAGGTGGAAAGAAGTATGGCTTTAGTGCATTTGCATCTTTCCTCAGGGGTGGAGAAGTTCATCTCCATATCAATGGGTAATTACCTGGGCAACAGAGGGCTTATCTGTACCTGAGAGGTGAGGGGGAGGGCCGGTGTGGTTGCTACTGGAGTAGGAGAGGGAGATGGGCCTGATGGCAATTTTGTAAGACCCTTTCACCCCAAAGAGCATTTTGCAGTTAATTTCTTTGGTCACACTGAATCCATAGTAAACTTGTCCAGGCTGAAACCCATTAGCAAGACACTAACATACTATATCTTCAGTGTAACAGGTATACTCTTTTTGTAATAATTACTTTTAGCATCATCCTGGTTATTTTGTCTCTATTTCTGAATCCCATGGGTTTTTTAAAATTTTATTGATATAATTAACATATATTAGTTTTAACTGTATAGCAATGATTTGATGTATGTATATATTGCAAAATGACCACAGTAAATCTAGTTATCACCTTATGTAGTTTTTTTCCTCATGATGAGAACTTTCAAGATCTACTTTATTAGCAACTTTCAAATATACAATACAGTATTGCCAACTAAAGTCCATGCTGTACACTCTATACCCAGAATTTACTTATCCTATAACTGGTAATTTGTACCTTTTGCATCTTATTTCTTGATTTACCTTATTGTTTTGGTAGAATATCTCATCCAGTATTTTTCTGAGAAAAGGATAGGGTACATAAATTTTAAAAATATTGTCTATGTCTGAAAACATATTTGATCTATCCTTGCACTTGACTGATAGGCTATTAAAGCATTTAAATTGAAGGTCACTTCCTCTCAGAACCATGAAGGCAGGGACTCATTGTCTTTGAGCTTTCTGTACTACTGTTGATACATCTGATGCAATGGCAATTTTTCTTTTCTTTCCTATGGGATCTCTTTTGTCTTGTTTTACCCACATGGGGCATCCAAGAACCCTTTCTTCATCACCAATATTTAAATTTTCCTGTTAGTGAGCCTTGGTAAAAATCTTCTGTCCGTCATGTGGGGTGCTTATTTGGCTCTTGCAATTAGGGAAATCATGCTTTTATTTCTAGACAATATTTTTATATGTTTACTTTCCTCCCTTTTTATTCTTTCTTTAAAATCCTTGTTATATTAGGGATTTTTGGAATAATTCTCTAATTATCTTTTTCTGACTGTTTTGTATCTCTCTGCCTTTTTCTTCTATTTTCTGGTAGATTTCTGTAACCTTTACTCTGATTTTATGTGCTAATTTTTTACTTTTAAGATTACTATCAGGGAGTATTAGTTATGGTGTTAATTATTTTTCTGTTTTCTTCTGCATATGTACTGTCTTTCCTCCCAGTATATTTTTCTCTGTATGCGTTCATAACTTTTATTGTATATGCTATTTTGATTATTTGGTGTTCCTTGCTTATTCATTAATATTTAAAGATATGAAGCTGAGTGCGAATCCACTGAAGCTTAGGCATGAGTTGAGGGATAGGCTTCAGGGTAAAGTGACTGTGCAAGCAGCTCCCTGTTCTAGTGAGGTATCACTAGCTCTCAGTCACCTTTTCTCTTCAACAGTCCATTTCCTCAAAGATGAAATCTACACCCTCCTGCCTAGCAGGTATGAAATGGGTTGCTACAGAACTGGGAACAAGGGAAGAAGGCAAAAGTGCTTCTCTCCACTTTGTATGTGGAGTTAATTGCTGTATTCAATATGGCACCCCTGACCTCCATTGTGCTTATTGTCCAGGAGTCAGAGTCCCACTGGTTCGGTCTCTCCAGAGAGAAATCTTCCTTTCTTCTTTAGGATTGGGATTAAAGCAGTTACCTAGCTATACGGGGTTTCAGAGAAAAATTGGTGAGTCTTCTTATGTAGACTTTCTGACACTTTTTCTGTCTTCAAGACACCTTATACTCTTGCTTTCATTGATATTTGGTGACTCCAATTTCTGAGCCTATTGTGTGTCCTAAAATATAAATTATTTTTAGCCATCTTAATTTTGTTAATTTGGTTGCCATTTTTATCTTCTTTCCAATGTTCAAAACACTGTTTATATCACTCCACCAGATTAATCTTCTCTTATTTTTAGTAAGTTGATAGCACTTACTGTGAGCCACACATTGTTTTAAGTACTTTACAAATAGTAAATTGTAAACATCTATGAAGAAATTTTAAAATATATATTTTTTTATAATTTTAAATTATAAATCATAAAATTTATAATCATAAATCAAACAATCCTATGCAATAGATACTGTTACTGTCTCCATTATATAGACGAAGAAACTGATGCTAAGGTCACAAAGCTAGTAAATGCAAATTCAGGATTAAAATCCAAGTCAGTTGCCTCTGAAATACATGTTCTTAACCATTGCTCTAACAGACTCTTAATGGACATTATCTAGCTATGCTAGAATTGCATTCGCCAGAGAAAACTGCCCCAAAAAAGGGTAAACTCTTACTGCTATTCTTAACCTTATGAGTTTTTGCTTACATATCCTTTCATTATTTATTCCATCAGGTTTAATCAGAAATCTTGACAGTTCTTTAAATAAGAACATTTTAAATATACACTATATATTCATATATAAAATCTGGAGATGCTGCATTTAGATATCACTTGATATGTCAAATTGGATCAAAACTAGTGAAAAATACTTGACTTTGAACTAATTCATCTATTTCTGACCCTAGGAATTTTTTTGACCACAAACTCAATAGTAATCCAAAATATTAACTACCTATTAAATGAGGCACTACACCACCACCATCCATACAATAGGAAAAGGAATATAAAATATACCAATAAATTCTGTACTCGCCAGATACGTCTGTTCTTAGATCCACATTTTATAGGTGCTAAAATAACAAAAGGTGACAAGGATAGAAAATAGTTACTGAAACAGGTCAGAAGTTGAAATTTGGGGTCTTCTAGTCCTAAGGGCAAAGCAGTGATGATTGACAGAGTGGACCTGTCAAGCTAGGGAAAAGTCCACTAAAGCCTAGAGGAAGGCAGTGCTGGGCATCTTTTCCGTTTCAACCTGTCAATACTACAGGGCTCCGTCTGCCCCTATGGAGGCCCAGGCAAGCCCCTAGGCTCAGAGCCTTTGTGCGGCAGAGACTTGGATGAGAACATGGCTTCCTCAAGCTAGAATCACCTGAAAAAGGATCACAGGAGCTTTAGCTGTTCTTATAACATACCTAATATTAGTATGAAACATGACCAATATATGTGTGGAAACCATAGAAAATGGCTTTGAAGTCTTGTCAATCATTTTAGCATAAATTATATAATCCACACCAAAATTTAAAGACGGTGGTATTGTGTCATCTCATAAAGAGATGTAACTTATAAAGTTGCAAAAACAATCTTTTGGAATTTTGTTTGCAATTACATTAGAGTAATTGGGAAAATGAAAAGATTTACATATTGAGACTTCTTATCCAGAAAGTTTAAAATTAAAAGATATGAACTGGCATAACTTAGTTACTATACATTCTCTTTATGAAAAATTCATTCTTCAACCAAAGCCAAAGATAGCAAGGGAAGGGCTTAAAATTTCTGAGAGAACGTAAATTTGGACAGATAGTAAATAAATAATCAAAATTAATTTATTAAAGGGAGATGATACTTTTCCAGCTAGCAAACAGAAGAATCAAAATCATTTATATCAGTAAACAGCCATAAGTCTCAATTTCTTGAGACATTTTAATTTTTTTCCTGAAGAAATTGAGTATTATTTGCAAAAAGCAGATTTCAGATTTCTTGATATGAGTTGAAAGAAAATAACGTTAATAAAAGTTGGTATTCTTAAAAATGTGGAAGTTTCCTTCAAGAGAAACTTAAGTAAAGCACATAACTTAGATTATTGTTGCACTTTTGAAGAAAACTAACAAACTTCCATTAGAAAGTAATCTCCCAACTTTATATTTTACAATATTTGCATAAACCTTTTAGAACTGTAATATTACAGGTAGAATTGAGCTAACTACATAATACTTAGCCCACTTCACTCTCTTTTTCTGTCCCTCTGCCCCTTCAAGAATTAACCATTAATATAGTTCAGTAATTATTATCTCCATGTGTCGGAGTCCAGCTCCAGCTGAGGTTTGGGTCACAAAGGAAAGGACAGTGTCGGCGAGTAAGGAGATGAGTGAGGAGACGAAACACCCAGTTAAGGTTGTAACATCTCCTGACATCAAGCAGCAGGGTCTTTATTTTTATATCTTTTTAAGGTTTACATGATGTTACACATTTTCTTTGTTCATGGATGGTATAATGTTTTTTCCTTTCAGTTTTTGTATAATTCCGGCTCATTACAGATGTTATAATTTCTTTAAACAGCTTCCTTGTAACATTTAATGTTTAACTTTCCCCTAACCTTTCTGGCCAGAGATGCAGGTTACGTGTTAGGTGCTAGACAGGAAATGGCATAAGACAGCATGTGGGCTAAGCGTGTGGGCTCTGATTTTTACTTACAAGCGTGTAAGATTATGTAGAGTTTAAGATATGTGTCTAAGGCTATATAAAGTTTAAGCAGGTTACATAAAATGCAAGCTATATGTCTTTTGGTTATTAAATGTAGTATTAATTAAATCATCCTACACATGTGGGTTTAGGCTTATATCTAAAGTCTAGGGATGGTACTTTTATCACCCATAAGTTTTAACATTCCTCAACATTCCTACGAATACAATAGAAACACTTTATTCTTTCATAATATTCATTCCACAATTTCAGATGTTTACACCTTTCCTCCTGTGTCCACAGGCACCAGGGCCTTGCAGTCTTCTTTAATCTTTCATATAATAACACTAAATCTGCTCTTACTTCCTTACCATTAATATAATAATATTTTATCATAAATTCATTATAAACTTTTATATATGGGATATTTATGAATATAAATTTTTCTATTTTGCTTATAAATTCTTTCTATGAGGGGGATACCAGAGGTGTCTTCTAATATTATAAGCAACATAAGGGGGACCCTGGGCAGTGGGGACTATTAATCTTTATTACTTTGCTGTTTCATATAAATTTCTTGAAAAAATGGATTTTTCTATGGGGGTTTTTCTATGGCCCAGTTTACCATAACTCCTGGTTAATCATTTTTCAATTGTTACAAAAGGAGGAACAAACTGCATCTAATTTTGAGAGGCCTGGGTTGTTCTGCCGCACTTATTTGTGGCAGTATGCCTGGAACAGTTGGTCCCGTAACACTCCTTTCATTTCCGGAATTGCTGCTTTGATCAGTATTTTGGGTTATGTTATTTACTAAAGATGAATAAATCTTAAGTACATAAGATTTCCTATATATGAGCCCAATCACCAATATCATAACTGCAAAAATAAGTGCAGGAATTAGCAGGGGCCAGCTATGAGGTTTCCTTGTTTTCAGGATTCCTCCTCGTGCCTGGACCTTGTCAAACAGCATGAGCAGCATGGCCCATGCCATCCATGAAAATTTTATAGTCCATGTTTTTAATCTTTATAGAAAATATATCATATATATTCTATATACCTTATTAAGTAAGTATTGTCCAAATTGATACATTAGCTGTATAATCATCATTACTGTCCAGTTCCACAACTGAATGCCAACAAAATTTATTTATGCTTGTTCAAATTGGTAGACATTTAGATTGCTTTAATTCATTATTACACACAATACTGTAGGGAACATTCTTAAATATGCCTCCTTGTGTACATGGATGTGAAATTTTCCAGGGCAGGGCTTCTCAACCTTGGCACTGTTGACTTTCGGGCCGTGTGACTGTTCTTGGAGTTGGGAGCATCTTGTACATTGTAGGATGTCTAGTAAAATCTCTGGTCTAAACCCGCTGGAAGCCAACAGCAGTCCCTATTTTACGATGAACAAAAATGTTTCTAGACATTGCCAAATGTCCCCTGGGGGACAAAAATCAGCCCTGGATGAAAACTACTGCTCTAAAGTATATACATTAAGTCTAATGCTATGTTACAGACTATGCATATCTCTACTAAATATCACCAAGTTGCTCTTCAAAAGAGTTGTAGCAACTTCCTTTCCAATCATATCTTCCATTTCTAGATTTTTATGAAATACTGCTAACATACAAAATGATAGGTGTAATGCAGATATAAGATGTCAATAACAGTAATAAATTAATACTATGTATTCTCAATCTGATTTAAGAAAAATAACATCTTAGTACATTGAGAGCCCATGGGTCCCTTTGTGAAGCTACCCTCTTCCTCACTCCTCTTGCCCACAGAGGTAAACTCTACTTTGATTTCTTTAGTCATCATCCCTTTTCTTTGAATACCACATATAAGAACATATATGAATATGTTGCTGTTTTTCATATACTTTTCAATTTTACACACATGAAATCATACTTCTATAGCTCAGTTATTTTGTTTCACTCCTATGATTTTCTTGCCCTTCTCCTTCATCCAGTATAAATATGTCAAACAGCAGAGTAGACATCAAATAGTTCCAGATTTTTGGAGTTACGCCTCATTCAAGTATAACAATTTTTAGTTGGCAAGACATCTTAATCCTAGTTGATTATTCAGAGAAAGGCAAAGGGAAATGGCATTTAAGTCAAGAATGCATTTGGATTTCTTTTCTGTGGAAATGTATGACCTAAATATATGCCTCCTTCTTGAATGTCATGAGTGTATTCATCACTTAGCAGTGCCTTTATGGACAATAGATTCAAGAGTCCCAGGAGGCAAACGGCTCTTTCAGAATAGCAGTTATAAAGATATGTTACTTTTAAAAGACAAAGTACAAAGGAGGAAAGGAAATTGACATGTTTATGATCTCTCAGAGGTGGAAGAAAATAACTTGGTAATAATCATATAATAAGGTATTAGTCTGTGCGCTTTGCTAACTCAGTCCTGACCAATTGAGAAACAACTACAAAAGTGATAATTATATGCATAACTGGTATGGAATGTTATTAAACCTGGCATTTTAAAAGTGTACTTCCCGTTCCTCTGAAAAGCATATGTAAATGAAAAGGGATGTGAGACTTCTCACTGAGCTAAATAAAGTTAGACAAGAGTTAAATGACTCATTTAACATATTTAGGAAAATGACATTATAGAATGCATTTCTAATCTGTGTGACATAAAAGGACAAAGAACTATTTTTGGTGATGTTCAGTGGTTTCCTCATTCATGGAAAAGGGAAACTTTCTAATTCATATGTAACCTAAAATTAACTTCTTAATCCATCTATGCTGAGGAACAGACAGCTTAGTATCCCTTCAGTTACGCTGTTTCTGCTACCACTCGGGGTCTCACAGGGAAAAAAATTGCCCTTTGCTGAAGGGTAGCAAGCACTTCAAGACTTGTTATGTGGAGATAAACCATAATTAAGCTCTTGTTGTTTCAACACCTTATACTATTTTCCTAGGAATCAGATCATCAGTTCCACAGCTCTTCTCTTTCCCTTCTTTTTCTATTGAGCCTATATGGTTTTTTTCCATCACTCAATGAATGTATTTACATCTAGTGACTAGCACTGTGCTAACATCACTAGACATCAGGGATATATTACAAACAAAGCAGATATACTACTGACATTAAATAGATATTAAATGAATACTTCATAGTTGCATTTGCCCATGGAGATAAAAAAGCATGTATCTTTGGAAAAGAATAAATCAAGAAAAAATAAGACATAACCAAACTGGTATTGCATTTGTTACTTTCTTTGGACTGTGACTTATTGTCCAATAGGATCAAGAGGAATAAATGAGGTCAATATCAGTTTCCATAGGACAAAGTAATTTGATTCAGTTTGAAGGGAAGGACATGGACTTTATTTTGTTTACCACTGTATCTCCAGCGCTTGGTGCATAGATGTACAAAATCTGTGTTAAAAGAAGAACTTGCAAATGATGAAGTAAGGACCTCCAAAAACTCAGTTCTCCTATAAAAGCAACGAGAAAACTGGCAAAAAAAATTGTCAAAATTGTGGAATTCTTTTTTTCAGATAACTGTGGAAATTAACAAAGGCTTGTAAGAATCTCAGGCACAGTTACTTTAGAAAAATGCCTGAATAAGTAAAAATACACCCTGTAGAGATTTTAATTGCACTGTTTCCACCTCTCTCCCTTAAGCTCCACAAAACCTCAAACAGCATTCTAGCAGCAAGGTCAGAATGGGCTCAAGATTTTCCCCACAAAAAATCCCATCCACAAGAATTGTCATTATTTGACCTGTCTGCATTCTCCTTGAAAAGCTCCATTCACAGGGCTCATCTTTATTTGACCTGACTCAGAGCTCCCTCATTGAGGAAATTCCAGTCCCAAGGCATTATGGAAAACAATTACTGGCAACGTTTCATCTCATAGCTGCCTGACACAGCAATTAACTGGCAAAAAAAATTAAAAGCAGTATCTGAGAAATGAGATGACCAAACTTTAAAACTTTTCAAAATTTTTGTGCAAATATACAAAGCCACATGCATGCTCAGGGCAGTACACATGCCCAAGAGACAGCTAAAAAGGCTATGATCTCTGACCCCTGGCTGACATTGAAGCTCTGTGCAATCAGGAAATGCACTAAGGCAGAATTGACAATGTACCTGGCTCCAGTCTCCTGATCTTCCATAGCTTTAAAGAATGGTAGTGGCTCAGGCTTCACCTCCCTGAGGTGATAATGGAGCAACTTTCTGTTGACTATGGCAAAAAATACAAGTTGTAATTTACTATCTACCCAGCCCCCCAAGTGTCCACAGCCATTGTAGAACCTTACAGCTCCATCTTGACCTACTGCATTATGCTGGAGCACTTGACTATGCCTCCATGGTAGATAATAAAGCCATCTGTGATATCTGCTACTGCAGCCTGGACACTGAGAACCCTACCTACATCAACCTCAACTGGCTCACTGACCAGATTGTATGCTCTATTTTGATAGTGTCCTCAAACAACCTGATGCCCTGCTCCTGCATCCATTCTCTGTTGGTGGCCAACTCACCCATTGTTTCAGCTGAGAAGATATAGCATGAACAGCTTTCATTGGCATTAAAGCATGCACACACAGAGTCTTTCAGCAAAGGGTGAGCTACCTATTAGTTCAATCCATTTAATAAAACATCAGGGAACACAATGTTAACTTAGCAGAGACTGTTGTGCCCACACATAACAGTGAATACACACTTGAGGAAATTAGTCCAGGAAACTCATTAATTAATCAAAAAGCAACAGAGTAGCAGCAATGAGAAAAGCCTAGAATTCTCTTATTATAAATGTCCAGTTTTAAATTCTCTTGTTTTAAATAATAACAAAATTATAAACCTTGCAAAGAAAAAGGAAAATGTGGCCCAATCAGAGGTAAAAAAAAAGCAGTCAATATAAACTGTCCCTGAGGAAGCCTAGATGTGTACTTGATAGCAATGATTTTAGAGCCACTATTGTAAATAGATACAAACTAAATATATTCCAAATATATTCAAAACTAAAGGAAAAGTGTATAAAGTAAAGCAAGTATGAGAAAGATATCTCATGAAATAAAGAGTATCCACAAAGAGGTAGAAATTATATAAAACAAAATAGAAATTCTGGAGGCTAAAAGTAAAATGGATATAATTAAAAATCCACAAGAGAACCTTGAGCTGCAGAAAAAAGAATCAATAAATTTAAAAATAGGTCAATTGAGATTTTCTAAGGAACAAAAAGAAGAAAGGAATGAAGAAAAATTATCAGTCTAAAAGACCATGGCATACCATCAAGTGCAACAACTTATGCATAGTGGAAATTCCAGAATGAGAGAAGGGGAAAGGGACAGAAAGAATTATTGAAGAAGTAACAGCTGAAATTTACCAAAGTTTATTCAAATTAATTTACATGTTCATGAAGCTCAATGAATTCTAATTAGGATAACCTTAAGGATACCCCAACCTAGACACTTGATAAGCTAGTAAAAGACAAAGATGACGAGAATCTTGAAAGCAACAAGAGAAATGACTTCACACATAGATGGGATCCTCAATAATATTTGTACCTGTTTAAAGACACAGTAGATTGAAAAAAAAAAACAAAAGAGTGTAAAAAGATATTCCTGCAAACACTAACCAAAAAAGAGCTGAATACTAATATCATACTAATATCATGTAAAGTAGACTTGACAATAAAAATTTTCCAATAAGAACATTTTATAATAATAGAAGGTTTAATCCATTAGGAATATATCAATTATAAGAATTTGTTTTTGTGTTTTTGTAAAATATAGCACCCTTTCAATAATAGAACCCCAGGATACAAAAAGCAAAAAATGACAGATTGTAAGGGAAAAATAGAAAATTAAACAATAAAGGTTGGAGGCTTCAAAATTCCACATTTAATAATTTAAAAAAGGACAATATGGAAATAGAGCACTTGAATAACATTAAGACCCAATTAAACCTAAAAGACATCTACAGAAAACTCCCACCTAAAGAAAAACAAAAACCAAACCAAAATACACACTGTTCCCCAGTGCACATGGAATGTCCTCCAGGACAGGTCATAAAACAAATCAAAATTGAAAAGATTTAAATTATAAATAGCATATTCTCTAAACCATTATCTAATTAAAGTAAAATCAATAATAGAATTGGGAAATTCCAAGGATGTCTGAAAATTAAACATTACATTCTTAAATAACCAATGGGTCAAAGAATAATCACAAGAGAAATTAGAAAATACTCTGAGATGAATTAAAATGAAAATACAACCTAACAAAACCTAAATCAATGTTTACATTTATAGCTATAAATGCTTATATTAAAAAGGATGTCAAATCGCTGACCTAACCTTCCATGTTAGGAACTAAAAAAAGAAGAGAAAACCAAGCCCAGAATAGAAATAAGGAAAAAATTAAGATTAGAGCAGAAATAAATGAAATAAAAAACAGGAAAACCAATGAAGAAAATCAATGAAATCAAAGTTAATTATCCTATCTGATATCAAAACTTACCACAAAGCTACAGTAATTTAGACAGTGTAGTACTGCCATATAGACAACTATACAACAACAATGACATAGAACTGAGACTCTATATCCTCACATTTGCGGTCAGTGGATTCTCAACAGGGCTGCCATGTCAACTAAATAGAGGAAAGAATAGTCTTCAACAAATGGTGTTGAGACAAGAGGATATTTACCCCTACCTACCTCACACCATATATAAACATTCACTTAAAATAGTTTATATGCCTAAATATAAGAGCTAAAGCTATAAAATTCTTAGAAGAAAACATAGGAGTAATTCTTTGGGACTGAGGGTAATCTTCAGAGACACCTCTTCATCTTACTAAGTTTGCAGTTCCTTACCCAACTCATCAAGCAAATCAGTGACCGAATTAAAGGTAAAACCTCCAAAGCTTAAGATCTTTTGATAAGATCACATTGCCTTCAAAGAAAAAAAAGGAAAAGATACCTACTAGAAAAGGCATGCCTAAAATGCCTTATTAGCCATTCTCGTTTAAATTCAAATCACTTAGTATTTGAATTGAGGAAAAAAATCTTTCATTGTTTATAGTTACTTTCAATATTTTCATTTGAAATTTGATGTCTCATCTCTACTATTCCTTTCTTCTGCATACTCTGTCTCCAATTATGCAAAATTTCTGACCATGCTTCTTTTTTGCCATGTCAATACCTTTGCATGTGTGATTCTCTGCCTAGATTGGCCCTTCTGTCCCCAGCTGCAAAAATGCTATTTTACTTGTTGCAGCTATAGTATAGGTTACCTCTCTGAGAAGTATTTCCTCTTCATTTGGTCAGACCCTACTGTCTACCTCCACTGAACTTTCTGACTCCACTGTCACACTGATTTTTCCATTGTATTGCAATTGCTTATTTATATCTCTCCTCTACTAAACAAGGAACATTTGGAGAGCATGACTTTTGCTTATAATACATTTTACCTGTCAGTGCCTAGTATATAAAAGCTATATGATAATCTTTCATTGAAAGAAAAAATGATCCCATATTTACTGTCATTATATGACTACAGTAAGAAAACTGTGGCATTTTTAGAAGTTATTTCCCAATGTATGGCTATCTCAGATTGCATGATCAGAAGTGAAAGAGAATACAAGAACAGAAATTGTTTTGTACAGTCATATAAATTGAACACTGTCTGCTAAATCATAAGAATATATGTACACATGTGTTTACCTTACACTGAATAACTACTGATAGTATTCAGAGTAAAGCCTTTACTAATAAAATATTTTCAATTATTTGATCCTTTAGTTATTACTGGAATGTCCATGAACATATTTGCTTCAAAAATTAAAATATGAAAATATTTTTCTCAGTCATGAAGAGAAATGAAATTTTGATATATGCTACAACATGGATGGACCTTGAGAACATTATTTGTAGTGAAATAAGCTCAACACAGAAGGACAGATATTGCATTTCTCACACCAGACAGATACTGGGACGGTATTATGTCATATACATTCATTAAATGAAGTACCTAGAATAGGCAAATTTATAGAGATAGAATGTAGAATAGAGGTTACCAGGGTCTGGGGAAGTGGGAAGGGAGCATTATTGTTTAGCAAGCACAGAGATTTGTTGGAGTTGATGAAAATGTTTTGGATATAAATAGTGGTGATGGTTATTCAATATCATCAATGTATTTAGTGCCACTGAATTGTATATTTATGAATAGTAAAAATAATAAATATTATGTGTATTTCACCACAGTAATAAAAGGAAGATTATGAAAAAACAACTTACATGAAGAAAAAGCAGTAAAAAGTACTGTTATATTCCCCTTACTTAAGATAACTACAGTTATGCTTTGATATGAAATCTTTCTGCACATTTATAGGTCAATAAAAATATAAACACGCACTGTGTATACATTTTTTATTGCACAATAAACATATTCCCACATCTTTAAAAAATTAAGGCTAAATAATGATGTATTCAGGTAAGCTGAGAGGGGTTGACATCAGCAAACCTACACTGTACGAAATGTTGAAGGAAATTCTTCAGATAGAAAAAATAACACATGATGGAAACTGAATATAAAAAGAGAAAGAGTGCCAGAGAAAGTAAACATATAGTTAAATATGAAAGACTTTTCCCCTCATTATTAATTTCTTTTAAATTGAAGGACTCACTTTGAATATGCAAAAGCAAAAATATAGAAACTTAAGTTACCCACCCAAAAAGAATGTTTTTCTATGTTTTTTTTATATTTAACCTTTATTTGTCATTATATGTTAGACATATATTATGAGAAGCCTACTGGTTAAGTTTTAAAAGTTTACAGAAATGTTTCTCTTTTTGAATCAGGATAGATTTTAAGAGAAAATTGAACAATAGCTCAAATCCATTCAATTAAAAACAAAATTAACTTAAATATTTTGCACATACATTTTATGAGTATTAGAAAAATCTTAAGACTTGCAAAATAAAGTTTCCATTTCTTAAAAAAAGATAAGCCTAAGTTCCTTTACAGATTCACAAATGTGACTATGTACACATATGCAAGCATCCATACACACGCACATGCACACAAAACAGACATGTTTACTCAGTTTGAATTATAAGAGGACGTATGATATTCAGGGTAAAAAGAAGGACAAAGAGATTTCAAGTCTACAGAGTCCAGAAAGATCTGTCTGACAACAAATAATAAACCTATTTAAATTGTCTCCTTCCTCATGGTAGAGAGCATATGGCTGTGAGGTGCACTGCATTAAACCAGCACACATGGGGGAGGTCACCACGTACATCCAACCGATACTAAGTGGGATGTCATTGCACTGCACAACAGAGCTCAACATCCTTCCTCACTACTCCAGCCAAAATTTCCCTGTCCATTCGCATCTGTAATGGCGCTGGCAGTCTGCCCTGGTAGTGATTTAGAATTGTTCCTGCAAACTTCCTTACTTTTGAGGTTATTTGACAAGTCTGAGACTCTCTACATTTTGATTCCAAAGTTGATTCATGTTATCAATCACACATTATTTGTTTGAAAAATGAAGACCTTATAACTTCATTCCTTTGTTTTATTGTGAAGAGGGCGGCAAGGTTTACAGTCTATAATTTGGAAAAGAATCAATTTTACTGCCTCGTATTCAGCCATGAATGCAGCTTCTGTGCAATAAATTTTTCAAAAAAATAAAACGAGCCCAAATATGAATCCCTTGAGCTCCTACTTACTTATGTTATTCTAGTATTTCCCCTCACTAAAACCTAAAATCCCCACCTAAAATTCCTTGACGCAAGGAACACATTATTAGCTAGCTTTCTCTTCAAAGAGTGGGACCTGAATAATCCTCTTGGCAAGTGACCAGGAAATTTAGGCCTCTGGTCTTTGTCATGTAAACCAAGAAAAAAATCATACATCTAAGTAGCTATCTTTAAAAGAATACATTCAATTCTATGAATATATGAAAAGTAAAGAGTCAACATGTTGTAGTTTCAACTATTTCACCAAAAATAAGGAGACACTATTGATAATCCTATCGACTTCCATTAGTAGCAATATGAAAGACTGTAAGATCTTGAATACCTTTCTCTCTCACTCTTTCCAGATAATCAGAAAACCAAAAGGCTAACCTCAGTAACTTTGAAAAATTACTTTCCTAACCAAAGCAAGTAATAAATATTAGAACTGGCAGGGGGTCATTTTTCCAAAGAATATGTAATTTAGGATTAGTTTAATATCTCTGTTTGCCAATATCTAGGTGATGAGATAGATTCAGTCATGCAGACAACTGGCTAAAATGCCAAACAGAAAATAAGCAAGCTAAACTCCTCTTCATCAGAATGGGAAAAGAACAGGTAAAGAATGGCATGGAAAGACAAGCAGAAGAATAGCATTTCTCACACCAGACAGCTACTGAGATGGTATTATGTCAAAGCCACTTGGCTACACTAGGGTTCTATATTCGTGCTGTCTCTGCTGTATCTTTTTCAGGATAATTTAATATATTACTTAAATCTATTTCTTGTTTTATATAGTATATCTGACTTCCTACAAATTCAATTTATAGAAATAAATTGAATCTCCTAGATTTCCTTCCAATTCTCTTCCTGTATGCCCATCATAAAAATTTGTCATCAACATCTGTCATTGAAAAAGACAATACATTTTTTTCCATAACACTCATTAAACCAGTGCTTTTTCTGTAATAAGTAGATTTTAAAAAGAGTGATTTTAGTTATAGTTATTTAACTAAAATTCTCTACATAACTATTTAGTGTAATTGAACAGAGAGAGAAAGAAATGAAAGCCTAGGTCAAAAGAAGTTATTTCAAAAGAAAATATCAAATAAATTGCCTTTTGGAAACTTTTTATTTAAATAATTATGCAATACTATGCTATAGTTTTGTTTGATATTTTGATCATTATTTTCTTGTAAAGACTTGGGGTTTTTTCTTTTCCGCTTAATTGGCTAATGACTTCACCAGAATTCTAAGATTATGTCTGCTCTTGATCTTCCATCTATTATCTACAATCTTTTTCTTTCTAGAAATGCTCTTCATTAATCCCTCTAAGTTCACTTTCAAACTGGATCTTCCTATTATGAGTCTTTATTCTGCCATGTTTCAGATTAACAATGTTTTCAATGGTATTTAGGAAATAAGGTGTTTTCTTACAAAATGTATGCCAGGTTCTAGAGGAGGCATATTTTCCTCATGTGAGAGAGAACTTCCAATGATCTCTCTAACCCCTTCTCAGTTTCTACCTTTGGTTGCAAGAATAACCTTGCTGGCAGACAGCATTCTTGAGTAAGGCTCAAGGTGGCTGAAAATTGGTTCCCTTCTATCTGTGCTTTTCTTGCACAGAAAATTCATACATTACTATGTGTCTGTTTATGTGTGTGTAAAACAGGACTCTAAATCCCACTTCTGGCAACAGAACCTTATCTACATGAAAGCTGCTGAGTTCCTAACGAGGGCCACTACATTAAATCAGTGTCAACATAGAAGAAGTGTGCAATTTCCACATACAATGAAACGTTAGCCAAAAGTATAGCAGAGACAGTATGTGTGCTAATGGATCTATGGGTACCTATGAGTCTCTGGCTAGAAGCCCTAGTTCTTGCTCTTTTAGGAGCTCTCATACTGGGATTCATTCTACAGTGATGGCCTAAACATCTGCCAGGGAAAGAAAGAATTAGTGCCTATAAGGCAACTAACGGACCATCACAGACATCCCCTAGAGGTTAAAGCATTATGGCCTTCTTTCAATAGTTTCTCTTTTTAAGGGATGTAGGGGCAGGCAGTAAAGTATTGCCTTATTGAATGACTGATCTACATCATTGCTGAGGCCATGATGTACAGATAAGAGAGTGGAAGCTTTATTTCTTGGTCTCTTTTCATTGGACATAATTTTGATGGGGTTCCTCTTTGGCCTGACACTGCTCTTCTGTCCTCACATGCTTCCTTGGTCTGAAACCTGTGGGCCTCAGCCTGGTCAGCCAGGAGCTTCTTGTGAGCCTTCAAGAGGATCACTTGTTTTCTAACACATTCCTTTCCACCTTCAGGTACAGATAGACACAGGTGCAGCACTGTCTTCTTAGAGCCATAAGTATCTTCAGCACAGAATTCTCATCCCCCTCATCCAGGTTACCTACTCAGGCATGCTAGCATCAGTACAGGCATTAGCTTACCTATGACCATATATGCCAGCCCGTCCAGCTGGCCAAGGTATTTTTCCTGCACTGAACCAGGAATGGACAGTCACAGACTTGCAGATAATCATCCCATCTTTGATCAGCACCTGGATCTGCTGACAGAAGTTGGCACTGGCAATTTCATTGGTTTTACTGGGGTCCAACAAGAGCTTTATGCCAGAGCACTAGACACTGGAGGCAGTGTAGGCATCAGTCTGCTCTGAAGCCTGAGAGACTCATGGCCTTAGCATCAGAAAAAGGAGAGCTTGTTTACATATGTAAAGATTTTCTCAAAGCTCTCCTTACTTAGCTGGCAGGGTGCTATAAGACCTCCCCTTTCTCCATGCCATCAGATGTTTTCAGTCCTCTAAAGGAATTTATGTGCCCTTCCAGCCAGCCAAGGTATTTTTCCTGCATTGACCTCAGGAATGGACAGTCACAGACTTGCAGATAATCAGCCCATCTTTGATCATCATCTGGATTTGCTGATAGAAGTTGGCCCTGGCCACTCCACACAGCCTGTGGTATGTATATGTGTGTATATATATTCATCCTATTTGTTTTGCTTCTCTGGAGGATGTTAATATACCTCTCAGCTCTGAATACTACCAAGCCAAAAGATGGAAAGTTGTGGTGGACACCAGTTCGCACCATCCAGATTTCAGGTCTGAAATTAACAATTATTCTCCCAGTTGCTTCAAGTGACACCAGAAAGTAGTCCTCAGCTATCACTTTTTAGGGAATAACTTGCTGAAGGCAAAACCATCTTACCCAGGGACTTACCTTCTTCCAGGAGCATCTTGCCCAATGAATGATCAGTGCAGAATTATAAAGGCTCAGTCCCTTCAACTCAACTCAGGACAACTCTGATGAACTGTCCAGAGACGAGGCTCGTCAGTGAGTTTGCACTGCAGCCCATCTTTCACCTCTGCCAATCCTGCTTCCTTCCTCTCTTTTTTCATTGTCCTTCCTCTCTTTTTCATTGGTGTTTTTCCTCAGAACATTCCCTGATAAATGGCCTGGATACTAACCTGCATCTTAGATTCCCTTTCTGAAAATTTTCAGCTGGCAACAGTCATCCTTTTTCTGCCCAGATAACATGTTGCATTACCCTTCTTCCTGCTCAGATGGGTCCAGCATACATCAGCAATCTGCTCCGTAAACCAGCATCCAACCCACAAATGGGATGCCGGTCTCCTCTTCCCAAATGCATTCCACTTCTACGGACGATTTTCTCGAAGTTCTCCTTACTTAGCTGTCAGGGTGGTACAAAACCTCCCCTTTCTCCCTGCCATCACAGATGTTATCAGTCCTTTACATTTGAAATTTTCCTGCTCATTCATGCCACCAAAATCACAAGTATACAATTCAAGTTCTCCAAAAGGACTTCCTACTTTGCTGTCCTCCAGGAATGGTCCCAAGAGAGCCCTCGGACATGCAGGGCAGCACTCTACCAGAAGAACAAGATTCTGCTAGGTGTCATGCTTCTCTAAGAATGTTTCTCCTCACCTTCCCCATCACTCGGCTTGGTGCACACCCTCTCCCCTCTTCTTTACAAACCCAATAAAAATGATTTGAAGATCATTTGTTAATTTTAAGTGTATGTTGCATTATTTTATGTGTCCAAATATTCTTTGGTTATTATACTGTCAATATGTCTGACAAGTTTTCACTTTCTCTCCATCTCTCTGCCTCAAATCTTTTGCTCCCCTTTGCATACAAAAATAAATCAACATATAGTTTTACCACGTTTAAAAATGCTAGTGAGAATTGCTACCAGGCTCTGCTTTTGGAGTTGTTTTACTCTAAGGCCCAGTTGTAATCATGACCAGATATTTTAAGATGGCTAGCCTAGGTCAGGGGTGCCTGACCAGGGCTTTTTCCCATGGACTAGGGTTCTCTATTCAAAGCTAAATGGCCCTTGCCATCATTTAGAACAGAGCATGACTATTTAAGTTAATTATCCAACCTATAAAACCTAGATCTTCTGTATCTCACTGAGCCCAGAAGGAAGTGATGAAATGAATCCTTGCTGGAGTGGTTTCTGTGGAAGTGGTTGAAATGAACTGGCTTATAAACTTGTTTCACATGTGCCTCATGAAATCAAAGCCCTCCACCTCCTAGTCACCAGGCAGAAGTACATCCATTATCCATAGAATGCCTGCTTGCTTAAACAAAGATAAAGTAATATAATAGCCTATCTTCCTCTAGCTTCAGACTAGAGATTTTATCTCCCTCAATAACATAGTCAAATAAATGAATTTTATCTTTGCTTTAAACATATATTTTTGCTTAAATCTTTGATCATGTTTTTTGTTCTCCCTTTTTTGAAGCTCATTTCAATGACATTATTCTTTAATCTTAAAATCTCTTGGTTAAAAATGCTCCACCCTACTGATTAGATTCCAAAGTTTCTTTCACACCATCAGTAAAATGTCTCAGTAGGTAGCAAACAGACAATATCATTCAAGCATTTCTCAATTAGTTAAGGAACTTTTGATGCATCTCATTTATTGTTCTCCATGAACAAAACATCTTAGAAATATTTTCTTCAGGTTAAGGGGCACATTTAGCATAATAGCTAGCCAAATTTGTATATAATTAGATCATATGGGGATTGGGGACTTGTATTACTACGAATGCATATGATATGAGTAGTGCTTGCTAAATCATGACCCACTGAGAAAGAAAAATAATTGAGAAAATGACCTTGGCACATTAGAAAAGAAAGCATAGAGGCTTTTGACAGCATAAAGTAATACAATTACTAGTAGGCTAAAGTTTGTGAGAAAGAATCTATAGTCACGTGGGAAGGAAAAAAATGTAGCTGACTTAAACTGCTGGGGAAAGACTTTGGGCTCCCATATGAGGCACATTCTATTTTGAATGATTTATGAAAAACAAAAAATAAATTATGTGGGATACTAAATGAGTGGTTAAATTAGATATCTGAAAGCTATGTATGCCATGATTATCAACAAATTAAACTTTTAGGAAAGCATATAGGGTCATCAGATGAACAACAGTACCAGTCACCATTGTGGGACAGAATAAAAGAGAAATATTTTGGAAGGTTAGGTTTAATGTGTCTATCATTTGCATAGTAAATTTAATGCACCTATGTATGTGTAGAGTTAGACACATCTGTCTTCTGTTCTATTATTTGCTAGTTGAATGATCTTGCCCAAAATATTTACCTTCCTCTGCTAGTTTCCTAATGAACAAAATGGGGTCAAGTAGTGTTGGACCTTTATAAAGATTCAGTGAGACAATCTATGTGGAACAGTACCTGGCATACAGTAAATATTTATAAATTTGAAGATATGTTATCAGTAATTTTGAGAATATGAGTGCTTGGGATCTTACTGAATGTCCAAAGAGGGTTTTAAGACAAAGAACATTTTTATGAATTCTTTAAAAAACAGGTGAAATCCCAGAGAAGAAAGCAGCAAATGATTTAGTCTTTTCCGCATCTTTCCATCCCCATCTTCAAATGCTAACTTCTGGTGGCTGCTCTGGAAATTCCTCTCTCTGAGGAACTCAAACTTTGCATAATCATCTGTCTTAAAAACTTAAGTGTAATTTTTGGACGAATTGCATATAAAAGCATGATAATAGTTCAAAATTCCTTAAAAAGATGGGGAATTCAGTTTTGTTCCTATTACCCAGTTAGAGATCCACTTGTCCCTCTGGACACACAGTATTTGAAAGATGGTACTGTAGGCCAAGGACATTAACACCTGTGACTAGAGCAGTACTTGCTCACACTCCAGCCAGGCAATGAATCCGGACAGAGCATTTTATTTCTAATTGCTAAATGTTTATTCTTAATATCTTTTGTCTGGTTAGTCCCATGGAAGAATATGGTCATTTGAAACAAATGATCTAATTAAAAGTTTCTTTATGCAAATTTGATTAAACCATGAGACATATCAGATTATCATGATTTGTATTTAATTTTTTCCACCCTTCCTTGATATAAGTCCACACAGATTCATAAAGAAAAAAAAACATGATTTTTTCCTACTACTACTAAGCCACTAAGAAAATTTAAGCTTTAAAAGTCATTACACAGATCAAATACATATAATAAAGAATTGGAAATATCTTTCTACTCTAAGGTAGTATTCCCATTTAAGAACATTTTCTTGGGTAAACGTGAAATGCCACATATTCATTGCAAACCTACTAGTTAAAAATAAATATTTCTAAATTACCCAGGAATTAGGAAATAAGAACAACAAAAAAAGGATTTATTTTATGTGAATTGACAAAAAGACCAAAATGCTTCTATGGTATTAATTATACATTATTAAATCTGGGAAAAATTTAATTATTGAAACATTAATTATTCTTTACATCATTTTACTGGTAGATGACACTTCTCATGACTTGGAGCATGAACTCTTTTTACAAAGCTCTTACACCCAACAGACTTAGCAAACACCAACAAAGCAAAGGCAAGAAGACACTCTGAGGTTCCAATCTGAATCTAACAGCTAAAATTTTCAGGAAGTGAGAAAGTGGGGCTTGGTTCAAATACCCAGCATGTTGTCAATACTTAAGTGACACCCGTTTATAGAACAGATACTAAAAAACACTGCTTTGCCTAAGGAGTGTTTCTTAGCAGAAAAATTAAGTGTCTTCAGGATCAAATCTACACAACTTATAAGCAAAGTCAATGCTCAGGGGGCGGAGTAAACACAATGCAGTGTCACTTGGTACTGAACATTTAAGTTTCTGCAGTTCTGTTTGCTGAGGTTAGCTGGGTGAGTGTTAAGCTTCTGATTTCTAGCATGAAACATCATTTTAACAAATTCTGTATCTGTACTGCACAGTGATTTTAGCTGACTAAATGCATTTGGAAGGCTCTAGCCCAAGCAGAGGGGTCTTAGTCTACATGAGAACAGAAGAGATGCTCTAAAGGCATCTGACTACTACTGTAGTCCCTGCTGGATGCATCTGGCCCAAAATGAGAATTGAAAAAATGAAACTGGAGAACGGAATAGTAAGAAAACTATAAAGGCAGCTCAGAACCTGTAACACAGCCAGCGGAGGGCCTTTAGTTTAGTGATACCTCTCTGCCAGGTCTGTTCCTTTGCTTTGTCCTGGCATTGCTCCCTTGGCTCACTTTGTTTTACTGTCTTCTGCTTTTACTTTTGTTTTGTTTCATTTTCTTGAAACTTTTTAAGTCACTCTCATTCTTTCCTTTGCACTTTATCTAATTTCTACTTTTTTGTTTCTATACTTAAACTCCTTTCATCTTTTACTCTCCAACCCCCACATTTTTTTTTCTGTGAGCAGTAATATTTTACATTGATTCCTCAGTTCAATTTCAGGCTTCTATTTCTTTGTCTGACCCTCATTAACTAATGGGTCCTATTCTTTTCAGTCTCTAACATATGAATCTGAACATCCCTGTGAGGCAAATATTAGAGGGATCAGAGAACCTGAGAGACCTGGAATGCAGTGTAGGATGCAAGCTTCTAAATGAAAATGGAGAAGTTACTTAGCCAATTAGAAAACTGAGGTTAATAATAGCTTCTCTTCTTTCTGTACTGAAAGGAAATATACTATTAAGGAAAGTCTGCCAACCACCCTGTCGTGGATTTAAAGTGGGTGCATTGTGTCTCTCTGTGTTGTCTGTATAAGAGAGAATGAGCCAGTGCCCGTGAGAATGGCCACATCATGCAGTGCAGAGCAGGATCTCACATGCACACATACCTACTTCCTTCTGAGTCATATCTGATGAGCCATCTGTGTACAAACGGAAAATTATAATTTACTATGACTAAAATTAATATACTGGATTTGAGACACAAAGATCAAAGTTTTACAAGTAGTATCCTTCTGAGCCTTGATGACAACCCTAGAAGGGGATTCTAGCTTTACTGTCCAGTTTATATATGAGAGAACTGAAGCTTCAAGAAGATGAGTAATTGTTCTAAAGACACACAGATTTCAGGTGTAAAAAACAACTTCTGACTCCAGATATAAAGATATTAACTATAAGGATTCACCATCTCTTCAGAAAATCTCTATGTACATACTACACACACATATACACACAGTAGTAAAACAACAATATTGCAAATAAAGCTAAAATGTTTTAAATGGAATTTTCTTCCACTGAGCCCATGGATAGGAAATGAGGTTTCCAGACGGTAAAGTGAGGTAAGTATTCTACATAGTATATTCAAGGAAACAATTTCCTAAATACCTGCTACTGGATCAATAAACAGAAGCTTTTTTGATGATATGGGCTATATAGGTCCATCTGTTGGTAACATCATATCCTCTTTTACATTTATCATTAAAAGCACATATTAAATGTTCACTGCAGCCTTCTCACTTTAAGTTGGTAAAATGGCCTGAAGTTCCAGCAATTTTAACTCCTTCTGGGCCTGCAATTATCCCTCTGAATTTATCCTCATAGAATAGAAAAACTTTTATTTGAATAACATTAGTTTGTACATTTTATACTTTTATGCACACGAACCACATCTTTCTAATGTTTTATCAAGACAGTATTGGAATGTAATAACCTAACCTTAAAAATGGTAAAACTCAGATGCAGAATGAATAACCTGTGTGAAATTACTGTAATGATCTTAATAGTCAAGAAAGACTGCTAAAACTAAATAGTACATGCATTAATGTCTTTACCTTATTTTTATTTTGACTTTTCTGGGAAAAATAAATTCTGATAACAAGAATGAATTATTAAAATTTAAGTGTTTTTTCCCCAAATCCAAACTGAACTGAATTTGTATACAATTTGTAGTCACCGTTGATCTGATCTTCATACCAAAAACAACTATGTGTAAAATGCTAGTGAAAGACAAACATTATAATTAGCACTTGGTTTTTAGATGTGGACGAAGCCTCTTTTGTGGTTGTTCTTTGCTTTTATTTATTTAATTTTTAATTTTGGTCAGTCACCTGGCTATTAAAATTTGGTTTGTGTCTACTAGATGTTCCATCTTTGCATGAGAGGTTATTTCTGATACTGCTTTCCAAGATTCCAAATACTTTTTTTCAAATAGTTTTAATCATTATCTCAGGTTTTCTTGAATAGTCAAAATTCAGAAATCTTATCTCTGACTTAGAAAATATTTGAATAAATTCAGTCTGAAAGGGTATATCAAGCCCGATTTTTAAATAAATATTAATAAATGGTATCTGCCTTAGAGCACAGATAAAACTGATAATTTGATTTTCATGTAATTTCTAGTTCAGTTTTATTAAAGTACTTCTACATATTAAAATATATTTTTAAAGACATAAAATAGGGTAAAATTGTCACTATTTCAAGATAAAGTGATTTTATTCATTGTCAACCTGAAAGAATCAACAGAGAAGCAGAGAGTTTGGTAGGACTATATACAAAAAACAGGTATTAGAAAACATAGTGACAAAAAATTGTAAGTAAGAAAGCGATACTAAATACCTTCTAATAAAGGTCAGAAATGTGAATATTTTTAAATAAAAATTTTAAAGTACTTGAATAAATGGGACATTTTCTTGAATAGAGACTCCACATTGTACATCACAATTGAATTTCCAAAAATTATCAAACTTTTGGTCAAAACATCATTTTTGTCAAAATGTGACAATCAATTTGATACTCTCAGTGAGGAGAGCATACCATTAGGAGAAACCAGCCTTAATTAGTGAATATATATATACATCAGTAAGTTAAAGTGAACAGAATAATGTGACAGGGTGCCAGAATGGATAGGCAGATCGATGGGCCAAATTAGAAAGCCCTAATGACCCAGTATATATAGATTTAGTATATGATAAAGATGGCAATTAAATCAGGAAAAAAATTATTTAAAAGATTTTAAATGAAAAAATTAAAAATCTCTTAAGAACAGATGTTTTTAAATTGCTGTAGAGAACTCTACGGGAAAATAAAGCTAGATCTTTACATCAGTTCTTAGAAATATTTTTCAAGTTAAAAATAGGATTTTTGCAAAATAATGTGCAAGTACTAGAAGAAAAAAGTTCTAGTTGTAAAAAGTAATTCTGTAGTCAAGAATTACTTTCTAAGAAAGCACAAATCTGAGAGTAACAAAAGAAAGCTCTGATACATTTATTTCAGCAGTTTCATCCCAAAAGTCCTAAGATAGCTCATTATTAATTCATCATTGAATAAGTATGCATGGTGCATACAGTGTTTTCCATGTATGTTTCTAAACAACAGGGAAATGGCAGTGAACACATTAGGCAAAATCTTCTGTCCTGTGTAATTTCTCTAGGAGTAGATAAAGATACATAACTGGATATATCATGTCAGATGGTACTAATTGCTATGAACAAAATTAAGCAGGAAAAAATGGTAGTAATAAAATTTTTTGAATAAATGAAGGAGACTGAGAATATGCAATATTATCAGGGGTATGAAGAAATGTATTTCCATATATTACTGGTGAGAGTATTCATTGGTATCATCTCTTTAAAGAAGAATTTACTCAATTGTTAAATGTGTAAACCCTTTGACTCAGCACTTCTGCTTTAAGGTATTTACCCACATGTCTATTTGGGCATAACTCAGGAATATGCAGACAGGGTTATTTTTACAGCATTTTTTGTATGGGAGGAGGGAACTACCTGTAAACAACTATGTTTCTCAGTATGCAATGGGTTAAATGAAATACAAGCATCCATAGAAAGGATGACTACATCTATTTAAAAGAATAAAGCAGATTTGTTGTGATAATCTAGAAAACTGCAAAATAGAAAGCAAATGATAGAACAGTTTGTATGTATTATCCCTCTGGTATAAAGCAAGATACATCCATGTGGTTGTGCATATGCCTGCAAAAATTCTGGAAGGATACATAAAGTTACTTCTGGGGAGTAGGATGGATGCCTTGAGAATGAGATAGACTCATTTTTCCTTGTTCTGCTTAAAAATTATATTACTATGTGCATTGTTATTTTCATAGAAATAATAAAAAGCATGTTAAGCACTGAAGCAAATATTGTTCATTTTGTGCAAAAAGCTGAAATGCCCTCATGACAATATTGTATTAGATTAGTGATCAAAATAAATATTGAATTTGTCCTATGAGGATGCAGGTACAAACAAATCATGCCAACAAATCCTCTATGCGTTCTAAATTATATTGGCTGGATGACTATAGCAATCACATTACAAGCATAATTAGTAAATTGATATCTCAAACTATAATTTTAAAAAAATGACAGACTACATCACAAACTGTTAGTCCATTTGGGCTGCTGTCACCAACTACCAGACTGGGTGGCTTCTAAACAACAGACATTTATTTCTCTCAGTTCTGGAGGCTGGAAAGTGTAAGATCAAGAAATCAAGAGATTTAGTGTCTGGTGGGGGCCTACTTCCTTTTCAATAGCCATTTTCTTACTCTATCCTTATACGGCAGAATGAGCAAGGTAGCTTTCTGGGGCATCTAAGGACACTAATTCCATTCATGAGGGTCCCACTTTCATGACCTAATAACCTCCCAAAGGTCTGATGCCTCCAAATGCCATCACACTGGGCATTAGGATTTAACATGTGAATTTGGGGTGAGGGACACAAACATCCAATCTTTAGCACAAACAAACCATTATCATCTTTAAATTATACAGCAGTTTTAGGACAGTTATACAACATACACTGCAGTTATTTGACACTGACATACAGCATTGTTACATGCCTGGAAAATGATACAGCATTTGTTTATGAATCTATCACATTAATAATATTTTTTAAGTGAGACTGTTATTCACTCGTGACATACCAGTTGAGAGCTACTATGATTCTCATTTGCCTCAAATTTTGTGGATCTATTGTTTGGTAGATTCTCATTTTAAGGCTGTCTTCACACCCAGCTATTATCAATTCTTATTGCAATAAGTAGCTATTGTGTTAGTAAAAAAGCAATTCCCCTAAAATGACAATGGCTTACTATACATTGCAATGTACATGGACATAGAAAACAAATGTTCTAAAATTGCCTAGACAGATAAATTATTTTTGCGGTGCTGTACTACAATCTGATTAATAATGAGGAAGTTTAGTGACTTGGAATCGTATAAAGCTGACTCTCTTCTCCTCTCTGGTGTAGCACTGCAATAGCTTATTTTATTGAGGTGGTAATAAAGGCTGTATGACCAAAAAAATAAAAGGAGGGGGAGGCTATATGACAAAGCATCAACTATTTTTCACCTAAAGCCCAACTGATTTCTGCTAAGGCAATGTAAATTCTGTGTGTGTTCTCATTTATTCAAAAGAACTCATGAGAAGCAATTACTTAAATTTGGAGGAATGCTGAAGAGAGATCATCTGATAATTTAAAGATGCCCATAAAGAGTCTTAGGTTTAAAAGGGTAAAGAATACATAGGGGATTTTGACATCTTATGAATGAGTCTCGTTTAAAGATAATTCTTTTCATATGAAATTTTTACCCAGACCGATCAATCACTTCTACAGAAATTGCTCAACAAGCATATGAAGAATGATCATTGCCAGGAAGTGAAACATTCCTACTTGATAAAAAATAAAACAATAGTATATGTTAATTTGCTGCAGAAAATTCTAAATAATTAAAACTCAGAAAGATACAAATAGTAGCCTCACATTTATCAGGAAACCTGTCACATAAGGAAAATTATGTTTGATGTAAAAACTGTTGAACTATCTTTCGCATAATTCTTCACATTTGCATATAATATAAAAAGTGATTTCTAAATGGGATAGAGAAATCCTAGTAGACTACCTATGACTGGAGGTAGTTGGCAGTTTTCAGGGACTATTCCTTGCCCAAAACTATCCCCTTTTCTCAGATTTGCAATTATTTTTCCTTTGCTTATTTACATATTTATATCTTTGCAGCTTATATCCTTAAAATTTCTCAATAGTAATTTTAAAAATTCTTACTTAAATCATTTGGATACCATGGTACACATACACATTAGTAGTGCCAACCTTCTTTAGTCTGATCCAGGCTGGGCCACAGAACTGTAGGAAGGAGCAAAAGCTGGACCTAGGAAAGGTGGTTCCAGGAAGTGCCCAAGGGTAGGGACCCAGGAAGTACCAGGCAGAAGGGCAGAGTGCAACTGCCTCAAGCAAGGTTTTGACAGGTGTGATCAGAGGCTGAGGTGGAGGGGAATATAACCTGACTGAAGGAACAATCATGTGATCAGGCAGAACCATACTTCTAGTAATCTTTGCTCTTACTGCATATAATCACCAGCAGTTTGGGAGGCAGTAGCCCTTCCCTCCAAAGGAGGAAGCATAACCAGTCTTCAGGAGAGTTTAAGGATATCAGAAAATTACACTGCAATCCGGAGAAGAGCGTCAGTGTGGATTGAAAAGTGAGGTATTTATCCAGATAACTGAAGACTGCATGTGGTACTTACGGCTTTGTTCCACCTCTAACTTTTCAGCTTGGTAGACCAACATGGAAAGAGAAGGGTCGCTGCAACTGCTGGGCTCTTTGGGCCCCAGAACATATACACCACGTAGGACACCAGATCTGGTTGGCAGCACAGGATGACTGCAAGCCCTATCAAAGGGTAGTGCCGGATGCTGAACCTGTCTGAGCAGGATAGGGTCTGGGTCAGAGGTAGGCCTGCTAATCAATACTGCCTGGAGAAGCTGGGAAAGATACTGGGAAAGCACGGGCTTGGTCATTGAAGAAATTGCTAAGGACCCGCAGCTTACAGAATAAAGTCCAAGTCTTCTGTCTAGCATTCACGGCCTCACCAAATGTGGCTTCAAATCAGTTTTTCAAAATTATCTTGTACTAATCTATGTTTCCCATTTTATGATCTAACCAAATAAATTTTGTGGCATCTTCCATTCATCTCTTAGTGTCTTTTGTGCAGTTTCATGGTATTTTTCCACATCTGGAATGTCCTCCCACAGCTCCCTATCCTCTTAGCCATGTGTTCAAAACAAATCTGTTGAAAGTTCTGCTCAAAATTATCCAACATTCTCCATAGAACTGACACTGAGCACCACTTCAGCAAATAATCTTCCCTTTACTCTCTGACATATCATTTCCTACCTTGAGTAATAAAACCATCAATTTACATTTATTTCCCTTTTTCAAGTCTGTAAGATTTTGAGGAAAGATTCCATAATTATATGCCCCACATTTCTTCAAATAGAGCTTCACAAAAATTTTCTTAATAAACATTTAATATTTTTCAACTTTACCCTATTAACCATATGTTAAACCAGTCTGATAGAAATAACACAGGCAATTCATTTCTGACTATCATAGTATGGACATTATTATTGTTTTGACTATATGTAGCATGAACACCAAAAGCAAAACCTATTAACTTCCTTTTCTTAAGAAGATTAAAATTAATCATGCTAAGATTTTCAGGTAACTTGAATGCTGAGTTGGAATATTAACCAAAGTACTGACTATATAACATTTTAATTCGTCACTGTCTCTGCCCTTTTCTCTTGCCATTGTATTAGTGTTTCCACTGGCAAATACTGAAAGTGACTGGTAGTTAAGTAATCAGTAATGGACATAATACAGCAGTTGAATTTAGAAGCTGTGTCTGTGAAAATCAATGT
This sequence comes from Manis pentadactyla, assembly GCF_030020395.1. Taxonomy (NCBI): domain Eukaryota; kingdom Metazoa; phylum Chordata; class Mammalia; order Pholidota; family Manidae; genus Manis; species Manis pentadactyla. The sequence continues at coordinate 62,958,525 of NC_080020.1, forward strand.
TCACAAAAGCACCAAGCCAAGTGCACTTATCTGGAGTCACTGCACATCAAACAAACCCTCCCTATGTCTGGGGAAACTCCACCAAAAACAGAGAATATTCCTTCAACACATAGAGAATATTACTAGTCTCCAGAGGTTAGTTGAAGGGACATTATAAAGGCTGATAAATTCCAGACTTTTTACTGCTTTTTTTTTTTCTACAACTATTCACCATGTTTTTGTGCATTTTGATTTCTCTTTCAAGTGTGTATTTCTCTCAGTGAACAGATTCTCCCAGGCCTTTAAAAATGATTTAATTCTTAATACCAAAAGCTCAGCAGTCTTGAACAGTTCTGCAACACAAACCATAGCATATGGGTCAAGATTGAAAGGACTGCAGTGAAGAAGCAGAATTCTAGAAAGGGATTACTTGGCACGGAGGAATACTATAAAATGAGGATCACTGTAAATGATGAGTTAGGAGCATCCCATTTCCATTGTCCACTTCATTCGCTCAAGTATGTTGTTCCTTTCAGAAATAAAGGATGTTTTGTCAAGTTAAACAATAAGAACTCTGCTATTTTACAGTGGGTAATAAATCAAAACTTATATTGTTAATATCCAGATTTAACAGCTAGGATAGTAATGGGAATTGCCTTTGTTGCCTTGGAACCCTGTTTAAATGACAATTTATAAGATCGTTTGGGGCATATAAATTCCAGGAGGTCATGCATATTGACTAAATGGCATCAGTCTGACCCATAGAAAGACTGTTTGGCCCTGTGAGGAATGAAATCATCTGAACATCTTTACAGCATAGCAGACCAATTCCCAGCATCAAATAACTTCCAAGGCAATCTCTGGTAAATACAACATGAAAAATAACAGGATGTGGGTGTTTTATGTATGTATTATTTAGTAGCACTGTGGATAAGAGATTTATTTAAGAATGAGCTCATTCATCACTCCGGGGTAGAAAGGGGCCTGACTTTTACACAAATAATTTCTGCTGGAAATTTTTAATCTTTCAGAAGTAAGAGAATAAGAAAGTTTTCCAAAAGGAAATTGATATTACATCATGAAACACAAAGACTACATTTACCAGCACACAGGGTTGATTGCTATCTAAAGAATATTTTGTCACCGGTAAACTGAAAATGTTCCAATTTAGGAACTAAACTTACTATGGTACAGAAGCCATACACCCTGGAGAAAGATTATACACCTCTGGTCTCTCATTTATTTTGCTACTTTTTAGTCTTCTATTTATTCTTCAGCAATGTGTATTCTGTATGAAGAATTAAAAAAACAATTTCTGCTGTTAAGAATACCACTGAAAATACAGGAAAATTACTAATGCAATACAATTATAGTAAAAGGTACAGGAAGAGAAGAATTGGGATAAAATAAGAAACACATTTCTTCAAGTATTGTTCAAGTAGGCAAGCACAGACATGGAGCAGTAGCTATGAAGGGACGTGAAATCAAGAGAGTTTTGAAGAAATTACATGATGGCAGGAATGTTCCAATTAAGAAAGAAAATGATAGTGCAGGAAAAAAAATAGAATTTTTGGAGCAATATCCTTAATTATGCAAGATGGCTTATGCTCTGGGGCACAAGTGGGGAGGTTTGCCTTAGGTTAGGTGTGGAAAGACAATTCATCCATAGTAACAAGGAGGAAGAAAATATTGGCCTAACAGAAAGGCAGGTAGATAATGTGGTGGCAACCTGTAGAGGTTTTCTATGGTTGTCCCTTATTCTTCATAAAATAGAAATGAAGGTGTAACTCCAGGAGGAAAATATGTTTCCATCCCAGTGCAAATAACCTTTGAAGTCAAAATCAGTCAAAGGGAGAAATAAAATGGAAGGAAGCTGTTTATTGCTTACAAGCAGTCGTCCACTTCTGCTCTCCCACATCTCTCATGACTCAGCTGCAAAAGGATCCCACCAACACCTCTCCAGTCCAGATATGCATTTTCTTTCCAACTGCTTTGTAATCACCTATAGATATGGAGATGGGCTACTTCTCTCCACCCCTTGAAAACACCTACTGATATGGAAATGTACTAAGGCCATGCAAGGTATTCTGGAAATACTGCAACTTTACCCACAGAAGGTCATCAGATGAGAATGAGGATAGAATAGAAAAAATTCTAGGCATTTGAGGAGTGAAGGAAAGGTTCAGGAGATACCCACTAAGGTATCTGCCAAAGATCTCTGATTGCTATTCATGTGTTCATATACCCCCTTCTCTTAAATGTGAGCTGGACTTAGTGACTCACTTCTAACAAACAGAATATGGCAGAAGTGAGGAGATGTCACTTCTGTAAATAGATTATAAATAGAATAATTTTAATCTTGTCAGCCTGTCCTCTGGGAGAAGAAAGCTGCCACATTATAAGCTGCTCTTGGAGGGGTCTTCATGGCAAGGCACTGACGCCTCTTACCAACAGCCCCTGAGACCTGAGGCCCACTGACAGTCAAGTCATGGAGGTCAGAAATACAGACTCTTCCCCACTGAAGCCTCAGAAGGCTGAAGCCCTAGCCAACAGCTTGTATGCAGCTCTGTGAGAGACTTCTAGCCAGAGTCATCCGGCCGAAGGGCCCCTGGTTTCTGCCCATCAGAGACTGTCATATCATTAGTGTTTGTCACTTCAAGCAGTTTGAGACTGAGATTATTTAGGGGTAATGTTGGTAATGGCAAGGTCACATATTGTGACCACGGAAGTTAGCAGCTGGGGTATGAACGGTGAAGGACAAGAACATTGAAAGAGGGCATCCAGGGACTATGGGGCCAGGATGCAATAGGGGAATATCAAAATCAATAAGACATGACAGAAATAGAGTTGACATAGAAAGAATAAGTTAAGAATAATAATCTTCAAGAAATGGGAGAGTGTCCTCAGTATTGGTAGATAGCAACAATAATGGGTAGGGGTGATTTGATCTGTTGGTAAAAGAATAGAAACTGCATTTTTCCAGGACTTTGGATGATATAAACCATCCAAAAAGTGTAATGAAGGATTTCATTAAATATATCAACAATTATTCAAAAATACTGTCACTTGATCATTTGGAACAAAAATATCAGGGGTTTCCAACCTGCCCATTTCCTCCAAGAAACTCTCCCTTAAGGCTCAAATTTGAGATTATTACTCTCAGTTACCACCTGATACTTCTCCCATTACAAGACTTACCACCCATTAGGTGGTTGTTGTGTTGTTTGTGCTCTCAAAATGGACTCTACTGTTAACACTGCAAAGGCCATGTTTGTTGCATTCCAGTTGTACTGCCAGTACTAGCCAGTGCTTATAACATAGTAGGCCCTTCACAAACATTTAAGAAGGGAAGGGAAATAAAAGAAAGCTGGTTTTTGAGGTTGTTTTTCTTTTGCAAGCCATTTTAAAGGCATATATTATTGAAAACTACATCAGGTACTGTTCTAAGACCTCTGCACATACAATTCATTTAATCCTCACAATGCCCTTTAGAGATCAGTTTCACTACTCTTCCCATTATTCCAAATTAAGAAACCAAGAGGTGGAAATGCTTTCCAACATCACAGTAAGGAACAGGGAGAGCCAGGATTCCACTTCTGGCAATCAACCACACACACGAAGGTCAACACGCGGAACAGTGAAAAAGAATTCTATGACATGGTCCAACACATACCATTTTGAGCCCATTAGAAAACAAAGTTATTATTAATATTAAGAGAATGGAAGAGAGATAGTAGAAATACTTCACTGACTTCAAAGTGTTTCAACTACCAATGATGGTGAATTAAATAATTCAAACAACCTCAGTTATTTGGTGAATTAAATAACCTCAGTTATTTGGTAAATTAAACCTCAGGTGAAACAGTGAATTAAAATATCAGCATTTCTAGCATCATCAATCACTGAAAAATGAGTCAGCAGGCTTGAAGCAATCTGACAATATTTCTAAAATTGGTCATTTAAACAAAGTAAAGAACATAAATGAGCTGGACATGCCTAATCATGTTTGACTATCCTTGAACAGAATTCTGACGGAGATGAGGTTAAGATGAAATAAAAACTGATTCCGTTCATAATCAAACAAAAACAGCTATCAAACTAAAATATTACTGTTAGATTATTTCAGCAAATTTAATTATGTTTTCTAATATTATTTCAATGTACATTTTATTCATCCTTTGAAACTATCAGAAATGCCCTTAAACAGAAAATCTGCATCTCATAAAGATATACTATAAATTCAAGTTCTTTCTATATCCTGTAAATAGCACATGTGTCTTTTTCTCTCATCCTTACATTATCATTCAAAATTTCATGGAGACTAGAGTTACTTAATTATATAAAAATGGGATGGATTAGATTATTCAGTTATTTCCCTCTTCTTATGGGATTCCAAGAGGCATATGAGAGAAAAACTTACTATGATTGTGGTATAATTATGACGTCTGTTAAAATTGTACTATAACCTACTACTTTATAAGACCAGCATTTAAGAGACTCATAGAAGAAAACTGTATATGAGAGAGTTGTTTCAAAAGGTTTAACATCACTGGGGGTACATGAATATAGACAATGAAAAGGGTAAAAAGTATAGACTTATATTCCAGATCCTGAATGATTTGTATGGAAAATATCTCATTATGCCATCATTAGGCTGTTTTACTATAGCACTAAAATGAGTAATTTATACATTTAAATTTATGGATAAAGAATCAAGCTACCCAACAACAAATTACAGAAGTAAAGTAGTAAATACTTATGGAACATTATTAGAATTCTGGATTGTTTGGGGACAGCATGATGCCTTACTCAAAAAGCACATCAATAATAAATGGAACAAATATTAAAAAATAGTGATAGAAGAATTTTGCAATACATTCCTAAAATAGGAAATAACTGTATCATTAAGTCTGGTAGTTGAGAAGTATTTTATAATGATGTTAATAAAGATGGCATATTTCAGTCCAGGTACACACTATTGAAGCCTAGCCAACTGAAAGATAATGTGCTTTCAGTTTTGCAAGTGTGCTTGAAAAGTTGGGTTTCCCCAACTGGTCCTCTGAAGAACATAGGTGTGTGTCTCAGCAGCCTTAGCATAAGTAAAATAAAAGCATTTAAGTTTGTCATTTTTCTCTGAGAGAGCAAAGGATAAGTACTGTAATATGGATGACAGAACCAAGGTTTCTTGTGTAAGTTACATATATGGATAAGTATGTGTGTTTATAGACATATGATTGTTACAAAAGCTGTGTTAATATAATATAATGCATACAGGTATAAATAAATATATAATTTAAGGAGAAGTTAAAGGAATAGGTAAAAAAATTGGAGGACAGATACGGAAAGTAAGAATAGGTTTGAAAATATGTTACCAACAGGAAAAGATGAAATGCTATACGATTCCATTTGGTCTAAAAATGAAAGTATTATAGCATTATAGCTATAATGAAATTTTGGAATCATCTTATCTAGTGGTTCATAACCCAAAACAGATTGCAGTGAAATTTGTTCTATATACAATATCCTGCATCCTACTGTAACCTCCAAATCAGGATTCCCAGGGTAAGACTCAGGGAGGGTTGAGATGTGCAGTTTTGATTAAAAATTTCTGATGGAATGCAGCTTCTTCATTTTATTCAACTAAGAAAGCAAATTCTAGTTCCCAGGAATTGCAAAAAAATAGTTTATTTAGTAATAAAAGATAAAAAGATATTTCCATCGTTCCCTGAAATAATACTGTAACTAACCAATCAAATCACCATAATACTGCATATTAATTATTTTCCTATTAATTTAGAAAAACTTAGAAATAACTTAAAAGAATGCAAGCAATAGGAAAGGAAGTCTTGATAAAATCAGTTTTTCTTCCTGTAGCAGGATTTGAAAATAGGCTCTTCTTTGATTTGGTATTTATGTGTACCACTACTGTCAGCTGGATGCAGCCTTTATTCTACAACTTTCCCCAGGTTTTAAAACATTGTCAGCCTGTATTTTCATCCCAAATTAATTTTGGTGTCCTTGGCAAAATGACAATTATTCTATCACTCTTTTTTGTGTGTGTTTTATTGCTATTGCTCCAATGTGTAGTAGTTAAGGTTAGTGGCACTGGGGTCAGACAAATCAGCCATCATTTGCTAATTCATAAGCCCATGTAAACACCTTGCCCCTTGGCTGTGCTCCTCTAGGTGGAAAGGTAGCCATGTTCTCTCTACTCATTCCTCCACAAACATACTGGACAGTATTATCTCAGGGACCACTGCTTAATCATACTCCCAAATTTCACTATTTCTTTCCATAATGAAACATCAGCAAGATACATATTGTGAGTGACCGTATTCCGTCCTGTATGGCTTTTCAAAGCCTTGTAGCCCCACTATGCAGCCAGCACAGTATACCCCAAAAACATCCTTCTGACCCACTACCTGACCCCAACCTTTGAAGCAGACTCTAAAGAATAAGGTAAGGTGAAGAAAAGGACTCACAGTGTCCTTTTATCTTTGAGTGAATCCATATTGATCTTCGAATAGTGTTCATGAAATATAGTATTTTTATCACATCATTTTCTCTATTTTCTAACAGTAGAGAAATAATGGAAGTTTGTGAGGGCATTCAGGCATTTGGATTACCGAGGCTGATGTCTGTTTTTTAGATTGGTGGGCTAGAAATTCATTCCCAAAAGTAGCTATAGTCCTTATGCCTGGTGACTACATTCCATGAAGAAATGGGAAAAAGTATGGTTCAGTAATATAATTTTGTAGCAGTATACTTTCCAATTAAATATGAGGTTGGACTCCATCAATACGAACCCCAGTGGAAACTTTTTCAAGTCTACACAAAATTTATTACACACTTTTCCATTAACTGGAGAGAGCACTTAGCAGAGTCACAAGCTCTTTTTGTTTGTATGTCAAGAGCAAACTCACATTCTGCATATTACCAATTTTGTGCAACTTAGATGTGAAATATTTAACTAGGAGACATGTGATAATTACTTAAGTATATGCTAGCTCATTAACTAGAAAACTCATTCTGCTTTCTCTCAACAAAATGTCATTTTATTAGTGACTGTATCTTCTTGAAAATAGTGTAATTTATAATTGTGTTTATACAAAAAGTGAAACTTTGAAAGACAGCTTTGGTATGAAACAGGGGAGTAGTATTATGCACTTTTTCTAGAAGACAAGTAAATGGGTTTACCAGAAAATTCACTATGCTTCCTATGATGCAAAGTTTCAGTGGCTTATAAAACTAGATTTTTTAAATAATATTTTTTATAGTCAGTATTCTCAGAACTTGGGACACAAAATAAAGCATCTAAGAATGTATCATTTTATTAACTACTTGATAATTTCCTTTTTTTTTTTTTGCAAAATAACACACCAGGAATTTCACACTGCTTTGAATCCCCTAACAAAAAGACTCACATCTGTATTTGCAATGGACCATATTCATTATTTTCACTATAAACGTTATTCTAAGTTGTAGTATTTAGAGTACCATTTTGTCATCAGTTCAATGATTCCTTTTGAGCAATTCTGACATTTTTATGAGTCTTGGCTACAGTCTTTGTACAATATAACAAAACAGTAAGTTGTAGTAATTAAAGCAGTATGGTACTGGCATAAAGGCAGGCATATGGATCAGTGGACCACAATAGAGATCCCAGAAATAAGCCCATGCACATTTTGCCAACTCATCTTACACAAGGACACCAAAAATACACAATGAGGAAAGGACAGCCTTTTCAACAAGTGGTACTGGACAAACCAGATATTCACATGCAAAAGAATAAAACTGGACTCTTATGCTATACACAAAAGTCAACCACAAGTGGACTAAAGATTTAAACAAAAACAAAAAACAAAATGAAAACACAGGCAACAATAAAAAGCAAAATAGACAAGTGAAACGACAGTAGTAAAAACGTACATAGTCCGCAGAGCAAACTGGTAACCTACAGAAAATATTTCCAAGCTCTACGTTTTATGAGATTACAACCCAAATATATAAGGAACTTCTACAATTTAACAGCAAAAAATCAAATGCACCATTAAAAATTGTGCAAAGGATTTGAATTGACATTTTACCAAACACAACATACAATTGGCCCACACATGCATGGAAAGATGCTGATCACACCCACTAATCATCAAGGAAATGCAAATCAGTATCATAAGGAGTTATCACCTCATATATGTTAGGATGGACATTATTTAAAAAAAAAAAGCATTGGTGAGGATGTGGAGAAATTAGAACCCCTGTATACTGTTGGTGGGAATGTAGGGAATGTAAATTAGTACAGCCACTAAGGAAAACAGTACAGCAATTCCTAAAAAAAATAAAAAATAGGAATAACACAATAAAACAAGGAAAGAAAGAACTGGGCTATACACTTCAGGCCTCACTCAGCATGTGGGTGTCACTCCCACCCCTACCTGCTCTGCCTGAGCTAAGGCCTCCCTGTCCCCAAGATGCCTCTCAGGCTTCTCTGAGACATGTCTTATCAACTGGTATCCTCAGGCCTCCCCTTCCCATGGTCAGCCCTCCCTTAACAACAGCAATCATTATCATTGTGGTTGTTATTATTCACCTTGCACAGCAGGCACAGTGGAGGAATCAGCATCCCTTGGACTAAGGAGTTTGTTTAAAATAAAAAAAAAAAAGAAATGCAGGACAGATAAGTTGCACATACGAGACAAAAGCTCAAGGCCTATAAAGTAAAAGAACCCCTAATACATTGCCATTTTTCAAAAAATCTGTATATTCTAGAATATAAACTCATCTTTTAAAAATTATACATAAGATCTTTAAGGGATTTCAATGGAGCTTAAAGTCACATTTTAGGAAGGGGATAGTATAAGGAAGGTTGAAGGACAATATTCAAAAATCGAAAATTTAGCAAAGAAAAACATCAATACACGATGATACAAAATTATATCAGCCAACTACAACCTTGTGACCTATCTCATTGGAAAAAATAGTGCATAGTCACTATTTAGCAATAATTTTAAATGTTCAAAAATTTCTATGACAATCATAATTAGTCAAATTTGAAATATATGCTTAAAATATTTAATTATCTTTTCTTCTGGAACTAGCACATTTACAAAACATTTCTGAAATATTTCCAAGGACAGTAAGGGTCAAGAACACTTTAAGAAACACAACTCAAACATATGCTCAAATTTTTTTTGGTCATTTATCATGCTGAAATTAAATCTTTTGATTGTCATGTTTTTTTCCAGTTAACTGGGAAGTGGGACTTGTGCCTTTTTGTTCATTTTACAGAATTTTGATTTTTAAAAAACATTTGCATAGATTTCCAGTTCAGCCAACACCATTCCGTTTGATATTTTATAGACACTGTGCAATTAACTCTGTGCAGTGATAATTTTTTCTTTGATGTTAATTTAAAAGTTATAGAAATATTTGCATTGGTTACTCTGTGATTACTAGTTAGGTTATGCCAAGTATCTGGAACACCTTCTAGGTATTTTATACTCTAAACATAAAATAGTAAACCAAAATCCAAGTTCCTCTGAAGCCACTACCCAAGAAGTATTTTAGTATTGGAAAAAAGACATACTATTTTACAGTAAGCTTTTGATTATTCAGTTATATGTTGTCAATTACTCAGTAATATATAAAAAACTCAAAAGATACTTCAAATATAAATGCGTATGAAGGCACTTTGCCTTTTTTCAATTCTAAAAAAATAACTCTTCCAGGTACACATGTATTTACTCTATTTCTGGATGGTTGAGGGATCTTTGAGCCTTTACCCTGGAGTTCATGCGAGCTTTTGCCCAAATTGCTTTTCTAAAGAGCCGTCTTTTCAGACAAGCAGAACAAGAACCAGGAAAACAACAAATCACAAGCATCAAAAACATGAAAAAAGACTTAAAATAACTTGAAATTTTAAGATACTTTTACTGAAATTGTTATCTTGAGGAAATCAGAACTAAGATTTCCTTACACACATTTTACAGTTCAGTCCTAGTTTTGCATGGAATTAAATGTAAGACCTAGTCCTCTGCATGAAATACTGAGGGCCTCAGGGGCTCCACCCAGCCCTAAATCCTAGACAACATCATTACTGCCCAGACATTCTCTCATGAGATTCTCAAGGGAGACACAAAGGAAATAAAATAGTAGATAAAAAGGTGCTTTATTTTTATTTTTTTTCCTAACAGGTTGTTTGTGTGTTCTTTTCATTTAGAGACATTTTTACCTTAACTAAAATTTGGCATCTCAATAGTCAAAAGAAAAGCCCTGGAAACTGGCCTCAGTTTAGTGACAGAATATCTGAATTGTGAATCTTCAGGAATGAAACTTACAGTATCCAATATCCTGGGTCAGTCCTTCCTAATGGTAACTTGGTATGCTCTCCATGAGACCATGATCAAAATATATTTGAAATTCCTCTTTTAATTTTTTAATGGCTTCTCTCACTCTGAGAGTAAATGTAATATTTTAAGGTAGCTAAACTATTTGAAAACAAACCTCAAGAACATGAATGGCACTAACTGTCTGGAGTAAAAACTAGGTATGTTGCTGGACAGGAAAAAAAGATGGCAGTGTAGGAAGGCAAGGCAAAAACCTCTTCCCAAAATCACATAGAACACAAAAACACAGCAAATACAACTAGGCCTGAAATCAACCTGAAGACTGCAGAACTGATCACCTATATCTGGGGAAGAAGAGAGGACACTACAGAAAAGGGTAAAGTGACAAAGCCGTGATCCAGCAGGATTCAAGCTGTCCCTCTACCCCAGCCCACAGGCAGGGGGAAGAGGAACAGATGGAGAGGGAGTAGGAGCCCAGGATGCTGAACTCTTAGCTTTGGAAATCTCTCTAGGAACACAAGCCCACATTGCATGGTGCCCTGGTGATTGGTGAAACTGGACAACAGAGTCAGCTGGAACACTCTGGAAGATTAAGATCCCTGCCACCTGTGGAGAACAGGCAACCTTATCAATATCAGCCCCTCTGAGAAAGAATGCAAAGCAGGCAGTTTTAAAGACTTCCCAGCAGTGAGAAGGGTGCCAGAGGAGCAAGGCTTGCTCTCTGTTTAGGAGAAAGGTCAGGTGGACAATACCTCCCTGGCCCTCCCTCAGCCCAACAGGTTGGGGGCCCTCAGGAGCTTCCAGTTCTCCATCCACTTTGCTGGAAACACAGCACAGTCTCCTCCCAGTGGTGTGAGGACTGCCTGCTAGCAATTAAATCAAATTTTATACCCAGGTAGGCATGGGGAGAACTCCCAGCCTATTCAACCCTATTTTGGGCCAGCTGGAAGCTGTGTGAAAGAACCAGCCGTGGAACTCTTTCCTCCCAGCAGGTGCTGGTCCAGTTCGCCTGCACCACTACCACTGTGGTAGGCTCAGAGAGCAGTTCCAGAGAGTAGTGTCCCTGCTCCCATGATCACCTGAAGGCCCACACAGTCTTCCTGAAATCAGAACACCATGAGCAAGGCAGAACCATTGCACACACACAAGCATGCCAAAAGTTAGGGCTCACACTCAGGAAACGGACCTGTGCACTAGACAGCACCTCCTACAAAAATGTATTATCCCACAGGAAACATTAAAAAAAAATAAAATGAAGACACAGGGGAATCTGGTCCAAACAAAAATACAAAAATATATATGAGAAAGCAAACTTAGTGAAACTGAAATTGCCAATCTCCTTGAAGTCATAAACATGCTCACAGAGCTACAGAAAAATGGTCAAGATCTCAGGGAGGACTTCAACAAAGATAGGAAATTTGAAAAAAACAGTGTCTGAAATGAAACATACAATGGAGGGATTTAAAAGTAGATTAGAGAGGTAGAGGAGACAGTAAATGAAATAGAAATTAGAGAACATGGATACAAAGAAGCTGAGGAACAGAGAAAAAAAGGATCTCTAGGAATAAAAGAATAATAAGAGCTGTGCAACCAATCCAAACAGAACAATATTTGGATGATAGAGGTACTAGAAGAAGAAAAGAGAGACAAAGGTAGACTCTTTGAGGAAATAATTGCTGAAAACTTCCCCAATCTGAGGAAGGAAATAGTCTCTCAGGTCATGGAAGTGAAAAAATCTTCCAACACAAGGAAGCCCAGGAAGACAACACCAAGACATATATAATTCAAATGGCAAATATCAAGGACAAGGAAATAGTATTGAAAGCAGCCAAAGGAAAAAAAAAAAAGATCACTTATAAAGGAAACCCCATTAGGCTATCAGCAGACTTCTCAGCAGAAAACTTATAGGCAGGAAGGGAGTGGCATGATATACTTAGAGCAATGAAATGGAAGAACCTTCAACCAAGAATATTCTAACTGGCAAGACTATCATTTAAATTTGAAGCAGGGATTGAACAATTTCCAAATAGGCAAAAGTTGGGGGAATCCACCACCACCAAACCATTTCTACAAGATCTCTTAAAGCACCTGCTCTAGATGTAAATGCTCCTAAGGTTTAATAGCTGTCAACAGAGAAAAGAAACCCACAGTAAAGGTAGTAGACCGTGAGGAAGTTGGGGTTCCTATGGCCAGGATCCTCACTGAACTTAAACCACCTGATGATGTAACTGGCCTGTTGCTGGGCTGCTGCTTCCACACCTTTAGGCAATAAGTTATTATTGCACTGTATAGAGAGCTTGGCCCAGTGCTCCGGATGGAGGCAGAGTCGCTAGTGCTCAACCTATCGCCAGAGAACAAGCCAGGTAATGAACCCTTTCACCTCAAGAACGTTTTGCTGTCAATTCCTTTGGTCACACTGAATCCATAGCAAACTTGCCCGGGGCTGAAACCCATTGCCAACACAAGACCAATTAATCATTAAGCAAATATGATATTAAATCAACAAAGAGTACAGAATATAGCACCTAATACATAAAGAGTGAAGGAGGAAGAAGGAGAAGAGGAGGGGAAAAAAAGAACCTTTAGATTGTGTTTGAAATAGAGTAACAAGCAATTTAAGACACACTGTTAGATAGTAAGGAAGCTATCCATGAACCTTTGGTAACCACAAATTTAAAGCCTACAATGGCAATAACTACATATCTATTGATAATCACCCTAAATTTAAATGGACTGAATGCACCAATCAAAGGACTAGAGTTGCAGAATGGATAAAAAGCAAGACCCATCCATATGCTGCCTACAAGAGACTCATTGCAAAACAAAAGATATACACAGAATAAAAGTGAAGAGATGGAAAAAGATATTTCATGCACATAATAGGGAGAATAAAAGCAGAAGTGTCAGTACTTATATCAGACAAAACAGATTTCAAAGCAAAGAAAATAACAAGAGACAAAGAAGGATATTATATAAAGATAAAGGGGTCAGTCCAACAAGAGGATATAACCATTATAAATCATTATAAATATCTATACAGCCAAAATAAGAGCATCTAAATATGTGAGAAAAATACTAACAAAATTAAAGGGGGAAAAAGAATGCAACAAATTCATTTTAGGAGACTTTAACACAACACTCACTCCAAAAGACAGAAAAACAAGACAGAAAGTAAGAAGACAGAGGCACTGAACAATACATTAGAACAGAGGTACCTAACAGACATCTACAGAACACTCCACCCAAAAGCAGCAGGATACATATTCTTCTCAAGTATACATGGAACATTTTCCAGCATAGATCACATACTAGACCATAAAAAGAGCCTCAGTAAACTCAGAAAAACTGAGAGAGTGCCAACCAGCTTCTCAAATCACAAAGGAATGAAACTAGAAATAAATTATTCAAAGAAAACAAAAAAGCCCACAAACTCATGGAGGCTTAATAACATCCACCTAAATAATCAATGGATCAATGAACAAATTAAAACAGAGATCAAGCAATATATGGTGATAAATGAAAACAACAGCCAAAACTTGTGGGATGCAAAGAAGGCACTTCTGAAAGAAAAGTTTATAGGAGTACAGGCTTACCTCAAGAAAAAAGAATAATCCCAAATGAATAGTCTAAATTCACAATTAATGAAACTAGAAAAAGAAGAACAAATGAGGCCCAAAGTCAGTAGAAGGAGGGCATAACCAAAATCAGAGCAGAAATAAATAAAATTGAGAAATAAAACAATAGAATGAATCAATCAAAACTAGAACTGATTCTTTGAGAAAATAAACAAAATAGATAACAAAAGCCCAACCCAGACTTATCAAGAAAAAAGAAGAATATACAAACATAAACAGAATCAGAAATGAAAAAGAAAAATCACAATGGATACCATGGAAATACAAAGAACTGTTAGAAAATACTATGAAAAATTATATGCCAAAAAATTGGATAACCTAGAAGAAATAGACAAATTTCTAGAAAAATACGACCTTCCAAGACTGACCCAGGAAGAAACAGAAAATCTGAAGAGACCAATTACCAGCCATAAAATAGAATCAGTAACCAATACACTACCTAAGAACAAAATCCCGGGACCAGATGGCTTCACAGTGGAACATTTAAAGAAGAGGTAATACGCATCCTTCTTAAAGCATTCCAAAAGGTAGAAGAGAAGGGAATACTTCCAAACTCATTCTATGAAGCCAGCATTACCCTAATACCAAAACCAGACAAAAACATCACAGAAAAAAAGAAACTTACAGACCAATACCCTGATGAACATAGGTACAAAAATGCCTAACAAAATATTATCAAACTGAATTTAAAAACACATAAAAAAGACCATCCATCACTATCAAGTGGGGTTTATTCCAGGGATGTAAATATGATACAATATTTGAAAATCAATCAATATCTTACACCACATCAACAGAAAGGAGGACAAAAATCATGTGATCACCTCAATAGGTACTGAAAAAAACACTTAACAAAATTCAACATCTATTCATGATAAAAACTCTTTTAACAAAATAAGTATAGAAAGTAAGTACCTCAATATAATAAAGGCCATATATGATGAACAAACAGGCAACATCATACTTAATAGTGAAAAGCTGAAAGCTTCTCTTCTAAGATTGGGAACAAGACAAGGATACTGACTCTCCCCAGTTTTATTCAACATAGTCCTGGAGGTCCTAGCCATGACAACCAGACAACACAGAAAGAAAAGACATCCATTTTGGTAAGGAAGAACTTAAACTGTCACAGTTTGCAGATGACATGATATCATACATAGAAAACCCTAAAGACTTCACCAAAACACTCTTCGAACTAATAACTGAATTCACCAAAATTGCAGGATACAAATCTAATACACAGAAATCTGGTGCATTCCTATATATAATGACAAATTAGCAGAAAGAGAAATCAGGAGAACAACTCCATCATAAAGAACAAAATACCTAGGAATAAACCTAACCAAGGAAGTGAAAGACCTATACTCTGAAAACAACACCATGAGAGTAATTAAAGAAGACACCAATAAATGGAAATCCATCCCATTCTCATGGATAGGAAGAATTATATGGTCAAAATGGCCATCCTGCCTAAAGCAATATATAGATTCAATGCAATTCCTATCAAAATACCAACAGCATTCTTCAATAAACAAGAACAAATAGTTGAAAAATTCATATGGAACTACAAAAGACTCCAAATAGCCATAGCAATCCTGAGAAGGAAGAATAAAGTTGGGGGACGACATGCCCTAACTTCAAGCTCTATTACAAAGCCACAGGAATCAAAACAATTTGGAACTGGCACAAGAACAGACCCATAGATCAGTGGAACAGAACAGAGAGCCCAGATATAAATCCACACATACATAGCCAATTAATATATGACAAAGGGGTCATGAATATAGAAGGGGGAAAAGACAGCCCCTTTAACAACTGGTGTTGGGAAAACCAGACAGCCACATGCAAGATAATGAAACTGGATTATTGTCTAACCTCATACACAAAAGTAAACTCGAAATGGATCAAAGACTTGAATGTAAGTCATGAAACCATAAAACTCTTAGCATAAAACATAGACAAAAATCTCTTGAATATAAATATCAACAACTTCTTCATGAACTTATCTCCATGGGCAAGGCAAACAAAAGCAAAAATTAATAAGTGGGACTATATCAACCTAAAAAGCTTCTGTACAGCAAAGGACACCATCAGAACAAAAAGGTATTCTATAGTATGGAAGAATACATTCATAAATGACATATCCAATAAGGGGTTGACATCCAAAATATACAAAAAGCTCATACACCTCAACAAACAAAAAGCAAATAACCCTATTAAAAAATGGGCAGAGGATCTGAACAGACACTTTTCTAAAGAAGAAATTCAGATGGCCAACAGACACATGAAAAGATGGTCCACATCACTAATCATCATGGAAATACAAATTAAAACCACAGTGAGATATCACCTCACAGCAGTTAGGATGACCAACATCCAAAGACAAGGAGCAGCAAATGTTGGTGAGGATGAGGAGAAAGGGTAATCTACCTACACTGCTGGTGGGAATGTAAGCTAGTTCAACCATTGTGGAAAGCAATATGGAGGTTCTGCAAAGAATTAAAAATAGAAATACAATTTCACCTAGGAATTCTACTCCTAGTAATTTATTCAAAGACAACAAAATCCCAGATTTAAAAAGACATATGCACCCCTGTATTTACTGCAGCAATATTTACAATAGCCAAGATATGGAAGCAACCTAAGTCTTCTTCAGTAGATAAATGGATAAAGAAGAAGTGGTACATATACACAATGGAATACTACTCAGCCATAAGAAAGAAACAAATCCTTCCATTTGCAGCAACATGGATGGAGGTAGAAGGTATTATGGCCAGTGAAATAAGCCAAGGAGAGAAAGACAAGTACCAAAGGATTTCACTCATTTGTGGAGTATAATAATGAAGCAAAACTGAAGGAACAAAACAGCAGCAGATTCACAGACTCCAAGAAAGGACTAGCAGTTACCAAAGGGAAGATGTTGGGGAGGGTGAGTGGGGTGGGAGAATGGGATTAAGGGGCATTATAATTAGCCATCATAATGTATGTAGGTCACAGGTAAGGCAGTACAGCACGTAGAAGACAAATAATGACTCTATAGCATCTTACTATGCTGATGGACAGTGACTGCAATGGGGTGAGCAGGTACTTGGTAATACTGGTGAATGTTGAAACCACAATGTTGCTCTTGTGAAACCTGCATACGATTGTTTATCAATAATACTTTCATTAAAAAAAAAGCTAAGGTATGCCTGTGGTGTAAAAGTGATTTTCTTGTGTGGTACATGTACTGGCTCAGAGGACAATTTTTAAACAGAGTTTAATATAGATGATGATGATGATAATAAATAGACTATAGCTTCTCAACATTATAAGCAACACTCAGAGAGGTATATTGCTTCCAAAGATAAAGTTATTCTGGGTATGTATATTCTAACATGTTTACTTTTTATCAACGAGTATTATTGTATAACCAGACTCTCCATCCATTTCCCAGGCTTAAGTACATGTGAGGTTCTGCCAATAAATACACATGCAAAGAAAGCAGAATCTAGTTCCTCAGCAATTAAAGATTTTTACCTATAATCCTATATGATCTGTCACCCACTTACAAAGATTTGCTTACTTCTAGCATTAAAGCACAGACTAAATGATTCAGTTTACTTAGAAATTATGATACAGTATATTCTCATCTTATTTTTACTTTCAGAAAATCTTTATCAAAAATTTTTTTCTCTAATAAACACAAAGCACCCAAAAACATTACCAATTTCTATGATATTAGTCAAATGATAGCAGGTGCCACTTAGTATATTAAATAATTAAAACAATAACTAATAAATGAAGAAGCAAAGACTAGTAAAATATTCATTATCACCACTTCCCATGAATCCCTGAAACAACTTAAGTAGTTGGGCCGTGTGTCCTGTGGCACAGGGATTCAAATAATATTAATTGACCTAGAAACAAGTCTAATGGTGAGTCAATGTGTCCTCCAGCAAGAGGCATACTTTTTAATTGCTACAAGTAAAATAAGTATAAAGTAAAATGTGACAACCTTAGAAAATAAGAAACTCTAAGGGAAAATGAGTTCTAATATCAAGGAATTTGTTTCTCAATCCCAAATGGCTTCATTTAAAGGACTTTATGTCCTAGAGAATTCAATCCAAATATGGTGATAATAAAACTAGGCAATGCTGGTGAGGCGTTCTAAAATACCTAATGTAGCAATGCCAAAGGACAGATCAGGAAGGATTAATGATGAGGCCTTGTTTCTGAACACAGGCCTGCATAATAGCAAGGCAAAAATTAAATTTTTGAAATTTATATGTTTAAATTTTGTTACCTTCACCTTTCTCAACTCCAATTCAAGGAAGAAAAATATTATGGGCAGCATTAGTTGAGATGAATCATTTATTAGTGAGCACTGTCTTCCCACAAGTCTGTGTCAGCAGCTGTTGACAGCACCTTTTCTGAGCACTTCTGAAGAGAGTCTGTCCAGCGTGCCTTTTTGGTATTCAGAACGGAGCAGCCTTTGAACAACTCTCTGTACTCTCTGAAGGCCGTTTTTCATCTGCAAGCTAAAGGACCTGAACTTTCTGACAGACATTTACTGTTATCTTCCCCATCTACTGCGAACTACTGTAATTACCACAAGTGTACAAGGCAGTGGAAAAGGTAATGTTTCCCTTGTTCCCCTGTATTTATCTATTTCTATTCTGACTTTCTGCCTAACTAGGCATTTCTTTTCAATTTGGCTGACACATTCTCTATCCATCTCTTCCCCATCTCTCAGTCTCTTCTCTCTGCTCATCTCTTTCTCTGTCTTACCCTCTGTTGCTGACAGTTTTTACATACATACCTAAACTTCATCAGCACTTACATACCTCAAAATCATCCTGCTGAGAGCAGATGGGGCAAGACTATTGCAGACTCAGAAATGAATAAAGAGCTTTCTATTTTTTCTACCTGTTATAAGAACAACAGAGATTAACTTCCTATCAACAAGCACCACAGTTTCTTAGAGAAAAAATCAAATTAAGCACACTTATTTGTTCAGCTCTTGTGAATATATGGGGTGTCTCTGAGAGCAACAAGGTCAAGCACTCACAAGCTCTAATCAGCCATGGTATTAATCTTGCCAGGAGTTGCTTTTTACTCCCATTTCAACAAATGTTGCGATTTATTTTGTAAATAAATTTGCTTGTAGACAACCCTGTTGAACAATGAGAATGAAAATTAATCTGTCCTGAGAATTGGTGTGCATCGTAGCCATAAGAAGAGGGAGGAAGCCAGCAGCCACATCACAACTCAAACTGAAATAAAATGTATCTCCTATTTTGTGTGGGGAATGAGGAAGAGTGAGAGACAAGCGTGTCGAGAAGGTTCATTAGCGACAACAGACCATACAGGATCCCCAAGTACAACTTCACTTGTTTACAATTCAAGTCTCTCAATGAGAACTCACTTTCTAATTTTGTCACATATTTGGTCATAGTTTCTTCCCCCTTAAAGAGTGCCCCAAATGATCTTTTTATAACATAAATTGAACTACAAGGAGAATACTAAGTTTAGCAGAAATTCTATGTTCAGCAGAAAGGCAGAAGTCACAAAGGAGAGGTATCTTACTAACAACAACTTCCCATGGTCAGGTAAGAGCAGCCAGCTTATATTATTTGCAGTCTTTCCACAGGTGTGAGAAAAATGAGCCTTCTTCTGTCCAGGGAATTCTGGGTTTCTTTCACAAACAGTGATGGTGACCAGTAAGCCCAACAAGACAACTGAGATGCAATGGCGTAATTTATCTCACACATAGATTTATTTGATAGGACCATGCTGATAACATTGGCTTGACTAAAGTCAACAGGAGAAACAAACGGCCAGGTAAACCTTAAACTTTCAACTGCACAAGTTCAAGCTATCCCTTTTGCTCATATTCCACTTGGAAGTATTCTTTTCTGTGACATGTAACATCTCAGTTTCAGCCTCAGATCACCCCACCCTTTACAAAAGTGGAATTAATGAGATGATTGATGGCCTACCTTTCACTACATTTTCCTTCATTTGAAAGTGGTTTCATTAATTATAATATGATTTCCATAAGTAAGGTCCTCTGACAAGACAGTAACGAGTAAACTATGGGGTAGTACCTGCTCATTTGAAAATGTTAGGAACCTAATTCTCAAGAATTAAGTGAAAATATTACTACCAAGAAGACAGATATGTTCATGAAGGTGACTCTGAATGCAAAGATACTAACAAGTATAGTATGATAAGAAACAAACAAAATTAGTACTGGCTCTTCTATATATTTTTTTATTTTGGTATCATTAATCTACAATTACTTGAACATTATGGTTATTAGACTCCCCCTATTATCAAGTCCCCCCCCAATGCCAATCAGTTTCCACAGTAACATTATTTTCACTTGTGATTTTGATCATCTACAGCTAACTCATGCACTTTCATGGTATATACGTGCTGCCCAATTCTTCTTTATATTACATTGTCCATGGTTTGCACCACATTAACTTTGGCCCCCTTACAACCTTTTGCAATCAAGCTAGAGATTGCTGTTATCTTGATTTTCATAAAATGTCCAAGCTTATCTTATATACTGAGTGAAGAAAGCAGTCTAAAAATATCTCACAACTTTTTGTGATTGAAACTGATTATGTGCTTAAGAAGACCAAAGTAGGTCTAACCCAGTACTTGGAAAATGAAATAGAAGATATTTAACTCTGTAAAACATAATATATTTATAGAGATGATATAGGTAACAGTTATACCGTAGTTAAACTAATTATATAAAGAAAATATCAGAGGTATTCACTGCTCTTTCCTGATATACAGAGCTTTTTGTTTAGTACTTTCAGATGTCATGAATAAAGTTGTGTGCAGTAGAAGTAATCAGAATTCAATTGAAAGTTTTATTGTTAAATGTGCTACAATAATGTAATGGAATAGTATCTTAAATCTCTTTGTCTGTAGCTCTCCAAGATCATTGACTTGCTACCAATGGAAAAACACCAGAGATTAGAAAAAATACTAAATAGAAAGTTTCAGGGTACAACAATGAAGCTCCAAAACTCCAAATCTTTCTTAGTTACTAATGTTATTATCAAAGAAAGTAAAGGAACAGGTTTATTCTTTGTCCTCATCTATGCCATGAATGAACCAACCAACTAAATCTCATATAATTCTAGTAGATTCTTTTCATAAAGTAGCAGGAGTCTATTATAGGCTAAATTACCTTACTTTATTTAGAGAAAGAAGTATAATACATAAGAGCATTCTCCTGGCTGCATGCGTTCTGGTAAACTATACAAAATTCTTTTGAGTCATAATGTATTTTGAGCCAGTATAAATGCAGTGCCTCAACACTAGCTAATATTCACGTCAATGGTAGAATACCCTCTTTCAGCTAAACCTTTGGAGTAACAGTAAGACTCCCATGCTCTTTTACAGAAACCTTGGGAAGGTAAGACTGCCAAGAGTCCTAACATGATGGGTTAAAGTAAGTCATAGAGAAAGGTGAAGCAAGCCCAGAGACAGAGGCAGAACCTTTGACTTGGAAAATGAAACTTGCATCTGTTCTTCCAGAATGGTAAGCAGATAAGAAAGACAAGAATGATGATTCCTATTTCTTTAGCTCTCTTGGGATATGGAGAATGGGGATCACAGTTTTACAAAAATCATTAGGTTTAGGTCTACCGCAATACACATGCCTCCTGAGGAGAAGCAAACATCTGTAGGTGACTCTTTCACAATGAGGGTTGGATGCAGAATTAAAGATTGAATCACTGAGAACATTTATACTTTTCTACTTTGTCCATATATCCATCGATGTCCGTCTTCATTTTTTAAAGTCCAATGTTTAAAAGTGTTAAATTAAGTAAAAGCACATAGTTGGGCTAGGGATTAATTAAGTAGGTTGTAAATATTGAAGATTGTTCTCAAATGTCATACTGAAAACCAAAGATATTTTTAAATAACAAATTTAAAGATAATATTTACCACAAACAGAAAAGATTAATATCCATAATAAACAAATACCTCTTACAAATAACTTAGGAAAAAGAAAAACTATAGAAACATGGACAAAAAAATGTATGAGCATGCAATCTATAGAGAAAGAAATACAAATGCCTTAAAACATATGAAAATATGGTAAAAAAAAATCTCAATTATTAGGTGATAAGACATGATAACCAGTACTCATCAGCACATTGAGAAAAAGGCACCTACATACAACTATTTCTGGAAGGGTAAACTGGTCCAATCTTTCTAGGAGAACATTTGGTGAAATCTAGCAAAAAATAAAATATATGGAGTATGCCATTTTTTCCTGATGAATTACTGTAATTTCCAAGCACTTACTAAATAATTGCTCTTTTCCTATAGGTTTCTCATTCACTATTTATCATAAGCTAAAGTTCCATACTTAATGAGATGTTATCTATACTCTGTCTTTATGCATATATTTTAACTCAAAATCTCATTGAAAATATATCCTGTGGCTACAGAAAAGGAAGATTTCTGGAATATATGTAAAGTGATCATTGAATTATTGCTGCCACAGGAAAAAGCTAGAAACAACAATATATCCACTAATGGAGAAATATTTCTAAATTATGCTATATCTACTATGTCACCAGAAAAAATAATGG
Organism: Manis pentadactyla; assembly: GCF_030020395.1. Classification (NCBI taxonomy): domain Eukaryota; kingdom Metazoa; phylum Chordata; class Mammalia; order Pholidota; family Manidae; genus Manis; species Manis pentadactyla. The sequence continues at coordinate 62,981,094 of NC_080020.1, forward strand.
TATACATATGTATCTACTGATATGAAAAGATTTTCAATATATAAAGTTGGTTAACTCACTTGTAATGTCTAAATTTTATTTATATTTCAAAAACTGCATTTCAGTTATGATTTTTATTTTAATAATCATCCATTGTATAATCTATGAGCATATATGCACAAGTATAAAATCACAAACAACCAGCAAGAAATATATATATGAAGTGTACATGTGGCTGTTTACCCTGATTACTCAAATGTTATTTTCTATTGCAAATGTTGAGTGTGGAGCCTTGTTATTTAAAGTTTTGTTTAAAAAAGAGACCAGTGTCTTAGGTATGCATATATTAACTTGCATTTAGAATTTGCTGAAATCTAATTTATACATGTGGTTTTTTGAAAAGTGCTAATTCTGAAAAAGAAACATTAAAAGATATTTCTACCCCCAAAAAGTATCAATTTAATTTATAAACTATAACAAAAATTTCTAAAATCCTTTCTGCTGCAAAACATTTAACAAAATATTAATAATCAATCACAGATCTAGGGGGAATTTTGAGAGTCCACCTTACTCAACTTCCAGACTGGACTGACCATAAATCATGATCTGCCTGGCTTAAAAGACCACCAAAGCGATTTCACATTCTTTCTTAGGTGACTGCCTGTTTCAGTATTTCATCACTACTTCCCTCAAGTTCTTCCTTTGTCTCACCTCATTCTTTACCTGTAGTTTACTCTCTCTTCTCTATGGGAGCATGGAAATTAAAAAAATAAAAAAAAGAAGGAGGAACTCTACCTGAATTGATAATTAGCTAAGAAGTTCTTAAATAAATGAAGGGAGAAGTCAAAGTAAACCCCTTCAAAGCAGAAGACAAAATGCTGACTATAGAGCTCAACGTTGTATCTGGTTGCATATAAAAATGATTACCCATTTTTAAGTGTTACATATAAACAAAAGCACAATATGTTATCCATCAATAGGTTTTGAGTGCTTTGTTTCTTATCCTCACTTTCAGATCCATGAATATTGTGCTAATTATATCATATTTCTTATTTCTCCATCATCTCTCTTAATTCCTTAATTCTGTTTTAACATATCTATTGTCATTCCCTTGATTTCCTTAGTTGCTTCCTATTCAATTCACCTTGTGTCTTGCTAAGAGAGACAGCAGCATCTAAAGGTCACCTTAAGAAATTATTACTAATGGCTACTATGACCCAGTGACACACCTACAATTTTAGGGCATACCATTTAGATTTTCTGTGCCTCTCATTTCTCATTTTCTAAAACTTGTCATAATGACACTGGCCTCCAGACCTCCCCAACCAGGCTATGAAACTCATTACTGTTCATAAGACACAGAACTACTATTTGGGCTGACAACCTATATATTTCCCATCAACAACTTTGCATTTTGTCAGAAAATGTTCCTGTATCCCAAAGAGTTTTTCCTTTTTTTAATATGTAAAAAGAAACAAGGTTCTTCTTCCTTGACATTTTTCAACCTAGTATTTCACTTTGGGAAGTAGTTTTCTCCAAAACAAGCAAAATTAGAGAGATAGAATCTTATGCCCAAGAAGATTAAGAGCCATTATTACAAAGAATGATTTTTAAAGCATAGATTTTTTTCAGGGCCAGAATTCAATTACGTCTGCTTTCTATCAATTACTGTTTGAGGGTCTGCTGATGCTAGTATAAGAAGAAAGTGGATGAGGGATAATACTAAATGTTGGATGTGAGCAACCTTGATGGATTCTAAGAGCTTAATTTTGGACAACATAAGGTAAGTTGTTTGGGAGTTTAAGGTTTACAGTTGGAGGTCATTTTTCCATGGTGTTCAGCTTAGAAAGAGCTCTCTCTGCCTTATATCCAAGGAGCCTTTTCACAGCTAGAAAAATACCTGGAACATTGACTTGGTGATTTCTTGTTCCTGCTAACAGCTTAGGCAATGTAGCATTAGGTATCCATCATCATCTATGCTTATTTCAGAAAAAAAAAAAAAGTTTTAGATGTCACATGGTAGCAATGAAATCCTTTATCTAAATCCTTTATCCCTAAATCAAAAATAGGGAACTTTCTGAAAACAATTACTATCCCTAACTAAACTTGTGGCATTAGGTATAGCACCAGGAAGACTGTTGTATTTAAAGATGACAGAAACAGTTCCAGAATGCATATCCTAGGGTTCCTTTTTTCTTAGATACCTTACAGTGTTCAAATATCTATTCATGAGAATATTTACCTAATTGGTCAGGATGCAAACTGAATATCCCAAGGGCAATCAAATTGCATAGATCAAATCCTTTCATAGTAAACATTTTCTTCTTAGGGTATAAAGCTATCAGTTTAACAACTCTCATTTTGAAGACTAACAAAGGTAAAGAAAATGAAGGAATAATAATGACTCCTACCAAAATAAGATCAAACAAAATCTATTTGTAAACATCGCTATGGCCTCAAGCAAATTAATGCAACATGATATACATATAAACATAAGATTAGTTTTAATTAGCAATCTACTTCTAATATTTAACATGATGTTAGATAGTTAACATTCTGAATCTAAATATATTTCACTATTCACATAAAATAGGGTATATAAAGTTTCTGTTCTGTGCCTTAAAATCATTCCTATATTCCTCATTTCATCCATATTTCTCAGAGACTCCTCCATTACTGTCAATTCATTACCTTGTTGCCAAGATTTATTTTAACAGTGATGGCAAAAAAAAATTATTTAGCCACAGCATTTGAAACAAATCTGTTTTATTCTGTTACAGAGAAAGCTTCTCAGCTTCTGGGTGTTTTCCCTTCAAGTTAAAAATGTCTAAGCTTAATAAATTTAAAATGCATTCTTACATTTCTTCAAGTTCTAGTAGCAACAGATGAGAAAGTGCTTTTCTAGATAGGATCTTTAGAAAAGTTAAAGAATGGAAATTCAACCAGCTAGTCATATTACTTACTCCTAGCAAATCATTTTAATAAAATGAGCAATTCAAATATGCATTAACCCACAGGATCATTTGGTAAGAACATAGTTTCAAACTCATGATGAGAAAATATAAGCCCATGTTTGGGGACTTGACTAAATTCTGTGGGAGGCACAAAATAACTTAAGAATCTTGCAAAGGAACAAGAGTAGAATAATTAGTAAAAGACCTCCAGATAAATAAGAAACATTCATCCACACTGACAGAATATATTACACCATGATATTACACCTTCTTTGAAATTGTAGCAGTCAGTCATTTCTCCTCAAGGAGCACAAACAACTCTATTGACGACAGCCTTCCTTAGGAAGCACACGAGCCACAGCAATCCTGGACCCACACGGAAAAGTCTGAGTGGCTAACTCACTTCTTCTTTTGTACTTCCCTGCATCAAAAATAAACACCCACATTGGATCCCTTACCCAGGTGAGGGTTTGTTTGCTATAGTTGCTGGTGTGACCTCAAGTCATTCTGCTAAAGAAAAAGCGATCTTCTCCAACTCCGGGCATGACAGAAACATTGATTACTTTAAGTTTCTTAAGTTTGAAATTTCATTCACACCTATGAGTTGCTTTTGGTTTTCTATTCATATGCTTTTGATGAAGCACCTTAAAAACTATGTGATAAGGGGTGGGAGTGTGGCTATTTTTGACGTGTACTAAATTATGTCTTTCAGGGTTTCAAAGATTGGAAATTTTTCTCACCCTGGCATATCAATATTCTATTAATACAAAACAGCACTGAATTCACTGAATTGTGAATATCTACTTTATGATATCTGTAGTGTATTAGCAATGAAGATGAAAATCAAATTGTTAAAAAACTATTAATCTCAGTGGTGCAAGAAAATGGGAAAAAAAGAAAATGAAAAGAAAAGAATAGTAATGGAAAAACATATGGTATCATGAGGATTTCATTAAATCATAATGGGTTAAGTTGGTGGACCTACTTGTGTGACAAGCCATGAACAACAGAGTGTTTTCATGTAATATGTCTTTCATTCACAATTCTGTGGTACAGGTACAGTTATTATTTACATCTTGCAGATACAGGTTTAGCAACACTAAACCACTTGCTCAAAGTCACATGGCAACTAAGCTGCAAAGCCTCTACTCAAGACTGCTTCTAAGCCCATATGCATAACCATTACGATCAATGCCCTCAGTGTAGCCAGGTAATATACTATAAAGTATTAGTTAATGTGTTCTTTATTCTTTTTGTCATACTGTTCTTTATCCTGTAATCCTCCCCTATTTTGGCCACTTGACGTAAGATCACCATTGTGACAAGCATTAGCAGAACCAGAGAACAAAACTGTTAAATTCTTGGTATTCAAGATGAGAAGAAAAAAAAGAACCACAGGTAAATATGGGCATTCAAAACTATACATAATCTCTACTTTTGTGTGTCCTGGTTGCCTTGCAGAGAATTCCCTGCCCTCTGTGGCAGGGCAAGCAACCGATCAAAGGTTGGATGGGGATTCATCAGCAGGCAGGACGGCGTGAGGCTCAGTCAGCTCACACAGGTCCTGCTCAGCTGGAAGAGCAAACACACACCTTCTCATGTCACCAAAAGAACTTTGAAGAATATCATTAAGCATGATTAGAGGACTCTACCCTGAAACATGGCATAAACTGTGGCCCAAGGCAAGAATACAGAAACTTAAGCAGACGCAACCAGACAGGCTTTCATCAGGGGCCAGCTGCCTCTGTCCTGGTCCCTCTGGTGTTTACACCAGTCAGTGGGAGAAGGCAGGAAAATGAGAAACTGTTTAAAATCTAAATTGGTGAAACCACAACTGAGTGACATTACATTTTTGCAGTCATGTTATCATCCTCATTTTTCTTATAAAGCCTCCCAGAGAAAGAGACTAGAAAATAGACACTAAACCCAGCATATCTTATTTTTTCTCTAAAATTAGTTATACATTCATGCCTTATCTGAGGCTTCATATGTAGATTTCTAGGTGATTCCTTGAGCAGTATCAGAATTACTGGTACATGACTACCCACAAAAATAAACAAACTGTTACAATATATGTACATGCATTTTTAGTGCCTCTATGAATCCATTTGCAAAGAAGGGATAATTGAAAGTTAACTATATTTCAAAAGGAAGAAGGGTGACTCACTTCCTTATTAAAAAAAAAATCAGACTTAATTTTCACTCCCTGAAACTTTGGGATCAAATCATAATAAGAAGAGCAAATATTTCTACCTTCTTAGAGCTTTATATAATTGATACTAGTATGAATATCCGTTGTCAAATATCCTTAGGTTTATTGCAACCTTCTGGGCACTGTAAAGAGTTTGTCAAACTAAGAAAATTTATAGAGGATTTTACTCTGTAATTGCTTTTCTATCTATGTTATTATATTTTTTTGTTAAAAAATTCTTTAGGAAATTTTTCAGGTTGTATAAGGAGCAGAGAGTATGAACCTTTATGGTTATTGTTATACCAACCTAGAAATAACTACTCTCCTAACTGGAAAAACAATCAAGATTACACAAAATGGTTAGAAAGACGCCAGATATAAGGAGCAACTAGACAGTACATGGCCCTGCATGGTAAATGACAGAGCGCTCTTTCCCAGGAAGTTCTTAAGTCATCTACTTAGTGCAATACTGGGTGAATAAATAATAAATGCTAATAATAGGAGACAAAAGGCTTTGTTTTTGCTAATGAAATTAAGAAGTTGAAACTAAGCTACTTCATAAAAGAACTGTCTTTTAATAAGTGGATTAACTACATTAATGCTTTTAGTTGCATTAATCTCCCACATTTAAACTAAGCCAGTTTTAACAAATGAGAACACGACTTGGTCTAGGTGAGTTTTAATCTGAAAAAAATAAGTTTTTAAAAAATTTAAAAGAAAGACATTTACTCATGTCATCACATTGTAAGACTGGGAAGCGAATGCTTTTCTATAGAATCCTTCATGAGTACACTACTGAATACTTGTTTTTGACATTTTTTTTTTAAGCCTAACATATTGGTAGGGAAGCAAATTGTTAGAGACTCAAACATCAATTTGAGAAGTGTGTTTCTCTAATCCACTGATTCATAGAAACAGAAAAGCTACATGTATCTTTCTATGAGGATAACCATTGATAAATCCATGCATATGGTTTAATATATCCTCTGAATCATATTATGAAATATTGTACATTTTTAAACTTAGTAAAATAACCTATTATTAAAAGAAACAGTCATTTTAGGTTCAGGAGAGGTATCTGATCAAATTCAGTATGATACTAATGATTCATAGAACACAGGAAACAGAAATCTACTTCTTTAACATGCAGGAGTCCACCCTAAACATGAAATACTGGTGTCATTTTAAGTCATGGATAAGAAAACTATTAGGCATTATTATTTCTGTCATCATTATGAATATTCTATCAAATTAAAAAAAAAAGAAAAATTGATATTTTTGAAGATACGGTTGCCTAGTTAGAAAACAAGGGATTTTACAAATCATTAGAACAAGAGAGTTCAGCAAGGTGAAATATTCAAAACCTAGGTGCTGGCTGACTGTTGACAAGTGGTCACCATTGGTCCCTAATGCATGAGCTTCAGCCAGAAAGAGTGTAAACAAAAACAAGACACATCCCAAACTCTTTAAGATAAAAATGATGTTATTCTTCACTTGAAAACCTAATCTTGGAAGTGACCTCCAATCACTTGCCATAACCCATTTCCTAGACGCAAGTTCCCAGGTCCAGCCCTCCCACGAGAGGATGAGGACTGCACAGGGCGTGCATCCCAGGAGGCAGAACCCACTGAGAGTCATGTCGGAAGCCGCCAACTCCAGCTACACAGAGGAGGAAGGCAGGCATTTGACTTTCTTAATTTTTGCTGGGCACAGTAGTGGACATAGAAATCATCTAAGAAACATGAAATCCTCATAGAAACATGAAATTCTCTTCCTTTTGTACAACTTTACCAGCAGTGGCCATGTAGCCATGTTTATCCAGAAAAGCCTGGTTTATACCTGTTATTCTGGTATTCCATCTAATTAGTGCCACCGTTAGTTCTAGAAAGGTCCCAGTTTAGAGTCCATCCTAGATCTTAGGCCTTAATTAAGCCCCTCAGCTAAGTGACGTCTATTAGATCTTAAAAGTCAGATAGCTCCCATAATAGATGAGAGATATATTCTAAAAGCCACAGGTTCTCCTAAGAGAGCATGGGATTCAGCATGTGTAACTAATGCTCCCTCAGGGAAGATGGGCAGCTCTCATACAAGGGGCAGAGTAACCTTTGCATATCTTTACAGTTGATCATATTAATGTCCTCAGCCCCTTGAAGAATGAAAATTGTTACCTTGACAAAGTCCAGGAGGTTTAAACTCCCATGAGGAAGTTTTCTAAAATATTCCCGTAATACCCCTACCTCAACCAATTATCTCAGCAAAGTAATGTGTATTATAACTTATCAGTATCTTCAATTATGGTATCACTGAAGAAAATAAATAAAAGACATCATTTCTGGCTTGAATATATTTATGTTTTTTATGAAGACAGGACTCAAAGAATTTAACTATCAAGACCATAAATTAAATGATCCATAGGAAATAACTGTTAGAGAAAAAGTTAACCTAAGACAAAAAATTTGAAAAGATCATTAATAGCTAGACTGCTTAAGGATGGCTTTACAGAACTGATATTTTATATAAGTCTATAGTTCATATTTGGGTAGGAAGAAGCTTCAAATAAGGTAGTGGGTATATGCAGTCACTGAGACAGGAAAGCCAAAAACATGAATCATATAGAGAAATGCAGTAGTTGTGATCACTTAGTAGATATGTTCAGGCTGGAAAGGCAGATGAGCTGAAGTACAGTGTTTCAAATATGCTTCAAGGGAGTTATTGAACCGAAATGGCAATTTTTCAGGTTAATCAGACTAACCTATGTAGGATCAGTTATGAGGGAAAGATCAGAGGCAGAAATACTAGTCAGCCAGTTTAGGTATATTACTAAAAAAAAAAAAAAAGACTGCTGACAGTGAGATTAGAAGAGAGAGACAAATGCCAGTAACAAAGCACTGGCAGAAACATTGAAACGAACTGATCCTGGGGGTTAAGGAGAAAGAATTGTAGGCAGCTTCAGGATCAAGCCTGGATGCCCAAAAGCTAGCAGTGTCCTGGAAAGTAACAAAAGTAATCAAATGGAGGCATGTGTAGGGAATCAATATATTAGCTCCCCCTTTGTGTTTTTTGGAACACACTGCCTTCTCAGAGCATTTCCCTAACTTTGATAGAGATCTAAAGAAAATTTTTCTCTATCATAAGAAGACATTTACTCCAGTATAAGAAAAAAAATTACTCCATCATAAAATAACTGAGCATATGTACTTATGATTTTGACCCCAATTCAAAGTCAGAAGATGCCTGGAGGGACCTGTGTCAAACGTAGAGTGCAGGCCCTATCTTAAGGGGATTGCATATTCTCACTTCTAGTCAACTGTTACCCTCAAGGAATTCATGCCAAATACAGCAAGAGCTTCTAATCATTCAAGAAAAGGCAGAAATATAATTTTTATATTATGTATTCCAAACTTTTTCCCCTAATCTACCTGCAAACCAGAAAATTGATTTGTCATTTGATTTATTCAGCTGCCATTTCTTTCTTGTCAAGAAATACTTGTTCCTTTTGTTCTTTATTAGACTCACTCAAGGGTAGTGAAATGGAACTCAAGAGAGATGGACAGACTGGCAGAAAACTTGGGAAAGTAGGATGTATATTTACAAATGAGCAGCAAAGTAATTCACATCTGACCTCTAAGACTACACCAAGTTTTTTATATAACGTTTCTTCCCGATAAGTAATCTCCATGTAAATATTTCTTTTTGGAGTTTCATGTCTAGGGAGAGGACTATGAGTTTCTATCAAGTAAGTAAAGCTTCCTGGGGATGTCTACTGGTTAATTAGGTAATGTATCTCTAATACTTAACATATTTCTAAAATAAAATTTTCCATTTAAAATGGTAACCAAAACTAATATTTAAAAGAGGTCCCAAAAAGGGTAAAATATAAATATATGCACAATTTAACTTCCATATGCAATATACAGTGCTCATGAAAAATATTGTTTTATGTCACATAATTTTATTTTTGTGGTAAAAATATGTAAGATCTAGTCCTTCAATTTTGAAATACATAATACAGTATTGTTGACTATAAGCACAATGTTGTGCCTTAGATCTCCAGAAGTTACTCACTTTCTACCTGCAAGTTTATAACCTTTGACAAACATTTCCCCAATTCTTCACCTCCCAGGTCCCTGGTGGCCACCCTTCTACTCTGTTTCCATGAATTTTGCTTTTTGATTCCACATAAATGTGATATCATATGGTATGTCTGACTTATCTCTGACTTCTCTCATTTAGTGCAATGCCTTCAAGGTCCATCCATGTTGTTGCAAATGGCAGGATTTCCTTCTTTCTCATGACTAATATTCTATCATATGTGTGGATGTATGAATGTGTGTGTATCTGTATATATCAGATCTTCTTTATCCATTCGTCCACTGCTGGACATTTATTTCCATGTCTTTGTTATTGTGAATAATGCTGCAATAAACTTAAGAGTCCTGATATCTTTTTGATATCCTATTTTCATTTCTTTTGGATGTATACCCAGAAGTGTGATTGCTGGATCAGATGGTAGTTCTGTTTTTAATTTTTTGAATAGCCTCTATATTGTTTCCACTTGTTGCTGGACTAATTTACAATCCTACCAACAATACATAAGGGTTCCCTTTCTCCACATCCTCACCAGCACTTGTTATCTCTTGCTTTTTTGATGATGGCCATTCTGACAGGTGTGAGGTCATACTTATTTCAATCTTGATTTGCTTTTCTCTGGTTATGAGTGATGCTAAACATCTGTTCATGCAGTTGTTGGTCATTTGTATGTCTTCTCTGGAAAAATGTCTATTCAGTTCCTCTTCCCATTTTGATCAGATTATCTTTTTATGAGTTCTTTATATAATTTATATACTAAACCCTTTTCAGATGATGGAAGAATTAGCTAACACTACAGTGGAATCATGTTGCAATATATAAACATATCAACATGTTGGACATCTTCAACTTACATAGTGTTATGTGTCAATTGTATCTATAAAAATGATTTAAACCATATAAATAAAAGGGCTCTGAGTCAGTCCAGCCATAAAAAAAAGAGTGATGTAGGGTGATCTATGGACTGAAAGCTGAGTTACAGATACTGATATTTAGTGATGTTTTACCTTTTGATTTGCCTTACTGGATGAAACCAAAACTCTTCCCAGTATACCTCTTGTCTATACACATGTGGAATGTTGACCACTTACTGTGTTTCTAAGTGAATCAGTAAGCTGATACCTGCAGATGGATATTTCCTACGTCCTGTTGCCAAAAAAAGAATATGGGAAGTTCAACACTCAAAACCTCTCTTCTCAGATCCATTATAAAGAGAAATCTGCTCAAAAAGTTTGTGATGATCAAATGAATCAACTGGCTTACAGTGTGCCATTTGACCAATCGAGCAACATATCTTATTGACATTTATGGATAGAGATTGAATCTTAAACACATTCATATATGACATGATCTCCATCTCTAAGGAGTGTCCAGTCTGGTAGGGGAAAAAAAAGATACACAAAATGTGAAGCAAATTTTATATGATACAAATTATTCACTTGAACAAAATTGGAGTTAATAATAAAATCGTTAATAAATGCTAGAGAATGTGGCACCGATGTATCCAGGAACAAGCATGGACATTAGTCTGGGTACTCCAAGTAACTCAGTTCTACTTTTACTAACTTCATTGAATTGAACAAATTACTTAAGCACTCACTCTTTTCATCTGGTAAATTAAATATAATGACACCTACCTCACAGTGTTACTATGAAGATTAAATGTTTGAGAAAACACCTATCATAAGTTCCTGGCACATTACAAGAGTTAAAATTTTAGAAAAAGGAGAGAGAAAATGAGACTTTAACAGTCTCTAAAAAGGACACAGACTCCAGCTGCTGAGACTACTTCATTTACAAGTCACAGGTCATGGTTGAAGCTAAGTAAAAAAATACCAGAAAAAAAACATCAGGATATAGGATGTCTACTATGAACAGAATCTCCCAGCAGGGGACATGTAAAAACCTGGTGCTGGGTTTTAAGCAGTCTTTGTATGAACACAGTTCTGCAGAAATAAAGATGGATGCTTCTCAGTTTTCCCGCAAGAGCTTTTACATAAGATATACTTTACCCACAAGGATGTATGCCAAGAGTCTCTTTATACCATTTCAAACTGACCATAAATCCACAAATAATTTCTGGGAAGAATTTACTTACATTTAATAAATTAAGCTTGTTTTTGTTTTAAGACAGTATGAGGGGTATTTACCTCTAGTTCAATTAAGTAAATAAAACCTAAGAATTACTAATGGTTTTTCTGAGTTCTAGTATGTTAAATGTGTAGATATTTACACATTATTTATATGTTTTATAATCTCATCTCTCATTAATATTCTGCAAAATCTCTTATGTAAATAACAGGCTGTCCCCCACATAGTACATTCTGTGTTCCAAACACGTCAGAAATCAAATACGTAATTTTCTAAGAATGATAGGTCTTCTAGGATGAGACCTTCTATATCTAGAAAGGCTAAGTATTATACAATTATATTTCACCATTTTGCCATATTTTATGATAAATGACTAAATTTAGGACATTTAAAAATTTGTTATTGGTTTTTATTTAGATGGTGGACACAAACTAGACTAAAGCTAAAGATTCCTCAGCATTCGATATTAAGAACATCTATGACCCAGTTATGTCATCTTAAGAAACTTAGGCCTTCTTAGGATCACAATTTTTCACTAATCTAACATGTGTAAAGTAAAAATCTAAAACAGAAGCTAAGTAAATAGAGAAATGATATGTTGGATGTATGAAGTATAAATAGAAAGCAACTTGCGAGGAATAACCCAATAGCTTGAGTTTTCTTTACAGTTTAGTCTTTTCTTCTGAAGAATTTGCAGTAGTATAAATGCTTTTACAATAATTATTCTTACAAAAAAGTAAATGCAATAACATGTTAGGCTATTTCCTTGAAATAGAACAGAGATACTGTTTCTGCCTACTAGACTATTTTCATTTTATTCTGCCAATTTTTTTAAGCTGCCCCAGTATGACTAGAAAAGAAGTCCCAATATTATTTTTACAGTACAAATGAAGCAAATAGTTCTAATGTTATGAAAATCTTCTCATTTATTGTAGTGAAAATATTCCTAAGGACTTCTAACAGTTAAAATGTCATAACTTGTTACACTGAAATACTACATTCATTCTTTATTAAGGGTCTGAGATTTAAATTTTTTTAATGTTACCTCATTTTATTTCTGTAGTTTAATATCCAGTATCGATTTGTGACCATAGCCAGGAACTTTTATGAACAGTATCTTTTAAGATATTTTTTCTTTAAATAAAAAGCAAAGTTGTGTCATTGGGATGCCACTAATTTTGGATTTGTGTTAACATTAAATGAGTACTACCCAGTGCATATAATAAATATTTGCAAAATAAATAAACACTGCAAACCACATGTGATCTAATTAGTGAAACAGTCTGAATAAATATTTAGTAATACAGGTTCTTGTCATTCCTGAATGTGTGATGAATCCATAGAGCTCTGTGTTTTTCTGGTTGTGTTGGTTGCTGAAGGCACAACAGTGAACCAGGCAAACAGAGGCCTTGGCCTCATTACATTATTACATATTCTAGTGCAATAATTCTAGCTTAATAGTGGTTTTCACAGCAGTGAAAGCAGAAACAAGCACCACAATGCTTTTGAGACCAGATGGTTTCAAGGAGCCAATGTTTCTACGTCTTCTCTCCCAAAAGAAAATCCAAAGCTTATTAATTTCTGAATCCCTATTTGTGCTAGCATTTTATATGCATTATTGAAATGCTACCTTATAACAATTCCAAAAGTAGCCATTACTGTTTCTAATTTATACTTGAGTAAACTGAAGTTCACGAAGTCTGTATAACTTCTCTTGGTTTACTTAGCTACTAAGTATTAGAGCCAAGGTCATATGTTCCACATATATTTTTATTTATGGACTTAGTTATAATATCTTTAGATTCACTTCAAGATTAATTTCTAGAAGAATTTCTACTACAGATTCGTGGCATTTTCCTTTGTTGAGTATGTATTCCCTTATTTATTCAGATAGCAATTTGTTGAATAAACCTGAAACCATCTTCTGTACTGAGTTCTAGAACTAAAAAAACATAATGCATAGTTTTTGCCCTTGCAGAGTTTGGAGGCTAGTATAAAGATTGGGGTGGCATGTGCATGTGCACGTGTGTGTGTGTATGTGTGTGTGTGTGTGTGTAAAATGTTATGGTGCTAAGACAGAATTATGTACAGGGAATAGTCTAGTCATAGAGGGGATAAACATCAATTCCTAACTGTCAAGTCAGATTTGAGAGAGGAAGTGATATTTGTGTGGAGTCTCAAAAGTATGAGTTGGCAGATAAAATGAAAGGCATGACAAGTTCAAGGACATGAGAGAATTATGGAACAAGGTGTGTTAGGGAATTGCAATAGTTTGGTGGACTTTGCATATGGGCCGGGGAGGTTTCAAGAAATGAGTAGGGATCGGGTCATGTAAGGTTGTTCACACCATGTTCAATAACTGGGCCTCTCTGCAGTGGGTTTTGTAGCATTTTAGGGAAGGAATAACACAATGTGTTTTGTGTTGCAGAATATCGTTCCATGGGAATGTGCAGAATGGATAATAACAGATAATGGAAACCAGTTAGAAGAGCATTTTGTTGACCCACAAACAAATAGGGAGCCAAAACTAAGCCAGAACCGTAGAATTAAGGAGGAAGGGATAGGTACAAAACATTAATGAGGTAAAATTGCCAACTTCTGATGAAAAAAACGTGCATTAGGATTGAGAGAAAAGGAAGGTTTAGGATGGGGTATTTCAGCAGTAGTTCATTTCTACAGGGCATGTAGGAGAAAGGTCAGGTAAAGGGAAGTTATAGTCTAGACAGGTTGATCTCAGGAAACCTAGCAGATACGCAACTAGTGATAATGTAGCAGACTGCTGGAATATGAGTCTGAAGTCTGAAGTGCAGGAGAGAGGTCTAACACTCCACATTCTCACCCAGACTGCACTGCACTTGACCTGATGTTTCTGAAATGTGGTTATGCTTTATTAAATCGTAGGCTCACTGACTTCTTGTTTTAAAACAAGCTTCTGAATTTCCCAGGAATTTGATAAGCTTACCTTCCTCTCAGTGATAATAGGCTTGGTATAGTTGAGTTGAAGATATTGTACTCAGTAAACCAATCCTAAAATACAATTAGAATTAATCTCAGTTCTGCCATTAATTTTCAATGTGAACGCAGGCTACTTATTTAACCTTCCTGTGTTTTAGTGTCCCCAGATGCAAAATGCAAATACTGTTATACAATCTAATACACCAGGCTAAGGGAAAGAAAGCTAATATAAACTTTATTAAAGTGCTTAGTAAATAGAAAATCTTATATAAATGCTAATCCAAATATATTCCCCATTTTCTCACTCTGCTGGTTAGTAACAGCTTAAAAAGGAAAGAGGTGACAAACACAAAGTACTACTCCACAACTGGGTGCAAAGTGGAAGGAAAATGGCATACAGGGCATGCACAACACCCTTCAATACACTATCTACATATTATCTTGTACTTTTGACCAATGGCTGATTCATATGAATTTCTATGAGCTACTGTGATTGATTTGCGAAATTACATATCCTATCCTACAGAAAACTACATTCCTGCCTGTAACACTCTGGCTCGGTCCTACTGCATATGGGAACCAGTGTCATTATTCAGTGTTTTCAGTAATTTATCTTACCAGTTCATTGAGCTAGGTACAGGTAAGATTTTGGTTTAAGAGCATATGTTTAGAGAGGTAGAAATCAGGTTGCCCCTGGGAGACAGCGAGTCAATACATCTTGTAAATATCTATGTACACAGTTCTGAAGAACTCTGTCCTCAAGGCCAAAGACTAGAGGGTAATGAACTGTTGTGAAAGGTAATTTTCCTAGATGTTGTTCTTGGCATATGCTTCCCCATCTCCACCTTCCTTGATGCCTCCTCCCTGACTTTGATGGAGAACAGGGATTGGAGATGTAGAAGATCCAGAGGCCCACACTTCATCATGAGTGACTTCTGGGGGAGGCTCCCAGTGCCAAATGAGCTGCTTCCAGATAAAGCTTCCAGAATGCTGCGGCATTCCTGGAAGACCATCATGCCTTCCTATTTCAGAAATCTTTGAAGCCTTAACCTGCACTCTAAAAATTAATGATTAGAAGTCAGTCAATTTTTTTTGATATTTAATAAATATCTATGTTTCAGGTACCATGCTGGGTACTGGATTTAGGAATAGGATTAAGAGTTTTCAAAGTAGTTCAAAATAAATGATAATTATAATAAAAATTAATTGAGGGTTTTTACCTGCCAGGAACTGTCCTACCTGCTAGTCATATAGTATTTAATACTTACATAAACTCCATGATGTGTTCATATTAGTTTCCTAGGGCCACCATAATGAATTACCACAAACCTGGTGGTTTACAACAGAAATGTGTTCTTTTACGTTCTGGGGCCAAGTCAGAAATAGAGGTGTTGACATGGTTACTTCTGGAGACTCTGCAGGAGAATCGGTTCCATGGCTCTCTGCTTGTTTCCTGCGGCTGCCCAGCAATCCTCGGCATTCTTTGGCTCATAGGTGCATCGCTCTAATCTCTGCCTCCATTTTCACCTTCTCTTCTTCTCCTTTGTGTCTAGGTGTCCTTTTCTTTTTTCTTTTTTTTTTTTTGCCTCAGTGGAGAAACTCGCAATGGATTTAGGGCCCACCCTCATTCAGTACAATTTTATGTCAATTCTTAATTATATCTGCAAAGATTATTTCTAGATAAAGTCATATTCTGAGGTTCTGGGTGGATATGAATTGCAGGGGGATGCTATTCAACTCACAGTAGGGTGTATACATAATGCTATAGCTGAAGAAATTGAGGCTCATCAATAGATGACTTCTCTGGTACCTGTTTCTGCTGCCTAACAAACAAAACCAAGTGGCTTAAAACAGAAAACCTGGATTATTTTTCACAATATTGTGATCATCTGGGTAGATCATTTGGATTGGTTTGGCTGGAGCTGGATAGCATACAGTGTAACCTCACTTACATGACTGGCCATTACCTCAGTGTCACGTGGATGACAGGAGGACTTAGCCAAGTGTTTCTCTTTATTAAGCAGAATAGCTGGGGCTTCAAGAGCAGCAAGAGCAAAAAAAATCCCAACATGTAAGTACTTTTCAAGACTCTGCAGGTCTTATATTTGCTAGTGTCACATTGACCAAAGGACATTGCCAAACTCAGACACAGTGGGGAAAAGACTGCCCCATGGTATTATATGAGGAGGGAAATTATTGCAGGGATTTCCTGGGGTTTTCTTTAATTTTTTTGTTTTTCAAATTATCAATACGAGTGCCCAAATAAGTAGTGAAAGTTAGACTAGGTATTTGATCCCAAGAATCCTTTACCCCCAAAGTGCTTTCACTTAGTGAATTCACAATACAGCCTCCAAGAAAAAGAGTTTACTGAATCATCATTTACTAATTATCTACTGCTACATAGGACACTGGAATGGAAGGGATGTGAACTCTATGGCTGTTTCCTTTGTGTATATTTTATAAACCGACAAACCCACTCATTTTCTATGAGTAAATGGAAGTTTTAATACACTGAGTCTCTTTTAATTCAAAAGAGAGTGAAAAAACTGTTCACTTATTTCAACTAATACCCTAATATGTTATTATATGAAAAGGTTGAAATGGTCTTTTAACAATCTCTTGTTCCCACCTAAAATCCTTTTTCAGAGGAGTGCAGAAGAATAGCCATATTTTTGAGGCTCAGGTCTGATAGTCCTCTCAAATGGACAATTGTTCATGGAGGTTACACAACAGGGATGATAAGTTAACCTAATGATTGTGTCATGTATACTCTTTTCAGCCACTGTCTGCTCAAAAGGAATATCACTTTTGCTCTAGAGCTCTAGCAACATGCAAAAACAAATAAAACATTGTGTTTGTTTTTTTGGCCATTTTTCATACTTTTATTTTGAGGACATTTTTATTCAGCTTATGTATCTAAGTCTTTGCTAGTAAGATTCTGTTCTGCAGAACACCAGATGGCCACAACACAAAAATGACACCTGCAGAAGGAATTAAAGAAGGCATATTCACTAAGCTTTGCCTTCCTGTGGCTGCCAGCTGTGTGCAGAGTAACATGCAAAACAAATATAACCTGCAATGCTGGTTTCCTTGAGGAGACCATGGGAAATTGTTAGTGCAGTGCCCAGAGACTCAACAAATATTAAATCAGAAAGAATATAAGTGGAAAACCCTGTTTGGGCTTTACTTACAGCACTGGCAGTGCTGGGGAATTAGACTAGGACTCTGCCATCTGTGGGCTTGTTTGAAGTACAAGTGCCGCCATTGACCTATAATGATTTAACATTCCTCTTGGGAGCACGGAGCATACAAACACATATGGGGTGAATTTGTTCGGAAAAATAAAAGAACAAATAAAATATGGAGCTTGCTACTTGAGCACTTTTAAGGTCAAGTGCTATGACTCTAGATGGCCTTATTAAATGCACAGATTCAAGGGGATAATAAATGTTTCCTTGGCTCATGGCTCAATATTGTACATCACCAGATTTCTTGTAAGTCTCTCACTGCTATGATTTTTTGTGGGTTATTTATTTCATATACTTCACATTACATAATACTGTCACAGTTCTTGGAGAATTCTATGTGTTGGTTTGTCATCATTTGTCATCATGTAAACCTGAATTGCTTTATGTATTTTCAAACATCTCATAGAGCAAAGTGTACAGCTATAGCCTCTTTTTTAAACTAAATCCTAAAGGAGAATACCTCAACTACTTAAAAAACTTAAAGATGCACTAAGTGCATTTTGTTATAGAAGCCTCTACAGTGAGGCTTGTATAACTCTCTAAATATACTAAAAACCATTGGACCATACTCTTCAAATGGGTTGACTGACAGTAAGTAATTTATATCTCAATAAAGATATTTAAAAACACTGGAGAAAAGGTGGCGGCATGAGAGGAGAGACAGAGGCTTCCTCCTAAAACTGGATACAATTAGAAAATTTAATTGGTGCAACTAATCCAGAGAGAGCAACAGGAAAGAGGACTGCGTCAGACTGCACACACCTGGAGAAAAGAGCAGACTTCAGCAAACAGTAACGTACCAGAGCTGTGGTTACATGGGACCCGAGCCCCTCCCCCACCCCAGCTCACTGGTGGGAGGAAGAGAAACGGAGCAGGGAGGGAGTGAAAGGCTTGGGACTGCTGAATACCTAGCTCTGGAGATCTGCACTGGGAGCACAAACCTACATTTCATGGTGCTTTCATGAGACTCACATGACTACTGGGTTGGAAAGTTACTACAGGCAGAGTTCCTGGGGAGACCGGGATTCTGTCCGCTTGTGGAAAGCAGGGATCCATATCTGGCTGCTCTGGGACAAAAACTTATACCTGTGTGACTGGCCCAGTGGCTCAGGCAGTGGAGACAGGCACAGCAGCCAGGAGGCAGGGAACAGCTCTTTCCTACCCCCCAGGCACCAGTACCGCTCCCCTGCAACCCCCGACATTGCTTCAGGGGCTCAGCAGCTACAGAATAGAGCTTCTGGACACTAGAGGGCGCCATATACAAACATGAAAAGCCAAAGGAACCTTGTCCAGAGTAAAATTGTTAATACATCTCCTGAGAAAGATTTAAATGATATGGACCTCATGACTCTTCCTGAAAGGGAGTTGAAAATAAAAATCATCAACATCCTAATGGAGGTATGGAAAGACATCCAAGAACTCAGGAATGAATTCAGGTTGGAGAGCCAATCGTTGAAGAACACGATGGAGGGCATTAAAAGCAGGTTGGATACAGTGGAGGAGACAATAAATGAAATAGAAACTAGAGAAGAGGAATACAAAGAAGCTGAGGCACAGAGAGAAAAAAGGATCTCTAAAAATGAAAGAATATTGAGAGAACTGTGACCAATCCAAGCGGAACAATATTTGCATTATAGGGATACCAGAAGAAGAAGAGAGAGAGAAAGGGATAGAAAGTGTCATTGAGGAAGTAGTTGCTGAAAACTTCCCCAATCT
This sequence comes from Manis pentadactyla, assembly GCF_030020395.1. Lineage (NCBI taxonomy): Eukaryota > Metazoa > Chordata > Mammalia > Pholidota > Manidae > Manis > Manis pentadactyla. The sequence continues at coordinate 63,000,317 of NC_080020.1, forward strand.
GGGGAAGGACATAGTCTGTCAGGCCATGGAGATCCACAGATCCCCCAACACAAGGGACCCAAGGAAGACAACAAACACCAAGACACATAGTAATTAAAATGGGAAAGATCAAGGTTAAGGACAGACTGTTAAAAGCAGTCACAGGCAGAAATAAGATCACATATAAAGGAAAGCCCATCAGGCTAACATCAGACTTCTCAGCAGAAACCTTACAGGCCAGAAGGGAGTGGCATGATGTATTTAATGCCATGAAGGAGAAGGGCCTGGAATCAAGATTACATTATCTGGCAAGATTATCATTTAAATTTGAAGGAGGGATTAAATGATTTCCAAATAAGCAAAAGCTGAGAGAGTTTACCGCCCACAAACCATCTCTGCAGTCGATTTTGGAGGGACTGCTGTAGATGGAAGTGTTCCTAGCATTGGATAGCTGTCACCAGAGGTATAAAACCACAGTAGGGAGGGTGGAGAAGCTGATTGTGAGGCAAATGCAAAATTAAATTGACTATCCCCGAAGTCAATCAAGGGATAGACAAAAAGTACAGAATTTGATACCTAATATATATGGAATGAAGGAGGAAGAAAAAGGAGGAGAAACAGAAAAGACTTTTAGATTGTGTTTGTAACAGCATACTAAGTGAGTTAAGTTAGACTTTTAGATAGAAAGGAAAGTAACCTGAAAACTTTGGTAACCATGAATCTAAAGCATGAAATGGCAATAAGTATATACCTATTGATAATCACCCTAAATGTAAATGAACTGAATGCACCAATCAAAAGACACAGAGTCACTCAATGGATAAAAAAACAAGACCCATCTATATGCTGCTTACAAGAGACTCACCTCAAACCCAAAGACATGCACAGATTAAAAGACAAGGGATGGAAAAAGATATTTCATACAAACAATAGGGAGAATAAAGCAGGTGTTGCAGTACTAGTATCAGACAAAATAGACTTCAAAACAAAGAAAGTAACAAGAGATAAAGAAGGATATTACATAATGATAAAAGGGAAGGGCTCAGTCCAACAAGAGGATATAACCATTATAAATATATATGCACCCAACACAGGAGCACCAGCATATGTGAAACAAATACTAACAGAACTAAAGGAGGAAATAGAATGCAATGCATTCATTTTAGGAGACTTCAACACACCATTCACCCCAAAGGACAAATCCACCAGACAGAAAATAAGTAAGGACACAGAGGCACTGAACAACACACTAGAACAGGTGGACCTAATAGACAACTATAGAACTCTACATCCAAAAGCAACAGGATACACATTCTTCTCAAGTGCACATGGAACATTCTCCAGAATAGATCACATACTAGGCCACAAAAAGAGCCTCAGTAAATTCAAAAAGACTGAAATCCTACCAACCAACTTTTCAGACCACAAAGGCATAAAACTAGAAATAAATTGTACAAAGAAAGCAAAAAGGCTCACAAACACATGGAGGCTTAACAACACGCTCCTAAATAATCAATGGATCAATGACCAAATTAAAATGGAGATCCACCAATGTATTGAAACAAATGACAACAACAACACAAAGCCCCAACTACTGTGGGATACAGCAAAAGCAGTCTTAAGAGGAAAGTACATAGCAATCCAGGCATATTTAAAGAAGGAAGAACAATCCCAAATGAATGGTCTAATGTCACTATTATCGAAATTGGAAAAAGAAGAACAAATGAGGCCTAAGGTCAGCAGAAGGAGGGACTTAATAAAGATCAGAGAAGAAATAAATGAAATTGAGAAGAATAAAACAATAGCAAAAATCAAGGAAACCAATTACCAGCAACGAAATTGAAGCAGTAATCCAAAAACTACCCTAGAACAAAACCCCCGGGCCAGATGGATTTACCTCGGAATTTTATCAGACATACAGAGAAGACATAATACCCATTCTCCTTAAAGTTTTCCAAAAAATAGAAGAGGAGGGAATACTCCCAAACTCATTCTATGAAGCCAACATCACCCTAATACCAAAACCAGGCAAAGACCCCACCAAAAAAGAAAACTACAGACCAATATCCCTGATGAACACAGATGCAAAAATACTCAATAAAATATTAGCAAACCAAATTAAAAAATATATCAAAAGGATCATACACCACGACCAAGTGGGATTCATCCCAGGGATGCAAGGATGGTACAACATTCGAAAGTCCATCAACATCATCCACCACATCAACAAAAAGAAGGACAAAAACCACATGATCATCTATCTCCATAAATGCTGAAAAAGCATTCGATAAAATTCAACATCCATTCATGATAAAAACTCTCAGTAAAATGGGTACAGAGGGCAAGTACCTCAACATAATAAAGGCCATATATGATAAACCCACAGCCAACATCATACTGAACAGCGAGAACTGAAAGCTTTTCCTCTGAGATCGGGAACAAGACAGGGATGCCCACTCTCCCCACTGTTATTCAACATAGTACTGGAGGTCCTAGCCACAGCAATCAGACAAAACAAAGACAAGGAATCCAGATTGGTAAAGAAGAAGTTAAACTGTCACTATTTGCAGATGACATGATATTGTACATAAAAAACCCTAAGGAATCCACCCCAAAACTACTAGAACTGATATCGGAATACAGCAAGGTTGCAGGATACAAAATTAACACACAGAAATCTGTGTCTTTCCTATACACTAACAATGAGCCAATAGAAAGAGAAATCAGGAAAACAATTCCATTCACAATAGCATCAAAAAGCATAAAATACCTAGGAATAAACCTAACCAAAGAAGTGAAAGACCTATACCCTGAGAACTATAAGACACTCTTAAGAGAAATTAAAGAGGACACTAACAAATGGAAACTCATCCCATGCTCTTGGCTAGGAAGAATTAATATCGTCAAAATGACCATCCTGCCCAAAGCAATATACAGATTCGATGCAATCCCTATCAAACTACCAACAGCATTCTTCAATGAACTGGAACAAATATTTCAAAAATTCATATGGAAACACCAAAGACCCCGAATAGCTAAAGCAATCCTGAGAAAGAAGAATAAAGTAGGGGGGATCTCACTCCCCAACTTCAAGCTCTACTATAAAGCCATAGTAATCAAGACAATTTGGTACTGGCACAAGAGCAGAGCCACAGACCAATGGAACAGACTAGAGAATCCAGACATTAACCCAGACATATATGGTCAATTAATATTTGATAAAGGAGCCATGGACATACAATGGCGAAATGACAGTCTCTTCAACAGATGGTGCTGGCAAAACTGGACAGCGACGTGTAAGAGAATGAAACTGGATCACAGTCTAACCCCATACACAAAAGTAAACTCCAAATGGATCAAAGACCTGAATATAAGTCATGAAACCATTAGGCAAAAATCTCTTGGACATAAACATTAGCGACTTCTTCATGAACATATTTCCCCAGGCAAGGAAAATAAAAGCAAAAATGAACAAGTGGGACTATATCAAGCTGAAAAGCTTCTGTATACCAAAGGATACCATCAATAGAACAAAAAGGTACCCTACAGTATGGGAGAATATACTCATAAATGACAGATCCGATAAAGGCTTGACATCCAAAATATATAAAGAGCTCATGCACCTCAACAAACAAAAAGCAAATAATCCAATTAAAAAATGGGCAGAGGAGCTGAACAGACAGTTCTTCAAAGAGGAAATTCAGATGGCCAACAGACACATGAAAAGATTCTCCACATCGCTAGTTATCAGAGAAATGCAAATTAAAACCACAATGAGATATCACCTCACACCAGTAAGGATGGATACCATCCAAAAGACAAACAACAACAAATGCTGGCGAGTTTGTGGAGAAAGGGGAACCCTCCTACACTGCTGGTGGGAATGTAAATTAGTTTAAACATTGTGGATAGCAGTATGGAGGTTTCTCAAAAGGCTCAAAATAGACTTACCATTTGACCCAGGAATTCCACTTCTAGGAATTTACCCTAAGGATGCAGCATTCCAGTTTTAAAAAGGCAGATGCATACCTATGTTTATCGCAGCACTATTTATAATAGCCAAGAAATGGAAGCAACCTAAGCATCCATCAGTAGATGAATGGATAAAGAAGAGGTGGCACATATACACAATGGAATATTATTCAGCTGTAAGAAGAAAACAAATCCTACCATTTGCAACAACATGGATGGAGCTAGAGGGTATTATGCTCAGTGAAATAAGCCAGGCGGAGAAAGACAAGTACCAAATGATATCACTCATCTGTGGAGTATAAGAACAAAAGAAAAACTGAAGGAACAAAACAGCAGCAGAATCACAGAACCCAAGAATGGACTAACAGTTACCAAAGGTAAAGAGACTGGGGAGAATGGGAGGGTAGGGAGGTATAAGGGTGGAGAAGAAGAAAGGGGGTATTATGGTTAGCATGTATAATGTGGGGGGTGGGGGAAGGGGAGGACTGTGCAACACAGAGAAGACAAGTAGTGATTCTACAACATCTTACTATGCTGATGGACAGTGACTGTAATGGGGTTTGTGGGGGGGACTTGAGGTAGGGGAGAGCCAGTAAACATAATGTTCTTCATGTAATTGTAGATTAATGATAACAAAATAAAAATTTTTAAAAATAAATAAATAAAATAAAGCTATTTCAAAAATTAGTCCACTGAAGTTGGACTAAGGTGATGTTGGTTCTCATTTTTGGAGCTTCCTAACTTCTCCCTTCCTTTCACACATTCTTTACTATTCCCCGAGGACCCACACAATCCTGGCTCAGTAGCCCAGACTCCAGCTAGGCCTTTTACAAACATGTACGCCTTAGAAAAACACTCCAATAAAGGCTTTTCTTCTCTGAATAGCCTAGCTGAGTTTCTAATTATTTGACAAACGTGTTTGCACAGCATCATTTTTCTCTTATTCTGCCCAAGTGATTAATATAAATGTGCGTTAAGAAGAGTCTTCCATTAGCACAACAAAATCAAATTCAGGCTAATGTGCAACTTAGGGGACAGGAGAATCGAGAATCCCCCATTCTACAGGAAAGACTTTGCATTCAAGCATTATCCTAAACATGCGCCCGTCCTGTTTTGTCCTCCTCTTCTTTTTCTACAATTAACTTTACTATTGTAACAGTTGATACTCAAGTGTGTTTCTCTCGGTTGAACACATTCAATTCTTATCTCTACATAAAGACAGGAAGAACTCAATTAAGACTTTTAGTTAGTGAAGCTCACAACCAACCCCTCCTTCAGAGTCATTTAATGCTCATGGCATGAGTACAAAGAAATGGTCTCTCCTGAATGGGAGTGAAGGCTCCATTGGCTCTTTTCCTGTATGTAGATATTTTCACAAGTAAATAAATAACATAAGTTGTAGAAAAATATGAAAATACAAATAAGCAAAAATGAAAATAAAAATGACTGAACTAGAAAAGTTGACACACTACTGACACAATAGAAATCTAATATATTTTCACGTTTTTCCTTCTAGATAAACATATATATGTATCTACTTAACATCTCTTGTTAATTTTTCCACTTCATATACTTCTTACATTAATTTAGTAAATGTGCCTTCAGTACTACCATGTTGTAGGTTCCATGCTGGGCACTCGGAATAAATATGGCTTGGCTTAGACAGTCCTTACTAGTGGAAGACAAAGCAGAACATCCTCAAAACAGAAAAACAAAATAATAACAACATTCCAGGAAAGGTTATAAAGAAAATACAAAAGGGCTGGCATGCAGAATTACCTGTGGGGGCACTAGTTTTTATAGTTTGGTATACCTTCTAAATTCTCAGCAGTATTTAAACTGAGATATAAAGATGCGAAGATACTAATCTTGGGAAGACTGAAAGATGGAGCATTCCTAGAAGCAGGAGCTAGCAAGTTCCAAGCCCCTGTGATAGTGTGATGTGCCAACTTGGCTAGGCTACAGAGCCCAGCTATCAATTAAACACTAATGTAGGTGTTGCTATAAAGGTATTTTTGTTGATGTGATTAAAGTGCACAATCAGCTGACTTTAAATAAAGGATATTACCCTTTTAATCTTGGCAGGCCTGATTTAATCATTTGTGAGGTCATTTTAAGAGAACTGAAGTTTTCTGGAAGAAGAAATCTACCTTTGGAATACAGCTCTAGCTGCCTGAGAGCTCCAGCCAGCCCTTCATGACTGCCTGCTTCACAGATTTCATACTTGCCTAGACAGCCCCACAATCACATAAGTCAATTCCTTGCAATAAATCTCTTAATATATATCTTCTCCTGATTCTGTTTCTCTGGTTAAGTGCCAACTGATAGCTTCTGAGACAGAAAGTAATAACTATAAAAAACACAACAATAGGAGAATAGTTACCTCCTGAACATTTATGTACACCAGGTACTGCTCTGAGCACTACCCATGTACCATTATTATTTCTACCTTATTAATGAGGAAACCAAGACATACACAGGCTATGCCCAGGGCCACACAGCTAGCCATTCATTACTGGAGCTATGACTCAAATCTAGGTGTTCTGGGGATGGTTTACGTGATTGAAAAAGTATGGCTGCCACCCAGCAGGCAAGACAGAGAGTAGCACAAGATGACTTAAAAGATAGCCGGAGACCAAATCATGTAACACCTCGTATGCCACAGAAAAGCATTGAACATTATTAGATGAGTAAGTAAAAGCACTGACTTACTTTCATCAGTAAGGGACATTATCTAAGTTTTAAGGAGGTTACACTGGTTGCTGAGGGATAGAATGGAGTAGAAGAGGGCATGTATACAAAAAGAGAGACCAGTTGGAAGTCTCTTGTGCCAGACCAGGGGAAAGCTTATGCTGCTAAGTTGGCAGCAGTGGATGTGCAGGGAAGTAGATAGATTTGAGATTTATCTCTGAGGTAGAGTTGACAGGACTCAGATACAGTGGGCAAGGAAAAGACAGTCTTGAAGATGGCCCCTAAGGGTCTAACTTGAAAGACTAGGTGGATGGTTCTGTTTTCTGAGATGGGAAATACGTTTAGTTTATGACATATTAAATTTGAAATGTCATTAGAATATCCAACTTTATATACAAGTCTGGATCTCAAAGGTTTCAATTGGAGAAACTTGAAATTTGGAATTTATGACCATAGAGTCAATACCTAAACCCAAAAGTAAATGAGATCATTGAAAAGACAAACCTAGAAAAAAGAGAATAAGGCAATGTCTGAATACTGAGGTATTCTAAAACTTAGAAATCAGGAAGCAAAACAAGACTCAAAGAAAAATACTTAGAAGGAATTGCTAGTGATAGAAAAGAAACCAGAAGGTTGCAATAATGTGTGAGCAAAGCAAGGAAAATATTTCAAGTACAGAAGGTTGTGTCAAATGTTGTTGAAGAGTTAAATGCAATGAAGATAGTAAATCATCCATGTGTGATGCAGAACACAACAGCCAAGAGAACACTGATGACTTTGACAGGAATGGAGCAGAATCCAGACTGTTGTGAGCAAAAGTGTGAACAGGAAGTTAAAACTTGAGAACAGGCTAGCAGCTATGATTTTGTGAAATGGCTGTAAATAAATCAGAGACTTGGGCAGTGTGGTGGTGGGGAGTCTGGATATATGAAAAGAGAGGTTTTTAAAAAATACATATATATATATGACTGGATAAACAACAACATGATCCACCAAAGCAGGAATGGGTGATGTTTCAGGAACAACAGGACATAAGCAAAGGAGCAATACATCTTAAGAAAATAGAATTAACTTGGAGACATTAACCTTTCTTTGAAAGAAAGAAAGAAAGGACACATCCTGCACTCTAATAAGGAATGAGAGGAATGGGTACAAATGTAGGTTGTTACTGATTAAAACAAGGGATTTTACATCTGTTGACTTTTGTTGTCATTCAATAAAGCAAAATTATCATTTGAAAATACAGGAAGGACTACGGTACAAGTCAAGGCCTATGGTATAAGTCGAGAAACATGGAAAATGTTGAATCTTAGAGTGTGGGAAAACCTAGAAGAGAAACCTGGTAGTATGATACTGACTGTCTCTCTGGGTTTTGTGATTTAGGATTTCAAGATGTTGGCAGAGAGCTGCAGAAATAGACAAACAAGTCTCCAAATCTCCCCAAACCACCACACAAAAATAGACAAAGCAACCAGGATAACAAGACAAAAAACAAATAAACAAAACACAGAAAACATCTACAATAAAACTAGTGAAAAAATATACCTTTAAACCTCCAAAACTGGGTGAAAGGACACAAACCACTGACAGCAATGTGGCCATGTGGCAAGAGCACCTGTAGCAAGAGAGCAGGAGGGAGGCAAAGCCAAGAAATGGAGGCCCAGGAGAGGCCAAGTTTCTGAGAGCTCAAGGGTTTTCTTAGCTGTCTACTTGGAGAAAGGGTCAAGCACACAGGAGAGTTTGCTGACACGGAATGGAGGACAGAGAGGGCATGTAAGAGGGATGAGACTCTTGGAGCACATGAGTGCATCATGAACACATTTTCAGGTCCATGAATTTAGGACCACACTAATCATTTTCAGTGATTGCATACAATTTTTGATGTACAGTGAATTCCTTAATCCCCTATCACTGAGTACTCTATGTTCTTAAGGGAAAAAAGAACTCAAAAAATGTGTAAAAATAACTACATAAAATTTTCCATATGCAGTCTTCTTTACAAATCTATTTGATTATTTCCTGAGAGTAAATTCCTACAGGTAAAATTACTAGGTTAAAGTATAAGCACTTAAGTAAGGGATTTGATATGTATTTCTGAGTTGTTCTGAAAAATAAACATTCCCACTACTTGAGTTTCAAAATAGTAAATATTACACTCAGTAATCACTTGGATTTATTCATTCTTTTTATTGTCTATCATTATTTAATTTCTATTATTTATCAGTTTTAATAGTCATTCCAGAAAACTAAATTCATCTTTAAGATTTTCAAAGAAAGTAGCTGAAATAGTTAGCCTTTATTTTTATCTCCTCTGCAACTGTGGTTTTTATCTAATTTTCATTAATATTGTGCAGGTATGCCTTCTATCTTAGTTGGTTTTGCCAGATACTGATCTATTTTTTCCCCTCAAATCTATAATTCTGCTTATGTATGTAATCTAGAGTTCCTATTTTCTATTTCATTAATTTCTGGTTTTCTCTGTTTTAATCCCCTCTGCCTATTTTATTAGGTTTATTTGTATTAATAATAAAGAGATTTCACAATCATCCTTTCTAATCATCTTGTAATTATAGTTTTGGTTTCTCTTTGACAAGTTAGTGAAAAAAAGAAAAGGGAGCATTGCTTCTTTATTCCTTATTGCTAATTTCTAGTTATGCATAATGTCAGAGATTTTCAATTTAGGGCTACTTTTAGGTTTTCAGGTGGTTTAATAAATGATCAAATTTTTAAATTTTTTTAGTTTCATTTTTTTCCTTTTTTTTTTGATATTTTTAATATACAATCCCATGACCAACATTGTGGTTACTAGATTCTTCCCATTATCAAGTCCCCACCACATACCCCATTACACTAATTGTCCATCAGTGTAGTAAGATGCGATAGAGTCAGTACTTGTCTTCTCTGTGCTGTACTGCCTTCCCCATGCCCCCCTGCTACATTATATGTGCTATTGTAACACCCCTTACTCCCCTTCTCACTCCCTTCCCATCCTCCCCAGTCCCTTTCACTTTGGCAACTGTTAGTCCATTCTTGGGTTCTGTGATTCTGGTGCTGTTTTGTTCCTTCAGTTTTTGCTTTGTTCTTATGCTCCACAGATGAGTGAAATCATTTGGTACTTGTCTTTCTCCACCTGGCTTATTTCACTGAGCAAAATACCCTCTAGCTCCATCCATGTTGTTGCAAACGGTAGGATTTGTTGTCTTCTTACAGCTGAATAATATCCCATTGTGTATATGTACCACCTCTTCTTTATCCATTCATTAACCAATGGACACTTAGGTTGCTTCCATTCCTTGGCTATAGTAAATAGTGCTGCAATAAACAGAGGGGTGCATATGTCTTTTTGAAATTGGGACCCTTCATTCTTAGGGGAAATTCTTAGGAGTGGAATTCCTGGGTCAAATAGTATTTCTATTTTGAGTTTTTTGAGGAACCTCCATACTGCTTCCCACAATGGTTGAACTAATTTACATTTCAACCAGCAGTATAGGAGGGTTCCCCTCTCTCCGCATCCTTGCCAGCATTTGTTGTTCCTGGTCTTTTCTATGTTGGCCATCCTAACTGGTATGAGGTAATATCTCATTGTGGTTTTAATTTGCATTTCCCTGATAATTAGTGATGTGGAGCATCTTTTCATGTGCTTGTTGGTCATCTGAATTTCTTCTTTGGAGAAGTGTCTGTTTAGATCCTCCACCTTTTTTTTAATAGGGTTATATGCTTTTTGGGTGTTGAGGCATATGAGTTCTTCATATATTTTGGATATTAACCCTTCCTTGGATATGTCATTTATAAATATATTCTCCTATACTAAAGGATGCCTTTTTGTTCTGCTGATGGTGTTCTTTGCTGTACAGAAGATTTTTAGCATGATGTAGTCCCATTTATTCATTTTTTATTTTGTTTCCCTTGCCCAAGGAGATGTGTTCAAGAAAAAGGTGCTCATGTTTATATTCAAGAGATTTTTGCCTATGTTTTCATCTAAGAGTTTTATGGTTTCATGACTTACATTCAGGTCTTTGATCCATTCTGAGTTTACTTTAGTGTATGGGGTTAGACAATAATCCAGTTTCATTCTCTTGCATGTAGCGGTCCAGTTTTGCCAACACCAGTTGTTGAAGAGGCTGCCATTTCCCCGGTGTATATCCATGGCTCCTTTATCATATATTCATTGACCATATATGCTTGGGTTAATATCTGGACTTTCTATTGTGTTTCACTGGTCTATGTGTCTGTTCTTGTGCCAGTATCAAATTGTCTTGATTACTGGGGCTTTGTAGTAGAGCTTCAAGTCCGGGAGCATAATCGCCCCAGCTTTATTCTTCCTTCTCAGGTTTGCTTTGGCTATTCAGGATCTTTTGTGGCTCCATGTGAATTTTAGAACAATTTGCTCTAGTTCATTGAAGAATGCTATTGGTATTTTGATAGGAATTGCATTGAATCTGTAGATTGTTTTAGGCAGGATGGCCATTTTGACAATATTAATTCTTCCTATCCATGAGCACGGGATATGTTTCCATTTATTGGTATCTTCTTTAATTTCTCTCATGAGTGTCTTGTAGTTTTCAGAGAATAGGTCTTTCACTTCCTTGGTTAGGTTTACTCCTAGGTATTTTATTCTTTTTGATGCAGTTGTGAATGGAATTGTTTTCCTGATTTCACTTTCTGCTACTACAATGTTAGTGTATAGGAATGCAACAGATTTCTGTGTATTGATTTTGTATCCAGCAACTTTGCTGAATTCAGATATTAGATCTAGTAGTTTTGGAGTGGATTCTTTAGGATATTTTATGTACAATATGACATCTTCTGCAAACAGGGACAGCTTAACTTCTTCCTTGCCAGTCTGGATGCCTTTTATTTCTTTGTGTTGTCTGATTGCCATGGCTAGGACCTCGAGTACTATGCTGAATAAAAGCAGGGAGAGTGGCCATCCTTGTCTTGTTCCTGATCTTATAGGAAAAGCTTTCACCTTCTCACTGTTAAGTATGATGTTGGCTGTGGGTTTGTCATATATGGTCTCTATTATGTTGAGGTACTTGCCCTCTGTACCCATTTTGTTGAGAGTTTTTATCATGAATGGATGTTGAATTTTGTCAAATGCTTTTTCAGCATCTATGGAGATGATCATGTGGTTTTTGTCATTCTTTTTGTTGATGTGGTGGATGATGTTGATGGATTTTCAAATATTGTACCATCCTTGCACCTTGGAATAAATCCTACTTGATCATGATGGATTATCCTTTTGATGTATTTTTGAATTCGGTTTGCTAATATTTTGTTGAGTATTTTTGCATCTATGTTCATTAGGGTATTGGTCTGTCATTTTCTTTTTTGTGGTGTCTTTGCCTGGTTTTGTTATTAGACTGATGCCGGCCTCATAGAATGAGTGGGGAGTATTCCCTCCTCTTCTACTTTTTGAAAAACTTTAAGGAGGATGGGTATTAGGTCTTCACTAAATGTTTGATAAAATTCAGCAGTTAAACCATCTGGTCTGGGAATTTTGTTCTTATGTAGGTTTTTGATTACCAATTCAATATCATTGTTGGTAATCGGTCTGCTCAGATTTTCTGTTTCTTTCTTGGTCAGCCTTGGAAGGTTGTATTTTTCTGAAAAGTTGTCCATTTCTTCTAGGTTATCCAGTTCATTAGCATATAATTTTTCATAGTATTCTCTAATAATTCTTTGTATTTCTGTGGTGTCCATAGTGATTTTTTTTTCTTATTTCTGATTCTGTTTATGTGTGTACACTCTTTCTTTCTTTCTTGATAAGTCTGTCTAGGGGTTTATCTATTTTGTTTATTTTCTCAAAGAACCCACTCCTGCTTTGATTCTTTCTATTGTTTTATTCTTCTCGATTTTATTTATTATACTCTAATCTTTATTATGTCCCTCCTTCTACTGACTTTGGGCCTCACTTGTTTTTCTTTTCTAGTTTCGTTAATTGTGAGTTTAGACTGTTCATTTGGGATGATTCTTCTTTCCTGAGGTAGGCCTGTATTGCAATATACTTCCCTCTTAGCACGGCCTTTGCTGCATCCCACAGATTTTGTGGTGTTGAATTATTGCTGTTATTTGTCTCCATATATTGCTTGAGCTCTGTTTTTATTTAGTCAGTGATCCATTGATTATTTAGGAGCATGTTATTAAGCCTCCATGTGTTTGTGGGCTTTTTCATTTCCTTTGTGTAATTTATTTCTAGTTTCATGCCTTTGTGCCTGAAATGATCAACTTTTACAAATAAACTATAGATATTATGTAAACTGTTTTGAGGGCAAACTTTTATATAATTTTATTAAATTGATTTCACTTACATTGTTTCTTTTATTTCTGTATTTTGTTTCTGACCATTTAATGAAAGGAGAAACAGACAGAAAGTGAATATGGTAAAAATGAATATTTGGGAAACTAGATGAAGGATTTCTGCGAATTATTTGTATTATACTTGTAATTTTTGAGACCATCTGAAATTAGGGTAATTCTTTTTTAAAAAGGTAGCATGATAAACTGGTCCATGAACTGGAATCATTCTATTGCATAAATGCATGATCAAATGCAGCAAATACATACACCTTTGAACCAAAGAATAATTTCAGAAACATATTGTCTCTTTTCATATTAACTAAGCATACATGAAGATACTTTCAGAGAAAAGAAGAGTTTAATAATTTCAAGGAAAAAAAACCCATGAAGTGTAATATTGAAGTTTGAGGGAATTATGGTTAGAGCAGCATCAAAGAATTTTCAGAGAAAGAAAGTTGAAATTTTGGAAGAGAATGGGCTTAATCTTGATGAAGCAAGAAACCAAAGATCACTGAAAAGTTCACTGTGAACAGTGCTCTATTTCACCCTTGGTTATGTTGAGGCCTCATGCACACCAGCGCAGCCTATTCTGACACAACCCATGTCAACCTCAATGAAGTTCATAGGACCTATGGTAACAAAGATTGTCTAATATTGTTACAGGGTAATTTTCCTGGTAAAATTTTTTTCTTCAATCCAAACTTAAGTGAACCCATTTTTCAAGAGCCACAACTATTCTAATCCATGAAGAAAAAATCATCAGAGAAGAACATGTCTTGTGAGGAATTTTTTAAAGAGTAGTTGTTTTTTTTATTTAATATTTTATATAGACATATATCTTCTCTTTCCTATTTTTTCACATTAATTTTGATAACATTATTCAATGACTTTTCAGAAGTAGCATTCTATTTATTACATTTTCCAAATAGTCAAAAGGATATGGCTTAATACTTCTTGATGAATGGCTACCATCCAGGAAACAAGTAGGTATTTATCAGACAGAAACTGAGTGTAGCAAATATGAATTTCAGGTGAAAATAATAATGCATGAGAAATTAAAAAAACTAAATTAGAAATTTATTATTGAAGAATTTTTAAATTTTATTAAATTTATTTTTTATTAAAAATGTCCTATAACTGTTGTATAAAAACCAGTTTTTATTTAAAATTGGGCCTGTGTGATGTGTTGATTTGCACTCACTCAGCATGAAGGTTGTGAAATGATGTATGCACCTACAAATGTATTCTTTCTAATACATCATGATGTTTCACTGGAAATTTGTTCATACAATATTTGAGAGGGAAGATAGCACAAAATAAATCTATTATTTATAGGTGCTATAAAACTGATGCACATGCCAATTAGTTAAATAATTATATAATTTATATATATATAAATAACTGTAAAAAAATAAGGTAAGAGAGAAGCATGATGGCGGCCAGAAATCTCCTCCCAAAACCATATATATTTTTGAAAATACAACAAATACAACTATTCCTAAAAGAGAGACCAGAAGACACAGGACAATAGCCAGACTACATCTACACCTGCAAGAACCCAGCACCTCGCAAAGGGGGTAAAATACAAGCTGCAGCCCGGTGGGACCCGAGCACCCCTCACCCCAGCTCCCGGCGGGAGGAGAGGAGTCAGAGCCGGGAGGAAGAGGGAGCCCAGGACTGCTAAACACCCAGGCCTAGCTATCCGCACCAGAGCACAGACACACAGTGCATGCGTGGAGTGCTGGAAACTGGGGAAACAGACAGTAAGACCTGTGAGTGGGTCCCCGCAGATGGCGAACCCAGGACAAAGAAAAGCGAGTGCTTTTTGAAAGTCTTAAAGGGACAGGGACCCCACAGCTGGACAGAAGCATCCCGGGACACTTAGGCCAGCAGCTGGGAATCCCAGGGAACTCCGGGCACCCTAACCCCATGGGCAGCAGCACAGCTCAGAGGCCCCTCACGGATATAAACAGCCTCCCACCTGTTCCCCCTCCGACGCAGCTCCGCCATATTGTAGAAGCGGCCTGAGACTGGCCACGCCCACAGCAACAGCAGAGCTCCACTTCGGTAGGCAAGAATTAGAAACCCCGCCTGCACGCAGCTACCCAGCACAAGGTGCTAGGGGTCACTGTTCTCCCAGGAGAGGAAGGCCACAAACCAGCAAGAAGGGACTTTCTCTTAGCCAGCACATGCACCAGCTCCCCACAAATACCTCTATCGGCATGAAAAGACAGAAGAATTTGATACAGACCAAGATCACACAGGCAAAGCCTGAGAAGGAGATAGAACTAACCAATCTCTCTGAAAAATAATTAAAACTAAAGCTCATAACCATGCTGATGGAGCTGCAGAGAAATATGCAAGAGCTAAGGGATGATGTCCAGAAGGAGATTACAGAAATGAAACAATCTCTGGAAGGATTTATAAGCAGAATGGATAAGATGCAAGAGGCCATTGATGGAATAGAAACCAGAGAACAGGAACGCATAGAAGCTGACACAGAGAGAGATAAAAGGATCTCCAGGAATGAAACAATGTTAAGAGAACTGTGTGACCAATCCAAAAGGAACAATATCCGCATTATAGGGTTACCAGAAGAAGAAGAGAAAGAAAAAGGGATAGAAAGGGTGTTTGAAGAAATAATTGCTGAAAACTTCCCCAAACTGGGGAAAGAAATAATCGATCAGACCACCGAAGGGCACAGAACTCCCAACAGAAGGGACCCAAGGAGGACAACACCAAGACACATAATAATTAAAATGACAAAGATCAAGGACAAGGACAGAGTTTTAAAGGCAGCTAGAGAGAGGAAAAAGGTAAAAGGTCACCTACAAAGGAAAACCCATCAGGCAATCATCAGACTTCTCAACAGAAACCTTACAGGCCAGAAGAGAATGGCATGATATACTTAATGCAATGAAAGAGAAGGCCCTTGAACCAATAATACTGTATCCAAAATGATTATTGTTTAAATATGAAGTAGGGATTAAACAATTCCCAGACAAGCAAAAGTTGAGGGAATTTGCCTCCCACAAACCACCTCTACAGGGTATTTTAGAGGGACTGCTCTAGATGGAAGCACTCCTAAAACTAAATAGATATCACCAGAGAAAATAAAATCACAGAAAAGAAAGCAGACCAACCAAATACTAACTAAAGGCAAAAAATAAAATCAACTACCCACAAAAGCAGTTAAAGGAAACACAAAAGAGCACAGAATAAAACACCTAACATATAAAGAATGGAGGAGGAGGGATAAGAAGGGAGAAAAATAAAGAATCACCAGTGTTTAAAATAGCTCAATAAGTGAGTTAAGTTAGACAGTAAGATACTAAAGAAGATAACCTTGAACCTTTGGTAACCAAGAATCTAAAGCCTGCAATGGCAACAAGTACATATCTTTCAATAATCACCCCAAATGCAAATGGACTGAATGCTCCAATCAAAAGACACAGAGTAATAGAATGGATAAAAAAGCAAGACCCATCTATATGCTGCTTACAAGAGACTCACCTCAAACTCAAAAACATGCACAGACTAAAAGCCAAGGGATAGAAAAAGATATTTCATGCAAAAAAGCAGGGAGAAAAAAGCAGGTGTTGCAGTAGTATCAGACAAAATAGACCTCAAAACAAAGAAAGTAACAAAAGATAAAGAAGGGCATTACATAATGATAAAGGGCTCAGTCCAACAAGAGGATATAACCATTCTAAATATATATGCACCCAACACAGGAGCACCATCATATGTGAAACAAATACTAACAGAACTGAAGGAGGAGAGAGAATGCAATGCATTCATTTTAGGAGACTTCAACATGCCACTCACTCCAAAGGATAGATCCACTGGACAGAAAATAAGTAAGGACACAGAGGCACTGAACAACACACTAGAACTGATGGACCTAATAGACAACTATAGAACTCTACATCCAAAAGCCACTATTTACAATAGCCAAGAAATGGAAGCAACCAAAGTGTCCATCAGTAGATGAATGGATAAAGAAGATGTGGTACATATACACAATGGAATATTATTCAGCCATAAGAAGAAAACAAATCCTACCATTTGCAACAACATGAATGGAGCTAAAGGGTATAATGAGAAAGACAAACACCAAATGATTTCACTCATATGTGGAGTATAGGAACAAAAAAGACTGAAGGAGCAAAACAGCAGCAGAATCACAGAACCTAAGAATGAACTAACAGTTACCAATGGGAAAGGGACTGGGGAAAATGGGAGGAAAGGGAGGGATAAGGGTGGGGAAAAAGAAAGGGGGTATTACAATTAGGATATATAATCTGATGGTGGGGGGGACGGGGAGGGCTGTGCAACACAGAGAAGACAAGTTGTGATTCTACAGCATCTTACTACGCTGATGGACAGTACTGTAATGGGGTTTGTTGGGGGGAATTGGTGAAGGGGGGACCCTAGTTAACATAGTGTTCTTCATGTAATTTGTAGATTAATGACAAAAAATAAATAAATAAATAAGGTAAGAAAAGGAAAAAAGACTATTTTGCAGCTATAGGCTAAGGCAGTCATGTGTATTCCCTTATTTATAAAATTTTCCTTATCAAGTATGTAATCTCAAGCTTGTATCAGGTTTGCATTTTATATGATAAAACTAAAGCTTAAAAGTAAGTAATCCAGTCCAGGTTGCACAGGTAGCAAATGGCTACCAGATTCTACCTGTGGATCAGAAACCAGTCAGAGCTCTTCACTACCTCATGTTTACATGAGCAAGTGTCACAGGTGTGAATCACCTAGCCATCTACAGAGTGCTGCAAGCGACATGGGTTGAACAGTTAGCCTGAATGCTACCAGAATATTTTAAGGAGATGCAATATTGATAAAATTTCTTAATCACTTGGGTTCCCCTAAACAGATCAAACAACTTCAAAGGAAATTTGCTTACTGTAATGTAAAATTTTGGCCCACATACTGACCTCACATTGTCCTATTTGTTTTATAGTCTTCATGATAATCAAAAAACATTCTGTTTATGACTAACAGTACAAAAAGGAAAGGGAAATGGAGCAATCATATGGATAGATGGAGTCAATGCACTGGTTCTGACTGAATTAAGACGACAGTGTTATGTAAAGCTGCACTCAGGCACCTAAATTACTGAAGGAATTGTGGGGTTTTCCCTCTCTGCCTCACTGCACATTGTTGAGTGTCTATATAACTACTGTATTATACTATTGCCCTAAAAATAGTCACAATTACATCCTTTATATGTATGAGTGTATGATAGCCCTGAGTTCTAACTGTTCTAAATACCTATAAATTTAACAAAAAACAAGGGTTCTTATCCAGTGTGTATTTTTTTTGTACTTTGAAATAGCTACTCATTTACTTCTAATTCATATGAAGTGTCACCTATTTATGAGTTCAGACTTACAGAAAGCAAATCAGCACGATTTTTAAATACATTATGAAAATACAATTAATATATATCACTGACCTCACTTATTCATTCAGCAAAATTTGTGCAATTCCCTACTTTGAATAGGGACATTGAGTACCGCAGGACAGATTAACCCCTGCCTTTATGAGCCTTATGTTCTAGTGATATTCTCATAAATATCATCATAATTTCTTCCCCTACGTTAGAAAGGAATTTCCCCATCCTAATATGTATAAGAGGATTTTAAAGATGGCTCTTTGGGATGCTGGTGTGATTAACTACTGCACTTTAATAGAAAACCACCTCAAAGTGTAGTTTTATGTCTTTTCTCGTCCTCTAAGCAGAGTCTGTTTACTAATACAGCTTTCATAACATGTCACACCTGTGGCTCTCACATGAAAGGAAACACATAAAAGCCTGGAGACTTCCTGGGGAAATCTAGCAGAGAAAGACTGATAAATCAAGGACATGCCCTTAGCAGAGGACAGGATCAAGACGCCAGGTCTATCTAGCTATCCTCACATATTTTCATGTCTCCAGAGACTGCTGAACAGAGTCCTGCTTCTAGAAATGTCTGTGCTTCTGGGAATATGACTATTAAGTCATTTTTCACTTTTCCCATTTTCTTCTCTTCCATCAGTCTGAATATCTATTCTAAAGCCACAGGACTGCATTTGTCAAACAAATAAGCAACTCTGCTGTTCAGAGGGAGAATGTGAGATTTCTTTTACAAAGCAGAAAATAAATTTAGGAAAGCTACCATTCCTTCAAAAAAGAAAAAACTGATCAAGAGCGCCTATGACCCAGTAATTACTGGATCATACATAGTCATTACCACGATGGGAAGGAGTGAATTTAAGTTCGTCTTCTGCTAACCTAGTAAAAATTTGTTAATTCAACACATTAAGATTCCTCTTTAGGTACATGAACAAATCAGCATGCTCAAGTGTGTTTGACATGCTGAATTCCACTTTCTTCCAAACTTCTTGGACAGACAGGTTTTCTTCACTACTTAGCTACTAGCAGCCAAAGAAGAGGTCTCCACTTCAAAGCAAAGCACAGGCCATATGATTGACGGATCACGAAATGTTTGCTTCCTTTGTTTCAAAGATTCGTCTGCATAAAAGTAGAGCCACGTAGGAAAAGATACCACTTAGGAAACTTGCTGGGAAAAGTTAAACCTGCAGTTTAGACTTGACAGTTGCTGACTAATGTACCAAACCTCTAAAACCACCCTTTCAAGTGAATATTTTCTTCATTTCACATCAACTTGGGGAAGAAAATAGTTTTTTAAGTCATATTTTGCTTCCTGACCCAGTGAGAAATAATATACACTACTTTTAAAACATTTTCTGCTCCAATTCTATCTCAGAGTACTGAAAGAAAAACTTACCTATGCATAGGCTTAAGACTTAAAATCTTTGTTCCTGCTACATAAAGCCAGCCACACCTGCCCTGAAATGAGTTATGCTTTTATTTCTCCTCAGTGATGAACAGTTTATTGAGCTTTTTAAAATAATAGGAAACACTTTGTCAATCATTTTTAAGTACATTCATATATTTCACTTACTAATAGAAAACAGAAAAGGCTTTTCATTCATCATTCCTTTCCTTCAAGATCTCTAGCCTCTGCTTCCCACCTACCTCCACCAGTATCTTTTACTGTAGTAAAAGTTTGAGACTATCCTTGAAAAAAACATTTGGATTGCATTAGACTTAAATGAAACACCAAAAGTAGCTCATTTAGCAAGTGGACATGGCTTAATTTCACTCTACTGCATCTCATATTTTTATATATCTCATTAGTATTCTTACTGGCAGCTTGCAATTATGCTCAGTAATGGAGAAAACAGTGTAGAACTGGAAATCTCATATAAACCCCAAACCTTGTTTTACCCAACATATTCCATCTTCTTATAATCTAACCTTTCACTGGAGAGACTGATGATTAGCAAACTGGCTCATTTCCGTTTCACCTTATCTCACTTTGGTCAGAAAATGGACTAATGGTAAAGTAGTGGCCAGGGTGCAAGCCACAGTTTAGAACGAAGAGTGTATTAAAGTGAACTGAAGCACACAACTCAGAAATTGAGTCAACATGCCAGGAATCCTGAGAGCAGTAAGACCAAAAATAACAGGGGGAGCAAGAAAAGGACAGGATGCTGCCTCAATCTTAGTTTGAAGCAGCTCAGAAGAAGCGTTACTTTTCAGGCCCTGGTACCCTACTCTGTGAGTTAGGGGCTACAGTTTTAGGCCCTAAGTACAGTGAATAAATTACGTCTGTGTTGAGGAATGAAGCAAGAAAGAGGGAGAGAGATGGGGAGAGCTCCCACAGAGACACAAAGCTAAAGTTAAAGACAAGAACACAAGGGCTGCTTAACTGTCTACTAGGGAGAAAAGACAAAACAAAAACAAACAAACCAACCAACACTAAAAACAAAGAAAACTGGACGGCTACACAGAGATTCATCCAGAGGTGCTGCTGAACCTTGGCTGCCTTTTAATCAGGGGCAGGTTGACATGTGCTCCACCTACGTTTCTGTCTGGGCTCATGCTCATTTCAGAATTTAAATCCCAAGAGGGAAGAGAGGTAGGGAAGTCAGACATCCCAGCTCTGGACCCTTGGCTCTCCATACTTGCTTATGTCCAAGCCACAGGTGGATCCCTATGTAGGAGGACATTTCTAGGGACTGAGTTCTGGGACTTCTGTGATCAATTCCAGAGATGGTGCCAAGACAAGAGTAATTATTGATACAACGTATATCCTAAAAGTAATTCAGGTCCTTACAATTCTTAAGACAATATTTTTTAAAGAAAAATCAATCACATATGCTAAATGCAAAACATTTGTTATGTAATGAGGAATTGGGGTTAATAAAACTAGCAGGTCTAATCTTAAACTCTGGCAAATAATAAATTACATGTGAGCTTCCTGGCAACTAAGGCAAAGGGAAAGTACATTTGGTGTAATTAGGGTCTCTTGGGGTAATTAGGTAGTTTATGAGCATTTTTGTTTTTTCTGATTAGGACATGAATTTTCAGTGAGACTGATAATAAAAAGACTGACTCAAATCTATATTCGGTACTCAAAGAGAAGTAAACAAACAGAATTGTGTAGCCAAAAAGAAAAGAATAAAATCTAGTAACCTAACTGGGTACTGAGGCATACTGGTATTACTAGCCTGTTCTTTAGTTGGTTGCAAATTTTTAAGAATTCACAGGGAGGACCCTCAAACAAAGAAGATGGAAGACATGTCAAACAGGCTGCTTTAAAGTAAAGGGAGAAATAGGAGCCAGATAGAAAGGTAAGGACAATTTTGATAATCATGGCAAAGTTTTAAAAGAGGCAGAAAGGTAAAATCCTAGACATTTAAAACATAAGCAAATGCCATGTATCCAAGGAGCATTTCAAGGATCACAGAAAGTTAATTCCATATCATGAGGCTTTTATTTAATTTGAGGCAGTTTAAAGATATTCACATTGTGACAAATACTACCTTTACTCTGAGGAGGCAAACAAAAGAAGAAAAAAAAATCAGTAAATAAGCTGTGTTCAGAATACCAGAAAGTCATGAGAAGTTCTGAATACAAATATATTTGGTTCTACTCATTAACTTTGAATTGTAATACCCAACCTAGGGATTCGGAGAGCTTCCAACAGTTACAGTAAGAAACATGACAACCAAAATGTAGTATGTTTTACAGGAAGGAGTGCTTCTTCCTTCAGATACATTTTTAAATCAGCAGTTGCTCAATGTTACAAGTATTTCTATATCAAGTGGAAAATTTTTTACTTTAATTTTTTTCAACCAGAAATATTTAATAAGTTCATTTATATTGTATATATCCAACTTAATTTAGATCTTAAGAACAGTGCTCCAAGTTAATATACTGGTAAATATATTCATTAAAATCATTAATATATTAATGTACACATATGATATATAACAAAAAGTAAACTCATGGTTATTACTACCCTTTCAACATATATTTTACAAAAATAATGGGGAATGTGTAGATATTTTTCTACGAATATCTGTAGTACTAGAAATACAGAGAGAAATAATCAAGTAAATATAATTTTAATATAAACTTTTAAAACTGATGTCATGTTATAGGAAATTTTAACCATAAAAGTTAAAAGAGAAGTTTTCATTTAAATATGTTTAATTTAAAAGTTTTCATTTTATTCATTTTCTCTCATAACAAATGAGATATTTGGTTTCAAAATTTATAAAAGCATGCTTTCAAAGTTTTTAAAATGTCAACTTTACTCCAATTTGTAATTCTTCAGCTTGTATTTTATATTGGACTTTGTTTTAGCAGACTTTCCCTGTGCTATTAGGGAAAAGAAAAAAAAAGACAATCAATAACCATTACTATTTGCTTTGAAGTTGTAGACTATAGCTGCTTTTTAAAATCTCACTGCAAACCATCTTTAGACATTCTAGTTCCCTACAAACATTCAAACACACATAGCCAACTTATTTGTCTATATTATTTCAGGGAGTCCCCAATTGTAATGAATGCCAAAATCTGGATTAAGAACTGCTGGCTTGATAATTCTATTCTTTCTTTCTTTCTCCCTTTCTTTTCTTTCTTTTCCTTTCCTTTCCACCTGTCTGCTTGTTAGTTTTTATAAAGACAGGAATCTGAAATCTAAATTAAATATCTGGAGTCTACAATTTCCTTCACAAGTCTGCTCCATCTGTGGCTAGATAATATTTAGGAGTATGTATTATTTTTGGGGATATTCATTCTCCTACTTTCCTGTACTCAACTACATAGCGGGCTCTGTCCCTCATTGCTTCTCAGTGGAGGCACACACATAGCAAAGAAAAGAGCAGAAGTAGCCTGCAAGAATTCTATGCAATTGTTTTCCAAAAGGCCCCACCTCAGACAGAAAAAAATAGTCTGAAAAAAGAAAAAAAGAAGATTTTCCCAAACTAAATAAAAAGGTCAATTTCTCACCTCAAAAGATGAAAGAGAAAAATAGGCCTAAGGACCTTAAACTTAGGCAGACAAAGGCCCATTCCAGGAAGTGCCCAAGGTAGTCATCAAGACCCTAGAAAGAAATGGCTTTCCAATCCATAGACAGCAACCAGATACCACAGGAGGCTCAGCCTCCCAGCAGACCCAAAGCATCCATAGACATAGTCCATACACACCTGCATGAGAACCGCTATGGACTAATGACTGATACTCACAGGATCACTCACTCCACAAACACTGAAGTCCTGCTTAAAACCCCAGAATACTAATAAAATGAGCCTCAGAAGGGAGGGCAAATCTCTAAGACTGATAGAATATCCATTTC
This sequence comes from Manis pentadactyla, assembly GCF_030020395.1. Taxonomy (NCBI): domain Eukaryota; kingdom Metazoa; phylum Chordata; class Mammalia; order Pholidota; family Manidae; genus Manis; species Manis pentadactyla. The sequence goes on from NC_080020.1 coordinate 63,023,992, forward strand.
TTATCAGAGCAACTAGATTGGGAATCCAATACAACAGTAAATTGATTCAAAGAAAACAAACATAAATTTATAAATGAATTGGACTTTTTAAATCTAGATTAAGGAGCAAAGATGGTGGATTAGGAAGGCAAGGTGGAAACCTTCAATGCACACACACCAAGGAAACAACTACAGTAAATACAGCTAACCCTAAAAATGACCTCAAGACTGTGGAACAGACCATCTATACCAGGTGAAGAGAAGACCACACAAAGAAGAGTAAAGTGGCAGAGCTCCCCACCTCAACTTTTTCAGTGTCCCCCACCCTGCAGCACTCACCTATGCACATGCTTTACCCACTCTATCAGTGCAGTAGTGCTATCATTGCTATAGGAAAGGCAGAGGACAGCCCTGCCCACAGCAGTACCAGCAGAAGTACTGTCACTGGGCTCACTGAGGAGGGCTGAGATCAGCCACTGTTGGCATGCAGGCAGAAAGGTGGCCCCACTCACAACTATTCTAGCATAAGCACCGCTGTCAGCTCACAAAGGGCCAATAGAGGCAAGCTACCACCCAGTGTGGACTGAGATCAGCCACTGCCAGCAGACAGGCAAAAATGTGGCCCTGCCCATTGCCCACCAACAGCAATTATGGTTCCACATCAAAGAGAACAAGGCACAGTGAGTAAAAAGTCTTGAGCTTATGGACACCATAGGATACCTTTTTCATAAAGCCATTACTCTCTAGACCAGGAGGCATAGCAGATCTTTTTTAGTACAAAGAAGACAGAAATCCAGACAAAATGAGGCAGAGGAATATGTTCCAAACAAACTACAGGATAAGAGACCAGAAAGAGGGCTAAATGAAAAGGACATCACCAATGTTCTTGATAAACATTTCTAAGTAACAGTCATAAATATACTCACTGATCTGTGGAAAAGTAATGACAGTCTCAAGGAGGATTTCAACAAAAAGATAGGAGAGTTGAAAAACAGCTACTCAGACCTGAAGAATACAGTCACTGAAATGAAAAATACAATGGAGTGAATGAATAATAGAAAACTTCAAGTAGAGAAGACAACCAATGAAATGGGAAGTAGAGAACAGGAAAACAATGAAGCTGACAGATGGACAAAAAAGAATCTTAGAATCAAGAGCATGCTAACAGAGCTGTGTGATGACTCCAGATGAAACAACATTCACATAATAAGGTACCAGAAAGAGAAGAGAGAGACAAAGGGATAGAAAGTCTCTTTGAAAAAATAATTCCTGAAAATTACCCAATCTGGAGAAGAAAACAGACACCCAGGTCCTGGAAGCACAGAGAGGCCCTAATAAAAAGAACCCCAGGAGGATAACATCAAGACATATAATAATTAAAATGACAAAAATTAAGGATAAAGAGAGGGTAAGAATTATAAGGGAAACCTTATCATGATATCAGTAGATTACTCAGCAGAAACTCTACAGGCAAGAAGGGAGTGGCATAAAATATTGAATGTATTGAAACAAAAGGATTTTCAATGAAAAATCCTCTACTCACCAAGGTTATCATTCAAAATTAAAGAAGAGATTAAAAGTTTTCCAGATAAACAAAAAGTAAATGAATTCACCACCACCAACCAGCCTTACAGGATGTATAAAAATGATTTCCGTACATGGATATGTTCTTAAGCCTAAATGTTTATGACCAGTCAAAATAAACCAACAGTAATGGTAGTAGACCAATTACTTACCAAACAAGCATGAAGTTAAAACAGAAGTAGTAAAATAAACTATACACAAAATCAGTCAAGAAATTCAAAAACAAAATGCAGATTATCGCACCTAATGCATAAACTGTGGAGGAGGAAGAATAATAAAAAAGTACTTTCAGATTGTGCTTGAAATAGTGACCATCAACTTAATATACACTGTTATATAGTTAGGAACCTATCCTTGAACCTTATGGTAACCACAAACCTAAAGCCTATAGTAGATACACAATTTGTTTTTTTAAATCCATTCACAACACTAAAGAAAACCATCAAATAACAAGAGGAGAGTATAACAGAGGAAGAAAGGAAGAGAAGAACTACAAAAAACAAAAAAACAATAAAATGGAAATAAGTACATATTTATTGCAACTACCTTAAATGTACATGGACTGAATGCACCAATCAAAAGACATAAGGTGGCAGAATGGATGAAAAAACAAGACCCACCTATATGCTGCAAAAGACTCATTTCAGACCTAGACATATACACACTGAAAGTGAAGAGATAGAAAAAGTTATTTCATGCAAATGATAGGGAGAAAAAAGCAGAAGTAGCAGTATGTGTTTCAGACAAAAAAGACTTTAAAAAGATGGTAATAAGAGACAAGGACATTACATAATGATAAAGGGATCAGTCCAACAAGACAATATAAGAATTATAAATATCTATGTACCCAATATAAGAGCATGTAAATATGCAAAATTTATTCTTCTAATGAGCTAATACTCATCCTTCAAGTATTCTAAAAAGTAGAAAAAGGGGGAATACTTCCAAATGCATTCTACAAGGCCAGTATCATTTTAACAAACCAAAACCAGACAAAGGCACTGTAGAAAAACAAAATTATAGACCAATATCCCTGATGAACACAGATGCAAAAATCCTCAATGAAATATTAGCAAACTGAATTCAAAAATACATCAAAAAGATCATCCATCATGATCAAGTAGGATTTATTCCAGGGATGCAAGGATGGTAAAATATTCATAAACCAATCAATGTGATGCATCACAGTAACAAAAGAAAGGATAAAAACCCTGTGATCATTTCATGAGATGTTAAAAGGCATTTGACAACATTTAACATCCATTCATGATAAAAACTCTCAACAAAATGGGTAAAGAGGTTACAGACCTCAACATAATAAAGGCCATACATGACAAACCCACAGCCAACATCATATTTAACAGCAAAAACCTGAAAGCTTTTCCTCTAAAATCAGAACAAGACAAGGATGCCCATTCTCACCACTTGCATTCAACATAGCACTGGAGGTCCTAGCCACAGCAATCAGACAAGACAAAAATATAAAAGGCATCCAAGTTGGTAAAGAAGAAGTAAAACTGTCACTATTTGCAGACAATGTGATACTATATATAGAAAACACTAAAAACTCCACCAAAAGATTATTAGAATAAATGAATTCTGGAGGTAGCAAGATACAAAATTAATACGCAGAAATCTGTTGCAATCCTATACACTAACAATGAACTAGCAAAAAGAGAAATCAGGAAAACAATTCCATTTATAATTGCATCAAAAAAATAATAAAATACCTAGGAATAAACCTAACCAAGGCGGTGAATGACCTGTACTTTGAAAACTTTAAGACACTTTAGAAAGAAACTAAAGAATATGTCAATAAATGGAATCCTATCCCATGCTCATAGATAGGAAGAATTAATATTATAAAAATGGCCACACTGCCCAAAGCAATTTATAGATTCAATGCAATCTATCAAAATGCTAATGGCATTTTTCAAACTAGAGCAAATAACCCTAAGATTCATATGGAACTATAAAATATCCTGAATAAGCCAGAGCAATCCTGAGAAAGAAGAATAAAGCTGGGGGTATTACTCTGACTTCAAGCTATACTACAAAGCTACAGTAATCAAAATAGTTTGGTACTGGCACCAGAACAGAGCCATAGATCAATGGAACAGAATAGAGAGCTCAGATATAAACCCACACATATATGGTCAATTAATATATAATAAAAGAGCCATGACTATATAATGAAGAAAAGATAGTCTCTTCAATAAATGGTGTTGGGAAAACTGGACAGCTACATGTAAGAGAATGAATCTGGATTACTGTCTAATACATACACAACAGTAAACTCAAAATGGATTAAAGACCTAAATGTAAGACATGAAACCATAAAACTCTTATAATAAAACAGGCAAAAATCATTTGAATATAAGCAAGAGCAAATATTTCCTGGACACATCTCCAGGGAAACAAAATAAAAAATGAACAAGTGGGACTACATCAAACTAAAAAACTTCTGTACAGCAAAGGACACTATCAGCAGAACAGAAAAGCACCTACAGCATGGGAAAATATATTCCTAAATGACTCATCTGATAAGTGGCTAACATCCAAAATATATAAAGAACTCATAAGCCTCAACACCCAAAAAGCAAATAACCTGAATAAAAATGGGTAGAGGACCTGAACAGTAACTTCTCCAAAGGAGAAATACAAATGGCCAACAGACACATGAAAAGATGCTCCACAATGCTAGTCATCAGGGAAATGCAAATTAAAACCACAATGAGATATCACCTCACATCAGTTACAATGGCCACTATCCCAAAAGAAGAAATAGCAAGCATTGGTAAGGATATGGAGAAATGGGAAGCCTACTACATTGCTAGTGGGAAGGTAAATTTTTACAGCCACTGTGGAAAGCAGTATGGAGGTTCCTCAAAAAACTAAAAATAGAAATACCATACTACCCAGTAATTCCACTTCTAGAAATCTACCTGAAGAAAACAAAATCCCTTCTTCACAAAGATATAAGCACCCCTATGCTTATTACCACATTGTTTACAATAGCCAAGGTATGGCAACAACCAAAGTGCCCATCAACAGATGAATGGATGAAGAAAATGGGTTACAAATACACAGTGGAATATTATTCAGCCCTAAAAAAGAAGCTATCCTGTCATTTGTGATAACATGGATGGACCTAGAGGGTATTATGTTAAGTGAAATAAGCCAGGTGGAGAAAGACAAATACTATATGATTTCACTTATTTGTGGAGTCCAAAAACAATACAACAAAATGAACAAAACAGCAGTAGAGTGATAGATACTGAGAAGTGGCCAGTGGTTACCATGGGGGAGGGTTAGTGGTCAGGTGAGGGGGATAAAGGGGCACAAAAATCTCAATTGTAATATAAGTTGGTCACAGGGATGATGCTACAGCATAGAGAATATAACCAATGATTATGCCACATTTCCTATATTAATAGATAATAACTGTACTTTGGGTGAGGATTTAATAATGTGGGCAATTGTGGAACCACTGTGTTGTATACTTGAAGTCAGTATAAGATTGTATACCAACTTTTCTTCAATAAACAAATAAGTCTAGCTCTATTCTAAGAGGAAGATCTAAAACATACTTTCTCAAAAATATCCAGTATTTTGAAAAGTTATGTCATGAAATACTAACCAAAAGTAAGCTCAAGTAGTAGAATTGATAGTGAATAAAATAAACTTTAAGGTAAAAAATATTATTGTCATGAAAAAATTATAAAAGGAATGCTTCATTAAGTTCTAAAAATCCACAGACCAAAAACAGCTATTACCACTGCCTTAGACTATACGTTAAAGGAAAAGCTGACAGATTTACAGGGGCATGCCTCAGGCCTAGTGCTTGGACCTCTGCTCTTCCTATCTACTACCACTTGCTTGGTGATGTCATCCAGTCTCATGACTTCAAATACCATTTATATATTCTGGCATCTCCCAAATTTTGATTTCCAGCTCAGTTCTCCCTCCTGAACTCCACATATGTATATTCAACAGCCATCTCTGCTCAAATATCTCTCAAACAAACCAAAGATGTCTGAACTGATGGTCCTTCCCAAGCTGTTCCCCATCAGCTTTCCTACCATTGTCAATGGCAAGGCCAGTCTTCCAGTTGCTTCAAGCTGAAATCTTAGTGTTGTCATTGACTCCCTCTGTCTCTCACATCCCCTATTCAATCTATAAGCAAAGCATTTCAGTTCTATCTTCAAAGCCCATCCAGATTCCCATCATTTCTCACTGGCTTCATTATCATCACCAGGGTAAGCCACCATTGTCTCTAAACTCTTATTTTCCAGTTGCCACCCATAGTCCACTCTTACTATGGCAACCAGAGAGAGCCTTATGAAACATAAATCAGATTAGGTCACTCTTCTGCTCAAAATACTCCAGTGGCTTCCCATCTCATTCAGACAGAAAATCAAAATCTTCCCAGCAGTGTATCTGGCTCTTCCCCATCTGTCCATATCTCACTTCTCTCCAGCCTCACAGTCCTCTTTGATGTTCCTTGTACTCAATAGGGTATTTATTATCCTTTGATTTCCCCCCATATCCTGCATTCAAGCATGTAGCTGGCATATGTTCACCTCAAAGCCTTCAAACTTGCCACCTCAGGCTGAAATACACCTACCACAGACCTTCACAGAGCTCATTCCCTCACCTTCAGGCCTCTATTCAGGTCCCACGTTCTCAGTGAGGCTTTAATTGCTCATTCAGCCTTTTTAAAATTGTTCCTCCAACGTGTTATTCTCTTTTCCAGTTTTATTTTTTTCTGTATCATTTAATAATAAAAAAAAGATACTGCATGCTGACATTTATTGAATTTTTCCCCCTTGCTAGAATATAAGTTCCATAAAGGCTAATATTTTTTTTGTTTGATTCTCTAATTGCTCTCCAGTGCTTAGAATACTCCCTAACAACTAATGAATAATTTTTAGATGAGTGAGTTGCTTTATCAACTTCTGGGTATATTTGAGATTGTGGAAGCAGCACCATACAGAAGGAATTAACATGAGATTTAGATCCAGGGGATAGGTTTTAAATCCGTCTCCTAAACTTCACTGCGGCCTTTGACAAATTATCTAAATTCTCTGAACCTCAATTTTCTAATCTGTAAAATGGGAATAATACTATATTTCCCCAGATACTATAAGAATTAAATTGAGATGCCATATGTCACTAACAATTTGACCAGATAGAGATAGCCATGGTTAATTTGGAGAGGCACAGTGTTTAAAAGAACTTAACTGGCATATGATTTACAGAAGTCAAATACTATTCTTTTACCCCAGACTCCACTCTCCCTGATTTTCCTCCATGTTCCTGCCTTCCCACTTCCCATGTTACCTGCCTGATCCATGAAGGCATTTGAGTTTGATTCCTGAGAAATATTCAATACATTAGTTCCCTATAGTGAACACTGAGGTAAAAGTTCTTTGAAATACAATATGTGTTTTGCAAAGGCTCAATTACTTCTCATATATAGAGAAATCCCTGAAGCACTCCTCACAACTCAGTAAGTTCTGTGAAAAATGGAGGTCTCATGAAGTAGCAGCTAGCACACTAGTCTGTCCATAGAGCAAGGGAACCTAGGAATACAAGAAATAATCTGCTGTAGCAGAATGCAGGCTGCAGGTTGTGGACAGGAACATAGAAAGTCAGCCCTGAAACCCATCATCAAAAAGCATCACTGGTCACAAAGAAAATGAAGAAAATGCAACCAATAAAAAAATAATGATAAGCAAGGGTGAAATAAAAACCTCCAGATGCTTAACAACCAAGAAAGAAAAGTCAGGGGCTGATATAATTTGAATGCTTCCTTTTGTGGGTTTAAAATAAGTTTGAAAGAGGAAGTTTCATTGTCTTTTATCCTCAAAATTTGTGTAGGCATAAAACATCTGGCTTTATGTTCACGACGGGTTTTATCGGTATGTCCAACCAAGAGAAAAGCTCTGGCCACTGGGGGATGCTGCTGTGAATATTTTCTGTTTGCAGGTTTTGTTTCTGTAACTAGTGAGAGATTTATTTTTTTTTCAGCTTGGTCTAAGATTCATTTGAGTCTCCTGGCAACCATTCTCTTCATATCTCACAAAGGGACAATGAAGTTACTATACTCCTATAGTGTTACAAAAAATTACTATATTGCAGATCTTTTTTCCTATGGAACTTCAGAGAGAACAAATCTCAAATCAGCCTCCAATTTTCACATTAGAACATAAAGGTCAGTTTGTTACAAACTGAAAACAATTATTCATTTCAGATGAATAAATATGGAATTAACTGTCATGTGTCTTCACTAGAGTAGCAAATGGGAATGTTCATAAGTGTGGCAATGCTATCAAATGACAGCCCTGGCTTTGAACAAAACTGGTTGTTACATCGCATTAGGGCAGCCACACTGACAAATCCTTCAGCTGCTAGCCACACACAGGAAAGATCAGAGGCCTCAAAAAACAGCTGCTTTAATCCAAAGTCAGACAATCCATAAACATGACATACTCTTTTCTATGCTCATAATTGTCTATGCTCATGGTTTAAATGGAGAAGAGATACAGAAATGACTTTTTTTCTTTAAGCAGAAAAAAGAACACAGAGCAGAAAAATTTCAACTTCAGAAGAAATTCAGTACATTGTCATATGCTAATATGTGTTCCTAATCAGTGAATGCTTACATATAGCTAGAACTTCACAAAAATGTATGTCTAATTCTCCCAGCAATGTTGCAGCATGTTTATCTTTCACATAAATTGAGGTTCAGAATAGTTATGTAACATGTCCAAGGTCACATTGCTAGTAAGTTGACAGAACCAGAATTTAAACCCAAGTCCATCTAATGCATGTCTAATCCCACTGTTCACCCTCCCAGTCCAGCATTCCCCTTTTCACAAACAACCTATGTTTTATTAGTTAAGGTGTAGGTCTCAACCATTCCTGTCAACCTCAGACCCAAGGGTCTTCTTCTGGAGTCCCAGACCAAAGGAAATCCTCAAAAACTATCATGAGCTAATTGATGGCAAGAGAAAACCACAGCCTCAAATTCCAAAGCACCATGTCTTCCATTTTAATTAAGAAGCCACTATCCACACCCTCCGACTGTGCTGAGAAATTGTAAAGCAAGACAATTCTCCACTAGAAATATTAAGTTACACAGGGATGAGTTTTCCACTGGAAAGACAATGGAACATTTGGAGACAGAACAAAGTCAATTTTATTTTTGGGTTTCTAGAAAGTATTCTTGAAGTATTTCTGTGATTGGATATAATGTAAAACTATTGGAAGACAGATAAATGATATGCACAGGTTGAATCATGTGAAATAAAAGCTTTGCTCTATCCAATCTAGTAGTTTCTTTTAGATCCAAATTTTGCTCCTTCTTGAGATGGAACTTGGGATGGAGATGCTGCAGTTACAATAACTTTTATGACAGACAGTATATGTAGATATGAAATATAAACAATCCTTTCCATTAAAAGGACATCTTTTATGGCCAAGATTAATCTAAAGTATAAGAAAAATATCTCTGTCTATAAAAAGTGCAACCTTCCTTTTTCTTTGTGGAGAATGAGGATTGCTGCATAAAGAGAAATTCAAAAGCCCATTTATAGTCCTCAGTTATTTATAACACATATAAATATTTTACCCGACCTGGTTATAGCATTCATTATATTGTCACTTTTAATAATATATGAATAATCTACACTTGGATATAAAATCTTACTCCCAAGTTACTCTAAGGAAGTAGATTTTGTTTCTTTTCCTTTTAAGCTTTTCCATCTCTTTGATGACCCTTTGCCTCCAGTCAAGTCAAGGAGTTGGAAACAGGGAAGTGGAGGCCACTATCATTTTCAATTGTTCTCTTTCTCTATTTCAAGCTTTCTATGCCACAGACCTACACTGTCACTGTTATATGAGTCAGGTACTATCATTTAAAAAATAAAACGACTTAAGGAACAAAAGATTGAGAAAAAGCTAAGTTACAACTTAGTCTACTCATAGCAAAGAGACTCATTAAATATCATCTCAGTTGTGTGACATCATCTCACCCCTCAGAAGAGGTCAAGAGTGAACTGACTGAACTCCTCTCCTAAGCCAGCAATCCCTCCTACTCCAGGTCTTCTGCCTCCATCACCAGCCAGGCCATCAGTTCAATAATAAGATCTAGCTCTCCAAGGTTTATTCAGCTCTGTTGAAAAGCATCAAGAAAAGCCCAGATACCAAGCCCTTACTAACCTCTAATACTCACAGCCACTATCTTCATTGAATCAACAAGGGCCAACTCATTATTCTATTTATCCCTGTTTGTATCAGTCAACACAAGACACCCTCCAGCACTCCAAATTTCCCACACTATAATTTCCGTAAAACTCTAACATGAGCCCTCTTTCTCACCTGTACCTCCCCGCCCACCCCCAACACATATACCAATCTACTCCAAAATTTTTCCATTGTGCCTTCTGGAATTTAAATGCACCATCAACAAAAGTCTCTATATTCATTCATTTTCTGGCTGCATTTAGCAGAAGCCTGGCTTTCCCTGAGGTCTCTGCTTCCTACTGAGCCCTGTAAAGTAGCGGTCATCTTTTTCTTCTCAAAGATCCAACACCACCTCCTGTGCTCTCATTGTACACTTATGACTCTGCTTTGAGAAAAAAATCCAGTAATCAATCAACACAAGTTCATGAGAGGTGCACATCTACAGCTACCTTTTACCGGCTAAGATGCTGTTTTACCCAGGATGGTGTTCTGGAGGCTACTAAGAACAAAGCCAACAGACAAAGAGCACAGTGCAACCAGCAAAGTTTTTTATGAGGAGTGAAAAAAGAAAAAATCCTGATAATTAGTAGGGACTCCAAGAGAGATCATTTGGGCTGCAGTGTCTAAGAGAATATGAACACTGGAAAGGAGGAAGTCCACCTGGTTGCCTAGGGCCTGTTGCTAGGGCCAGGCTGGGAAGTCCACGTAGTTACCTAGGACTTGTTGCTAGGACTAGACTGGGGGATCAGAAAACTCCCTTGTTTCCCAAGCTGGCTTTTTAACAGAATGGTTTCTTACATGCTCTACTTGGATGGCTGACCACAATGCCTGATGTTAGCATCCCACTTTGCCAATCTCTACCAAGACATGTCCTTTCTACCTATCCCATCAGCTAACTCCTGCCTCATACCAGCATATTAGCATCTGTGCCTCCATATTCCAACCCTCCTTCATTACAATAGGTGAATTCTCTGCATCTAAAACCAATCCTTTTGTCTGACTCCATTAACTTCTCGAGGACTTCTTTCCTACTTATGAACATTGATCCAGGGATTGTCCTTCTATTTTATGGATCAGTGTCCTCCTTTCTTGGTCATTCTCCTTGTCAGGGAGGAAAAAACTTTTCCTCTACCTTTCTAGGTTCCTCTGGCTGGTCTAATAATCGAATTGACATGAGACAAATTGACAGGAGAAAACAAACTTAATTACTTAGGTTTCAGGAGAGGGGAAGAGTGTCCTATACAATATGAGACCCACAGGCAGTCAGGCAAATAAGGATTATAAACTACCCCAAGCAAAGGAGAAGGAGATAGACGTGGGGTTGGAACTTAAAAGGGAAGAAAGGTAACTCAGAATGAGGTCTGAAGAACAAGGGTTTGGTAAACAAATGAAGTGCCAAGTTGAGAAGCATTTCTTATGCAAAAACAAAGTTATTTTTTGATACCTTTTTTCCTCCTCAGTATCCCTAGTTGATTTCTTCAATTTTTCTAGAACTTTGAATGCTGGGGTACGTCAAGCCTCAAGCTTTGGTTCTTTTATCCAATTGCACACTTTCTCTTCACTTCTCTTCCCTTTTTGTGTGTTGGTGATTTCCAAACCTATACATCTAATGCTGGCCTTTCTTCTGAAATCAAAATATGTATTTCCAATTGCACAACACTTCCACTTAGATGACAAATATGTATCTCAAACTTAACATGTCCCAAACCTGACTCCTATTCCTTCTCCCCAAAAAAGCTCCACTCAGTCTTCCCCATCTCAACTGATGTCAACTCTTTCCTTCACTTGTTCAAGCCAAACACCTTAAAGTCAACCTCTCTATTTTGCCTTCTAACCCAGAAAAAATTTTTAAAACCGCCTTTACCTTGAAAACATACATGGAATCTAGTCAATTTTCATCACCTTATCTCAGCCTGCCTCGTCCACGCCGCCATCCTCTCTCACCCAGATCACCGCTCTAGGCTTCCAATCGGTGTCATGACCTCCATGCTTCTCTCCCTGTGTTTGTTGGTGTAGCAGCAAGAGGGATATTTCTTAAACTGAAATCAGATATGTCACATCTCCATTTCAAACTCTGTAGTGTTTTCCAGTTTCCTCAGGGTAAAAAGCCAAAATTCTGGGACCTGATTCCTCATTATCTCTGATTTAGAACTACCATGGGTTACTACTTAGAAATCTACCTTTTGAGAGCCTGTGGTTTAGTGAAAGGATCCTTTCATATGTGGGGCCTGTAGGAGCCAACAGCAGGCAGCCCCAAGATGCGTCCTCACCTCTGGCAGAGTCTGTCAGAGCTGAAAATAAGCAAGGTCCAAAAGTCAGAGAGACTCTTTGACCTTCCCCCTCCCAGCTGCATAAAAACAATTTAGGTGCAAGACTGCCCTGGGAAGAGACCTATAGATAACATTATAATATGAACCAGATATGGTAGACATGGAGGGATGCAGCTAAATTAAAGTTTCTTTCTGTGCCCTATTGTTTCTATGTGGCCCATCAAACATTTATTTAACAAACTCTTTCATATTCCTGTGAATTGCCTCCCTTTTCCTTTGAAATCCCAGACTCCTACCCCCTTCTTCTTAGTTCACTTTGACATATATATCTCGTTATCTCTGCTTTAGAATCTGCCTATAGATTTCCTGTCAGTACATCATTAAGCTTCGTTTATTTTCTCCTGTTAATGTGTCTCGTGTCAATTTGATTCTTAGACCCGCAAGAGGGTTAAAGGAAATTTCTTCCTCCCCAACAGGCCTTTTTCCACTTATTATTTTTCAGAAGTTCTCCTTCCTTGTATCTCTGCCTTTATTCTTGAAGTAGTTATTTTAATCTTCTACTCAAATAAACTTACAGTGGAAGTCTCCCAACTCTCTCTAAAGGTCAATTACTAAGATCTGGAAAGACTTCCCAGATAATTGTCATTACGACAATTCTCTTCTAGCTATGAATTTATCCAAACATAATGAAGAAAACTAGTAACATTAGTGGATGGGAACTATTAGATTTACATTTTTATAGTAAAAATTTTTCTTACAGTAAAATTCCAGAAGAGAATTATTAAAATGGGGCTCAAGAAGAGTTATTATGTAAGGCATAACAAAGCTTACAATACTGGAGATGGAAAGAAAGATAGAGTTTATATATTCCAAGTCCCTAAATTTTAACTCAAACTTAGGTCTTGTGGAGAAAGCACTAAGAAGAAAAGAAGAAAGGAAGAGAAGAATAAAAGAGAAGAGAGGGAGGACTGTAAAGGGAGAGAAAGAAACCCTGCTTAGATGTCATGATTCCATCACTTATCTGATCAAAAATATTACCAATTTGGGGCACATTATATCAAGTCTTACAGTATTAGTTTTTTTTGTCTATAAAATGTCAATACTTTACCTTACACCATGTACAAAAATTAACTCAAATGGATCAAAGACCTATTCATAAGAACCAAACCTATAACACTCTCAGAAGAAAATATGGGGGGACAGGTTTGTGGCATAGGATTTAGCCAGGATATGACAAAAAAGATAAATTAAACTCCATTAAAATTAAGTACTTTTGTATATTGAAGGGCACAATCAACAAAGTGAAAAGGAAACCCACAAATGAGAAAAAATTCAAAGAAAATATTTACAAGATATCTGATCAAGGATTAATATCCAGAATATGTAAAGAACACCTAACAACTTAACAAGAAAACAAACAGCCCAATCAAAATATGGACAAAGGGCTTAAATAGACATTTCTCAATAGAAGATATACAAATGGCTAGTAAACATATGAAAAGATGCTCAATATCACTAATCATTAAGGAAATGCAAATTAAAACCTCAAGGAGATACAACTTCACTATTGGTTCCTCAAAAAAATTAAACATAGAATTAACATAGGATCCAGCAATTGTGCTTCGGAACTTAAACCACCTGATGATGTAACTGGCCTGCTGCTAGACTACCACTTCCATACCTTTAGACTTTAAGCTATTATTGACTCTATATAAAGCACTCTACCCAATGCTCTGGGCACGACATGGTGGCATGGCTGCAAGGCTACAGGAGAGCAGAGCAGAGGCTGGAGTGGTGGCAGTGCCAAGGACAGAGGCCCAGAGGAAGGCTGTGCGGGACGACTGTGCAGAGAGGCCCAGAGGACGGCTGTGCAGACAGAGGGGCCCAGAGAACAGCTGTGCAGGCAAAGAGGCCCAGAGGACAGCCATGTAGACAGTGAGGCCCAGAGGACCGCTGTGAGGTCAGAGGGGCCCAGAGGACAGCTGTGCGGGCAGAGGGGCTGAGAGGCAGAGACCAGCTTGCTGCATGCGGGCTTGCTCTGAGTGGATGGGATTCTAGTGACTGACCTGCCACCTGCAAATAAACCCCAAGAACGTTTTGCTGTCATTTCTTTGGTCACACTGGATCCATAGCAAACTTGCCTGGGGCTGAAACCCATTGGCAAGACACCCCTTAAAGAACTGAAAGTAGGGTCTCAAAGAGATATTTGTATACCCATGTGTACAACCATCTGGAAGCAACCAAGTGTCTGTCTATGGATGAATAGAAAAACAAACTGGTGTATATATACAAGAAAGTCCTTAAAAAGGAAAGAAAATGTGACACATGCCACAAAATGGATAAACCTTGAAGACAATCATTCTAAGTGAAATAAAGCAGTCAGAAAAGGGCAAATATATGATTTGTACATTGTACCTTGTACCTAGAACCCTTGTACATTGTACCTAGAACATTCAAATTAATAGAGACAATAGAATGGTGGTTGCTAGGAGCTGCAGGGAGCAGAGAATGAGCAGTTATTGTTTCATTTGTATGGCATTTCAGTATAAAAAGATAAAAGTTCTGAAGATGCAATGGTGGTGATGGCTGCACAACATCGTCAATGTACTCAATGCCATTGTTCTGTTTTTCTTAGATTCTGTATTTGTCTATTTGGCATCCATTCATCACAAAGTCATTTATATTGACTATGTTTTCATATTTTCTCTATCTTGATGCTCTGGTTTCTACCGCCTCTCTGTTGTTTGGATAGCCAGCCCCTCTCAAGGGCTACTCAATTCTTAGAGTTAATGAAAGGCTCAGCTGGGAGTATGCCTTTCATATGCAAACTAACCAATCTAGGACCACACCTCCTCTCTCTGGCTCAGAAGGCAATATTCCTGTGCCTCTGTCATCAGAAGGCCAGCTATCAGACAAGTAGAGAGCATTGCTACAACCCAAAGCCCATTGAAATTATCCCAACTAGCCAATCCTAAACTGTTTACCTTGTCCTACATTAAAGAAAAAATTATTCAATGACACTTGCTGAAGGAAGCACCATAAGGCAGACTTCATTCTTTATTCATCACAATAGATATAGAGACCAATGCAATGGGATTTTATGGTCGGGGAGAGAGATTGTGCTCAACTACACATACAGCACAGGCAAGTGGGAATTTGTAGCCAAGGAGGAGGGTGGCGGTCGGCAAACAGAAAATTTCTAAGAGAAAGCGTCAGGGGTCAGGGGGTTTTGGCAAAACTGACCTAATAGAATTCTTGCTGAAGACAGGCCAGAGTGAGCAGACATCACCTAAAGGTTGCTGGAGAAAGAGGAGTCTGATTAAGTATCAAGAGTGTTCAGATATAAAGGATGAAAGATTCTTGCTAAAACTGGATTTTACAAAGAAGTGCACAGGGGGCCCCAGGAGAAGGTTCAAGGACCTTACCAAAGTTGGTCCTGCAAAGAATCTTCATCACTTGACCCAGTGCTCTCCTCAGTCCTGTCTTCTGCCTCCCAACCACGCCAGAACTTTCTCCCCTCTCTGGAACCTAGGAGTATAATATACGTCCTCCTTCAAAGTTTTCATCTTCTCCTGTGACCACACCAACTTTATCAGACCATATCCAATCTAGACAGTCTTAGAACAGCCACTGAATGTGCACTTAAATGTTACATTTTATGTTAAAATGATAAAATTTTATGTTTTGTATATTTTACTACAATAAAAATTGTTTAAAAGGTCAATAATAACCAACTATCTTTTCAACCTTTCATGAGGAATAAGTGAAGTAATTTATGTTGAAGTGATCTGTGAACTATTGAGTTATGAATTTAAGTTATGACCAGAGGTTATGTGAGTTGTTCCAGTTCACAGTAGTAATATAGCGGGCTGATTTATCTTAACTACATATTTTTGGGCTATATTTATTAAAGGGGCAATTTTAAGTTTATAATGTTTGACTTAAGCTATTGCATCTATGTTTCTGTATCAGACTGCTGTGGTACCAAATGCATGTGTTTCTCTTATGTCATGTAAAGAACTTGGAATTGAGGGGTTTTTTCCAATCATAATTTTATAGAATTTCTGTCTTCTAATTTTCCATCTTTCCATTCTTTTTTTTTCTTTTTTTTTCCATTCTTACTAATCAATTTTTCACATGCATCAAATAATTCTCCAGATGTTTCTGCCTATACACATCATATAAAATTCAGATATATTCTGTTTTCTAGGACAGACTTTATAATACCAATATGTAATATATGAAGGTCTGTAACATACTTGCATGGATACTCATACTGACATCAGTAGAAAATCTCATTGGCAAAACTTCTAGCAAAACAATACCAGATATTAAAAAACGAAAAGAGAATAGAACCCAACTATTGTCATTCTTCATAATAAATGTCAATATAAGTCCCCCATTAAAAGGGGACTTATAAAAGAAATACTGGGTTTTTTGTTTTGTTTTGTATTAAACAGATAACCATTTACCACGAAAGAAAAAAGCTAAAAATGTTACATTTCATATGTTAAATAAAATGTGTTTTAAATGGCAATGTAAAAATTTTCCATATATTCTATTTATTTATGGATGATTGTCAGCCATCAGCAAACTCATTTCATACATTCTCACCTAATGAATGCTTACCTTTAGATTCACATTTCTGTAACTAAAATAGAATAAGCCAAATCACAGAGCTTTTTTTCTAACTGACCCATAGCTTTGTGGATCAATAAGGTCCCACAGTATGATCTAAGATTTGTGCCTCAAAAGATATCAACTACTATATCATTTCTTCTCATATTATTAGAGAACTTCAAAGAGCAAATAAACTGCCTCATTTGTGTGAGCCAATGGTGTTTAATAGGAAAAAAAAAAAACACTTTCTGGTTTTCACAATCTTTTGACAGAGAAAACACTGAACCTTTTTCTAACAAATTCTACCTTCTGAGCTATTTGAATTCTACTCATTGATTTGAAAATACTTCACCAGTCTAGGGGGATATTTGACCTTTATTATCTTTCAGAAGAAAAAGCAGAAGACTAATAATGCACAGGCAAGCAACTGTTAGACTTTGACAATAAGGAAAAAAAAGAAACAGGAGGAGTGTCTGAAGGCAGGGATCCAGCCAAGCTTAAAGTGCTAAAAATACGCCAGTGACAACAAATGAGTAATTACACCACATTTTCTTATACTCAAAGGCACTTGATACATGGGAAGTAGAGGCAGCAGCAGGTACATTTCAGACTACCTTGAAGGTCAGGTTTGGTCTTTGCTATATTTTCAATTCTAAACACCAGGTAATAGGAGCGTTTCTCTTCCCTTATCACGTTTTGGGGCATGATCAAATACCTTTCTAAAAGATAATAGGTATCCTATTCATCACTATCATAATTACTAGATAAAAGGAATTAAGCATCCTCTGACTTACTTCAATGCTGTATGTTATGTTAATTATACTATAATGAAAGTGCTCAACAATCTCCATACCCAATCTTCTGCCTCTCCGTCCTAATTGTTCCTGGATCTAAAAGGTAATCCATTGCTTCGTTTTTATAATCTGTAAAAAAGGAACATCTCAAAAGCTTGCAGAATCTAACTAGTGACTAAATGTTTCTAAGAAAAGGATCTCAAATGAATTTGGGATGAAATCCATACCTTTATGCATTTATGCATTTCAGTTCTTCCTAGAAACAAATTCATTCATCCAAGAATATGTAGTTGGTGGACTTAAAATTTACTAAGGGATTTAGAATGTAATATAATAAAAATGAATCCCATTAGAAAAATGTTTTGTAGGAAATGTTATACAAGATAAGTGTATCTTGAACATCATGTTCAACTAATGATATTCTTTTCATATGTATCCCATGAAAGCAGGGCATCTTACATTGTAAATCCCTTTAATGTACTGGTTCAAAGTACTGGGAATAGCAAATTAAATAAATTATAGGAAGGTGTACTAAAATGTCCCAGATTGTAAATCAGAATGCTGGGTCTGGGTTTTTTTTTTCCTTCGGCATTGACTTATAAAACTTTCATCAAGTTAATTATGCTCTCTAGGCCTGTTTCCTTATCTGTAAAATAAAACCTCCAGTACTTTCTAAGGATTTTCCCAGCTCTGAATTCCATACTTTTAAATTAGATAGTCTTTTCAGCTCAGAAGCTTTATTAAAAAGAAAAAGTTACCTCTAATCACACACATACACATAATTATTAAAGCAATTTTAGCTCTAATTTATGACAAGTATCTTTATACATTACCTGTAGCTATTTTCTGATATTTGCACTTTCAAGTATTGTGTATACTCATGTGAATAAGAAAGAATGGAAATTACTTTTTAACTGAAGAAATCATTTTAAAAACAGATCTATTAAAACATAATTCCAGACTGTTTATCTGGAATAATTCCTTCTCTAAGTTGTCTTTTAACAACTTGTAGTAATTCTCTTTCTATCACCTTTTAAACAAATTATACACCTATGTTCTTATACATGTGGTTATATACACACATGTTTAATTTATGTAAAGTTCCATATATATATAAAACACACATATAGTTCATTCATGTAAAGTGTCTCATGGCAACCAAGAATTGAAAATGAAACAAAATTAAACAAAAGCTGCCATAGAACCTCTAATGAGAGATCTGAAGACATCTACATACATTATGTCACCTTGAGTGTGTCTCTATTATTATGAAACTGTATCACAGTTTCTTCTACCAATCTGCAAAATCCTTGAGATCAAGAACCATGTTGTACTAAGGGCAGATACCCAGGAGGAACCCAATAAATGTTTGTGGAATGAATGAATCTTGTACAAATATGCAGGCACCCTTGCAGTTCCACATATGCAACTTAAAAACAACTGTACGCCTACTGCTTCCCACTCTCTTTCTGAACTATCTAACTGGTGTTTTGAAAATGGTACACCAATTAAATTGATTCAAAAAATATATTTATTGACCCCTACTGTGTGCCAGGCATAGTACTAGGTGTCAAGGATTTACCAGTGAAGAAACATCATAAATAAGTGAAATATGTGGTATATTAGAAAAAAACAGGGAAGGTAAGACTGTGTCACTGAGGTTAGCAGTGGAGCACATGGAGAAATCAGGTGTGAGGAAGGGATACTGAAATATTGAATAGAATGTCAAGAGAGGCCTCATTTAGAGGATGACATGCAAGCAAAGACTAAAAGCAAAACCACTTTTGTTGAATTCCCTTGATATTATTCTTTATGATCTCTTTCAGTGGGGTGATAGGAATTTTTAAGTATCCTTGATAGATGTCTAAAGCTACATGTAAGTTCTATCTGCAGATATTGGATCTTCTGAAAAGTGATGGATGTTAATCGCCTAGGTATAAATCAAGTTTGTTTTAAAGCATTCAGAATAATGAATTTTTAGCTATTTATGATTTTTAAAAATTGAGAGCTAAAAACAATTACCAACCACTCAATAATAGTGTTAAATGTATTATGTTCTTAAGTCCTGATAGAAGTTTTCTTCTGAACTTGGAAGGTTATTTCTAAACATTAACATGTGGCTGACAGCCCTTACATATGGACACAAGGAAAGCAAAGTAATTTAGGTCAAAACTGTACTATTTAGAGAAGAAAAGGGGAAGCCTAAATTACCTGAAGTAACTGATAGATTCTGAAAAAGTTTCTCAATTCTCATGTCCCTCAGAGCCATGAATGGAAGTTTTAATGTATTTATAAATGTCTTTTGATTGACAAAATTGAAATGGCTTCATGAAATGCTGTTTTGAGAGCATCTTAAATCACTGAGAAAAACATTCATGATTGTTAGAAATGGCTGTAGTGCAAGGGAGAAGGGCAAAGGGTGGCCCTTGTGTTATATATCCACCAGCCATGACCTACATGATGCGGAGCAGCTCACACACCACACCAAATCCATGCCCAGCCTATGTCAAGATTTTATAAAATCAAAACCAAGGGTTTGTGCTTTCTACCTTGTAAAATCTGTACTGAGAATTAGTGAGCAGATATGGACTAAGTCTATTTCTAAAAGGTTCAGTCATGGGAAAAATAGAGCAAAGCCTATGTCTCTAAGTGTACATCATAAGTCTATGTTGGAAATATGATATATTTATAGCCAAGAATAATATGCATGTATTAAAACCTGTGAAAAATCAAGAAAGGCAAAACGTGGGGAAATATTCATTAGTGAACCAACTGGACATCTGCCAGCAGGTGTTTCTCAGATAGCGCCACTCTTCATGGGGTTTTTGTTCCCTCCCCCAGTCTTGGCTGTCTCTGAGAGGCTGTGCTCAGCATCTGGAACTAACAAAATTATGAGAATTGCAAAATCTGGTTTTTAAGTTATTATAACTTTGATTTGCATATCCCATTAGTCTACGTCTCCAAATGTAGGTTTTTTTAGAAGACAGCAATATGTTATTAAAGACTGTGTTTCTTCCATGATAATTCCATAAAGAAACTTATCTTCAGCTGTAGGGTAGGGTAGCTCCAGAAAAAAAAAAGGCCCATAAACAGGAATAGAAGGACCAGAAATGATGGAACCATGCTACAGCAATTATAGAAAAGAAGCTAAAACAAAACAGCATGTTCCTATTGTGGGCAAAAAGAAAAGAAAAACGATTGTTTCCTAAATTATGCTATAAAATACATTCTCACATGCTTTTAGGGCAACAGATTCTTTATTCTTTTTTCAACCTCAATACCCCTTACAGAGTCTTTCTAAGAACTCTGGTACCTTCCTTTGTCAAATCTAAATGCTCCTTCTTCCTCCTCATTTTCCTGGATCTCTCCATCCCATCATTTCTCTCAAAATACATGTTTTCTTTATTAGATGTCTGGTTATCCTGCCTCTTGCCTTTATGTCTGGTCAGTCAGAGTTCTGCCTTTCTTCTGCTCAATCTGCTGTTCAGGCCTGACCAGCTCTGTCCATTGCTTAGGTCTTGAAAGAGTTTCAGTCTTGTTAAAGGTCTTATTTGGTGTTTTGTCTTATCTGCTCTAGTCTGTTCATGGACAATAGTCACATTTGTCTTTACAAAACATTCCCAGAATTCTAGAAGCAGAAATCATACCTAGCTCATAACTTCAACGTAATTGGTAATGACTATTTATCATCAGATACAGAGAAAAAGATCCCATTCACTGTCACTGTTGAAAAGACAGCTAGTTTCAGAACTCATCTGAGAATTTACCCAATATCCAGTGCCTAACATCTGAGGTATAGCTTTGCTTAATCAACTAAATAAATGTTAGTAAATGAATGCCAATAACTATGATGAACCTTATAAATGTTCTATCTTAAATTTTCTTTTTTAATTTTCTGTTCATTTGTTTGTTTCATGTTGGGCCTAAATACAACCCCACAGTCTGTCTACCATTGACAGAACTTTTCTGTGTTCCTTCCCCCGAACGCCAAGATGAAAAAATGAGCAAGTCCTGTTGTTTATTTGAAATACAGAAAATAAAGCAATATGAATAGCATCTTCTTTAAACAAATTGAGCATAGTTTTCAAAGAATTCTTTGAGAGTTACTGGCTATGTTACTCACTCCTATATACTTCTCTTATCCTTTTCCACAATTGCACGTTTTCTTTCAACCTGACCCATGAATATAAATAGACAAGAGCCAGACTGAAATAGATGCACATTTGAAACTGTTTCAAACTCTATCAGAAATATGCCCATTGTTCCAGTCATCTCATTCTACCTAACAAACAGTCCCAAAGTTTATTGCCTTAACACAAAACTTCATTACCATCTGTCATAATTCCAAAGGCTTTGGGTTTTGCTGGGTGATTCTCTCTTGGGGCCTGTCATACTTTATACAGTTACAATCAAATGGTGGTTGGGGCTGGAGACGTCTGTGGAGTCAGTCAGTCCTACTGTCCAAGAAGCCTCCTTCACTCCTATCTGGGAAGGCTGGAACTGCTGGAGGCTGTCCGTACCTCCCTCCTGATAGTATATCTTCACAGCTATTGACAGGATTTTTATGTGTTCATTCCACCAAAAGCCAAAATGAAAAAATTCTAAAGTCCAGCTTATATGTGGTTACAAGTATAGAAGAAAACAGTATCAGTAGCATTTTTCTCATGCTCCCTATGGCTACTGGGCTTCTGTACAGTATGACAGTCTCAGTATAGTAGGATTTTGTAATATTTTGACTGACTTCTCCAGAGTGCAAATTCCAAGAGTCCGAGTTAAAGTTTGGCCTAACCTTGGAAGTCATGCAGCGTCTCTACCGTTACTTTCCATTGGTCACACAGAGACAGCCCAAACTCAATGTGGATGGGGATTGACCAAGTCTGTGAATACCTGGAGGTGGGGTCCTTTAGGAAGCCATCTTTGGTGACTAGTTACCCACCTCAAACACCTATGCAAATAAGTCCATAGCCAAAAACCAATCTTTCTTCATCTCTGAATGTCACATGAAGCAAGTACCAAGATTTATGTCTAGACAGTCAGAGAAACTGAAACACACTGGTAAACAGTAGGTGTTACTATGCCCCACCCAGCGTGGCCTCACACCTTCAGTGAATGTGTTTCATTTACTGAAATGTAAATGGAGATTTTACTCCTAAGCATGTTTGTTGCAAATTTATTTAAGAAGGTAAAAATTTGAAAACAATCTTTCTGTCCAATCATCCATGCTAGATTAAAATATGAAACATAAGTATAATGGAACACATACACCACAAAAACATTCTTAAATTAAATACATGGGAGAAATGCTTATGACACAGTATAAGGTAGAGATTAATATATATACTTTTATCTGTAATTATATGTGTATGTATACACATATACTCATACATACATACATACTGATGTGTAGGAAAAAAGGACTAGAATTAAATATATCCACATGTATACAGTGATTGTATCTAAGAGGTAGAATTAAGGTTGGTTTAATTTTCTTCCTTGTGTCTTCCCATATTTTATATAAATGTTTACTATTTTTATGTATTTTTTTAAACTTTTTAAAAAATCCTTTATTGGCAGATCTCTTGATTCAAGAGAAGGAAGGAAAAAAAAGATAAGAAAAGCCTGACCTTAAACTTTGTTTAGATTCATTTTTCCCCACTACAACTAAGAAACCAACATTTCATTAAAGTCATCCTTTATCTTTTTCAGGCTACAATAGAGTATAATTTGGTAGAATGAAATTAAAGTTTAATGCATTTTAAAATGTGATTAAACTTTCTAGCAAGCAGGGTAATACCTCAATTCATAGTTTCTGGCTTCAAGTCCAAAATGTTAAACTGATGATATACATCTATCTCTCCTCCCTCCTAAAATCCCACTGAAACACCTGAAAACTGATAAAGAAGAAAAGCAGAACAGCATTGGAGATCCAAAAAGGTTGCCACTGCAGATCAGAAATGTTGATGGCTCACTAGTAAAGAGAAATTAGGGAAAGAGTTGTAGAAAGAACAGTCAGGCACTTCAGAAACAGGCATAAAAATAGAAAGGGAAGGAGAAAATAGAACAGAAAGTACATGGTGTAGGACTTAAAACACAGTAAGCAACTCAGTGAACGATAACATTGCTGTTGTCAGTGTATTATGTCATCGCTCAAGGCTCTTGGGAGCCCCCTACCTGCATAGCCAATTTCCTGTCACACATGTACACTTGGAGTACCCCCAGACATCGCAAATTCAGTATATCCAAAAAAAAACATGCTCATCACCTTTCCACCCGACTTGCCTCTCCTCTTGTGGTCCTTATCAGCTCAAGCTAAAAACTTTCTGTGTCATTCTTGCCACTTCTCTACCCCTATTACCATTCTACCAATTATTATCTCATAATTCTATGTTCCTACCTTCGCTTTTCCATCTTGATGACTCAAGTTTAGATCAACTTTATCTTGCAACAAGAAGTTTAAGTTGTTGCATGACAGTTCATTTAAAAAATTTTTGTATTTATTCCTTTATATTTATTTTCAATTTCACAAGTAAAACATAGATACATCTAGTGGATTAGAATAATGCAAATGAAAAAACAATACTCTTCATCAAATTTTGAGTTCTTGGAAGGTGTTTCCAAAGCTAAGTCAGCAATAGAACAACTAGGATGAAGTCAAAGGTTTTGTATAATGGCACATCCTTGTCTAGCTTCAGTCACACAAAACTCCTGTGAATTTGAAATTTGATACTTCCATTCACTGTTGCCTGAGATGAGGACAAAAGTCCCATTTGCATTAAACATGCCTGTGGGGGCCAGCCTACCTCCACCCCCACATTAAATCTACCCACAATTTCTGAAAAACAGCTTATACTAAGAGTGGTCTATTTGTCAGAGTAGAAGGAACTATAACAAAACTGAAATTTCTGAATAGGCGCTAAAAAGACTTTAATGTCTGATTGGGAAAATGATGGTACATAGGCTTAAATGGTGTGGTAGCTAGAAGGGGCAGGGGTAAGTAATGACACAGGTTATGTAGTAAAGATAATTTCAAGCTTTGTGACTTAAGGTTATGGGCTGGAAACTGAAGCACATCTAGAGAGAAATATACTTCCTTGACACAAATGCTTAAAAATACCTCTCACTGATTTTGCTGAGAGCATCAACTTTGTTTTGGTATTCACTGAGAAACCTCCCAATCCAAGTGTGTATGTCTTTTAAATCTCAAAGTTCATGTGGAATGAAGTCTTTAACTTTAGATTGTTTAAATTAAATGACAAAAATATCTGTGGACAATAGCTAAACCTATATTCTGTAATGATAATTACATGCTGATTATATATATTTATACAAAAATATGTTGCCTATATACTTTGCAAACAATAAGAGATAAACTACAAGCTCAATCACTATTTCCTTCTCACTTAGTAACTAGCAGTGATCCTTAGCCAGCATGGCTAAGATAGGCCCATGCTGCTCCATTTGGAATCTTCCATGTGTCCATTATTGCCTTGTCCCAAAGCCATCTGGTCCTACACAGGAATACCCATTCCTGCTCTAGGACTAATATTAAGTTTTAGTGAGCTTAGTGGTCACTGACATACAGTTTTTAACTATTCCATCTGTGTTTTAATGTGCAGACTGGAGTACTACACTGATTCTGTGCTTGTTCTACACAATCTACTCAGGTATATAAAGTCTCTGGCTTTATGTCTGGATTTAGTTCTGCACATTATCTGACAGGTTTTAAAGAACTCCTGAAGGAGAAAGGCCTTTTTCTTGGAGTTCAAACTGAAAACAGATCTTCCATATTTAATGTGATATTCCCTTATTAACACCATCAAGCATATCATAGAAAAGGGTACTCTGGACACTGTTAATGATTCCCTGCCTACTCTACATGTTAGAGAAAAATAAACAAAAATACCCAATATGGAGCTAATGAACATATGAAGATAGTTCATTACTATCCATTGAATGGATAGTAAATGCATAGATGTTTTTATCATGGTCATTGATTAATGAAAGAAATTTTCTCTAAGCCTGACTCTATGCATATGAAGTTGCCTGTCTCATGTCCTCAAGCCTGGAGAGCAGCAGCTTCTAAGGAACCAGAATGATAGCTTCTCATAAAATAGAAAAATTGACATTAAAAAGAAGAAAAAGCTTCATGGCTATCTGCACCCATTAAAAAGAGTTGGGGCTCAGTAATTGGACATGCTATACTCAATTTCAATGAACTAAGTTTCAACTGAAGGCAGATCACTTTCCTCACGAAAATTGGTAACTATTGCCTTTGCAAGCCCCTTCTTAACTTTAATCTGAGAAACAGCCTTCATGGGTTATTTTCGTCTTATATACCTATATCCAAGTGACTCTCGTATGCTTTACACTGATTGTGAACTGTCCTCTGCACCTTAATCACTCTGTCTGAGAGTCTTTATTTTTCTTTCCTCAGTAAAAAGCTCTGATCAGAGAATCCCTTCACTGTGGCTGCCACTTTTTAGAAGCTGTAAAACATTTTAAACAGACATTAATCTTCAACCTTCTGACCACTTTCCCTTGCTAATTCATGCAGATCCCCAGGTATCCATTTACACTTGACTTTTATGGCCACTGACTGCTACAATATCACTTCCTTTGGTTTTCACTAAAACCACTTAGGTTCCTTAGTGTGGAAAAAAATAGTAGATTCTGGAGTTGAATGTTAATTTATTGTACAGCAGTTTTTATTGGATCAAATTAAATATTATATAAAATAGTATTTAGATCACTGTAAAAGGACTATGCAAATGTGCTTTAATTTTAGTTAGGTTTAAGAATCCTACTATTGAGTATGGAGAACTGAGAGAAAAAGTGAGTGAATCACCAGTATTCCAGAATGCTATCATTTTAACTGTGAATACTTAAGCTCTTTGAGAATTGTGGCATTTGTTTCCATGGCTTTTGTCAATATGCCCAGAGTCACACCTCTAAGTGGAATTTCCTCACTAAACTTATGAACTGTCAATTGTTCTCCAACCCACAATTATATAGCAGATGGTGAAAATGACTCAGAATATATTTGTTGGATCAATTTTAAAAACAAAAACAGTCATCCAGACTGTTGACTACCTTGGCACTGAGCCTTGTGGAGGGTTAGGAGGAATCATCACTGTACTGTTGGAAGGAGGTAATACAGAGAACGTGACTACAGGTTGGCCCGAGAACTGGACCAGGGCAATTGGAGGTGCCTCAGCCCCTCCCCTGTACTTGGAATGCACGCTCTCCCCACCATTCCCACAGTGGGAGCCATTTTCAAGGACATAACCTTGAGAGGGTAATGTGTTGTTGAGACCAGCTGGACAGTATATGTGACTAAACCCAGTTAAGTCCTCTATATAAACTTTCACGATTTGGAAGGAAGATGCAGGGATCTACTTTCTTTCAGCAGCCCCAGAGAAGTCTGTATGTTCCCTTGTTTGTTAAAACTGCCACTGACCAGTCCGGAGTGGTCTGCCTTCATCTGGTTTCTCCCTGCCCCTCATGTTCAGAGGCCAGTTTCAGATCATACCTGGGAAGCTCCCAAGAAGGTTTCGAATTAACACACAAATATGCAAATCATTGAAATTGAACTATGCAAGGGTGGAGAGGATATTTAGTATCATTAAATGTCTCTTCCAAGCTTCTATCAATGTCTTAATAGTGCCACCTGACTTCATTAGAGTGGAAGGGTTTTTGCATTCTAATTTTTCTTACTTCCTTGATAGTTACTGTTCAATCTGTTAAAATGCTATCAGCATAAATCAACAATTTTCAGAGCTCTAAAGAACCTCAGAGGTCATTTTACTCTCCTCTGTGTTGAAGATAAAATGGGGCTAAGGAAGATTAAAGGGACGAGGTGACTCCCTCACCTCACACACAACCTTCCATTCTAAAGTCCATTCTAAATTTATCTTTTGGCGTAAGTTGAATAATTTTTAGTAGCAAACATTAAGTCATTTTTATTAGCAGAAACATGGCTAGAATTTAATTTCTAACCTTTATTTCTGGGTTATATGTATTTTTAATGGAGACAATTAAGAATTTAATAAAATACAGGTAACTATTGGCTCATTTTATTTGTAATTATACTCAAATGTGTCTAATAACTCCAAGTAACTATAAAGCCTTCTAAATAAAAAAATATTAAATATTAAAGAGAAAGCAGAACTCTTAGTTCTCGAGTGAATATTTAGGAATATTTAGGACTCCACCTTCCATATCCAGTATCCTTAGAAATATTGGTCACAGAAAAGAGTGGAACAGATTATCAATTTGATCCCTAAAGCCCAAAACCATAAATGGGGAGCTTAGCTTCTTCTCATTTATATGACAGTTGGCTCTAAGAGGTGCAGGGTAGGAGTCCAACACTTATCATTCCTTATAGATAATATATCTCCTTAGAAAAAAAGATTCTATATACCTTCTGTATTTGTCTCCTATTGCTACTGTAACTACAAGCAGAGTGGTTTAAACAATGCAGTTTTTTGTCTTATAGTTCTGGAGATCAGTAGTTCCAAATGAGTTCCATTGGGTTAAAGTAAAGGGGTCAGCTGAGCTAGTTCCCCCAGGAGGTTCTAGGGGAAGACCTGTTTCCTTGTCTTTTCCCAATTTCTAGAGGCTTCCTGCACTCCTTGGCTCATGGCACCTTCTTCCAACTTCAAAGCCATCAGCGTAGCAAATTCTATCTCCTCTGACACCTGCTTCATCCTTATATCTGGTCTAACTCTGGCCCTCCTGCTTCCCTCTTAGAAGGGCTCTTATGATTACACTGGATCCATCCACATATTCCAGGATAATGCTTCCATCTCAGGATCCTTGATCACAAGTGGTAAATCTCAGAGGTAACAGATCCACACGTTCCAGGGTTTAGGATATAAACATCTTTGAGGGACCATTACTGGACCTACCAAACTGTCTTATATCTTTGTAAAATCATAGTCTCAACTCTGGAAAAATGGGAGTTATACTTTCTAGAGGGATATGGGGATCTTGACCACAAAGCTATCCTCCCCTTTTTGTCCTTCTTTCCAACCCAGTTCAGCCAGGACAACACCTGGAGATTTTTATTTCAGGGAACAATGTGAAGTCAGGAAGGATCGTAGTTCAGAATCTCAAGAAGTAGGAAGAGCAACAGCAGTCAGAGGAGTCAAGGTGAGAAGAAGCCAAATGGCTTTTCAAAATGAAAGGACTGGTGGCAGCCTACTCAACTGACACACATTTATAATAAAGGCACACAAGAATGACAGCACTGACACCAACTTCAGCTCAGATGTGCAGAGAAACTGTACATCCATTATTTTGTTTAAAACTGTATATTGAAGCTTAGGCCACACTGATGTTTTCGGTAGTATTTCTCATGAAATGCTCAACCTCTCACAGCTGCCTCTTGCCTCTGGCTATCTTCTCAAATGACATCCTGACATACAGGCAAAGTATGGAGTGATCGAGTGGACAAAATGTCCTTCTGACATTTGGGGTGATAATTTTCCTGACCTTGTGCACATGGTCTTGGGGCACATGAAGGCTGACATGCCCTTGTGTCCATGGTGGACACCTTTACTAGCAATCCTGGTTTGAATTTGCAGGTGGGGGGTAACTTCCTGGCATGGTCATAGCCTGATAGTGTTGTCTGGCTAACCAATTTTGACCTTATCGCCTGTTGGCGGGAGGTCGTTCTGTAAGTCTGCAACATCTTCCATTCAGCCCTCTGGCCTGACAGCCCAGCCTGTGCTCTGCTGCCACCTTGACAGACCTGATGCCACTATAGCATATCTGCAGGTGAGTCACTCCCCATCCCTGCCATGTAAGAACAGAGGGGAGCATGTGCAAATCCAACCTTCTGACCTCCTTCTGTCCAGCCATACTGCGGACAGTATGGATTTACTTTAATATGGCTGTAACTATGCCTTCAAGGTGGCCTCTGGGTAGAGGCTCAAAGACAGCACTCTACCATCATCATGCATCTCATGTAGCATGCATTTGCATCTACCTGCACCCTATTCCAGGCTGAAAGCAAGAAGAAACAAGGAGATAAGAAAATGAAGCAATTAGATATCTATATCCCCTTTGCATTTTTTTTCCCTGCCATTTTCCAAAGATAGAAAGGGCATAGTTAATATTGATGTCCCCTGCATATTACATTCCTTCTTTTGACTCCAGCCATGCCTTACAGGTACATAGGGCTAATTTCTCTTATGCATGACAGTCTTTTCTGATATGTTAACTGAATTCAATAATTAGCATTCTAATTTGAGGTATATAAGTTTAGAAGAAACTTTTTCTAATATCCTATTTAACATGTCAGAAACTGAATATTGTCTTAGTAATATTCTTCTTATTCCTTTCATAATAAATCCTAGCTGAAGAAAGTCTCAGTGGAGTAGTGTAAAAGTCTTATACTTGAAAAGCAGAAAAGTAGATTTTTTTTTAAATTTCCTCCGTTTGAAGTTATCAAAGTCAACATCACCAGTGACCTGCCATGTGATACCCTGAACTCCAGCTGCAATAAAATGCAAAGGTCAGTTCAGTTCTGTGGTATTCTTCCCTAAAAGCCATAATCCTATTCTAGTCATGAAAAAAATTCAAGACAAACCCAAGTTGAACAGTACTAATAAGTACTCCATGAAATACTCAAGAACAGAGAAAGAAAACCAGACTGAGAAACCATCACAGACCAGAAGATACGGGGAAGACTTGACGACTAAACGCAGTCCTGTGCTCTGAAGGGGATCCTGGACCCACAAAGGCGATTAGTGGAGAAATGGGTGAAATCTGAAGTCTCCATTTTAGTTAATAATATTGGGCCAATACCGGTTTCCTGGTTTTGGAAAAATGCACCATGGTAATGTAAAATGCTAACATTTGTGGAAACTAGAAGAGGGGTATAGGAAACCTCAGAATTTTCTTCAAAACTTCTCTAAAATCTAAAATCATTCCAACATTTAAAAGGCTTTTAAAACAAAAAATAGCGGATGTCACTTCCAAGATTAGGTTTCAAAGACAATGACTGCCATCTTGTGCACCCCTGACCTCCAGCCCTCACTCTGGGGAAGCAAGCTGCCATGTCATGAACAACCCTGGGGAGAAGCCCATGGTTCAAGGAAGTGATGTTGACCATCAACAGAAGCAAGGACCCGAGGTCTGCTGACGGTTACACACATGAACTTGGATGTGGATTCATATGCAACTGAGCCTTGAGATCTACAGTCCCAGCTGACTCCTTGATTTCAACCTCGTGACAGACAGATATCCAACTAAGGTACAAATGGATTCCTGACTCACAGAATTGTGCCAAAATCCTAAATTTGGACTTTTATGTTGGATATGGGGAACACATATTCACACCTTTCCATTTTTAACACTAGTACCCAAGGCAATCAAACTGGCCTTCAGGTTGGAGACACATTAGTTTAACAGAAAAGTCCTGATCCAATACCTAGAAATGAAAACAAAGGGCTGGATATTCACACCTATTTGACCTTAAGATATTGGCAGCTAATAATGGAGAAAGTGAGTTCTAAGTACATATGTGTTTTTAATGGCTCTTTATATCTCATTTTGTTTCATACCTTTTTCAGTCATGGTCAGCCATGTTTTTAAGATCTATGGCCTGTTCAGAGAAGCCCTGCATATGTTTGGGAAATATCACTGCATAGTTTGTATCCTTCATTTTTTCACGATCCTCCCAACAAAGGGATGCTGCCCAGGACATTCATTCTCTGTCTGCCTGCCAGCCTCTTTCTTACTTATCCATTACCAGGAACTCTTTTGCTTCCTGGGATTGAAACAACTCTTCGCAATTCCTTAGAGTATATTTTTCAAATTTTTACTCTTTGAATTTGGTTCATAGTAGTTCACATACTATAAGGATTCCTGAAGCAGCTGAAACTTTGCTGACAGAGTTTAGAAAACTAAGATTTGTCTTGACAACTTTATCCTGTCAATATAATTCAGCCTTGACCTACAGAGCAATGCTCAGAATAGAACAGAAGTCCAGTCCCCACAACCACTTATCTTTGGCCTCACTCCTAAGGCAGCCGGCAAGGGCACCAATTAGTGGTAGATCTGAAAGTGGGTTTAGATAGCTTTTACAAACTCTGCACAAGATCAGACACAGGAGAGAAGAGGAAAAACGTGGGGAGGATGTCTCTGGGTTACTTCTTTGATACAAAATAACAGAAGTTCTGTCCATCAGGCTTTTAATTTTCTATCTCAAGAATAAGAAAAAGAAAACCGAAAGAAGTTCCCAACCAGCTGTACATTACTTCTGTTTCCTAAAATACTTGTAGACATCCTCAAATGACTCAAATGCATTTAAATTCATGGGGTTTTTCTTTTCTACTTTTTAATCCATCATTAGTAATGATATTATAAGGCTAGATCTCAAATCTTTCTTCCAAATATCTTATAGTTTAGGGTGTACAGAGAGTATTAAAGAATCAAAACCATAAACATACCTCAGTCATTTAATGGAGTCATTATTATCATATAATAAGGTTATGACTCTTGTTTTTTTACTACCTTATTTCCAACTCATTAGAAAGCCTGCTCTGTTATTTCTCATTTATCAAAATATATTTCCTTGTTGTTCCATGACAATCATTCCTTAAAAGGGGCATTAACTATCATAGTGAAATGATGAAAATGTATCCTGAAATTGAATAGGCTCAAAGTATCAATTTTTTTTTCAAGTTTTACTCTTCACTTTAATTTTGAAATAGGGATATTACAAGTCTGTGAAAAATGTTTCTTCATACCTAAATCTGCTATTTCCTAGCTGTGTGTCCCTGGGCAAGTCACCTAGTATCATTCAGCCTCAATCTGTTCACCTGCCATAATCCACTGAAACATTATCTCACGTCTAGGTCAACTATGTAACAGAAGTAAATCTTTATCAATGCTATAAAAAACAAAAACAAAATAAAGCAGCAGTGGTGGATGGGTAGAAATAATTGTAAATTTTTTCACATTAGGATTTGAATAAGCCATGTTAGCAAAAAATAAAATGTAAACATATAGAAAGGTGAATGACTACAATGTAGAAAAGTAGTCATGAAGCAACGATGTTAACAAAATATGACAGTATGCATTATTTCGCAAACACTTCTTTGTATTACCATTAACACCTATATAATGTGGTGTCTCTGGAGATAATGTGAGTCTATAATTTCTTTTTGAACTGTTTTATTTTACCTCTGTAATTTTCTGGACTGATCAAATATGCTTTAATTTTCATCTTGCACTATATAAAATAGATATGCAAAAATACTGCATAATGGAAGTGAAAGCATGCTTTCCTTAACCACCGTGTATAGTCACAGACAAGACAGCTTTAACAAGAAAAAATATATACATATATATTTTTTAAATGCCATCATAGCTGAAACACCACAAAGATTTCTCAAAGAGAAATGTCTTTTGTTGAAAATCTGCTATGATTAAGGATGAAGCAAAGAAATGACCCTCTCAGAGAAAATCAGAACTATCTTTTTATATCTAATGCATCATTAGAATGCATTGCTCTAGTTACTATTTTGACAAAGCAATCTCCCTGCTGTCAGCCAGCTAGGACCTACAGAACTCAAACACAGGTTATTGGCATCCTGCCCCCACTGAGAACTCTCCATAGCAGCTACCTTTCCTGAATAAGGGAAAGAAGCTAAGAAGGCAGAGAACTGAGATAGCACATAACCCATGGCACATTTTTGGTATTATTATTTACCATGTATGTCCAGCCTCCATTTCCCCCTTAAAATCCTTTTGACTGCTTTCTTACAGTGCCTGGAATGAAATTCACCATACATGTGATGAGATAATGCATTGATGTGTTGTTACCCTTTTAGTAGTCCCCATTTCAGTTGTATTCTTGTGCTTTACATTTTGCCTGTCCTTGACAGGGCAGAAATCAGAAGTCCTTGGAAATTAAAGGATCCTCCTAACTTGAAATGTTTACAGTATGTTTTCCAAAGAGGGAGAGAAAGGGTAGAGTATGTTGAGATGCAATAAGTCAGCAGAATGCTTCAAGGCTGCAGGCAGGACTGCTGTCAGCAGATCTCAAGGATCAGAGAGGCAGATATTCACACACCATTTCTCTAGAAGAATCCTTAGGGAGGAGCATCAGGGACTAATAAGAGAATGGTTGGATAATTTAGAATACTGGAAATGAGAATTACCAGCCTCAGAAAAAAATTATGTCTCTTCTTGGGGATCTCTGCTCAATCCTGAGATGGTAGGAGGAAATCACACAATGATAGGCTGAATCCCCCCTCAGTCAGGTGGGATGGATACTTGGATTTGGATTAAATTTAGAGAACAGAAAAAGACAAAATACCCCTACAGCTGTAGCTTCAATTTCATACCAGTCGAAATCTCACATTAAATAATAATCTTCTCTATTCCATGTACTTATTAGTCTTCTGTCCCATTTATTGCCTTCAACACCAGCTCCTCAGAGTCTAGACTTACTGCATCTCTTTCCACATGGCTCCAGCAATTTTTTTCTCATCTCCTTCGCAATCTGATTTCTACTTCAACACCTGAATGGAAAAGGTATTTACAATAATCACCACTAATCTATTTGCCAAAACTAATGGCTCTTTCTCAGCTATCCTAACATTTTCTGTAGCACTGAATCCCTCTTGGCCTGTCTTCTTCAGGAGTTTCTCTCTTTGACACTAATCCTCCATTCTTCCCACCATTTAACTGTTCCTACTTAGGATCCTTCACCCTTTTCTTATGTGTACTCATGTCACATCTGACCTCACTGATTTCCATGACTACTTCAAACTTTACCTAAGTGTCGATTATACAGTTTGCTACCCTTTGCCTTGTCAAGACCTGCATGCTCCAAATTAAACACATGTTCCTCATTCTGCAGTTGCTTCTCTCCTTCATTGCCGAATTTAGCTAACTGGGAAGGACCAACTCCTGGATGTCATATCAAAGGCAGTGTGCAAGGTGCACAGAGACTAGAGTGAGTCACTTAGGATGAGCTTACTACAGGGTTTCCATTTTTAATCCTACACAATCACTGAGAATTTGTAGACCTTCCATTCTCTATCTTTCTTCAACTGCCAGCTAGAGGCCAATACCCAGGGTGACCTCAGGAGCCCTTTGTTAATGACTGCACCATTAGATGCAAGACTGTGATTAAAGGTCCCTGAATAACTGATTGCAGACATTCCCTACCATTTTTATTGCGTTAAACCACTGAAAATTGAGGATTTATCCATTGCAGAATTAGTATTACCCTAACAAATACAGGTACTAGAAAACAGATGCTTAGCACATTGAAATAGTGTATCAGATCACATAGCTAGTCATATCAGAACTTAAATTTGTAAACAGGTTCCACTGATTTCAAAATCCACTTTCTTCCCATTTATCTGGGACATCAATTTGCATAACGGTTTCTCATATTACCACCTACATATCTTTTATCCAAGTACATGTTTCTCCTTAGTCAGAAAAATGCAGTATCTTTCCTCCTATTTGAAGCAAGCAAATAAGCAAACAGAACAGGAAAAACAGTTATAACAATTGATGTTAAAGGAGTTTGTACAATGAAGCCTACTAACCACCTGCTTGAACTTAATTCTCCAATATGGATAACCCATATATCACATTTACTGGGGATACTTGTTGAAAAAAGATTTCTGGGCCTCATCCCAAGCTTATGGCTTCAGAATCTGTGGTTTAGTTCTTTTTTAAAATCCACATCATAGGTTACCCTGATATATACCTAAGGACGAGAACTAGGACCCTATACACATCCTAAATTTCATGCCCTGGTCTAAAGAGCCTCATAAAGCTACATATCCACCGTAATTTTTCATTGTTACAACTTTAAAATTTTTGTTTTCACAAAATTTGAAAGTTAAGGGAGGTTTTAACATAAATAGTTATAAACAAAGTTGTTTATGCACCAGAACTCAGGAGGCTATTTCCTGAAGTTGCACATTTTCTGTTCTCTCTCTCATTAGCTATTATGTATTAGTTATTAACTATTAACATATGAAATAAACCAATCATTATGCAGCAACTTGCCTCAAATTAAGTTAGGAAGAATGTTTTCTGCAATTCAATCATCCATTTTGCAATAAATTATATATTCTTGCCTCCTTTGTCATAAATTGACAATGTAAGTGTGGATTTTTTGGGGATTCTCTATCCTGTTCCATTGATCTATGTGTCTAGTTTTCTGCCGGTATACTGACTTAATTACTATAGCTTTCTAGTGTATTTTGAAATCAGGGAGCATGATACCACCAACTTTGCTCTTATTCCTCAAGATTGCTTTGATTATTTGGGGTCTTTGTGGTTCTATACAGATTTTAGGATTATTTGATCTAGTTCTGTGAAAAATGCCATTGGTATTTTGATATGGATTGCACTGAATCTACATATTGCTTTGGGTAGTATAGCCATTTGAATAACATTAATTCTCCCTATCCATGAGCTGGACTATCTTTCCATTTCTTTATGCCATCTTCAGTGTCTTTCATCAGTGTCTTACTGTTTTCAGAGTGCAGATCTTTCACCACCTTAGATTCATTTGTAGGTATTTTATTCTTTCTGATGCAACTATAAATGGGGTTAATTTCTTAATTTCTTTCTGCTAGTTCATTACTTGTATATAGAAATGCAACAGATTTCTATATAGGTGATTTTGTATTGATTGCGTGTGATGTATTGTGTATCCTGCCACTTTACTGAATTCATTTACAAACTCTAACAGTGTTTTGGTGGAGTCTTTAGGGTTATCTATATATAGTATCATGTCATCTGCAAATAGTGATAACTTTAATTCTTCCTTAGCAGTTTGAATACTTTTTGTTTCTCTTTCTTGTCTGATTGCTGTGATTGGGACCTCCAATATTATGCTGAATTAAAGTGGGGAACGCACACATCCTTGTCCTGTGTCTGATCTTAGAGAAAAAGTTTTCAGCTCTTTCCCATTTAGCATGTTAGCTGTGGTTTTGTCATATATGGCCTTTACTATGTTGAGGTATGTTCCCTCTATACCCACTTTGTTAAGAGTTTTTATCATGAATATGTATTGAATTTTGCCAAAAATTCTATACCCACTTTGTTGAGAGTTTTTATCATGAATGCTGAAAAGGCATTTGGCAAAATTCAATAGACATTTACTGAGATGATTGTATGATTTTTATCCTTCCTTTTGTTAATGTGGTGTATCACACTGACTGATTTGCAAATATTGGAACCATCCTTGCATCCCCAGAATAGATCCCACTTGGTAATGGTCCATGATCCTTTTAACATATTTTTAATGCAGTTTGCTAGTATTTTCTTGATGATTTTACACCTATGTTAATTAAGGATATTGGTATGTAATTTTTATTTTAATTTTTGTTAATGTCTGTCTGGTTTGAGGAACAGGGTGATGCTGGCTTCATAGAATGAATTTAGAAGCTTTCCTTTCTCTTCAATGCTTTTGGAATTGTTTGAGAATATTAACTAATGTTTGCCAGAATTAATCTGTGAAGCCATCTGTTCTAAGACTTTTGTTTGTTGGGAATTTTTTGATTGCTGATTTAATTTGTTATCAGTAATCAGTCTATTCAGATTTTCTATGTTTTCCTAGTTCAGTGTCAGAAGATTGCATGTTTCTAGGAATTTATCCATTTTTTCTAGGTTATCCAATTTGTTGGCATATTTTCTCATTTGTGGTGTTGGTTTGAACTTTTTCATTTCTGATTTCAGGTCATCTTTTTTTTTGATGAGTCTAGCTGAAGGTTTGTCCATTTTATCTTTGCAA
Organism: Manis pentadactyla; assembly: GCF_030020395.1. NCBI lineage: Eukaryota > Metazoa > Chordata > Mammalia > Pholidota > Manidae > Manis > Manis pentadactyla. The sequence continues at coordinate 63,061,269 of NC_080020.1, forward strand.
ATAAACAGCTCTTAGTTTCATTGATCTTTTGCATTGTTTTTTTCGAATTGTTATTTCCAATCTGACTCTTATTCCTCCTTCCTACTAACTTTGAGATTTTTCTTTTTCTAGTTTCTTTAGATGTAGGATTAGGTTGAGATATTTCTTCTTACTCTAGGTAGGCCTATATTACTATAAACTTCCCTCTTTAGGACTGATTTTGCTGCATCTCAAAGATTTTGAACCATTGTATTTCTATTTTCATTATTCACCAAATATTGTTTTATTTCCTCTTTGACCCATTGGTTGTTTAGCAGAATGCTTCCACTTTTTTCAGGATTTTTTCTTGTAATTGATTTCAGTTTCATACCATTATGAATGGGAAAGATGCTTGGTATGATTTTAACCTCCTTAAGTTAATTGAGACTTGTTTTGTGGCCTCATGTGTGATCTATCTTGGACAATATTCTGCATACATTTGAAAAGGAGTATTCTGTTTTTGGATATAATGTTCTCTGTTAAGTCCATCTGGTCTAATGTTTCATTCAAGGCCGCTATTTCCTTATTGATTTTCTGTCTGGATGATCTATGCATTGTTATGAGTGGGTTGTTAAAGTCTCCTACTATTATTGTATTACTGTCGATTTCTTCCTTTCTGTCAATATTTGCTTTATATATTTAGGTATCCCTCTATTGAGTACATAGATATTTCAAAATGTTGTATGTTCTTGCTGGATTGTGCTCTTAATCATTATGTGTATTTGTCTCTTGTTAGTTTTGGTGTCAAATTCTATTTTGTCTAATATAAGTACTGCTACTCCAGATATTTTTTCATTTTTATTTACATAGAAAGTCTTCTTTCCATTCTTCTATTTCAATCTGTGTATGTCATTAGGTCTGAAATAAGTCTTTTGTAGGCATCAAATAGGTATGTCTTAAAAAAAATCCATTCAGTCACCCTATGTCTTTTGATTGGACCATTTAGATCACTTACAACTAAGGTAATTAGCAATAGGTAAGTACTTATTGCCAGTTTGTTAAGTGTTTCTGGTTAAGTTTGTTGTTCTCTGATCCTTTCTTCTTCTCTTATTCCCTTCCTGGTGAGTAATGACTTTCTTTAGTGTATGGCTAGATTCCTTTCTATTCTTTGTGTATCTATTATAGGTTTTGGTTTGTGATTCATATATGACATCCTATGTATATAGCAGCCTATGTTCACTTAAGTTCAAATGCATTCTAACAGCACTACAATTTTTATTCTCCCTCAATATTTTATGTATATGATGTCTTCTTTAAATGCTTTAGTGATCCCTCAACTAATTTTTTGAAGTGATTGATTTTACTACTTTTGTCTTTTAACCTTTACTAGCATTTGAGTGACTTTTGACCTTTTACCAGTAAAAGGTTCTTTTTTACCAGTAAAAATGTTTCCTTTTACCAGTAAAACTTCTTTTCATAATTTTCCTGCTTCAAAATATGGTCTTCTTTTCCTCTTTAAGAAATCCCTTTAACATTTCTTTTGAGATCAGTTTAATGGTAGTAAACACCTTTAACCTGTATTTATCAGGAAAGATCTTCTTGTCTCCTTTAATTTTGAATGATAACCTCACTGGGCAGGGTATTCTTGGTTACGGTTTTTCCCTTCAGCACTTTGAATATGTCATGCCACTCCTTTCTGGCCTGTAGGGTTTCTGCTGAAAAATCAGCTGATAATCTTATGGGGTTTCCCTTGTAGGTAACTTGTTGCTTTTCTCTTGCTGCTTTTAAGACTCTCTGTGTCTTTTGATCTTTGACATCTTAATTATTATGTGTCTTGGTGAGGACCTCCTTGGGTTCATTTTGTTTGGAGCTCTCTGTGCTTCCTGGACCTGAATGTCTGCCTCGCTCCCCAGTTCAGGAAAGTTTTCAGCAATTATTTCTCCAAACAAGCTTTCCACCCCTTTCTCTCTTCTCCTTCTGGATTCCTATTATATGAATGTTAGGACATTTGATGTTGTCCCAGAGATCTCTTAACTTTTCCTCTTATTAATCTTTTTTCTTTCTGCTGTTCAGCTTGAATACATTCCATTACTCTGTTTTCTTAGATCATTGGTCCATTCTTAGACATCCTCTAATCTCCTGTTGATTTCCTCTAGTGTATTTTTCATTTCACTTACTGCATTCTTCATCTCTGACTGGTTCATTTCTATATTTTCTCTTTGTTGAAGTCCTCCCCAAGTTCCACCATTCTTCTCTCATGTCCAGTGAGCACCTTTATAACTACTACTTTAAACTCTTTATCATGTAGATTGTTTAACTCCATTTCATTTAGTTCTTTTTTCTGAAGTTCTGTCTTGTTCTTTTCTTTAGAGCATATTCTTCTATCTCATTTTGTTTGCCTTTGTTTTTTTTCCTATGTGTTAGGCAAAAGGGCTACCTCTCCCAATCTTAAAAGAGTCATCTTGTGTAGGGGTGTCACTGGGGTAGACTGTGTGTACCTTGTGGTTTGGGCTGGGTGGCTGGATGCCAGATGCGCACAGGCTGGGAATATCCTGGTGCTTGGGCTCCTAGGGCACATTTCAGAGCCCTTCTGAGTGGACACCAGCCAGGGTCACACTGGCAGGATGGCAATGTGCAGAGATGTATGGGAAGGGGGAATGTGCATGAGGCATGGTGCCACCTTGGTGAGACTGCTGGGTCTCCAGGGGATGCACATGTTTGAGTGTTAAGTGGGGGTAAGACTGCCACCTCTGTTAACCTGAAGTTAGTATGTGTGTGTGCCCAGATGCTGCTCCTGGCCCCACTATCAATGTGTGGGAGTTAACATAATCAGTGTTATTCACCAGCACCTCCAGTCTTGGAAAGAGTTCCAGCAGTTCCCCTACCAAACAATATTTTGTTTTGAAAATCAGTTCTCACATATAACCTAGTTGTGTGTTAACCATGTTCTTTGTGTGTGCTCCAGGGCAGGCAAATATGTGCTCAGGTCCCTCAGTCATATCCCTTACTACTGCAGGTCGCCACATTGAGGTCTCTCTTGCCATTGTTTATGTGGTCTTTCTATTCCTTGTTGTACAGATGGGGTTCACCCATGCTGTTTTTCCTCAGAAGGAATTACTGTATACAGGTAAAGATTTGTGGGTAGGTGGGAACAGTTGGGTTCAGGCTCTTTCTATGCCATATTTGACTGCCATCCCATTTTGTAATATTTTTTTAATTAAAAATACTTGTCATAATTATATTTGGGGAGTTTTTTTGTTTAGATTTATTTGTTTATTTTTTTCCTGTGGAGGTAATCTAGCTAAAGCACAACATGAACACACATAAACATGACTAAGATTTTTTTTTTTGTCACTATTTATATAATAAATTTAAGCCCAGGGTGTTTATTTGCAGTGTGTGAGCTATACCTTAGACATATTTGTCTTCGCTTTTCCAAGTGCAAAGAAAACAAATGCCTTTTGCATGGCTGATAAACCATATATATAAAGTAAGTGCAGTCCAGCTGCCTGTCTGTCAGATTGCCACAGACCATCTGGTTGGCATTTATCCCACACAGAGAATGCCAATGCATACCCTGAACAATAAAACATTCATGCAAATATATTCTATCCTGAAGAAATTGGAATTTCAGATATGTGAACCAACCAGTTCCTTCCAAAAGTGCTCATCCAAGCAAACTTCAACAATATTGTCTCCCCAAATCCATTTCTCTTCAAAATTCTTACTTAAATCTAACACAAGCAGCTTATGTTATAGAAGATTATGGAGCATAGATTTTTAATAGTGTCTGATTCATGATTCTAGTGGATATTTATAATAACTTCACTTGAGTTTTGGGGTTCCAATTTATAAGTGTATTGCTTAATGGTATCTGTTAATTAAACAAAATTGTATAGGGTTTTGGGGGCTTTCTGAATAAAGCAATCTTTTTTTCTATAAGTAGTTTATTTATTTATGTTTGTCCCTGTCTAGTCTACAACAGACATGCTCTACTAATCAGAGGGCAAATGCACTTATCCAAAGTTAGTAAACACTAACTTTATTGGCCTATCTGATTCAACTGATTAAACTTCAACCAACTAAACTTTCAAAATGCACTTATCAGAGGGCATAGGCACAGAAATGGCCAAGTTGGTATGATCCAGCCATCTTTATGTCAGGTATCAGACATTTTGCTTCATTAATTGAGAGGGTACCAGAATAACACAAACATTTTGCTAACAGTTATGTTGAGTTTTAGCCCCAAACAAATGCAACTAACTTTAAAAAATACAGAACATTTCCCTTTTTATTGATGAGTTACAACAATTAAAGTAAAAGGGATTCTACATTAGAAATTTTATTTACATGTCCTTTGTCTATCAGATTGCTTTTTTTCACATACTAGTTTTAAGTTATTTTAATATACTATTCATGTGACTACTTCTATTAAAAAGAAAACAACTAGGCACCAGTAGGGATGGCATACTATATCAGAGTCTGCTCAGAATTTTGTCCTACTCATTCAGTACCTGCCTTCACTTTTTTCCACCTTTATATGTTCATGTGTGTGTTTGTGTCATTATGCAGATACATGTGACAAGATGAAGGCATGTCTGCTTGTGCATCAGTCCATCATATAATGTGTCACAAAACTTAACCCTGTAAAAGTTAGTAAACACTAACTTTACTTGGCCTATCTGATTCAACCGATTAAACTTCAACTAAACTTGCAAAATCAGATGTTTTAAATACAGATTTTTTAGCTTATTAAATTTTAGTTCTTCCCCTGAAATGTAAAACTATTTGTTCCTTATTATATCAAATTATTTTTTCCTGATTATGAAGAGTAGGACTTGTAAGTATAGCATGTTCCCTGCATATGTATATCTTCTCTGATAGTTTGAGAAAGACTATGAAAATATGGATATAGGAAGTATAATATGATGAATTTGAATGTAATGAGAATCAGGAAATTTGGGATATGGCTACAGATTAGCTATTTTAAACTCTGTGGACTGAATTTTCCCATCTGTAAAACAAGAATCAACAAAATAGATTTATTTCTTAGAACACCAATATTCTAAACATGTTAAGCTATATCTAAGATAGCTAGGAATAGTAGTTACGTAATCTAGAACAGTGCCTGGCATATAACAATTCAAATTCTATTTTAATCTTCATATATATAAATCTGTCTCCATAAATATACTTATTTTTCTAAAATAGTCCATTGAAAGTAAAGACTTAAAAGTTTAAAGTTTAATCAAGAATTCAAAGTTGTATTATTTTTAACGATCCTTGCCCTGAAACATTTGGAAGATTAAACATATGTTCGATACCAGAAACTTACAACAGAGTGTACTATAAAATCTGGCACTTCAGACTGGAATTGAGTGTATGAGGACTCCTAAGAAATCGAGTCTTTTGTGTTTTTTTTTTACTTGATGACTGTCTCACTCATGAAAGTAACTGAAGAATTGCCATATAGTATAATGAAATATACAGACTCTACAATTTTTTTTTTTTTGGAAAAACACTCATTTTTAAAAAGTGGTAGATTCCCAAAGCTGACATCCAAAAGGCAAAATGCTCTCTCAGCAATATTGCCTTCAAACAAACTGCATTCATTAGCTCTGCTGGTATATACTAAACTGGAGCTGTTTTAAAAGCACCCACTCTTCTACTATGTATATTAATAATACTATATTTAAAATAAGATCCATGAAATTCTTTGCTGATATAAATAAGAGTTGTACTATCCTGACCATGATTTAGTGAATCTAATTATAACCTATTTTCCCAGGTCATGTCATTAAGCCAGAAATGGAATCATATGTCGGGTAGAACAAACTACAGAAAACAAAGATTTTGGGACTCTCATCCATACAGAACAGGTACCCTAATAAAAGGTTGTTTTCTTTCCTCAGTGCCTTGTACTACATGCCTTCCTCAATAAAAGATACTAAGAAGTTCAACAATGTATTTATGTAAAGATAGAAGAAAGGAATGAAACCCCCAAGAAGAAACAATTTCCTAATTTAGCATTCTATCTTCAGTCATCCATCCACAGTTACAACAACTACAGTTACAAGGAAACTTCCCAGTTACCCGCTCAGCCCAAGTCCACCAGAGAGGTCATGAGGGAGAACATTTTGCCTTTACAAATATTTAGACCTGGGTTAAAATCCCAACCCAATAACTTACTTGCTGTGGCATGAGTCAGAAACTTCTGGATATCAACCAAATGCAATTCATTGGATGTGTCCAGTGTGTTCACTGAATGTGTCCAATGCATAACAGGTGTTTGATAAAAGTATCATCATTAGAGGATTGGATCTTTTTCTTTCACTGGGTAAAAGTCCTAGACCATATGCTCAGATGTTGCAAAAATATTAATTTCTAGCTTTTTATTCAACTAAATTAAACTTGAACCCTAGCACCTGTCCAACTAGAACAGCAGGAAATTCCATTGCAGACAACTATTGCCCTACATCTCTTTAGGGTCAAACCAAAATCCATTCAGGATCACACCAAAATTATGCAGTATAATAAAAGAGGGGTCTTTAATCACCATTATGTCATGGTCTTCACTGACATACTCATTTTCCAAGTTTTTAACAGTTCCTTGAAGTAAGCTCTCATTTTTGCCATGTGCAACAAACACAGAGGTCTACTGAGCTTGGGAAACTGAGGCCCATACAGCCACTGTTTTGCAGGTCTTCACCTTTCAAAGCACTACCATGGGGGGTGCTCCGGTCCCCTGTGATTCTGGGTCCCAAGGCTGAGACCTACTCAGTCCCATTTGTACTCAATCTGTTTGAAGATTCCTCCTTTCATTTAAATATGCCCCAACCTACCCTTCCAGGGCCCCTAATATTATCTTTTCTATGGGTTTGCACTTTTACAGCACATCCACAGCATTACCAACTTTAAGATTGATGGCTGCCTACCCTGGGAGTGGGCCTGGTGCAATTACAAAGCGCCTTCTTGTTTGCCTACAATATGAAGGAAAGGGAAAAAGCAAGAGTACAGTTTTTAAAATCCTGTTATAATAGTCTTTGATATTCTTGAGGTCATGGAAATGTTATGTTTTGTTAGTGTTTGTATTCCAGCACCCTGCATTGCACCTGGTATACTGAGCTAAATCAATTTTAATGACTGACTGATAACTGACTCCATCAGGGAGTAAGCAAACAGTTGAGTGGTGGTGGGGCACTATTTTGAGAATCTAGACTGAGCAGCTGTTTTCTCTGAAAATTATTGATGTTGTGTGATTCTCCATCTGTTGACTTTATAGCACTTACGGTCTCAAGGGGAAGCCTGGACAGTCTGAACAAAGCAGCCAATTAAAATGACAAAATAATTTTTTTAACTCATGGTAAGTGCAAGAGTCTGAAAACAAAGTGTCTTATTTTAAAGAATAAGGCATCAAAGTATGAAAGTATTTGTGGTGAATTTCAGGACCTCTTCTTGGAAGGGGAGATCAGACCCCCGAGATCTAGAACAGGGACTAGTGCCAACTAGTAAATATTTTCAGCTTTGTGGGCCATAGACTCTCTATCAAAGCTACTTAACTCCATCAATGTGGCACAAAATCAGTCACAAAAAATGATTTGATAATACAAAAATCAGTCATCAATTAGTGAACATAGCTATATTCCAATAAGACTTTTTAAAAACAGGCAGTGGGCCAGATTCAGCCCAAAGACTATAGTTAACCCAACTCCTGGTCTAGAGCATTATACTGATAAATGCTGCGCACAGAATACAGAAAGAGGTAGGATGTAATGTAAGAACAGTTTTCTATCTCAAAGGATATAAAAAAAACAACAGTCCCTTCCTGGACTGAGGAAAAGCCTAGACAGAAAGCAAGAATAAAATAATTTTACTATAAAATAATTATTTTTTTTTAATATTGCAAAAGATAAAGGTGAGTACCCTTAGAGAAGTCTCTTTGTCCTCAAAAAACTAAGAAGATCCAGAGAATGGAAGGTGTCTCTCTCAAACCTCTAAGAGGAGAGATGCTCTACACTGGAGGCCAAAAATCAGGCAGCTTCAGTGAAGTACAAATGGCAGAGGCAACAATATCTCCTTGGGTGTCTGCTCAGAACTGGTGCAGTGCAAGGTAGACCACCTGCGGGACACAGGCTAAGGCACTTGCAGAAACTGCTTATCAGCAGAAAAGATGTTCCCTAGAATCAAACACGGCATACAACCAGTTCTGAGAGAACAAGCCACAGGTGCCTCAGCACAGAATGACAAAAGCTGTGGAACAGAGGTTAATACGCAAAGGGAAGATGCCAGCCCCCTCAGTACTGGACACTGACATTCAGGCACTTCCCCTCCTGCCTCGCTATACTCATGATTACTCCTGTCCTGGGAAGGAAGAGAATACGTAAGAGGAGGTAGCCCCAAGAGGGCATGGGAATTTGGGATAGATTGAGTAGAAATCCTAAGGTGAATGAATAATTTAACAAAACAATATTTTAAACTGCACGGAATGATTTATCTTGAAGGGTTAAAACTGGAGCTTTTGAAACCAAGTTGTTTTCAGTTATAAAAAAAATTAACATGCATTTCATTTAGTCAGAGAATATACAGCTATACTGCTCAGGTTTACTCTCTCTCAGCAATACCACTGGAGGCCAGTTTATGGTGTCATCACTGAACCCTCTAATGCAACTATAAAAATGCCAGCAACGAATTATTTTAAGTTATTGAACATCAAAGTACTGCTTTACTGTGTGAGTTGCACATCCACTCACATAACCTGAAAACTACTATATGGGATGGAAACTATAGTATTTTGCCCCTTTTATAGATAAGAAGTCAAGGCAAAGAAAGGTTAAAAGGTTTGCCCAAGGTCACAGAGCTAGTAAGAGCCAGGATCCTACCCAACAGCACATTATTAAAATACCTCCAGAGGAGATGCCACCTCCTTCTTGGAGGACCCGGAGACGTCTCCCTCCGTTTTAATCCTATTCCTGACAGTCCCTAGTGGTACAGAGCTTTATATTGATCCCCATTTCTCCAGGAGGTCCCTGAAATCAATTAGTCACAACAATTAGAAATTGTCATGAATTTCTCTCCCTAAGCCCTCAACGAAAACTGGGTTAGCCAAATCCTAGATACAAGTTTAGTTAGCTTTCAAGGTGAATAAACCATAAGATTCTAATGACAACCCTGAATTTCCATAAAACCTGTCTGCATACTTCAGAACCAATTGTGTTAGGGTATGGAAACAAAGCTCAGGGAAGCAGAAAAAAAGCAAGCTCTCCATCCATCTCACCTACAATCACTCAAGGTGAAAAGTCAGACTGTGGACACAGGGCGCTGAGCGCATGCCCTGTCTTGAGTCCTACACCTACCTAAGGAGTCACCTCCTTGGAGTCCAAAAACAGTACTTCCCTATAATGTATGAAGTTAAATGAGGTCTAGAATATAGGCAGTTAAAACTGTTCTTGTTACTAAATCTATAAAGTAGGCTTTCAGGGTTCCCTAAAATGCCAGTGTGGCCCCACCTGTTCCCTATGCCAGGCAGTCTGCCACTCACTGCTGGGACCGCAAAGGTCTGGTCCAATTTAAAGCGTCTCGCTCTGGCCTGAAGCAGAGTTAACTTATAAGGAACAAAGAAACACAAATTCCTAAGAATCTTTGAAAGTTACCATAAAAAATGACACACAAAAACTTCGGTAGGTTCTAGGCATTCGAAGAACCAACAATCTTACTTTATAGAGCTAAAATTATGTTTAAAAAAAAAAACACAAAACATTTCTAAGTATATATTTCTCTAGTAGATATCATAGTCAACCCAGTAGAGATTTTATTTGAAAAGAAAATTAAGTACTTGTTTCTCATTCTCATCTACATATATTGTATATTAATTTACCTAGAGATCTACTTAATAATCTGATATTTGGAATAGAAGGTTCTTCTGAAATTTATAATGGAGTTAACAAAAAGGAAAATTAGAGATGAAAGGAAAATGTTATATAATGGACAAAAGAGGCCTTTGTGAATAATATACTGTCATATTCAGCATTACTGTAACCCCTGTCGGGTGGCTGTGGCCCTGTTCTCAGCGTACATGCAGTCAGAGGAGCCGTCAGTATCGCTACTTTGAGGTCCTACTGGCGCTTAAGAGATCTCCAGGTGAAGAGGTGAGCCACAATGGAAAAGCCTTGCAAAATCCAAGGGATTCATACACTGAAGGTAGAGGAGCATCTTGGAAAGGCATTGTGTATTTTTATTTTGATGCTAGATTACGAAAAATCCTGCAACAGCCTTACCCATTCGACTTTTATATGCCTTCAGTTCACAAAATCTTTTAGTCTAACAATTGACTGTGTATTCTATACTATAAAAAGACTTTTTTCCTACTTGCAAACACCAAAATACACACCTATGTAAAAATAAGCACAGGGAAAAAGACATTGTTAACTATTTACTAAGAATCTAACACTACATACATACATACATACCATGAAACTAAATTGTTAAGTTGGCATTTATTACATTAAATACAAAAATCCATAATATTCTGAAAACATAAACTTACACTAGTAGCCACTTTGGCATTAAGAAAGTTATTTTGATAAGAAAGATTTAAAGGAGGGAATATGAAAATATTTTTAATTGGGGTTCTCTAGAGTAAGAGAACCAATAGGATGTGCTGTATATAGAGAACGATTTATTTTAAGAAATTGGCTCATGCGATTAAAGAGGCTGGCAAGTCCAAAATCTGCAGGGTGGACCAGCAGACTGGAGACTGTGTTACAGTTCGATGTCAAACACCCTCTGCTGCCAGAATTCCTTCTTTTCTTGGACAGAGAAGGTCAGTCGTTTTTTTTTTTAGTAAGGCCTTCAATTTATTTCCCTCCATAGTGCGGGTGAGCCTCATCCAAGCTGCTTTAAAGTCCACTGAATTAGATCTTAATAAAACATTTACCTCACAGAAACATCCAAGGAGAATTTGACCAAATATCTGGGCACCCTGATCAAGGCAGGTTGACACATAAAATTAACGATCAGACACTTGTTTTTAGGACTAACTTTACACCACCCAGTTACATATATCACATATCTTAAAAAAAGTGGTGTATATGTGAAATAGGTAGACAGGTTTTTAGAACTTGTCTTGTGTTGAAAATTAACTTTAAGACTTGTGATTAGTTGCTTCTTCATTTCACTGGAAATTTTTTTGCTATGATTAAATCTCAACTTGAAAATATACTCTATTTTTGAGGTTATCATTTCTAAGGTAGTATAACTTTGTGAGCAGGGATAATTTACTGATCTACATGAAATATTTAGAATGCTCAAATCCCTGTAACTGCAAGATGACATTTAGTCAAGATCAATAAGGTCCTTCATCTTTCTAAAGTATACAACTGAATGTTAGAATTTGCTTGGGGAACATTTTTCCAGTGACTTAACTTGAAATACATTTTTCTAGACATTGAAAATGTTATTGTAGCCCCAATTACTAGTTAACACCTACTTTTTATTTTTACACTTAGCAACTGACTTCCTTAAACATCATCATTAATCATCTCTAAGTGCTTGTGAGAGCTCAGCTCTGTTGCTATCACTCATATCTTCCCCAGGGCCTAGAAAGCATTTTTCTTGACACGGCAGACAGTCAGAATATCTTATATATCACCTTCTGCAGCCACAATCTCACCTGCCTATAGCCTTAGCATTTTCCACTTGACACATTATCAAAATCTGCACTATGTCTGCCTACCACAGTGGGGGAGCATATTCTGGTTGCCTCCCTGAACAGTGAATGGAGTGAGAAGGTACTTTCTTACTTTAGTGTCTTAGAAGACTTCATTCCAGATTGGTCCAGCAGACCAGACTATGAAGTGAATTAGTCCCAGTTAGATTTGAAATTCCCCAGTGTCAAGGAGGTGTGATATCAAGGAGAAGATTCCACTTGTTTGCAGAGAAAGAAACAAAGGGATGGATATAAGGGAGGTCGGAAGAATAACACAAGATGAGGAGGGACAGAAGAGGAAAGCAAGGAGGGAAGGAAAGTGGGAGGAAGGTTGGCTAGAAGAAAGGTATTCTCTCAGGATTGATATCCTGTCTAGAAGCTATATTCTTTCAGCCGTTCCTATTTCAAGGAAAATCTTTATGATAGAAAGTAGTCTGTACTGTCATTTAAAAGTAATTATACAGTCACAATTTTAAGTTTTTGATTAAAGAAAGCTAATGGGCACCCATAAAAATGTTGAGGAAAAAAAATAGAAATCTCAGAGAATGGAAAGGAAAATCGACACCTTTCGCAAAGTTGCTAAGACTCAGGAGCTAATCTTTGTCTAGACAGGCAGATTTCCGATTTCTAGCCAAGTGACTGTTTATATTACAAGATATTAAATAGATCTTTAATCAAGGACTGGAAGCATATTTAACCCTGAGGCAGATTCCTTGCAGGTTCAGGCAGTATGAGTAGAAACATAAGGACATATTAAAACATAAGCACATTAATAATCATCAGTAAATGGACCAGATAAATCTGCTCTCACATATATTTTTTTCTATATTTGACATAGATGTAAATACCTTAGTAATGAATGAAATATAAACTTTAAAATGTTACTAAATTTATAGTGTCAGTAGAATGTAAAGGTAAGGAAATAGTTTGCAGTCAACCTGGGTTTGAATCCCAGATTCTCCACTAATTCTGTGGTGTTGGGCAAGTTACAAACCTCAGTCTTTTCATAGGAAAAATGAGTATAGGAAAGATGAGATGAGGACAAAGTGACTTACAGCTGTTCATATGCTTGGTATGCGTCTAGCACATTTGGTCAGCACTATATAAATGCCATACATTTTCTGCCATTATATATTTTCTGAGTTAGTGGATATTAAAATGAGTTTCTAGTTACATGCCATCATTTGTAAAATTCCATGCTCTTGAAAGGGTTGTGAACCACTAGTCTAGGGAGGGAAAACTTCTGACAAATACACATACACACATATTGAAGTTTGCACTTATTTATCCAACTAAATGGCCTTTTGCTATATAAAATAAACCTTGGACTGTCAATGATATGAACATAACTTCCTTTACTTTGAACAATTCTCACTCTTGTTTAACTTCCTTTCTGTTCCTCACTAGAAGGAAGAGAGGAAAAGAAGGTTAAAGCATGCTCGGCTTCACATGAGGCTGTAATGAGAAGCATTTTCAAGAGACAAGAAAAAACAAGGCTAAGCATTCATATAACAGCAAAGGTTGTCATAAGATCTCCATTTAGAAGGAGAATTATAGTGAACTTGGAAAATGTGAAGCAGATACCTCTCACTGAGTTTCTATCCTGAATAGCAAGGTGTCCTTAAACAAGATAGCTTACTTCACCACAGGGACATGGTAAACGTTATTCTAGATCAACCAGAGAACAAAACTGTAAATTAGTATAATAAGTAGCCACAAATATTCACAAAATCAGGCAATTGTGAGCATGACCATTGCTTTTTGATTCTTTAGAGCCAGACTGATTACTGTATGAAAACCATTCCTTCTTGAATGACTTCTTTCAGTTTCATAATTATTCGGTATAACTCCTCTTGAAGATGATGTATAATACCTCATTTAAGATTCTGCACCATAAATTTGGTGAGGGCGATATATGAAATGTCATTTTCCAAAGCAGTTTGCTAAGGTTAGAGATAGTGACCTAGAAAGTACAAGGCTATTAAAAACAAAGGCAAAAAAAACCATACTAACATCACCCTGCACCAGTAAGAGATTTGGGGTTGCAATACATTGTTCAAGACAATAACCCACATTTTCACCTCCGAACACCAACTATGACTATAATTGTACTTACAAAATTTCAGTAATTACATCAGTTTATAAAATTTTCATCTATTTCAAATTTGGGCTAAATTTTAAAATACTTGATGGTATAAAAAAAGAAGAATTCTTTAGGAGAGCCATTTATGTCATTCTAGTGTCCAGAATACATAGAGACAGCATGATCATCATTCATTCATTCATAAGCCTTTGTTTAATACCTATTATACACAGACATTACTACAGTATACTACATCACCTTTATAGTGAAAGGCAAAAATTATAAGCCAGAAAGGGGGAAAATTAAGATAGGCAGGTGAGAGAAATACTTTGGAGTAGACAGGTGTCTGCAGAAGGGGAAAAAAGCCCTCAACTGGTATAGTAAAATTTGTGTTGAGGCATACAGTCACTTGGAGAGGCCTGAGCAGTCAGTGATGCTCCAACACCAAATTCCTCACATTTTAAAATGAAAATAAGTCAAGGCAAACATGATTAGAGCCATCTATTTAAAAAGTAATCTACTCATATCCCCACCATACCTAAACTCCTTCAACATAAAGTCCCAATTAATTAGCATGGCACATAATTATGTTCCTTCCTAGTCAGACTCCAGTCACTATCAATTTAATGAACTACTCACACCCCACCATCTATCCGAACAGCAAGACAGGAAGTTGACAAGGAAAAAGAGACTTTCCCAGCAAACCTGCATAAGTAAAAATGTACCAGGAATTGATAGACCTTTTGGGAAATATTTAGTAAAAAAGGAGGACTTATGGGAAACAAAGAGACTGCCATCAGGAACTACAATTTTAACAGCTTTTCTCCTCTTCAGAAGTAAGTTTTTTTAATTTAATGGGTTATCTGAAATAAATGAGACACCCTTATCTAGAAGAAAAAGTAAATGGCCACCTATCATGAGAAAAGAAAGAAAATGCAAGATCAAAAAAAATCAATTCTAATACATATATGAGAAGCCTAAAAAAGCTGTATCATTTAAATGTTTAATGATTCGGATTTTGCTTTTACTGGCATCACTAGGGAGCCAAGCTATTAGAAATGGGGGTAACTTGTTCAATGACTTACCATGATTAGCAAACAAAACAGTAACAGAACAAAGAAACACAAAAAGGAGGCAATCGACAAAAATAATAATGTATCAATGATCAAGGAAATACTGACATGAGTGAGACCTAAATATTTCTGTCCATTAAATCCATAATTTACATTTTCCTGGCTTTCCAACAGCTCCTCTACCCTATTTCTTAGCATCTTCTCTTTTCATGCTACACATTTGTTAAACTATTTCATCCACTTCATGCTATGCATATATTCCGTGACTCCAGCTCAAACTTCCTAGAAACATATCCGAAGCTGAACTCATTGCTTTTTCCTTTTCCATTCTCCATCCCAGAAAAATGATGCCATTTGCTTAGTAGACACAAACTTAAGAGTTCAACCTTGATTCTTTCTCTTTCCTATCAGATGCCAACCCACTTGATTCCACTTCAGTGTCTTTCAAAACATCTCTCCAGCTGCAAAGGCAATGTTCTAGTGAAGCCTTCATTATCTGAAAACAGCCTCATAACTGCCATCCCTGAATCTGGGGATGCCTTTCTCCAATCCATTTTTCATATTGCTGTTGGATCGATATAAAATGCAAATATTTGTTCTGATTACTGTGATGGTTTCACAGGGGTGTGTGTGCACATGCACATGTCAAAACTTATCCATGGGGCGCATCCTAAATGCACCATGTACTCCATGCCAAGTACATCTCAATAAAGCTGTAACAAAAAACCAGTCATGTCTCTGCCATCTTTAAAATCTTGTAAGGTAAAGTCCATCAGTGGCACACAAAGTCCTTCCTAAGCCGACTCCAGTTAATCTCTCTACCCCCGTCTCCGGCAGGGATCCTCCCACTTCCTCTCTCCCAGCAATGCGGAGCTGCTTCTAAGCCAAGTGTGATGTTTCTCTCTCTCCTCCCTCTCCCCTCCCAACATTTTAAAAATGCTTTACCTTCTGCCAGGACAGTTTCCCTCCTCCATTCCTCTGCCTCACTAACTCCTACTTTCCTCCAGGACTTGGTTTAGGCATCACCTCCTTTGGAAAGATTCCTCTGTCTAGGCAGTGGGGTTGGGTGCTCTCGTGGGTTCCCAAAGCTCCCTAGGCATCCTTTCACCTGTGAGCCATCGATTGCCTACATTTCTCTCTCCTCATTAGACCTCCAGCTCATTGGTGGGGAGTTAATGCTAGTCATCTTAGACTCGTCAATTCCCAGTATGCGCCGTACACACAGCAAACACACATTGCTTAAGTAAACGGATGTGACTTACGGAATTTACACTAAGTGAAAGGAAGAACAGACTCGGCAATCAAATAATTATACTTAGTTCCTAAGGGGGATATAAACCAAAGGCCAAAGAAGGAACCAGTAATGATACCAGAATCAGTCCATAAATCATCCAAGGGACTCAGAAAAGGCTGATCCTGACACATTAGGAATAAAGGTCACTGCAGTGGTATTAACACCTATTTATTCATGCTCAGATTCCTAATATCCTAGCTGTTTCTCTTCTGTCTCTGGAAATGTAGAATAGGTGAACATACCTAGAAGTCATATCTGTGCACATGCTTATAGACTTGTCTTTGGGGCCATGTTTACATGTACGGGACTAGAGAAGGAGCTTGTGCCTGTGAGTGCCCATGTGGCTTCTTCTAAAGACAAAGAAACAGAAGACCTAACTTGATATACCTTCACATATTTCTAAGCAAAATCAATAACCAGACTTGATCCTAAGAGAGTAAATAAATCATTACTCAAAAGGATAAACCCCTGTTCTGACAAAATACAGTATTTCTTATTGCATTTCCCGTACAAGCAATGCCATACAAATGGAGATATCCCTTTTGGCTGCTGCTTTTATAGACCTGTTTTGTGAATTTAGAGTGTAAGGCAATGGCAGAACAAGGAAGGGAAGTGCCTCAAAGACACCCAGGTGCTCAAGGGCTGCAGTGGTCATTAGCTCATGGATGCAGATCTGCACTTACTGCCTTCCCTCGCTAAGGTTTTCATTTCAGCATACTGGTAGACTTTTCTCCTGTGACACCCATCTGCAATCCTGTATTTGAAGAAGAATCAAAATACAACTTCCTTTTCAGCTCTTCAAAAATAAAATAAAATAAAATGAAAAGAGTAAAAGAAACAAGTATTGTTTACAGATAATTTTACTGGTATGTAACTTTCAGTAAGAAACATCTATGTAGAAACATCAAATTTTAGAGTATTTGTTAATAAAAAGAAATCAAGGTCATTATCACTTAGATAAGTAGCTATTTAAAATGAGAGATTTTCTGTGTTCAAAAAAAGAGAGACAAGTAGAGTCATTTCTTCTTAGGATAAGAAACGTTTTATGTAGCTCCTTTCGGTCAAAAATTCTAGGCATTTTACCTACAAAAAAAAGAAGAAAAGAAAGAAATACACATACTGGTTTCAATCAGACTGAAACTAAAATACCTAATTCCATTTCCCTGCTGCTTATTTTAGGACATTTATAGCTATAATTACTTGCGCATGGTGGAAAGACTTTAGTCTGTCATTTATATGCTTATTGAATTTACACTGTCTTATAAATTAGGAGATTTAAGAGAGTTCTTCAAGTCTGTTAATAGTACTTACTTCATTCCAACTCTAAAAAACCATTTTAATTTTCTTCAACACCTACAAACTCATCTCTTGCAATTCAATAAGTCTCATACATGGAAATTCAACTGAAAGACAGTAGTGGGTAAGTACACAGTAGGTATATTATAAGCATATAGAAAAAATTCTGTTAAACAACTAATTTTTTTGTATGGGTACACTGTCTTGAATTTTTCATGGATTTCTTTCAACTATCATGTAATCTTTAAATATGATTATCAATACCATATTCATCATCAAGATTCTCTATTTTAAAGATTGAAATCTTATCCTAGCTTCCTTGAAAGCCATGTCTAGGCTAATTCATTAAAACCTCAGCTGTGGATCACCTGTTTCTTGAGTTCTCATTAGAGAACTCAAAGAATAAATTTTAAGTTATCATATAGGCTCTTTCTATACCTACCAATCCATGGAGCACTCAACATGGACCAAGCATTGTAGCACATGCTCAGAATAAAAAAGTCAGTTGTAACTCTGCTATAAAATGAGTATGGGGGACAGAGGAGAATAAATTATGACTAATTTACAAGTCAGTTAACTACAATGTTACCAGTTCAGCAATACAGAAATGAACAAGGTCCACTATTAACACAGAGGAGGGAACATAAGATCTACATGGGTGAGTGGGAAGTTAACAGATTGTGCAACTGTTGGATGATCTGATTATGAGAAGCAACACAGAAAATCAGAGAACAGAGACATTAGCAAAAACAAGAGAATACAATGAATATGTATATCTGAAAATCCTCTGAAAGTTTGTTACATGTGGAGTTTAGGATTTGATGCAGGTAGTTGAATTGTGTGAACTCTAGAGAGACATGCAAATGAAAAACGGATAGTGTTCAATTGTTTTAAATGCAATTAAATCTGATGGGAGAAGAGTAGGGTTAATAACACACATTGAGAACTTACTCCTTGACAGGCACTGTGATAGTTTTGTTACATATACACTATCTCTTTGTTACCTCATTTCATTCCCACTGGACAGATGAAAAGGTTAAAGTTCAGAAAAATTATATGTCCCCCCTAGGCCACTGGTCCAGAGGTAGCAGAGTTAGTAGCTGCCTTTACCGGGTTTTGCAATGTGGATTAGTTCGAGCCAAAGCCAAGCAAGGATCAGTACCTGATTTCTAGGCTGTGGTTCTGAACCAGTAGCAGTAGCAAGAGCATCAGTTGAAAACATTCTAGAAATACAAATTCTCATACCCATCCTTTGACCAATAAGCTAGAAAGGTAAGGCCCCACAATCTGTATGAATAAGTCCATGTATTCTTCTGCGTGCCAGTTAAAGAACGTTAGAGGGAAAGTGCAGGCAATTATATACAAAACTCCAGAAGCTGATTTCAGCCCAGTTTTCACCTCTGCTATCCTTACACTAGATAAGCTTTAAGGGTATCACTGCGGCATTGTGTCATAAGGGAAAACAAAGGATTTCCACAGGAGAGAGCTTTAAGTTTCAATGTGCTTATGAATCACCTGAGGATCAAATGCAGATTTCAGTGGAGGGGGGTTGTCAGGGCCCGGGGGTTGCCATTGAGGTTTTGGGGTGATGCTAAGAGCAAAGAAGGTGGCAGGAGTCATCATGGTGGATGCTCAAAAGAAGCCACTTTATTCTGCATAAAGCTGTACTTTTATACTGTTATAGTGCTAACTCATGATTACATGAGTATTGAAGATGCACATGCATGTGGCCTTCATGGATAGGTGTCTGGCCTTCAAGGCCCTTATCTAGCTCCTTACTTATGGGTACAACATGCTGTGTTTTCAGGTTTCTCAAGGCCAGACATATCTGGCTCCATACAAGGCCAGACATATTTGGGGTGAAGCAATGGACAGCTGTCCTCATAGAACAGTAAGGATCTGAGGGCTACTTTGAATATCAAGGTAAGAGGACATAAAATTTTGTTCTAGAGACATAAGCTCCCAGAATTTTACAAGTCAAATAGAATGTTTCAGTGAGTCACATTGGAAAATGCCAAAAAACACCACCTAGAGAATTGGAGTGCTGGGAAAACATTAGCATAGGATTGTCCTTATTTCCATATTTCTTTTTTCTTTTTTAAAGATCTCAAGGCAGAAATCTCCCCAAAGCCCTAAGCCATACTTTCCTGTATCTGCTAGGTTTTTCCTTCTAATGCAAGTTCCTCTAACTGTAACTTAAACACAACTTTTTGCTTCAGCCTCAGTGGAGATGAACAACTAACTCTAGTCTGCTTTAAATATGTCCTTTCAATCAAAGTTGGCCTAAGTCACAATTAGTTCATGCTGTGCCTCTTGACAAGCTAAGTTTACTTTATTTGATTGCCTGAGAGAATGATGACTTACCCTAATATCTGACCACAAGCAGCTTGAAGCCACTTAGCAAGGTGTTAATAACTGTGTTCCTCAAACACCCAAGGCAACCAAAATTTAAACAAACCAAACAAATAGCTGAGAGTTTTGAGATATAAGAAGGGCTATATGACAAACATTCATCAAATGTGACTCCACTGTGGTATTTCTTACTTTGTTAATGTTCACTTACAGCTCTGGCAAAAATCTAATGACACCACTTTCCAATCTGCACCATAGCTTTCCACCAACATGTGGGGGTAAACTGCAATGAAAGTGTATGTTGTATGGGCAACGCACTTAAATTCTGGAGGCCTTCACTGCAGATCTCCATGCCAGCATGCAACTGGTTTACAATAAAAAACAGGATACCACTTTCTCAGTATACTTAGGCATTCTCCTGAATTTCTCGGCTTTTTCATTTATTTATTTATTTATTCTAACTTGGATACTTGGACTAGAGATTTTGATAGATGTTTACCTATCAAAGACAGAGTTACAGAATGGATAAAAAAAGCAAGACCCATCTATGTGCTGCCTACAAGAGACACACTTCAAATCCAAAGACATACACAGACTAAAAGTGAAGGGGTAGAAAAGATAGATGTTCATCAAAATAGTATAGCAGGGACTCTGGGTGAAGCAAAGACAGAGATACAGCCTTGCCCTTAAGAAAACTGTGCAGTATGAGAGAAGAGAGTGTAGTGGTCAAGGGTAGTTTCCAGAGACACCACTGGGTTCAAACCTTATCATCTGCCACTTAAACAATATGGACAAGTTCTGTAATCACCACCTGCCTCAATTTCTCCCGTGTATTTAAAACACAAGGAAATGAGGCCAAGACAGAATCTTTTCATGGTGGAATGATGAGAATCAGCTAACATTCATGAACTACCTAGAAGAAAGTCTGGTAAATCATAAATGTTTGATAACTTAAATGTAGATGAGTTGAAGCTTAGTCCATAAACTCAAGAGCACCAAAAGCCCCCAAGATACAGTCTTCTCTGTTTTGCTAATACTCAAGGAAACCAGTCTTTCTCAGATTCCAAACAGGGTGACACAAATTTAATTTCAATTATCTGGCCACATCTAGTCTTTTATCTGAATTTGTTCCTAAGATGTTAAAGGCTTACAAAATGCAAAGGCGTCAGAGAGGGAAGGACAGGAATGAGTATCTGTTTTCTGCTGTCCTCTGGTCCTTTTTCCTTAATTATCCATCCATCTTGATTTTAATCTTCATTCTGATCAGTTAGCAAATTGAGATGTCTCTGTCTGCTGCCTCTTTAGGTTGGTAGTCTCTCAACCACTCAATTTTAAAGTTACAGAAAAAGAACTTAAAACATGTACTCCCTACTGCCAGCTAGGAATCTACTAAGGATAAAAAGAACGCTTCTTCTAGGTCACTCCACACTCTGAAATCACCACAAACTTATTCCCCCACCTGTAAACCCTTCCTTCGTAGACTCCAGGGACCCAATCCTGGGAGCAGGGGCCACTGTGACCCACCAACTTCTGTCCTCCAGTCACCTTTCCTGTCATTTTTTTCCTCCCATGAATGCCCAGGAAAATTTTTCTAGACATGGAGAGGGGGAATCTCTCCTTCTAATCCTCCAATATTTTGGTTAAACTCTGAAGGTCACTCCATTCCCCTGAGGGCTTAAAATTCTAAAAACCAGAGTCAGGAAGAACTCAGTGTGTGCTTTCCCTTCTGTCACATCCTTCCCTGGAGGCAAGGCTCAACTGACAACCTTGCTGCTTGAATGGGAGACAGGAGAAGGTGGCAAACAGGAAGAGAAGAAATAAGAATGAGTTAATTGTTCAAACTGCTCTAGAGAAACAAGTATGTGCACAAAATAACCATAATGCAAGGCAGCATGTTCTCTTTTTCTTATTGAAGTATAGTTGATATACAAATTTCATTGGTTTCAAGTATACAATATAGTAATTTGACAGTACTTACATTGTTAGTAACTTCACTAGTTGGGGTGAGCGTCTGTCAACATAGAAAGATGTTAGAGAATTATTGACTATATTCTCTATGCTATACTTTCATCCCCCATGACTAATTTATATTATGAATGAGATTTTGTGCCTCTTTATCCCCCTCCACCCACCTACCTGAACCACTCCCCCATATTAGCCACCAATCACTTCTCAGTGTCTATGAGTCTATTGCAATTTTGTTAATTTTGTTTTTAGATTCCGCTTATAAATGATATCATGGTATTTGGCTTTCTCCACCTGGTTTATTTCACTTAGCATAATACCCTTGAGGTCCATCCATGTTCTTGAAAATGGCAATATTTTTCTTTTTTATGGCTAAATAATGTTCTGTTGTATATTAGATGTACCACACCTTATTTATCCATTCATCTATTAATGGACACTTAAGGTTGCTTCCATCTCTTGGCTACTGTAAATAATGTTGCAATAAACATAGGGGTGCCTATATCTTTTGGAATCAGAAATCTTGTTTTCTTTGGATAAATTCCTAGAAGTGGAATTTCTAAGTAGTATGGTATTTATATTTTTAGTTTTTTGAGCAAGCTCCATACTCCTTTCCATAGTGGTTGTACCAATTTACATTCCTACCAATAGTGTAGGAGTGTTTCCATTTTTCCACATACTTGCCAACACTTGTTATTTCTTGTCTTTGGGATAGTAGCTATTCTGACTGGTGTGAGGTGATACTTCATTGTGATTTTGATTTACACTTCCCTGATAATTAGTGATGTGGAGCATCTTTCAAATACCTGTTGGCCATCTGTATGTCTTCTTTGTAAAAATGTCTGTTCAAATCCTCTGTCAATTTTTTGTTGTTGAATTGTATGAATTCTTTATATATTTTGGATATCAGCCCCTTATTGAATATATCAATTGTAAATATATTATCCCATTCAGTAGGTTGCATTTTCATTTTGTTGATGGTTTCCTTTGCTGTACAGAAGCTTTTTGGTTGGATGTAGTCCCACTTGTTCATTTTTTATTTTGTTTCCCTTGCCCAGGGAGATGTGTCCAGAAAAAAAGACTACTCATATTATGTTCAAGAGATTTTTGCCTATGTTTTCTTCTAAGATTTTATGGCTTCATGGCTTACATTTAGGTCTTTAATCCATTTCAAGTTTACTTTTGTATATGGTATTAGTAGTCCAGTTTCATTCCCTTATATATAGCTGTCCAGTTTTTCCCAACACCATTTATTGAAGAGACTGTCTTTTCCCATTGTATATTCTTGCCTGTTTTGTCACATATCGACCATATATACATGGGCTTATTTCTGGGCTCTCTGTTCTGTTCCATTTATCTATGGGTCTGTTCTTGCACCAGTACCATACTGTTTTGATTACTATAGCTTTGTAGCATAGCTTAAAGTCAGGGAGCATAATATCCCCAGCTTTGTTCTTCCTTATCAAGATTGCTTTGGCTATTTGGAGTTTCTTGTAATTCCACATAAATTTTAGGATTATTTGCTCTAGTTCTGTGCAAAATGCTATTGGTATTTTGAGAGGGATTACCTTGAATCTGCAAATTGATTTGGGCAGGCTGGCCATTTTGACAATACTAATTCTTCTTATCCAGGAGCATGGGATAAATTTCCATTTATCTTGGCCATCTTTAATTTCTTTCATCAGTGTCATAGTTTTCAGAGTACAGGTCTTTCACTAGGTTTATTCCAAGCTATTTTTATTCTTTTTGATGAAATTATAAAGGGAACTGTTTTCTTGATTTTTCTTTCTGCTAGTTCATTATTAATATATAGGGATGCAACAGATTTCTGTATTTTGATTTTGTATCCTGAGAGTTTGCTGAATCCATTTACTAGTTCTAATAGTTTTTTTGGTGGTGTCTTTAGGGTTTTCTATATATATAGTATGTCAAGGCAATATGTTTTAAGTGTTGTAAGGAAAGGATGCAGAAGAAATTATCAGATTTTTAAGGGGATCCTCCTTTATGAAGCAAATGGTAGCTCTGAAAAATCTCTGAAGGATGAAATATTAGACTTCCATGAGGGATTTGACAGAAATGGGTAGGAGAATTTCCCAGTAAGGTTTGGGCAAACATTGAAAAGCCAGGAAAATCCACTATGTTTTTATGGAAGACAAACAATTCAGTTCAAAAACTTAAAAAAACATTCTTTTTTGAAAGACACTACAACTTAAAATAAGCCATTGTAACCATATGAATATCCCAAACAGGGATGATCACAAGTTAACCCCAAGTTCTAGAGAGCGAGAGACTTGTTACACTATTGCTAAAAACAGCCTTCTAGAGACCCCTGAATTAATCAAGCTTTACAGGAGTCAATGATTCTGGAAAAGCCTTTCTGTCAGTTGGTTTAACATATGTATCCATTAATTAAGAACCAGTTCCCAACTGGTATGTTATAAAAGTGAAAGGAGTTCTGCTATGTGAGACCAGCATGTTAGACTCACAATTTAAGATTATAGAAAAAGAACCTAAAACTCATATTCCCACTAGTCCCCTACTTCTAAGCACAATATCTTCCAGATACAACATAAGGGAATTGACTCATGCATAATAAAGTTTTTTCATTATGACCACTCCATCTTCTGATCCCAGCTACTCTGCACAGCATGTGGTACATTATGAGCAGTGCAATTTATTTCTTCCTCAAAATACACTGAGGTATACATTCTCATTGGTCAGTTTGTCCTGTCAGTTCATCTAGATGTAAATTTTTCTATGCTTTGTTCTCTTATGGGCATTTATTAGGGCACTTTTTGTAAGGTCAGAATTCAATATTGGTTGAAAGAAAACAGGATTGTTTATGTAATTAAATAAATGGGGTTTTTAAAGATGAAATGTTTCAAGGTTAAGAAAAAGCATTGATCTAAAAATGCATTTAAGTACCATGTTATTCACAAACATTTCAATGTACAATTATAGCCAGAGTAAACAATTTAACAGTCTTTTGCCTCTGAAGAAACCCAGAACTCCCCCCACCCATAATGATCTTATGAGATTTTTCTCATATCTAGAACAAACCTGACATTTATCTGTCATCATTGGATCTTGTGGGATCTGCATTTTAATAATTTTATCACTTCACCCTATTTGCAGATCTTAAGCCCACCCCTAGTAAATCTCTCTACAGATTAATAAAATGAAAAACAGAAAGATAAAATCTAGAAATCTGAAAATCAACAGGAAAACTGTCTTACTGGCAAATCCTTTTCTTAATGCTAAAGGAATTACCCGGTAAGCCAAGTTTCTGCAGGAGAAAATTTCTGCTTTTAAAATACAAGTTTCTCAATTACTTCCATTTTCAATTCTTCAGAATGATAAACTTAGACTTAGAAAGCTCCTAAATGTCTCTCTCTCCTTTAGCAACACAGTACACATTCTTTCCAAAAAGCCCTTTTAACAGTTAAGAAAATAATAATTTTAAACACCAAAATGAAGTATTTCTAAATTAGCATTAAACAGAGGTATATACACATTAATAGAATCTGCGCCAACTCTAACTCATATTGTGTGATTCTTTGGTTGTGGGGCCATAATTATGGAAAATGCTTTTGTTCTGTGTAATATTAGTAGAGTGTGGGTGTAAACAGATAGAATGCTGACAGTCTAATGAACCAAAAGAGTAATTACTGAACAAATAGCTTGTGTCTAGGACTGTGCATTTCCCAGGTCTTTAGATGTGATGGAATCAAGAGAGAATCAAGACATTGCTCTGCAATTTTGTGAATGGAAGCACAGCCTTTCCTGTGTTTGCAGCAAAGACCTTGAGTACCTTGAGGACGGACATTTAATATAAACATAAAGTAACATTCAACATAATGTAAGCAGCAATATAGCTACTTTATTAAACCCTGTATGGTTGCCTGGGTCCTGCCATCATTTAAACTACTACAAACCTGAATGATTACTACTGCTGCTATTCCCAGTCATATGGGAATAAGGTCATGATTATTTGAGTATTAATCTTCTCTCTCTATTCCAGCTTTTGTAAGCTGGGAATCATTCATTTTTGCTACCTAAAGTCAGAGAAAAGAATCACTTATCAGTTGCTTCCCTCCAAGAAACCCAGAAATTTCAGGTTTATCCCTAACATTCTGACTTAAGTCTCCTTCACAGCATACTAGAATAAGAAAAAAAAAGGAAAGAAAAATGAAAACATTCTTGTTTCCTTAGTGGCCCACTGTAAAGCTATTCTCCAAATATTGTTTTAACTCCTTTTAAAAGTTTTAACTTAGTTTCCTTTAAGTATTATTATTCCTACTTTTTAAGCCTTAAGACATATCCCATTATTCCAAAGTTTCGTGGAAAATAATCTTACATCCCCTCAGTCTGATTTTGCTCTGTAAACCAGAAAGAGTAACAGAAATGCAACTGATTCATTGGCAATGGCCTGATTTCCTGAATTTGTACACTTTGGACTTGTGAGTTACAAGTATGTATGTGTCTCCAAGTATCTAGCAGTGTTTTTAGCTTATGGGGGACACAGAAGCACACACACCAGCCTTTTCCTTCAAAACATGTAAAAATCAGACTGATGCTCTATTACTTGCATTACTAATTGTAATTACTAATATTATGTGGAACAAAAAGCTGATGCTCTATTATTCGCATCTAGGAAGCTGTTACACTAACATCAAAAAATAAGACTGTGTTTCCAGTGTGTCTTAAGACTGTGAAGTCCCTAGTGGTTTATTGATTCTTTTATTTTAGTAGACATCCTGCATTTTTAATAACTACGTAAAGTTCACAGGGCAATTGGGAAGGTGTCTTATACACCTTTATTTTCAATTCATCAAGATGATTTTTCATTGTGAAAGACAGGAATACCGGATAATATAGTTAAGAGTGTACAGTTATGGTGAATTCCTTTTCCACCAAACCCTATTACACCTGTTTTAACTTTATAACAGCTGTTCCTGCTGCTGTTTAAAACATGTAAATATTTTACTGTACTCTGCCCTCCTCCAAGCAAGCTCTATTCCTGCTCCCCCAGTCCCGTCCTGGCTTCTTTTTCACTCTCCTTCCCTCTGGGAAGCTTCTTCTTCCCTTATAAAGTGGCTGCACTTTATTGCTCTCCTCTCTTTTCTTATCATCTGCCTTCTGTCACAGCCCTGCTAGGAATTGATTGAAGGGAAAACGTGAGAGTTGGAATTGTTTCAAGTAATTTTCTTTCGAGCCCCAGGACACCGCAGGAACTGATTCGTATAACTGATTCATATACTTCTCACCTCCTTGCTATCTTCTCTCATCTCTTCCAAGTCCTAGTCTAAAACCACAGAACAGCATGTGGCAGCCTGTCACTGAAGGAAACACGTGGCCCAAACCCCATTATCACTGTGACATCTGAGGCCCTAGACAGTGAGGCTAATGTATTGCCTTTGCCAACACTTGTCAAGTCAAGAAAATTATAAAATGTAATCAAGTTATCCATCTTTGTCTACGAGCTGTGCAGTGTCTGTCTACTACTGTAATTAAATGGGAGGTACATATTGAAATAAAGGAGATCACTTAGATAGATATCTGTGAGCCTCAAGTCTGCTTGAAATATCTGCTTAGGAGTCTTAAGATGAACATTTGCCCTTTTCCATCTTCACTATAAGGAGTAAATCAGTTATGATGAAGGGGGAGAAAAATCAGGGTTTTAGCCAAGAATTTTAATCATGGAACAGGAAATAATGAGACTTAAAGATCAGATTGGCTATGATCCTTCATCCAACTTTCAGCTCCAGCAGAGAGAAGCTAGTGACCCCAAGAATCAGTACTTTTAATGTAAATTCAAAAGTATCTTTTCATTAGTCATATCGCTATTAACATAAAGACCCAAAAATAGAGGTATGCGAGCATAAATATGTGTATAGGGTAGGAAAAAGTGAAAAAAGAAACTATTACAGTTATTAGAGCAAATAGAGTAGAAGAATATCAAACCACACTCTAGTCCATCAAGGTTGTATATGTATTCTAAGCAGATAAGCCTTAGACGTTTCTAGTAACTACACAGAAAAAGCAAATCAAGTAAGGATAGCACTATTATGACAGAAAGAAAGCAAAGATCCTTGTTATTGAATTGTATTTGTGTTTTTATCCATAATCTGTTTTTTTATTCCTTACCTTTAAAGGGAATGCTTTCAAAATTCATTATAGGCTTGAGCTTGGCTCTGTTATGTAAAGTGATAAACTTTTAACTGCAGGTATTGCTTTATGGGAATTTTTTTACTAGATTTTTAAAAAACTGTCAGAGTTGTCACTCTGCCTTTATAAGAAATGAGCAAGATTGCAGATGCTTTCCAGTTGTTGCAATTTGGATAGATTAGAAGTGGAAACAGAATCCAGCAGTGTCAGAAGGAAGAAAAGAGTGTGTTTAGGAACCTTCCACACAGGAAGTCTTCTCTAAATGTATGGGCAGGAATTATAATATTGTGTATTGTTTCAGCATCATTATTGTCCACAAGCCGGAAAAAAGCCAACTCCCTGTTGACACTGTCTCTTACGTTTCTCTGATTTACAAATAGCTTAACAGTAAGTGGTCTGAAATTGTACTGCAGTCCTAATGCCAAGTTGAAGCTTCACGCTATTTGTAAAATTCCCTGCTTACCCTGCTTATTTTTTTAATCTTCTCATTTTTGCAAATTTTCTAGTCTATTGATTGTTATTAATTTCTCTGAGTGTTTTGCATGAGTCCCCTAGATGCTCCTTCATATCTATTGTTCCCTTCTTTACTGTTTTGTTTTTGGAACTAGCACTTCATGGATTTCAGATGAACTGTTTGCCCATATTACTAAAGGACTGTATCTCCCAACCTCTCTTGCAGCAAGGTGTGGCTATATGACTAATTTTAGGTAAGTGAGAGATGGGAGAAATGGTGACTCTAACTGTCAGGTTACAGTCTCTTAGGAATTCTCACCTGTCTTTCTCTCTCTCACTCTTATAGCCTTGAATGCAGATATGGTGCTGGGGGGAGAGAGCTTTGTTCATGCAGACAAGGCCAACAACTTGAAAATGGTGCAACAATCAAAAGGATGGTCCTTAAATGCCCTCCTGGATCAAATCAATCTATAGGCCTTGGATGGTTTCTCATCTGTTATATGAGAGAGAAGTTCCAAGTTTGAGTCACTAGTTTTGGCTTTGTTACAACTAAGCTTATATTTTGTCCATTGCAATTATTTCACTTTTTCCTTATATTGTTTGTTTTAATACTCTAAGGACTTAAAGTCTCAGTAAATTCCCAAAAGTACCATATAGAAAAATGTTGATACAGTTTAAAAGTTTACTTTGGCAGCTAAAAAACAGAAAACTATCCAAAATTTAAAATTTTTAATTTACAAAATATCCCATGATTATGAATTGTGAAATATAAAATTTCTCTTAAGTAATTGTACTACCTGAAAATTAACCAGGAAGATTTTTCAAAACACATGTAATCCAATAAAGTTTCTCAGCTATATTGAACAGGAATCTTTAAGAGGAGGGCCTAGATTTGTACATCTGATACATGCCAGAGTAACTTTTTAAAAATCCTGTGCCTTGCCTAAGAAAAATGCTCTTGCTGATCTATCAGTAGTAGTGAGTACTAAGCGTAGTTGTTAATGGATTTATATTCAACCTTACAGACATCTTCATAGTAATCCTATGGCCAAAAACAAATGTTTTTAGTTTGTCTGGGTTTACCTACAAGACAGCAATCACTGGTAGCAACCAAGGAAAAAACCTATGCAGAAACAGGAGTGGAAATATACCCATTCCAGAGTAGGCTCTTTAGGGCTTAGAGAAGAAAAAAATAGGCAAACATAGTTATTAGTAGGCATCACAAATCCTTTCACTGATATTTGAAGACCAGCCTCCCTACCAATGACCTGTGTGTTTCCAGTATGGTTGTATCTTTTTAATGCTCAAATACATGAGAGGCACTAGTGCTCAGTGGCCAGCTAAAGAGAGTGAAAGAAAAAAAGTATGATTTAACTAATACAGCAATATAGTCTTCTGTATATTTATAGCCTAGTGTAATTTTACTGAAAAGAAAAAAGAAGCCTTTGAATATTCTATCATGTTCAAGATGATAAAGACACCAGGTAAAATTCTGTCAAGTACATAATAAACTTATTATTCCTTTCTTATTCCTGAGAGCATAATTCTTTTAGTCTGCCTGAGAATAAGAACTCATCTACTTCTACATAAAACAAGAACATTTCAACAGACATAAAGTAATTTAAAGATTGCATTAAGGAGATTGAAGACCTCTCCTCAGATGACAGAGAACTCAAAAGTGTGAGTATTTATGCAAGTTTCAGATTCAAGGAAATTACTGATCCATGAGATTATGTTTACACATAGAACATCCAAATTGGAATCCACTCTGAGCAAAATTCTTCTTACAGAATAAAGTAAGTCAACCCGGAGTCAATGAGAGAGAAAGTAAAATATGGGAAGAGGAGAGAAGGACAAACTGTCCCAAATAAAATAATAAAAATTTAAAAATCATAGATAACTTGAAGGAAGACTTTCAATTTTACAAACCTGATGCACTAAAACTTCTCACTGACCAGATTGTCAGAATTTTTTATCACAACCCCAGGCACAAAGTGAATTCTCAATGAACATTATCTTCCTCCTCCTACTCACCCTGTCTTTTCATTCCTTAACACTTTGTTTAATTCCCACTATGGCCTGCTTCTGTCTTCTGCTTGATGAAGATAATGTAAGCCCTTTTGTGAGCTCTTCAGGTAATGAATCATCACAGGACTATTTCCTTACCAGATTCAGTCATACTGTCTTCTCATGAAACTGCAAACACAGCTCCCGTTCCTGCAGTTAATGCTTCTGTGTGTATTAGATTCCATCTGTTTTCATATTTCTTAGGATGTCCCTTTCAAAGTGGCTCCCTCCAGCATGGATCTGCAATAGTTTTTCCATAAACTTTTCTCCATCTCCTTTTAATTATAGTTAAACTTCTCCCTTTCAAGAACTTTGTAGTTTCACCCTCATCCTGTCTTCATTCTTTTATTCAATGCCAGACTCACTGCATAAAGACGTCTTTTAAAACTGCTTCTAAATATTTTCCACTTATTTCTGTGAAATATATCTACTGTACTGATATTGATAAAACTGTTACCTCAAATCCAAAAGTGTTTTTTATTAATCTAACTTTCCTGTAGCATTTAGCAAAAAATATAAAACTTAAAATTCCTTGATTTTCAAGATTCTATACTCTTTTTTCTTAGTGATTCAGTTTCCTTTCCTGTAAGGTGGATCAAATAAATATACTTGAAATACTAAGAATAGTACATGCATATCAAAACTGCTGTTTTGCCTTTATTCCAGTTCTTGTGTCTAGACCCAAAGTCTGCCCATATCACCATTCAAATGGCATCTTATTCATTCTTATAATTCTCTGTGCATTCCTAAATGCATCTCCCATCTTAACCTCTTATACTTTCATCCTTATTTCCAACTGCCCAGCTGAGCCCTCCCCTTTTATGTCTTGTCAGCTATGCAAACGTATCAGATCCTAAACAGAATTCTTAGTCCCCAAACCAGCTTCTCTTAGCAGTCGATCCTACAGATTTGAAATCTTTAATTTTTACTTTCTTGATACCTACACCCCTGTATACAATCTGTAACCTAGTTCTGTTGATCCTGATGTCAAACTATGAGTTGTTCACTTTTCTCCATTCCTACAATTCAGATCTAAATCAGACCATACCTGAGGTAGAATGAGCTCCTTGTTATCAGTTGTCCTTCTTTGCCCTCTAAACCCTTCAACTCAGTATTGCCACACTATTATTCCTAAAGTATGTCTGTTACTGTCATTTCACTGAAAGTCATGATTCGGTCCACTCCCTGTTTGTTTCATGTTTCCTTTTACTGAACCCTGCTCCTCTGGAATGCTGCCTCTTGATGCTCCATGACCTGAACCCCCTACCCAGCTCCCTCGTTGTCTTCTTCATTCTCTCCTCACCCATTTCCACACTAGGCCACACTGTGTTACTCCTCTTACTTCTACTCACTCTTTATCCTGCTGGCATCTAGTAGATAGATTATATCCTTAATTTAAGATTCATTCCCAATTTTTTTAAGTTATTGCCAACTCTTATTTCCTCCAAATATTCCAGCACTTAGTCCAATATAAAAATCAGACAATTCTGCAGTTTTTAATCTTCCCTGATGTGCATGATATTCCATCTTCAGCAATTCATCACCTTGCATTAAGCATTGGTCTTGCTTTATGGTTTTGTTTTAAAATTCAAAAACAAGGTGGGGGAAGATCAAATGATAGCAGATCACATGTGAAAAGGGACTTACAAAAAAGCAATAGCTCATTGCTATTTACAGATGTGTTCAGTTTTTAGTAATTCAGTGATTTCCTTTTTTCTTATTTTTTTTAAGTTAATAAAGAGATTAGGAAAAATGCATGCAAAACACATGAAGACAATTATATCTACCTCCCAATACTATCTATGATCATCCGTAAGGGTAAAAAAAAGAAGAAAGAAAGAAAATAAGAATCCATCAGGATCAACAGGAATGCTGGGAAGAGAGAGAACTTTACTAATGTCTACCGGGAACTGACCTGAAGGGCAGAGACACTGCCTCGGAATGACAGACCCTGATTACCAGTTGCATTTGTCCTTATTGTGGTGAGGTATAATTCCTTCAAGCTCTATCTCAACTTAAAGGAGACGGCCCTTAAATCCATCCACTTCCCTTTGCTCTAGCTGATACTATGCATGCCAAAGCCATCTATTACTAACAAATTGGATTTCCCACATATATTGATGTCAAAAGAGTGGTGTGCTGAGAAGACAGCTGGTGCCAGTTACAGATTACACTCACAGATCTTCCTTTATAAATAAGCTGGACTCTGGTTTACAAATCCATCTCTTCAGAGTCTGATTACTGTGAATCAATTCATCAACATGTGAACAATTTAGGAGTGCCACTAGCTGAGGGAAAAAGCCTCAGAACAGAGAGGAGGAAGACAACATAGCTGTATAGAAACCACTGGGTTACATGCCCCCTTACAGACCCTTTTAGCAATACTAGAAGAAAAAGTAGAAACCCAGGTGTCTGCACAGAAATTTTTACCTAAATTTATTTCATGATAAAAATAACTTGAAATGGACAACAGCTTAGGACTAATCCTGGTCTGACATACTACAGAATCCAGACGTTCAACTTTTTTAAATCCCAGTAATTTTGCCCATGAACCACCTTACTTCTTTACCTTCTTTCTGGAAAATACATTCAGTAGCATGAGGGATGATATTCTCTTTTCTGAGCTTTGACTCCACTTGATTTCTAAATGCTCTCTCAAGTCTTTACCTGTGGTTTTTACCTGATGTCTATATCCCAAACTTTTATTTTCTTGAGTCAGATAAGTCACAAAAGAGCTTATCTTTGGACAGTCCCAAACAATTGCCTAGGAAATTATTCCCTCCACTTCGATCCCACCCAGATATGCCTATATCTTTCCATTCTCCCTGTTGCCCATATTCTTCATGGAATATAAGTGGATAAGCATTCACAAAAGCAAGACAGTAAGGATGATACGTATTCTGGCCAGAGAAAACAGCTTTCTTGGAGACTTGGAACTTTTCATGGCAGGCAATGAGGAGCTCTTGAAGAGTTTGAAGTAGGAATAGTACGTGTTTAGATTTGTGTCTTAAATGACTTTCATAATCATATGAAAGATGGATTCAAAGGAAGCAAAATTGGAAGGGAAGATTCCAAAGAGGAGATAATTATAGTAGCATAAGGGTTGAAGTCCTAAGATAAGTAATAGCAGGAATTACTAGTAGGCAAGAATTGAAAAAGACTGGTAAAAGCCAACTGTTCTAATTGAGCTAAATGTAGGAAAAAGATTTCAAGGGTGTGTTCCAGGCTTTGCTCCTGAGCAATGAAGTGAGCAATAAGAGAGTTCAGGAAGAGGAGTCAATAGAGGAGGAAAAACCATGAGTTCAGTCTGAAAATGATGACTTGGTGTCGAAAGTATATTCTGATGGAGATTTCCATCAAGCAGATGAAGAGATGAATGAGCAGCTCGGAGGCAAGGCCTGGACTAGGTTTATGAGTTTGGAAATAGTCAGCATATAAATGAAAACTTCATTTATTCTGATATTTTCAGTTATCCAAAGTCAGTACAGAATGCAGGTAAGGAAAAGCAGAGGAACAAAGCCTGGAGGGGCAGACAGCGACTCAGAGGAATAGCAAAGATGGAGAGGAATGGAAAGAGTAGGGCATTTAAGGTGGGCCTTCACAGCAGAGGAGGGATCTGTGGTGCTAAGTTCAGGAGTTAAGGCCCAAGTTCTCAAGCAGTTTACTGGTGACTTGAAAGAGAGCAAGCAGTCTGCTGATTAAAATGTGTTGGAAGATAAAGATTTCAAAGGAGACACGGCTATTGTGTGCTAGAGAACAAGGAGAGTGAGGAGACACAAATTTTTGAGAGATATGACATTAAATCCAGAGTTTTTTTTTTAATACAACATTTGGAATATGTATTTTAATTGAGGGGAAGTCATGGAGAAAAGGTAGAGATATCAGAGAGAGGACAGAGCAGGTGGCAGAGATAGTGGGGAGGGGACTGGGGGTGCACTGCCTTGAGAATATGGAAGGTTCATTATCACAAAAAGAAGCACACAGTCTCTGGCAACTAGGGAAATGAGGCATAAGTTTACTACTAAGGAAAATGTCTTTGGTAATTCCAGTCCAGAGGGGGAAAAATCTACTTTTTCTGAGAAACAATATAGTTTTTGCTTACCAGGTTATTCATTCTATCCTTCACCTAGAAATACTACTTTTGGGGAAATTTTGCTTTGAGGAACCACTCTTTTCTATATCTGTCTATATGATTTGGGTATAGCTGAAACCATCCCTGCCTCTACCCTTGAGAAGAATAGAGATCTCCTGGTGAGCAATTTCATTTATCTAGCCCACTAACTGATTCAGAGAAGGCGCATGACCCACACGCAATAAGAATGATTTCCCCTGTGAAGACTAAGCTGACCTCAGCCCTGACAGGTCGAGACTGGAACTGCTGAGGCCCATCACACGACCACAGGGGAAACGGGTCTTACTAACACGTAAGACCAATTCAGGGACCAGACTGGATGGTGAATTATATGGTCACCCTAAGTAAGACAGTTGTCCAGGACAAATGCTAAACAGGCTCCTAGGAAAACAACATAGATCTGGACTATTCCAGACAAACCAGGACCTATAGTCACCTGACCAAGAAGGACAGAGAATCTTTATAGTATAAACTGAGCATCTGGACCCACACATTTAGGTTATGAAGCAAATAAATTCCCAATTTTGTTAAATCCAATTAGAGTTTAAGTTTTCTCTCCCCTAAAATTTAGTTGAATTGCAGGGAGAAGCTTTGTTTAAAAAAGAAAAACATCCTGTCATACAGAGTCATCTCCGGTGGAGCAACACTGAGCACAAGCCTGGGAACTTGAGGAGGAAAAGGAAACGTTTCACAGGCATCCAGTGGTAAGGTCAATTTGGGGGTTTCTGACAAATATGTTAACATAACATTATGTTTTTAATGCTTAGAAGATACATGGGTGATATGTAATCATTACATTTTTTAAAAAGAATTTTCCTAGAGTGGTATCTACCAAGTCAATCAGGTTATTAATAAGATTCTTAATCTGTATCCTCTGGCTTAAGACAGTAAAGACAAAGATAACACATGGATCAAAATCATTTGATATGGGATCAGTAAAGGTGAGCCCTATCGACTGAAAGAGAGCTTCTATTAAGAAAGCCAGCGAGCAAGAGCTGGAATCCCATATAGAATATAGCAACTGCTTCCACTGGTTGATCAAGTCATTGAAGCAGTTACTTAGAACTCGGTTCCTTGTTGTTCCCATAGTAGGTTACAGAACATATATCTATTGGGATTACTGTAAGAAAGGATGCAATTATTTTTCTTAAGTATGTCAGGCTCTAGGAAAGTCAATGTTACTTACTATAATCCAACTCTCTCATTTGGATTTTGATGGTGGGTTATAGCTATGAGGAGATAAGGGGCAGAATGAGAATAGCTGCTCTGGTGAGTTCTTTCTCAAGGTGTCTGATCTTGACAGTTGTGGGCTGGCAGCAGAGTGATTGCAAATATAGGATCCTGGAGCATGTTAAAAAGAAAAAAAGGAATGCACAGGTCTGGTTTTAGGACCAAGTTTCACATATAGAGCTGAATAACCTTGGATAGGTCAAATGAACTTTATGGGCCTCCATTTTCTCATCTTTAAAATGGGAGTTTTGAATAGTACATAGAATGGCCCTGCTGGGGTAAAACAGTTCCACGTGCAGATACTAAGCAAGCAACATCATCAGAATGGGGGGAAAGCACGATGTAAGGCACAAGAAACTAAGTAGTAAATATATAACAAGACAGACTTACAGAGTGAAGAGCGATTTTTATAATTTTTATTTTCTTGAGGTTTGGCAGTGAATGAAGAAATACAGTAACAGCGACAGCAAATAGCAGAGACAAGAATGGCTTGGTCCTTGATGGCTCTGCAGGGCCTACCTTATCCTGGCACAGAGTTTTCTCTACCCTCTGGTACTGTCTTATTAGGCAATCTCATCACCACACCTACAGCATTAGCCTGAAACTTCATAAAATTATACCTTATTGCCATTCTAACTCTTTACTTCCACAACTGGCTTCTAATACTTTTGGCTGCCATTTTTCCCATCTGGAATACCATTTAGTCCTGACTCCTAGGATTTGGATAAACTCTAGCTTTTCTTCAAGATCCTCTATAATTTGTGTCTTACATTACACTGAGTCTATAGTGAACATTCAATATTAGATGTGGTAAGGATTCCAAATGGCTAAACTAATCTAGACCACAATAGTGTGTTTGTGTGTGTGTATAAGCATTTAATACTCATTTAATACTTATAAAATGGCTAGACAATGTATGTTTCATTATTTCATATGTCTTTGTCCTGGTCAGCTTATATTCTATCTTCTTAGCAATCAGGGATGGTGCTATATACCTTTTCTATATGCCTTAATTTTCTAGAAAAATGCTTAATACAAACCACCAGTGATAGTTGTTTTAACAATGAATTTAACTTCAGATTATTATTTAGTTGAGCTCTATACCCAAAATGATGACTGTTCCTTTTTTAATAGATTTTTTTCCTATTTGCTGCTTCTTTCCAGGGTAAATCAGAAATTGTTCATTTCATTGACTCTAAGATACCAATTTTGAGATGCACTATCATTTTATGCAGTTCTGTATCACCAATTATACCATAACATGTTACCACTTTCAGGATGCAACCTGATTCCAAAGATGTTAAAGTGTGAAAGTAAAAGTGTCTCTGAGAATTAATACAGTATGACAGTTAACGTAGGGAACATTTTGTGTGTAACACTGAGAACTCATTAATTGTCAATTATTAAGAAAGCTTTATAGGATTCTTCCCTAAATACATAGTTATTTCAAAAGACTTTAACCTTGTAACACTATCTTAAAGTTATATCAAGATAAAGAAATGCTAACTAAACCATGTTTTAGATCAAATTAATATGGCTCAAACATGTTTATTGAGCAATTCAATAAATGTTAATTATAACTAGAACTTCTCCTTTACTTTTTAAAAATTAGAATTCTGACCTATAATCTAGAAAAACCAAGTTTGCTTTCTTCGTGGAAGAAACTTACTAAGCTTCTGCATCAGAAGCTACTGCATTAGTTACTGTCCATAACTAAATTTCATATATTTTCTGTCACTAGTTACAGATCACCTACAGTAGAAATGCTGCCTCCAGGTACTGCATCCACGCAGAAACATACCACAGACAAAGCTAATGGAGAAATATCTTGATACATGAATCACTGTGACACCAAGAGAGCAACATCGCCTCCCATATGTGACAAATCAAAGGTGGGCAACAACTCAGCCATGGGAACTCTTTAAGGGAAACTAGACTATGACAATTATTAGCCTTATTTCCCAGTAAGGAATATTTTGACAAATTATGAGACACATAAACAGTGGAAGACTTAGTCCAACTGTAATTGACTAAAGCTACTGAACTCTTCCTGGAGTTACCAGCCAGATGTTAAAAGTTCCCATATGGCCTGATGATTATTTGCCATCGAGAGAAGCAATTCTGCAGGGCCTCAAGGGAATGGGTTTGTCTGATTGGATGACCTGATTTCCTTGTGGGCTAACAACTTGTTCAATTGCTACACAAGGCCTTTAGCCCATCTGTTGGAAGTTTTCCTACAAATTACATAGGAGGCAAATTCTCAAAGGCTTAGTACTGACCAGAGAGTCATTAGACAAGCTCTGTAACTGCAAGACAAAATTTATCCTGGACAATGCTTATGTACTTTTCCTTTTCAATAAACAAACAGTATTTTCCTGAATAATTTAACTTACTAAATTAGATCAGGTTTTTTCCTGGGCATAGAATTGTAAAAATCAGAAACTGCTGGAATGATTCCTTGTCCCTAGAGGAACTTTTGACATTTCCGTAGTAGTTAAAATAAATGCCACTGAGGACCCAACTTTATGTTTACCAGATGTAATTTTGTCTTATTAGTGAAGGCAAATCAATCAAATCAATAATCTGTCTGATCAGGTACAGCTCTTTATAAATCAAACAAATAGTAGAGCTCTAAGAATATTGGTGTTCTTATATATCTGATCACCCAAACATTTGGGATGCCAGCCTGGATTAAGAATAATGTAGACATAGCACAAAATGTTTGAATTCTGTAGAGATAAGAAAACTGTGGCACGTGGACCAAATCAGACTTGCTGTGCATTTTTGTACAGGCTAATAAGAATGATTTTACATATTGAAATGATTCCCTTGTCAATGGTTATACAAGTACCTACATAGTATCCTCAATTTGCCTCCTGACCCAGAAAAACTAAAATGTTAACTATCTACCCCTTGACAAGAAAGTTTCCTGACCTCTGCTATAGGACGTCAGTGTGTGTATTAGGAAGCATCCTAGGCCTCGTGACACTCCTGCAGGCAGTGCTGCTGCGCCAGTGCAAAGCATACAGACCGTGACAACCAGCCACACAGCCCAGATCTACTGTTTCCAAAGCCATGGCAAAAGGAGTCATGCACCAGGGAAAATCTGCATTTACACTGCACAGACGTCCCTGATACCAATGTAATGAAAAGTTACACATTAGTACCCGGGCTTTATAGTTCTCAAATTCCCAATTCAAAAATTCAGGTATACAGTTCTCTTACTCTGCAGGACTAGATTCTGTAAGGGGTCTGCATAGGGCAGCCATCTTAATTGTTCAATAATAGAGAGAAATGTCCAAAGACATTATCAGTATAGAAAGTAGAAATAGGAGACAGATGACTATGCTGACATCCAAGCACCTTTCTCTGGGCATGGTTATTAGACACTTCATTGTACCTTTTCTGTATCTCACTAGCCAAAGCTCTTAGGCATATACTCAGAGACTTTTCTAATGTTTCAATCTAGCCCAGTATCAAACCATCTGGAAAATTTTTTTATCTAGTTCCTAAAAATGAGCAAACACTTCATATTTCGATTGTGATTTTTGGTTTGCTTACTTAATAGATGTGCTTTTACAGGGGTGTGAGGCCTAAGTCTTAACTGCTCAGCTCAGAAGTGCTCTGATTGAAATAGCACAACTACCACCTGGATGCGAAGAGTGGAATTACACCAGACACTCAATCAGCTTTTAAAGGCCACATGGCTTCCTTGTGATCTTTAGATGTGGCCTTTGGAAAACTGCCCCTATCTAATAGGGTTAGGCAGAGCCACATTTGGGGCTCCCACACTGATGTCAGCCAGAATGTTAGAAATAGAAGTCATACGACTTCATTTTTTAGATAGCCAACAATTTCCTAACAAAAACGTCCTAATAATTTACATTAGCAACAGGACACAGTGATGTTTATAATTCAAGTATATTAGCTTAGGGCTAACCTTACAAGGTGAAGCAAAAAATTAGATGACAGTGAAGCTGAAATGTAGTTTTCACTAGGAAAATCTGCTGGATCTGTTTTATATGCATAGTGAAAGAGATGACCTTCAAGAAAGGAATATATTAATTCTAACAAGTAACATCATTTAGACAATACTTGATGAGCATCTGTAACTGCTTTCATGCCTTGTGAAAGAATGTAACAGAAATGCAAAGTAATCAAATTGATTTTTATTGCCATCTATGGGGTAATCTGAACTTTACCCACATAAACTGGCAGAAATTAGATACCAAGTACAAGAAAAGATTTAA
Source organism: Manis pentadactyla (assembly GCF_030020395.1). Classification (NCBI taxonomy): domain Eukaryota; kingdom Metazoa; phylum Chordata; class Mammalia; order Pholidota; family Manidae; genus Manis; species Manis pentadactyla. Next base: position 63,101,294 of record NC_080020.1, read on the forward strand.
AAAGAAATTTGAGAATTAGCTGAAAGGTCACAGTTACATCACTATGTGCTCATTTAATCAAGCATCAATTTCAGAACATGTGAAACTGTTTACAACAAATCTCTTCTAAGTGCTTTTATATACCTAAGTGTTTTTTTCCCATGTCTATAAAACAGAATGAGTAGAAAAATATTTCAGGAGGCAAGTTGCTTACATGAGCAAGTTAACTGTAAGGGACCTTGTCAAACTTTAACCGCCATTTACTATTGAATTGCCAATGACAGTTGGTGCCTCACATTGGAGATTACACTTCATGGAATGTGTCTCTACCTTTTGATAAGTGAAAAAGTGGTCGTTAACCACAAGGAAACAACCAACTCACCAACTCAGTGCTGCTCTGAATCTTAACAGAGAAGAATTAAAAATAAACAAGTGGAAAATATCACAAGATAGAAGGAAGACTGCCACCTTCTGTTCTCCATGGGAATGCTGGGTCCAGTTACCAAAAAAGAAAAGAAAAAGGAAGAAACAAATAAACAAGTCATGAGCTCCAGCAGGGATCCTACTGAAGTTAGCTGAAACATTTCAAGAAAAAAAAAAAGATTTCTGCTTTAGAAATATCACCTCAGAATTGTGAAGAGTTCTTTTGTGTTGTGAGATGATTGTCTTTCTTATAGAAGCAACAGGGTTCCATGAAACCCTACTTTTCTGTGAACGGAAGACAGTGGGACAATCCTTTCCAGATCAGACAGCATGTGACCCATAACAAGGGTGTTTGCAACACCATCACAAGAAAAGTTCCTACTTTATAAGACCTTTCTCTTCCTTAAGGTACCTGCTTTTTTTCTTTATGTATATTTTTTATTAAAAAAATATCCACTCCTATAAATGACAGGTATCACATCTTCAGGAGTTCAAACTTATTTCTCATTTAATCCCTGATGCTTATGCTAAGGCAGATATATTTACCATTTTCCTGTATAACCTGAAAGAGGAAAAAATGTTTTACAGTGACTTTAATGAACTAGTAGAAAACATTCCTTACAGGAAAAAACACTCCTTCAAATATCGCTCTCTTAAACTGTGTAGTCATCAAGGTCATGACTGGGGTTAAAAAAGAGCTTTAGAAATAATTAGTTTGTTCTCTTCAAAATAAGGCTTTCCATTTATGACACATGTTATAAAATCATATTTACCAACAAGAGACTTAAGTATACTTTTACACCACTTGTATTTAATTACCTATACTCTCCTTTTTGCTGTGTGCTATTGCCTGGAAACAATAAACCATCTCTTACAGTTTTTAAAAATATTGTTATATCTGGGTCTGTACTTGTACTCATTATTATCCATGGCCTGAATATCCCTTGGCCATTGTGTATACTCAGCTCTCTTGAGGTAGAGCAATCAAAACTACAAGAAACTGCCTGCTCACTGAAAGCACTAGATACTGAAATGCATTGCAGGTCAGGGCACAGCGAAAAGAAACAAAATATTTAATTTTTTATATCTGTCACTGCGGAGTGTGTATTTCTTCTGGATGAAGGATCGTTCCAGGTAATATTTAAGAGACTATGGTGGGAAAAAAAGATACCAGAGGATTAGAAGGTATTAGCAATTCAATAGTCTTGGGGGTTGCCCTGACTTTCATGGATGCGGCTACTTCCATTCTCCTTGTACAGCAGAATCCCTACCTCAAATACACTAAGATCTCTCTCAAGCAAGTCATAATTTTAGGTTTTGCCAAACTTGCCTTCAATATCCCAAGGTTGTCAGTCTGGTTTTATGACAACAGAAAGAACCAGAGAATGCAGTAGAGTTTTTAAAATGTATTTACAAAAATCTCCATAGCTACTATACCAGATGATATCTTAATATAACAATCCTGGCCTCATTTAAACATAGAATTTACCCTCTTTCCCCTCCCCATCCATGAAAATGAAAGTAAAAGACGTTTTTTTAAAAAAAAAAGGCATAAGGGATTTTATCTAAGACAACTAAAGAGAATTGGGAAAGGTCAATGGCAGAAGGAGAAATAAATAGAGTTTTGGAAACTAAAAGGCAGACTGACCTGGAAAAATCTAAAATGTCCATCAATAATAGAACAGAAAAATCAATCGTGGTCTAAACAGGCCAGAGTGCACTTTCCTAGCAATGAATGGATGAAACAGACTGTACCTACTCATAGCAACAGAGATAAATCTAATGATCATAATATTCAGCAAAGTAGCAAAACCCAAATGATTCTGTATTATCTATTTATATCAAACTCAAAAAGGAAGCAAAACTAAAATATATTGCTTAGAGAAGCACTCATAGGTACTAAAAATAGAAGAAAGTAACAAAAATATGTGCAGCGTGGCTGCCTTTCAAAGAGAAGGTAGTACAATATATGCAAGGACTCCTTGGAGCCAGCAATGTACTATTTATTGACCTGACTGGTGGCTAAAGTACTATCGTTTTTAAATTAATTGTTTTATAACACAGAATACTACATATTCCTTTCTGCAGGGGTGTTCTCACCGTTTAAAGCCTAACACAAGGAAGACAAACAAGTGCCAATAAATCCAATAGACAAAAGAGAGCTGAAGCAATGTATCCAAAATTATGCAAAGAATATACTTTTTCCAATGTAGAATCTATACCCAGCCAAGTATCTGTCAAACATGAGGGTGGCACAAAGACATGCCACATACTCCCTGTCCAGAAAAAGTATTTTCCATATATTCTTTCTAAGAAAGATACTTACTGGTATTTCAAAAACAAAGCAAACAAAAACTGCAGCAATTGCAGGGAAAATTAGCATTTCTCTAATTGCAGGGAAAAAACATTTTGTGGTTCATCTGTGAAAAGCATGAAATGGCCCTAAAAATGTGAACACTATACTTAAATATAACCAACATTGTGCTATATCCCTCACAGAAAAATTGAGAAGGGGAAATGAAAGAAAATGAAACTATTTTTTGTAGTGTGAAATCCACTGATAATATCTGTTTTAACTTCCTGTTGCTGGTGAAACAAGTTACCACATATTTAATGGCTTAAATGAATGTAAATTTAGTATCTTACATTTCTGAAGATCTGGAGTCCCAGATGGGTCTCAGTGGGCCTTGTGTTCTTTCCCAGAGGTTCTAGGGAAAAATCTGGTTTCTTGCTTTTGCCAACTTCTAGAAGCTGCCCTGTTCCGCTGGCTTCAAAGCCAGCAACAGGCAGTGAAGCTTTCTTAGGACACATCACTCAACACTGAATCTCACCCTCCTCTTCCACATTTGAAGGGACTCTGATTACCATGGGCTCACCTGTATAAGGCAGGTTAATCCCCTTATCCTAAAGCCAGCTGATTAGCACTTACAATTCCATCGTTGCCTTAATTGCCCTTTGCCACTAACAACATATCCACAGCTTCTGAGGATCAGGAATGTAGACATATTTGGGAGCTATTATTCTGCCTATCACAATATGTAAAACTGAAAACCAAGCAAGTATTTTTAAATGCAGAGACAAATGCCAAAATAATTAACTGAAAATGTTGAAATTGTTTGCATCTAGAGAGAAAAATGGGAGTGGTGTGGGGAGGAGCAAGGGATTACTGTATTTCATTGTAAGACTTGTAAAACTACTTGATTTTATAAATTATGTACAGGAATTGTTTTCCTAAAATAAAAAACAAAGAAATATTTATAGTTTTGTTTCTCTAGGCTTCCACTCTTAATATCCATCATAGGCATCCTCAAAAGAAGCTTTTGAAGTCAGTATCACAAACAAATGTTTCAAGTGTGAAACCTTTGATTTATAAGACTCATCTTTTGTTGACAGAACAAAAGCTTCTTGAGTCTGAAGGAGAGGCCCTTTAGGATGCTCAGCTGGTGTGTTTTCATCATAAAAGCAGTGTGAGGAAAAGTCTGATGAACGTCCCTCCAGGAGGCCAGGTGCAAGTCATCTGGCTGGGAATGAAAAGGGCATTGGTTGGTAGTGAGTTCTAGAACAAGACACCAAATCTGGTAGGGGTGAGGGGACCAGGTATGTGAGAAGAAAGAAATCAGCAATAAGAGGACTGCAGCTCCATCCAGAGTCCTTGACAGGAAATGGGTGCAAATAGAAGCAAAGCCTACCAATCTTTGATCATGTGGGCTGTGATAGCCATTCTTGCTGTTCCACCTGCTGTGTTCTCAGTGCCTTCCATCAGTGCCCTTGAATCAGCCAGGAGAAGCGACATAACTTATTGCCCCATTTTTTTCCTGGACCTTATAAACTACCCCGTGGTGACATCCCCCAGGATACTCATAGGCCCCACACACTAAACACTGCTGAATCAGCCGCATTACCCAATTGCTGCCTGTGGAAAAGAGTTTTTCATAGCCTACCTTATCTTTGTATACATCTGACAATCACACTTTATTTCTCTATCTTAACAGTTGCCACCTACTGTACAACAGCCCAGTTCCTTTCCTATTTCAGTTCCATACTGTGAAAGCCAGTGTATGTGAGGATGTGTTTCTCATCTCTATAATTGAGCAACCACACAGGTCCTGATGCAGGAAGTACTTAACAGATGGTCATATAATGAACACGTGAAATACAGGATATGCTTAGTATGTTCTGATTTTAAAAATGTCCTAAAACTGGTATACTGAATGATCTGAGATTTCTTTTCATATAAAGGAAAAAATATAGGAATATAGTAAAAGGATGGTCATTTATGCTGGATGGCTAAAATAAAATGACCTCAAAAAATAGGAAAGTTGGTTTACAAATTAAATCTTCTCTTTTAGACATGTGTACCACAATTATTGCTCAGAAGTCAAATAGATTTAGGTTCCAATATCTTCTTTGTCACATAGTATCTCTGTCACACACTATCAATGTGACACTGAGTTAATTCTTTTGTGTCTTAATTTTCTCTTTTAAATTTGGGTAAAACAATACACACTGCACAGAATGTTGTATTAGTGAGATAACATATATAAAAAGCATATATAGTCAAAGATTAGATATATATATATATATATGGCAGCAAAATGTATTATGTGGGATTTTGTCATAGTATAGAAGAGTGAGGAACTTTATCAATTAGCAACCCAAGTCTTCAATATTTATAAAATCATCCTGAATTACAGGAATAAATGCCTAACTATATGCATATTCATCTATTTAACTAAAACACACATTATCATTCAGTTTATTACATATATACTGCTTCATTTAACAGAGACACACTTACTAACTTCCTTTAAATTTAATGGTGTATTACTTCCTTATAAAAAAACCTACAATTAACACACAAAAGGTAGGAAACAGAAGTTATGGATACTACCCCCAAAGTCAGAGAAAAATAAAAGGAATAGTCAAAGATCAAATTAGAAGAATAAAAATTTTAAAGCAACATTAAACATTTAGGTCTGCTTTCAGTATTCAAAAAATAATGTCTTTTTAGCCATTTGTCCAAATGAGTTTGCATATGTAGAATATTAATTTATCCTCCAATATGGTTCAGATGGGGTTACAACTGGTATGAAATGAAAGGTAGTGTGCTAAATACATTACTCAGAGTAAAAAAGATTGAATCAATATTTGGAATAACCAACAGTTTAACTATATAACTATCACCATACACTGAAAGGAATTCTCTCCACCAGCCATAAACATGCAGCTATGCAAGGAAATGTACAGCGCTTTTATCTTAAAAATGATTATATCTGAGAAAAGCAATTGAATCCAATAGTATTATTAAAAGGCTGTACATTTTTCAAAGTTAATAAAGTACATAAAATTACAGACTTTTTTTGTCAAGCTTAAAATTCTTCAGTATCTCTAAGGCTTAGACACCTGTAATTAGTGTCATTCCTAGGTAAAGTGTGCAGCTCCTAATAGTAAAATTCCTCTTTCTCTTTTTACCTGCCTTGATGCTCCACCCCTTAGGTTCCTTGGCCTTCTATTTGGCTCCTTTGTTCAAAGCTTCTCGCCCAGTTTATTGCAGGATTAATGCTGGGCCAGGCCCTATGCTAAGACCTTTCCATGCACTTTTGCAAATCATCTTCACAACAAGGCTATGAGGCAGTTAAACGTTATGGGACGTGAAAACTGAGGCTCAAATAAATTCCCCAAAATTCATATGGTTGCTAAGTGGTGGAGCCCAGGCTTTAGCCCAGGTCTCTGTGACTTTCAATTTTTTTCTTAGCTTCAGAACAAAAGCTCATTCAGAAGCTCAGTGTGTACAATAAAAGTGAACCAAACCTATCTGAGTGGATGAAGCAATGGGTTGAACTTATGTATTCCTTTGTCCCAGACCTTCAGAAGGAACTCCAAGGAGAACAGATTGAAAAACACTGCTCTCAATCATTCCTTCACCCAAAATATACCTGTTTGGGCCAGTTCCCTCTCAGAGGCCCATCATTCTGAAGTCATTGATTTCTTCCATGGGATATACAACAAACACCCCTCAGAGCTGGGTCACATCCTCCCTTAACCTAGAGCAGTGGGACAGGGTTCAGATTCCTACCACATGCCAGTTTTTTCACCATTGGGGGAGTGTACCCAATCTGTATGCAAGCACAACCCAGAAGGTGCAGGGAATTGAATGCACCCAGGTCATTCTGCAAGCAGTAGAGGACAGGATCAGCTGCATGAATGCTCCATCCTCCTGTTTTCCAGATAGGCTTTTAATAGTTCATGACCCCAGCCTGAGGCAGCAGTCTCAAAATACACCCAACATTGATTTCTCCTTTATTTCCTCTCTCTTCTCCCAACTCCTCATTCTTCAGGCTTAGTATCACCTCACAAATAAACTGCCTCACCCTAGGTCTTGCCTCCATCTCTGCTCTCAAGGGACTCAGTCAGGATATGCTGAAGTCTATGTGGCATCCTTAAACCCAAGGGAATCAGCACCACACAGCTCGGCAGCAGGACTGGGACGGGGAGGAGTACCAACAGAGTGCTCAGGCGCCAACATCTTCTTAAGATCCTCCCCCTCTTCTCATTTCAATGTAACATGTAAATACGTTAGGCAGAAAAACAGATATGAGTCAGGTGGAGAGAGAATAAGGCCAGTACAGCTCACAGAAATGGACTCGAAGAGTTAACCAGATAAAAGTAGAGAGCCAGAAAAGACTCACTGAGTTAATGAGTTAATCAGTTGAAGCTCCAAAGGCCAGGAGTAACTTGGAATGTTCGAATATTCCCCAGATAAAGAAAAGTATCCAAGCACAACCCATGTCTTCACTGTGTCAATTAGATCGCGCCATTGTAAGATTTACTTAAGCCTGCTAAAAGGCCCATCTTTTTCTGAATTTAACCTATATATATATATATATATATATATATATATACTGTTTTTTTCCTCCCCCATCCCCTATTCAAGTAATTTGCAATCCGGGCAGGAGATAAGCATCATGATTAATTTAGCAAACAAGCCCACATATAAACAGCACAGTAAAAACACAAAAGATTCCATCTTAAAATTAAGATTGGATTTCAAAACCCAGGAAGTTAGGAAGTAAGATTCTTAATATATTCTTTAGCAAACAGCCAATAACTCAGCCCACCTTGCAGGCAGGACAGGCAGTCTTGATTGATATGTTCCCAGAGGGAAGCTGCTATCCTGGGAAGGAACATCATCAGTAAATTTCTTGTGTTAAGTTAGTTTTGCAGAATTACCTGGAGGACTAATAATAGAAGAGAAGAGACATAATGTCTCTCATCAAAGAAAAACTTCTTGAGACCACTTAACAAGTCAAAACCCCCTAGCCCATTGTCACATTGCTGAAGAGTCCTTAAAAGGGAGAAACCCCCAACCCTTCAGCGTGCCTCTACTCTGAGGTCACCCACACTTTTTCTCAACCATTCAGGGCACCTCTCCTCTATGAAAATGCCCACACTCTCTCTCTGTCTTTAAACAAAACTTAAACCTTTCAGCACACCCCTTCTCTGAGGTGGCCCACACTCCCCTTTCTCCGATGCACCTTTTTTGCTTAAATAAACTTCCCACTGTTCAACTTAAAGCATTTTGTCTCTGGGCTTTTAAGTATCTTTGTTACTTGGCTATTTCATTCTAATCCTCCAGATTTAAACTCAAATCTTCACTCTCTCTGTCCTGTTTCAGATAAGTAGAGAGGGGCTTCTGAGAGCTCATATCTGGGCTTGCAAATTACCATTGTCTGGGTGACCTGGATGGAACTGCAGCCATACTATGGTCATGCTCTTTAGTAGCCTGCCTGAAAGTCTTCTTTTTTTTTATTTGCCTCTAGGAAATTCACAGGACATAATCTCATTCCATCCAGTTCTCTATGGCTCCCCCAAATCCTGGAGGGGTAGGGACTCAGTTCCCATGCCATGCAGATCCAAGTGGACACTGGACCAGGTGACACTGGCTGTAGGAGTTAGCAGGGGATGTGCCCCATGCTGAGGCGCAATTCAGTACACTTCCTTAATCACTCTGTTCTGTCATTCCCTGACACTCTCGCTTTAATGAATTCCTTCCTCACCTTGTACTCTGACTCTCCTGCATCTCCAAACCAAATTCCTCCCAACAACTTCAAATAAAACTTTTCAACCTCTCAGGGCACCTCCTCCTCTCTGAGGATGCCCATACTTTCTCTCTCTTTAAGTGCATAACTTTAAATAAAACTTTTACTCTGCTTCACTACTGTGTCTCTGCCCTTCAATTCTTTGTTGCGGTTGGGACAAGAACAGAGGAAAATAAACAAGCGCTCCCTAATAAATATACAGAATCAAAGACTTAAAATTTAAATATTTGAACACAAACCTTCAAGCAAATTTTAACACATGTAATCAAGTTACATATTCTCAATTTGTCTATTCTTATTTTTCATGCCCATTTTATATATAAAGGATCAAATTTTTAAATTACTGAATATGTGCTATTTGTAAGCTTAAGAAGCTTCAAAAATAAACAGTTCTGGAAAAGGGTATTGTGATATAATGAGTTATAAGAAATACACATTTGGTATTCAAGTGACCAAATATATATTTCCCAGGTATATGTGGTCTTCATCTACAGTTCCTAAAAATACTTCAGAGCTTTAAAAGTGTTTTGTCATGTTAATGAGAGACTTTTGGACCTGAACCCAAGGGCAGGGCTGGACCTTATCAGCCATTGGCCAATGATTTAGTCAATCATGACTATGCAATGAAACCCTTGCAAAAACCCATGAGAAGAGCATGTCTCTCTCTTGCATCCTGCTTCTCTGTGGGAGAGAACTCCCACACTTGGGGAACCAGAAAGCTTCCACAGGCCACAGAGCCAGGCCTAAAGCTCCATGAGGATAGAAGCTCTTTTATTTCGGAGCTTGCCCTATGTATGCCTTCATCTGGCTGTTAACTTGTATCCTTTATTAAACTGGTAAACATAAGTGTTTTCCTGAGTTCTGTGAGCCACTCTAGCAAATTAGTCAAACTTAAGTTGGAGGCTGTTGGAACCTCCAATCTATAGTCAGTAGGTCAGAAGCAAAGGGAACAGCCTGGGGCTTGCAACTGGCATCTGGAGTTGGGGTGGAGGGCAGTCTTGTAGGGTGCAGCCCTTAACTTGGGGAACCTGGTGCTGTCTCTGGCAGATAGTATCAGAATTGAGTTCTTGGCCACCCTCCTGGTGTTCAAGAATTGCTTTCCGTGGTGCTTGGGAAAAACCATCCCCATTTTCATCCCCCAACACACACACACCCCTTAAAGGAGTTGCTCTGCATATAAAACAGGAATATATTCTTAAATTCTTAAAAAAGGAACATTTCTTAAAATCTCAAGTATTTTTATTTTTTGAGTCAATATCAAAGACTCCAAAATCGATTTCTAATATTTGCTTGCATTTCTTAGTTTTTATTATTATTTATCTTTCTGGTTTAACTCAATATGCTTTCTTCAATATTTAACTTTTTTCCATTACTTAAAAAAAAAAAAAACAGACCCAAGCATATGTGCTCAACTAATATTTGACAAGGGAGCCAAGAATACTTGATGGAGAAAAGATAGTGTCTTCAATAAATGGTGCTGGGGTAACTGGATATCCATGTGCAAATGAATGAAGCTGAACCCATATCTTATACCACTCACAAAAATTAACTTGAAATGGATTAAAGACTTAAACGTAAGATCTGAAACAATGAAATTCCTAAGAGAAAACATAGGACTAACGCTCTTTGACATGGGTCTTGATAATGAATTTTGAATCTGACACCTTGTCTTGAAGCCAATGGGTTTCAGCCCCGGGCAAGTTCGCCATGGATTCAATGTGACCAAAGAAATTGACAGCAAAATGTTCTTTGGGGTGAAAGGGTTCATTACCCGGCTTGTTCTCCCGGAGGTAGGTGGAGCAGTAGCGTCTCTGCCTCTACGGAGAGCACTGGGCCAAGCTCTCTATATAGCACAATTTAGCTTATTGCCTAAAGGTATGGAAGTGGTAGCCTAGCAGCAGGCCAGTTACATCATCAGGTGGTTTAAGCTCAGTGAAGATCCTGGCCATAGGAATCCCAACTTCCCCACACACCTAAAGCACAAGCAACAAAACCAAAAATAAACAAGTGGAGCTACATTAAACTAAAAAGCTTCTGCATGGCAAAAGAAACCATCAACAAAGTGTAAAGAGGTGCAAACCATGATAAGGGGTTAATATCCAAGTATAAGAGGTTAATATCCAAAATATATAAAAGACTCATATAACTCAACAACAATAACAAAAAAAAAAAATTGCCCTATTAAAAGTTGACTAAAGATCCTGAACTGATATTTCACCAAAGTAGATATACAAAAAGCCATTAGGCACATGAAAAAATGTTCAACATCCACTAGTCGTTAGGGAAGTGCAAATTAAAACCACAATGAGAAATCAACTCATACCTGTTCGGATGGCCATCATTGAAAAGAGAAGCAATAACAAATGCTGTGGAATCAGAGAAAAGGTAACTCTCATGCACTGTTTTGGTGGGAATGTGAACTGGTTGCAGCCACTATGGTATGAAGTTTCCTCAAAAAACTAAAAATTAATCTACCCTATGTTCCAGCAATTCCAGTTCCAGGAATACATTCAAAAGAAAACAAAACTCTAATTTAATAAGATGCTGCACCCCAATGTTCATAGCAGCATTATTTACAAAAGCCAAGACATGAAAACAACCTAAGTGTCCATCTACTTAGGATAACATGGATGAATGAATAAAGAAGTGGTGGTATAATACCTGTGTTCTGTATAACCACTTGGAGGATGTTAGAGGCAAGAATCCTGTTCTCATCTGCATCTCCAAAAATTTGTACTTGACAATGCTCACAGAGCAACCACATCAGGGTGACTAATAAGTGCTAGGCAAATTATAAGGCTCCAAATAAAAATTAATAAATAAATAAGAGCACATAAAGGCATGTTTAGTATATCCTCTACATTCAAGTAAGTTTATCTACATAGGAATACACTTTTCCATTTTCTATTTAACCCCTTTTCTATTTCTTTCTCCTCCCTTTGCTTTGTTGCTACTTACCCACCAGTAAAGCCACACAATAGACAAAAAAGGAAAACTGATCAAACTCTAAATAAATACAGCATTGTGTGAAAGGTTTTTTTTTAATGATGATAAGTAACTAATGACTAATGAGAAAGAGTATTTCCGAAGCCCCATGAAGATAAAGATTATGCTTGTTTCATTGAGGAACACAGACCCCAGGCATTAAAATAGAATACTCAATAAATATTTGTTGAATTATTTGATTAACTTATCAGACTTTGAGGTGGGATGGATCTGTTACTTACCTACCTGATAAAGATTCTATAATTAAATCTACAAACTTTTGCTTGATAATGGTAGAATAAACTTAAGAAGACTCACTGCTCAATGGATCACACTGAGCTATAATGGCCACAGCAACCATATTAATGTAGGGGTGGATGTGCAAGAAGATCAGACTGTTCCGGCGGTGATAAGGACTCTCCCCTCTGGACAGAGAGAAACAGAAAGTCTGAGCTCTTTTCTCAGCTCTCACAAACCTTCTATCTGTTAATATCACTTTCCTTTGACTGCAGTAGAGACCAGCTGCGGCTTTGGCTTTCCTGAGTTACGCTCCCACTTATTCATGCCTTCTTGATTCTACACCCCAGTAACTCCATGTCTCCCAACATAGTTAGCAACCCTTTCTTGGATGGCATTCTCAATTGGCTCATCTCATCCATTATGCATTCACTCTTAACAGTCTTACACTTCAAGTTCTGGGAGCAGCATACCATGTCATTATTTTCAATCACTGCTATGTCTGATGTTCTGTTAAGGCAACAGTTTTGAATAGGCAACAGCAAATGAGGTGAGATTTAGTATTAGCTTCTGGTTTTGTTACATTAAAATAAACCTCAAGAAAGTGTCTGTTGTTCTTAGTTTTTCCTAGGATTTTGGTTGTTTTGAATGCTGTTTAAAATGACCAGGCCAGGAGGTAAGGTTTTAAAACATTTAGTTGTACACATATATATTCACTTTAATATCTTTTATAATATTCAGATATTAACCTATAATCATGATGAGAGGTTATAGGAGTTTGAAAAGTTGAATAAATTTAACATGAGCATGTAAAAGGCATGTTTAGTATATCCCCTGCATGAAAGTAAGTATATCTACATAGAAATATACTTTTCCATTTGTTATTTAACACCGTTTCTATTTCTTTCTCCTCCCTTTGCTTTCTTTGTTGCTACTTACCTACCAGTAAAGCCAGACAATAGACAAAAAAGGAAAATTGATCAAACTCTAATTCATTGCTTTCAGAAGCCCATTCTTGTTATACATTAGTCCTATTCTCATGTTGACTCTGAACATTTTTCTTGCCGAATTAAAGCAATTAAAGTTCTTTCTAATAATTGTCACTACAAGTATAGCAATTGTTGTATTTTCCACAGCATTATATAGCTTTGTGAAATACGTGCAAAGCAATTGCTAGATCTTACAATGACTAAAATTGCAGGTTTAATTTCTATTTTAGCATACAGTGCAAATTAGTGCCATATTTGTATAACTTGTGAATTTCTTATTGCATAACCTATATATCATATGAGCATTCCCCAGTGACTCCAAAGGGCTAAATGCAGTCTGCCAGAGTGCCTAGAGTGAACAAATGAACTGCAGACATGAATTCCGTAGCTAGAACACAGAAGAAATTATTTCAACCTAGAGAAAGAGCAGCTGTTAGACATCCACCTCCATAGGGAAGAGTCTCAGGATTACTTCTGCTTTGGAAGAGCACCACCTCCTGTCAGTTTCACTGCCATTAGCTGACTGCAGACCCGGCTATTTTATATTACAATTTTACCACTGAAGCTTTATCTACTGTCTTGCCAATGGGTTTCAGCCCCAGACAAGTGCACTGTGTACTCAATGAGACCAAAGAATGACAACTGAATGTTACTTGGGTGAAAGGGTTTATACCCAACTTTATTCCCATGGTGCCAGGTCAGTCACTAGAATCCCGTCCACTCAGAGTGAGGCTTCCTGCAGCAAGCTGGTCTCGGCCTCTGGGCCTCTCAGCCCACACAGCCTTCTCAGTCTCTGTCCTCAGCACTGCCACCACTTTGCCTCATCTCCCTGCAGCCTTGCAGCCATGCCACCATGTCGCCGCAAGCACTGGCCGGAGCTCTTTATTCAGAGTCAACAACAATGCATTGCCCACACATGTGCAGTGAGCTAGCCAACCAGAGCCAGGTGAGAATCCTGACAATAGGAACCTTTACTTTATCCACATCAACCTATTGTTTCTAGTAGTAACTAAGCAGCAGTATCTGAGTTGATGCCACAGTAATAAGAGCCATGCTATCAGTATGAAGGAACATACTTGTTTTCCAGATTGCTTTTGCCCTGAGAATGGATGAAGCCACCCCTAAAGCTATAGCAAAACAATAATTTAGATGCAATTTATAAGTATGTGGAGAAAAATAAGAACATAGGATAAAGCCTAGTTAAACATCATTGGAAATTAAAAATGATCTATTATAAGGTTGTGCCTGTCTACTAGGATCCCCTAAGGGACATTCTTGCACAAGCTACAAAGTACCAATTTGAAGATAAAACTGCTTTTCAGACAGGCTATACAGATAAAAGTAGAGATACACAGTTCTAGATATAATCTCACACATCTTAAAAAATGAAATCCTTGACACTTACACACTCCATCTAGCTTAGTTCCTTTCTATTCACAGAAAATCTCCCTCACAAAAATGCTACTACTTATCTTTCTTCTCTCACTCTCTCCTCTATTCTCTCCATTCAGTGTGTTTTCTCTGCTCCATTCCATTGAATGACTCCTAAACCGTCACCAACATCTGCATCTCTGCTAAATTCTATGACTGATTCTTCATTCTCAATTTACTTGATCTTTCAATTACATTTTGCTGCCTGTCATCTCCATATTTGTCCTCATTAACAATGAGTAATATGATTCACAGGAGTGCAGGAAGAAATATAAAAGTTCGCATTTAGTCTTATTTTTATTTTTACAATGAGTAAAAAAAAGAAACCTTCATATGTAATAAACCATTAGGTCCAAGTGTTCTCATTTGGTCCATAGACATATGACTTCAGTCACAAAGTACACCCCAAATATCTGCAAGGAAGAGTGAGGGCTCTCCTTCCAGAGGGTTATAGTGAGCCCCACCTAAGGCTTAGCAAAAGCAATCTATCTATGTGCAATATATATTAACACCTTAAACTAAACACCTTATTAAAGCAGGGCAAATGGTTTTAAAATTGATTGCTAAAATATGGATGCAATGAAGTTTTGAAGACAATTTTTCTTTTGCTCAGGTACTATTTTTTTCCTCAAAACTTGTCAGGTATGAGTCCTGCAGCACCCTCAACTCCTATTTCCCTAATCTGGGATGTAAGCACAAATTCACAGAATGGTAACAGTGTACTAACAAGAAAATGTTCTCACAAAACTCTTCTCACTCCTCTGACTTATTTCTATAACATTGATCTGGCCAAGGGATCCAAGAGAGTCATGAATATGCTTCTTTAGTTTTTTTTCTCTATAACATCGGAATATGAGCATTTAGCTCACACTCACTTTGGCACTGGAAATCAATTGTATTGATGACTTAGTAAAAGTGAAGGCAGGAAAGGTTGTCTTCACACATTCAACTAAAATAATATGTGATCAGATATCAACAAATGTTTCTTTGATGAGCTAAAGTCAGGTAAGTCTGAGCACAGAATACAATAGAAGATACTATGTACAAAGTATGATATAACTTCAAAAATAAAAAGGATAAAGGTGAGGAGGAGAAGAGAAGAACAAGAAGCATATACACAATTTTATATCAATTGTACTTTAATAAAGCTGGGAAAAAATTGACAGCCACCAAAAACCTTCCACTTAATAGTCTTAATCATCACTAAAGCAACATCCTCCCATTAACAATATTATTTGTTTTAATTTTGACTCCTGAAATAAACGTGCAAATAAAAACCTGTCAAATGGGGGGGCGGAGCCAAGATGGCAGCATGAGTAGGACAGTGGGAATCTCCTCCCAAAAACATGTACATTTTTGAAAATACAACAAATACAACTAATCCTAAAAGAGAGACCAGAAGACACAGGACAACAGCCAGACTACATCCACACCAGAGAGAACCCAGTGCCTGGTGAAAGGGGTAAGATACAAGCTGCAGTCCGGCGGGAATCGAGCGCCCCTCACCCCAGCTCCCGGCAGGAGGAGAGGAGTTGGAGCAGAGAGGGAGAGGGAGCCCAGGACTGCTAAACACCCAGCCCTAGCCATCCGCACCAGAGCGCAGACACAGTGCATGCATGGGGTGCTGGAAACTAGGGAAGCAGGACAGTAAGAGCTGTGAGCGGGTCCCCCAGCCGGCGCCTCTGGGACAAAGAAAAGCGAGTGCTTTTTGAAAGTCTTAAAGGGGCAGGGACCCCACAACTGGACGGAAGCATCCCGGGTCACAGTCAAGCAGCTGGAAATTCCAGGGAACTCCCGGTGCACTAACCCCATGGGCAACAGCTCTGAGACCCCTCACGGAGGTAAACAGCCAAACAGTCCACCATCCATTACCCCCAGGGGCCCTGCCATAGCAGAGCAGCAGCCTGAAGCTGGCCACGCCCATAGCAAGGGAGCTTCCTCCACACCAGCCAGGCAAGATACAGAGACCCAGTCTACATGCAGTTGCCCAACACAAGCCACTAGGGGTCGCAGTTGTCCCAGTAAAGAAAGGCCAGGAGCAAGTGGAACGTCTTGGTTCTCCCAACTGACAGACGAGTCAATAGCTCACCATTGCACCTACCAACAAGAAAAGGCAAAAAAATTTGATCCAGACAGATTCGACATCTTCTACATATTCCCCTGAGAAGGAACTTGAGGAGATAGATTTAACCAGTCTTCCTGAAAAAGAATTCAAAACAAAAGTCATAACCACGCTGATGGACTTGCAGAGAAATATGCAAGAACTAAGGAGGGAGAATACAGAAATAAAACAATCTCTGGAAGGACTTCAAAGCAGAATGGACAAGATGCAAGAGACCATTAATGGACTAGAAAACAGAACAGGAATGCAGAGAAGCTGATGCAGAGAGAGATAAAAGGATCTCCAGGAATGAAAGAATTTTAAGAGAACTGTGTGACCAATTGAAACGGAACAATATCTGCATTATAAGGCTACTCGAAGAAGAAGAGAGAGAAAAAGGGATAGAAAGTGTCTTTGAAGAAATAATTCCCCAAAACTTCCCCAAACTAGGGGAGGAAATGGCCTCTCAGACCACAGAGGTACACAGAACTCCCATGACAAGGGATCCAAGGAGAGCAACACCAAGATACATAATAATTAAAATGGCAAAGATCAAAGACAAGGACAAAGTATTACAGGCAGCCAGAGAGAAAAAAAAGGTCACCTACAAAGGAAAACCCATCAGGCTATCATCAGACTTATCAATAGAAACCCTAAAAGCCAGAAGAGAATGGCATGATATACTTATTGCAATGAAACAGAAGGGCCTCGAACCGAGACTACTGTATCCATCACGATTATCATTTAAATATGAAGGAGGGATTAAGCAATTCCCAGACAAGCAAAAATGGAGGGAATTTGCCTCCCACAAACCACCTCTACAGGGCATCTTACAGGGACTGCTCTAGATGGGAGCACTCCTAAAAAGAGCAAAGAACAATACACCCAACAAATGAAGAAGGGAAGAGGAGGAATAAGAAGGGAAAGAAATAAAGAATCATCAGACTGTGTTTATAATAGCTCAATAAGTGAGTTAAGTTCGACAGTAAGATAGTAAAGAAGCTAACCTGGAACCTTTGGCAACCACAAACTTAAAGCCTGCAATGGCAATAAGTTCACACCTTTCAATAATCACCCTAAATGTAAATGGACTGAATGCACTAATCAAAAGACACAGAGTAATAGAATGGATAAAAAAGCAAGATCCATCCATATGCTGCCTACAAGAGACTCACCTCAAACCCAAAGACATGCACAGACTTAAAGTCAAGGGATGGAAAAAGATATTTCATGAAAACAACAGAGAGAAGAAAGCAGGTGTTGCAATTCTGGTATCAGACAAAACAGACTTCAAAATAAAGAAAGTAACAAAAGACAAAGAAGGACATTACATAATGATAAAGGGCTCAGTCCAACAAGAGGATATAACCATTATAAATATATATGCACCTAATACAGGAGCACCAATATACCTGAAACAAATACTAACAGAACTAAAGGAGGAAATAGAATGCAATGCATTCATTCTAGGAGACTTCAACACACCACTCACTCCAAAGGACAGATCCACCAGACAGAAAATAAGTAAGGACACAGAGGCACTGAACAACTCACTAGAACAGATGGACCTAATAGACATCTACAGAACTCTACATCCAAAAGCAACAGGATACACATTCTTCTCAAGTGCACATGGAACATTCTCTAGAATAGACCACATACTAGGACACAAAAAGAGCTTCAGTAAATTCCAAAAGATTGAAACCCTACCAACCAACTTTTCAGACCACAAAGGCATTAAACTAGAAATAAACTGTTCAAAGAAAGCAAAAAGGCTCACAAACACATGGAGGCTAAACAACACGCTCCTAAATAATCAATGGATCAATGACCAAATCAAAATGGAGATCCAGCAATATATGGAAACAAACAACAACAACAACACTGAGCCCCAACTTCTGTGGGACACAGCAAAAGCAGTCTTAAGAGGAAAGTATATAGCAATCCAGGCATATTTAAAGAAGGAAGAACAATCCCAAATGAATGGTCTAATGTCACAATTATCGAAATTGAAAAAAGAATAACAAATGAGGCCTAAGGTCAGCAGAAGGAGGGACATAATAAAGATCAGAGAAGAAATAAATAAAATTGAGAAGAATAAAACAATAGCAAAAATCAATGAAACCAAGAGCTGGTTCTTTGAGGAAATAAACAAAATAGATAAGCCTCTAGCCAGACTTATTAAGAGGAAAAGAGAGTCAACACACATCAACAGAATCAGAAACGAGAAAGGAAAAATCATGGCAGACCCACAGAAATACAAAGAATAATTAGAGAGTACTATGAAAACCTATATGCTAACAAGCTGGGAAACCTAGGAGAAATGGAAAACTTCCTAGAAAAATACAACCTTCCAAGACTGGCCCAGAAAGAAACAGAAACTCTAAACAGACCAATTACAAGCAATGAAATTGAAGCAGTAATCAAAAAACTACCCAAGAACAAAACCCCCGGGCCAGATGGATTTACCTCGGAATTTTATCAGACATACAGAAAAGACTTAATACCCATTCTCCTTAAAGTTTTCCAAAACGTAGAAGAGGATGGAATACTCCCAAACTCATTCTATGAAGCCAACATCACCCTAATACCAAAACCAGGCAAAGACCCCACCAAAAAAGAAAACTACAGACCAATATCCCTGATGAACATAGATGCAAAAATACTCCAAAAAATATTAGCAAACCGAATTCAAAAATACATCAAAAGGATCGTACACCATGACCAAGTGGGATTCATCCCAGGGATGCAAGGATGGTACAACATTCAAAAATCCATCAACATCATCCACCACATCAACAAAAAGAAAGACAAAATCCACATGATCATCTCCATAGATGCTGAAAAAGCATTCGATAAAATTCAACATCCATTCATTATAAAAACTCTCAACAAAATGGGTATAGAGGGCAAGTACCTCAACATAATAAAGGCCATATATGATAAACCCACAGCCAACATCATACTGAACAGTGAGAAGCTGAAAGCTTTTCCTCTGCGATCGGGAACGAGACAGGGATGCCCACTCTCCCCACTGTTATTCAACATAGTACTGGAGGTCCTAGCCACGGCAATTAGACAAAACAAAGAAATACAAGGAATCCCAATTGGTAAAGAAGAAGTTAAACTGTCACTATTTGCAGATGACATGTTATTGTACATAAAAAACCCTAAAGACTCCACTCCAAAACTACTAGAGCTAATATCAGTATTCAGCAAAGTTGCAGGATACAAAATTAACACACAGAAACCTGTGGCTTTCCTATACTAACAATAAACTAATAGAAAGAGAAATCAGGAAGACAATTCCATTCACGATAGCATCAAAAAGAATAAAATACCTAGGAATAAACCTAACCAAGGAAGTCAAAGACCTATACCCTGAAAACTATAAGATACTCTTAAGAGAAATTAAAGAGGTCACTAACAAATGGAAACTCATCCCATGCTTCCGGCTAGGAAGAATTAATATCGTCAAAATGGCCATCCTGCCCAAAGCAATATACAGATTTGATGCAATCCCTATAAAACTACGAACAACATTCTTCAATGAACTGGAACAAATAGTTCAAAAATTCATATGGAAACACCAAAGACACCAAATAGCTAAAGCAATCCTGAGAAGGAAGAATAAAGTGGGGGGGATTTCACTCCCCAACTTCAAGCTCTAATACAAAGCCACAGTAGTCAAGACAATTTGGTACCAGCACAAGAACAGACCCACAGACCAATGGAACAGAATAGAGACTACAAACATTAACCCAAAAATATATGGTCAACTAATATTCGATAAAGGGGCCATGGACATACAAACGGGAAATGACAGTCTCTTCAACAGATGGTGCTGGCAAAACTGGACAGCTACATGTAAGAGAATGAAACTGAATCACTGTCTAACCCCATACACAAAAGTATATTCAAAATGGATCAAAGACTTGAATCTAAGTCATGAAACCATAAAACTCTCAGAGAAAAACATAGGCAAAGATCTCTTAGACATAAACATGAGAGACCTCTTCTTGAACATATCTCCCCAGGCAAGGGAAACAAATGCAAAAATGAACAAATGGGACTATATCAAGCTGAAAAGCTTCTGTACAGCAAAGGACACCATCAATAGAATAAAAAGGTATCCTACAGTATGGG
This sequence comes from Manis pentadactyla, assembly GCF_030020395.1. Classification (NCBI taxonomy): domain Eukaryota; kingdom Metazoa; phylum Chordata; class Mammalia; order Pholidota; family Manidae; genus Manis; species Manis pentadactyla. The sequence goes on from NC_080020.1 coordinate 63,121,684, forward strand.
AGAATATATTCGTAAATGACAGATCCGATAAAGGGTTGACATCCAAAATATATAAAGAGCTCACACACCTCAACAAACAAAAAGCAAATAATCCAATTAAAAAATGTTAGAGGAGCTGAATAGACAGTTCTCTAAAGAAGAAATTCAGATGGTCAACAGACACAGGAAAAGATGCTCCACATCGCTTGTCATCAGAGAAATGCAAATTAAAACCACAATGAGATATCATCTCACACCAGTAAGGATGGCTACCATCCAAAAGACAAACAACAACAAATGTTGACAAGGTTGTGGAGAAAGGGGAACCCTCCTACACTGCTGGTGGGAATGTAAATTAGTTCAACCATTGTGGAAAGCAATATGGAGGTTCCTCAAAATGCTCAAAATAGAAATACCATTTGACCCAGGAATTCCACTTCTAGGAATTTACCCCAAGAATGCAGCACTCCATTTTGAAAAAGACAGATGCACCCCTATGTTTATCGCTGCACTATTTACAATAGTCAAGATATGGAAGCAACCTAAATGTCCATCAGTAGATGAATGGATAAAGAAGATGTGGTACATATACACAATGGAATACTACTCAGCCATAAGAAAAAAACAAATCCTACCATTCACAACAACATGGATGGAGCTAGAGGGTATTATGCTCAGTGAAATAAGCCAGGTGGAGAAAGACAAGTACCAAATGATTTCACTCATATGTGGAGTATAAGAATAAAAGAAAACTGAAGGAACACAACAGCAGCAGAAGCACAGAACCCAAGAATGGACTAACAGTTACCAAAGGGAAAGGGACTGGGGAGGATGGGTGGGAAGGGAGGGATAAGGGTGGGAAAAAAAGAAAGGGGGCATTACGATTAACATGTATAGTGTTGGGGGGCACGGGGAGGGCTGTGCAACACAGAGAAGACAAGTAGTGATTTTACAGCATCTTACTATGTTGATGGACAGTGACTGTGGATGGGGATGTGGGGGGGACTTGGTGAAGGGGGGAGCCTAGTAAACATAATGTCCTTCATGTAACTGTAGATTAATGATACCAAAAAAATTTTTTTTTTAAAGTATATTCTCTGTCATGGGGAAGGCAGTATAACACAGAGAAGAGAAGTAGTGACTCTATAAGCATACTACTATGTTAATAGACTGTGACTGCAATGGGGTGTAGGAGGGGAACTTGATAGTATGGGTGAATTTAATAACCATAGTGTTGCTCATGTGAAACCTTCATAAGATTGTATATCAATGATACCTTAAAAAAATTATATTTATGAAAAAAAAAACCTGTCAAATGGACAATAAACATGATCTTTTTCCCTAAGAATAAAAGGCAACACTGAGTTAATTCCAATTTCTTTAGAAAATCTTATTGACTCTATCTGCCTTAAGTGTTTAAGCAGCCACATTGATTATACAATTGCTTAAAGATTTAGGAGGAATTCCCTAGTGAGGGAAAAACCACATACACATAGATTTGTAGACAAGCAGTTAACTCATGACTCAAAACTTGTAAGCGAATGTTAATAATGTTCTCTCCTCACAATAGTTCTTAGTTTTATCCTGGCTTGCATCCAGTATGGGGCAGAAGCAGCCTACTGTTAAAACTGACATAGTTTAAGTAAACATTTTTATCAATATGACTGATCACTAACAAAAGTGATGATAGTAGTCTTTTGGCTCTGACTCATGAAGTAAGAAGATATAACACTTAGCCCCCAGCTGATGAATACAGCTAACCTAAAAAAAACAAGGCAAGTCACAAAAAAAGATGGGAGATATGCACTAAAAAGATACAGGAATGTAGCAGAAATGTGTCATGTCTTAAATCATGTCCATTGAATCCCAGAAATTGGCTTTAATCTAATGCTCCCCTTTTCTTCAAATTTCAAGGCCCAGTATTCCTGGGCTCCTTCCTTTCAAATTACTACTTTCGGCTTTGGGTTTACACTGCATGTCCTCAGCTGGTGGCTCAACATTCATTTTTACATGAACAGTGAGGTGCAAACTGATCCAGGACCTAAATAACTGGCCAAAACTAGTCCTCTCTCTCCCCAGGAAAATACCATCAGAAGCTAAACAAAAGTCAACACCTGAATGAGAAGCCAAAAGAGTCACTACTATAAATTTCAAGTGCTTCTCTCTGGAAGATTCATGCCAGAAGATGATCATTAAAAAACCCCAGAAAAGATCCACGCACTGCTACAGCTGTAGATGCACTCATCCCACCAGTTCCTGGACTTGCCATGGGAATGAAGAAGGAGATATCTAAGCTGGCCTGTGCATACAGTAAAACAACAAATTTGACTGGATCTACACTGTTGGAAGTCAACCAAGAATTAAGAGAAGTGCAAATTGTAGCGCTCCAAAATCTTACAACTACAGACTATTTACTGTTAAAAGAACATAAGGGATGTGAACATTCCCCAGGAATGGGTTGTTTTAATTTGTCTGATTTCTCTCAGACTGTTCAAGTTCAGTTGGACAATATCCACCATATCATAGATAAGTTTTCACAAATGCCTAAGGTGCCTAACTGGTTTTCTTGGTTTCACTGGAGATGGCTGGTAATTACAGGTATGCTTTGGTTATGTAACTATACTCCTAATGTGTGTGTGCAATTTAAGTAGTAGCTTAAAACCTATACATGCTGAAGTTACTCTACAAGAAGATATGTCAAAGAAATAATCAATCTTCCCATGTTTTCTTCTGCCTGCTACTTCTATAGCTTTTCTTCTTCCTTCCTAATTACAACCCTTAAATAGAATTCGTGCCTCATATCAAATTTACAGAGTATCATAATTCTTCCAAGTGGTAAAGATACCTCAAGACAAATGCAGGAAATAGAAGCCACAGGGCATAAATCTGCAAAAAAGTAAAAAGCTAACCTTTTCAAGCAATATTGGCCTCTCTCTCACTTACCAACTTTACATTTCCCTGTATGGCCCAGGAAGATGACTGGTTAGCCAGAGACGGGTAAGATTCCTCAAGGGAGGAACAACCTAAGACAGGCACAGTCACAGGGGGGTCATCAGGTGAGAAATTGGGGATCAACAGAGGTGAGGCTTAGAACCTCACTCCCCCCCGTTCTGAGAGAAATCTTCTGCATACGTGGATGTTTTATGGCCCTTGTCTAGCTTGGATTAACACATAGTCTACAGGCACACACCTGATCATCTACATTTGCTCTCTTACAACACTAAACTATGTTTTCTACCTTTATCTTGTATCTACCTACCACTTCAGCATTTTATTAAAAATAATAATAATAAAGAGAGAAATGTGGTATCCACATATAAATCAAGGATAAAAATCAAATGAGTATTCATATTTGAATTGACTGTTTACAGTTCATAATGCATGAGCAAAACCGAAAGTTTCTGTGATGACTGCCCTTGTACTGTTCACCATCTAACTTATTCACTATGTAAGAATTTGTTCTCCATGTAAGAACTTGTTCGTTATGCCTCAGAAGATTGGAGACTGACAAAAATTAGGCTTGGGGTGGATTAATGATTGTGCATTGAGCATTGACTCCCCTATACAGAATTTTATTGTTGTTAACAACCATTTGATCAATAAATATGAGAGATGCCCTCACAAACAACAACAACAAAAAAAAAGTACACACTTCCAATTGTAAAATAAATAAGTAACCTGGATGTAATGTATAGCATAAGGAATATAGTCAAGATATTGTAACAGCTTGGTAGGGTGATAGCTGGAACCTAGAATTATGTATATAAATGTTCTACCACTGTGTTGTACACCTGAAACTAATGTAATGTAATACTGTGTGTCAACTACCCTTCAATAAAAAATAATTATCTACAAAAATATAAAAAATAAATAAATAAATAAACAAGAAGGAATCTATTGGATTGAAATAGCAGGTGTCAGTACAAACTTACGGTTTTTTTAGCTTTAGATATGAGACAGAAATGCATGTGTGGGCTGATATACATACATACACATATATTTACATAAATATACCTGTATTTCCTGCTGGGGAGGGCCTAGGAGCACTGAAACTCTAGAAGCCATAAACATACCCAGCACCCACATCTTAGTTTCCAAATACCCTTCAAAAGTCAAAGGAAACCAGGGAGAAATGGCTCATTTCAGTACTGGGGTGGAAGAACATCTTTGGTATAGCAAATACATGGAAATACAGGAAGAGGGGGCCTGTCATATAGGACACAGGAGCCAACCTGAAATAGCTCCCGAAGACTCAGGCCGGAATAATTTGAGCAACAAAATATGTAGTGATTGCATTAGATTGTAACCCTTAGAATAAAATATCCTTAAGGCCACACTGATAGAAGTAAATAATTGAATGAATGAATATATAAATTAAACACATAAATGAGAAGGGTAGCAGCTCTTCCTTACAGAAGAATTGCAATTATTCATGAAGAAGAAGTGAGGAAATCGCTATACAGCAACAGTATAGTAATGTTTGTGGCTGGTAAGATCAGGAATGGATGCTAAAGTTAGGGGGTGAAAGTTCATTTAGAAAAAAGTATTTGCCCAGTCACAAAGTATCTCCTCATGAGATATTTATTAATTCCGAAAGGATAAACAGTAACCAAGCAGCTGACAAACCTGGCTGATGCTACTTTGATCCAGGGATGAAGATTAATATTAATGAGACATGTTATCACTTTGTATAATGTTATGTCTGGGAATGCTACACTGAGAAGTAAACAGCATAACTTCTGCAGTATTTTGCAAAAAAATGTGTAACTTCAATCAAATCGTAAGAAAATATCGGGCCGACCCAAATGGAGGAACATTCTATAAAATCAGTGACCGGTACTCTTCAAAGGCCCAAGATCAGGAGAGAATGAGAAACTGCACAGACTGCAGCAGCTATGGCAGCTAAGAAGTGAAAAGTCCCAGACTAGAAAAAGGATATTGCTTGAAACTGGTGAATCTGAGGTCTGATGTTTGGTTAATGGTGTTGTGTCAATGTTACATTCCTGGCTTTGATTTTGCCCTACAGTCATGTAAGATACTAAACTCAGAGGAGACTCAGTGAAGCGGGTTTGGGAACTCTGTACCACTTTTGCAATTTTTCTGGAATGTGAATCATTTCCCAAAAGTTTAGAAGCTGTTTATTAAATGATTTGTGGATGAAATAAAACGAGGTCTGTAGTCTGCTCTGAAAAAAAAAAAAAAAATTCAAGTGCTTCAACATATTTCAGATCACTGAAATAATTTATTAAATGTGCAAAAGGAAAACTGGTGTTAAGGAATAAAGAAAAATTGAAACCAAAACTGTACTCAGATCTTCATAATAGCAGTATTCACAATAGCCAAAAAGTAGAAGCCACCCAAATACTCTTCAACAGATGAATGAATAAACAAATAATAGTATATACATGCAATGGAATATTATTCAGTCATTAAAAATAATGAGGTACTGATACATGTTACAATACAGATGAATCTTGAAAACACCATGATAAATGAAAAAAACTGGACTCAAAATGTCATATATTATATGATTTCATTTATATAAAATATCCAGAATAAGTAAATCAATAGAGACAGAACATGGATTGGTGCTAGGGGCTGAGAGGAAGGAAATAGAGAATGAATGGTAAATAGGAATGAGGTTTCATCTGGGGTGATGAAATTGTTTTGAACTAGGCACAGAGGGTAGTTGCACAACATTATGAAAGTATTAACTGAAACTGAACTTCACACTTTAAAAGGAATAATTTTTTGTTATGCAAATTTCACCTAATTAAAAAAACACTTGTAGCCATTTCTGCTTTCTGAAGCCAGTGAAATCATTCAAAATGAAAAACTGAGTATAAGTCCTCTTGCCTTACACCTACAGAGAGATAATGGAGGAAGAAAAGAAAAAAAGAAATTTAAAGTCTCTGCAAGTTCTTTAGTGTGACGAAACAACAAATCATTCTGAAGTATAATCGGACATGGAGGAAGCTGAGAAGCAGGTACAGCAGTGATCTACCAGGTTGTAACAATCAGAGGAAGATTTTGATTGGAAAGTGAAAATAGTCTATAGGTAAGAGGTCAGAGACCATGGGCAAAGGAGGCCAATGAGAAGCCTGATGTCAAGATGACTAAATAACATTTAACATCCAAATGCAATGTATAAAGACAATGCAGTTTGGCTGAGGAAAAGTAAAAGTTACTGAATAGCTGCACTGAGCACAAAGCAGAGTAAAGAGATTGGACACTGGAACTGAGATCCAACAGGAATAAGAGTTTAAAGCCAGAGTGATCAAAAATTCATAAATCACTTAAGAATTCACAAAAATATAGCTATGGCACTGGCTCTTCTCCAGAATATATGGTAAAAATCTGAGGGAAATTTTATCTATAGGGCCAGGGAATGGGATTCTTAGCCAGCATCTGGGTTATAATTCATTAACTACTATGCACATCAGGTTTATGTAGGTAATCTTGTCTATTAATTATAGCTCTCTAATTAAACATTTTAAGGGCTATGAAACATTTACTGCATGTCATTTTCTAAGTACTAATGAGAAGTCTCAAACTGAACTCTGATATGCTTAATAATCTTAAACCAAGAATGACACTATGATAAAAATATGGAAAACTGTTATTCCCTTTCATGTGGGTTTTTCAAAGTGTGGCCTATTAAGGCAATGCATGTGAAATATCCAAGATTTTCCATAAATTACATATTTTTAAGTCACACTTCAGACCTATTAAATCAAAATCTCACAGGTGGGGCCTAAAGACCCACATTTTAATACCTTTTCCAGATAATTCTAATATACACTAAAGTTTGAGGACCACCACTTCAGCTTTGTGATCTCCAAAGTAGTGAGTATGTCCTGGGTGTTAATAATAATCTACTGGGATTTGAACTTCTCAATTACATTTTATCTAAAGATAAAAATAAGATGTAAAAACAATGGGCCAATGAAGAAATCGAAGAGGAAATTTTAAAAACACCTTGAGAAAAATGAAATGGAAATACAACTTTACATAATATGTGGGACACAGCAAAATGAATTCTAACAGGGAAGGTCATAGCAATACAGACCTACCTCAAGAAACAAGAAAAATCCCAAATTATCTATCTAAATTTATACCTAAAGAAACTAGAAGAAATAAAAACAAAGCCCAAAGATATCATGAGGGATGAAATAATAAAGATCAGAGAGAAAATAACTGAAATAGAGACTAAAAGAACAATAGAAAAAAAATCAATAAAAGCAAAAGCTGGTTCTTTGAAAATATAAACAAAAGTGACAAACCTTTAGCAAGATCATTAAGAAAAAAAGATAAAGGACTCAAATAAATACAATCAGAAATGCAAGAGAAATGACAGCTGACACCATTGACATAAAATATCAAAGGGAACTACTAAAATTACATACCAACAAATTAGAAAACCTGAAATAGACAAATTCCTAAAAACACATTCCAAGACTGAATCACAAAGAAATACAAAATCTGAATAAATAGATTATAAATAATGAAACTGATTCAATAATTTTAAAATGCCCAAAAAAGTACAGGACAAGACAGCTTCACAGATGAATTCCACCAAATATTTAAAGAATTAGTGTTCTCCTACTTAAAATTATTCTAAAAAATTGAAGAAAAATGAATGCATTCCAATTCATTGTACAAAGCCAGCATTATACCAGCACTGATACCAAAATCAAAGACTTTGCAAAAAAGAGAATTTCAGGCCTATATGCCTGAAAAACATGATATAAAAATCCTCAACAAAATATTAGCAAACCAAACTCAATAATACATTAAAAGGATCACAGACCGTAATCAAGTGGAATTTATTTCAGGGATCCAAGAATGGTTCCCCATCCACAAATCAATCAGCATGACACAATACATTAACAAAAGTAAGGATAAAAATCATATGATCATCTCAATAGATGCAGAAAAATATTTGACAAAATTCAACATCCATTCACTATAAAACTCTCAACAAAGTGGGTATAGAGGGAATATACCTCAACATAATAAAGGCCATATGTGACAAACCCATAGCTAACATCATATTCAACAGGGAAAGCTGATAGCTTCTCTAAGATCAAGAACAAGACAAGAATGCTCACTCTGACTACTTTTATTCAACATAGTACTGGAGGTCCTACATACAGAAATTAAGCAAGACAAAGAAAAAAAGCCACCCTAGTGGAAAACAGGAAGTAAAATTGTCACTATATGCAGATACTATATATTGAAAGACTCCCCCAGGAAAATGCTAGAATAAATTAATTCAGTGAAGTCACAGGATATAAAATTAACATAAGAAATCAGTTGTGTTTCTGTACACCAATAACAATATATCAAAAGAGAAATTAAGAAAATAATTCCACATGCAAGTACATCAAAAAAGAATACCTAGGAATAAATTTAATCAAGGAGCTGACAGACCTATATTCTGAAAACTACAAGACAATAATGAAAGAAATTGAAAATGACAAAAAAAAAAAAAAAAGGAAAGATACATCATGTTCATGGATAGGAGGAATTACTATTGTTAAAAATGGCCACACTACCCAAAGCAATCTATAGATTCATTGCAGTCCCTCTTACAATTCCAAAGACATGTTTCACAGAATTAGAAAAAATAATCCTAAAATTTATATGGACCCACAAAAGATGCTGAATAGTCAGAGCAATACTGAGAAAGAAGAATGAAGCTGGAGGCATCAAACTCCCTGATTTCAACCAAAGTTATAGTAATCAAAACAATATGGTACTGGCATAAAAATGGACAAGTCAATCAATGTAACAGAATAAAGAGCCTAGAAATAAACCCATAATTATACAATCAACTAATCTATGACAAAGAATGCAGTAATATACAATGGAAAAAGACAATCTCTTCATTAAATGGAGTTGGGAAAACTGGAAAGCTACAGGCAAAAGGATAAAACTAGATAACTATCTTGGACCATATTCGAAAATGAAACCAAAGTGCATTAAAAACTTGAATATAAGATCTAAAATTATAAATCTCCTAGAAGAAAACAGGCAGTAAAATCTTTGACATAGGTCTCAGCAGTATTTCTTTGGCCAGTTCTCTCAAGGAAGGACAACAAAAGCTAAAATAAACAAATGAGATTATATCAAACTAAAAAGCTTTTGCATAGCAAAGGAAACCCATCAACAAAAGGGAAAGGCAACTTACTGCATGGAATAATATATTTTCAAAGCATTCATCTGATAAGGGGTTAATACCTAAAATATATTTTAAAAACTTATACAACTTCATATTTTTAAAAACTCTACTAAAAAATGGAGAATTTTCCAAAGAAGACATACTGATGGCCAAGAGGCACATGAATAGATGCTCATCACTAATAATCAGAGAATTGCAAATCAAAACTACAATGAGATATCATCTAACACCTGTTAGATTGGTTATTATAAAAAAACATAAAATAACAAATATTGGCAAGGATGTGGAGAAAAGAAAACCCTTGTACACTGTTGGTGGAAATGTAAATTTGTGCAACCACTATGGAATCAGTATGGAGGTTCTTCAAAAAACCAAAAAAAGAAATACCATACAACTCAGTGATTCCATTTCTGGATATTTACCTGAAGAAAACAAAAACAGTAATTTGAAGAGATATATACACCCCTATGTTCATTGCAACATTATTTACAGTAGCCAAGAAATCAAAGCAACCTAAGTGTCCATCAGAAGATGAATGGATAAAGAAAATATGGTACACACACACACATGCACACACATATACAATGATATATATGATGGAATATTACTCAGCCACAAAAAAATGAAATGTTGCCCTTTGCAACATGGATAGACCTAGAAGGTATTACGCTAACTGAAATAAATCAGACAGAAAGACAAATACCATAGGATTTCACTTATACATGGAATCTAAAAAATAGAACAAATGAACAAACAAAACAAAACAGAAACAGACTCAGAAATACAGGAAGCAAACTGTTAGTTACCAGAATGGGAAAGAGTTGAGGATGGGAGAAATAGATGAAGGGGATTAAGAGGTATAAATGTCCAGTTATAAAATAATTCATGGAGATATAAAGTACAACATAGAGAATTTAGTCAATAATATTTGAACAACTCTGTACGGTGACAGATGGTAGCTACACTTAGCATGGAGAACATTTCATAATTATAAAAATGTTGAATCACTGTTGTGTACACTTGAAACTAATAGGATATTTTATGTCAATTATACTTTAAAATAAGTGAATAAATAAATATAAAAATAAGAAAGAAACTTTTGCTCATAGTTAATATATGAGTTGGTCCAAGAACCCTGTTGTGAAGTAACCATCAGGAAGAATAAATTCCACATCAGAAAGGGTTTGAAGATCTCACCCTCCCACATTCGTTGACTGTCATCCTTTGTGGATGATTGCAGTTACTTATTTTGGGTGGTCTTCCACTTGTGGCATTCATAAAAACAAGAATATTAAATAGAACCTTTCTAATACCCTAAAATGGTATGAAAAATAACCAGAAAATTCTTTTCTACCACGACAGGTTCACTGGTTGGTCAAACCAAGTATGTAAGAAGATCTGGCAACTTAAATAGAAGTTAAGCACTGTTCTTATATGTAAAAAAAAAAAAAAAAGTTTCAAAATTGTCCACCTTTGCTGAAAAGGGCCTTCATTAATCTGAATCTAGCAAACATTTTTGACAAAGTAAACATATTTAGAAAGTCCTTTAATGATAAAGGTGATGTTTTAACAATAGTTGCGAGATCAACTTGTTTTCAAAGTAAAATGGAAAACTTTGAAAATGAATGCTGAGGAACATTTCCATGCTTAAGTGATTTTCTTGCTAAAAATGATTAATATGAATATCACATATTTTGAAATAATTTTATCATGTTTTGAAATTTTGAAAATAAAAAGGCTGAGAAGATTCCATAATTATATTATTTTAATATAGAATATCTTTTAATTGGCATGTGAGAAAAAATGTATTCATATCAAGAAACATGGAAATTTAGCAATTTTGTAATTTAAAAACTTGCAAAATTTTTTCATGAATTCCATGATTATTAAAACCAGCCAATGACACATTTTTTTATATTTCAATTTATCTTTGTGAGGTATCTTATTAACTGTGACATCTTTGAAATACAAGTATGAAAATAAACTGAACAGAATTAAATCTTCAAATAACTGGGTCACAAAGTGTTAAACCAAGGTTTTCAAAAAGAATGAAACATATTCAATTATATTAATAATCATACTAGTATTTTAAGAAAAAACAAAATTTTTTAAAATATTTAAGTATTATTCATTTCATTTGTGTTTATATTTCCATTTGCAATATTGTTTACAATGTATATTAGCACATTATAAAGTTTTAAAACAAAAGTCATATAATTTGAGAAAGTGTATTTTTAACTGTTTTACTGATAAGAGTTACAATTTGGAAAATGCAGAAATGATTGCTTCAGATGGTGATATTTAGTTGGCATAGCTATTTTTTTATGTTTCTTGTTATTTTTATTTATGTTTCTTGTTAAATTAAAATTGTTAGAGAAGGAGCAAACACTCCCTTTTCAAAGCGAAGTCATCTTATTTACGTTTAAGTGACTTGATGAAGTTTATCTGAGTGAGACTTCATTGTGACCATGTTAAACATGCATAGTATCCTATGTTTGCAGTTTGGCTTTCTCACACCAAACTCCATGGCTGAGGAACCTGGTCCCACAAAACACTGACTTGCCTACTTCTGTTCTGCAGAGATAACAGTTTATCAGTGCTGTGATAATCATATCTGTGTGAAATTCCTTTTCAAATCTACTGCTTCCAACAGTTTCAGGGAAGAAAAAAATCCATAAGCTGTCCAAAAAGCTTTTGATTTAGATCAAAGTCTCAAGAACTGTTGAGCCCAATTTAAGTTTTTGTAGCAACGTATTTTCAAGCATCCAAGCTACCCTTTGCTAAAAATGTTTTCACTTTGTTTTTCCCCAAACACCAATGTACATTTATTGCTATCTCCTTTATGAGTCCTAAACTTTATCTCACTTACAGGTTTTTCTTTTTTCTAGAGGAGTGCAGTCCTCAGGAAAAGTCTCCCTACCTGTGTGTCTAATATGTAAGAGTTTAATCAGAACAACAGGTGTGAACAAGTATTACTTAATTGGAAAAAATTCACTTAATTGGAAAAAATAGGCACAGGAGCCTATTTATTCCTTTGCATTGGTGCGAGTGGGGTAGATTACAGACCACCTGTAGTTTGTGTAGACTTGAGCCTCAGGTGTTTTCTAGTGCCTATAGAAGAATTTGATAGAATGAATACAGATTTGGGATTCACAAAATGGGTGTTCGTTGATTCAAATTCTGTCCTTGGCACATTTAGCTATAACTTTCTTCTCTGGTTCTTTATATATAAAGGAGGGTTTAAAAAATTACAACTTACATAGTTAATGAAAGCATTACATGAAATAGGCTATAATAAGTGTCTTCTGCAGAGAAAGGATCAGCAGGACACTGGTATCGCATTTAACTGCCCTATCCTTTTCACTATCCTCTAGCTCCCCTTGAGGCATTTCTTTTTCAATAAGTAATAACTCATCCCTCCCACTTCATCCAGTTTCAGCATCCCTGGCAATATTATTAGTAAAATCTGAATACCCTCTGATCTTCTACTTGCTTCATTTGTTGTTAGTTTGGTTTGTATAATGAGGACAATAGTTTTAAATATATTAAACCAATGTGTGGTTCTGGACCCCATAAGTCATATCCTCCTACACTGCTCAGCCATTAGGTATCAGCCTGGAGGTTTAATGCATCAGGAAAGAGAGGTGGATTCAAAGATGGTCATGGGACAAAAAGTAACAGTTTACGTCCTAAGGAAACTCCCATTCAACAAAACAAAGAAGGAGATTGCCAGAGATAAGCTGAAAGGGGCAGGAGGTGTCAAGAGCAGAGCAAAAACATAGGATGACAGGCTCCTTATTATTCACCCAGTTTATTAGCACAAGGCAATGACATCAAAACATGATAGAGGGTAGAGTTGAAATTAAACAGGCTTTTGCCACACTTGCCAATAGAGGATCTAAAGGAAAATTATCTATTGACCACAATAGTATAAAACTAGAAATCAATTACTAGAAATCAAGAATAAAATTTGAAAAAATACAAATGCATGGAGGCTAAGCATTTTACTAAACAGCCAATAAGTCAATAAAGAAATCAAAGAGGAAACCAAAAAATACCTAATGAAAAATAGAAAACAATGTCTCAAAATCTTTGGGATGAAGCAAAAGCAGTTCTAAGAAGGAAGTTTATATTGATACAGTCCTACCTTAAAAATGAGAAATATCTCAAACAAACAACATAACCCTATACCTAATGGAACTAGAATAAGCCCAAAGTTAGTAGAAGGAAGAAAATAAAGATCAGGGCAAAAATAAATGGAATAGAGACTAAAAAAAAAAACATGAATAAAATTAAAATATAAACAAAAGTGATATACCTGTAGCCAACTTCATCAAGGAAATAAGAGATAGGGCTCAAATAAAAACAAAAATGAATGGGAAGTGGGAACCACCACCACAGAAGTGCAAAGGATTATAAGAGATTACTGCAAAAACTTATATGCCAACAAATTGGGCAACCTAGAAAAAAACTGACAAATTTCCAGAAGCATACAATATTTCAAGACTGAATCAGGAGGAAACAGAAAATCTGAATAGACTGATATACTAGTATTGAAATTGAATTGGTAATCAAAATATAACCAACCATAAAGGAGTCTATGACCAGATGGCTTCACAGGTAAATTCTACCAAACATTTAAAGAAGAGTTAATGCCTATGCTTCTCAAATTATTCCAAAAAAACTGAAAACAAGGAAAGCTTCAACATTCATTCTAGTAGTCCATCATTACCTTGATACATAAATCAGACACTACAAAAAAAGAAAGTTATAGACACATCCCTGATGAATAAATCCTCAACAAAATATTAGCGAACCAAATTTTAAAATACATTAAAAGGATCATTTGACAAAATTCAATATGCCTTCATGATAAAAACTCTCAACAAAGTGGTTATACAAGAACATACCTCAACATAATAAAGGTTATATATGACAAATCCACTTTTAACATCATATTCGATAGTGAAAGAAAAAAGCTTTTCCTCCAAGATAAGGAATAAGACAAGGGTGTCCACTCTCATCACATTTATTCACAATAGTACTAGAAATCTAGTCACAGCAATAACACAAGAAAAGGAAATAAAAGACATCCAAATAGAAAGGAAGAATTAAAATTGTTACTATTTGCAGATAACATTATACTATATATAAAAACTCTAAAGATTCCACAAAAACACATTAGAACTAATAAGTGAATTCAGCAAAGCAGAAGGATATAGAAACCTGTTGCATTTCTATGTACAAATAATAAGCTATCAGAAAGAGAAATTAAGGAAATAATCTCATCTACAGTCACATGCAGAAGAATAAAATCACAAGGAATAAATTTAATCAAGGAGCTAAAAGATCTATACTTTGAAAACTCTGAAAAGTAATAAAATGATGAAAGAAATTGAAGATGACAAAAACAAATGGAAAGATACACTCTGCTCATGGATAGGAAGAATAACATTATTAAAATGGCCATCCTACCCAAAGTAATATACATACTCAATGCAATCCCTCTCACAATTTCAATGGCATTTTTCACAGAACTAGAACAGATCATCCTTAAATTTATATGGAACCCTAAAAGACCCCAAATAGCTAAAGCAATCTTGAGAAAGAAGAACAATGCTGGAAGTATCACAATCCCAGATTTCAAACTATACTACAAGCTACAGTAATCAAAACTGTATGATACCAACACAAAAATAGACACATGGATCAATGAACAGGATAAAGAACCCAGAAATAAACCCATATTTATATTACCAATTAATCTACAACAAAAGAGGCAGCATATACAATGATGAAAAGACAGTCTTTTCAATAAACAGTGCTGGGAAAACTGAACAGCTCCATGGAAAAGAATGAAACTGTATCACTTTCTTACACCATGCACAAAAATATACTCAGAATTAATTAAAGAACTAAATATCAGACCTGAAACCATAAAACTCCTAAAAGAAAACAGGAAGGTGGTAAACTCTTGGGCTTTGGACTTAGCAATTTTTCTGGATATATCTCCCTATGTTAAGGAAATAAAACCAAAAATAAACAAGTGAGACCACATCAAATTAAAAAGCTTCTTTACAATGAAGAAATCATCAACAAAATGAAAAGACAACCTACTGAATGGGAGAAGATATTTGCAAATTATATACCCAAGGTTTTAATATCCCAAATATATAAAGAACTCATACAACTCAAGACTAAAAACCCACAAATAAATTAAAAAATCAGTTGATGAAACAAATGGATATTTTCCCAAACACAGAAATGACCAACAGATAGACAAAAGATGCTCAACAGCACTAACCATCAGGGAAATTCAAGTCAAAAACCTAATATCACCTCACAGCTGTTAGAAAGGCTAGTGTCAAAAACACAAGAAATGGTGTTGGTAAGGATGTGGAGAAAAGTGAACCCTGTGCACTGTTCATGGGTATGTAAAATAATGAAGCCATTAATGGGAGATAGTATGAAGTTTCCTCAAAAAATTAAAAATAGAAATAACAGACAGCCCATAAATTTTACCTCAGGTATTTACTGAAATATGTTATTTATTTACTGAAAGAAATGAAAGCACTAATTTGAAAAGATTGATGCACTTCTGTGTTCATTGCAGCATTATTTACACTAACCAAGGAATGGAAACAACTTAGTATCCATAATAGATAAATGGATAAAACAATGTGGTAAATACATACAGTGTAATATTATTACTCAGCCATAAAAGAATGAAATCTTAACCCTTGTGACAACATGGGTGGACATAGAGTGTATTATGCTGAGTGAAATAAGTCAGACAGAGAAAAACAAATATCATGTGATTTCACTTACTTGTGGAATCTGAAAAACAAAATAATGAACAAACAAACAAAACCCAGAAACATACTCATAAATACAGAGGACAAACTTCTTGTTGCCAGAGAAAAAGAGAGTGGGGAGATAGGTGAAATAGGTGAAGGGGAGATTAAGAAGTACAAACTTCCAGTTATAAAATAAATAAGTCATGGGAATGAAAAGTACAGCATAGGAAATATGGAAAATAATACTGTAATAACTTTCTACAGTGCCAGGTAGTGACTACACTCATCATGGTTTGTCATAATATATAAATGTTGCATCACTATGCTGTACACCCTAAACTAATACAATACTATATGTCAACTATACTTCAATGAAAAATAAAATAAAAAAATAAATAGCATTTTAACTTTAAAAAAAAGGAAGAAAGAAAAGGCCGTGAAAATTAATACACTAATAAGCATGAAATTTTTGGTTGTTATTTTCTACAGCCAGGGACCTTTATATTGTTTGACAAGTAGAATTCCTTTGCAGTTAAGAGTCTTCTGAACTCACTTTATTTCTTTTTTCCGTTGGATTTTTAATTGTCCTTGCTACTAAACTCTTTGGTTACTTGGACTATGGTAGACTATATTCTTCACACTCACCCATATTTGAAGAAAGACTTAAAAAGAACACATTAAAAGGCATAACTAATCCTATGTAAAGATAGTTTCAGTATGGTACCAGTAGCTTAAAATAATAACTTTGGTCATTGAGAAAGATAGAAAACAAAATTTGGCTGAGTAAAACCTACTAAATTCAAAAGTCTCCAGACTTCGTTTACGTAAATTTAGACTATAATGTGAATGATACTACCATGTAGGGCTGTTGATTTGATTTCATGAGATAGTGTATATAATTTATGCAAAGCTCTTACTTTTGCATGTGCATGGCATATAGAAAACCCTCAGAGGTCAATTATCATGGTCCATGAAGTTGTCCACTTTAAAGCACCGCAGCATGTCTGCAAAGCATGACTTGGGGCTATCTGCAGACAGAACAGACTGATTAACCCAGCTTTGGTGCTTCTCCAAGCCCATAACACATTTCACAATAAAAAAAACACTGATACATCCAACAACATGGACTATATGATTTCAAAAGTTCTAGAAAAGGCAAGAAACTAATGAGAGAAGGCAGATTAATGAGGGGCTATGTTTGGGGGAGGGGAATCAATAGCAAAGGGGTAATAGAAAACTATTACTTGATTATGGTATGACTACACAACTGTGTACAGTTACCAAAATTCATCAAACTGTATGCTTAAAATGGTTGAATTTTATGGAATGCAAGCAACACCTTTTAAAAAAGCGTTAGAATTAGAAGTGAAAAAGAAGAAAGGAAGATTATCACAAAATGGAACAGCAGGAGTAAAACAGAATTGTGTGGAGAACATTTGTGCAGAAGAGCATCATAGGATATATTCCATGGGTTATGAAATATATCCAAGAATTGCCACATGCTCTGATGCCAGTGGGCCTAACATAGGGCCATTATGGTGAGGGGTGAGATAATTCAAGGACTTGGAGCATAAGGGATGACATGGCTGAGTCTCAGAAAACCCTGCAGAAACAGCAGGTTCCAAGATGATGCCAGGTCTGCAGATGGAGACAGCCATTCCCCTATTCACTGGCCAGTGAAACCAGAAGATAAGGGTCCCTAGCGCAAAACACAGTAACATATGCCAGCAAATGCACACTGACTGGGCAAGACAAAAAATAATTCATATACTAGCAGGAGACCCTCACTTAGACAAATCATCCCCCCATCTCAGGGCAAATAAACATCCTCCCACCTCCAGAACCCACAAGAGAATATAGAAGAGGAAAAACTCTAATAGATTTACAAGGAATTAGACCTTGGAATAGAATGACTATTAACAGTTTTAAATTTACTATTTATCTGTTTTAAATCTGAAGAGAGTAGTGAATCTGTAACTGGCAAGTTTGTGGTTCCCTATCATCCCCCAAACCTTCTACCTCAACTACTACCAAGCAAAACGGGACCTTGAAATCAAAATATTTTAGAGAATTTAAGATTCCCTCTTTATAGATATATGTCTAATTTTTAAGTGTATGAGCCAACACAAAGTACCTGCTTGTCAAAAGCATCAGATTTCCACAAATCAGAGATCTTACTCATTATCAAACTTTACTAATAATTTCAAGGATATGCCCAATTGAAAAGTACAGACAAAGCATGGAGGTATCTCATTCACATGTCTCCCCAAGTCCTTTTGTGTTTATCACATTTGTGTCGTCTGGCTGAGAATAATAGATGAGGCCTCTTAGTAAGGTTTGTAGGTTTCTTCACACAATGAAGAGTGTTTAAGATATGAAACATTTTGCACCAAATCTTTACAGGGCCTGTGTGAGCAGACATTTGCAAGAATCCATAGATCAAAATACAAAAAGAGAAATGAGGGGAAAAAACAGCAAAGATAACTAATAAGAAGATATATAGAGAAATACAGATATAGATGTAGCTATAAACACAAATCAAAACAAAGTTTGAGTGTCTATATTAATATTTGACAGTTTCAGAGGAACAAATCAAGGCACAGAGATATTAAGAAAATGTAAAGGTTGAAGCTAGGAATTTGTTCTAATGCATAAACAATTGAATTAATCAATATTGTGATTTACAATGAACATTTTCTTTGATCTAAAAAATGAAATTTTCTATATGAAAGTAAATAAATTTATCAACACATTTTATAACATAACTTAAAAAGTCAAAAGAAAAAAATTGCTCCATATTATATTTGGAAAATTCAGTGGGATCTATGTTGCCTATTATAGTCCCAAAGTGAGTAAATTACAAAGTTCAAAACAAAAATCACAATGTCTGGTCCAAGTGCAGGACAAATGGTCCACTAATTTTCTTTCACATGTACCTATCCAATTTTCTCTTCCATTGTTAGGATCCCTGAATCTCATTACAGGGTAAGCAATGTAATGAATGCAGAAATAACTAAACAAAATGAAGCAGGTTTTGCCTCACAGCAGATATTTGCACTACATCCAAGAGAATTTGCTGTTATTTTTAAATTAGCTGCAGGAGGGTTTTTTTATTACCTCCTAAGTGCAAGAGAAATATTCAGACCAAACAAAATTCCATTTTTAACAACCAAATTTTACACTAAAAAAGGCCAAGCATACCTGTCTTTCATATTACATATATACAGACTTTGATATATTAAAATTAAAAATGAGAACAATGCGTGCTCTGCATTTTGACTATTCAGATCTCCCCACACATAAAAAAAAATAGTAAACCTGCATTATACTAAAGTTCATGTAATAAAGAAAATGATGAACTCAATAAGGTTAGTGGCTTTTTCTTCCTAGTTTATTCCAGTTTTTCTTCCTAGTTTATTGCCTACATTAATACTTCCATTAACCAAAACACCAGCCAATACCAAAACAGTAAGCCATGTGTTACAGTGGGAAAAACATCGAAATTTGGAATCAGATTGGAACTGATTTTGAATCCCAGCATAATCACTTGCTTGCAAGGTGATTTTGAACAAGTTGCTCAGCCTCATCTGTAAAACAGAGATAATGATAGCTATTTCTTATGGTTGTACAGCTTAAATAAGAAGTGAATAAAGCATGTAGGATGGCTTCTGCACATAATAAGTACTCAATTGTTATCATTGTTATTGAGTTGCTACTTCATAAAACTAAAATTTTACTCACAGGAGAACCATGGAGATAATAACAAGGGCCTATTTGCTCCTGTACACCTGGCTCTAAATATCTTACTTTTCTTAATGCTCAGTACTAATTTTTTCATTCACTCATCCAGCAAGTATTTGTTAAACCCAACTTCATGTCATTTACTGTTTTAAGTACTGGGGATACAACAGTAAAGAAAACAAATAAAACCTTTGCTTTCCTGGGCAATATTAAAGGTACATAAGTGAAATAAACAATATGTTAAACAGTAATGAAGGTTGACTTATTTCCCTTGTCTCTTCTCCCCAACAAAGCAGCTTCTCAAAGAGGCAGATGGATGTTCTCACACGCTGAAAAGGAAGTATAAATAAATACATTTTTTGCACCAGTGTGGTGGGAACAAAAAACAGTAATGAAGGTTAACAGAAAAGGTGGATAGAGACTTGTGGTTGGGTGTGAGAGTCCAGTGTGACCTACCCTGACTTCCACTGAGACAGTGACATTTGAGTTAAATACATACAGGAGGCAAAGAAGGAAGCTATGAAAAGTGGTCAGAGTATAGGTGTATGATAAAGGTACAGCCAGTAAGATTTCTTAACAGACTGGCTGCAGGTTGTAAGGAAAAGAGAAAAATCAAAGATGACTACAAGATTTTTTTACCTCAACAACTAGAAGAATGCAGTTGTGGTTTACTAAGATGGTAAAAACTAGAAGAGAGTAGGTTTGCAGGAAAAAAATGGGAGGCTAAGTTTGGAACATACTGATGGCTTGAGAGAACCATCAAACATGTAAGTAGAGACTTCAAGTAGCCAATTAAATACATAAATCTGGAGTTCAGAGAAAAGACCATCCTGCAAATAAATTTGGTAGTCATCAGACTATTATCAACATGTAATCCATGAGACTTGTTTAAATCTTTAAGGCTCATTAGGAGCTGGGAGTATGTAGAAATCCAAAGCGGACCAAGGACTAGGACCTCTATCCTTTAGAAATCAGAGAAATGAGAGAAAACAAAACATCAAGGATGACTAATAAGAAAAGGTCAGTGGGATAGGAGAAAAACCAAGAGCAGTAAGTGTCCAAAAAACCAAGCAAGAAATAATGCATCCATGTGAAAGAAGAGATCAGTGTATGAAATATTTTGATGGGTCAAGTAACATGGACTTGTATTCATTGGACTTAACAGTTTGGAAGTCATTAGTAAGAGATGTTTCATTGGAGTGGTAGGAGCAAAAGACAGATTAGAACTAATTAAGATAATTGAGGCAGCAAGTACAGAGAAATTTTCAAGTTTTACTACAAAGGTAGGAAGAAAAGTAAGTCAGCAAGAGTTTTTAAGATGAGAGAAGTTCCAGCATATTGTGTACTAATGGGAAAGGCCTAATACATGAGGAAACCTGCTCACACAGCAGAAAGAGAGGACAGTTGTTATAGAAACAAACCTGAGTAATAATGAAAAGGGATGTGAGTTGGTACAAAGTGGATGGAAAAGAAAGTGGTAAGACAGTGCACAGTGGTGCTAATGTTCATCGGTAGATGTGTACAGCACTGGAATCTTGTAGAAGTTCTCTCCTGATTTCTTCTAGTTTCTCAGAAATGTAGAAAGCAAGATCAATAGCTGAGAGTACAGTGTTGTGGGTATGAAAACAGAATAAGGTATGAAATAATAGTCTAGAAGAAAGTAAGTAAAATGGACTTGGGGACAGAGTGAGGCAATCAGGCAGCATTGAGGCCCAACGGAGATAAGTTTTTTTTTTTTTTTTTTGGTATCATTAATCTACAATTACATGAGCAACATTATGGTTACTAGACTCCCCCCATCATCAAGTCCCCACCACATACCCCACTACAGTCACTGTCCATCAGTGTAGTAAGACACTATAGAATCACTATTTATCTTCTCTGTGTTGCAGAGCCCTCCCCATGCCCCCCCACACTATACATGCTAATCATAATACCCCCTTCCTTTTTCCCCGCCCTTATCCCTCCCTTCCCACTCATCCTCCCCAGTCCCTTTCCTTTTGGTAACTGTTAGTCCATTCTTGGGTTCTGTGAATCTGAGATAAGTGATCACAGATTCAACATAAAATCATGAGTAGATAAACAAAATGAGGCATATATATACAGCCTTAAAAAGTAATGAAATTCTGACACATGCTACAACATGAATGAATCTGGAAGACAGTATGCTAAGCGAAATAAGTCAGTTACAAAGGAACAAATACTATATGATCCCACCTGTACGAGGTACCTACAGTGGTCAAATTCAGAGAGGCAGGAAGTAATGGCAGTTGCCAGGGGTTGGGGGGAATGAGAAATGAAGAGTTAGGGCTAAGTGCATATAGAGTTCTAGTTTGGAAAGATGAAAAAGTTCTGGAGATGGATGCTGGTAATGTTTGCAGAACAATGTGAATGTACTTAATACCAATGGATTGTACACTTCAAAATGGTTAAAACGGCAAATTTTATGTTACATATAGTTTATCACAATCAAAAAGCAATTCATAAAGTAGAAAACAAAATGAAATCAGAAGGCGGGGTTGTGTTTTTCTCTAGCCATGTTCAGCTATGCAGACATAGAGCAGGGGGAGACTTGGATTTAAGCAATATTGTTTCAGGACCAAATAGGAAGTCATTATAATGATAAACCATTTATCATTTTTTATTTATTTTTTATTTTGGTATCATTAATCTACAATTACATGAGCAACATTATGGTTACTAGACTCCCCCCATCATCAAGTCCCCACCACATACCCCACTACAGTCACTGTCCATCAGTGTAATAAGATGCTATAGAATCACTATTTGTCTTCTCTGTGTTGCAGAGCCCTCCCCGTGCCCCCACACACATTATACATGCTAATCGTAATGCCCCCTTTCTTTTTCCCCACCCTTATCCCTCCCTTCCCACCCATCCTCCCCAGTCCCTTTCCCTTTGGTAACTGTTAGTCCATTCTTGGGTTCTGTGAATCTGCTGCTGTTTTGTTCCTTCAGTTTTTGCTTTGTTCTTATACTCCACAGATGAGTGAAATCATTTGATACTTGTCTTTTTCTGCCTGGCTTATTTCACTGAGCATAATACCCTCTAGCTCCATCCATGTTGTTGCAAATGGTAGGATTTGTTTTCTTCTAATGACTGAATAATATTCCATTCTGTATATGTACCACCTCTTCTTTATCCATTCATCTACTGATAGACACTTAGGTTGCTTCCATTTCTTGGCTATTGTAAATAGTGCTGCAGTAAACATAGGGTGCATATGTCTTTTTCAAACTGGGCTGCTGCATTCTTAGGGTAAATTCCCAGGAGTGGAATTCCTGGGTCAAATGGTATTTCTATTTTTAGTTTTTTGAGGATCCTCCATACCGCTTTCCACAATGGTTGAACTAATTTACATTCCCACCAGCAGTGTAGGAGGGTTCCCCTTTCTCCACATCCTCGCCAAATATGTTGCTGTTTGTCTTTTGGATGTTGGCCATCCTAACTGGTGTGAGGTGATATCTCATTGTGGTTTTAATTTGCATTTCTCTGATGACTAGCGATGTGCAGCATCTTTTCATGTGCCTATTGGCCATATGAATTTCTTCTTTGGAGAAGTGTCTGTTCAGATACTCTGCCCATTTTTTAATCAGCTTATTTGCTTTTTGTTTGTTGAGGTGTGTGAGCTCTTTATGTATTTTGGATGTCAATCCTTTATTGGATATGTCATTTATGAATATATTCTCCCATACTGTAGGATGTCTTTTTGTTCTATTGATGATGTACTTTGTTGTACAGAAGCTTTTCAGCTTGATATAGTCCCACTTGTTCATTTTTGCTTTTGTTTCCCTTAGCCAGGGAGATAAGTTCATGAAGAAGTTGCTCATGTTTATGTCCAAGAGATTTTTGCCTATGTTTTTTTCTAAGAGTTTATGGTTTCATGACTTACATTCAGGTCTTTGAGCCATTTTGAATTTATTTTTGTGTATGGGGTTAGACAATGATCCAGTTTCATTCTCTTACATGTAGCTGTCTGGTTTTACCAACACCAGCTGTTGAAGAAACTGTCATTTCCCCATTGTATATCCATGGCTCCTTTATCATATATTAATTGACCACATACTCTTGGGTTAATATCTGGACTCTCTGTCCTGTTCCACTGGTCTGTGGGTCTGTTCTTGTGCCAGTACCAAATTGTCTTGATTATTATGGCTTTGTAGTAGAGCTTGAAGTTGGGAAGTGAGATCCCCCCTGCTTTATTCTTCCTTCTCAGGATTGCTTTGGCTATTCGGGGTCTTTGGTGGTTCCATATGAATTTTAGAACTCTTTGTTCCAGTTCGCTGAAGAATGCCATTGGTATTTTGTTAGGAATTGCTTTGAATCTGTAGATTGCTTTAGGCAGGATGGCCACTTTGACAATATTAATTCTTCCTAGCCAAGAGCATGGGATGAATTTCCATTTGTTAGTGTCCTCTTTAATATCTCTTAGGAGTGTCTTATAGTTTCTTAGGGTATAGGTCTTTCACTTCCTTGGTTAGGTTTATTCTTAGGTGTTTTATTCTTTTTGATGCAATTGTGAATGGAATTGTTTTCCTGATTTCTCTTTCTGTTACCTCATCATTAGTGTCTAGGAAAGTCACAGATTTCTGTGTATTAATTTTGTATCCTGCAATTTTGCTGGATTCTGATATTAGTTCTAGTAGTTTTGGAGTGGAATCTTTAGGGTTTTTTATGTACAATATCATGTCATCTTAAACCGTGTACCTTAAAACAAAAAAATGATGGAGCTAAGGGCACAAAAAAAGGGGGTTGTACTCATGAAAATGCTGGTAGAATCATACCTAGTAGGAGTAGAAGATTATTGGGGTTGAGACAGTGAAGAACATAAACTGAAAAAAGGAGATGGTATTCAGGAAGAGGGGTGCTTGAAATTGAGGTTTTGGAGATACTAAATAATGTGTACTGACACGGCCTAATAACTGGCCAGGGGAGTGAATGATTTAGGAATGGCTGAGGACACAAATGATTAGAGAAGAGAAGGTGAAGGAACTGACAGGCTAGGGTATTGGAAGTATCATCTCTGCAGATAGAGAAATTACCAAAAATTATAACAACAGTGTTGTTATAAAGAGTATCAATAAGCCAAGAGCAAAAAAAATTTCAGGGATTAAAAGGTAGTGGGGTCAAGGTGAGGAAGGTGGTGGCAATAGATGATTGCAATAAGGAGGAGTGGGGGGCATTAACATGTCTGATGAAGTAAGATGTAAGCTGAGTGTTTTAAGGAAAAGAGGGAAGAATGATCTGAAATCAGCAAAGAAGACATATAGTCCATGTGCAGGCCCAATGGTACAAAGACGTATGACAGAAAATACAGCTACCAATTGGGAGGGTCACATGAGAAGAAGTGTCCAGATCCAGTTAGAACATGATATGAATGTTCTGTTCAGAAAAGAGGCCAGTGATAAAGGGGATTGGCAGTGACTGGTGTTAAAGTCTAATCAGCAAAAAATGAGGAACAACCCTGTAGTCTGACAAAACCAGATTTATTGACGATGCAGCGAGGAAAGCACTCCAGAGGAATCATGAAATGCGGCTTTCCGCAAGAGGGGAAGGAAAGCATGCTTGTAAGCACTGGGTTCCTGCTGAAAGATTCTGAGGAGGTCTAAAGGAAGCAAGGGTCATTCTGCATTGGTTGCTGTTTCTGACATGGAATATGGGGGAGGAACGAACTTGAGATTAGATGTTTTTCTGAAGTGAGGGTGGCTTAGCAATTGGGTAATAATAAATGAGTACATTCCTAATTACAACCCTTAAATAGAATTCGTGCCTCATATCGAATTCACCGAGTATCATAATTCCTCCAAGTGCTAAAGATACCTCAAGACAAATGCTGGGCATAGAAGCTACAGGGCATAAATATGCAAAGAAATAAAAAGCTAACCATTTCAAACAATAAGGCTTCTCTCTCACTTACCAACTTCACATTTCCCTGTATGGCCCCGGAAGATGACTGGTTAGCCAGAGACGGGTAAGATTCCTCAAGGGAGGAACAACCTAAGACAGGCACAGTCGCAGGGGGGCCATCAGGTGAGAAATTGGGGATCAACAGAGGTGAGGCTTAGAACCTCACCCCCCCGTTTTGAGAGAAATCTTCTGCATCCATGGATGTTTTCTTGCCCTTGTCTAGCTTGGATTAACACATAGTCTACAGGCACACACCTGATCATCTACATTTGCTCTCTTACAACACTAAACTAAGTTTTCTACCTTTATCTTATATCTACCTACCACTTCAGCATTTTATTTAAAATAATAATAATAATAATAATAAAGGGAGAAATGTGGGATCCACATATAAATCAAGTATAAAAATCAAACAAATATTCATATTTGACCTGATTGTTTATGGTTCATAATGCGTGATCAAAACCGAAAGTTTCTGTGATATGACTGCCCTTGTACTGTTCACCATGTAAGAACTTATTCACTATGTAAGAATTTGTTCACCATGTAAAAACTTGTTCGTTATACTTTAGAAGATTGGAGACTGTTCAGAATTAGGCTTGGGGTTGATTAATGATTGTGCATTGAGTCCCCTATACAGAATTTTATTGTTGTTAACAACCATTTGACCAATAAATATAAGATATGCCCTCTCAAAAAAAAAAAAAAGTTAGATAAAAATATTATTTCCCTTTCAAATAAATAAATAATAAATAAATGAGTACAGCACAGTAGTGTTTAGAATGCAATAATCATTCAAAGAGGGGATGCTTGGGGCATTTTACAGTTGCCACATGACATCTGCAGAAATACTTTTCCTGTTACCTTTGTAGCTGGCTTTATCCCTATCTGGCCTCCCAGCTGGCTGACTGGCAGGGAAGCTTTTTTCTCTGGTCAACCTGAGCTGATAGCCACTCTTCCATCCCCAGACAGGCCCTACCTCCTCCACTGAACAGGACTTCCACAGGGCACACTGGAGGAGACTCAGAAGAGAGATGGGGCCCAAATGGACATATCCTGGGCAAAGAGTATTAATGTTTAGGAAATGAGTGATGACCTGGAAAGCACTGGGTTCTTGTCCTGACCGTTGTGAGAAACACTGTGGGGAAAGGTTCTGATGGTCCATGGCAGGGAGGAGGATGGCGGTCTCTCTAGGAGCTCTCGGAGTCCTGGAGTGCCGCCTGGCTTCTGCTCAGAGGCCTACAGAGAACTGGGCTTATTTGGAACACATTGGCTCACTCTTGACTTCTGTGAGAAAGCAGCAAATAAAAGGAGAAAACAACTAGCATAGGTATTGCCCCAGACTGAAAAGAAGTGACAGCAGAGGAGAAAATAAAAATTATGAAAACAATAGAATCTCAAAATACCTACTTGGAATTCTCTGATTAAAAAGGCAGAAAAACCGATACACAGCATATTCCCTGAAGTCATCATTGTGTTATAGCAGAATATAATTAATATTCATAATGATGTCCCTGAATTACAAATAAAATGGGAATTATGGTGAATATGCTCTTTACAAGGCAGTAAGGTAGAGCCAGAATATATTTTATATTTCCTTTTGTTCACAATAAATATTCCATCTATCCTTTCTTATCTCCTTTACCACTAAATATATTTCTTTAAGATTCCCATCAAGAAATCTTTGGAAGTGCTAAGACTTAAAAGACTCTCAGCTATACAGAAAACTAGGCTTTACAGACAGACTGTTACCCCAAAGG
Source organism: Manis pentadactyla (assembly GCF_030020395.1). Taxonomy (NCBI): domain Eukaryota; kingdom Metazoa; phylum Chordata; class Mammalia; order Pholidota; family Manidae; genus Manis; species Manis pentadactyla. The sequence goes on from NC_080020.1 coordinate 63,149,071, forward strand.
TTGTCTAGGGAGTGGACTGGTCCATGGCACGGCCCCATGTTCACATTCTCTCTCTCAGCAGATGGTAACAGAACAGGTCCCGTCTACCAATACCACCCTTAACAGGAAAATACTGGGGAATTAGAGGTAAGACAGTCCTGCCTATTGGCACTCATAGTGTAGCACAGATTTATAACATTGAACTCACCTTTGCATAGTGTCGTGAAGTTTACCTCCTGCTTTCACATGTATCTACCTACCATTTTGTTCTCACTTTACAAAGACAGGAGCTTCAGAAAGTTTAAGAAACTTGTCCAAGATCACATTGCTAATGAATGAGTAGGGCCTAGACTCCCATTCAGTTTTCAGCCTTCATATTTGAACAATAACTTAGGGAGGAAAAGAGCAGGGAGTGATTACATGAGTGCTTTAGGAAGGGCAATCATAACTCAGCTTCCTTCGTACAATCAGGGCAGAGAGGACTGATAAGGGAGATCAGGAGAATGAGAAGGTGTCTGCATCTCAAACACAGGTGAGATACAGGGTGCAACCCAACAGGCTAAGACAACTTTCCATTTTGTTCTTCTCATTCTCAGCGCCATGGAAAAGCATATTCCAGCTTGTCATTGATCTCACTGCACTTGACCTCAGAATAGTCACACTGGTCTTATTTGACTTAAACTATGGTCCTAAATCAACATTCAATGTGTTTATATTGGCCAGATTACATAAACACATTTCATATACAAACTGGATACTGTCCAGTTTGCTTTTGTGGAAATCCTGCTTTCATTTTCACCATTCTCATATTTTATTATGTTAGTCATCTAGGCAATGTAATGATGGTGTTTAAGAGAGAATAAGGTCTCCATTAGATGCTCTCTAAATGTTACAAGCAGACTCCCCTGATTCCTGTAAAGATTATCTTCCCAGGTCACTTAAGTCAAGGACATGGATCTATATATCAAAATGCACATTTCAGACCTTAAGTATTCAGCAGAAAACATGAAACATAAATAGTTGCTTAACATGTATGGAAACAATGGAATTGAAATGTGAGAATTACAGTTACTAATGTTCTTAAATATGTTTAAAGTACTATATCATTTGTTCCCTTGCTCAGGTATAGGAAGTACCTACTATACACAGGGTATGCCCTCATGTGGTCTACAGTCTAGCAGGGAGACATATCCACGTGAAGAAACTTGCCATGAAATTGATAGGGTATGGTGGCAACACAAAAAGTAACACGGTAAATTATATACTAGACTACTGGAAAATTCGTATCAGCAGAAATACCTTTTGATCTGGTTCTTGAAAGAGGATTATATGTCTGCTATGTAAATTGGGAGAACTGGAAACTATTGGATGAGGATGTTTGTGACTAAACTGAGAGAGCCCAGTTTTGGGGGGCCCAAAAAATGTGGAATGGAGCCCACAGAGAGCAGGGTTGGGGAGGAAGATGGAAGAAAAATCATGAAAAACTCTTTTTTGCCATAGAAATGAGCTTGGACTTTGTTTTCTCAACTGTATTCTTGTTAATCAAGAGAGGCTGTTGCAACAACTCTCAATTTCAATATTTTGAAAGCAATTTTATATCAATATTATAACTTATTCAAATGTGATGATACATGAGTGGGTAGTAGGGCAATATTTGCAAAGGCATGATAATAAAAACTATTGTCAGATCTTGCTCATTGCCTTTAGTTTTTACTTGCTTCATGATTAACACTTTTACCTGTGCATCAATGATTCAAGATAATTATATGGTTCCATTTTCGTTAAGTAACTGAGTCCAATAGGTATGTACAGGAAGAAAAAGATTTATTCTACATCTGTTGGAAATACTCTACAATAACTACTGAGCATGTTATATCCCCTAGGCTGTAAGTATTGTTTGTGTGTGTGTGTGTGTAATTTCATCCTCAAAATACTTGTAGGTAATACTATTTTTCCAATTTTTCAAATGAAGAAACTAGGTCTCAGAAAGTATAAATAGCTCATCTGGGGTAATGTACCTTATGAATGGCAAATTGGAACTTGAATCCAGGCCTCACAGACAGCAAAGGCCATATTCATAACCATTAAACTGCCTCTAGGAACACAAATACAAATAAATACACTTCCTTCCCTCAAGGGGCATAAATATAGTAGAGTAAATAGTCAACTTGCAAAATAGACAGTAGTGCACACTATGCGGGCACACTGGATAAACACCTTCTGCAGAGTTGAGCCATTGGGGAATGCTTTCCATGGCACATGCTCTGCAAAAGTAAGAAGAAAAGGAGGATATTTTAGGTTAAAGGGAGAGAGGGATAAGAGTACAATGTCTCTGTGAAAAACCCCAAGGTGCTTCATGGGCTATGAGGTCTGCTGGGCAGCATGAGGACTTTGCACTAGGACATATATTATTCATTCAGTGTTGGAGCCACTTGATTTGGGCCTTTATCAATACTCTACCTGGCATCAATTTCGTCCAAAGGAATACATTAAAGTTAGAGGTCAATTATTTGCACAAATCTTTAAAATATGAGCTGCAAGGAGAATAGCCTCTGGTAAATTGTGATCAGGAAAGTATATGGTTTCTAAAAGCTGCAAACTTCTGTTGGTATGCACAATGAATGTGCTGGTCTCTGTCTGGGCTATAAGTACAATTTATCCTTTTAGCTCCAGGCTTTCACCATTAGTAGACATTTCAAGTTTATGCATGTAAAAGGGCAGCTGTTAAGGGATGCAGCCCAATTTATCTGTATGTCAGAAAAGCATAAAGTTTGTAGGATGATCAGAAATTGTCAGATAGGTCTTAAAAATTACAATTTTCAGAATTGTGTAATACCATTAAGTGTTACAAACGCAAACAAAAGCAACAGAACCAGAAAAATGAGTGCATCTATTAAGAGAAATAAATAAACTTCGACGAAATTGTCTGGCTTATGGAGTACTGGGCTAGAAAGTATGATCCAGAACTGATGTTAGAAAGCTATTAATTTTTTAATTTTAAATTAACCCTCAATAAATCTTCAAGCCTCACAACCTATGCTACCGACACAACTCAACCCCTCCCCCATCCACCACCACCACCACCATCAAGAGGAGGAAAGGTATATGATTGCTGTATGGGGTTGCTATTTGGGACCCAGGTATTTGTAACCCATCCAATACAACTCCCACTTAGACAAATGAAACAGAGATTCAGTAGAGAACCATACCATAACTGAGCTCAGAGACCACTTAATCCTTTCTCTGAAATAGGGATCAAGAGCTGTGGAAGGCCAAATTACTTTTTTTTCTTACCCACTGATCCACACTTCTATAGTTCTAACTTATCTGGATTTTTTTTAAATCCTGGATATCAAAATAATGAAGATAGAACACTTGGGATAATTTGCTCCATTTATCACTTGAGCTCAACTTCACAAATCGAATATTGGCCTCTCCTAAAAATGCCTTCCTAATTACCATTAGTGTTCTCCAGCTAAAGAGCCAAAACTTAGCTTAATGCTCTGTCTAATTCCATAAATCCCAAGAAATGTACCCCAACCTGAACTAATTGATCAGTTGCAAATCAGGCAGCATACAGGGGCAGAAAAATAAGAGTTAATGATCTACTTGATATATAATCTTATCAGTTAGGAATCTGGCAAGAAACAGATGGCATAATCAATTTGGGCAAGTGAAAGAGGGTTTGATAAAAGTTGAGGTGCAGGAAAATCATAGGCATAAAGCAATATTACAGATTCATTACCTCTGGGCTTATCACTTCCCAACTGGAATTGTAACTGAGCTTCAGCAAGCCATTCCTCCATGTATAATCCAACTGCTTCTGTTTGATGAGGTACCTGATAAAGCCAGTTAGTTCTGTGGGACTTAGCCCATTGATATACTTTCTTTCCTATCAAATGATCCTTCTGATTGGAGACAAGTTCATGAAGGATACAAAGACAATGCCTAAAGCATCTGTAAACGCACTAATAGTGGGGCTAGCAGAAGCACATTGGGCTAGAAATACAAATCCGCACCCAGATTATGAAGGACAAAGTGCTGTCTCCTCCATGACGAAGATCCAAGGTAATCAACCCTCCACCAGGTGACTGGTTTGTACCCTAGAGTTTGTCCAGGGTGGGAACATAGCAGTAGCATTTGTTGGGTCAATCTTGATGAGAAGAAGTCCTATGTTATTGAGCATCTCCTTATGAGGCAACAGAGACTCGAGACTCATCAAAAATCTTTTTTCACAGGGAAAGCCTAGTTCTTCAGATAAAGGAGAAATTCTGCCTCTATCAGCATAAGCAGTTCAGGGGACTTGGGTACTCAAAATTCTCAGCCTTGTCTGTCTGCCCAAATGATTCTCTCCCATACATCAGTGTTCCAGTGCTTCCCTTTTATTGCTCTTACCTTAGCATAATAGACCTGACCGTGTTGAACCCTTAATTGCAGCTGAATTTCCATACCCTTTACAGCTAAGTCTTCTATTTGGTCAGCTGCTCCTGCTCAATAGGAGATAAGACACTCCAAAGTAGCTTTTGAGGCTGTTCAACTTTTCCATGCATATTCTAAGCTTTAAAATTCTCCATTCCCCTTTATATACTCTCTAGGACCATAAAGTTTATAAGCACTATTATCATTATAGCAAATAATTTCACAGTTGATGTCAATGTCTTGCCCTCCACCTGTATCTAATCCTGCACCACTACAACAGATATTGAGATGATCATGTTGCCACTTGATATCAATAATTAGCCATGTCCCATGTCATCAGCAAGTAGGTTCTCTTGAACTATGTGAGCAATTCGCTCCCAGTATCCTTCCTATCTCTGGTCCCAACTACTGTAGATAGGTCTTGGTCTGAAAACAATGACACCTTAAATTTGTCACATAAGGAGAATTTTAGAAATGGATCTGTTTACAAAGGTGTGGACAGGGTGTAAAGAAGCCATAAAGGGTAGTGCAGTATCTTGGGGCCAGTAAGCAGTCCAGGCCTGAAGCAGTGAGGGGCAGGCAGGATGCTGACCAGGACACAGAGACAGAGAGAGAGAGCGGCACCATGCAGAGAGGGCAGCCTGGAAGGAGCTGTGGCTTTTAGGTAAAGGACACATCCAGGCTGTGATGTGATGGTACATGGTGGAAACTAGAGGAATAAAATGTTTCCTCTCTCCCTCTGACTTACTGTACGTTCTCCCACTGTCCTAACCCAAACAGAAGCCAAAGAACAGAAAACCCCAACAACAGAGTCCATCCAGTTCCGTCTCTCAGGGCACAGTGTACGGCAGAGAAGGACAGGCAGTGGATCTGAATGGTCAAAAGTAAGACATTGCCTAGTAAGTGGAATTCCCCATCTTAAACAGATCCACTAGATGCTTAGGCCAAGCAACACACAAAAGTTTTTCCCAGTCACTCCTCTCCCTAGCAGTATCTTCTACATATTTGAAGACCTTAAAAGGATCTTGTACTAGAATGCAAGCTATGTACTCTGAGTGCAAATTATTAGTGTTGTTATGCTTTATTATTAAATTTTGTGCTCTGAGTACAAATAGAAACAAAGCTCAGATGAGTAGACACAAAAGAGTGATAAATAATATAATCAAAATTACTTTCATTCAGAAAAATTTTTCAGCTTCTAGCTGAATGGACAAGAATAACAAGATATTTATATCTCATGTATTTTCATAATCATTTACCACTTTGCCATCTTCTTCATGTTTTTCTCCTTTTGAGTATCCTCATTTGTAGTCTAACCATTTGAAAGATACCTTCCTTTGCTATAAATAAACATAAGACCTGTGTTTTCAGTAAATAAAATTTATTTCGATTTCTGTCGTAATATACATGTAATATTGACCCCTCTCATAAAGGCATTATTTCAAATTAACAAAGCAAAATAAGAAGAGCAACCAAACACTATGAAAAGCTACTTGGCAGTTCAATGTAAAATAATTCTGAAGTAAAGTTAAAGTCTCTACTTAAAAAAATATGTATACATTACCATATTAGTTGATTTGATCTTTTTTTAAAGTGATGTGTCCTGAAGATGAGAGAGAAATTATTACTCAAAGGGAACACTGTTCTAATTTAAACTAAGTGTTTACCAAATTAGCATCCTGATTTAATAACATAAGTTGGATATCCACTATGTGACAGATATGTACTAGAAGGTGATAGTCTAGTTAGAAAAACTAACTTTCAAACACTTATGAATCCCTATGAATTGAGGAACAGTTCATTGAATCACACATCTAACCCTTTCCAACAATTTGATGTTTCACAACCTTGTAACTTGACTCTCATCTGCCTTGCCTTCTGTTCTCCAGCGTCCCTGGAGATATGTTCCCATTTTTCTCTTCAAATCATATTTCAACTTCAAAGTTCAACTCGAGTCCTGTGTGATAAAGACTGTCAACTCACACCAAATTAATTCTTACCTTTCTGCTGGGAATATAACTTAACACATTTCTCTGCTCCCTTGCTGTTAGGTAGAATGAGTACCAGCATGGAACTGGTATGAGCAACCCTCGGGTATAACTTTTTATAAGGATCAAGTGCTGTATTCAGTGGTTCATGCTCTTTCCCACTACCAGGAGACTAGGATGGTGATAACTTAAGAGCCACATGTTAAAGCTGCAACTGCTACCACAAGACTGGATTCTTGATGACTCTATGGAACCAGAATCCCCCCACCAACCAAGAGCCCCTGGACTATTACAACAGCAAACAATAGACTTCTATTGAACTATTAGATTTAGGGCTCCACTTGTTACACCAGTTTGACTTACCCTAATCTCTTCCATTAAACCAGTTATTGTCATCCTCATTCACACCCATGGAACACTTAGACATTATACCATACATTATGACACTCATCTGTGGCCTCATTTTCATTTTGGTCTACATTTTATAGGTGGCCCTTTTGTATTCCCCAGCTGCTTAATTCCTTAGACCAAGGTGATCGTTCCCTGAGCCTAAACCAGGAGTTTTAGCATAAAAGGGACATGATTATAAAGCAAACACATCAAGTAAAAATCTTGGTGTGTAATGAAGAATTAACTTTATCCAAAGAGATATCTGTCCCAACTCCTGGGAGATAACCTCTAAACTCAGGATTTCCCATATGATAGGCATGTCTTTGCTATCCAAACCACACTTGATAGTTTATGCTGTCTGCAGACTCATGTTGAGCCTCTAGATAGATAATGCTAATGAGATGACCCAAGATTTGGCTAGCCACATCACAAAGACTACCATATTCTCTGAGGGGAATTGTGAGCCTTTTAATATCAGAAAAGGAAAGCAGCTGGAGACTGATGAATCAATCAATCATGCCTACATAATGAAATCCCAATAAAAACTCTGGACACAGAAGCTTCAATAAGCTTCCTGGGCTGGCAATACTGCACATGTATAATATCACACATTGATGACATGAGGGTAATGTATCACTGAGGACCTGGAAGCCCGGAACCCTCCCAGCTCCAGATTCCTCCCAATGCATCTCTTCCTTTGTCCAATTCTGATTTGTATGTTTTTCTATAATAAAACTATAATCATAAGTGTAGTGCTTTCATGAGTTCTATAATTTGTTCTAACAAATTATCAAACCTGAGGGAATCCATGGGGAATCTGAATTTGTAGCCAGCTTGTCTAAAGTCAGGTTGGCCCTGGGGACTCCCAAATCTGTAGCTGGTGTCTTGGGCAAATTTGGCCTCCAATCTGGAGGAACATGCTCTTAACCTCAAGTTAAGCTGACGCTGGGTACTTGTAAATTCTAAATTTGAATCAAAAACATCAGTATGAACTCAGATTTTTTTTTTACTCTTAAAAGTAACCTTTATACATTTCCTAATTCTACCCACTGAAAAGGCCTAGAAGCAATGATTAACCACTAGCAATAAATATTTCTAGCACCCAAGACTGTAATTTCTGAATATCATTTCTGACTAGGTTTCTTGGTTGATTCTATATCTTGAACAAGAAAATTACATCACAGATTGGATCATCCTGCTGTGCCAAAAAAGCAAAAAGCTATCACAGACAAAGAGGGTCAATGCCAAAAGGACAGAGACGTCAAAATAAGGGGCTCATGATATCCTAAAAATGGGACAATTTGAACACCTAAAGGCATAACAACAGCAGTGCATTGAAACACATTAAATTCAAATATAAAAAAATTTCATGAATTCATAATTATATTTTTTGAACAAACTCACCTTTAGATTTTGCTAGAGTGTCAACCCTTTATTCTGAAAACTGTCAAATAAAGGGAAAAAATAATCCTACATTTTTCTTCTTTTCCTGTACAAAGGGTATTCTGGATAACAAATTAGTTCAGGTAACACTGTTTTTTTTCCCCCAGGAACAGTTATGAGTAAAAAATATAGAAGGAACAAGCAAATTAAAAAATCATCTTTTTGGTTTTTCCTCTTACCTTTCCTTCCTCTTTTCATTTTCCTCTCACCTCTTCCCCTTTCCCTTCCCTCCCATGTTTCCCTCCTCTACTTCCTTCCCAAACAATTCAGTCCTAAAGTCATTAGGTGGGGCATTGAAAGTGGGCACCCATGCTTGAGGCAGCTTGGTGTTCCAGAGGAGAATGCCCTTAAGCATGTTAATGCTTTAATTACCAATTGTTACATAACAGATTACCACAAACTGAGAGACTTACAACCACACATTCATTATCTCATAGTTGCTAGGCATCAGGAGCCTAGGTATAGTTTAACTGGGTCCTCTGCTTAGGGTCTCACAAGGCTGAAATCAGGCTTTCGGTAGTGGTCTCATCTGACACAAGAAGGATCCACTTAAATCTCATTCAAGTTGCAGTAGCAGTTTGACTAGAGGCATAAATTTCTTGCTGGTGGTTGACAGGCCACCATCAGCTCCAAAGGGGCTTCCTATAATTCCTTTTCACACAGGGTTCCCCAACATGGACACTTGCTTCCTTAATGTCAGCAAGGGAGAAAGACTGCAGCAGGGTGGCCCTACATGTTTCATCATATAATTATGAACTCATATTCACATAATAACATATATCCCATCACCTTTGCTGTATTCTATTGGTTTGAAGCAAGCTGCAGTTCCCATCCATACTCAAGAGTAAGGGATCATACAAGGAAATGGATACGAAGAGGTGTGGGTTATGGGGGCCACCTGAACAGTCTGTCCACCACAATTCAGAAGATGTTCGTATAAGAGGGCTGCTAAATTTGGAGGGTCAGAACCCAAACTCCATGCAGGCAGGTCACCTGCTGCAGGGAGTCCAAGCCTAAGCACTGTGAGGAGGGCATCCCCACATAGGGGGGACGGTCAGAGCATGAGCAGAGTCACCGGACACCCACCCACTGGGGCAGGCCAGCACGGGAGTCAGAGCAGAACATCTGTGAGGGCAGCTTCACCACCACCGATGGCAAAGCATGTGGTGTCAGGGGCGGGACAGGATGAGGAAGGTGTCCACGCAGGTGCTCAGACTGGCTAAGATGTCAGAGCCCAGCTTGCAGGAGGAGAGCATCCACACAGAAAAGGGTTATGGGTGTGATGAACGATTGGGCACATACAGGAGGATTAATAAAAAAGTTTTTAAAAATCCCTCTCAGAGAAGAGAGGGAAAAAACTAGAATGGATCCTATAATGTTAGATGACAGTGGAAGTACTGGAGTGATTTTCAGTATATTCAGGTATATGGAGAAATAAATATTGATGCAAATACACGTGTATGCATCTGTGTATGTATGTAGCTCTGTCCAGTATATAAAAACCAAAATCCAGACACTAGGTCTGCTTGTTGCTGATAGAATGGTCCTCTAGGAACAGTGACATTCTAACAGCAATGAGCATGCCTAGTGTCCAAATTTGGGGGTTAAATACTAATCCCCATAAAAAGGAACCAGGTGTCCTTGGAGAAATGACTGATTCCAAAGCTGGGCAATGAAAGGATCAGTTTTGAATGCCAGAATCAGCTTGTATCAGAAAGTAAGTATGTACCCAAAGAAAAATGGGGCTATATCAGGACACAAGAGCCAAACTGCAAGGGACTGTGGCTGGCCAATTCGATCTGAGCATCAGGACTAAAAACATCACCAGATTACAACTCATTAAATAAAATAGGAGACTAGGAATCCCATAATGCTATGACTTAATGAATAAACTAAAAATTTCATGAAGAGTGGGATATTTAAATAGTTTTCAAGTAGCTTTCCATAAAATATTAAATAATTACAGAGGGACAAAGAGGATTTTACAGTGGAGAAACCTTGCAGACGCCACCTTCCTTAGTCAAGTGATCAAAGTGAACATCTCAGTAACAGTACAAATCAAAATCGTGAGTCACCTGGTAGAATGCAACAAGAACACGTCGCTTTTGCAATTTCTCTGCCGAAGAAGCATACATAGCCTGAATGTAGTCATCAGGTAATACCAGTCAAACACAAACTGAAAGACATACAACAACATAAGTGGCTTATAATCTTCAGGAAAGCCAAGGCTATGAAAATCAAAGAACTGAGGGGTTGTTCCAGGTCGAAGAAGACTAAAGAAGCATGACAACTCAGGATGACTCATGACTGTGAACTGAATCTTTCTGTTACAGAGGACATTACTGACATATTTAGCAAAATGTGAGTGGGGTCCAAGATTAGATGAGAGTAACCTGTCAATACTAATTTGCTGACTCTGACAGTTGAGCTGTGATTATATAGGAGAATGTCCTTGTTGCAGGGAATTTCTAAATTTAGTAGAACAAAAGCCTTTGGAGACGGAGTTAACTGAATGTAACTATGGACCTTGTTTGATCCTGATTTGGATAAACCAGTGTAAAATGAGATCATTGAGATAATCAGAAAAACTTAAATAAGGACTAGATATAAATGGTATGATAGAATAATTGTTAAATTTTTTAGAAATGATTACTGCATTACAGTCACATTTTTAACTTTCTTCTTACAGATTAAAAATGTCTATCAGTGTATTTATATGTGGAATGGTATGATATTTCAGATTTGCTTTAAAATAGACCATCAAGATAAAAAACGATAAAACATTTGGCCAAAGCTGATAATTTTTAAAGCTAGATATAGGTTTATTATACTATTCTCCCTTTTGTATTTATTTGAGAATTACCACTTTGAAAAATTATATATGTAAAAAATTAGCCTGTCCTATTTCTTAAAATAGCCTGGAATATTTTTATTCCTCTTTAACAATACATAAAGGAAACCAAATGTTAACCAAGAAACTTGGGGAGAAGAAAGGGAGAGAGGAAGTTTGGGCTTGTTTTAACTGATTCAAATTATGAGTAATATGGGCTTTGGTAGGTTATATGGGACATATCAAAGAGGGGAAGGCCATTAACTGAAGAGAGGTGTGAATTCCCATATGCACACACACACCCTCACCGACAAAAGGACTCCTTAGTTAACACTGGGAAGAGCCGTTGTCAGTGGTACTTGCTAATAGATGACTAGTGGAACAAGACTATAGGGCGATATACTTTAGACTCGATGAAGCCCAACTTGTACTCAGGAAATAACACTGCACATCATCACAGTCCTAAGTCACACACCTAACCAGCCTTTCAGATGGACTCCCGGTGGACTTAAGGCAGCAGCCCCAAATTTCATCAGAAATACCAAAAAGCTCCTCTGTTTCCAGCCTTGATCTATGGAGTCCCAGCTGACTTTTCAGAAGGTTTAGAGTTAAAGGGGTCATTATTCTCCCCCGGAGAGGGTAATTTCAATTACTATAACATTAAATTGTCACAGGTCTTCTACAGATCCAGATTTGGGAAGAGATGGCCGCAAAGGTCAGGGATGGACTGTCAGCCAAGTAATCAGTTATCAAGAGTTCTGGGAACATAGGATTAAATTCTTTAGAGTCTAAAGAAGTATAAATGTTTCTGCATGGCAGGGAATAAACTCGATGTAGGAAATCAATTAAATATTCAGAAATGTGTTTCATTGCAAGATAAAATTACTCAATAAACATAAAATCTTTTTTAGAAAATCTTAAAGAAACTGACTTTACTCCAGTCACAAAAATCTTCTTCACAATGGGACTTGCAGATAATCTTAATGCAGTAAGTACTCAATACCTGGTCTAATATAGATTAGAAGTGGATCAGACAGAAGGGCCTGGAAGCTAGTCTGGAGACTTTGCTTAAACCATGTATATTTTCATTTTAAAAATAGCAACACAAAAATTCCTCTTGAATTCTTTCACCAACAATAGACAGGGATCATTATGCCCCATCTAAAGCTACCAAATCTGAATATCAAAGGGTTTAATGCAGCTTGGCCCAAACTACTCAATTGTTACCACTTAAATAACTGCAAATTAAAAACTCCGGTTTCCAGCAGTCTTGTGTTACACCTTGTCTTTTCTATCTTTTCCCTTAAACAGCTGAGTAGGTGAATAAAGGTTATCTTTGGAAGTAAGGTAGATGGACAGAGCAATTCATAACAAATATAGAGCAGATTAAGTTCCCTGCACAGGAAAGAAACATTAAACAGGTATCACTGCATGTGGAATGAATCTTCGGACTTAGTATTTCATATCAACTTTTTTCCTGGTGAAATTTATCTTATAAAACTCAAGCTAAAACACCCCTTTTGGATGTAGATGTGTCCTTTACCTTTGACCTCAATAGGAGTTCTACAAATAGGAAAGTAGAAATTGGCTTTTTACAGTAGGTCGATAAAAGTTCTCTGAGAGTGAGCAGAATGCCTCCCAGAAACATTTCTGTCTTTACATCTCATAAAATGACCTCAATATCTGGGAGAAAAAATACTCTATTTTCCCATCCACATCTACTTTCCCATATCACAGAGACTGCACATTGCTTATACTATGTAGTGCACCATGACAGCTGAGAGAGAGATTTATCACATTCTGATACTTCTCAGTTTAGAAAGGTCTTGCTTCTGTTCCATTTCACTTGCCTGCATCTAAAGAACAGAGAAATGTGCTCAACTATTCAACAGAAGCAAAACATTCCATCAAAGAAGCCAATAAATACATTCTCTGCCATGTTTTTTTCCTCATTTTTTCCTTTCTTTCTTCATCTCCATCTCACTTGTCATGCAATTCTCTTCATATAAATGTACAAAATTGAATATGCTACAATATATTTCAGAATTGTGTTCAGAAAATTTTAACTACCAGCACTGATTATAGAGAAAAAACATCTCTTTGGGAAAGCTGACAAAAATAATATACAACTTTCATATAAATTATGCTAGATTTAGGGAAAACATTATCAATTCTATTTTCACTTATGATAATTTCCTGGAAAATATTTAGGTTAAAATAATTCTATCATAGCTTTTCATGAAATAAACTTTTTTATTATTTAGCTAATATGTCATGGTTCTCCATGAAAAAAAAAATTTTAGAAAAACTATAATTGAAATTTGGATGTCTTGATGCACACAATCAAAAAATTACATTATTTAAAAAAGCTATTCACTTGAATTTAAAAGGGAGAAACACAGACTCAGTTAAAAAATCTTGACCACCTCCTTTAGTTTTCTCAGTATCTTCTAATAAATAGCTCTCATTTCAAGGCCATGTGTGTGTGTGTGTGTGCGTGTGTGTGCACGCATGCACATGTGTACAACTAAAGCAGTACTATGGCAAATCCAAAACAAATTTTGCAGTTTCCACATGGGACTTGAGGACATACACCTTTCTGCAGTCTTACTTTAGATTTTATACTTCAGTGCTCCCACTTCAGGCACTTTGGTCAGTGAGTTTAGGCACTTACTGAACTCAAAACTTATTTTGCTCATTCTTATATCTAACTATTTGTTCATATACCCTTATATTTGAATTATCTATACCTGTGTTTTCAATATGGTAGCCATTCACCATATGCATTAAAATGACCATTTTAATTAACTGCAGTTATATAAAATTAAAGTTTCCATTCTAGTTACCCTTGCTTTAGTTCAAGTACTCAGTAGTACTTGAAATGAGGCTGGTTGGTAACATGTCAGAGGGCAGAGATCTATTCCATCATCACAGGAATGTCTCATAGGCAGAGATGATTGATAGTGCCTTTAACATTGTACATACTATCTGCCCCTGTTACCTGGAACCAACATCATTGCTCTCCAGCTAAGTATTATATATTCTTCAGAGCTTCTACTCTACTGTTGACTCTCACTATTCTAAATTCCGTAGCTCTTATTTCAAGGCCACTTGTCATTCCAATACTACCTTGTATTACTAAGCTTTTCTGTATATATATTTTTTCAGCATCTACATTCATTCAGTCTTCAATTATTCAAGGATCCTACATGGTAAGCACTGTTCTGAATTCCAGAAGATGATATTCATCAAAAAAGACAAAGACATGAGCTCCTTCAAATCAGAGCCAGTACTTCTTTGATCTCCCTAGCAGTTAGGAGAAAGACATAACAAGTGAATGAAAGACATACTTAGTAAGCAGCTACAGAAGTCTTCAGAAAACCATAGCACAAACTCAGATATCTAACTTGAAGACTACCTGTAGTGCAGCATTTTTATGATACACTTTATTCTCTATGACTACATATCCAGAAATCTAGTCCAGAAGGTATTGTCTCCTTGTGGAAATGAAAGCTTTACTGTTTTTAAGTGCTTATAACAACTAAAGAAGGCAAAAACAGTTTGAACATATTTATACCACTATTACCCTCAAGTCATGCTAAACATACCATTTGAACAAAGCTAAACCAAATCAAATTTAAACGAGGAATATTTGGACAGGAGGACATTTGATGCCTCCCCACTGGGTCTACATCCTCAACGCAGGGCATCACCTTCAGAACTTTGTTTAACATCATTGAGTTACTGAGGCAGTTAACAGCCACATATGGGAGGCTACAAGTCGAGCACTTTCATAGAAGAAAATATTCAATCATAAAAAGTGAGACATATTGATTACAGTAAAGGCTAAGGTACTTTAAGAGTTTTATCTTTCACATGCCAGTCCCAAGGGGAGAATTCAGGGTTGCTGGGGCAGCTCTGCTCCACAAGGACCTTCAGGATTAAAGGACCCTTTTATCTTGTCGCTCCACCACTCCCCTAATACATCGTTTTCATCTGCGTGTTTGAAGCTGGGTCACAAGCACTTTAGGTTCTTATTCAGAAGAAGGAGCATGGAGAGGGAATCTAGAATTTTTTTTTTTTTAAGAAAATGAGACAGAAGTTGTCCACATCACTTTTATTCCCATTACTCTGGTGAAAACTTAGTCATGTGGGAACTCTTGGCCAAAAGAATCCTGGAAAAAGTAGCCTCTAGCTGGATGGCTACATGCTCCCAAAGAGAGAGAACAGAATGGCAGGAGGAAGGGAAGTCTGCCAGTGAAATTACCTTAGCTGCACTACTTAGAAGTACTGTTCTCTTAGGTTATTATTATTCCATTTACACATAACACATTCAAGAACTACCAAAATAATTATAATTCTCAGCATGGGTCTGGTGAAGAAAGTACTATCATATTCTATTCAGAATTCACATTGTCATTTTCCAAAAATGTACAAAGGCCCTGGAATAAGACCGATAAAAGGAATGCTTACTACTTAATAGGTTTTAATAAATGCTATTAACTTACTATGTTTTTATGTACTAAATATGTACAATATTTGAACCTGTCTCAAAGAGCATTTGTCTTCAAAAGAGACCAATAGAAGGTGGTATATACAGAATTGTAAGCACGCATGCATTTAACATAAACTGAGATAAAATTATGAAGTGTGCAATATATATAGTCCCTCCTTTTTCTCTATTTCAAAATCTTCCCAAGAACAATACCAACTCTTTAAAGGCTCTTTAAACAGGCACACAAACTCTTTGAGGACTCCTTTCCCTGTAGGAGAAAGATAATATCTGAAAATCCCTAATGCCTAAGTATGAATTTGTTCAAGTAGTGTTTATTCTCTAAAGAATATTTACACTTTAATGGAGACCGTTGGGGAAAAGAACACAAATGGATGAATCTGTAATGGCTGTACTTCAGGATTTATACTCCCATCTGGAGGAGGTCCTTAAGGTAATGTGATTCTTACTGGTTCTTCCAAGTCATAAGGAATCAGGTCATTATAATCTACACACAGCCTGACCTACCTTCATTCATATTTTCTGCCAATAATGTTTGCATCCCCTATTTCTTGCACAGCTTCAAGTATGCAGTTTTTCCTGGAGACCAAGGTCTCCCACCAACTATACTTTGATTCTGTCACCAGGGACAAACTATTGAGCTTTATGTCTCCTTAAACTAAATTATTATGTTCTTAGAATTCTAGTGCATGACAGTGACCTAGAAAACTATAAGAATATTGCCTCCTGCTAACCTTGAGAGATATGTTTTATTGAACCAAGTTCTTGGCAATGTCACTCAGACTCAAATATTAATCCACTTACTTCTCCCAACTGGCAGCTAGATTGCAAATAATATAAACGGACAGATAAATATATAGATAGACAGATGACAGATAGAGATATAGATAGATAGATACATAGATACATAGATACATAGATAAATACATAGATACATAGATAAATGGAAAAAAGTATAATTCATGTTCATTTCTCTCAATCTAAAAGCTGTTCAACCGTACTCAAAGGTTGGTGAAAATTTGTGATGATATTGCAAGCTTTTTAGGAAAAATATCTTAATAAAGAAAAATATGATGGTCCAGGTTTTTATTGTCATATAAAGCAACTATGTATTATGATCTCTCACATTTCTGACTTGGCTGGAACAGCCAGACAGGTTTTGTTTGGGATCTCCCACTGGTTGCATTCAGAAAGTGTCTGAGGCTGAAGTCATCTACAGGCTCTGCTGGGCTGATGCCCAAGACAGCGGGCTCACGCAGCTGATAGCTGATACCGGCTGCAGGATGGGAGATCAGCTGGAGCTGTTGCTCAGAGCCCCTATACATGGCCTCTCTATGTGGCTTAAGCTTTGCAGCATCATGGCTTCATTCCAAGAGCCTCTATTATAAAAAACCAAAAGGTGGAAGCTGCCATTTTCTTACGAGAAGGCCTGAAAACTGACACTGCATCAGCCCTGCCATATTCTGTTGTCAAAGCTGTCACCGCTCACTCAGACTCAGCCGGAGGGACCGCAGACCCCACTGCTCCATGGAGCAGGGTCAGAGAACGTGCAGGCACCTTTAACTGGTCACACATGGCTGTATGCTCATTACAGATGTGAGCAACAGCAAAGAGATCATTAGGAACTTTTTTTATGTATTTCCAAACAATACAAACTAAAAGTGGTATTTCAGAACAAAGTAATTTACTTTAAATTACTTCAAATGAAGCTCATCTGGCCTCTACTGACTTACAAAAGTCCTGTTGTGATTATTATTTTGTAAGTTAACGGAGTTCTCTTCAACAAAAGAAAAGAGCTTGATAATTAAAGTAAGATCCTAAGGTAGCAATAAATATAAAAAAATAAGAACTCAGAGGCTACATTCAGAACACTCTAAATAGTAAGGAAAGAAAAAGTGAATAAGTTGTTCATGAAAAATCAACAAGGGTAAATTTTAATTAATATATCCATTACCACCTGTTCATGATTCAAAGTGAATTTTAAATAGAGAAATTTAAATTTCTCCAGTGCATTCCAATGAAACATAAAACATTTGAAAACAAAGAAGCACGATGGCAGAGATAGACTCCTTGTCAATCCCATTTCTCTTTCTGGGCCTTGATAAGACTACATACTCCTACCTCTCTCGCAGTTAGGGCTATATGATTGGGTTCTGTCCAGTGAAAGGTGTGCAGAATAGATGGGTCACTTCAGAAACTGACCACAAGACAACCTGTATGATTGCAGATTTGCATAAACTTTCAGATGGCAGACCATTTCCTCTGCTAGGGAATAAAGCAGCTTTCCCTTAAATGGTAACAATCATCAAAGCTGAGTGTTTCATCAAAATGAAATGTTTTGATCTAGTAAACTAACCTTACAAACAAACTCATATCTCAAAAAGTCTTGCTGTCTTAAATAAGTTCTCTTCAAAATTACATGATACTAATGTTCCTTGAGGCCATGTGATAGTAATATTACAGATATAGATTATTTTAGAATTATATGTTACCCTACAGCTCTCAGAGATGCTTAGTGACTCAAACAATGCCACAATAATTAATAATGTTTTGTACTATTATACTGTTTTTGTACTACTGCACTATTGATACTATTTTATACTGAACAGTGTTTTCTATTAAAAATAATCGAAGTATCCACATTTCCATCAATTACTTTTGAATGCTCACATAATCAATACTGAAATCTTTAGGGTTTTGTTTTTGGCAACATTATACTTCAGTATACAGAAGTAACTTCTAATGTAATCTTTTAACTCTAAGGAGTTTAATGAGGGATTAACATCTTTTAACTGTTTCAAAACCTTTCTTGTCCTTTACTGTCCTCTGAAAAATGGATAATGTAAAACTTTTACAAGTTTTTATTAATTATAAAATAACTATCTTATCTAATGAAAAGTGTCCATTATTATATATCTAGTTATAAATATAGCATTATTTTAAGGATATGGCTTTATTATTCCAACTGTATACATTAACTGAACTATGCAACATTAAAGTCCTATTTAAATGAATAGATAAGAATTACTTTAATTAAATTATTGAAGTACTTGAATCTTATTTATATATTTATTTCATAAGTAGCAATTACACTATGTTATGTTTAGAGTGCTTTCAAACTGGCTAAAAATAATTTGTTTACCTAATTAGGTACATGTGCCATTGAAATTTCACTCACTATTAACTTTCTTAGCAAACTATTTTTTCACTGAAAACATAAAGGTAAATTTCAGTTAAGCTCCTCTTCAAATTAATGTGAATTCATAATGAATGAAATGCTAAGTAAAATAATTTTGTATGTTACTTGTAACATTTAAATGACAAGAGAAAAATAAGTGTAGGGAAAATATTTATTATGTTATTTTCTAAAATGAAAATAGAAAGCTTAAAGGAAAAAAGCTTATATACAAATAAGCTTTTCCACCAGTCATATCAAGCTTAATTATTTTTTAAGCCTTAGCACTGCAAAACAAGTAATTTAGAAAATGATTTATCTGTATTGTCCCCAATTAATTCCTCATATGGTTTGGATAAAGGTAGAAGGGCAAAACTATGGAGAGAGGCAAACACATGGTCCTTCCCATCCTTTATGGCCACCAGAACCTTTTTTTTCTGCAGTTTTTGTTTCCTCTGTAACTGTCTACCTACCTTTTTACACAGCTCAAAATAGTCAGATCATAAGGCAAAGCAACTTCCTCCCCAATTTCCCACCACCACCATCAAAAAATAGCTGAAAAGGAGATTCAGTCTTGCTGCCACTATTGGCCATATATTAGGAATAAGATCTCAATAAAAATAGAAACAACGGTATACATACCAGTCAGCTCATCCCCTATGCCACCATATCTAATTTAATGCTTATTTAATAAATGTTAAAATTGACTCTTCCTTGATTTAATCCTTTTCCATCCTGTCAAAGTCAGTAAGGCATTGGAGAGAAATCATCATGTTCATTTTTTTTTCACAGAATAGATAATAATAAATACCCAAAAGGGGAAAATAATTTTAGGAGTGGGAGAAGATCTATAAACTATCCCTTAATCAAAAGAAGAACACAGTCTCATTATTCACACATACACACACCTGTGTTGAATTACTGACAGAATGACATGAAAATGATTTATAATAATAATAATATAATAATCTGGACTGATACTGGGGCCCAGAATATTTGTCTCTATCTCACTGTAAAAGTTCTCAACACAATCAAAGTTTTCTGTGATTTTTGTTTGACCTGGTTTGGTTTCAAATAATACTTCTCGCCTATCTAATACAGTGAGAACAAACAGTAAGTATTAACATGAAAGTTACCAACTCAAGCTTCCTTTTAAAATTTATTTCTATTTTTAATATGACTAGAAGATCAAATTGCCCCAACGCACCACCTCACTTTCTATCTAGAATGGCAGAGTCTAACCGGGATGTCGGGGGTTAGGAACCGACCCATCTCTCTGCAGCCAGGTGGCCTTGCCGGGTCTGTTGGCTTTCCCTGCGCCCTTCTACCTTCAGCTGTTCTCCATAACTCAGCCTGAGCACATCCGCCTTTCTCTACAGAATAGAAGCAGTCATCTTTGAAAGTATTTGATGTGCAAAATTGAAAACTAATGAGCTGAGATAGATTAAGGGATTGTGAGTAACTTATCACTTAGGAACTAAAGAAGAGTAAATGAGGGTAAAATGGTTCTGAAATAGGTAAAAACAAATGGTTGTGCTCCTTGGGTGTTTCAGACTGAATTTTCAAGCACTAGAAGGAAATATGTTTCTAAACTCACCTCTTACAGCTAATTTCAGAATTTCCATTATACTGTGCTCTGGATGTGTCTTGTAATGCTTACATGTGTAAGGAAGAAACTGTAAGTAGCTCTCCTCACACCCTGGTCAACGTTTAGTGCATTTCTAATGCCAGTCCCTTAGGGACCATGCTCTGCTCCCCTGGTTTTACTTTGTCCTCAAGGAACTGTAGACAAAACACTAGATGAGAAGCCCCACTAAATAAGAAATACAGAAGAAAGAGCACAGTGACTCTTGAGCAATAAATGACTCAGATCTAACCTATAAATAGGTAGCCAGATTTACATTATTTAAATTTAGTTGGTAGGCATGGATGAATTTTTTATCCTGTATTCTAAGATATTTGTTGTTGTTTAGAGAAAGAAAATGATAATAAAGTCCAATCCCCTCAACTTTACCAACTCACAGGAAAACACCAACCCAGGCTGGATAACAGCCAAATAATTCAAGTATAATCTACAATGTGAGCTATGAAACTTATAGATTAATTTCCTATATGGAGAGAACTTAAGAATACATATGGGTGTAATTGTAAAATAATCGATAAGAGCTTCTCAATCTAATGAAATGTTAATTTAAGGGTTCTATAAGATGGTTAGAAATACCCTAAGATCTAATTTTTATATAAAACAGACATGTTTGTGAGTTTCTGCGTCGAACTCTTTGCCATATGTTAAATAATAATTTCACTTTATTATACTTTTCACTTATCAACAAATATTTTACAGATAGCTCTTGCTATTTAGAAGTCTAAACAATGTTCATGAGACCTTATGAAAAAAAGAAGACATAAAGGTTAAAATATACACATCTGCACAGCATCATAATGCACTGAAAAGATGCTGTACTGTGTACATGCCACATATGAATTAATAAAACACTACATACACCCCAAAATTCTTTATGCAAAACCAAAGCCCTTGGTAGCTAGTCCTGAATACCTCTCTGCATACCTATTATATCATTATATCTATACTTCACATATACAATTATAACATGATATATGTGAAAATTACTCAGAGCATTCTGTGTAGTGCTAAGCATATGTGACAGTCTGCTTTTTAGAAAGAAAATGGACAGTCACACTCAACAGATCAAAAATGACTATAGCATTCCTCATGGTTATTATTTGTCACCCACTCAATTCTTGATGGGGTAGCATATGGAAAGAAGAAAGATAAACAAGTCCTTCTCCAGAAAGTTTAACTTGCTCTAGAAACTACCATGAATTAAAGTAAGTGCCATTCACTCCTTCTCTGCAGCAATTTAAAAAAAAATCTTAAAAGGCCACTTAATTTTCATAGATATTTAGAGTTTCCTAGATGAGCCCTTGAGAAAGGTCAAGAATGTCTCCCGCATCTACATTAGTAGTTTTGCCCTGACTTCTAAACACTGCTTGTCAAGGCAGCCAGGGGATCACAAAAATAGGGGATAGCAGGGGGAAGCAGAGAATATCAGCAAAAAACATAAGCAAACAACCTCAAGAAGAATTTTTTTTTAATGAGACAGTTGCTTAGAAGTGTCTTTCTCTTTTCCTTTACTTTGAGATTACTTGTAATTTCATTCCTTAGGATTTTTCCTTCCTCTTTAACTAATTTCCATTGCATTGCTTCTTGGCTATGAGATAACACCTACCCAGTCTGCTTAGCATTTATGTCTATGTCAGGTCACTTAGTTACATCCCTTTGTCCGCCGTCCTTGTCCCTTGCCCTCCACAAATACAACCAAACCCTCAGGCATCACACAAATCAGGGAGTGCCATCCACGAGAGACTGGGCATTGGCCACTGTCTTCAAGTTTGAGTTTCATCTTCTGACCAGATACGGGCTTTGGTATTTTGCATATGTTTTCAACTAACGCTAACTCAACACCAGGAAACTAGTAAGCCCTATCAATAGAGATGCCCAGCTTCCTCTGAAGGTCACTCTATCGACTCTCTCTTTTTGTGGGAATTTGCAGTGATAACCCAGTGTAAAGACAAAAAAAGAAATAGCGATGAGGAGGACTGGCAACTCAAAAAGCATTATCTAATTACATCAGATAATAACCACCCCCATTAGTTATTCCTGTTTCTGATTGTTTTATTTCCTTTTGAAAATTCACCTTTATGAGAAAACACAGGCTGTTCAGAGTGTTTACCAAAATAACATCCTATGTGAATTCTTTTGTTTTATTTTTCTCCTAGAAATAGAACAATAGTTCAAACTGACAAAACAGCAAAGCTGAAAAGATCAAAAATGAGCCCCACGCATAAAGGTTTAGTCTTTTCCTCACCATTCTTCACCCTTATTTGCTGATTTTTTCTGAAAACCACCAAATTAAAAACACATCACTTGTACTTTTACTCGGTTCTTTTGAATCTGTTGTCTTTTTCCAGATATTATACACTGTTGTACAAATTAATTGTATTTTTAATTTAAATATATTCTTTTCCATTAATAGTTGAAACCTGTGGGCCATTCCCTGTAATTAGTTAGTTATCTGAAGTAAGCAAATAAATCTTTGAAATCAGTTTGTTGCACCATAGGGAGATCGTGCAATAAATGGGATTGATAAACTATGGGACTGAGGACCTCTGCTGGCAGTTTTGTGGCATTTTTTTTAAACCATGATAACACTGAAAAGTTATCTCTTGAAGATAAAATATTCCTTTTTACTTTGAATCCTTAATTGTCTTCTCTAAATTTTATTTCTTGGCCCTGCTACATTTTAAACAATTTGGGTCTTTCATTTCCACAATATTTTCTTTATTATTTGAAAAATTAAATGAAAATTAAGACTGTTTGGATGAAAATATTAATTTTAATGTTATTCATATTTTAAAACACATTAAATTTATTCATGAATAATCTTTATGTTTCTTTAAAATTGTAGCTGCACATACAATATGTCGATGAATGTATAGATATAAAAGTAGATATAAATACATACTTTTATAGAGCATGGAATTTTGTATCAAAATTTAAAATTTTAACAACATAATTATTATGCTATTTCTCATTTTTCCATAAATTAGCCTTATTTCATATGTAATATATGCCTAGGTAGCCTTAGAAGACACATTTTTATCTAAATATCCAGAGCAATTTTTTAAAGCTTGAAAACGCAATTGGACTGGCTACCTTTCAATCCATTTAACTACTGATGTCACTCACCTGTACATTCCTTCTATGAGTTACAGATTCATAGATTATTATAGCTGAAAGAGACCTTAGGTGGCATGTCATCTAACCCTTTCATTTTACAAAGAACAAAGTTGAGACCTACAGAGCTGAGCAGCAATCTGTGCCTGTTCTTGCCAGGTCAGAGCGAGATGAACAAACAACTGCCAGAGACACCTCATCTTCTAGGGAGAGATTTCCTGAAGCAAGAGAAGGGAGAGAGCAGAGCTGCAGCTCTGAGCTGCAATAACCCAGTCCTGCTGGGGGTCCAGGAAGACCTAAGCCAGGCCTGGTGGTTCTAAGCACTCAAGTTGCTAGGAGGAAGTTTGGCCCCTGGGCCAAGAGCACCAATAGTAATCATGACAAACATTACTGATCATGAACTGTGTGCCAAGAAGGCACAATTCTAAGCACTAGACATGGAATAGTTCATACAACTGTCACAGCAATCCTGGGACATGGATAAAATAGCTAGTATAATTGAGCAGGAGATGGGTTGCTGGGTGTCATCTCAGAAACTGGCTACCACATTAGCATATACTGAGTGTCTGTTTTGTTACAAGCACTCTGAGTTTACAAAATATTGAGGCCATCTCTCCTTAGAAGATGAGATGTTGTTCTATGGTTAACAGTGACAATCAGACTTCTTGGACTATTCGTACATTTTTCCAAGTCTTTCTCTCTAAAGTCATGCATTTACAGATACACCTTTCCCATTTTGTTTGGGTAGGGGATACAGTCATAATGCTCCCCAATTTACAAAAACAAAAAATTGAGGCTTGGAGACAAGTAGTGAAACATAGAAGAACCAAGACTGAAACCTAAGTCTCCCAGCTCTAAATCCAATTCTCTCTCTATTACACTACACCAGAGAGTCACACTCAGAGAAAAGCTATTGGTGGAAGAAGTGCTTATGACATCAAAATAAGGAATACTATCCCTTAAACGGGCATTCAACATTATACATGGCCTTTTCATCTCCGCTATTTCATTATCATCTCATGTCACGAAAAGTGAATAGAAATAGAGTAGAGGGCATTTGGGTGGGTAAGAAGAAAATAAGAAATCTTTCTCTCTCTTCTCCTACTTTGGTACTATGTTCTGAAGTTCAGCTATGGCAACAAGTGCCTGCCAAAAATCTTCTGTAGAGCTTCAGCTCCTAGCAAAGAGTTGGACAAGTGAGGCCAGAATCCAACATGCCCTACTCTGAAGCTCTGCCTGTGGCGCTCTGTCTCCGGGGAAGAGTTTCATGGCACAATAAAGACCAAATGTGGGAGAATGTATTTGTGAATGATATATCCAACAAGGGGTTAACCTCCAGAATATATAAAGAACTCACATGCCTCAACACCCAAAAAGCAAATAACCCCATTAAAAAATGGGCAGAGGATATGGAGGGACAATTCTCCAAAGAAGAAATTCAGATGGCCAACAGGCACATGAAAAGATGCTCTACATCACTAATCATCAGAGAAATGCAAATTAAAGCCACAATGAGGTATCACCTCACACCAGTAAGGATGGCCACCATCCAAAAGACAAACAACAACAAATGCTGGCAAGGATGTGGAGAAAGGGGACCCCTCCTACACTGCTGGTGGGAATGTAAACTAGTTCAACCATTGTGGAAAGCAGTATGGAGGTTTCTCAAAAAACTAAAAATAGAAATACCATTTGACCTGGGAATCCCACGCCTTGGAATTTACCCAAAGAATACAACTTCTCAGACTCAAAAAGACAGATGCACCCCTATGTTTATCACAGCACTCTTTACAATAGCCAAGATATGGAAGCAACCTAGGTGTCCATCAGTAGACGAATGGATATAGAAGATGTGGTACATATACACAATGGAATATTATTCAGCCATAAGAAAGAAACAAATCCTACCATTTGCAATAACCTGGATGGAGCTGGAGGATATTATGCTCAGTGAAGTAAGTCAAGTGGAGAAAGACAAGTGCCAAATGATTTCCCTCATTTGTGGAGTATAACAACGAAGCAAAACTGAAGGAACAAAATAGCAGCAGACTCACAGACTCCAAGAAGGGACTAGTGGTTACCAAAGGGGAGGGTGAGGGAGGGTGGGTCAGGAGGGAAAGAGATGGGGATTGAGGGGTATTATGTTTAGTACACATGGTGTGGGGGTCACGGGGAAAACAGTGTAGCACAGAGAAGGCAAACAGTGAATCTGTGGCATCTTACTACACTGATGGACAGTGACTGCAATGAGGTATGGGTGGGGACTTGATAATATGGGTAAATGTAGTAACCACATAGTTTTTTTTCATGTGAAACCTTCGTAAGAATGTATATCAATAATACCTTAACAAAAAATTTATTTAAAAAAGACCAAATGTGTCCTTTTCTCCATTCATTTCTTTAAGAGCATCATTATATATGTTGGACTTCTTTATCCTGAAACATCTAACTTTATCTTATGAAAAACTGAAGAACCTTAATAATAAAACTCAGCTCTAAGAATGATAACTTCAGATAGAGCTATCAGAGAGGACTCTGTTAGATGTTCCCAAAAGAGTGAGATAAAATTATCTATTAGGAATGAAATTTAGAAGACTGAACACCTTAAGGATAAAACTTACTGTTATCCTGTTAAGATTTTAAAACTTGTTTTTAACATTAGTTAAACCATAATGCATCACACTATGGATGCTGTTGTTTTTCTAAAATAGGCTTTTACTAAGCAAATGGTGTGGCTTATAATTCATGGCCAAGCCAAATCAAGGGAAAATAGATGAAACTACCTTAATAAATGTTTCATAAATGTGTGTCCAAAGAAATTTGGGAAAAAAATTAATGCTTCGAAAGTAATAGGGTTCATAACTAAATAAAGCTATAATACAATAATTTGCATTGTCTTCTGTTTGAAGAAAAATATATTGATAGAGGGAGGTGTCCTACCAGAGACTTAAAGCAAAGGGTCAAAGAGGATGGACAGGCAAGTTCACCTGCCGATTGTTCCAGAGAATAAGTTTCTTATCTCCAGGCACGTGGTGGGGAGAGCAGCAGGCCCAGTGGCCTCAGACAAGACCTCAGGTTCTGATTCCAAACTGTGCTTGTCACAAACATTTCAATTGTGTGTCAAAGAAACCAACTCAAGAATATTTAACGAGGAAACAAAACTCAGTCGAACACATGGCCAGAGCCAGTCGCAGGCACCTCAGGGAGTCAAACACTGTCCTCTGGCTCTCCTCGCTTATTCTCTGCTCTTGTCCCCTCCACACCCAACGTCCTAGAACCACCTTCTCTTTGCATCTTCATTACTCCACTCTAAAGCAGAGGACAGACACACACACTCAACATGACCTAAGAGGAAAAGGAAAGCTCTTTTCTCTCAGAGACTTCATATTGTTCTACCTTGGGCCATTCTAGGCTCATTCCTGAGTCACACACTATAGCTGAGGGAATGGGGTATTACAGTAGGCCCACTCTAGGTCCCATGCCTGCCAACATGGCCAGACTGGAGGGACACTGTTATTAACAGTTCCTATAGAGCTAGGTGGAATGAAAAACAACAATTCCCAAAGGAAAAGGTGACAAAGAAAACAAATATCCAACATATGCATTCACCACATAAGCTTCTACACAAAGTCTGTTTCCCACGTAGACTTTCACATCAGGGTAACAATGTAATACCACTAACAGAATAATTTCCATCCACTCACAATTATTGTTCACAGTATTTGGTTTATGTTTCAGATTCTACAGTGTTTGATTAGTTTGCGTCAGTCCTCTGAACCTAGCCAATCAAAAACTAAACAGACTGCCAACCTAAAACATGACTTTGAGTAAATTAGAAAAATGTTCTCTTTCCTCAAGACCCTTTATCACTGTCTACTGAAAATTGGTCATAGTCCCATGTATAATGTACATTAATATAAATTTTCCTCCATGGAGTTGTTTAATGCAAACCTTCACAACCAAGAACTGTAGCCCCAACCAGAAACTAGAGTAAGGTGCTCTTACCTGGCACTGCTGGACTCTGAGCAGCTAGGTCCTCCCTAACCTGACATCTGTACCTTATCAAGTTCAACAGGGTTCATCAACATCATCAACAAACATTTAATAAGTGCCAAATTGGTGCATGTGGCTGAACAAGGACAGAGAATCTTTGGCCTAAATCAAATTGTCTCCATCTGATTTAAAAATAAAACTAGAAAAGGGGGTTCTTAAATTCTTTGAAGGGATAGAGCAGTCTTAGGAACTTGAAAAATGTTAAATGGGAAGGCCCACCAGCCTTAGAATACATTTACCACTGCCTAAAATATTCTTTAATTAGTTTCATTATATTCTTTCCAAGTGACCCATTATAAGACAAATGTTATTTAATTAGAAGCACTGTACATTAATTCATGTGATAAAATAATCATATTAATATGAGTAGCACAAAAACTTTCATATCCATGAAATTCTGCAGCTTCTGGAAAAATATTTGGAAGCCCCTAGAACAGCATATGTGTGGGTAAGTCTCTATTTCTCCTTTTATAGAGTTATCTTGGTGGGTTTTGTCAGTTTTATGCATTGAGGTTTTGTTTGAATAAAGGGTTCTATTGTTTTAAAAAGTTTTAAAACTACTGCATTGATTCATACTATAAATTCTCTCTTGGCCTATATATGATGGGTAAATATCACATCCCTAGGACAAGTGGAAGAAATTATAGGGCAAGGCCGTTGAAAAAACTGAAACCCAAGGAAAACGTAAAATTCATCAATTCTGTCAATAGGTGGAGTGCTAAGCAAGTGCAGAACTCAAATACCTGAGTGCTCATAGCAGAACTGAAAACAATTCTTCTCGTAGCAAATAAAACATGAGAAGCCAATTCTAATGAGTTGGTGAAGGGGTTTCCCTCCCATCTGTAATACTCAATGTCTGTTGTATTCTGGGGCTGGCCCTGCGAACACGAGGGTGCAGCATTCCTAGAAGAAGATATGTTCAGTGTTTCCTCTGATATAAACGTGACTATCGTCAAGTCTCTCAAATCTCAGACAAATAAACCAAAATTTCTTGACCCTGTGTCCTATGTAGACAGATACTAACTTGTTCCTTCACTTCTCAGACTTCTTCAAGACAGTCTGTAATAATTTTCTCCACTTTCTGACTTCATATTTATCAATCAACACATTCTGTTGTGCCTTCTGCTGCTTCTATGCCACTGAGGTAACTGTCACTGATTTAACCAGTGACATTTATGTCAATAATTCCAATGGGAATTTTTTCAGTTATTTATTACCAGACTTCTGAGATGCTTTTGCAAAAATGGATTGCTATCATCTTGACACTCTTTCCTCCCTTGGCTTTTGGGGAAGGATGGAATGGAAGAGGAACAGAAAGCTTTTAAGACAAAAACAACAATATATATAAAGACCCCAAGGCACAAAAGTGGCTCAAAAAATCACAGGTGTGATTGGAATATAGATAGTGAGGGGAATTGCACATAGCAGAAAAAGAGCTGGAAAGATGGGTAGAAACTAGGTCATGCAGGCCATTTTTAAGACTTCAGATTTTTTCCTAAGAAGAAAGGATGAAAACCAAGGAAGAATATGATCCAATTTGCTTTTTTCAAGACCACCCTGGCTGCAGTCAGGAGAAAACATTGGTGAGTGATTATATGGACAGGCCACATGGAAGGCTATTGTAATAATTCAAGTAAAAGATGACAAAGGTTTAAAGTGGGCTAGTGGTGACAGAGGTTAAAGATAAGCAGCTGGATACAACTTTATTATGGTTTTAATTTTACTTTTCTGCCTCCAATAAAGGGTTCCAATCCTTGGCTCACTTACCTGACCAGAGCTGCTTTTAAGATCCAGAATTGCAATTTATCAACTAAAAAGATAGCCAGACCCCTAGGAAGAAGGTCCTGCATTATATATCATGCTTATTTTCCCCGTCCTTCCTCCAAAGGGACATACAGCCAATAACTTGGATGAATGTACCCTGGAAAAAGAATAAATACTGGTCGATGATTTAAGAAAAGAAAGCAGACTGGAATGAAGGCTAGAAGAGTTAGTAAGGTTTTAAGAAGAAAGTAGGCTAGGCCAATAGGATTAATTCCCATCTACTGCTTGTCATTTTAAAAAGCTGTGAATCAAGTTTAAAAAAGTATGT
Organism: Manis pentadactyla; assembly: GCF_030020395.1. Taxonomy (NCBI): domain Eukaryota; kingdom Metazoa; phylum Chordata; class Mammalia; order Pholidota; family Manidae; genus Manis; species Manis pentadactyla. Next base: position 63,178,712 of record NC_080020.1, read on the forward strand.
TCTATGACCACAAAGGAATTCAATTTGAATTCAGTAGCAGAAATATATCTGGAAAGCCCTAGATTATTTGGAAACTAAATGGTACAGTTCTAAATAACCCATGGGTCAAAGTATGCATCAAAAGGGAAATAAAGTATTTGGAAATAATGAAAATGAAAGTACAACATATCAAATCTTATGAAATACAGCTATTACCTACATAAAATATACTTTATCTCAGTCTGTAATAATTTTATTTGGTGTATGTTTATTTATTTAGTGTCTGCCATATAAGCCATATGAAAGCAACATTTTTTTTCTCTTTTGCATCCCCAGTTCCTAGCATAATATCCAGTCCCAATTAAAGAATATATATATTAATCCCATCACTCAGAAGAAACTATTACAAAAATGTAAGTATAAATTTTTCCAGAATTTTCTAGAACCACATAAAAATATTTATATTCCTCTTTAGAATAATGGAATAATACCATGCACATCAGTTTCTGGACTGCATTTCTTCATTTAACAATATTTTAGGAAGTTATTTAAATGTGAATACATAAAGATACACCCCAATTATTAGTATTAGTGTAGTACTGCATTATATAGACTTATCCTGATTTATTTAACCAATCTCTACCAATGAGTAATTATGTATTTCTGATTTTTATACTTAAAAAATATAATAATTCATATATATATACACATACATATCACACATTTTTTAAAGGTAAATTTCTACAGTAGAACAGTTGGCTTAAGAAGTATACACATGTAAATGTTTCATACAAAATGACAAATTCTAAAAATAATATACAAATCTCACAGTAAACTAAACTAAAGATTATATATATTTTTAAAAGCTATTATTTTGATCTTGGAGTCAAGATATAGATGCTTATAATACTGATAATTTTCCCTTTATACTGAAATAATTGTTAAAATGACAGTATTTCTTTTCAGGTTCTTAGTAATCCATCAACAAAAAATATTGATAATAAATGTCCATTTTATGATTTGCATAATATTTATAAACCAGCTATTGTCATTTACAAACTGTTGATAAAGGAAACTACAGTTCCAGTAATGGCTAATTGTTGAGTTGAGTGAACTTGATCAAGCACTTATTGTGCAAATGCCTTGAAACTTGTGCAGACTACTTGATATAAAAAATATTTAGTTTGTGTTTATACAGAGGATCAAAGCCTAATTTGGCTACCCCGAAAATGAACTAAGATACGATATGAAAGAGAACTTCCAACATCAGCACTCTCGGGAAGACTCATGCCAGAAGATGATCATCAAAAAACCCCAACAAAGATCCACGCACTGCTACAGCTGTAGATGCACTCATCCCACCAGCTCCTGGACTTGCCATGGGAATGAAGGAGATATCTAAGCTGGCCTGTGCATACAGTAAAACAACAAATTTGACTGGATCTATACTGTTGGAACTCAACCAAGAATTAGGAGAAGTGCAAATTGTAGCGCTCCAAAATCTTACAACTACAGACTATTTACTGTTAAAAGAACATATGGGATGTGAACAGTGCCCAGGAATGGGTTGTTTTAATTTGTCTGATTTTTCTCAAACTATTCAAATTCAGTTAGATAATAACCATCATATCATTGATAAGTTTTCACAAATGCCTAGGGTGCCTAACTGGTTTTCTTGGTTTCACTGGAGATGGCTGGTAATTACAGGTATGCTTGGGTTATGTAACTATACTCCTATTATGTTAATGTGTGTGCGCAATTTAAGTAGTAGCTTAAAATCTATACATGCTGAAGTTACTCTACAAGAAGATATGTCAAAGAAATAATCAATCTTCCCATGTTTTCTTCCGCCTGCTACTTCTATAGCTTTTCTTCTTCCTTCCTAATTACAACGAATTCTTAAATAGAATTCGTGCTTCATATCAAATTTACCGAGTATCATAACTCCTCCAAGTAGTAAAGATACCTCAAGACAAATGCTGGGCATAGAAGCCACAGGGCATAAATATGCAAAGAAATAAAAAGCTAACCATTTCAAACAATAAGGCTTCTCTCTCACTTACCAACTTCACATTTCCCTGTATGGCCCCGGAAGATGACTGGTTAGCCAGAGACAGGTAAGATTCCTCAAGGGAGGAACAACCTAAGACAGGCACAGTCGCAGGGGGGCCATCAGGTGAGAAATTGGGGATCAACAGAGGTGAGGCTTAGAACCTCACCCTCCCTGTTCTGAGAGAAATCTTCTGCATATGTGGATGTTTTATTGCCCTTGTCTAGCTTGGATTAACACATAGTCTACAGGCACACACCTGATCATCTACATTTGCTCTCTTACAACACTAAACTATGTTTTCTACCTTTATGTTGTATCTACCTACCACTTCAGCATTTTATTAAAAATAATAAAGAGAGAAATGTGGTATCCACATATAAATCAAGTATAAAAATCAAATGTGTATTCATATTTGAACTGACTGTTTATAGTTCATAATGCATGAGCAAAACCAAAAGTTTCTGTGATGACTGCCCTTGTACTGTTCACCATGTAACCTATTCACTATGTAAGAATTTGTTCTCCATGTAAGAACTTGTTCGTTATGCTTCAGAAGATTGGAGACTGACGAAAATTAGGCTTGGGGTGGATTAATGATTGTGCATTGAGCATTGACTCCCCTATACAGAATTTTATTGTTGTTAACAACCATTTGATCAATAAATATGAGAGATGCCCTAACAACAACAACCAAAAAAAAAGTACACACTTCCAATTGTAAAATAAATAAGTAACCGGGATGTAATGTATAGCATAAGGAATATAGTCAAAATATTGTAACAACTTGGTATGGTGATAGCTGGTACCTAGAATTATCATGTATATAAATGTTGAATCACTGTGTTGTACACCTGAAACTAATGTAATGTAATACTGTGTGTCAACTACCCTTCAATAAAAAATAATTATCTAAAAAAAAAAAAAAAAAAAAATATTTACTCAGGGGGGTAAAGTTCCTTCTTCTCTCCTACAGATATTTTGTAGCTACTTTGGAAGGTAAAGGAATCAAATTCCACATTTAGTACACTTTTATTCCAAAACAGTGTTCATTTTAACCAATTTGTTCACTGGCAAGGTTCAGATAATAGTTCTTATATAACAAATGCCTGGCCAAAAAAAAGATGGGATGTAAGTCAGATAATTACTTGGTTTCCCCACACTAGTTCAGGCACTTGAAACTACTATAATCTTCATAATCTCACCACGAGACAAGTAGAATAATTTAAATGAAATAACTGGAATAACAAAAATTTATTAGTCAGTAGTAAAATCAGCAGAAAAATTTCTATTATAACTTAGATTTTCCCACATCATACTTCAGCTATCAAATAACTGGCCCCTGGTAGGAAAATGCAATGGGTCTTGTCCTTGCCTACTGGGTGATTCTTGCCTGTGATTTATATAGGACTCTAGACCTCGGCTTGGAGAATAGATGGCACCAGCCCTGCATTCCAAAGGGAGGTTCAAGACCACCTAAGCGTGATTTGCAAATAAGGTGCCTGAGACACTGTTTTGTTCCCTCACCTCAGGATCCTGTAGAGTAATATAAACCTTAGCTAATCTGTCACCTCCAGCTGATAGAAAAGAGACAGAAAAGGGAAGGCGGAAATTAGAAGAGCCAAGGAGGAGGAAGGTTGCTGTGGGCCACTATCTGCACACTAGCATCACCCAGAGTCTGTGGAAAGGGGCATCGATGGCCTAGTCAGAAGGTTGGACACATCTCCTCTGGTGTTTGGGGATCACGGTTGCCTGACATCAGACTCACACCTGATAAATCTGCCTGACAGCTGACCACGGCTGGCTTCTCTCTCCAAAATTAGAGTCAAAAGAGATTGTTCCATTGAACTGACATGAGACAACTGACCTGGGTGTTGTCCTGCCCAAGGAAATTGCCTTTCCACATGAGATAACCCAACAGGGAGTAAACCTTCTAGATTCCTAAGAGCTGAAGGAGGAACTATAAATGGCCAACCAGAAAACGTATTCACCCATATCAAGGAAATGTGGGTGCAAGATATCCAACAATAGAGGAAGGACACTGTGGTGCTATCCAGAGAACACACAGAAACGCTTTACCGGTAAAAGTTGACCATACATATCTGCGATGGCCAGACGAAACCGACACAAATCAGTGCCAGATTTGTGGTGTCAATAAATATATCTGCCCTCCCCACACCTCTTTCAGCTCTAAAGGAGGAGTGAGAGGCAGCCTTAGGAGGGGAAATAAGTACTTCCTAAATAAATAAAGAAGCAGCCAGTCAGGCCCCTCTTTCCACAGCTGGTGGCACTAGGAAGGGAGAGAATCTTTTCAATTTCAATGAGCCTGAAAATTTTATTCCATGAAAATAAACATTTGAATGACCTTAGATCATCTGAGGGACTTAGAAGACCTAAAAGCAACATGAAAAGTCATGAAACTAGCCTTAAGTTTATCCCCAGGTCAAGAGAAAAATTGGCCCCATAGAAAAACTTTTAAAGAATAATGGAAATGAAAATTAAGTTGCTTCATGATTGCACACTTTCCCTGTGTCCCACTATTTCCACATAATGCTTCTGCATTAAATCAAAAGAGAGCATTATTTTTATTATGCAAAATATAATAGTATCTATAGACATCAAGTATTTGACAGTCACAGTCTGTCAAAAAGCAATTGAATATCCACAATATGAAAAAGGCAAGTTCTTATTATGGTTCTTTGATTAAAGAGGCATTGTTAAGTAACAGACTTCAGCTTTCTAATGTATACATCCATCAATCTAAAGGTATTGATCAAGCTCCACCTGTGTATCCATTACTCTTTCTCTTGCCCTCAAAGCAATACAAATTCTGAGTGAAAAAGCATTAAACACTTAAAAGGTCTAGTTCCAACTAATAGTATAATAAAAGTTTTGTAATTTAAAAAAAGAATATTAGAAGAGGTTAATAAAGTTTGCTTTATAAAAAGTTGAATTTTTTAAATGTGTTTTATTATTCAAGTAATCTTGGGTTTGTTGAATTTGACATGTGCTTATACCTGAAAGCAGATAGAATATTTGATACTAGAAAATTCTGAAAAAGAGCTAGCAATAAAGATACCATACCTTATCTATTCAAACCAGCAGGTGGCCCATATCTATTTACACTTCATAAATATTTCAATTATAGAAACAGAAGAAGTAAGATAAAAACCAAAGAAATCAACACTACAGAAAATGCTAACAACATATAAGGGTCTTAACCTCTTTAATAAAAATATATTTTTCACATATTTTTGTTTAATGTAATTAACACAATACAGTCTATTCTTACCTCAGGGTTCACTAACACTTGATAAGAAACCAACTTTTTAAACAATTTGCTTAAATACATTTTGATTTATCAAAATAGAAAATCATTTTGATAATAAGAAATTTATTAGGTTTAATAATTAATACTTTTATTAATAAATTAATGTTTTTATTTAAAAATGATCAACCAAATTATTTATTATCTCCAAAATTATTTTTATCTCCAAAAAAGTTAAAAATATGAAAAGAGAAACTTAAAAGGAATCATAGATATGCTCTCTGATTCTTTCTGAAATACAAATATTAAAAACAAAAAAGGAAAGAAAAAAGGAGGAGGATATGGAGAAAGAGGGAAGTTGAAGAAAACCTCAAATGAATAAATGAACTAATATAGAGATAATGGTAAATAAATTAAAAACATATAAAATGGCTGCAGTTTCAGTGACAGCAGCAAACATTTTGATTTTCAAAGTACCGTTAAAGTTGGATCGATGAAACAAACTAACTAGATTTTATTGACACTATAGGGGAAAAATATCTGCCCTGGAGATCAAAATGGAAAAGTAAATTCTGTAGTTACTGGAGGCCATTTTGCCAATAGTTGATGAGAGCCAGGCTGGGAATAAACACAAAGGAAAGCTGAGCTGAATGATGCAGAGAAAGAGTCCTCAACATCTTTAACTCCTTGGATTCAATAGGACCTGCGGAACAGAGCCCTGCAATGTTCATTTATGGGAGCCAATAAAGCTCCTCTGCCATTTTTTTTTTCTTTTTTTTTGCCTGAGCCAAAGTGATTTTTTTTATACATTTGCAGATGAAAGTGTCCTGATGAATACAATTAAAAGTAAAATTTATTCCACACAAATAGAAAATTGAAACAGATTAGCTGAGTGTCCATGGGGTAGTGGCTCCTAAAATATTCATGTCCTAATCCCTGGAATTTATCACCTTATATGATAAAAGGGACTTTGCAGATGTGATTAAAATAAGAATTTTGAGATGAGGTGATAATCTAATGATGTAGGCCCAGTGTAATCACAAGGATCCTAATGAGAGTGAATTTAGGAGGAGTCAGAGTCAGAAAGAGAGAAAGCCGGTTGCAAACACTGGAAAGAAAAGCAGAGATTAGAGAGATGAGTTTTGAGGAGAGTGGAGCAGGCCACAAGCCAAGGGCACAGGTGCCTCTAGAAAATGGAAGCAGATTCTTCCCAACAGCCTCTAGAAGAAATCAGTCCTGCTGACACCTTGACTTCAGTCCAGTAAAACAGATTTTAGACTTCTGGGTCCCAAAAGTATAAAAGAATACATTTGTATTATTTTAAACCGCCAACTTTCTGTTAATTTGTTACAGCAGCCACTGGAAACTAATACAGCTGAACATTTCATGGAAACATTTTGTGTGTTACTCAATATCCTCTATGTGCTAAAATTAGATTTGGGATATGCCAAATTGAGCAACAGAATACTGAAGTATTTATCTGAACTCAACATTTATTTTCTCTACCTTTTACCACTGAGACACATCTGGGAACAGAGCCACCTCAGTAAAAATGAGCATATCTAGCACTCAAATCTTGGTTTCTAAATACTGATTTTCATTAAAAGAAGTGCCCATTAGAGAAATGTCTTATTCTGGGGCTGAAGTTGGAAGAGTATAAGATGAGTCTGGAACATCTTTTTATGCCATAAATGAAAAAAGTACTAAATGAATGAAAGGGACATGTCAAACTGACACAGAAGCCAGTATGATGTAACTTCAACCAAATCAAGAACAATGTGAACATCAAAATAAATAGTAACAAAAATTATACCCATTCTATAAAATATGAACTTGTGAGTCCATATCAAGAGAAACACATACAAACATACATATGTACATAAGTAGAAGAGAACTTTACACTAGAATGGCAATTAATAAACATGGAATACTTAATCAGAAAAATCAAAACTTTGGCAACCATTATCATAACAAGACAATTAATTCAGCCAAAATATATCAATGAATATGAAAACTAATGGGTCAAAGCTTGATCAAGGATGGGATATTTACATATTTCCATATTAAAAGAACCAAAGAAATTGCAGAAAAGAACTGCATTAAACTAGCCCAAAGTCCAATCTGCTTCTGAACAGAAACTCTCTCCAAATACCTATTAATCATAAAGAAAATTGAGTAATTTTACAGTGGAGAAACCTGACAGACACCACCTCAATCAGGAATTCAAAGTGAACATCACCAACAGTGGAACAAATTAAAACCACAGACTACCTGATAGGTTGCATGAGAAACATATGTCATCACTTTCATGTGTCTGTGATATTCCCGCCACCTGTACCTAATCAGAATCTAATGGGGAAACATCAGACATACCGACATTGAGGAGTATTCTACAAATAATTGGCCTGTAAAGGTCATGAAAGTCAAGGATGACTGAGATGCAAGACTGAAGGAAATTAAAGGGAAGCAACAACTGAATTCAACACACATTCTTTGACTGGGTCTTTTTGCTATTAAGCATATTATTGGGACAATTGCCAAAATACAAATGGGGTCAGCAACTAGCTAGAAGTAATGTAATAGTATTAATTTTCTGCTTTTATTGATTATGTGGTGTTTACATAGAAGCACATCCTTGCTTTTGGAATTACACATTAAGTATTGGAGTGGAACAGGCATCATGTCAGTAATTTTCAAATGGTTCAGGAAAAAACAGTTCATTGTACTATTCTTGAAAATTTTCTACAAGTTTTAAATTACTTCAAAATAAAAAGAAAAGCATTCAATATTAGGATTAATTTTTTTTTTTAATAGCCCAGAAACTGCAGTTAGATTTGTGTAGCCCTGGTGCCAAAGTTAGCACCATAGACAGATAAGGTTGATTATGTTGTCTTGATTATGCCTTGTCTTAATGACCAAGGAAATCCTAAAAATGATCCAGATAACTTAAAAGGCCACTTTGTGGAATGTGAAGGTGCACTAGCCATGACTGTTTCCTCATTCAGACATCTATTATTAGTGACACATGCATTTCTTTTTTTTAACTGAAATATAGTTGACATACAGTGTTATTGGTCCCAGGTATAAACATAGTGATTTCACAATTATATACATTACTAAATCCTCACCATGGTAAGCATAGTTACCATCTGACACATGCACTTCTAATCTCCTCCTACAGAGAACATAAACTATGTAACAGACATCAGGGGTGTCTACCAGTATCTCTTCTTCCTTCCTCTTTTCTAACACAATCCTACTCTGGTTCAGGCATTTACTCCTTGTTTTTAAAAGGAAGTTGATGAACCTCAGCATCAGAATTGGGCCTCATGTATCTAAAAGTCATCCCATCCTCCATACTGGAGATTAGTTCTGCTAATCCGATTAGTTCATGGTAGTCTGCTAGACTCAAAAATTGGTTCAGGAATTAGCCTGTAACCTAATATGGGCTACTGAGCCATGAAAGTGCTTTCTAGATATTTCTGATAAAACCTCTTAGCTTTTAAAAGCAAAATAGACTCTCTCTCATCTTCTATGTGCTCCATTATATGGAGCCGAGAGCTTCTAAAAGGCATTTTGCCACGAGGAGGTAAATCAGCCTAAGGAAAACTCCATCATACTAAAAGAAGCAAAGCCAAGAAAACTGCAAAGAAAAGGAACTACACTCACTAAATTAAACCAGCCCTGAAGCCCATTCTCCCTTTGCATGTTGCTTGGTCAATTTAAATTTATGGGATTGAATTAAATTTTCTGTTACTTGCTTCAAAAAGTATGTTGATACAATTTGTAATTTCAGGTTTCAAAAGGTACCACACACAGACCAGTCTTTCCAGGTAATTTCTTATTTTGTTCTCGTTCTGAAGCCTAATATAAGAATAGAGGAGAGAAGAGAAATGAAAACAAAGAAAAGTAGGCAACTTAGTCTATTAGTTGAAAAGAAGATTAAAATTAGATGGGCATTTGTATGTACGTTTAAAAGAAAGAAAAGTATTGTATTTATTTAACAAACATGCATGTGCTTGTGTTTTTAGGTTTACTATTTCTGGCACTGCTCAGATGCTTAATGTTAACTCAGTTGATTTGCATAACATAATTATGAGGAAGTTACTACTTTCATTCCCAATTTCAATTGAAGAAACTGAGGCACACGGAGGTTCAGTATTTGGCCTAAGTTCTCACACCTTCCAAGCAGCAGAGCCAGGGTTCAAATCACTGTTATATTAATACCAGGTAGAGAAAAGATCATCTAATGAGGACACCTCAGCATTAGGCATTTATTATAGGATATGGCATATGGTTAATTCATATGCAAATCTAAGGTTTGCACCAGACGAACTAGATATTTTTCAAATATCAGAAAAAAGTAAATGGAACTCTTAGTCATTTATCTAAAAAAAATAATTACTATATGTCTATGTTTATCTAAAACAAACACATGAGTAGATAGTAGCACAAACTCAGTAATTATGGTTTATTACAAAAGAAAATCCTGTTAAAAATAGGAAAAGAAAAATTCCCCTTGTTAAAAATAAGGGCTCTCAGGTTATATAATGGGAAATCTGAGTAATTTTAGTTGTCAACTAGGAAACAGTACCAGACTACCAGACACGATTTTTTTTTTTTTTTGTCCAGTACACTGGTATCTGCTCCTTCAAGTCTGCCTAATTGACACCTGAACTTTACCTCATCACCTTCACCTGCTTAGTCTGTAATTCCCATAGAAGGTTGGTCTAACAAATCTCCAGGCTCAGAAGGGGATGAAAAGGAGGCCGACCTCCCAACTAACGCTTCAGAAAGTCCTGTGTTGCTCAACAGTTTGTGCATGACTTAGGGGGACTGCCCATCTCCCTTTGAATAAGGACCCCTCAAATGTTTCCCTTTCAAAACTGTACATCCTGTTTGAAGTGGATGTAGAGAAGAAGAGGCTTAAACACAGAACAAAGAAGATGAGTGAAAGACAAGGATACTGAATAAAAAGGGACTTCTCTTCAACCCCTGCCTGAGATGCTTAATGAATGATGCCATTAAATATTTAAATGCTGTGACACCTAAAGTTCAAAAGGACAAACACAATACAGAGCACACAGTAAGGTTAACAACACAATATAAAATGTTTTTGCATGTTACTAGGAAATGGATCAGGAACCAGTCATCAGTAAGACTTCCCTGGACAGTTTTTCAGCTGCCCGTCTCATGCTCGCCAGTGGCGGAAGCCCAGCCAAACTGCAAGGAGGCCGCCCACATCGCCCTTAAACTGGTTTCTGTGGGGAAGCATCTTCACTTTATCTGTGTCAAACGTATGTTCCCTTCCCTCTACTTCTTAAGTTTTTCCATTTCCTGATGTCAGAAAATATCTTTACATTTATATTCTCCATAGTACTTATAATAATAGAGCAGCTTTAAAACAAATACATTTGAACTAAGTGAATTAAAAAGGCCACATGGCAGGAGTTTTCAGCAGAGGTTGTAATTCATCGCCTTTAACCTTCCTCTGCCCTGCAGCCTGTGGGAGACCAACACACAGTTGGTTCCCTTCACTCATGAGCCAAGTACATCCTGCTCACACTTTAGAATCACCTGGTTTCACTGATACCCAAGTACAGCTCTTGGGGTTCCTTCACCCCAAATGCCTCTCTCTTCCCAAAGTCTGACCCATTGTTTAAAGTGAATCTCCAAGTGTTCCTTCCCTGACATGAAGGAACATCAGCTAAATTAAAAAGGGCTGGGTTTCAGTCAAGACTCTTATTCTGACTTGCTGTGTCATCTTGGACAAGTTATTTAACTTCTCTCAGTGTCAATTCATTTCTCCAAGTTGAAGACTTAACTGCAAAGAGTCACTATGGCCAGTACCTATGTTTTCTTTGACCACCATGGCATTGTTTCTGTGTGTGTTTAACATTTTAAATTACTTGCTAGCATTTCAAGGTTGAGTAGATTTTTTTCATCCAATCTCAAAAAACACAGAGAAAGTATTTTTCTAATTCTATAGCACTTATAAAATAATTTTGTTACTAAGTTTATTATAGGTTTATCATTTTATCTTTGCTTTTTTTATATGTTGCAGTCACAACCATGACTTATTTGATGGTGAGTAACTGAGCAGGAATCCAATTGCAATTTTAGGTTCCTGTGGGAAAATGCAATGTGTTTATAATGCATTTTCCAGAAATGAATTGGAAAAAGTGGGGATTATCCTATGATTTTGTTATTTTGTAAGTTTGCATGCCCATTAAACTAGATTTAACTCTTGGTATAATTAATTTTGATTTCAAAGTTATAAGGTTTATTGATATGATAAAATATAGATCATAGCTAAGGTTGTTAATACTTTCTTAAAAGTAAGTTTGGTTGGCAGCTGTGGAATATAAATTGTTGAAATTTGTATCAGAGCCAGCTAAATTTGGTTCTGTTTTCTCTCAACTGCTTGTCTCTTACATTAGAAAATACAGGGGGAAAAGGCCAAAAATCTTAGGAATGCTTACCCAGTATGTGAAGTTAGTTTTTAAATGCCATTGAAATAAACTGGAGAAAAGGGAAAATGGTCATATAAAGGAGTAATACAGATATGTGGAAAATTCTATAGGGGAATTTTACTTTAAAATTCATTTCATGATTTAAATGTGTATACAAGTGTGCCTGTGTGTGGAATCCTGATACACATTAAATAACATAAATTGGGTGTTCATGAGACCTTGAAGTAAATAAATTACAAACATATGATTAATGTAATGGTGTATTTAAGCTTTGAATAGATTGCCCTCTAGGAATTAGTTGAGATAATGCCATCTTTTGAACTAGACTTGAATATGCTTTTTGTAAATGAGTATTAGTTATCTGAATAAGTCTAAAATAACATTTGTAATTGTAATGGCAGTGAATCTGGATGGTCTATCAAAATTTCCTTTCAGGTAAACAAAAATATGAACAAAAAATGAACTTCAGTCTTTACGACATTTTAAAAAATTACTAGACCCAAAAAGTAAAAATTCCTTTGTCCCCAGATATCCCTTTTAAGAAAAAGAGTTCCTAGGTGTGATAGTTAACTTGACTGGGCCACAGGGTGCCCAAATATTTAGGCAAACACTATTCTGGGCATTTCTGTGAGAGCTTTTTTGGGTGAGATCAACATTTAACATGGGTAGCCTGAGTAAAGCAGATTGTTCTCCCTAATGTGGGTGGGCCAGGCTCACCCAATCTATTTAAGGCCCGGGAACAAAAAGGCTGACTCTCTTCCCAGAGAGAATTCCTCCTGTCTGGCTGCCTTTGAGCTGGGACGTTGACTTTTTCCTGCCTTCAGACTCAAACTGAAACAACAGGTCTTCCTGGGTCTGCAGCCTGCCAGCTTCAGACAGCCACTACACCATCAGCTCTCCTGTGTTTCTGACTTGCTGACTCACCCTGCAAATCTTGAAATTGACAGCTTCCATAATCACATGAGTCAATTCCTTGTCATAAATCTTTATTATACACATAATAAAGATATATATATGTGTGTATATATATATATATATATATATCATATATGCACACACACACACACACACACACACAAATATTCTTTTGGTTCTGTTACTCTGGAGAACCCTAATATACCAGACCGTCAACAACACTAGTTCAAAGGCCTGTTCATCGCATACATTCTTATTTTAGAGCTGGGTCTCTGACACTATCTTATCTTGAAGGCATGCTTTAGGAACATCCAACTCTTTTTTTATTTTCTTTAAATTGTTTTCTAACCTTTCTGATATTAACGTGGTTTCACAGGAAGTCTTCATCACTAGTAAAAGAACAGGTGGACCAACAAACATATACATTCCAAACTTCCTGTCTAGACATTTCATTTTTAACCAAGTAATCAGTTTTTTTCTAGTATACTTGTCTCCCAAAACCTGATTGTTCTTGAATGGACTCACAACTTAAAGGTGCTCAGAACAAAGGCTAAAGAGCAAATTATAGGTCAAGATGGGCTTACATGGCATGCATGCTCTGTGTAACCTCTATGAAGGCAAGAACTAAAATCGGGCATCTCTTCTTTCCTTCTTCTCTCCCTCTATCTTTTCACTCCCCTCGTAACATCACTAAATTCCAGTATTTTCCACTTTATGTAATCTTTAGGGAACAGATTAAGTAGATTCAAATTATTTAGTACTGGCTGTCTTACCTCATGTTGAGAAATAACAAGCAGGTATAGGCCTGCTATCAATGATAGAAATGATTAATATCTATGTCTGCTGGAGTAAAGCAGGAAACATTGGCTGCAAAAGTCCACATTCACCATCTGTGCTCCAGATTTTTAAATGGACACCCTTTATAATATTCATGAAGAACAGCACTGTAGGATAATTTATTGAGATGATTTCTGTCTTATTCTCATTCCTACATAAGACTTTCAGAAGAAATGCAACTTTAATTTCATTACAGTTGCCCAGACCCTTAGAAATAGGAGTTTCCAGCATTGCTCTGTAATTTCCTTTACTTCTAAGGCTTGTTAGCAACTTTGGATTTCAGAGGCAGAAACGGAAGTTGTCTGCCACCAAGGAGAAAACTCCTTTTTAGGCTTTTGTTTGGGGCTCAAAGCACCTGTGGTTACAAGGTTCAGTAGTCCCAATGGGGAGAAGGGATAGAGGCTGTTCTCAGAGTAATTTTAGAAAATGGCTCATCATTTGGAGATGAAAGAATAGCTTCTGGGAGATTAGTGAAGGCATAGGAGGACCTTAGAGTTTTCATGTCTGGTGTACACTGCACCACAGTCCTTTGGCACATCCAAACCCTTGCTCCCCATGCCAGGGACTAGGGAGGATAGAAGGCTTTTGGATGTTTGTGGAATCCTGGTCTCAAAATCCTGAGACACTTCTTCACAGAGAAGTAAGTTTCTGTGACAAAGCCTGAGATCAATGCAGAAGAACCTGTGAGAAGGCATCTGGGTCCTTCTGAAGCAGCAGTGCTTGAATAATGACAGAGAAGCAGCTCTTCCCAGCAGTATCACTGGATAGGAGGAATATTAAATGACAACCAGTGCAGTGGATGAAGGAGCAGGATCTTCTCCCATTTTTCACACACTTGAATGTTTGCACAATGCTGAAGAGAGGTAGTAATCTACCACCCACCCCAAGAAAAAAAATTAGTCTAAAAGTAGGGAGCTCAATCAAATTCAAGTTACAAAAAAAAATGTTGAATATGTTCCCAAGAATCACATAGTAAAATCATACCTAATACACAAGAATTATAAAACAACAGAAAAACACAAGATAATTTAAAATAAGTTCAAATTCACTGGCATTAGAATTCACTAGAAATTCCAGAAAGCTGGGAGAAGGGGGTCAGAGAATCTCATGGTAAGTGAGAGCAACAAAGAATGAGGATTGAGGCACCAATAGTTTAAGCCATTTGTGCAAGATCACAGAGCTGGTATGAGAGAGCTGAAATACCAAGATAGGTCTTCTTATTCCTGTGAGACTACAAAATCAAGATGACTCCATATTAAGAAGCATGATTCATGTTGTAGTCTTTGGAACTGTGTAGGGGCCAGAGATCAGGAGGCTGAAGTGCTCCATGGGCCCCCTATTCAGGTTAGGTAGGAATGAACAGAATCATCAGGAACAGGGTGGCACAATCATAACACCCCAGAACCTGTGTGACAGGTGAGGCACTGCAGCAGATTGAGAAACTGTAGATAAGATTTGGAGTCAGACAGCTCTGAATTCTTCTAACCTCTTTGGGAAATGCATGTAATGTGCCCAGGTAGGTGCTAGATCAGCATACTTTGACTAGACGTGCAGTGAACCTGATTCAAAATCTTAGGAAAGAATCTGCTACAACAGGGCAGAACATCAGAGCAATTTTCTTGAAGTGGTCCAGAAAAAGAATTATCTATTGGTGCAGATTTTTCACAGCTTTGACTTATAGTTTATTTTGAAAGCAGGTGCTTTTTAAATATTTATTTATATATTTTATCTTTATATGTCTATATATTTTTATATATTGCAATGTTTACTGAATTTCTGCTGATTTCAAAATTTCTATGCAATCTTGATCTCACCAACTGCAGTTTTGCCATGTCCATTAAACTTGGCAGGAAATTAACATGTACCAAATTTCACTATTCTCCCAGTCTTTCAGTAGACACTTGCTTTCTATATTTTCAGTCAATATTTTTGCTTTCAAAAAAGCAGTGATGGAAAAGGAAAGGGTAGGAAAGGTTATTTGAATATTCTTTCTTTCTTCTTCATGACAACCAATGAATCCAAATTGCTGATTAAACTGTTCTCTAAGCCTTTTAAACTAATCATTTCTTATAATTTTTAAAAGCAATTATTCAGTATGCTATTGCATATATAAAAGTTTTATGATTGTTCTTATATTTGTCTTTATTTTTATTTACGGAAATATATAAATCAAAAAACTAGATAAATAATGAATACACACACACACACACACACACACACACACACACACACACATACACATAGGTACTTTATTACCTCTTAGCAACTTATTCATATAAATAATATAACTGACAACCTTTCTACTTGACCCAGTTTTTCTATTTGACTAATTTTATGTACATTATATAAAATAGATTAGGATGTGGCTGAACAGTCGGCCTGTTAATTGCTCTCTGAACAAGTTCTAAATGTGTTATTGTCTAAAAATGAATAATTACAGGTGTGATTTCAATATGGAATAACCTGCCCTCCACTTTTATTTATCCAGGGGTGTAGTATCACTTCAATTGCTTTCAATACATGTAAAATCTTCCATATATTGATAGATGCTATTGATTTACATGGTCTTGATGTAGCAAATTTTCTCTTTTATCTTTGATTAAAATGAATCATCACATTGCAACAGCTACTCTCCCAACTGTCAGTTGCATATCCAGCTTACCATTCATTCACCACACCACTTCAGTTTTAAAAAGCCCGTTCAGCAAATACATTATGCATATGCAATCCAGTTTCCTTTCTCCTGATGTAAAAGGCATATAAACTACTCACGTGCAGTAGAAACCTACTGTTTTCACCTGCCTGACTTCCTTCCTAGTTCTGGTCACAGCCACACAATTTTCCTTCGGAGGACAGCCCATAATCCATTTTCAGTCCTTGTAATGTGAGGGGCACTGACCTTACCGGTCCCCCAACTACCCCAGGCCTAAAAAGAGGCATATGAATAAAGCTGCCAGGGAATTGAGTCCAGTACCCAGCCACAGTGGATGGTTCAAGTAGGGACATACCCCAGTCAGGCAAATCAGTTACTTCCTAGACTTTGTTAGCAGAAAAAAGAGTAAAAGTGTAAGTTAGGCTGAGGGTGAGACCCAAATCCTGATGACAGTTTTTGTTTCTCTGGACTTAGCTATGACTAAATCTGGAGATCTATCATTGGGCTGTTCAATTATATAAGCCATTCAATTCTGTTTCTTTTGAGAAATGGATTAAGATGGCTTTTCATTCACTTATTTATGATTAATATGCCCATGACCTGATTTTTTCCATTTAGATAGTGTGTTATTCAAGATAGGATAGCTTCCAGTGAAATTAATAAATTTGAAATATCTGTTGCTTAACATAGCAAGGTTTTAATTTTGTTTACATCAAGTCCAGTACTAGCTGGGGTGCCTTTCTTTATGGCACAGGAATACTATTTGGGCACATACTTTCCAAGGTCCTCCCAGTCTGGAGAGGGTGAGAAGATGGTATCATTTATTTGGCTCCTCGGTGGTTTGAACTAAATGTGACACAGGTCACTACTGCTCACAGCCCATTGTCCAATCTGATCACTTGACATTAAACTAAGGAAGACAGGGAAAATGTACAGGAGTACATCCATATAGTCACACTTCACTTAGCAGTAACTATCTGTATCAGTCAGGGTTCTCCAGAAAAAAAGAATCAATAGTGCGTGTGTGTGTGTGTGTGTGTGTGTGTGTGTGTGTGTGTGTGTGTGTGTGAAGAGAGAGAGAGAGAGAGGGAGGGAGATATTTATTTTAAGGAGTTGGCCCACAAGATTATGGGGGCCAGTAACTTAAATCCACAGGCCAGCAGGCTAGAAACTCAAGCAGAAGTTGATACTACAGTCCTGAGGCAGAAATTATTCAGAAAAACCTCAATTTTTGCTCTTAAGGCCTTTAATTCATTGAGGCCCACCCACTTTACTTAAAATCAGTTGACTGTTGATGTTAACCACTCCTATAAAATACGTTCATAGTAATACCTAGATTAGTGTTTATTTGATTAAATAACCATACACTATAGCCTAGCCCAACTGATACATAAAATTAACCATCACATTATCTCTGCCACAGATTAAATGTCTTCATTTCTTATTTTCTTACACTGTTGCTGTACAAATAAACATTTCTGCCATATGGTGGGAGATTATAATCATGTTCTATTGTTCAACATATTCTATGCATCTTCATCCATGCCATGAAGCTAGATGTTTTAACAATACAAAAATATTTCTCTGGTCAGTCAGATGCTATTCATTTCTGAAACCTTAGCTAAATACAAGTGCCATGTTTTTAACTGTTTCCATTTACGTATTCATAATTTATCTAATATTTTTTGGGTACCTACTTTAAGTTAGGTACATCACAAGTCACTTCCTCATGTCAGATATCTGCACCTTTATAGTGAAGGAAAATAAGCAATTGTGGTGAGCATTTCATGTTTTGTAATAATTCATCCGAAAAACATGAAGGCTCAAAGCATGAAAAACTGACTTTCATGGTCTCTGTGGGTGAGCAGCTCAGGGGGGCCTGACAGGGTGACTGTCTCAGGGTCTTTCATGGGTACAGTCAGAAGGCAGCAGGGGCTGCAGACATCAGAAGGCTCGACTGGGACTGCGGCCCTGCTCCCCAGCACGCTCACTCAGTTACCTGGCAAGTGGGTGCTGCCACTGCAGGAGGCTTCAGCTGTTCTCCACCTGGGCCTTGTCACAGGGCTGCCTGTCTGTCTGGGCAGTTGGCTTTGCCCAGAGAAATAGATCCAGAAGACCAAAGCAGAAGCTTCAGTGCCTTTATGACCTAGGCTTGGAGGGCACACATTGTCACTAACACTGAATTCCACTGGTCACACAGACCAGCTCTGGATTGTGTGGGAGGAGACTACACAAGAACACGATTACAGGAGGTAAGGATTGTGGGGACCAGCTTGCACGCAGCTACCATATGCCAATCATTTGCTTGAAAACTCCTTTGTTTGAAGATCCCCCTGGCTCACCCTATTGAATATATCACTCTGTAATTCATATCTTCAGGTCTAACTAGGTAAAGAGCTGATATTTAGTATGCATCTAAAATTTCTACCTCAAGTAAGAATAACATAAGGGAAAAAACACTCCTTCCCTCACTGGATTGGTGGCCCATAAATTCTCTTTAGAGGTTCAGCTGAGGCTGTGAACACCAGATCCAAGTGCACACACACCAGTCACTCACCTCAGCACCAATACTGCCGTGGGACCCGCCACCTCGTACCCAGGTGGAAGTGTCCTGTCTTCGGCATGGAAGCAATCCAACTAATGACTACTATCTGGGCATTACACTCACTAGGAAATGGAAAATTAGGTAATACTAGCTTATTTCTTTATCTTCATATCTCTGAAATTCCCATTTATTGCAATTAAAATATACCGAATATTCAGTCTCAAAAAATATATAAATATTGACAGAATGACACTTTATTTTGTTGTCATGAATGCAAAATTGAAATATGACATTACTCATGGGAGCTCTTGGGAAATCTCTAATAGGATGAAACAATGTGATAATTTTCATTATGGACACAACCACTTTGGGGCTGGGTAATGTCAGCAGTTTAGGTCCAGTTCTTATATTAATCAATTGTAACATTAAATTAGTTATATGTTAATACCTGTATCACAGAAGATCAGATAGGAAAATAATGCTTTGAATTAAGAAAAAAACACCATATAAATTCAAGGAATCATTCTGAATTCTCCTCCCAATTCTACAGGACTTTTCCTAAGTCCATTTACATCCGGACCTCAATCAGTGGGTTGAGAATCTATTCAAGTTCAATATTAAACTGGGTAATCCAGTTAAAAATCTGCAGAGACTTTTCAAAGAGATGTTCAGAATAAAATATTTGGAGAAATTCAAATTAAATGGCCAAAAAAATGTTTAAAAATTTTCAAAACTAAGTAATCAATGCTTTATTACTTAAAGGGAAAATGATAGCACAGTAGGAGTTTTAATGATCCAATTTGCGGAAAATTATAATTTACTTAAAATTGTTTTTAACATCCTAGTGTGCCTCCAGATATTACCACTGTCTTTACTTTCAAAGGTATTAATATCAGTGGAATAAAGACAAAATAGAATTCATTTATATCCACTTCTTGTCCTAAGACTTTATACTACAAGTTTATGTAGCCTTGGATTAAAATCAGGAAAAAAAATTTTTTTAGCTAAAATGATTAGCTTTTCTAGTCCTTTCAGAATAAACAGAAATAGAACAGTGTCATGTCAAATGGATAATTATTTTATCATTATAAACCCAACCTTAAAGAGACAATAATAAAACCAGATCCAACTAGTCTAACCTGCCTAACCAAAAAAAAGTCTACTTATTTCAAATGTCCAGAGTGAAAACATCAGTGCTTCAGTTAAAAGCAAACACACAACACAATTATGCTGTTGATATGACTATAGTAATTAATCCCATCAACTCTAATTAAACCTACATGATTAAATCTCTGAGATTTTCTTCAGAGTTCAAAACAAGCAAGAATTTCACCTGACATTATTAAATCATCCAGAGAAAGCTCATAGTGATACTGTTGGTATTATGCTATATTAAGCTGCACTAGTCTATACTTGCCTGACTATTTTTTAATAAAAGAAAATATAAAACATGTCAAGTTTCATAATGTTTTGGGGGGAATGATACAATAAAATGATGTATATTAGTTATCTAGTGAGGTATAACAAATTACCCCAAAATTGAGTGCCATAAAAGTACAGTATTAGCTCACGGTTTCTGCAAGTCAGGAATCTAGGCACAGCCTAGCTGGATCCTCCAGTGCTGGATCTCTCAGGAGGGTCTGGAAAGCTGTGACCAAGCTGTCAACTGGGCCTGCAGTCATCTGAAAACACAACTGGTGGGGAAACAGTTCTAATCTAATTTCAATGGCTGTTGGCAGGATTCAGTTCCTCTCTGCCTGTTGGATTAAGGGCCTCAGTTTCTCACTGACTGCTGGTCAAATGCCTCAGTTCTTTATGATGTAGCCGTCCCCATAGGGAAGCTCACAATAACACAGTTGCCTCATCAGTGCATGCAAATAAGAGCCAAAGAAAGTCTACAAGCAAGACAGAAGTCACAGACTTTGGCAACCTAACCTCAAACATTGCATCTCCTTTGCCTGTTACCTTTATTAGAAGAAAACCATTAGACTCAGCTCACATAACAGATGAGGGATTACATAAGGGGTGAATAGCAGGAGGTGGGGACCATTTGAAAGTTATCTCAGAAACAGTCTATATGGTGTGATTATGACTAAACTATAGGGGTTGTCCGAGTTGACCAGTGTCCCCCCAATACTCCTATCCTCCCAGCACCTCAGAATATGGCCTTATTTGGAAACAAGGTTGTTGCAGAAGTAATTAAGTTAAACTTAGGTCATCCTGGAGTAGACCTTAATCCATATGACCAGTGTCTTTATAAGGAAAGAAGACACACAAAGACACTCAGGGAGAATGCCTGGTGACAAAACAGGAAGAGACTGGAGTGATGCACCTACGTGCCAGGGGATGCCAAAGATTCCCAGAAACCACCAGAATTTAGGAAGCGGTAACAAAGGATTCCAATCTAGAGCCTTCAAAAACACCATACTTAATAGTGAAAAGCTGAAAGCATTTCCTCTAAGATCAGGAATAATACAAGGATGCCCACTCTCATCACTTTCATTCAACATAGTACTGGAGGGCCTAGCCAAGGCAATCTGATGACACAAAGATATAAAAGGCATCCAAATTGGTAAGGAAAAAGTTAAACTGTCACTGTTTACAGATGACATGATATGACACATAGAAAACCCTAAACTAATAACTAAATTCTTTGAACTAATAACTAAATTCTGCAAAGATGCAGGATACAAGACTAACACAGAGAAATATGTCACATTCCTATATACTGACAATGAATAAGCAGAAAGAGAAATCAGGAAAACAATTCCATTTACAATTGCATCAAAAAGACAGACATTCCTCCAAAGAAGAAATATGACAGCCCACAGGCACATGAAAAAGAATAAAATGCATAGGAATAAACCCAACTAAGGAAGTGAAAGACCTGTACTCTGAGAACTACAAGACACTCATGAAAGAAATTAAAGAAGACACCAATCAATGGAAATACATCCCATGCTCATGGGCAGGAAGAATTAATATTGTCAAAATGGCCATCATACCCAAAGCAATTTATAGATACAACACAATCACCATGAAAATACCAACAGCATTCTTCAATGAACATAAAAAAATAGTTCTAAAATTCATATGGAACCACAAAAGACCCTGAATAGCCAAAGCAATCCTTAGAAGGAATAATAAAGCAGGGGCGATTATGCTCCCCAACTTCAAGCTCTACTACAAAGCCACAGTAATAAAGACAATTTGGTAGTGGCACAAGAACAGACCCATAGACCAATGGAACACAATAGAAAGTCCAGATATTAACCCAAGCATATATGGTCAATTAACATATGATAAAGGATCCATGGATATACAATGGGGAAATGACAGCCTCTTCAACAGCTGGTGTTGGCAAAACTGGACACCTACATGAAAGAGAATGAAACTAGATTATTTTCTAACTCCATACCCAAAAGTAAACTCAAAATGGATCAAAGATCTGAATGTCAGTCATGAACACATAAAACTCATAGAAGAAAATAGGCAAAAATCTCTTGGACATAAACATGAGCAACTTTTCCTGAACATATCTCCTCAGGCAAGGGAAACAAAAGCAAAAATGAACAAGTGGAACTACATTAAACTAAAAAGCTTCTGTACAGCTCAGGACACGATCAGGAGAACAAAAAGACATCCTACAGTATGGGAGAATATATTTGTTAATGATTTATCAGATAAGGGGTTAACATCCAAAATACATAAAGAACTCATAGGCCTCAACATCCAAAAAACAAATAAGCTGATTTAAAAATGGGCAGAGAACCTGAACAGACAGTCCTCCAAAGAAGAAATAAGATGGCCCACAGGCACATGAAAAGATGCTCCACATTGCTAATTATCAGGGAAGTGCAAATAAAAACCACAATAAAATATCACCTCACACCAGTTAGGATGGCCACTTTCCAAAAGATAAGAAACAACAAATGCTGGCAAAGATGTGGAGAAAACTACACTGTTTGTAGGCACGTAAATTGGTTCAACAGCTATGGAAAGCAATATTGAGGTTCCTTAAAAACTAAAAATAGAAATACCATTTGACCTCAAAATTCCACTCCTTGGAATTTATCTGAAGAATACAAGTTCTCAGATTCAAAAAGACATATGCTTATCTATGTTTATCGCAGCACTATTTACAATAGCCAAGAAATGGAAGCAACCTAAGTGTCCATCCATAGATGAATGGATAAAGAAGATATGGTACATATATGCAATGGAATACTATTCAGCCTTATGAAAAAAACATATCCTACCATTTGCAACAATATGGATGGAGCTAGAGGGTATTATGCTCAGTGAAATAAGCCAGGCGGAGAGAGACAAATACCAAATTATTTCACTCATTTGTGGAGTATAAGAACAAAGCAAAACAGAACAGTAGACTCATAAACACAAAGAAGGGACTAGTGATTACCAAAGGGGAGGTGTTGGGGAGGGTGGATGAGGAGGGAAAAGGGGATTAAGAGGCACTATACCTGTCAATCACAATACAGGTAGGTCATGGGAAGGCAGTACAGCACAGAGAATACGATTGATGACTATAACATCTTACTATGTCGATAGTGACTGCAATGGGTGAGGGCTTAATAATATGGGTGAATGTTCAACCACCATTTTGTGTTGTAAAACCATCATAAGATTGTAATCCATGATACTTTAATTTTTAAAAAATCAAGTTAACTTTTCTAGTATAAATAATTTGCCACATTTGTTTCATTTACAGTTACTAGTTATATAACATGCATAACTCCCTTTGGTTACCAGGTTGAAATGCAGAGATGAGCTATCCCTAAATCATGGTAATTAGGCCCTCCCCCAGCCCATCAGTTTTCAGTTTTTCCCTACAACTTTACCAAGGACCCAGCAGTATCCCCATGTGGAATTTAAGCAAGATGCTGCATTCATACTGACATAGCAGGGTACACTGACCTGGTCATCAGCTCTGGGCTGAGGGGCTAGATGGGTCCAATCTGTGCTTCTGGCAACCCCTCTGTCACCCAACAGTCAAGTCCCAGATCTTAGAACCCCAAGACTTCTCTATCCTTCTTGGAAGGATAGGCATGGAGGGACAGCTAGGAAAAAATACCTTCCAACCCCCACTAATGGATAGCCTATTATCCAAGGACAGACAAGAGCTTCCTGACACACGTGAAAAAAAAAACCATCAGTAAAGTTTCTTTGATGAAATCTTTTCTTTGCAATATTAAATTTCTAGCAGCACATCTCAAAGATGAGAGCAAAACAATGATAAGTTATGATAATATAGTTTTTAAGAACCACTGTCCAAATATGTAGTCACATTTACTTGGTGAATTTCAAGAAAAAGAAACAGAATACTTAGATATTGTCATAATTCTGCGTTGCTAAAAGAAGGACCACTAAAACTCTTCATTAAGCAATTCTAAGTATTTACCCTAAAGAAAGAAAAACATGTCCACAAAAAGACTCGTACAGGGCTAAAGGTTCCCAGTCCAGCATATAAAGAGTGTGGAAGTTGCCACTCCTTCATAACAAGAAACTGACCTGAAAATCAACAATGCTTAGATCTGCCAGAGAACTGAGGTCACAGGACAGGCCTTATTAAGAACTGAATGCTCTGGTGTGTTTCAAAATACCTCAAAATGGAATTTTTCTCTGATCTTTACTGTGGGAACTTGGTAGAGCTCCTGGAGCTAAACACACAAAAAATGTGGGCATACACCCCCTAAAACTGGACCTCCCCAGAGGTCCTTACTCTCAGACTCATCCACACTGAACCTCCAGCAATTTATCAATTACATTTTAGGTTTTCTTACCTTGATACTGGTTCCCACGGAGGTTTTTGCTCCAGTAAGTTGTGATTCTCTGTACCTGACTGCCTGTCCCTCTAGTTTTGAAGGACCCCAGCACCAACTACTTTGTGCATTTGATTCTCATTTATTCTTTACAAAAATTCTTCTATTCCATAATGTGCTCCATATTACAAAGATGAAATTGAAGCTCAGAAAGTTTGAACAGTTATTAAAGTTTGAAGCAAAACCAGACCTTGAGTCAAGGCTGGCCCAACTCCAAAGCCTGTGCTCTGAGGCACCATACTACAGGGCTTATTCACGATTCCTGTCACAAGCCTTGGGACCTACTAGGCGAGCTGGCTCATGCTAAGGTAGGGAAAAGAGAAGCTGATAAAAGAAGATATGGGTCACAGCAGCCTATTAAGACAAGGGTTATTACTTATTAATCCTAGATCTACCACTGCTTAAACATGTCCCTTTGGCTTGATCACTTTAGGATTAAAATGAAAGAAAATGGGCACTGAATCCAGGTTCTCCCCTGAGATTGGAATATATTAAGGGGCTTGAGAGGATCAAGGAATACTGAAATTCTGTGACAGTGGTACATGTGTGAACATTCCAGGGCACATTGCATTTTTCTGGAAAGAAGACCCATGGCTTCAGATTCTCAAGCAGGTCTGCAATCCAAAAGCTGATCTGTAAGCTCCCTTTCAACTCCAGTAGTCTGTGCATCCTTCCTTCTGAATCACAGTTCTTCTTTACCTTACTTTCATCCACTCTAGACATAACTTGTTTTTCCTTCCAAAATGCATAATACTCGAAGGGAAAAGAATGAAAGTCATTTCACATTTGAAACATCATGCTTGAGCTGCGACTGCATGTGCATCTTGGAACACGGGCATTGGGTGGGTAAGCATGTGGGCATTTCCCATCAGTCTCACCTAAACAGTGGGCTAACCTGTACTTGCTTTGCACCATTACAGAAGTGCTCAACCAAAGCAAATGAGCTTAACCCAAACATTCCCATTTTCCCATTTTCAAATATATATTCACTGTGCCAACACACTGAAGCTAAAAAAAGAAAATAAATCTGGATTTTTTTAGTCATTCTAAGAAACTTGTATAGAGTAAGGTAGAAAATAGAATTACTTTTTACCCCTTGGAGTAAAGGCTTCCTATGTTTTGAGAAGAAATGTTTTGTTAAATATTTTTTAGTCAGACAGTTATGACAAGAATCTTCACACATTCTCAGAGAAACACTGAAATGGAAAAGTGACCCAAAGATAGATACTTAAGGCTGGATTTGTGAAACATGAGCATTCCCTGAGGATTCTAAGAAATAACTGGGGAGGATACTAGACATTCATTAGTTATACATATGGGACTCGACTGTGTCCATTGAGTCTGCAGAGGAGTGGAGTCTCTCCCGCAAGACAGAAATATAAAGACAAACAAGCAGCGATATCCTGGCAAATGTTTAACAAGTGCACCTCCAGGAATGAAATTAAAAGACCTGATTTGTAGTGCTGGCTGACTTTTGAACAACTTTCTAGCCCTGCTGTTAATCTGGCTGATAGGACAGACACAGTCAGCTGCAAAGTAAACAGTACAAGAGGCTTCTCCCATGGCTTCCTGGCTGTGAGCTGTCATAGTGACCTCCTTTCTGAGAGGACACTGTTTTCTTAGCAATGACATTCCCAGATGCCTTTGCTATTCCCAGATGGATGCTCAGTTGTCAACCCTTCTTACCCTTGTGGCAGCGAGCACCCCCAGTTACTCCGCTTCTGCTAAAGCTGCCTCAGAATGACCCTCCCCTTCCCTCGGCCCTCCAGGACCCATGTCAGGAGCCCAGCACTTACAGACACTGCCCTCCCCTCGCTCTGTCAGGGGGACACTGTGCTCACTTGTTGTGAGTTAGTCGATAAATTGGATTTTATCATCTTCAGGCTAGAAGTCTTTGGCTGATGAGACTTTAACATTTTCATGGTATTAATAATACTCCCACCAAGGCTGGTTTTAAGCTACCCACATGAGGCCCTTAGACACAAATCTGGGAAGAGATGAACACTTCAGCAGAAGTAGGTACAAGCTGGCTCCACTGCCCAGGTTACTCTCTCAACAACCATGGAAGAGATATTTTTTAATCTCCATCTGGTAGATAAGGAAACTAAGGCTCAGAGACTTTACATAAATTGTTTAAAGTCACAAAGCTGATGGCAGAGCCACCATCTGAATCTGTATCATTCCTATTCAAAACACTATGATCTTTTAACTAATACCACACTGTTTCATATATTATATTATCATCTCTTATAATAGTTTCATGGGTGTAGACCTTTTTGAAGATTATACATTCCATTGCTTCCACACACTGTATGGTTGCTGGGAAACTTAAGGCAAAATATTTATCGTCTTTCAGTCTCAGCTTCCTCATCTATAAAATGAGAACAAATGCAATGCCTTCCCCATAGAGTTGTTACACAGATTTTTAAAATTAATAAATGTAGAATGTTTAGTATAAGACTAACATATAGAAATATTTAATAAATGTTAGCCATTGAAAGTATAATACTATACACGTAAAGTGCTAAATAAATGTCTTGCTTGGGCATTCAATTTAGTAAGACTATAATTCTGTACAGATAACTTTCATATTTTCATATACAGGTGAGATACTTTTTAAAATTTTTTCTATAATCCTGCTTTTATTATCTATTGCAGCTTTACAAACCAAAACCTATTGGCTTAAAACTACAATGATGTATTATTTTTCACATTCCTGTAGGCTGAGTGGGTGGTTCTATTCCATGTAGTATCAGCTGAAGTCTCTCCCATGACTACATTTAATTGGAAACCTGACTGGAGCGCCTTGGTTTTCTTCCAAGTGGCCTCTCTCTGCAGGTGGTGTCTTATCCTCCAGGGCCAGTCCACATGGCACCTCTCTCTAACAACATAGCCTGGACTTCCCTACATTCTGATATCAGGGTTCAAAGATGCAATCTTCCAAGAGGACGACTTTGATGTGCAAGCCATCAACAAACTTTGGTTGTGTCACACGTGCTAATGTCTGCTGACCACAGCCAGTTACATGGTGAAGCCCGGAGTCCTGTGGAAGGGGCTACACAGGGGCACTAGAACTGAGAGGCACAGTTTGCAAGGGACAGGGGAAGAGGGAACCAGTGCACCTGCTGCCAGATTCCTGTGCATATTCATGTACAGACTGCTTTCAGAATCGATGAGAAGATGCCAAATAACTGATTTTATAAAAGACAGTCTTTAGTCCTGTGGATAATGAGAGCAGACTTGGAACTGACCAGAAGTTACTGTCAGTCTGATTCTGTGCACCATATGTGCATGGCCCTACCCTACGGTGAGCATTTAGAAATAATGGCAAAGTCATTTTAATAAGTAAAGAACAGTGAATAAGTCATGACCCCGTAAGTACCTATTTCAATCTATTTCTTCATAAACTGAAGAAAAAGTGTTACAGATTATGATAATCACTCATCTAACAACACACACATACACACATAATGTTATCATCATTATGTATGCCATTATTACCATTACATTTTTATTAACATTTTTGACCCAAAATTTCCATTTGAAAGGTAATGGGAATTTCATTTGGAAATCAGTTCTATCTGTGGATACTCTGATACATGTTTTATTTCTGAAGTCACCTCCCCCGATAAAAGATGAACTGTTTCACTTTTTTTTGTTCCTTTCCTCTACCTTTCTGGAATGAAAAGGAAAAAGCTATTAAAAAAAAAAAAAAGAGCTATTTGGTATGTCTACCATAATTATAAGTGAGATTCAACTACACTGCTCTAAAATATTCATTGCAAATGTATGACTTAAAGATAGTTAATTTCCTGTTCACGTGTATTTCCCATACTTACAGTATAAATATTTACAGTTAATTATGGGAAATTTCACACATTATCTAAGTATGAAAATGTATTAATAAATTTATGTTAACAAGCAATTATTTGAAAGGTTATTTAGAGGTAGGTAAAGAGGATGTCGTATAACCCTAGTAGCCAGAGGCTTAAGTATTGAGAGAGATTTTTCATTTACCTAGTTCACATAATCACATGTTTTTGTAAAATTTACAAAATGAGGGTATTTCATCTTATCTTAGGACCTTTGTCTCTTACCACTCTGATTCCCCTCCATCACAGGTCCTCTCCTGTAGGGTGGCCTCGGAGTAGCTGGCATTTTTAGATTCTGGTCAGCAAAAGGTAAGTCAGGGATACATTTACTTTGGGTCTTACGGAATATATTTATGTGATTTTCAGTCTTATTGATGTATAGCTAAGTTATGCCAGTCATCCCACTATAGGAAAGGTGTTCAGAAATACATCTTTCCAATTAAATGCTGCACACGTTTACGCACTGTGACAGGAAGGCACAGGTCAAGGTCCTATCTCCACATGAATATATCTCACAGTGTCTGGCATAGAGATTTGTTGGTAGTGGGGGAGAAACACATAGACCAGTTTGAAATGTATGGACTAGACTGTATTTCTTTTCTGAAGTGGTAATCATAAATATACACCAATTCACTGGAGATGGCTGGTAATTACAGGTATGCTTTGGTTACGTAACTGTACTCCTATTATGTTAATGTGTGTGTGCAATTTAATTAGTAGTTTAAAACCTATACATGCTGAAGTTACTCTACAAGAAGATATGTCAAAGAAATAATCAATCTTCCCATGTTTTCTTCCATCTGCTACTTCTATAGCTTTTCTTCTTCCTTCCTAACTACAACCCTTAAATAGAATTCGTGCCTCATATCGAATTTACCGAGTATCATAATTCTTCCAAGTGGTAAAGACACCTCAAGACAAATGCTGGGCATAGAAGCCACAGGGCATAAATATGCAAAGAAGTAAAAAGCTAACCTTTTCAAACAATAAGGCTTCTCTCTCACTTACCAACTTAACATTTCCCTGTATGGCTCCGGAAGATGACTGGTTAGCCAGAGACGGGTAAAATTCCTCAAGGGAGGAACAACCTAAGACAGGCACAGTCACAGGGGGGCCATCAGTTGAGAAAAAGGGTCACCAACAGAGGTGAGGCTTAGAACCTCCCCCCCCACATTCTGAGAGAAATCTTCTGCATACGTGGATGTTTTATGGCCCTTGTCTAGCTTGGATTAACACATAGTCTACAGGCACACACCTGATCATCTACATTTGCTCCCTTAAAACACTAAACTATGTTTTCTACCTTTATCTTTTATCTACCTACCACTTCAGCATTTTATTAAAAATAATAATAATAAAGAGAGAAATGTGGTATCCACATATAAATCAAGTATAAAAATCAAATGAGTATTCATATTTGAACTTACTGTTTATAGTTCATAATGCATAGCCAAAACCGAAAGCTTCTGTGATGACTGCCCTTGTAATGTTCACCATGTAACTTATTCACTATGTAAGAATTTGTTCTCCATGTAAGAACTTGTTCATTATGCTTCAGAAGATTGGAGACTGATGAAAATTAGGCTTGGGGTGGATTAATGATTGTGCATTGAGCATTGACCCCCCTATACAGAATTTTATTGTTGTTAACAACCATTTGATCAATAAATATGAGAGATGCCCTCACAAAAAAAAAATATATATATATATATACACATTCCAATTGTAAAATAAATAAGTAACCGGGATGTAATGTATAGCATAAGGAATATAGTCAAAATATTGTAACAACTTGGTATGGTGATAGCTGGTACCTAGAATTATCATGTATATAAATGTTGAATCACTGTGTTGTACACCTGAAACTAATGTAATACTGTGTGTCAACTACCCTTTAATAAAAAATAGTTATCTAAATAAATAAATAAATATACACCATAAAACTATAGGGAGGAGAAAAGTTATGTGCAAGTATATGAGGCAATTTGTTAATAAAAAGTATGTTTCCTTTGTGGATATTGTTTTATATATAGTATTTGCCAACTTTTAAACTTTCATTAATTGTTGTGATTCCTGTTCTTAACCTAAGTAAATGATCACTTTCATATCCAGTTTGGCAGGGGTGTTTCTGTATTCTCTTGTGGAAACCGCCCCAGCATGTACAAACAAAACCTGGACCTGCTCCCAAAGGTAACTGATATCTGACAGAGTGAAATCTTCTACTTGAGGGTTAGTTATTGGACAAATAAAATCATGTTGAATAAATTCTTTCCTTTTTCTTCTCTTTATTCATAAAGACTGATTCATCCATCTATAAAATGTGACTCTATTCTCTTACCTTCACTTTAAAATCTAACGATAGAATTATAGATGAATTTTGCCCAGTGGTAGATCATTAACCCTGATTGATTGTATTAGTCAGGGTTCTCTAGAGAAATAGAACCAATGGGGTCTGTGTGTGTGTGTGTGTGTGTGTGTGTCTATGTGTGTGTGTGTATGTGTATGTGTGGAGAGAGAGAGATCATTCATGTTAAGGAATTGACTCACACAACTGTGGAGGCTGGCAAGCATAAAATAAGGAGGACTTTGATTTTATGCCAGTTTGAGACTACAGGCTGGGGACCCAGGGAAGAGCTGATGTGGCAGCTCCAGTGTGAATGCACACTGCAGACAGAATTCTTTCTTCCTCAGGGAACTCAGTCTTTTTTCTCTTAAGGCCTTCCATAGTGATGGGGTGAGGCCTACCCACATTATGGAGGGTAATGTGCTTTATCCAGTGTCTACTGATTTACATGTTAACCTCGTCACAAAATGCCTTCACAGCAACATCTGGTGTTTGACAAATATCTGCAAAGCTTGACCTAGCGAAGTCCACACACCCAATTAGACATCATAGTGATGAACACACAGTGAACATGGGGAGCCAGCATTGCTACATTTACCTCAGTCATGATGCAGAAATACAAGTCATCCTCTATTCATTTGTGGGAGGACAGAGTCCATGACACTGAGTTTCAAAATGAACATGGGAACAGATAAGGAAATCTTGTTTTGCTATACTTGTTTTGCACACAACACTCTTCATGTCACTGTGTGATTTACTATGATATAGTTGGGTAATATGGCCCATCAAATAGAACCTCCTCACAATACTTCAATTGTTAAGTCTCTAACTTGATTCCCCTCTGCCTTCTAGTAAAGGTCTGTCTGCACATCTTCTACACTTTATTTACTGTCCAGATTGTATGTCTTATTTCTTTATTCTAATCCAAATCTAAGCAAATAAGACATTAGAAGAACATACAAGCGCTTGGCTGTAGATAAAGAGCAGAATGGTGAGACCTGAGCCAGGTCATGTGGTTGACCCAGTCCCTAGGAGCACCCAGCAAAATACATGACTTGGATTTTTATTTCCTCCAATCCCTTAGAGAATTCCAAATAAGACAAAGAAATTGCAGCCCTGTGAACTGAGATCCCTTGCTGAACTTGACTGAAACAAGAAATTCTATAATAATTCTGAATTAGATGTGTTAGTGGCATATGCTACCTTTCACCTCAAAGAGCCTCCTAAATTATCCTCTAAAAAAAAGACAGCTCTGACAGGCAAAAGAGGCTTAAAAATCAGACACTCTTATAGTTCATATGATAGTTCAGAATAGTTGATTCTAAATGATGTTTCAAAGAACTGCTTGTAACGAGACTTTTAGCAAGCACTGGCAGAGAAGTTAAACACTAAATAAGCCCCTCTATGATCCAAAACTTGAGTGTTTTTAAGATGGAGTTCTTGGAGTGGAAAAAACTTGAAATAAATTTTTCTAGACAACATGTCATGCTTAGCACCTTAGCAACATCCCTTAACTAATCGGAAATTATCATTCCAAATTCCAGTATTCTTAAGAGATTTATGAACTTTCAGTTCAGTTTTCTTCTAACAAATACAGTCTTCCTGCCACTGTGCAATTTACTATGATACAGTCTGGTCATATTACCTATCAAATCCAGCCTTCTAACAACATTTTAATTGTTAAGTCTCTAACTTGATTCCCCTCTGCCTTCTAGTAAAGGTCTGTCTGCACATCTCTCCTACACTTTATTTACTCTCCAGATTGTAAGTCTTATTTCTTTATTCTAATCCAAATCTAATACAACATTCAAAGATCAGATCAAGTCTTAACCCCATGATAAATGTGAGCACATACAAGAGAAGCTTCAAGACAATAAGGCATTCAAAATTTATAGCAGTGGTTTTCAAATCATCCTCTTTGGAAAACACTGGTTTCCCACACGCTAATCTGAGATGTTTTAACTACTAAAATCTTAATACTCGAAGTATTTCCCTAGTCTGCATAGTAAAAAGTATATAATTAGTAGATATAATTTCTGATGTTAAAGAGTATCTTTTATATACTTAAAGTAAAACTTTAGTGTCAGCAAATACCCACCAGATGACAAAATTGATGTATTAATAAATGAATAGTAATG
This sequence comes from Manis pentadactyla, assembly GCF_030020395.1. NCBI lineage: Eukaryota > Metazoa > Chordata > Mammalia > Pholidota > Manidae > Manis > Manis pentadactyla. Next base: position 63,211,626 of record NC_080020.1, read on the forward strand.
AAAATTGAAAAAATATTCATTTTATCTTCTAGTGGGTATTAGCTGTCACTAAATTTTACATGAGCATTCTCCTCACTTGAAAGGAATATCACCCCTGTACTTGAATACAGCAACATTCTGATTCCCATTAGCTTCTTTTGAGTTTGGCTAGAAAGACTGCATTTCTGAAATCCCCATTAGCTCCAAGTACACTAATAAGTTGAGTTTCTTTATCTGAAGTTTTAGTGTTAACCCTGAGCTCTGACATTCCTACCGAAGTATCTCTACCATGTGAGACTATGTGGAAACACTCAGCCTTCCAGCCCATCATCTCTCATTTTAGAAATATAACATGTGTTTTTTTTGTTCATCCAGTTGTAAGTTCTTCAAATGCATGGACTATCACATCCACTTCTTTTCTATCCACCAGACCAGTATTGGCTTATCAGAGATGCTTAATAAATAATTACGACATTGTTAATTCTATCATTAAATGGTACCTTCCAACATTAGATGATCTAGCAGTCTTCACACCGCTCCCCACATGCCTGAACACGCCTTCCCAGCACTAACCCTAGCTGCTAATTTCAGGATCATAACCAAAGAGGCCTTGGAGCCCAGTGGTTTGTATTTTGCTTTACTTTGTCTCCCCCAATGTATCCAGTTTCTCTCCTCACTCTCAACTACTAAAAAAGGAGCAAAAGAAAATGGTCACCTCACCCAGAAACTAGATCTCTGGAAATGCAAAGCGCTGAGAACAAGAACAGCACTTATTGACAATAATAATGACCATTATTAGGTGCTTAATTTGTATCAGGCATTGTGCTAGGCACTGGACATGGGTCATCTTACTTACTCCTCTTAATGCACATAAAGGATAATATTCCTCCTAATGCATGTAAGAGGTAAGTTTTGTAACTGGATGCCTTTTTTCCCTAAACCCTACAATGGCTGCGACATGGAAGAAAGAACTAGGGTCCCAGAAGAGGCCTTACAGTTGAGATAAAGAAGAAACAGCAGCTATGATGACTAAGCCCCAGGCAGGGGAAAGAATGTCCCAGCTGATGCCAGCACGGATGGACAGTGACACCTTGGATCATATGCTTTTTCCCCCTTACTTTTGTACTATTCAGAGGAAAGTTAACACTGTGTACAGGGGGCAGTAAACTCTGAAATGACTAAGATCATTTCCACAATATATGGATTGGACATTCATAATAGAAATTAACTTCAGTTACAGAAAATTAAATGTGTATTTCCTGCACATATGAGTTTGCAGACCTAGGTAATAATATCATCCCCATGGTTCAGAGGGGAAAAAACTGACAGATTCATACACTTGCCCAAAATCATACAGATAACTGACAGTGGTGTCTGAATTTGAATCCATAATGTCTTAACTTAGAGTTCACTCTTTTGAGTACCGAAAAATAAAAATTTTACTAATGTAATGGGAATAGTCTGACATTAAAAAGGTAATCTGCTTCAGTATCATTTCTTCCAGAACTTCTTTCTGTGTATCCTCAAGTCACTAAAGACAGACATAAATGTATCTGGATCATAGCACTGTCCTGTGGAAATATAAGTCATGCTAGATATCATTTTAAATTTTCCAGCAGCCACATTTTAAAGGCAAAAAGAAATAGGTAAAATTAATTTTAATAATATATTTTCCTTTAAAAATGTCAAAATGTTATTTCAACATGTAATCAATATTCATAAATTTCAAATAAACTACCTCACATTCTTATTTTGAACTAAAGTTTCAAAATCTGGTATTTTTTAAAATTGAGCTATAATTGACATATAACATTATATTAATTTCAGGTATACAACATAATGATCCAATATTTGTGTATTTGCCAAATGATCACTACAATAAACTTTTTAAATATCCATCACATACATAGTTAACAAATATTTTTTTCTTGTGATGAAAATTTTTGAGATCTACTCCTTAAGTAACTTTCAAAAATGCAATACAGTACTATTAACTATAGTCTCAAGTGTGTATTTTATACTGATACCACATCTCAGTCCAGATTGGCCACATTTAAAGTGCTTAACAGCTTCATGTGGCTAGTAGCTACCTTTCAGACTGTACTGGCCTAGATAAAGCAGAGGAAAGTGGTGATTCAAATTCAGAACAAAGGATGCCTTATAACCTTGACGGGTGCTGTCCCAGACATTCCTTCTACAAACTGATGTAGGAAGCACAGGCCTTTTGTCTTTCTTTCCCACGACTTTATCTTCTTTTGAAAAAAATCTCTGATTTCTTCAGGGGTCAAGTTTAGCATTAACTTTTAATAAGATAATTTTCATTTAAATTTTTCTTCTCTCTTTTACTATCAGCTTTACTGAAAAGTAACTGGCATACAAATACTTTAGTGAGGAAATTCTAATTTTGTTTTGAATAAAAAAAAAGTTTATTAGGCTTTTACTGCATGTCCTGTTCTGTGTTTTTATTAATAACCTCAGTGAAGTCTTGCAATTTATGAGGCAGTTTTTACTACTATTATGTATCCTATGTCATATATCAGGAAATTGAGTCTTAGAGGGCTAAGGTTACTTGTCAAGGTGATTCCGCAAGGAAGTGGGTGCACCAGAATTCAACACTAGGCAGGCTGCCTCCTCTTAGCAAGACTGTCTTCAGGGCTGTCTAATTGTAAATATAAGAAGGTGGGTTTGTATTATTGCTGCACAAAATGCTGGAGGCAGAGACAAGGAGGTGCTAGCAATGTTTAACATAATTACCTAGAAAAATAGAAGAAACCAAAAAGTCTTTATGCAAATTTCTGGCCAGTCAAGCTAATCTCCCTCTAGAAAATCCCTATTTACTTATATAGGCACTTGACTATTTGGTTTCTTATAACCTTAATAGCTGTAAACAGTGAGCTTTACAATAATTCTGCATAATGTTTGTGAAACACATTACAAGCTGGAAGTACTTTATAGAACAAAATAATGTGAGAGCATCTGATTTTGAGCATTATGCTCTCAATGATGTGTTCAAGAACTTGTGAAAGTATACTCAGTTTCCATGAGATGCATTCTCCTTCAAGAACAACTGCTAGGGTATTTTAGAAGCAGGCGGACTACCAGCCTCTCCTATCTACAGATGTCCCTTTCCCTTAACCTGGCACCGTCATGCACTATCACCTTTGTCACCATTAATGAATATGGAGAGAACCCCGCTGAAGCCTGGTTGCATTCTTCCTAGACTCAGACATGCCTGAGCATTTCTGGCAAACAGATGAATCAGAGCCTCAAGGAATCTGTTGGGGGAGGGGTATCTTTAAGCAAAGAAGGACAGAGAAGTGAAGCTCAGTGTTTCTTCAAATAAAAAATGACCTGGATAAAGAGTGAGCGGAGTAATAGTAGGCGAGTGCAGCTCATCTTTTCTATGACTTCTCCCTTTTCTCCCAGCGCCACCCCCCACCCCCGCCCCCTCCTTCCACGGACCAAGGCCAGGGCCTGAAGGAGGGACCTTAACAAAAACACAGGAGAGATGCCTGGCTCCGAGGTCTGAGAAACACTGGGCACCCAAATCGGCACAGCTTTGGAACCTCTGAAGGAGGTCAAGACAAGATAGGAATTTTCCTGATTTGGAGATGAAGCCCATACAGATTAGAGAATGACAGAACAGAGTGAAGCCCTGGTTAGGCTGGAGCTCCTTCAGGCACACCAGCAGCGTCCAGGGCGTCCTAGCCACACAGCAGAAGCTCCATGATCTCAAAGGGCCTCACCGTGGCAGGGGCAGCCTCCTCAGCCACACGGTCATCAGCCTCCACCCTCAGTCGCAGGCACATGCCGGCAGCCTGCAGATCCCCAGCACTGAGGAAACTGAACGTGAGCGTTTACGGGAATTTGGGGAAACTGCCAGTAAGAGTTGAGATGGGGATACCTGCAGGCAGCTGGAAGTTTTACAGAGGAAAATATAAGAATTAGAGACATAATCTACACATTATGAGCCTGATTTCATCCCTAGCTTTGTGTGGTCTAGGCAGAGGTTATCCAAGCACTAGGCTACCCCAGCACCATTACTCAGACTCCAGCTCATACTTACGTGCTCAGTGATTGCCCAGTTATTTTTTCCCACCTTCCAGAAAGAAAATTAATATGTTAGTTGGGGACAAACCAAAGGAGACCACTGTGTGGGAAATGCTAGAGAAGGAATGTGCACTAGGGTGAATTATAGGATTGTGTCTGGTGACCCAGCCTGCAGAGACACACTCCCTGACAATGGTGGATGCTGACCCTGGACCTGAGAGGATAAATGATGAGTGGAAGACTCTCCTGTAGTCAGTTTAGTCAGGGCAATTTTGGCAATTAATTATGAATACAAGTGGGAACAAATGATCCCATCTAACAAATGAAAAAGTTTAATAGGAATTTAATTGCTTTAGCAAGTATTTGTTAACGTCTCATGTTTGCTTTAATAGAAGTTTATCTCAGTTCCTCAGTCCTGCAACTGAGCAAGAAATGAGTCACATTGTTTCAGAAAATCAAAGCATGTTGCATAAATACATGGAAAAATGATTCATCCTTTCAGAATTCCCTAAACTCCAACTGAGCTGCCAATGAAACTTAACATCAAGAGCATTTCTCCACAAGAGGGCGCGAGAAGCTGACATTCTTTATTAATAGAATATGTAGAACTATTGATTTCTGAGTTTGATGACAACGTTAAAAGAGGGAAGGAGTCAAATATGTAAAAGCAATAAGCAGATGTTACTGGTTCACATGCCTACTTTATGCTAATGCTTAAATAGTATTTAAATCCCCGTAATGGTACAAGAAGTTATATATGTAAATAGCAACATCTGAACAAAGGAGATTGTGGTATCCTTCTACTTGAAATTGCCTTCCTGACTACAGTGGGGTTTTTGCTAATGAATTAATTTTAATAGGCTTTTCTCCACTTAAAAAAGAAGTTGAGATAGTATTTCATTTATTAAAATCATTAGTACACATCATTTTATGCAATGGCCAAATTAGTGCATTAAACAATAGAAAGTATAATGAGGCAACCGCTATGGTATAAGTCATTGTTAATTTGCTAAGCAATGCCAATTTTAAGAATCTGGGTTTTGAAATGAAGATATAATGTAGAATATAAAGAGAAAGTTTTAGAATATTCTATCAAAAGAGCAACAAAGTTGTTTTTTAAAGGGGAAAAGAAGCAAAAGTATTTTCCAAATTACAGTATATATGGGTTTAAAAAGTATTTTTAAAAAGAGAAAAGAAAAGGTCAATGGAGCTGAGGAGCTAAAAGCCTAGATACTTTCAACAGGAAAATATAAAGCTGATGATTCTTTTGACAGGTGCACACAGCATGTTTTATTCAGATTATTCAAACTCTCACAGCTGTATGACTCTTACACATGAACAGTAACAGTATTAACAAGTCCTATTCTTTCACTGTACCTTATACTTCTCCTTTCAACACTTATAATTGTAACCTGAACACCTTTATTATGGAAGGGTGGGGCAGTATAGTTCATAGTCCTAAACTTTTATTTTGAGCTAATCAAGAAGACACACAGAATTCAAAAGAACAAATAGCTCAGGTTAGAGCAACATGTTCATCTCCTACAGAATCCACAGGCAATAAAAACTTGGAGTGCATTCTAATTAATTCATCTTTCTGTATATTTGTTATCTATTGCCACATAATTAATTACCCTGTGCATAGCAACTTAAAACAACATAGATTTATTACTCACAGTTTCTTTGGGTCAGGAATTCAGAAGCAGCTTAGCTGGCAGTTCTGGTGCAGGGTCTTAAGAGGTTGCAGTCAAGATATCAGCCCAGACTGTAGTCATCTTAAGGTTTGACTAAGACTAAAAGTCCACCTTCAAGATTGCTCACTCACATAGTTGTGGGAGGAGGACTCAGTTCCCCACCTATGGACCTCTTCTTAGCGCTGCTTGACAGTCCTCACAACATGGCAGCTGGCTTCTCCCAGATTGGATGGTCCAAGAGAACAAGGAAATAGCCACAAGTATCTCTTAAAACCTAGACTCAAAAGAAATAATCAGTCATTTCTACAATAGCCTAGTGGTTACACAGGTCAGCCTTCTCCAATGTGGGAGGAGACTACACAAGGACATGAATATCATGGGTCTAGAATCATTGAGGACTATCTTGAAAGCTGGTTCCACACCCAGGTCCTACAATGGTCTAGATACTCACAGCATTCCCATACGGCCACGCTAGATGTAGGCAGAAAAATTTATCTCACAGGGCCCTTTCTATCTCCTTCCTCTCACTGCCTCCATGATAATTTTTATGTCCCTTTTCTTTCCCTCTCACCTCCTTCAGCCAGACCTCCATAGTCTGTTGCTGGGCCTCTTCTTAATCAACTCCTTCATGATCCATTGTCAAAGTGTTCCAGAGATTTTCAATTCTGAGGGCAGAAGAGAAGGGAAGAAAAAATCTTCACTGAGGTCAGATTCTTAGTATAGAATTTTTAGATTCTCAGTACAAAATCATTAGCTTCTTCATACCAACAAGATAACCATATTTAAGCCTAGTTCCTGTTTGTTATATGTTAAAGAATATCTGTCTCTGACTTGAGTCCAATTTCCAGAAATCCTGTTTTTTTGGTTTCATTATGAGTCAGGCTCCAGGTAGGATGGGGAAGAGGGTGAGGAATGAAGAGGGGGAAAGGAAACACAACCACAACATCATGCAGCAATTGTAATCCATAAATTATTTGTAAATTATTCTTTTAGCATATCTATTACCCAATAATACATAAGCCCCTCAAATGTAGTGGGTATTTGTTCACTATTTTAATCCCTGTACCTACTACAGTGCCTGGCACACAACAGATAACACTAATAATCATTTAGTATGAAATAGGCAGCCACCTTAATGACATTATTTAAGAAACTAAAATTGTCTCCTCATGACAATCTAAGTGAAGATTCATAAATCTTCACTTAGTGAAGTTAAAATATGTGATATAAGATATACTAATATTACCATATTGACTTCTTAATTGATTAGTATATCTATTCATTTCTTGGTATGTATTTATAATGCATCATAATTTAAGAATAAATCCAAACCCACTCTATAAATGAAATCCTGTCTTAACTGGTCAATAAATAAAGTTATATCTACTAGCAGAATTCATTATCAGATCATTGATGGATTTAAATATTTCCTGTGTTAGGTATACCATAATGGAATGATTTGCTAAGGGATGGCTGCCTCAGTTTAATAAATCCAAAGCTCAAAACAGAGGCAGCATCTGCGACAGAGTTGAGGCTCCCAGCATGCTGGGCATTTGGCATGCTGGACTCCGCAGCATCACACTCCACATACCAGCCAGTGCTCTAGAATAGAGGTCTTAATGCAGCAATTCTCAAAGCACCTTTTGTGATGTTTCCCCCAACCCAGGAAGAGAAGATACACCGCCAGAAATAGTTCAGTTAGGAGAGAATGTATCACTCTGGGTCCTAACCAGAATCAGATGACATTCACCAGGTAATTCAAGGAGGATTTATTTTCAAAGGAACGAGTTTTGAAGATACGGCAGGATGTACACAAGCCTTAAGACAAAGTGCACGTCAGTGGGGCTGGGACTCAGAGTGGCCAGGCTGCTGCCGCCAGCCAGAGAGAGCCATGAGCCTCCGAGAAGGAGCTGTGGCCTCAAAGCCAGCCTCATGCTTCTGCCTCCTGCCAGTCTCCCACAAGAAGACAGGGGATGGCACCCGAAATGTTCAATTCAAGGGAACTTTATTTTTACCCTCTTTGAATCTGCCACAAATAATGAGCTCTTAGGAAAGGTTGTGATGTGTGAACTGAGCCAAACCTCCTGATCCTCTCCCACCACAGTCATGCTGTAATATCTGGCAGACCTCTTTAGCACCTGGATGCTCAACCTCCCCACCAACAACATGAGAATGATAATAATAGGACGGATTCTTTTGGGGAAAAAAAACAGAGAGAGAGAGAGACACTGTGCAGCGAACCTACATCTCTACACAAATACAAGTTATGGAAGATCCCTAAAGACATGTAGTCACCATGTCAATAAGACTAAATGTTATCACCTAGGATCATTTAGCAATGAAAAGACAGTGCTGATTTTCTCCTTTATTCTATTGATAAAGTGGGTAATCTAAGGCAGAGGAATCTGTATTTCCCTATTACTCAATAATTCTATTTTTATTTTTCAAGGAAAAAAGTCAGTCTTTCAAAAGAAAAAACTGTTGTTTAACTATCAGTTTAGACTTAACCAACTCTGTGTGAAGATAGAACTGAGTTGTACAACACGGTAGTCACTAGTCACATGTGGCTATTTCAATTTAAATTAATTAAAATTAAATATATAATTAAAATTTCATCTTCTCAGTTATGCTTATCACATTTCAAGTTTTCAACAGACATATGTGTTGGACAGTGCAAAACATTTCTACCTTTGCAAAAAGTCCTTCTGTGCTGAGCCTAGATGGATGATCTCTCAAGATTCTTCCAGAATTGTATTTTGAAACTTATATGACCAAAATTAAAAATGATCATATTTTGGTTAGATTATTCTGACCATGGCTGAGGCATGAACACAACATTTGATTCAAACTATTAATAATGACTATCAACATGAAATATTTGATTTTAGAAAGAAGACTAGTATTGCTATGTTAGCTGCTATTAAGTTATATTTAACAAGACTGATGTAAAGCTTATATACATGAGATTGTGAAGATCTTCTTTAAGTTTGTAATTTCTCTCTGCTCATATAGCAGAGGTACTATAATAAAAATAATGATATTTTGCCAAGTAAAGTCACTTATTTAGATCTGTGTTTATAGAAACAATACAAACAAATGGGGTTCCAGGCAGTCAGATACATTGCCATTAAATCTGCAACACCATTCAGCCTTTATTATGACATGAAGTATGGCCAAAATGCTTACAGCAGGATATGAAATAGGATGATGCTCTGTGTAGACTCCAAATTTTGGCTACAGTGGAAAAAAACTGATGAATATCCTACATTCTAAACATGTCCCTAGGGCAGAACCAAAGGGATCTCGACCATCATACCTATTGCTTCCTTAGGACAAAGCTACTGACTAAGTGAAGGAGAATCTGAAATGAATTCAAGGAAGAGAGTGCCATGGTGTCTCCTGCACCCACGGTGTGGGAGTGGGAGTGGTGGGCTGCCCACAAAAGCAATCAAGGGAAAGGAGCTCTACGAGAATCATTCAGAGATTAAGGTTTTCTGCATGAGATATTTCACTGCTCAGATGGAAGTTTGCTGAATGGCAAAAAAAAAAAAACGTGTAGGCACATTCAGGGGAGTATTTTAGGAAGCTCTAACATCTGTTTTTAGGCATTTGGGGGTATATATAAAGATACAGTCTGTGGCCAGACTCCAGGCCCGGAGGGAATAGGTAGGCAGGAGGCAGCTGGGGCAACCGTCAGTGGCAGGGCAGAGAGAGAGAGGAAGAGAAATGGCCTGCCCTTCCAGGAATCAGCTGGGCCTGGGTGCATGAGTGTTCCCCAAGTTCAGTCTTCAGTGCCTGCCCAAGGAAGAAACCTCCTGGATCTAGTGCTAGAGCAGGAGCTAGGACAGGGAAACTGGAAAGTCAGCCAGCAAGTGCACTGGAAAACCACGGTGTCACGATACCTGTGGAGGAGTCGGGGTCAGAAGAAGAATGGATGCCAGCCAACATGGAGAGCAGTCAGCTTCCACATCAGTCCCCAAAGAAACACCAATACCAGCAATCAAGCCCAGTAGGAACATCCAGAACAACTAACAGTTACTGAGTAGAATGGACTCTAACTCCTGTTAATGAATGACAAGCTACAAGATCTGTTTAAAAGCCTTTCAAATACTAGAGAAGGAACAGTCTAATATCAGGTGTGACATACGGTGGTAGAATAAAGCTGTTTCCTGATCATTTATCACTGAAGCCAGAGCAGTCAATACATGTTTTATTCTTATAGCTATTTTTAATATTGTGAAACTGACAAAGTTGTGCTTATAGCTCTGCCATGCAGATCAATAAATAAACTTATCAAGATGGGGCCGAGATTAATTTTAGTCATAGGTTTATCAAAAAGTAAGTCTGGGGATCTTGGGAAATGATCTCTCATCCTTTCTAAGTTGAAACCAATAATGAAAAATGGGCAGGCACACAATGCAAATGAAGCAGAAAGGAAAAATGACTGACTGCTATAGAAGTTTTGAATGAGTTTTTAAAGCTTGAATATGACAACACAAAAGAGTAAACTAATAGAATATTTATTGGCATGTCTTTTAAAAAATTCACAAGTCCAAAAATCTGCAACTTCAAAAATTGTGTTCCCTTATCAAATGATTCATCCTATCAATTCAACACTGGTAGAAAGATAAATTAGTTAAATCTGTCAAACTAATGAAAGCTGTAGGATAAATGGGAAAATAGTCTAACTTCAGGAAATCACATAAACTTAGATAAGTATGAAATAAGCAGGACAAAGAATCTTTCTTTTTATTCCACCCCAGATATAAATCATTCATGAAAATTAAACAGATTTCTCAAACAAAACTTTTCTGGAAGGTCACACAAACTCTCTCAACAATTATTGAAGGACTAAATTCTGTCAAAACCTATTAATATTTTGGGCCAGATTATTTTTGTCTGAAAGACTACTCATTATAATGAGTCATAGAAAACATCTTTTATCAGTATATTTTGATTGAGTAAATGACTTTTCTAAGGTATTTCACATATAAAAGCAGTTTCCAGAAAGAAACCCTGCTAGAAAACCTATACTGTGTATAGAATCTTTAAAGTTCACTAACCTGGGAGAGGAGGTGATCTGCAGATGAGAAAAAGAAGCATAAGCACCAGAAATAATTTCAAGGACCTGAAACCCTAAAACAGTGGCTCCACTTGGGGTTTGTACTGTGCTCACAGGGAGCACAAATACAACAGCTACCTCATTTTGCTTCCTTCCTGACTTTCTGTAATTTTCAAACGCTACATGCTCTCCCAAAGTTAATTTTACCACCATCTTCTCGTTTTTAACTGAAGACAGTATTAAAAGGAGGCACTTTGGGGGCTCTCTTGTCCCCTCCTGGCTTGAGCCAGGGGCTTTGTCCTTTTGCTTTCTCTCTAAATATGAGCCTCTGCCTAGCTCTCCTAAAGAAAAAAAAGAAGGAGGCACTTCTAGCTTTCTGACCTAACCAATAAATGGATAAGCCATATCTCCAGAAATTCTGATTTGTAATTGATCCTGGGTGAAGCCTGGATACTAGTATTTTTAAATCATCTCCCTAGGATGAGAAGTACTGCTCTGACTTTTTTGTGTATGTAGTTGTGGCTCATTATTCATTTACTGAAAAGATCCTCAATCGAAACCAAAAAGAACAGATAGATGCAAACCTCCAGTTAAACTTACAAGCAGAATTTTAAATGTTCAACATTCCTGCAATTCTGCAAATATGCTGCTTCCTGGTCATTCACTAGCATAATACATTTCTTAATTATGAATCAAATTTTCATGGAGAAATCCTAAAAAGAATTTAAAAGCCAGTTTTCAAATCATTAAACATATTACATGTCCAGACACTAGACACTTGTTGAGTCTGTTAGAACTGAAATTAGGATATTGTTTTTACTTCAAATGATCCTCATTACAAATTTATCTAATATTCACTACAATTTTTTAAATGACATTGGTATTCACGTGCATTCATCATTATTTCTATGGATAGTCCATTTTAATTTTCCATTTGTTAAAAATTAGTTGATGATTTCAATTGCCTTATTTGGACAAGAAATTAGTCCCACTGCTTTCAGAGAAGCTGTAAGCAGGCAGAATCAGGAATTCTGGGTGTGTAAGCCAAGGTCTTTTGTCTGTTTTGCCACCTAAGCCAATCATTATTTCAACTGGATTTTCACTTGGCAAGAGAATCAAGAGGAAGTTAATTCTCCAATTATAATATGGCACATAAAACTGTACAATAGAGGCCAAGAGAAAAATGGAAACTGAGTAGGAAAAATCATTTTCCATTTTTTAAATGTAAGGGTGGTTTTTCAATCAACAAGTCCATTCAGCCTTTTATTCAACTGCTGGTGTTAAAATAAAATATCAGTGTTGATTCTGTTTACTCAAAAAGGATAACACTAGTATTTAACCTGCATTTATATTACTGCACTTGCATTTTCCCATTCACAAAGCAAATCTGTGAGGCAGAACATCCCTCCATTATAAACTGGTATGGTGAGGCTCAGAAATATTTAATGACTGTTTTTCAGTTTCAAATAGCAAAATTATGGAAATGTGAGACTTATTTCTTAAATTCCCAATACTTACCTCATCCCTATTAAAAAATGTTAACAGATATGAGTCAAATACAGGATTATTACTCTTAGCAACTAATCAAACAACTATTATCTGCCTTGCACTGTATCATCAGGCCCCACAGGGATCCAAAAGAGTCATAAATCATGACCTCATGGAATTTACAGTCTGGCTGAGTCTAGCTAAATTAACTACTTTCAGTTAGAGTTAAATTTAAAATTTTTATTTTTTTTTAAGTTAGTATCTTCAATAACATTATGACAGATGTAACGAAACAAACAAGAATATGAGAAATACTACAGAACAAATTATCTGATTTCTTCAACAAATGACAAGCATGGAAAAAAAAGAGAGAGAGAAAAGGAGAGACAATACATTAAAGACTGCTAAGAAAAATGTCAACCAAATTTAATGTGCCTTGTTTAGACCCTAATTTGAAGAAACCTACTAGGAGAATGTGAACATTGATGGTAACAAGGAATAGTTCATTTCTTTGGGAGTTCTAATGCTATTTAAGTTGCATTTTAAAAATATTCCTCAACTTTTAGAAATAGAATTAAAAGGTGAGCAACCAGTTAATAACAGCTAGCATTTACTGGGCACTTCTTATGTTCCAAAGGACTGTGCTAAGTGTATTACATGTGTTATCTCATTTAAAACTTGTAACATTAAACACTGATTCCCATTTTATAGATGAAAAACTTAAGAATAACATACATAGTCATAGGGTCAGCAAATGCCTGAGTTAGTATCTGACAGGACTGTCAGCTTATGAAGCACATGCCAAAGGCACTCCACCTGTAAATTGTGGAGTTTTGTTTTTTGTTTTTTATCTACTGTAGAACTCCAAACTATGCTTTAAAAGGTAGAAGAAATGAGGCAATTTTGTGATATTCTTTCTGAAACCTGAACAATCAAAACTTTTACTGCTGCTGAGTATGTAAGAAATGTCTTACAAGGAGCAACTCAGATTTTCTTTTGATTGTCATGCTAAGGAATTCGAGGAATTTCTTAGGGGAGGCAGAAACATTGTTCTTCTCCCAATTGGTTCTATAAATTCAACAAGTGAGTGAACACATTCAAGAACAAGGAATATGGCAGAACAGGCATTTAAATCACTTCGACTTCAAAATACTTTGTGCTCTCTAAATTCGTTTGATCATTAAGCCAGCAATAAGTGGGTGTCTAAGTTGGAACACTTTGAGGAATATTTTCCAGAAAGGTTGTAATAAATACTGCTCCTTTGAACTGAATAAATTTCTTCAGTAACTTATTTGAAGGCAGATGAGCTACTGTTCCAAGGAGATAGCTTATTGTCATTAATGTCTTGAATCTTTTACAATGTCTTAGAAAATAATTTGATGTGGTAAAACTTGAGGGGTAGAGATACAGAATTGCAGAGATGATACTTATAGATACAGAATGAGTAAATGTCTCTCAAATGAGCGTATTTGTCCTAATATCACTCCCATTAGGGAGAATGGTATGAACTAGCAATAATGCATTTAAAAAATTTGGAAGATAAACAGATCTTCCATCTGTCCACCTCTCTACATTTATACCACAGTATGTACTATTGAGCACAGCAATGGTATGTGTATGCACTACTTTGTGTTTGCAAAATATGTATAAGGAAAAGCTAAACAAGGAAAGAGCTAGCAGCTGTGCATTATATTCATCCAGTGGTGCCAGCTGCTGGCTTTTAGCTACATCTCTAGCAAATATTGCTGCAGATGAATTTTCAAGTAAAAGGAAGTATTTCTCTTAGTACTCTCTTCAGATAATAAAATTTTAGAAATGTTACAGAAGACTCACAGAAATTTAGAGTTTAGAAATCATCTAGTCAAATTCACGTTTTTCATATAGCCAGAGTAAACCCAAAGAGGTCAAATAAGTTGCCAGTAATACAATAAACTTGGTAAATGAAAGAGCTGGGACTAGAAATAAAGCTTCTTTCCACTCCCTTTACCTCCACCCCAGGGCAGTTTTGGAGCAAGTGACTGCTTGGGGAAATTATGCTTAAACCTTCAGAGTAACAATGCACACTTGAGCTAAATCTTGTTTCATGAAATAAATAATACTCTAAGAGATGAAAGACTTTCAAATCTCTTTATGTCATGAAAATAACCCAGTTCTGAAAATACAAATTTCTCCATTTCAAAGTGAAAAATTAGTGACACATACAGAAAATATTTATAAAGAACTATAAAGAAGTGATAATTTCCTTAAGAAGTGACATATCAAGCCACTCTATTAAAAATAGCAAGCATTGGATATTGTATGCAATTTAAACTATTCTTTCACCAGGAAAAGTCCAAGGAAGTCTTATAATTACACATGTCTAACAATACTGAAAGTCTTTGTGGTATTTTGATTTCTTTGATCTCTTGATTTTTTAAAATTTCTAACTGAACTCAGAATTCTGAAGGTATATTAAATTTCATATGATCTAATTTAAGCATCTGTGAGAGTATTATAAGACAGTCAACATTAAAAAAAGGGTGTTGAGTAGCATTGCAGATAATGTTACAGCTCAATGTTAATATCAGAAACAAATGTCAATTTAAGGTCCATTATTCCCACCTCCAATATTAGAATATAGTCTTTGAATTTAAAAGGAAGAATTTTTCTTAAAGGGACATTATTTACCATGGAATATATAAAAATACACATATATAAATCTTGCCCTTAGCACATTGAACAGACCAAGTAATTATTTCTAATTACTAAAGCATTCATATCTGTAGGAGATTCACATGGAAGATGGCAAAATAGTAGCAAACCTGGATGTTAAATCTTCTAAGACATGAAATCAAGAGGAATTAAAATATAACAGAATGAATATGATCATATCAAAAGCATAAAGGAGACAGTCTGAAGGGTATCCCTCTGGCCAAATATGAGACAATCTGACATTCAAAATAATAATAATAATAATGAATTATTATGCATTGAAAAAGTTCATGATCCATAGTATTAAAGAGGAGAGAGAAAAATTGAAAGAAAGGGGGTACAGCTAGTTTGAAAAACTATTAATAATCTAAGTAATAGATACCCAAGAATTCATTGTACTATTTTAAGTTTACTGTGATTTCAATACATGTAGGGGAAAAGAGCATTTCCCACCATATCCTCCTTTCTCCTAATATAAATAAGCAGGAGGAAAAAAGTAAAGGATAAGATCAGACATCTTTTGCTACAGAACTAAAATTCAAACAAAATAACCCAGGTAAAAGCTCAGGATGATAGGATTAAGTGATTAGGCTATGGTCCTAACTGGGAAGCTTAAACCCAACAAATCTTATGGATATTAACTTTAAGAAGAAAATAATAAGTCTTCTGGGAAAAAATGGCAGAGTAGGAAGGCAAGGAGGAAACCTTCTCCAAAAAACACATAAAAGGGAAAACAGAAAATACAAGTAAACCTGAAAATGACCTGAAAACAGCAGAACAAACCACCTACACCTGAGGAAGAAGAGACCTCACAGAAAAGGGTAAAATGGCAGAGATCAAGAGCGGGACCTAAGCCCTCCCCCTACTCCAGACTAAAGGCAGAGAAAGAGGAATGGAGCAGGGAGGGAGCAGGAGCCTAGGAGCGCTGCACACCTGGCCACGGAGATCTTCCCTGGGATCACGGGCCCACATTACACTGGGTTCTGGTGATTGGCAGGGCTGGACATCGGAGACAGATGGAACACTCTGGGAAGCTGGGACTCCAGCCATTGTGAAGGACAGGCATGCTCCACCAGTCCTGAGACCCGGAGCAGAGGCAGTGGTTTGAGAGACTTGCCAGAGTGGGAGGAGGGCCAGAGGGCCAAGGGTTGGACAGAACTCTCTCCGTAGGAGAAAGGGAAGGCAGAGGATATCACTCCCAGCTGTTCCTTGGCCCAACAGATTGGAAACTCTCAGGGACCCCAAACGCTCTATTCCCCTTGCTGGAAGCACAGCCCCAAGGTTCCTCTCTGCATGTGCTGCCAGGCACAGTGGCAGCCTAGAACTTTGCCAACATGTAACTGGTAGGAGACTCTCCCAGCTTCCTTGGTTCCATTTCAGCCCAACCAGGGTGATGCCTGCAGGAGCCAGCCCCAGGGGCTCCTTCCTCCCTGTGCATTTACAGGCCTGGTGTCAAAGTCCACCTAGGCAGAACCACACATCAGCCACACATTATCCCTGCAGCCCCGCCATTGCTGCAGGCCAGGCAGAGGGCAGTCCTGCCCTCAGCAAGCACAACAGTGTCTCCTGAGTTGATCACAAAGGCGGCAGCTAAAGAAAAATGCCATCACAGAAAGAAAAACATCTCACCCACTGCATACAAACAGCTGGAGTCCCAGCAATGAAATCAAACTGGTAATCAAAAAAACTCCCAAGAAACAGAAGTCCAGGTATAGATGGCTTCACAGCTGAATATTATTAAAAATTTAAAGAAAAGCTAATACCCATCCTCCTTAAAGTACTCCAAAAATTAGAATGGAGGGAATACTTTCAAACCCATTCTAGGAGGCCAGCATCACTTTAATACCAAAACCAGACAAAGATACCACAAAAAAGAAAATTATAGACCAATATCCCTAATGAACACAGATGTAAAAATCCTCAACAAAATATTAGCAAACTGAATTCAAAAATACAACAAAAAGATCATCTGTCATGACCAAGTGGGATTTATTCCAGGGTTACAAACATAGCACAATATTCAAAAATCGATCAACATCATCCACCACATTAACAAAAAGAAGGACAAAATCACATGATCATATCCATAGATGCTGAAAAAGCATTTGACAAAATTCAACATCCATTCATGATAAAATCTCTCAACAAAATGGGTATAAAGGGTACATACCTCAACATAGCAAAGGCCATAGGCAACAAACTCATTGCCAACACCATACTTAACAGCAAAAAACTGAAAGCTTTTCCTCTAAGATTGGAACATGAAAAGGATGCCTGCTCTCACCACTTTTATTTAGCATAGTGCTGGGAGTCCTAGTCATGGCAATCAGACAACACAAAGAGATAAAAGGCATCAAAATTGGTAAAGAAGAATTTAAACTGTCACTATTAGCAGATTACTTGATATTATACATAGAAAACCCTAAAGACTACACTAAAAAACTACTAGAATTTTTAACTGAATTCAGAAAACTTGCAGGATACAAAATTAATATACAGAAACTCCTCTCATTCCCATACACTAACAACGAATAAGGAGAAAGAGAAATCAGGAAAACAACTCCATTTATGACTGCATCAAAAAGAATAAAATATCTAGGAATAAACCTAACCAAGAAGGTGAAAGACCTTCACTCTGAAAACTATAAGGCATTCATGAGAGAAACTAACAAATACACCAATAGTTGGAAATCTATCCCATGCTCATGGATAGGAAAAATTAATATTGTCACAATGGCCAGCCTATCCAAAGCAATTTAGAGATTCCATGCAATCCCTATCAAAAAACCAGCAGCATTCATCAATAAGTTAGGACAAATAGTTCCAAAATTCATGTGGAACCACAATAGGCCCTGAATAGCCAAGGAAATTCTGAAAAAGAAGAAAGAAGCTGGGGGGATTATGTTCCATGACTTCAAGCTCTACTACAAAACCATTGGAATCAAAACAATTTGGTACTGGCACAAGAACAGACCCATAGATCAATGGAATAGAATAGAGAGCCCAGATATAAACCCACACCCACACATATATGGCCAATTAATATACAATAAAGAAGTCATTGTTATACAATGGGGAAATGACAGCCTCTTCGATAACTGGTATTGGCAAAACTGGACAGTTACATGTAAGAAAATGAGACTGGATTATTGTCTAACTCTGATATAATGAATTGTAAGAAATACATATTTCCCGGATATATTTGGTCTTCATCCACAGTTCCTGAAAGACACTACAGTCTTAAAAGTGAAATGGGTGTTTGGGACCTCCATCCAAGGGCAGGGCTGGAAGGTTGAGTCAGCCAATGGCCAGTAATTTAGTCAATCATGACTATGCAATGAAGCCCTCACAAAAACCCTGAGAAGAGCTAATCTCTCTTCTCTGTTCTGCTTGGTTGGAGAGCTTCTGTACTTGGGGAACCAGAATACCTCTACATGCCACCAAGCCAGGCCCCAAGCACCATAAGGACAGAAGCTCCTTTATTTGGAACTTTGTCCTATGTATCTCTTCATCTGGCTGTTAACCTGAATCCTTTGCAGTACCCTTTATTAAACTGGTAAACATAAGTGTTTTCCTGAGTTCTGTGAGCCACTATAGTAAATTAATAGAACTTAAGTGGGAGGCCATTACAGGTACAATCTGTAGCCGGTAAGTCAGAAGCATGCATAACTGCCTGGGGCTCGCAACCAGCATCTGGAGTTGGGGCATAGAGGGCAGTCTTGTAGGATGGAGCCCTTAACCTAGGAAATCTGGTGCTGTCTCTGTGCAGATAGCTTCGGATTTCAGTTGAGTTCTCAGACACCCTGCCTCTGTTTGAGAATTGTTTGGTGTTATTATATGTAGGAAGAGCCCCCCTCCCACATATTTACACACATTGGAATTGGGTCCAGGAAGATGAATGGAGTTATACTACTATTACTGCTGCACATAATATTGTTATTGTTATACATATAAGTTAAAAAAAAACCATAGCATTTGTTGTCAGTTGAATGGGAATTACAGAGTCCATACCCAAAAACAAACTTGAAATGGATCAAAGAGCTGAATGTAAGTCATGAAAACATAAAACTCTAGGAAGAAAACATATATTCAATCTCTTGAATATAAGCAGGGGCAATTTTGGACACATCTCATGGGGCAAGGGAACAAAATAAAAAATGAGCAAGTGGGACTACATCAAACTAAAAAGCTTCTGTACAAGAAAGGACACCATCAGCAGAACAAAAAGGCACCCTACATTATGGGAGAATATATTCATAAACCACTCATTTGATAAGGTGTTAACATCCAAAATATGTAAATAACTCATATGACTCAACACCAAAAAAACAAAATACCCAATTAAGAAATGAGCAGAGGACCTGAACAGACACTTCTCCAAAGAAGAAATACAAATGGTCAACAGGCACATGTAAAGATGCTCCACATCACTAATCATCATGGAAATGCAAATTAAAACCACAATGAGATATCACCTCATATTTGTTAGAATGGCCAATATCCAAAACATAAGAAACAAAAAAAAATGGCAAGTTTGTTGAGAAATAGGAACCCTCCAACATAGTTGGTAGGAATGTAATTGGTACAGCTGTTCTGGAAACCCTCAAAAAGCTAAAAATAGAAATACCATTTGAACCAGTAATTCCACTGCTGTGAATTTACCTAAAGAAAACAAAATTCCTGATTCAAAAAGATACATGCACCCATATGTTTATCACTGCACTATTTGCAATAGCCAAAATATGTAAGCAACCTAAGTGTCCATCAATAAATGAATGGATAAAGAAGATGGGGTACATATATACAATGGAATATTATTCAGCCATAAAAAGAAAAGAAATCCTGCCATTTGCAACAACATGGATGGGTCTAGAGGATATTATGCTCAGTGAATGAAGCCAGGTAGAGAAAGACAAACACCATATGATTTCACTTATTTGTGGGATATAAAAGCAAAGCAAAACAGAAAGAACAAAACAGCAGTAGACTCATAGACACTGAGAAGTGACTAGTGGTTACCAAGGGAGAGGGGTTTGGATGGGTGCAGTGGGGGATGGGGAGGGGGATAAATGGGCACAATAATTCTCAGTCACAATATAAGTTGATCACTGAGACTGTTGAACCACTGTGATGTACATTGGAAACCAACATAAGATTGTATATTAATGACATTTTAATAAAAAAAGAAAATATATAAACAAGAATGGAATTGTCTGCTTGTTATATATGAAAAGGGAATTTGAAGAGTGCTACTGTTGTGGGTTGAGTTCATTCTCCATGTTTTTTGTCCCTGCTGCAACAAAGAATTGAAAGGCAGACACAGTAGCAAAGCAAAATGAAAGTTTTATTTGAATACACTCCAAGGCAGGAGCAGGCCAGAGTCAAGGTAGACAAAGGCAAGACTGTTTACTGTGCAGCTTCTTGTTATGGGGTTTTTGGCAGGACAGAGAAGTCCTTCATTCACTATCCTTGGCCTTGGAGGCCTGGTCTAATTGGTAAAAAAAAAAAAAATAAGACATGGGCTGCTCTCTGATAGTTACTGTGCTTGTCTTCTCATGTTTTTTTTCTCTAATCGGGGATTGTCTGTGCTCAGAGATTTCTCATCTGGGTATGTTGTTTTTTTCATCTGGAGAGTGTTTGGACATTCCAAGTAACTCTTAGTCCTTGAAATTTCAACTAATTATCTCTGCGAGTCTTTTCTGGCTTTCTGGTTTTATCTGGTTGACTCTTTGAGTTCCTTTTAGTGGGCTTTACTGGCTTTGTTTTCTCTCTATCCCTCTCATATCGACTTTTCTTCCTAGTAAAAACTTGATGGGTGCTGGGTTTCTAGCACTCTCCACAGGACAGAGGGGTCTAATGGGTATAGAACTTTGTGTTAATTTTGCAGTAAAACCGTCATCATGGAAATGGCTATATCAGGTATCAGGTATGGGGACATAAGTCATTAAAATTATCTAATTCACTGCTCATGAAGCCCTTTCTGTAGATTTTGGTGGGGAAAGGAGGAGAGGAACCATGCTGATTAGTTAATAATGCTCTGTCCCTTTAGCAGCTATATTTCTGTTGACATTCTGATTGATACAACAATCTCCTCTAAATTTAGCAAGTATACATGGTTAAATATGTCTAGGTGATTAGGAAAAATCATGTTTCTGAATATAGATATGTATAAACATGGTAAACAGCACCTGAGGTTCTGATAGATACCTGGATGTTTCCTTCAAGTAGTGTATTTATTTTACTGCAAATATTTCTGAAGTGACCTTGATGTGTAGAAACAAAATCAGTAATAAACCGATGTTGGAGAACAAGAAACAAATCTTCTTTTAGGGTTATAAACTCCTTCAGGAAATGCAAAAGAACTTTTACACACTTTCCTTTAAGAAAATACAGTATCTCACCCAAGAGGAGATCTCAAAAGGGTGATTTGTAACTGTCATCAGTGTTGCTTTAGATGATCTTTAATTCCCAAGGTGATGAGTGAGTTGAAATTCATTCATTCAACAACCATTTGTTCAATTTCTATTACACGTGAGTCTTCATTCTGGGGATTCAGTACTGGTCCTTGCTTTCATGAAGTTTTGTTATATTATCTATAATTTATTTTAAAATTCTTCAGCATGGAGGGTGAGGTAGTTTTCTTCCACAGGGGCCCTTATCTGTCAAAACAGACTCTATTTCATGAGTTACAGTGGCATAACTAGTGTAACAAATTACTTCATTTTTCTAACACACCAGAGGACAAAAACTTACGGGATCCCATAATGACAAATCCAGGTATTATCAAGCAGTCTTACAACTCATCAAAATTCTCAAGAGGTGAGTTCCTGCCTGATGTGCTAGATCTTTGGTATTTATCCTTTAATAAATATTGGTGATAGAAATTGTTTGTAAGACCCCTTACAAGAGAGTTCGGATATCCAAGGAGAGTGGCACAATGGGAAGTAACAGAATATCAGCATTAGAACATGACCAATTTGTGGGAATCCATTCAGCACCCAATAAATGTGATAAATGAGATAATCAAAGCACAACAGAAATTGTGGAACACCATGGGAATACCCTGGCAAGAAAAGATTACAGTAAATGAATCAAGTACATCCTTACAAAGAAATATCATGAAAAGAATAATAAGAGCAGTGATTACATTTTCAGATAACTAAGGGAACTTTACATAACAAGAAACAAATAGGAAATGCAGAATACCATAATAATTGTTCCCAGATAGCCATTTTGGCATAAACACAATGGGAATTATAAAAACAATAATTGAATATGCATTAGAAAGCAGCCATGTTCTGTAGGGTCAGTTAGGGCTCTGGAGACAGATACCTACTCAGTAAATTAACTCCAAATTTTAGAGGCAAAGGAAACAGTTATCATTTATTCCACCTTTCTGGAAGGAACTGTCATCTGGAGTAACTAAATAGTTCTGGTCGAAAGAGTATCTACTTAATAGAAGAAACACTGCTAATTACTGTAAAATAAATGATAGGTGATAAATTAGCTAGGTAGAATTATAAATATAACTACTTTGCAAGCCCTAATGAGATTATTGATTCAGCCAGTTCTTATCTGTTGGTTTTAAAAGGATTAGGCAAATGGCTGTTTGTAACCTGAAAATTCACATAGTTCCAGACAAAATCTTTTGGTCCCAAACTGAGAAACATAACTTTATAATGGATGAATCAGACTTTCAAACCCCTTGATCCCATGATCAACTT
Source organism: Manis pentadactyla (assembly GCF_030020395.1). Taxonomy (NCBI): domain Eukaryota; kingdom Metazoa; phylum Chordata; class Mammalia; order Pholidota; family Manidae; genus Manis; species Manis pentadactyla. Next base: position 63,234,314 of record NC_080020.1, read on the forward strand.
TAACATTACCACTGGTAGGACTACCAGACACTTTTGACTCCCTGTGAAACCATCACCTGATTTTACCTTTGTCAAAAACGTTTAACTTGAGTTTTATAAAGCCTTTAATTTGACTCCTAGATTACAGCAATTACTGGGGATGAAGGAACAAGTAAAACATTACCACAAGAAAGAGATCAGACAATATAAGATATGCCATAGGACAACCCAAAGGACTTCAGCAAGTCAGAATGTCATCACAAAAAGTACTGTATTCAAATGAGATACCCAAGGAAATTAACAAGGCGTGTTTGGATTGGATCTTGATTCAAATAGACCACTTGTAAAGGGACAATAGGAGAAATTTAAATATGGGCTGAATATTAGACAATATTAATATTGTTAGGAATGATAATGTTGCAAGTCCAGCGGGAAAATATGTTCCCAACCCAGAACAGACAACCTTTGAAACTGAAATCAGTCAAAGGGAGAAATCCATTTATTGCTTAAAAGCAGTTGTCCACTTCTGCTTGCTCATGTCTCTCATGACCTGCTTGCAAAAAAGGGACCCCACCCAGCCCCTCCAGTCCAGATATCCCCCCATGTAATCACTTATTGATATGGAGATGGACTACTTTCCACCCCTTGGAAATACCTATTGATATAAAGACGCACTAAGGCCAGGAGAGAGATTCTGGAAATACTGCAATTTTACCCACAAATGTCATTTTGGCTATGTAAGATGTTTCTCTTTTTAAATAAACACATTGAGGTATCAGTGTTATTGTAGGTAAATAGCCAGACATGAGCAAGGAGAGTTTGGGGACCTTGACTGGTATTTACATTCACTAGATGCATGTTCACATTCTAAATGTTCCTCATAAACTATTCCCATGGAATGTGGGGAGTGAGGGTATAACAGAACTGTCAAAACTGACTGGTTCCAACATGGAGGAAAAGTTGACCCTGACTTCACCTAAAAATGTATTATATTCTCATTAACATAGTAAAAAGCACATTCCTTTTCACCATGAGAGTTCCAAGGCAGATCATCTAAGGACAAAAAGAGGGTGTCACCCTATTTATCAGAAATCCCCTCCCTATTCCAAAAAACCCCCTACTTATCCTGATGAATATCCCATGCCCTGTTTAAATTCCAGCTATAAGACCACCCAATCTGGACCCCACTGTGCTGCTCACCTCTGACACACACCCTCACTCCCACCTTAAGCGTCTACTTTTGCCTTATTAAAGTGCTCTTTGCTTGTACCTGCCTGACCTCCTTGTGAACCTTTCTTAACCAGGGTCAAGAAGGGTGATCTACCTGGACTGGATTTCCCAACAACATTTGGATGGAATATAAATTTATTTAACCTAAAATATATCATCATAGGTTGTGTGATATATATAAATATACACATTAGCATTAATGTACAAACTAAAAGCAGAATACATATTCCAGGGATAATTAGTTAGTATTTGAAAGACTATTCAAAAGTCCTTCAAAAGTAGCTGCTTCTGGCTTCAACTATCTTTCTCTCCAGTAACCAAAGTATTTATTAATTGACAAAATGGATGTTAGCAATTATTTTGTATTAGTGAAATGACTGTTGTTCAATGTACATGGATTGGCTACACATATTTTGCAGGCACGATGGTCCTGAATTCTGTTGCTATAATATTATTGCATCTGCCTTGAGTAAACCTTCCAAGCAATTTGCTTATCAGACAACCATAAAAGTAAGGGAGCTGGACTTAACTGAGAATACAGACAGGTTGTATGACCATGCTGGTGTCTGCATGCTAATAAATGCTTACTGAGTTTCAAAATTCAGACTGAAGAGTGCTTGATTTCTCACAATGTAAGGTATCACCTCATACCTAAGTTGAGGGAAAGGTGATCTATAGTCTTCATCTACATCTAACTGTTGGGAGTTGTTAACTACCCAACTATTAAAGGAACTAACTGTGAAGGAACTATGTTGTTTATGTAAGTGTGAAACAGGGCCTTGTGGACCACAGTAGAGAGTAACTTGAGGTCTCCATATGTGTAAACACTGTGTTGAATATAAAAACAATGGCTGAATATACAAAGAATTGTTTCTGAAGAGCTTACATTATACAAAGACAAATCTTAAGACCATAAAATTTCAGTTTTTGTCTAAAATAAAGGAACTTCAGAAAATAATTATTTTTTTATTTAATTTTTTTATATACAGGTAGTATTGGATATCTATTTTCTGTTTAAAATTTTGTGCTTAGCTTAACTTCAACTAGTTTAAGTAGCAGTTCCTTGCCTTTTTATTTTACCTACAAACATATCACACTCCCTAAAATAGACTCTGATCATCATTTTAATATCAAAACTGTATTTATGTTAGTTCTTTGAAGCTAATCACAAGACATTAAACCTATAATTTTTAACAAAGTGAAAAAACAAAGGATATTTTACAGGACTTCAGGTTTCATCTAATGAATTAATCATAAATCATTACTTGTCATTTATATGCTAATTCTAAGTAAAGCCAAGAAAAAAATTCTCAGGTCTTTTGTTCAAAAAAGCATTCCTGGTACTGAATCTTGTTAAAATAACATCCAGCTCTGTGCAGGCATAGAAGAAAAATGCTATTAGATCATTCAGGACTTGTTCCTTTTGCAGAATAAGCAACATATTTTTTAAATTAAAAGTCAGATGACAAGCCTTTATGGTCAAGTGATGACTTGTTTTAAGATTCCTTAGTCATAGTTTGTTAGAGCACTGTGCTTTTCAATATATTTGACTATTAGCTCTAAGTGAATGAAGTAGTTTATATTACAAAACAAAATATAATTTATGTTATGTTAATTTGAAGCTAATTACAATGTATTTTATACAATTTTTTGCCCCATTTTATGTAATAGGCTTAATCCTGAAAAATTGTCCAAACATCAAATCTTTGTTTTACCAAGAGCCCTTATGTAAAATAATGGCATCTAAACAATGCAATGAAAAAAGATTCTTATGTAATAAGAAAAATTACTTCCACTAAATGTGTATGTACTTTTAGATATTAGTTTTATGTATGAGTGTATTTCAAGTGCACCTGGAATTTCTAAATAAGGTGACACATCACATTTAAGGCTCATTATTCCAAACAGGTGGGAATTTGAATTTACTGATATTTCTTATATGTGGGCATATGAGTCAAATTTACAAGCAAACAATTCTTTGTTTCTTCTTAAGATATTTGTGAAGTTCAGGTTGGTCAGGCCACCTGCAGAAAAGTTGGCACACTTCCTCCAGGTCAACACCTCTTCATTCATGCTCTTCCACCAGTGAAGGGTGGTGCCTGAGGTATGACCATGTCCTTGACAGAGCTAAGAAAAAGTGGCCCACAGCCATTCAGTTATTCCTATTTTATTAAATTTATTTTCCCTACAAGTATTACTAACTTTTTTAAATTAAGGTGTTATTGATATACACTCTTATGAAGATGTCACATGAAAAAACTATGTGGTTACTACATTTACCCATATTATCAAGTCCCCACCCATACCCCGTTGCAGTTACTGTCCAGCAGTGTAGTAAGATGCCACAGATTCACTGTTTGCCTTCTCTGTGCTACACTATATTCCCTGTGACTCCTCACACCATGTGTGCTAAACATAATACCCATCAATCCCCTTCTCCTTCCCTCCCCACCTGCCCTCCTACACCCCTTCAATTTGGTAACCTCTAGTCCCTAATGGAGTCCATGAGTCTGCTGCTGATCTGTGCCTTCAGTTTTGCTTCGCTGTTACAATCCACAAATGAGAGAAATCATTTGGCACTTGTCTTTCTCCGCCTGGCTTATTTCACTGAGCATAATATCCTCCAGCTCCATCCATGTTGTTGCAAATAGTAGGATTTGTTTCTTTATTATGGCTGAATAGTATCCCATTGTGTATATGTACCACCTCTTCTTTATCCATTCACCTACTGATGGACACTTAGGTTGCTTCCGTTTCTGGGCTATTGTAAATAGTGAGGCAATAAACACAGGGATGCATATGTCTTTTTGAATCAGAGAACTTGGATTCTTTGGGTAAATTCCAAGGAGTGGGATTCCCACGTCAAATGGTATTTCTATTTTTAGTTTTTTGAGGAACCTCCATATTGCTTTCCACAATGGTTGAACTAGTTTACATTCCCACCAGCAGTGTAGGAGGGTTCCCCTTTCTCCGCATCCTTGCCAGCATTTGTTTTTCTTAGTCTTTTCGATGCTGGCTATCCTTACTGGTGTGAGGTGATACCTCATTGTAGTTTTAATTTGCATTTCTCTGATGATTAGTGATGTGGAGCATCTTTTCATGTGCCTGTTGGCCATCTGAATTTTTTCTTTGGAGAATTGTCTCTTCATATCCTCCACACATTTTTTTAATCGGGTTATTTGCTTTTTGGTTATTGAGGTGTGTGAGTTCTTTATATATTTTGGATGTTAACCCCTTGTCAGATATGTCGTTTAGAAATATATTCTCCCATACTCTAGGATGTCTTTTTTGTTCTGTTAATAGTGTCCTTTGCTGTACAGAAGCTTTTTAGTTTGACGTAGTCCCAAGTGTTCATTTTTGCTTCTGTTTCCCTTGCTCGAGGAGAGGCGTCCAGGAAGAAGTTGCTCATGTTTATATGCAGGAGATTTTTGCCTATGTTGCCTTCTACAAGTTTTATGGTTTCATGACTTACATTCAGGTCTTTGATCCATTTCAAGTTTACTTTTGTGTATGGGGTTAAACAATAATCCAGTATCATTCTCTTGCATGTAGCTTTCCAGTTTTGCCCATTTTAAGGACAGTTGTTGAAGAGACTGTCATTTCCCCATTTTAAGTCCATAGCTCCTTTATCATATATTAATTGACCATATATGGTTGGGTTTATATCTGGGCTCTCTAGTCTGTTCCATTGGTCTACTGTTCTGTTCTTGTGCCAGAAAAAAATTGTCTTGATTACTGTGGCTTTGAAGTAGAGCATGAAGTTGGGGAATGTAATCCCTGAGCTTTATTCTTCCTTCTCGGGATTGCTTTGGCTATTCAGGGTCTCTTGTGGTTCCATATGAATTTTAGGATGATTTGATCTAGTTCATTTAAGAATACTCTTGGTATTTTCATAGGAATTGCACTGAATCTGTAGATTCCTTTATGGAGGATGGCCATTATAACAATAATAATTCTGCCTATCCATGAGCATGGTATGTGTTTCCATTTATTGGTATCTTCTTTAATTTCTCTCATGAGTGTCTTGTAGTTTTCAAAGTATAATTCTTTCACTTCCATGATTAGGTATTATATTCTTTTTAATGCAATTGTGAATGAAATTGTTTTCCTGATTTCTCTTTCTGCTAGTTCATTGTTAGTGTATAAGAATACAACAGATTTCTGTGTATTAATTTTGTATCCTGCAACTTTGCTAAATTCACATATTAGGTCTAGTAGTTTGGGAGTGGATTATTTAGGGTTTTGTATGTACAATATCATGTCATCTGCAAACAGTGACAATTTAACTTCTTCCTTACCAATCTGGATGCCTTTTATTTCTTTGTGTTGTCTAATTGCTATAGTGAGGACCTCCAGAACTAAATAAAAGTGGAGAGAGTGGGCATCCTTGTCTTGTTCCTGATCTTAAAGGAAAGGCTTTCAGCTTCTCACTGTCAAGTATGATGTTGGCTGTGGGTTTGTCATATATGGCCTTTATTATGTTGAGGTACATGCCCTCTATACCCATTTTGTTGAGAGTTTTTATCATGAATGAATGTTGAATTTTGTCAACTGCTTTTTCAGCATCTATGGAGATGACCATGTGTTTTTTTTCCCTCTTTTTGTTGAGGTGGGGGATGATGCTGATGGATTTTTGAATGTTGTACCATCCTTGCATCCCTGGAAAAAATCCTACTTGATCATGATGGATGATCTTTTTGATGTATTTTTGAATTTGGTTTGCTAATATTTTGTTGACTATTTTTGCATCTATGTTCATCAGGGATATCGGTATGTAATTTTCTTTTTTTGTGGTGTCTTTGCCTGGTTTTAGTATTAGAGTAATGCTGGCCTCATAGAATGAGTTTGGGAATATTCCCTCTCTTCTACTTTTTGTAAAACTTTAAGGGGGATGGGAATTAGGTCTTCACTAAATGTTTGATAAACTTCAGTGGTGAAGCCATCTGGTCCAGGAATTTTGTCTTGGGTAGTTTTTTGATTACCAGTTCAATTTCATTGCTGGTAATTGGTCTGTTCAGATTTTCTGTTTCTTTCTGGGTCAGACTTGGAAGGTTGTATTTTTCTAGAAAGTTCTCCATTTCTAGAAAGTTGTCCATTTCTTCTAGGTTATCCAGTTTGTTAGCATATAATTTTTCATAGTATTCTCTAATAATTTTTTGTGATTCTGTGGTGTCAGTAGTGATTTTTCCTTTCTTGTTTCTGTTTGTGTGTGTAGACTCTTCTTTTCTTGATAAGTCTGACAAGCAGTTTATCTATTTTGTTTATTTTCTCAAAGAACCAGCTCTTGCTTTCATTGATTCTTTCTATTGTTTTATTCTTCTCAATTTTATTTATTTCTTCTCTAATCTTTATTATATCCCTCCTTCTATTGACTTTGGGCCTCATTTGTTCTTCTTTTTCTAGTTTCATTAATTGTGAGCTCAGACTGTTCATATGGGATTGTTCTTCTTTCCTGAGGTAGGTCTGTATTGCAATATACTTTCTTCTTAGCACAACATACACTGTGTTCCACAGATTTTGTGTTGTTGAATTATTGTTGTCATTTGTCTCCATATATTGCTTGATCTCTGTTTTTATTTGGTCATTGATCCATTGGTTATTTAGGAGCATGTTGTGAAGCCTCCATGTGTTTGTGGGATTTTTCATTTTCTTAGCATAATTTATTTCTAGTTTCATACCTTTGTGGTCTGAGAAACTGGTTGGTATAATTTCAATCTTTTTTAATTTACTGAGGCTCTTTTTGAGGCCTAGTATATGATCTATTCTTGAAAATGTTCCATGCGCACTTGAGAAGAATGTGTATTCTGCTGCTTTTGAATGTAGAGTTCTGTAGCTGTCTGTTAGGACCATCTGTTCTAATGTGTTTTTCAGTGCCTCTGTCTCCTTTCTTATTATCTGTCTGGTTGATCTGTCCTTTGTAGTGAGGGATGTGTTGAATTCTCCTAGAATGAATACATTGCATTCTATTTCCCCTTTTAATTCTGTTAGTATTTGTTTCACATATATAGGTGCTCCTGTGTTAGGTGCATAGATGTTTATAATGGTTATATCCTCTTGTTGGATTGACCCCTTTATCATTATGTAATGTCCTTCTTTGTCTCTTGTGACCTTTGTTTAAAAGTCTATTTTGTCTGATACAAGTACTGCAACTCCTGCTTCTTTCTCCCTATCAGTTGCATGAAATATCTTTTTCCATCCCTTCACTTTTAGACTGTGTATGTCTTTGGGTTTAAAGTGAGTCTCTTGTACGCAGCATATAGATGGGTGTGTTTTTTTTATCCATTCAGTGACTCTGTGTCTTTTGATTGGTGCATTCAGACCATTTACATTTAGGATGATTATGGATAGGTATGTACTCATTGCCATTGCAGGCTTTAGATTCGTGGTTACCAAAGGTTCAAGGTTAACTTCCTTAATATTTAAGAGTCTAACTTAACTCACTTAGTATGCTATTACAAACACAATCTAAAGGTTCTTTTTTTCTCCTACTTTTTCTTCCTCCTCCATTCTTTATATATTAGGAGGTATCATATTCTGTACTCTTTTCTGTCCCTTGACTGACTTTGAGAGTAGTTGATTACATTTTGCATTTGGTTAGTAATTAACTGTTCTACCTCCTTTACTGTGGTTTTATTACCTCTGGTGATAGCTATTAAACCTTAGGAACACTTCCATTTACAGCAGTCCCTCCAAAATATACCATAGAGATGGTTTGTGGGAGGTAAATTCTCTCATCTTTTGCCTATCTGGAAATTGTTTAATCCCTCCTTCAAATTTAAATGATAATCTTGCTGGATCAAGTATTCTTGGTTGGAGGCCCTTCTGCTTCATTGCATTAAACATATCATGCCATTCCCTTCCGGCCTGTAAGATTTCTGCTGAGAAGTCTGATGATATTCTGATGGGCTTTTTGTATGTGATCTTATTTCTCTCTCTGGCTGCTTTTAATAGTCTGTCCTTTATCCTTGATCTTTGCCATTTTCATTACTATATGTCTTGGTGTTGTCTTCCTTGAGTCCCTGTGTTGGGAGATCTGTGCATCTCCATGGCTTGAGAGACCATCTCCTTCCCCAAATTTGGGACATTTTCAGCAATTATCTCCTCAAAGACACTTTCTGAAGGGCCCCCACCAGTAAGATGGCGAACTTCTGGCTTCTCTTCCAGGTCCTCAGTTCCCGATGGTGCCACCTGAAGACCAATCACCTCTCTCCCCACTTCCACTCCCAGCACTTAGCCAATAGCCACCAGCCCCATAGAAGTAACACCACAATCACCCCATGCCCCTTCCTATATAACCCAGCACCTTTCCCCAATAAAGCGGAATTCTCCGGTGAATTGCTGCTGTGTGTCGCTCCCTTCCTTTCACTTTCTATCCCCTTTTCTCTCTCTTCTTCTTCTGGTATCCCTATAATGTGGATATTGTTCCTTTTGAATTGGTCACACAGTTCTCTCAACATTCTTTCATTCTTTGATATCCTTTTTTCTCTGTGTGCCTCAGCTTCTTTGTATTCCTCTTTTCTTATTTCTATTTCATTTATCATCTCCACTGTATCTAATCTGCTTTAAAACCTTCCATTGTATGTTTCATTTCTGATACTGTGTTCTGTAATGTTTAGATCTCCTACTGTTTTTCATTCCTGAGTTCTTGAATATTTTTCTGTACCTTCATGAGCATGTTTATTTTTATTTTGAAATCTCTTTTCAGAAAGATTCATGGGATCAGTTTCATTTGATTCTTTCTCTGGTGTATGTATGATTTTGCTTTGAACCAGGTTCCTTTCATGTTTCATATTTTTATGTGGCACCCTCTAGTGCCCAGAAGCTCCACTCTCTGTAACTGCTCAGCCCCTGGAGCAATGTCGGAGGTTGCAGGGGAGCAGTGTTGTTGCCTGGGGGGAGGAAAGAGCTGTTTCCTGCTTTTTGGCTGCTATGCCTGTCTCCACTGCCAGAACCAGTTGGCCGAGCACACAGTTACAAGCTTTTATGCTTTGAATTTGTAGCTGCTGTAGGCAGGGCTTCCCTCTTTGTGGCCTGATGCCAGGACAGGTTTTTCCAGTTTGCGAGCAAGGTGCAGGCTAGCTGGGAGGAAAGCACAGATGGCTGCATATCATGGAGGGGGGCCTTGGAGCTGCATAGCCAGCCAGGGGGCTGGAGCACCTGAAGATCATGAATGTTCCCAACCTGCTGGACAGAGTGCACCCAGATAATTTTATCTACCTGCCCTTTTTCCTGAGCAGTAAGCTCTGTGCAATCCTTGCCCCTTTTGCAGCCCTCTCACTGTTAGGAAGTCTCTCAGACTCCCTGCCTTTCTTTTGTCCCAGAGCAGCTGGATTTGGATCCCTGTTTTCCACAAGCATCTGGAATCTCAGTCTCTCCAGCTATTCTGCCTGTATTAGCTTTCCAACCCCCCTAATCACCAGAGCATCATGCAATGTAGGTTTGTGTTCCCAGAGCAGATCTCCAGGGCTAGGTGTTCAGCAGTCCTGGGCCTCCACTCCCTCCCCACTCAGTTTCTCTTCCTCCTGCTTGTGAGCTGGGGTGTGGGAAGGGCTTGGGTCCTTCCAGGCCATGGCTTTGGTATGTTACCCTGTTCTGTGAGGTCTATTCTCTTCTCCAGGTGTATGCGGTCTGGTGCAGCCCACTTTCCTTTTGCTCTTTCAGGATTAGTTGTAGTAAACATATTTTCGTATTATATGCAGTTTTAGGAGGATGCTTCTGTTTCACCTCTCACACAGCCACCTTTATCCTATATGTCTACTAACATTTTATAGTTAATATTTAATTAGTTAATAGTTAATAGTAAATAGAATAAAAAATATTTAAGAAAAATTTAAGTACTATTTCGAGAAACTCAGAAAAGTGGATTAAGTCTTCCAAGATCACCAGCTTTAAGGCTGATAACAAACTGTTGAACTAGAATCTTTTTTCAGACCCTTCCTCCTTCCTATTTTAATCTACTTTCAGAAAACTTCTTCCTTTTGGCAGCTGATGAAGTTAATTGCACTGCTGACTAAACTGCCCTAAGGAAGACTATCAAGTATTTAACTGGTTTATAATCCATAAGAACCTCAAGTCTCCACCCAGTATTCACCTTAAGGAAACAATTCTCCCTGGGGCAAGTTTCTCTGTCTCTTGGCTGTCTTGTCCACTCACAAGTCACAAAGAATCGTGGACTATGAATAAGTCTGCAAACATACATGTCCCTTTTTTTCTAATGAATAGGTAATTCTTTTTGATGATAGTTACATATTTATTATATTCCAGGGCCTTCCTTATCAGGTCAGTACTCTATTTGCCCTGCATAGTTTTTGGCTTTGTACAGAAAAATCAAGGCTTAAAGGACCCAAACATTTCTTTTTTCTTTTATTGCATGTGTATGTGTGTATGTTTGTGTATGCACATGTGTGTGTGTGTGCATGCACATGTACATGTACATTCTATCTTCAAAGCACATTGAGGAAAACAGCACTTATTAGCTTTTTTAATTATATTTTTCATTATAAAATTTACATACTTCTGGGGGGAAACATAAAAATCACCAATATTCTATGATCCAAAGGTAATAGTAATAAAACTGTATTGTATATCTTCCCAATATGTTATATATTAATACTCTTTTACTTAATTTGTCCTTTTTTAACAAAGATCACATATACATATTTTCTTAGTCTGTTTTTCTTCTAGCAATATACTGTCTTTTCACATATAAAAAAATATTTTCTTACAATATTATTCTAATGGAATTGTAGTAATAAGGATGTTTTAAAGTACCTGTATAATGTGCATCTTATGCCTATCTCTAGAGGGAAAACAACAGAAAAAAGGTTCCTGACAATAAATAATATATTGAGTTTTGTATTCATTTTTACCTATCAAAGTAATTTTCATCAAATGCCTATTATTTGCTGCTTATATTCTAGGAAAACAAAGATAAACAATGCTTTTCTTAGATTAGCTCTAATATGGAAAAGTCAGTCACACATCTGACTGTGTGCTTGGTACTCTGACAGAGACAGGTGGTATAGGAGCACAGAAAAGGCACATGTAAATTAAAATGATGATTACCAGCTAAGTGACAGTAACTGCAATTCTGAAGGACAAAAGGGAAGGGTATTATAGAGCAAAGAAGCAATGTAAGTAAAAGGACTGCCTAAAAACATTTGGATAATAGTTCATAAACTGGACCCATCATAAGAATTGGTAGGGATTCCTAAGTCCCACCTCTGGAGATTCCAATTCAAAAAATTTAGGCCCAGGCCAAGAATCTACATGTTTTAACAAGGCCCCCAAGAAGTTCTTGTTTTCAGGCAAGGTTATAAAGCAGCTCCAATCCCCCCAACAGCAAACCTGGATTTTACAGCAGAGTTAGGGAACTGGACATCAGCAAGGCTTAGAAAGTGACCAAAGACAGAATGTGTGGAATAAGCTTTGAAGTTTATCCTAAAGATAAAAGACTGAATCCAAGCTTGCTGATCAGATTAGCATTCTAGAAAGATCTCCCTGTGAAAAAGGGAGTGTGATATGAAAGGAAAACTGGTCTTGAGGAGGCTAGTGTGACAATCTAAGTAAGAAACTATAAAGACCTTAGTCAGAAGAGTGGTTATAAGTAAGAGAAAGAGAACAAGAAATATTTAGGAAGTAAATACCCACATTTAGTGACTGATTAGTGACTGATCAGTGACTGTTGGGTGTGAGAGAGAACTAGGAAGACTCCTAGGGAAGTGTGCTGAGAGACTGACAAGAGATGAGCCATTCATCAAAATAGAGGAGCAGATTTGGGAGAAAGAAGAAAGTTCTCTTTGAGATACACTGAATTTTACTGCATATTTAAGTGTAGAATTCAGTCTAAAACTCAGGAAAAAGTTTTCCCATGTCATATCATTTGTGATATAATAGTAGACCCTGAAGCCGTGCATCTGAGATGAAAGGAGCCACAGAGCCAGAGAAAGACAACATTTAATGTTTAAGCAGAAAAAAAGGAACCTACAATGGAGACTCAAAAGAGTATCATTTTTTTTTTTAATGGAGAGAATAGTGTCACAGGATCAAAGATAAAAGGACTTGGGAAGGAGAAAATGTCCATGTCAAGAACTAGAGAGGAAAAAAAGAGCAGGATAAGGGCAAACGAGGTCCACTGAACTGTGCTATACAGGAGTCAACAGTGAACGGACCGAGCATGTCCCCTCTGTGCACGTGCCTGGTGGGCTAGGCCAGCCACAGGACTCCTTCTCAGGCGTGGATCTCAAGTGTTGACACAGAGAAGGAAGGTGCTGGAACATGAATTTGTAATTACATGTGACCATGAAGGTCCACAGCTCCATTTTCTGTGATCCTGAACTTTCTGACCTCAGGAGGCTTGGTGGCTTAGCATTTTCTTCCGTGCTATGAGTTACACCCGTCTCTTTCTAATGAATTCCATTTTAACTTTCAGTTATTCCGAGTTCGTTTTTTTTGCTTATAGTTAAAAACCCCAAACTGATAAGGTAGTCTTGCTTTTTGTTTTCATTTTTGATGAGACAGCTCTGTTTCCTTTGTTTACTGAGGTAAAAGGAGAGAGGAAGATAACTTGTTACGATGAACTCAATGAATAGGCAAGGTGGGGGCTGGAATCCAAGCCTCAGACAAGAGATGAGCCTCTAGTTGTGCACCCTCTTCCATCAGGAAAAGGAGGGACAGATGCAGTAAACTTGTAAGTAAGAAGAAAAGGCGAGTGCAGTTCTCACTTCATGGCCTTGGTTTTTCTTAGTGAAATGCAGAACATCATCTACAGAGTCTAAGAAAGGCTGGTGGGAGGAACGTGATCTGAGAGGAGAGGGAAGGTTTAGAATAACTCCTCTCGGTTGATCAGGCACATATTGGCTATAACTGAGGACCTCACCTTAGTGAGACAGCAGCAATGTGTAGGGACGTGAATTGTCACAGCTGTGTAACTTTTCTGCAGAAACTCTCAGCTGTTCATTTCCAGGGCCAAAGAAACAGTATAATTATATTAGAGTTGAAAGCAACACTGAACACATGAGTTAAGTGGTGGACGCCACTGTGTGGGCCTGGACAGAGGAAATGGGAAGACAGAAGGAGGCTGATTGATTAGGAGAAAACGGAGGGCTCGAAGCACACGAGGTCATGAGGTCGAAGAGCAAGCATAGTTCAAGTAAGACAAGAAAATTACCAGAAACAAATGGTGGAAAGAAGCAAATGGCTTGCTTAAGCATGAAGCCAAAATTTGAATTTCTCTACCGGATTCACATTCATTCGTCTTCCGTCCTACCATTCTTTCTTAGAAGGATTCCCAATCCGTTTTTCTGTGACTTTTATCCACAGGCTGAAATGCCACTTGGTGGGGCTCTTCCAGAGAGAATGACAGCTTGTTGGTTGCATATTGATATCCTCTGGAAAATAGATTCTATGAAATAATGCAGTTTAGTTTAGCCTAGCATATTAAGTGAAGAGCTTGAGAAGTACTTTTTTCTTTTCATTTTTATAACCTACCCATTTTCTATTGCTTCCAATAGAAACATACCTCACTGCTGGTCTTCTGAGCAACCAAGATTTGGGAAGGTTCTTTGATCTCAACAATTACTGTTTGCTGTATTACCAGTCAACCCTAATCCTTTCTTCTAGTCCTTCATTGGCAGCAGAAATCATTTTATGAGAGAATCAGAAAAAGGGAACGTAGTTAAGACACTGCATTTTTAGTCTTAGTCTATTAATAATATCTTTACTATCTTACTGCACAGGTTTAAAAAATTCTATTGCTTAGTGCCACCCTTCTTTAAGATATGAAACAATGATCTGTTGCATGAATTGCCACCTACCTTTTATTCTGTAGCAGCCATGTATTAAAATTGTGAGGCCAGTAATTACCAGTGAAGAGAGTGGCATTATCTGCTGTGACTCCTTGCTCAGTTTCACTTTGAAAGTATCTTAGCTAGTTAGCTTACTTGGGTACAGTGTGCCATAGACTACTTATTCTCCTACCCTTGGCACAGTTCCCAAAATGTGCCTTATCTCTGCAAGGACAGAGTGTAGCTGGATCACCGTATGTTCACCTCTATGGACAGCAAGACAATTCAAACCACGAATTTTCATTATGTGGTGTACATAGTTTCATCTTGGTTTATGACCGACACCATGTACTTTCTAATGCAGTGTGAGGAATGCAAGAACATGTAATTAGACTAATAACTTTGTAAAAAAAGACTTGTGTACTTCCCACAACTGACACCCAGTGGTTGAAGCTTTTAGACTGAAAAAGCCATTTGTTAGGTATGCTGTGAAGAAACTAGAAAGTCTCTGGGCAGAAGGTTGGATAAAAGACTCCCTGCAGTCTCTTCCAACTCTTGAGAGTTAATGCTCAAAATATCGACTTAAAATTAAATTGCAGTACCTGTCAACAATCCAAGGGCAAAAGTTTTCTCCAGGCCTAAAATCCAGCCTTAATATCTTAAGGGAGATGTGACAGAATATAATACAACACAACCAGTGTGAAAACAAAGTAAGCTGTGTACCTCCATATGATTATGGGGTGGAGAAGAAGAATTATTACACAATACTGAGGATTATTCCTGCATCACCTATAAACACATTAAAGTCATATTACCTTGTTATCTCTGATTTCTATTCAATTCCGTGATGGTTATAGATAACCACTATATCCTTTAATTAAAAGAAGTGGGAATTGATTATGAAATTTTAAAAATTGAATCTATGTCATACAGTTGAACTGGAAGTAATTGTCAGTCATCCAAATGTCCAAGACAGGGAATTCTCCAATTCTCAAAACATTCATCTCACAGACCTATCACAGACCTGTCTTCCTTGATTTAATCAGCATCCCAAATTATTTACTGGGTACTTAATCTTGGTGCTGCTTTATTCTAGGAAACACAGACACACACACACACACACACACACACACACACACACACACACGGTATTCTATTCTGCTACCAAACAGGAATAGTAGTCCCATCTTTTCTCTGGCTTATTTTCTTCCCACAAGGAGAATGAGTTACCCATCAGAAAGAAAAGAGCAAGAACATAGTGAGAATAATTAGTGGAAGAAAAATGCAAAGCTGAAGGACAGCGCAGGGAGAAGGAGGAAGAAGAGGTCTGTGCACTAGAGCAGAGCAGTCACATCCCTGAGGACTTTTCATTCTCTAGCAATGCCCTCAGGGTCTGCAGGTCTAAGGCGCTGTGCTGGTAGGGAAAGAGTGCAGGGCAGAAAGGGGGCGCTGGAGAGGAGTGTCGAGAGCAGAATCAGAGTCTAAATAGAATGGCATTAATGTAGAAGAGGGTGTATTTTGTTTTGGGGATAAGAAGAAAGATCTGGACAAGTCAGCACCTTTAAAAGATGCATAACTATTTGCACTGCTGCATTTTTAATTTGTTACCTCCGCAATGCACTAACTCTGGTAACCTGTAGGCATAATCATTTAGTCCAGGTCCCTTCAGAAAGAGATGAGAACATGAGGCAAGCACTCATATGTAAGGGATTATTTTAAGAAATGATCCTAGGAATCAGGGATGGAAAGACTGCAGAGAAAAAGATGGGTAAAAGGAAAGTAGTACATGGACTGTTCTCAAGTTGGACATGACCGCAGGTAGCCAGGGATGATACACTGAGACCCTCTAAGGAGCTATAAAGATTGAGCGTCAGAATTGTGTGTTAAAGGTATACAAGAGGGTAACATTTATCCACTGGGGTCTTCCTTTACTGGTCAAGAGTTTCCCTATAGGCATTAATTGTCTCTCTTACAATGTGGGAAGTAGATTTATTTCTTGCTATAAGCAACCCAGCTGCTATGTAGAATAGCAACAGGGCAGAAATGGAGAGGTGAGGTGAGTGGTATCAGTTTTCACTTAGCTCAGTATGGCTGCCTCAGGGACAGTTGGAGTAAAAGGAGGCCCAAGAAACTGTGAGTAGGAGCTCACTAATTGCCCTACTAGAGACTAAATTAACCCTACTAGAGATTAAAAATTTTAAGAGCCCTGGACATAACCAAAAAATGAAAAAGAGTAACTGTATAAATAAAGAAAACTGGCCAACATCACCAATGATGGGACAGGATGACACCATGGGCCTCCTGGTGTGAACACTGAGAAGGAAAATTTTCCTAGGGAGTATTCTGCCAAAATGCATAACGTGGACCTAATCATGAGAAAAAACAGACAAGCCAAATTAAGGTACATTTTATAAAATAAATGCCCTTAACTCTTAAAGAAATACCAACATCATGAAACAAAAAAGTGAAGGGCATGATGCTTCCTTTTTTATGGCTGAATAGCAATTCATTGTGTGTATGTAGCACATCTTTTTTATCCATTCATCTACTGATGGACACTTAGGCTGCTTCCGTACCTTTGCTATTATAAATAATACTGCAATGAACATAGGGGTGCATGTATCTTTTCAAATAAGAGATTTTGTTTTCTTCAGGTAAATCCCAAAGTGGAAGTGCTAGATAATATGGTATTTCTATTTTTAGTTTTTTGAGGAACCTCCATACTGCTTTCCATAGTGGCTGCACCCATTTACATTCCTACCAACAGAGTAGGAGGGTTCTTATTTCTCCATATCCTTGCCAACACTTGTTATTTCTTGTTTTTGTACAGTGGCCATGCTGACTGGCATGAGGTGATACCTCATTCTGGTTTTAATTTGCATTTCCCTGATGATTAGTGATGTGGCTATTGGCCATCTGTATTTTTTCTTTAAAAAAATGTCTGTTCAGGTCCTCTGACCACTTTTTTTTTAATCAGGTTATTTGTTTTTTTGGTGTTGAGTCATGTGAGTTCTTTATATATTTTAGATGTTAACCCCTTAACAGAAAAATAATTTACAAATATGTTCTCCCATCTGTAGGTTGCCTTTTTGTTTGTTGGAGGTTTCCTTTGCTTACAGAAGGTTTTTAGTTTGATATAGTCCCACTTGTTCAATTCTGCCATTTACGATAACATGGATGGACCTAGAGGGTATTATGCTAAGTGAAATAAGCCAGGTAGAGAGAGACAAATACCATATGTTTCACTTACATGTGGAATATAAAAACAAAGCAAAAAAAAAAAGTGAACAAAACAGAAACAGATTCATAGACTCTGAGAAGTGACTGGTAGTTACCATGGGGGAGTAGTTAGGGTGAATGAGCAAACTAGGTGAAGGGGAGAAAGAGACACAAAATCTCAGTGACAATATAAATGTAAAAGGGATGAAAGTACAGCATAGAGAATATAGTCAACAGTTCTGTAACATTGTTCTATGTTGACAGATAGTAACCACAGTAGTTGGCGTGAGGATATAATACTGCATATAACTGTTTTTTTTTGAGAGGGCATATCTTATATTTATTGATCAGATGGTTGTTAACAACAATAAAATTCTGTATAGGGGAATCAATGCACAATCATTAATCAACCCCAAGCCTAATTCTCAACAGTCTCCAATCTTCTGAAGTATAATGAACAAGTTCTTACATGGTGAACAAATTCTTACATAGTGAATAAGTTCTTACATGGTGAACAGTGCAAGGGCAGTCATATCACAGAAACTTTCGGTTTTGATAACGCATCATGAACTATAAACAATCAGGTCAAATATGAATATTCATTTGATTTTTATACTTCATTTATATGTGGATACCACATTTCTCCCTTTATTATTATTATTTTATTATTATTTTTAATAAAATGCTGAAGAGGTAGGTAGATACAAGATAAAGGTAGAAAACTTAGTTTAGTGTTGTAAGAGAGCAAATGTAGATGATCAGGTGTGTGCCTGTAGACTATGTGTTAATCCAAGCTAGACAAGGGCAAGAAAACATCCACGGATGCAGAAGATTTCTCTCAAAACAGGGGGGGAGAGGTTCTAAGCCTCACCTCAGTTGATTAGCAATTTCTCACCTGATGACCCCCCTGCTACTGTGCCTGTCTTAGGTTGTTCCTCCCTTGAGGAATCTTACCCGTCTCTGGCTAACCAGTCATCTTCAGGGGCCATACAGGGAGATGTAAAGTTGGTAAGTGAGAGAGAAGCCATATTGTTTGAAAAGGTTAGCTTTTTACTTCTTTGCATATTTATGCCCTGTGGCTTCTATGCCCAGCATTTGTCTTGAGGTATCTTTACCACTTGGAGGAATTATGATACTTGGTAAATTCGATATGAGGCACAAATTCTATTTAAGGGTTGTAATTAGGAAGGAAGAAGAAAAGCTATAGAAGTAGCAGACGGAAGAAAACATGGGAAGATTGATTATTTCTTTGACATATCTTCTTGTAGAGTAATTTAAGCATGTATAGGTTTTAAACTACTAATTAAATTGCACACACACATTAACATAATAGGAATACAGTTACATAACCAAAGCAGATCTATAATTACCAGCCATCTCCAGTGAGGCCAAGAAAACCAGTTAGGCACCCTAGGCATTTGTAAAAATTTGTCTATGATATGATGGATATTGTCCAACTGTACTTGAACAGTCTGAGAGAAATCAGACAAATTAAAACAGCACATTCCTGGGAACTGTTCACATCCCATATGTTCTTTTAACAGTAGATAGTCTGTAGTTGTAAGATTTTGGAGCGCTACAACTTGCACTTCTCCTAATTCTTGGTTGAGTTCCAACAGTGTAGATCCAGTCAAATTTGTTGTTTTACTGTACGCACAGGCCAGCTTTGATATCTCCTTCTTCATTCCAATGGCAAGTCCAGGAACTGGTGGGATGAATGCAGCTACAACTGCAGCATTGCCTGGATCTTTGTTGAGGTTTTTTGATGATCATCTTCTGGTATGACTCTTCCAGAGAGTGGTGATGTTGGAAGTTCTTCTTCATATCGTATCTTAGTTCATTTTCTGGGTAGCCAAATTAGGCTTAGATCCTCTGTATAAACACAAACAGACCCTTTGCCCACACTTTGATCTGCCCTTTATACCATTGTGTAGAACTCATTGGAGGTTACCACACAGGAACTGCTTTTTTTTTTTTTGTTATCTTTAATCTACACTTACATGAATAATAGTATGTTTACTAGGCTCTCCCCTATACCAGGTTCCCGCTATAAACCCCTTTACAGTCACTGTCCATCAGCATAGCTAAATGTTATAGAATCACTACTTGTCTTCTCTGTGTTGTACAGCCCTCCCCTTTCTCCCACCCCCCCATGCATGCTGATCTTAATACCCCCTTCTTTCTCCCTCCCCCTTATCCCTCTCTACCCACCCATCCTCCCCAGTCTCTTTCCCTTTGGTACCTGTTAGTCCATTCTTGGGTTCTGTGATTCCGCTGCTGTTTTGTTCCTTCAGTTTTTCCTTTGTTCTTATACTCCAAAAATGAGTGAAATCATTTGGTATTTCTCTTTCTCCTCTTGGCTTATTTCACTGAGCATAATACCCTCCAGCTCCATCCATGTTGCTGCAAATGGTAGGATTTGCCCTCTTCTTATGGCTGAGTAGTATTCCATTGTGTATATGTACCACTTCTTCTTTATCCATTCATCTACTGATGGACATTTAGGTTGTTTCCAATTCTTGGCTATTGTAAATAGTGCTGCGATAAACATAGGAGTGCATTGGTCTTTCTCAAACTTGATTGCTGCGTTCTTAGGGTAAATTCCTAGGAGTGCAATTCCTGGGTCAAATGGTAAGTCTGTTTTGAGCACTTTGATGAACCTCCATACTGCTTTCCACAATGGTGGAACTAGTTTACATTCCCACCAGCAGTGTAGGAGGGTTCCCCTTTCTCCACAGCCTTGCCAACATTTGTTGTTGTTTGTCTTTTGGATGGCAGCCATCCTTACTGGTGTGAGGTGATACCTCATTGTAGTTTTAATTTGCATTTTTCTGATAATTAGTGATGTGGAGCATCTTTTCATGTGTCTGTTGGCCATCTGTATTTCTTTTTTGGAGAACTGTCTGTTCAGTTCCTCTGCCCATTTTTTAATTGGATTATTTGCTTTTTGTTTGTTGAGGCGTGTGAGCTCTTTATATATTTTGGACGTCAAGCCTTTTCGGATCTGTCATTTATGAATATATTCTCCCATACTGTAGGGTTCTTTTTTGTTCTATTGATGGTGTCTTTTGCTGTACAGAAGCTTTTCAGCTTAATATAGTCCCACTTGTTCATTTTTGCTGTTGTTTTTCTTGCCCGAGGAGATATGTTCAAGAAGAGGTCATTCATGTTTATATCTAAGAGGTTTTTGCCTATGTTTTTTTCCACGAGTTTAATGGTTTCATGGCTTACATTCAGGTCTTTGATCCATTTTGAATTTACTTTTGTGTATGGGGTTAGACAATGGTCCAGTTTCATTCTCCTACATGCAGCTGTCCAGTTTTGCCAGCACCATCTGTTGAAGATACTGTCATTTCGCCATTGTATGGCCATGGCTCCTTTATCAAATATTAATTGACCATATATGTTTGAGTTAATGTCTGGAGTCTCTAGTCTGTTCCACTGTTCTGTGGCTCTGTTCTTGTGCCAGTACCAAATTGTCTTGATTACTATGGCTTTATAGTAGAGCTTGATATTGGGGAGTGAGATCCCCCCTACTTTATTCTTCTTTCTCAGGATTGCTTTGGCTATTCAGGGTCTTTGGTGTTTCCATATGAATTTTTGAATTATTTGTTCCAGTTCATTGAAGAATGTTGCTGGTAATTTGATAGGGATTGCATCAAATCTGTATATTGCTTTGGGGAGGATGGCCATTTTGATGATATTAATTCTTCCTAGCCACATGCATATAACTGTTGAATCACTATGTTGTATACTTGAAATGAGTATAATATTGTATACCAACTATACTTCAATTAAAAATTTTAAAAGAAGATTGAGTGATGCTTCAAAGTTAAAAGGGACAAAAAATAACAATTAAATGTAATGTGTGATCCTGTTTAATCCTGAACCAAAAAAAAAAAGTTCATGAAAGACACGATGAGGAGCATTTACAAATTTCTAAGCTCTGTTGATTTAAGTATTACATCAATGTTAGAGTTCCTGACTTTGATAGTTTTACTGTGGTATGTAAGTAAATATTCTTATTCTTAAGAAATATATTTCAAACAATAAGGCTTCTCTCTCACTTACCAACTTTACATTTCCCTGTATGGCTCCGGAAGATGACTGGTTAGCCAGAGACGGGTAAGATTCCTCAAGGGAGGAACAACCTAAGACAGGCACAGTCGCAGGGGGGCCATCAGGTGAGAAATTGGGGATCAACAGAGGTGAGGCTTAGAACCTCACCCCCCCTGTTCTGACAGAAATCTGCATACATGGATGTTTTATTGCCCTTGTCTAGCTTGGATTAACACATAGTCTACAGGCACACACCTGATCATCTACATTTGCTCTCTTACAACACTAAACTATGTTTTCTACCTTTATCTTGTATCTACCTACCACTTCAGCATTTTATTAAAAATAATAATAATAAGGAGAGAAATGTGGTATCCACATATAAATCAAGTATAAAAATCAAATGAGTATTTATATTTGAACTGACTGTTTATAGTTCATAATGTATGAGCAAAACCAAAAGTTTCTGTGATGACTGCCCTTGTACTGTTCACCATGTAACTTATTCACTATGTAAGAATTTGTTCTCCATGTAAGAACTTGTTCATTATGCTTCAGAAGATTGGAGACTGAGGAAAATTAGGCTTGGGGTGGATTAATGATTGTGCATTGAGCATTGACTCCCCTATACAGAATTTTATTGTTGTTCACAACCATTTGATCAATAAATATGAGAGATGCCCTCACACACACACAAAAAAAATACACACTTCCAATTGTAAAATAAATAAGTAACCGGGATGTAGTGTATAGCATAAGGAATATAGTCAAAATATTGTAACAACTTGGTATGGTGATAGCTGGTACCTAGTATTATCATGTATATAAATGTTGAATCACTGTGTTGTACACCTGAAACTAATGTAATACTGTGTGTCAACTACCCTTCAATAAAAAATAATTATCTACAAAAAAAAAAAAAGAAATATACACTGACATATTTAGGAGTAAAAGAGCATGATGTCTACAATTTACTGTCACATGGTTCAAAAATTAGCAATATATAGATAGATGGATAGATGACAGATGAGAGAGAAATCAAATGTGGCAAAATGACAATAATGGGTGAATCTGGGTGAAGTACACAGGTGTTCTCACTCTATTCTTGCAACTTTTCCATAAGTTTGAAACTATTTCAAAAAAATTAAAAGTAATGAAGCACTGAATTAAATGAAATGAATGGAACTGAGGGTTCAAAAGACCTGAGTTCTATCCCAAGTCATTGAAGCTTCTTAAGTTTCAGTTTTCTCATCTGGAACCTTGTAAGAACAAAATAAGGTAAGAAAAAAAAATACATGCAAAAGAGGTTTGAAAAGTTTAAAATAACATACAATTGTGTAGCATTGTTAGAGGAATGAGAGTCTGACATTTGAAAGATGGCTTAATAGATGGTGTCTGATCATGCATCATTGAAGCAGTGATAGACACCTGCAGAGAAATGGAGGAATGTGGGGGACAAAATGAAAGAACTGGGTATTTTAGATTATTTTCAGCTACTAGCTTCCTATCCCACATTGGTTCCCTTCAACAGGCTTTTATCATGTTTTATATACTAGATAATGTGCATACTGCAAGAATAAATGTTTCATATCTTCAAAGAACTCAGAGCCTATCATGGGAAAAAGCTACAAAAATTAAAATCTATAATATTTAGTGTTAAGAAATGCCTACATTAAATAGAAATAAGAAAACAATAAATCTAAGGTTTGGGGACACATATGAGAGGTTTCTGACAGGAACTAATATTTGAACTGAGCATTGATGAATGAGGAGATCACTGGAAATAAGAAAAGAGCATTTCAGGCAAAGAGGATGGCTGAGGAAGGTATGAAAATGCTTCACATGTGTAGTCTCTTGGCAATTCTTTACCTCTTCTGTGACACTTTCCCATATAATTGTCTACAAGCATGATGCTGTAAGAATTCCCCATTTTTATTTCTTTTCTGTCACTATCTTTGAAAATTTAAAATATATTAAAATAGTGGGTGGCTTACCAATCATGAAAGAACAGAAGCTCTTAAAAGAATTCTGTTTGTTTTAGGGCTAATTCTCTTAAATCTGATCATGGATCTCAAGAAGGTTATGGAATTGATTTTTTTAAAAGCAGCAGCAAACCTCTGCATACTATGCAGTTCCCTTCATTGCAGGCAAACCTCTGCATACTATGCAGTTCCCTTCATTGCAGTGAAATTTGAGTTATTTCACTGAACGTTTTGATTAATGGTGCAAATTAGTTTGATTACCAAATCAGACTACAGTTCTCAGAAGTGATATCAACGAATATATATGCTATAGAAAGAAAAAGAAGCAAAACTCTTCATAAAGCCACTGAAAACTATTTTGGGTACCCATAAGAGGACTTCATTAATATTGAAAACAGTAAAATATGTCCTGATTTAGGACATAAGTGAAAGACACTTTTGTGGTTAATAATTTCACTTGTAGCAAGGGAGTAGAAAAGAAGCCCTTAGCGGATATACTCAAATGGTGCTAGGGATAGGTAGAAGTGGAGTTTCAGTTTCAATTTTGCTCTCTCTTTCTTTGAAATGATTATAGCTTCTGCTTTTGAACAGTGACAGTTTCTGATCCCTGTTTTACTGCCACTGAAGACCAAAGTGAGAACTTGTTTTTGAGACAGGAAATGCTGGTGAAACTTCTATCTCTTGTCAGCACTTTCTAAGCAAATTTAGGCACATTTCTTCCTAAATTCTTGTGCTTTAAGGTCTCCCTCTGTCCAAGGCACTTATTGGAATCTGGAAGCTGGAATAATCCAGATCCTGGGCATTAGTAGTCCAATCCTTTCATGTCACACCTGGAAAACTGAAATTGTAGTAATCATAGTACTACTGACTCTAAAGTGTACAAAAAACTTCTCCTAAGCAATGTATGAAATGTGTACTAATCATCTCAGAAGAAAATTATGTACTCTAAAATCATCGACTTGGAAGGCATTATTAGAAGTCAACTCCAACTCTGCAATACATGAACCAAGAATCCATGTGAATTAAGAATAGTGTTCTGGCCCTTTTGTTTCAAAAGGCACCAAAATGCAACCTGTTAGGACTTTTTTAGTTCTGTAACTTTGGACTACCAATTTATGCAAAAATAAGTCATTTTTTTTTAAACACACAAATTCTTCCCTCTCTTCCACTCTCTTCACCAAGGAATCTATATGAGTAAGATTTCCCTGTACCACTGCAGGCTATCTCTGGCTATTCTGGAATATTCTATACCTCTCAGGGTTGCCTTTGATGTACATTTGAAACGTATTTCACTTACAATGAGAGTGATAGCAGCTGGCAAACAGGGGAGGCAGCAAGGGAGATGTCTCAAAATCTGAAATTTTCAGATTCCATCCTCAGGATGGAGTCTGGAATCCTCAGTGAATTTCAGAGATTCTCTAGAGGTGGCTTTGTTAACACACAGTCACAAATAGTTTATGTTGTTTTTTCTCTCTTGGGATGCAAGGCTTTCATTAGCAATATTTAACTTAAATAGCCCCACAGTGGCACAGCTTTACATGCCTTTACCTGGTAAGCCAGACGGACCCAGGGGAGTCTGTGGAACTACTACTTCCTGTTTCCAAACCCCTCACCAAGTCTTTCTCCAAGGCTCCCTATCCTCAAAACAAACTCTCTCTTTTAGTTAATACTTAAAATCTATTAATTTGTACCTTATTGTTTGGGTCTGACATTTTAATTTCTGCTAAAATTAAACATTGTTTTTTGGCCCTCTTATTAATTATTTACACTCTACTGCAATGGAAGCATCTGAACAATTTTGACAGATGACTGCTTAAGACTTTGAGAGTGAATTAACGGTATTCATCACTTTGGGAATAAATTAATGGTTATTGCTCATTGTGTTATAAGTTCTGGACTGGGACCTTTCTTAAGGACACTTTTGATATATTACTTTTTTTAAGTATCGCAATAATTCTGCACAATAATCACAAGTAGGCATTCTTATCTTTATTTTTCAGAAAGGAAAATTGAAGTTCAGAAGGTAGAAAGGTTTTCATCACCTGTAAATGGTACCCAGAGTCTGAATTCATTTCTTCCTGTCAGACACCAAAGCTCAAGCCACGGTTTTTTAGACCCAAAACAGCACCTGTACTTTCTTATCTTAAGTGGATGAAAGAGAGTGGATGGATAAGAATCAGAGATCTGGGGAAACACTAGTTTGGGGGTGTGGTGGTGAAAAACAGGAATAAAATAAAGTGAGTGAGAGATGTGAAACATGAAGAGCACATTTACTAGAGAATGTTTATTGCGTGACTATGTGAGGAAGGCACTGTGCTAAGCCGGGCACAGGAGAGAAGAGGCGAAACCTCAGAGTGCTCAGGCAAGAGGAGAGATGGCGAGTTTGTTGACCTGAAGGCCAAGGACAGGTTGAAAATTAGGCCCCATTCAATGCTGGCCTACTCAGAGCTTTGAAAAATTTTTAATCGCCTGTATTTTTGTTATGTTTTCAAATAAAGATACATCCAGATGAGAGAAGTTTCAAAGAATAACAAAACATATACAGAGACAAGTACATAATGTTCCCAACTCTGCTCTCCACCACCTCAGTTCCCAGTCACAGAGATAAGCCTTATTTTCAGTTTTTAAAATATTTTCCCACAGAAAATCCTTTAAAAAATATGTTCTATTACATATACTATTTAAGACAAAGTATATACATGCTATTTTTGAAAATGAGAAGAAAAATGGTAGAATACGATATAAGCTGTTTGTCTACATCTTGCTTTTCTTAACAAAGCATGTCATGTCAGTACATACAGGCTGCCTTGTTCATCCTAACGGCTGTGTAACATTCCATTGTATTCACATACCATAAGTTATTTAACCAGGTTCCTTTTGATGGACATTTAGGATGTTTCCAATATTTTACTACTACATATGTGCTACAGTGAATATCTTTGTGCACAAATCATTTTGTAGGTTAAATTTCTACAGGTAGAGTTGCTGAGTCAGAGACTATGTGCATTCGTATGCAGTTAATGTTAACAAGCACTGCCAGAATGCTCTCCATGGATGTCTTTTCAACTTATGATCCCGCCAGCAATAGGAGAACATCTGCTTCCCTATACCACACCATTCGACCTTAGTCAATCTGTAGGTGAAATACAGCATCTCTACAATTATTTGAATAGCTAACATTTTAAAATGCAGTGTATTCATGAAAAAAGAAAAAGTAGGACTTCCAAAGTCTCAAGAAAAATTTGAAATCTTGCAACTGTGGACCCACATTCCCATATGGTTAACAGCTGAATGGTGACAATCTCCTCAGATGGAGCATATGTACTCAATATTGTGCTCCTCAAGCACACAAAGACACGCAACTCCAAATTCATCCCTGACACTGAAGTCAAGAGTCAGGTAACATTTATCATCTTTCAATACAGCCTCATTTACTAGTTTATATTACCCTCTTGGCTCTAGATATTTGAGTTTTCAACTGGTCTAGAGAGAGGTGAACAACAAAAGAGAAAACAATAGAGCAAGAAAATACAGTAGATAAAAGAGATAGAATAGTAGTGAATACAGAAATAGTTGATGAAAGGTATGTCTACAAGTTCATGAACAAGCAATTTTAGGGTCTTCTGAGTGATCACCCATTCTCCTAGAATTTTATCATCAGGTTATTTGCATAAACTTAATCAGCATTGAGTAATTTTATGCCTGTAGCACAAACATCCCAGAATTATTTTGAAAATCTTTGGGATAGCTCTGGATATGAATCTAGTCCCACAGCAATCTTGGCCCTGGTCTTCTGGAAGGAAAGTGTCTCCTATATATTCAGGTGCAGGAAGCATTACATTGTTTTATTTTCCTAAAACAAATTAAATTTAGAGTCACGTCCATCCTCACAAATCAGCAGCTATTAGTTATCATGAGGAGGCAGGGGAGGAAGTCCTCTCTGGGATGGGTTATGCTGCCCTGATAACTTGGGGAAAGACTCTAGCCTGTGTTCTGTCATCATCTAAAGCTGTGACATCTTCTAAAGGCCAGCAGCCCACCTGCTTCATGGGGATCTTGGACGAAGGGAACTTTCATCCTGATTCATTTACTTTCCTCCTGATGAAGCAGAGGCAGGCAGAGAAGTTCTAACTCAGGTCTTGGGAAACAAACTGCCAGCTACTCCTCTTGTTTGGGGAAAGAAGAGGCCTTCTTTTTACCTTCTTAATTCACAGTGGGACAAAAATATCTCTTTGGCTTTGATTTTATCAATAACTTACTGTACTGTCTAGGGAGGACAGTTCTGTGAGTTCTGTAACTTAAAAGGGGGTTGGGTCTTCTTTAGATGGGAAACATGTAACAGATTAGGTCCTAGATCAACCAGGCCAATCTAGGGAATATTTAAATTTCCATAGATGTACCTGACTATCAAGAATCCTTTGCTGATGACTGGGCACTTTTTCTATTGAGTTATTTATGAGAATATATCTAGCCTGGACCTGAGTCCCACCAACTTGGGGTTTTTCACTATGCATTAATTTCTTCAATGCTGATCTGCCATTTAATCCACTCTATTCATGAATTTGAAATGATCTACATGGAGTAAAAGATGGTTGCATTTGCTATCCTCAAGCTTTCAGTTGAAGGGAAGGATGGGGAGGAAGGGGAGGATAGTGACATTCAGATTCAAATAAAGCTTGAAAGCAGATAGGAGTCAGAACAAATCATCACTCACACAAGGTTTCCTTCTTTCCACTACTGACAGACTGCCAAATAAATACGTATATGCATAAGTTTTCTTTCCTGTAGTAAATTGCTACAGTGAAATCACTCCCATGGCAAAGAATAGGGACATATACAGCAGTTTTCCTACTTGCATAAGATCTCAGCAATTGACAACGATTAAATATTTTGATCATTGCCAGTTTACCCCAATATTTTGTGACATTCTTAAATAATCTGACATTTTTGAGACCAAAAGGGAAGGGGTGTTTTTCTAATGCCTAAAAAAATATATGCAATATTGCATTTAAACTAGTTTTAGTTATAAGATTAGTTGACTTTTGCAAGTCGATTTATTGTGACTGCTTCAGAGATAACCATAGAAAGTTGGAATCCTGATTGTTTACCTCTCATGCCAGAGGACAGTTAATAGCCTCTGTAAAAAAGACTCTACCTTGCCCTCTCAAGTATGAGCTTGTATTCAGAATTCAAACTTTGAGAATATAATTAAGCTGGATTTGCAGGGATAGAGCCATTAACAAGGCATTTAATATCTTAATGAAACTTTTGTACTGATTAAATGCAAAGTGGTCATAGATAGATAAATTTTACAGAGGGAAGTTTTACAGATATAAAGTTGTTTTTAAATGAGAATGATGTCATAATAAAGCCATATATCAAGGATAATTACCCAACATGTGGTCTGTGAAAATTAAACTCATTATAGGTTTTATGCAATGAGTCACCACAGTTATTGTCACTGGACGGTACAAATAGAACAGACTTCTAGTTCATAGAAATGTTGGCACCTTCTAAACATAAAACTGCAGATTTCTCCATGTCCCACTTGTTTCATTCTGTTTTGTTTTGCGTGGCTCCCGCCCAGAGCTTCCCCAGACTGCTCCTCCCCACCCGAGGCAGCTGCTTCATTCTTTCTCTGTTCTTTCTCTGTCCATCACACACCATTTGTTTTTCTGCCTTCCACACAGTCCTCATATCTTACCTATTTAAGAGTGACGTTATGGCTTCATTACCAAAACAAACAAACAGATGAAACCAAAAAACAAATAAGTTTTTCTGTACTTTCAGTGTGAGCTTGACAGGGAAGTGAGAAGGTGCATGAGTTCAGCCCCACTTCTTGGACATTCTCAGTGGCTCTTCAGCACCTATTTTTAAAAAATTTCCTCAGCCTAGTGTTCATGCCCTAGCAGCTTTCTCCAAACTTATTATATTACTCCCAAATCACTGTTCCATAAAACTGCTGCAAGAAGTTCAATTGTGTCCCCAAAAAAACATTGGTCAAAATCTTAAACCCCCAGTACATCAGAATGTGACTCTATTTAGAAATAGGGTTTTATAGAGGCTATCAAGTTAAAATGAAGTCATTAGGGTGGGCCCTAATCCAGTATGACTGGTGTCCTGATAAAAGGAGGAACTTCGACACACAGTCAAATGTGAACAGAAGGAAGATGATATAAAGACAAAGGGGAAGGTCAAGTGAAAGCAGAAGGTTGGAGTGATGGATCTGGCAAATCACCAAGAGCTAGGAAGAGGTGAGGAAGGATTCTCCTAGAGGTTCTGAGGGAGCATGGCTCTGCCAACACCTTGATTTCAGATTTCCAGTTTTGAGAACTCTGAGACAATACATTTCTATTGCTGTAAGCCACCAGTTTTCAGTACTTTGTTACAGCAGCCCTAGGAAACTAATCCAACTGTCAAATTTCAAGCTTGTCAATATGATTTCTTCAGCTTCTATTTCTCTCCTTCCTTCTTCCTTCTTTAAAAAATTCTACCCTTTTTTAGAAGCCCAATTACATCTTATTTCCTCTTCTGCCACTGTCCCTTGTAAAAATAGTCATTCCTTGGAATTTGAACTTCTATAGCATTTCCTGTGTTCTTAATACTGACAGTTCATTGTATCCAGTGGTTATTGAACTTGCTTGCATATGTTCTCTTATTTTAGAGTCTGAGCAGAGACTATGTCTTATCTTTTGATATTCCTTAGGTTAGCAATAAATCACATAAAAGTATTCAAGAACTATTTTTAGTGACATGATATTGTCTCCCAATTGAAAAATACATAAATAATTCAAATAATTTAGTGAAATATGGCAATATCATTAGAAGAATTGTCTAATTTTAGCATACTTTAATTATATAAATAATATACCCAATAGTACAAACTTTTATCTTCCAATCTTTATGTTTATGCAGTTTAAAAAGCAAACTAGAACTATTTACAATAGCCAAGAAATGGAAGCAACCTAACTATCCATCAGTAGATGAATGGATAAAGAAGATGTGGTACATATACACAATGGAATACTATTCAGCCATAAGAAGAAAACAAATCCTGCCATTTGCAAGAACATGGATGGAGCTAGAGGGTATTATGCTCAGTGAAATAAGCCAGTCTGAGAAAGATAAGTACAAAGTGATTTCACTCATTTGTGGAGTGTACCAATGAAGCAAAACTGAAGGAACAAAACAGCAGCAGACTCACAGACTCCAAGAAGGGACTAGCAGTTAACAAAGGGGAGGGGTGGCAGAGGGCAGGTGCGGAGGGAGGGAGAAGGAGATTGAGGGGTATTATGATTAGTACACATGGTGTGTAGGGGGGTGTCACAGGGAAGACAGTGTAGCACAGAGAAGACAGGTAGTGATCCTGTAGCATCTTACTTCACTGATGGACAGTAACTTCAGTGGGATATGGGGGGGACTTGATAATATGGCTGAATGTTGTAACCACATTGTTCTTCATGTGAAACCTTCTTAAGAATGTATATCAATGATACCTTAATTTTAAAAAAAGCAAACTAGACTCATAATATTTATTGATTCAGTTTTATATTCCACATTGTTCATTTAATATTCACTTGACATATCTACATAGGAACTTGTAACTTTCATTTTCATATGTTTATGTGGTTTAGAAAACAAAATTACAATCATAAAATGCATTCAATTTTTTATATTTTATTCATTTCTATTATATACTGAACAATCTTCTTATTTCAAACATATTTTAAAACATTGTTTTTATTGGCTATTGTGATGATTAATTTTGTGATATATCAACTTGCCTGGGCTAAGGATGTCTAGATAACTGGTAAAATATTTCTGGGGGTGTCTGTAAGGGTATTTCTGGAAAAGATTAGCATTTGATTCAGTAGACTGAGTAAAGGTCACCCTCACCAATGTAGGCAGGCATCATCCAATTCCTTCAAGGCCAAATAGAACAAAAATGTTAAGTATGGGCTAGTTCTCTCTCTTCTTGGGCTGGGATGTCCACCTCCTGCATTCAGATATCAGAGCTCCTAGTCTCAGGCCTTCAGACCCTGGGACTTGCTCTAGCAGTCTCCCTGACCAATTCTCAGGCCTTTTGACTCATACTGTATTATACCACCAGCTTTCCTGGTTCTCCAGCTTGCAAACAGCAGATCCTGGGACTTTACCACCTCTATAACTGCATGAGTCAATTCCTATAACAAATTTATATGAATATACATATATATATATATATATATGAGTTTATTATAAGAATACATACATGCATACATATACACACTAACACACACACACACACACACACATACACACATACACACACACATATATAGCCAGGCATGAAGAATATACAGCAAAAATAAACAAGTGGGACTACATCAAGCTAAAAAGTTTCTGCACAGCAAAGGTAACCATCAACAAAACAAAAAGGTAACCTACCATAAGGGAGACCATATTTGCAAATGATATATCCAATAAGAGGCTAATATCAAAGAATATATAAAGAACTCACACAACTCAACAACAAAAGAACAATTAATCCAATTAAAAAATGGGCAGAGGACCTGAACAGATATTTTTCCAAAAAGACGTACAGATGGCCAACACACACCTGAAAAGATGCTCCACATTGCTAATCATCAGGGAAATGCAAATCATCCACAATGAGGTATCGTCTCGCACCAGTCAGGGTGGCCACTATACAAAAGACAAGAAATAACAAGTATTGGAGAGGATGCAGAGGAAAGGGAATCCTCCTACACTGTTGATGGGAACATAAATAGGCTCAGCCACTATAGAAAGCAGTATAGAGGTTTCTTTAAAAACTAAAAATCAAAACACCATACTACCCTGCAATTCCCCTGCTGAGTTTACCTGAAGAAAACAAAATCTCTAATTCAAAAAGATATATGCACCCCTATGCTCATTGCAGCACTATATTCACAATAGCAAAGACATGGAAGCAACCCAAGTGCCCATCAACAGATGAATGAATAGAGAAGATGTAGTACATATACACAATGGATTATTATTCAGCCATAAAAAAGAAGGAAATCTTGCCATTTGCAACAGCATGGATGGACTTATAAGGCATCATGCGAAGTGAAATAAGCCAGGCCAGGAAAGACAAATACCCTATGATTGCATTTATATGTGGAATCTAAAAAACAAAACAAACAAACAAACAAAAATGAAATAGACCTAATTATTGACAACAGACTGTTGGTTACCATGAGAAAGGGGGTGGGTGAATGGGTGAAACTGGTAAATGGGATAAAGAGGTACAAATTGCAAATTGTAAAATAAATTAGTCAAAGGAATGAAAGTACAACAGAGAGAATATAACCTATAATATTGTAATTATCTTGGTATAGTAACAGGGTAACTACTATCACTGTGATAAGCATCTAGTAATGTGTATAATTATCAACTCACTATGTAGTACATCTGAAACCAATATAACACTGTATATCAACTTTATTCCAATAAAAATAAATAAGTAAAATAAAATAAAATCCCATATATGTATGAAAAATGCCAATCACACCACAACCTTGAAATATTTTGGTATTATAATGTTTAATGGCAATATGTAAAATTGTTATAGTGGTTTAATAATTCTTTGATTGTCTGAGATGGTAAATGCATATTAATCATTTTTATTCCTATGTATTTTCTATTAAGCTCTTTGGTCATTTCTATTATAATGAAAGTTTCTTATAGTCTATTGCACTTTCCTTATAGAATAGGATGTCTACTATCTGGAATCTAGACTCAGGCCTAAAGCTGTGGGGTAGAGGTACAAAGTATCCTATTTGTGAAATAGATACATCAAAATACCACCAAAAATTATGTCCAGACAGTTCTCCCTATCCCCAAGCTTCTCAAAAGACAGCAGAAAAACCTTATTTCTTCCATCCTCCTCTCATCTCCTGTCACCCCAGATAAAGCATGGAAATGGGGAGCAAAGAGTAGAATGCAGAGTAATTATTTTTGGTTATTGGAACATTGCATAATTTTTGTAATGTTTTCTCAGCCTCCTTCACCAGTCTCACTAGCAAGAGACACAGCTTTTGGGATATTGCGGATGGGGATATGGGGTTATGGTTTTAAACTCTTCAGGACTCATTTAATAACAAAATGACTAGAAGGTTTGAAATACGTCCAAGAAAGTATTAAGGGATGAAAAAGAAAGTTCAACAAAGTACATTTTCAAGCAATAATTTTTTTAAAGATTATACTTCAACAAGTAGAAACAGATCAGTGATCTGTGATACTTATTAATATATAGTAATTTTACTTTTCACAAGTGTTAATATGTGTTGCAAATAGTTTTCTCAATTTGTCTTTTGCCTTTTATCTAAATTTATTATTATTATTTAATGTTGTGTGCTATTTTAAAACTATTGGTCTATCTTACACTTTAAATGAATCTTTTACCATGCATGATTTTGTAACATCATGCTTTGATCATTTGAAAAATAATAGTTGACTGAGTTATTTAAACCTTCCAAATAGTGATGCATTTCATTATACAATTTCAAAAATAAAATCCCACTCATTAATATCACCATCAGTAGCATTTAAAAAAAATCTTGATTGCAAAGCTTTCAAGCTCACAGGAGTGGAAGTTTTCCAAAACTCTAATTTTTAGCAGAAAAATTGAATTTTTTCATTGGAAACAAAATACTGCCAATTATTTCCCTTGAAGTGCTAAGCCACTTCATTCATTTTTGAGAAAATATCTGCCAAATGTGCAAGTCTGAATAATCCTAATTTACCTGCCAATTGTACTTTCAAGTAAAAATGGTGCCCCATGAGAAAAAGCATCTAATCTGCTTGCAATTCACACAATTCCGCAAATACTTCCCCACAAAACAGACATTGTATTTTGGTACGTAGCAAAGCATGACTTACTTGTCACACAGAATACTCAGGCAACATGTACTAAAGGGTCAAGTTTTAATCAAATTAATCATTTTTGCTACATCATCAGTATATCCTTGGTGTGAAATTTTTTTCTGAGTGCCTAGTGTTAAAGAATCCTATGACTCTT
Organism: Manis pentadactyla; assembly: GCF_030020395.1. NCBI lineage: Eukaryota > Metazoa > Chordata > Mammalia > Pholidota > Manidae > Manis > Manis pentadactyla. The sequence continues at coordinate 63,268,612 of NC_080020.1, forward strand.
AGTCCAGTTAGTTGGTCCTTCCAGCTTTACCTACAATTCCTTTTGCACCATCAGTATAAATAAACACAAAGAGAATGACCAATAATGTCTTAGTTCTATTAAGACATAGCTGTGACTCACAGACTTTCTGAAAGAGTCTTAGAGATCCCTGGGGTTCCATGGGCCACACCTGGAGAAACACTGTTACATGGGTACCATGACAGGGAATACAATACTAGCAGGTTCATTGATGGTGGCACTGATAGACATATTTCAGGCAGAGAGGGTAATTTTAAAGCCAAATTTATCCAAAATAAGAGTACATCTAAGGTAATCAGCCAGTCACCAGATTGCTAGCTGGTCTCCCAAGGGAATTATACCATTTCAGATGGCAGGTGATTATCTACACTATTGGCCAGTCAAGCATTCAGCAGTGGTGGTAGCCAGCTCACCTTTAATGAGAGTACATTCATGTTTGGAGCCCATGCATAATCTACATTCTTGTTCTCATGCCACGTTGCTTGGAAGCTCTTGAGTGAGCATAGAGTGGCTGGAGATAGAGGCTAAGTGTTAGCCACATAATTGGTCATCATGACCAGCTGGTAGTTGCCAGATTCCAGTTAGTGAGCTTTGGTAGAAATTCATCTAAGATGAATCTTCATATTCTGCCTTCATTATAAAGTGGGCTACATCTACATACCTTCTGCCTAGATCTTCCTGTCCTCAATCCTCCAGTCTTGCATCTTCCAAGTCCCTGAATATCCAGCATCAACTACAAGTCACTGCCCTTGTGATCATTACCTCCAGTCATTTCTCCTTTCAGGCAGGGTGGACAAGCAGATACACTGCTTGAAGTTCTGCTCAGTGAAAGTATGTATTTCCTAATTATCATTCAGACCACCCTTCAGTTGGGCCATAATTATGCAGCACTCACTTCCATCTGTGGCAGCATATCATGAAGAATCATCCATAAACTAGGCCTGAATTTCTTCTTCCTCAGACATCTGATCAGAGGGAATTCCCCGTGAGGGTATAGATGGAAGGTGAAGGTGAGACGGCAATGCAGTAGAAGCAGATGGCATGCAAATCTGAACCTTAACTCACACAAATTATATATCTTCAATATCTCTTTGAGTTCAGCCTCACACTACTGCCACTTTACGATGGAGTGCTGCTTTTCATGCCCAACTTTAGAGCTTTGTGGATCACATAACACCTGGTTCATAACAGTCATCTCAGCTTGCCTGGTCACTTGGTGTCCCATGTTTAGGTATTCAGTCTCATCCAGCACTAAGTAGCAAGAAAGGTGTCATTTTTCAAAAGGATAATGGATATCTGCATGGCTTTGCTTTAAAACCCTATAAGCATTGTCATTCTCATATGGGGTTTGCCAGAAGTTCCACGGAACAGCCCTAAAAGCCACAGACCTGCTGATTCATGTGGCCTAAATGGTAGAAGAGTTTGTACTGTACCCTGGACCAGCTTCAGAGCCTTCTTTTGCTCTGAGGCCCATTTGAAACTCAGTGAATGTGCAACGTAAATCACTCACATGAGGAATATACTAGATCCAAAACCCAAGGAGGCGCACAAAACATTGAATCTCATTTTAATGTTAGTAGATGTAAACTATATCAAACTAACTTTTACTTTGAAGGAGAGATCTCAGTATATCCCAGACCTCTCACACTCCAGAAACCCATCAAGTTTTCATGGGGTTCATCACCTACCTTCTGGCACAGTTAATGTCTTACTAAAGCTTCCAAAGTATTTGCTACTTCTTGCCAAGCAGATCTATTAGCATGATTTCATAGATTATGCATCCTAGATGATGACAAAGAGCCCTAGAGCTAAAGGAAAGAGTGAATATGTTTTGTTGATCTGACCATGTGAAAGCAAATTGTTTCTTGGTTATATAGAGAAAATAAGGCATTTGTCAGAGTAATAGCTGCATACCAGTTGTCAGATTGTGTGGTTTTGTTCCTGTAAAGAGACTGCATCTATAAAAGCAACAGCATTTAGGGTCACCACCTGATTAGTTTAAGAAAATACTCAACGACTTTCCAAACACTATATCAAACTAACTTTTACTATCACATGTATGGGCCCAGCCAACAATCCTGTGTCTGTCCAGACTTTCATGGTGACATTAATCTCCACATATCTCGGGGAAGCAAATTGCTTTTGATTTAACATCTTGGTTGAGAAAGGCAACTGCAGTGGTTTCCACTTTGCCCTTCCACAAGCCAAGAAGCCAGTGTGAAGAGTCTGCTGATTTGTAAATAAGTTCTTGGGAACTACAAATTCAGGTACAAAGAAAATTACTACAGGACTGTATGTGTGAACCCATTAGGTCCCCATTAGAAGGAATTTATCACCCTCCATTTATCTCTAAGCTCCATAAATGCCCACTGTTGACTTTGACCAAAAAACATTTGAGATCCCAAGGAATTAGCATCAACTCCAAGCCTATCCTAGTAATACCAAAAATTATCTATATGCTTCCCTCTTTCCAGTGCACAGATGCCTTGGTAAATAGCCCAGGTTACTTTCAGATGGGTAAAGAGGAAGATTTACAGTATACACTACTGGCAGAGTTTTAGCAATCTTCCTTAACAGCACCCCACTAAAATCTCAATTTTGGGTATCTATTCTTGCACCAGTACCAAACTTTTCTATTAATACACACTTATAATATATCTTGAAAACTGATGAGGCAACTTCCAATATCACCAAAGATTATTTTGGCATTCTTACACATTTGCTTCTTCTAATGAATTTTTTTTTTTTTTTTTTTTAAGGAGAGCAAGGTACAGGCTTTTATTTAGATATACAGTGAAAGGACAGAGCTCCTGGCTCATGCCAGGAGGGGACAAGAGAGTCCATAGTGGTGTGTTGTCTAGGGGGTTTTATAGGCAGCTGAGGATTTTTCGAGAACATGAAAAAAACTTAGGGGTGTAGACTTGTTAAGCGGTCTCTGAATATTTAGAATTAACTTAACACAAGCAACTTCCTCTGATGATTTCTCCCTGAGATACCAGCATCTTGGTCTGGGGGCACAGGAAACAAGGCCACCTGCTCAGCCTCCCCATGGTTGGCTGAGGTATTGTTTGCTAAAGAGTAAGTTAAGAATTTCTAACGTCTTAACTTCTTGGGTATTAAAATGCAATCTTATCTTTAAGGTGGAATTCTTCCTGCCTTTTACTGTGTTGTTTATGCCTGGGCTTACTTGCTAAATTAGTTGCCCAGTTTGCAAAATCACTTCATCAAATCTGAAGGAGAAAGACAGCACATAGGCCTGGGCCTTTTAGTATGCTAAAGAGAACCTTACACATGATTATAAATGCTAGGCATAATAAAACATGTGCTACTCTTCTTTATCTGGGGAACATTAACTGATTTCACTGAAGAATGATTCTAGAGCTCAATGTTTAACATAGAGTTTTAGCAGGGGGGTTTCCTTGCATGTAGTTACATTGCTCTGACTGCAAATATCCCGCTCTGCCTCCTCCGGAGGCCCTCACCTTACTCTGACTATATCCACGGTCCCTGTCTCATTCCCCCCTCTACAGATAAGAGACCCTAGCTGCTGCTAGGGAAAGGGGGCGATGACCGCTCTGGCTGCTTCATGCTGAGAGGGGGCGCAGTAAGGGGTGCAGCTTGATCTCCATCAGTGGTCATTCAAGAGGGCCTCGGAAGATGGGCACTTCTTATTCTAGGTTCTATCTCTATTTGTGGTTTTGTGGCTTCTAGGCAAGATAGAACAAATTGTGTTATTAGGTTAAGTAGCAATATCTGAAGATGGATTTTCCATTCTGGAAGGACAAACTTGATGAGATTAAGAATGCATGGTTGAATATGAGAACTAGAAATAGTAAAACTTTAATTGCAATGATAGGAGAAAACTAAAGTATCTAGAGAATCATAGCCAGATATTTTGAAGAAGCTAGAATTCTGGATCTAGTTTATATCCCAATGACTAGTATTAGGATTTAGTATGGATAAGGCTGCATTACTGAAACAATACTTTTCTCTAAAATCACCTTTATTTTTACTAGAAGTAGCCAGATTAAGAAAATAATTAATACTTGGCTCAATTATTTGCATAAGTGCAGCAAGAAGAGCAATTGATTACATAGGCTCTTTTAAATGTGCTTTGCTGGAACTTTTTGTAAGGAATTTCAGATTGAACTTTTAAAGGCCTCTTGAGGCCAGACAGCCAAGCCAGACTTGCCATCAGGTTTTGCCTGCAGTACCTGTAGATTTGGGTGAATTCCTCTCTTCTTGAGGTCCCCAAGACATCTTGAGGTTCCTGCATCTGCCAGGAAGTGACCTTCCTTACTCACCTGTAAGGCTGCTGGGAACCCTGTAAGCAAGGTACCAGGCCAGTTCTTCCAAGGGGCTTTGTTGGCTTTATAAAGCTTAACCTTAGTTCCTTAAAGCTGTTCATATCTGAGTTTATGCATGTGTCTCTCAGGTATGACATTCCAGTCAAAGCCTTGGTAGTAAAACCTGTGTTTTTAATTGGTCCTCTTACAAGGAAAGCACGTTCTTATTGAACTTATGCAAATAAACATACTGCCATGAAATATAAAAATATTGAAAGTTTTTAAATTCTTGAGGGGTCAGGTAGAGAGAAAGATAAATGTTTCAATTTTGCTTATAAAGGTATTGTCATTTATGAAACTGTTGTCAGCTTAAGAGAAAAAGCTTAAAACACTTTATCAGCAACATTTGAAACAAAAAGCCACAAAATCATCTTCCTTAGTTTACTTAATCCTATGTAACCAATACTTGTTCTGCTGAAATCTAGTTCTTTACTAGTTTAGGAGTAATAAAACAGTGACTATAAATGACAAAAGACTTACAAATGACAGTGGTTAAAGATCTGATGAGAACTTACTGTAAGACAGTTGACATAAGGAAATTCAGATATTTCTGTAACACAAAACATTCAGTAACAAAGTTTAGCATCATTCTCTGTGACAGTGCCTTCGAGGTAATTAAGCAGGTAAATATATCAGATAAATAAGCCAAATTAGCCAAATACTTTCTCCAATGAGAAAAAATTCCTCTGACAATATCAGAGTTAACTATTAGAACTTAAAACCAGTAGGTATCCTAATGTTTAGTAAACACTGAGAAGCAGGCTATTGTAAACTGTTACACTAGCATTCTTTAGATTGACAAATTTATGAACATTTTATAATTTCTGTAACCATGAGCTTTACAACACAATTTCTCACTAAACACCAAGTATATCTTCTTAACTTAGCAAAACTTTAAGGTTTTAGGTTACCACAAAGATTCTCAGGCTGTAGATAGGTATACACACTGTAACACACAATTATTATTAAGAAGTTCACTTGCTACATTTAGTTTACTCATTCTTAACAACTCTGCTAGACTACTTACAAAACCTTTACTGAATATTAGACAAAGTCAAGCCTCTAAGCATTTTACTCTTGAAATATTTAGCAGATAACATCAACTTAAATGACTTTAGGTAAACTTAGGCAGCTGATAACTATAAGGACATGTCCGTTTCAGTTAAACTTAAATTAGCATTATTGCTTAATATTTTCCATTAGAATTCTCTGGAAGTTTTAGAATGCTCAATTTTCACAAGTGCTTGTCTTTAAATCAATTTTATTAATACATCTGGAGGTAGAAAAATCTTTCATTTACACGCTTAGACACACAAACATACAGATTGAGACATAATGACTACAGTTAGCAACACTTTCCATAAAAGAACATATACACAGAGAGATAAACTGACACAGAGACTTGAGTTACTGATATCTAATTGCCTTTCCTTTTAGCTTATTTGACTAAAAGTACCTCAGTTTTCAAGAATACACTCTACAGGCAAGCAGTTTATATAACTGGGTTAAGGTTTAGATGGCCCCAGACTAACAGGGCCGATGAAGGCTCTGAACTGATAGGAACTGTGTGTGTCCAGGGGGCTGGAAATTAAATGCAAGCACAATTCTAGCTCCAGTCATTTAAAGCCAGGCTGTATTGCAGAAGATACATTTCTTCTGTTTCAGGGAGTCTAGTTTTAAAATCTCTCAATTTTTGAAGATAATGAACCCAATAAGTAGAATAGATTTCTACCAAAATAATTTAGAAAACTAGTTCCACATTATAGTCTATGGGACTGTTGACTATTTTCCTTCCTTGCATTAAAATAAATTTAGCTGCATAACTTCATTATGTATTTCTCTCAGGGGCCAAGCCTCTCCAATCAGAGACTTTGTATGGAGGCCAGGCTTGGGTGCAGAAGATAAAGCACGTTTTTCAGGGTCTGGGGATCAAAATTGCTCCCAGTTCTTTAGAATGCAAGCTAGAGGCATGTCTGGCTTTAAACATGAAGAGGAAGCTCCCACCTGGAAGAGAGAAAGATAGGTGTGCGACACTGCAACACCTGGTCAAACTTTCTCTGTGACGGCGTCCCCTCGCCTTGGAGCTTAGGTGATAGTGGTCAATCACCCCCTCTGCCAGGCCTACTGGACTTAACCACTCCTTACCAGCATGGCCTGCACCTTGCCTTGATTCCCCTCTTGCCTTCCCACTAAGCAGGAGTCGCCTCGGAGCTCTGGATTTAGCGGGGCCTTACCAGTGTGCTCCTACTTACACCTTTTGGGAGTTTCCCTAGTTTTCTCTGCATGAGCTTTCCTTGAGCGCTCCCTGCCTGTCTGATAAGTGCAGGGACTGTATGACTTCTTGCTGCCAGAGCCCTGATCTAAGTCACAAGCCTGTTTTGCTTTCCCAGGGCAGCAGAAAAGGAAATGCCATTGCCCCAGGACGACTGCCTCTAAGGAAAGGAGATCAATAGAATAGAGTCATTTACATGTTGGTCTCAGGTTTCAGCTTGATTACTTTACAGACTTCATTTACATTACACAGGAGAAAGTGGTGCAGGCCTAAGAGGACTGCTTTGAATGGGGAGCAAGGGAGATTTTTGCTAAGGCTAGAAATAAAATTCAGGGGCTGCCACAGATATTTATTGGGGGGGGGGGTTCTATACTCTCAAACACCAGTTTCTGCCACTGCCTGGAAATTCACTATAAGAATTGTCACTCACTATAAGAAATCTGATCACTGAGACAAGAGGTCGGGGGTTATCTGCGACTCACATAGGCAGCAGCCTAGCCAGAGGTTCACTCAGCGCCGTCGGATCAATCGGCCGGAGCCGAGATCCAAGGACCACTGTCTACTAGTCCTGTCTGCCCTCGGAGTCTGCAGATTAGGATAGGAAAGTAGGAAATCGGCTCAGCCACTCCCCGACATTCCTGTCCATCTGGAGGCGGGGGATCAAGGAGCGGCAGACACCGGAAAACCTTTCACCGGAGACTTAACACTGGTAACCGATGCTAATCGTCTTTTAGGTGGCTAATGGGTGCCCAGACACATTTTTATGAGATGAAAAGTACAGCATTTAGTTAGGAATAAGAGTGGAGCGTGGATTTCCTACCTTGCGGTGGTGAGCATCGGGTTCCGTGAAACTGATGAAGTTAGAAGGGAGTTAGGAACGTCCCCTGCCTCACTGAGGCCAGGGTGGCCTGAAGAAGCAGGTTGGAGGTCAGAGGCAGAGACAGAGAGGTGCTCCTCATGGACACCCAATTGGGCTGTCAGGGTCTGATTCCAGACACATGGGCCTTTGAGAAGTCGCTGAAGTGTAGCCTTGGCCTAGACTCCTTCAGTTGCCCACAGCCTTCCTCAGTCCCTTGCATCCGAGGAGATGCCTCTGAAAGGGAATCCTGGCCTCCACTCAGCTGACATTCCCAGCTCCCAAGGGAGATGGGGGATCCACTGAGGGAGACGCAGGGGAACCTGTCGCTTGAGACTTTGAGATTGGACGCAGGGCTAGTCCCATTTAAGTGGCTGACAAGCGCCTTATTTTGTGTGCCACAGACGGCTTCCTTCTATAAGGACAGCAAAAGAAAAGGCAGGCTTGGATGCTGATACTCACCTCCAGAGTTATCCCTGATGAGCCCCCAAAGATGATGCCAGGGTTCTTGTTCGTGGAGCAGAAGAATGAGCTTCACAAACAGTCAAGGTAGGAGAGCAAGGTACAGGCTTTTATTTAGATATACAGTGAAAGGACAGAGCTCCCGGCTCACGCCAGGAGGGGACAAGAGAGTTCCTCTCCTAATGAATTTTGACATACATTTGGCAAAGTCCACAAAAAAATTCTCTTAGCATTTTTATTGAGATTTTTTGGGTTTATAAATTAATTCCAAAACACTGAAATTTTTTATAATATGAAGTTATCCCATCAATGGACAAAATATATTGACTTATTTTTATATCTTTTATTAAATTCTATGATTTTCTCAGTAGAAGTTTCACACATTTTTATTAGTTTTATTTCTAAATGGCCTCACATAAAAAGCTTAAAGCTTTTATGGGCTTGCATTCTCATCCAGCTGCCTCCCTTCTCCCCTTTATAAATAAACTTATTGAATTGTCTACACTACAGGTTACCATTTACTCACCTCACTTCCTCTTAAACATAATGGATTCAATTTGGATTCAATGATCCCCACTTCACCAAAACTGCTCCATCACCAATGACATATATAACTTTAAAAATTTCAAAGTCTTTTCTTGATCCTTGCTTGACTTGTTAAAAATTTACACATTTTCACTTCCAGTTTCCAGTTCTACCTGTAAGAAGCTAGGAAAATGCTACTCCATCCTAATGACAAGGAAAAAGCTGACCAGATGAGAAAAGAAAATCCTTATTGGATCCATAAAAGAGGAAAAGACACAGGCAAGCTGCTAACCTCAAGACTGGAAAGATAGACAAGCAGATACAGGGAGTAGCTGCTTACGAGAGCAGACTCATATGTGGAAACTGCCTTGGAACCAGTGCAGGGGTAGGAAAGCGTGAACTGAACTGTAATTGACAAATTGCTGGAGGCTCAAAGTAGATAACTCTGAGAGTTAAAAACTCCAGGATGGCCCAGTCATAGAGGGGTCCACACAGTATTGTAAGCTTTTCTTCCAAGAGCTTAACTAGAGTCCCACAATAATTATTTGAAGAAAAAAAAATTCCCTTATGCTTCTGGCAGGGGCAGGGAAAATGAACCATTTTCAAATACTCCAGAACACTCTGTTTCTTAACAAAGCCTTCCCTTAGGAGAAACTACTTACAGAGCTTAACCTGTTCACCTAGGGGCAGGGAAATACCCAACTCTAGCCAACTCTAAACATCCTATCCCACCTAAGGGGAGAGGAAAAGAAACCTGAAAAACATTTATGAAGTTCACAGTCCAGAGTCATAGGCTCATTAAAAGACTGAGATAGAATCACAGGACTACAGAATGCTTCCCTCTCTCCACTCTTTGTCACCACATTACTAAAGGCATATTTACAGCAGTTTATTTTACCCAGTACATTATGTCCAGCTATTAAAAAAAATTCCAGGCATACCAAAAGGCAAAAAATATAACTGGAAGAGACAGAGCAAGTACCAAAACCAGACACAGCAGGAATGTTGGAATTATCAGACTGGGAATTTAAAACAACTATGATTAACAAACTAATACCTCTAATGGATAAAGTGGACAGCATACAAGAACAAATGGGTAATGTAAGCAGAGAGATGGAAATCCTAAAAAAAAGTCAAAAAGAAATGTTAGAAATAAAAATCACTGTAAGAGGAGTGAAGGATGCTTTTGAGGGACATTTTTTAGAGAAACTTTGACATGGCAAGTGAAAGAATTTCTGAGTCAAAGCATACATCAGCAGAATCCTTGTAAACTAAAGAGCTAAAATAACAAAGAATGAAGAAGAAGAAAAAAGAACAGAATATTCAATGACAACTATAAAATTATAACATATACATAATGTAAATACCAAAAAGAGAAGAAAGAAAGGAACAGGAGAAATATTTGAAAAAATTATGACTGAGAATTTACTCAAATTAATGTCAGACACCAAACCACAGATCCAGGAAACTCAGAGAATAACAAACAAGATAAACTCTAAAAAAGCCACAAAAAATAAACAAACATAAAACACCTAGGTACATCATCATTAAATTATAGAAAATCAAACATACAAAAATAATCCTGAAAGAAGCAGAAGTAAAACCACCATACCCATAGAAGAAACATAAGAATTATGTCCAGCTTCAGAAGCAAACAGGAGAGTGGATTGAAATTAAGTTTTTAGAGAAAAATAACCTATCAACCTAGAATTCTATACCCTGTAAAACTATCCTTCAAAAGTGAAGGAAAAATGAAGACTTTCTTCTGCCAAGAATACTTGAGGGAATGTGTTGTCAGTAGACCTGCCTTGCAAGAAATGTTAAAAGAAGTTGTTTAGAGAGAAGGAAAATACTACAGGTCAGAAACTTGTATCCACATAAAGAAAGGATGAGTATTGAAAAAGGAGTAAATGAAGGCAAAACAAAACTCTTATTTTTCTTATTGTATTGTTATTCTTATTACTATAATAACATAACATATTTGATTATGTACACATAAATATATATCTTGTGCATATATATATGCTATGTATGCTTACATATACATGAAATGAATGACAGAAGTGATACTAGGGATGGACAAAGGAATTAGGATTACTTTGTTCTTATAAGGTACTCTCACTACCTGTGAAGCAGTATAGTGTTACTTGAAAATAGACTTGGATTAGGTATAGATGTATATTGACAAGTGTAGGGCGACCATTAAAAAAAGTTTTTCAAAAAAAGGACAACTGATAGGCTAAGAAAGAACAGAAAATGGAATCATGTGATATGCTTAGTTAAAACTACAAAAGGCAGAAAAAGAGTGGAAGACAAAAATGGAAACAAAAAACAAGGATAACAAATAGAAAATAGTAATGAATATGGTAAATATTAGTCCAACTACATAAAAATTGCTTTGAATGTGACTGCTGTAAATGCACTAATTAAAAAAAGAATAAAAATGCAACCCAACTATATGCTGTCTACAAAAAAAACCCATTCTAAATACAAAGACCCATATAGAATAAAAGCAAATGGATAAAGAGAAACACCATACTAACACTATATCAAAATAATCCAAGGTAGCTATATTAACATCAGAGCAGACTTCAAAGTAAGGAAAGTTATCAGGGATAAATAAGGGAATTATATGATGATAAAGGAGTCAATCCTCCAAGAAGACATAAAAATTCTGAACCTGTATGTGCTGAACAACAGAGCACCAAACTAAATGAGGCAAAAACTAATAGAACTGCAAAAAAAAAAACCAGATGAATCCACTGTCACTGTCAATAAAGGGGAGACTTCAACATCTCTCTCAGAAATGAGCAGACCCAGTAGGCAGAAAATCAGTAAAGAAATAGTTAAACTCAATTGACATCTATAAACTATTTTATCCAACAGTAGTAGAATATACATTCTTAAGCTCACATGGAACATTCATTAGGATACACTACATTCTGGACCATAAAACACACCTTAACAAATTAAAAAATATAGAAATTATACAATGCCTTCTTTCAAACCACAATGGAATTAAATTAGAAATCAATAATAAAATTTTACACTTACTCAAATTAATAAAAAATTTTTAAATTACATAATTGATTCTTTGGGATGTATGTTTACATGGGTTTTGACAAATGCATAGAGCTATACTTACCATCACAGTCATGATCCAAAAAGTTTCATCACCCCAAAAATTATTGCTTGCTGCCTCTTTCTAAAAAAACTGCCCCACTCTTAGCAACCACTGATTTGTCTTCCATCTCAATAATTTTGCCTTTTCCAGAATTTCATATAAATGGAATCATGCAGTATGAAGCCATTGGTTGTAGCTTATTTCACTTAAAAAATATACTTAAGATTCATTCATTTTGCATCAATCTGTCATTTCTCCTTTTCATTGCTAAATAGTATTCCAATGCATAGATACACCATCATTGTTTATTCATTTATTTACATTTGAGTTGTTTCAAAGTTTTGATGATTACAAATAAAGCTGAAACAACATTCATGTACAGATTTTTGTACTTAGTTCTCTTGGGTAAATATTTGGAGATAAGAATCATATAAGTAAACATTTAAGTATATATTTGTATTTGTGTAAGTGAAGAAAACTATCAAACTGCTTTACAAACTGGCTGTACCATTTTACATTCTTACCAACAAAGTATGAGGATTCTAATTTTTCCACATTCTTATCAGCACTTGGTATTGTCAAGATTTTGTTTTCTATTCTAATAAATATACAGTGGAATTTCATTGTGATTTAACCTTGCATTTCCATCATGAGCATTGGTTGGTGTCTTTTCATATTCTTATTTGGCATCAATATGTCTTCTTGAATAAAGTGTCTGTGGAAAACTTATGTTTATGTTTTCTGAGTTATTTCTTATTGTTGAATTTTGTGAATTCTTTATATTCTAAATCCAAGTCTTTTTTTAATTGAGGTATAAGTGACATATAACATATTAGGTTCAGGTGTACAACTTAATGATTCAATATTTTTATATTTGGGAAATGATTACCATAATAAGTCTGTGTAATATCTATCGCCAAACATAGTCACAAAATTTTTTTCTTGTGATGAGAATTTTTAAGATTTAGTCTCATAGGAAAATTTTCAAACATTAACTATAGTCACCATACTGTATAACATATCTCCATGACTGGTTTATTTCATAACTGGAAATTTGTACCTTTAGACAACCTTCAACCACTTTACCTTCCCCTCACTCCCCTGCCAGAAACCACCAATCTGTTCTCTGTATCTAAGAGCTCAATTTGATTGTTTTTGTTTGTTCTTTTAGATTCCACATATAAGTGAGATTCGCAGCATCTATCTTTCTCTGTATGAATTATTTCATTTAGCATAATATTCTCAAGGCCCAGCCATGTTGTCACAAATGAAAAGATTTCATTATTTTTATGGCTGACTAATATTCCATTGTATATAGTATATATATCACATTTTCTTTATCCATTCAGCTGTTAGTGGACACTTAGGTTGTTCCCCTGTCTTGTCTATAAAAAATGCTGCAATGAGCATGCAATAATTTCAAGTATTTGTCAGAAATGAGACTTGTTTTTTTTAAAAAATGTTTTTTAACATTTATTTTATTAACATTAAATTTATTTATTTGACATTTACTAACATTAAATGTTTACCCAGTCTGTGGGTTTGTCTTCATTCTCTTAACAGTGACTATTCCAGAACACAAAAGACTTTAATGTTTATAATTGTTCACTTTTTAGCAGCATTTGATTTTGATTTTCTCATCCTTCAGATTTCAGTTTTTGGAGCACTTCCTCCCCAGAAGCGGGATTGCTGGAGCATAGGGTAGTTCTATTTTAAATTTTTGAGGACTTCCATACTGTTCTCCATAGTAGCTACACCATTTTACATTCCCATTAACAGTGTGTAAGCATTCTAAGTTTCCACATCCTCAAAACACTGTTATTTTCTATTTTTTGAAAACAGCCATCTTAACTCATTATAGTTTTGCCTCTCTCTGATAACTAGTAACATTGAGCATTTTTTCATATACCTGTCAGTTATTTGTATTCTTTGAAGAAATGTCTATTCAAGTTCTTAGCCTTTTTTAAATTGGTTACTTAGTTTTTTGCTATTGAGTTCTATGAGTTTATTATTTATTTTAGGTATTAATGTCTTATCAGATAAATGGTTCAAATATCTTGTCCCATTCTGTGGATTGCTTTTCATTCTGCTGATGGTTTTCCTTGCTGCACAGAAGCTTTTAGTAGGATGGAGTCCCATTTACCTATTTTTGTTTTTGTTGCCTGGGCTTTTGGTGTCATATAAGAACAAACTTTTTAGCCAGATACTTTGGGCTTTCAAAATATAACCCCAGTCTTTCTTCTTTTGTCTTTGACTATAACACTGCTGCACACTACAGTCCAGGCCCCTGAACTACACCTAATCCCCCAAAATGCCATGCACATCAATGTGTTCTCTGAAAATTGTCCTTTCCTTTTACAGTAGGTATTCATCCTTTCTATCCATAAGGTACAGTATTACAAAAGCCTCTGGGGCTTTCCTGATCCTTTCCTTCCCAAAGAATAATTAGTTGCATTCAGCTTTGTTTAATTCCCTAGTAAAGTATGTACTATAGTTGTTTACATAATGGTTTCTATGTCCCAGTAATTAACATCTACCAAAGATAGTATATGCCATTTTAAAAATACATTTGGTTAGCAAACTGAATTCCAAAAAATGCATCAGAAAGATCATCTATCATGACCAAGTGGGATTTATTCCATGGATTCAAGGATGTTACAATAACTGTAAATCATTCAACATCATATATCACATTACCAAAAAAAGGACAAAAATCACAGGATTATGTCAATAGACGCTGAAAAAGCATTTGATGAAATTCAACATCCATTCATGATAAAACCTCTCAACAAAATGGGTATAGAGGGTATGTTCCACAACATAATAAGGGTCACATATGACAAACCCACAGCCAACATCATACTTAATAGTGAAAAGCTGAAAATTTTCCCCCTAACACTGGAACAAGACAAGGATATCCACTCTCACCACTTTTATTCAACATAGTACTGGAGATTCTAGCCACAGCAATCAGACAGCACAAAGAGATAAAAGGCATCAAAATTGGTAAGGAAGAATTTAAACTGTTACTATTTGCAGATTACTTGATATTATACATAGAACATGCTAAGGACTCCACCAAAAAACTACTAGAATTTTTAACTGAATTCAGAAAAGTTGCAGGATACAAAATTAGTACACAGAAATTCATCTCATTCCCATACACTAACAATGAATAAGCAGAAAGAGAAATCAGAAAAACAACTCCACTTACAATTGCCTCAAAAAGAATAAAATAACTAAGAATAAACCTAACCAAGGAGGTGAAAGACCTTCACCCTGAAAACTGTAAGACACTGATGAGAGAAATTAAAGAAAACACCTACTAATGGAAAAATAATCCCTTGCTCATGGATAGGAAGAATTAATATTGTCAAAATGGTCATCCTGCCTATAGCAATCTATGGAATAATTGCAATCCCTATCAAAATACCAGCAGCATTCTTCAATGAACTAGAACAAATAGTACAAAAATTCATATGGAACTACAAAAGACCCTGAAAAGCCAAAACAATCCTAAGAAAGAAGTACAAAGCTGTGGGGATTATGCTCCCCAACTTCAAGCTCTATTACAAACCCACAGTAATCAAGACAATTTGGTACTGGCACAAGAACAGACATAGTCCAATGGAACAGAATAGAGAGTCCATATATAAACCCAAGCATATATGGTCAATTAATATAAGATAAAGGGGCCATGGATATACAATGGGGAAATGACAGCCTCTTCAACAACTGGTGTTGGCAACACTGGACAGCTACATGCAAGAGAATTAAACTGGACAGCTACATGCAAGAGAATTAAAGTGGATTATTGTCTATCCCCATACACAAAAGTAAAGTCAAAATGGACCAAAGACCTGAATGTAAGTCATGAAACTACAAAACTCTTAGAAGAAAACATAAGCAAAAATCTCTTGAAAATAAGCATAGGCAGCTTTTTCCTGGCCACATCTCCTCTGGCAAGGGAAACAAAAGCAGTAATGAACAACTGGGACTACATCAAACTAAAAACCTTGTGTACAGCCAAGGACACCATCAGCAGAACTAAAGGGCACTCTATAGTATGGGAGAATATATTCATAAATTACTCATCTGATAAGGGATTAACATCCAAAATATATAAAAAACTCATATGCCTCAACACTCAAAAAACAAATACCCAATTAAGAAATGGGAGGAGGACCTGACCAGATACTTCTCCAAAGAATAAATACAAATGGCTAACAGGTATATGAAAAGATGTTCCACATCTCTAATAATCTAGGAAATGTAAATCAAAACCACGATGAGATATCACCTCACACCAGTTATCATGTCCACTATCCAAAAGACAAGAAATAACAAATGCTGGCAAGGATGCAGAAAAATGGAAACCTCCTACATTGAGAATGTAAATTGGTGCAACCATTGTGGAAAGCAATATGGAGTTTCCCCAAAACTAAAAATGGAAATACCATTTGACCCAGTCATTCCACTCCTAGGAATTTATGCAAAGAAAATAAGATCCCAGATTCAAAAAGACATTTGCACCCCTATGTTTATTGCTGCACTATTTGCAGTAGCCAAGATAGAAACAACCTAAGTATCCACCAGTAGATGAATGGATAAAGAAGATGTGGTACATATACACAATGGAATATTTTACAGTCATAACAAGAAAGGCAATCCTACCATTTGCAAGAACACATATGGAGCTAGATGGTATTATGCTCAGTGAAAGAAGCCAGGTGGTGAAAGACAAATACCAAATGATTTCACGCATTTGTGGAGTATAAAAACAAAGAAAAATAGAAGGAAAAAAATATAGCAGACTCATAGACAAAGAGAAAAGACTAGTGGTTACCAAGGGGGAGTGGTTGGGGAGGATCAGGGAGGAGGAGGAAGGTGATAAAGGGGCACAGTAATTTATAATCACAATATAAGTTGATCACAGGGACAGTAGTATAGCACAGAGAATACATTTAATGATTCTGTTACCGCAGCACTATTTACAATAGCCAAGAAATGGAAGCAACCTAAGTGTCTGTCCATCAGTAGATAATTGGATAAAGAAGATGTGGTACATATACACAATGGAATATTATTCAGCCATAAGAAGAAAACAAATCTTACCATTTGCAACAACATGGATGGAGCTAGAGGGTGTTATGCTCAGTGAAATAAGCCAGGCGAAGAAAGACAAGTATCAAATGATTTCACTCATCTGTGGAGTATAAGAACAAAGCAAAAACTGAAGGGACAAAACAGCAGCAGACTCACAGAACCCAAGAATGAACTAACAATTACCAAAGGGAAAGGTACTGGGGGGGAGGAGGGCAAGGAGGAAGAAGGGAATAAGGGGCATTACGATTAGTACACATAATGTAGCGGGGGCACTGGGAAGGCAGTATAGCACAGAGAACACAAGTAGTGACTCTATAGCATCTTACTACACTGATGGACAGTGACTATAATGGGGTATTTGGTGGGGACTTGATAATGGGGGGAATCTAGTAACCACAATATTGCTCATGTAATTGCATATTAATGATACCAAAAGAAAAATAAATAAAATAAATAAATAATTTCCACTTGATTTATCTTTTTTATACTTTATGACAACCCTGTAAGTTCATTGGGGAAAAACAGAATGGGCAGGGCAGCAGCCATTATTCCCATTTTATACAATCATTTTTTGAGTGCCTATGTCATAATAGGAAAAAAACAGTATTTCATATAGAAAAAGGCTGTGATCTATGCATTTGAAAGAGGTAAAGCTCTCAAGCTATATGCCTTTGCCCAGAGAAAGAGCCATTGGACTGAGTTTGAAAGATATATTATCCAGATATTTCAAGGCCATCAAAATCCTTTTTCCCATCACCAATGGAGAGTTATTTAGACAACTGCCACAAATAAACCACTTGATTTTTTTAAATTTTAATATTGAAATAATTTCAGAATGACAGAAAATTACAAAAATAGTGGTATTCCCTTATAACTTTCATCAACTTCTTCTAAGGTTAATATTTTACATTACCATAATAGTCATCTAAAGCAGGAAATTAATACTGGTATGTTAACAGTGAATGAAGCTATACTTTAAAGTGGTGACCATTTTTCCACTACGATCCATTTTCTGTTGCAGGATCAATCTGGGATCCTGCATTGCACTTAGTTGTCCATACCCTTTCATCTCCTTCTACCTGTGAAAGCTCCTCAATCTTTCCTTGTCTTTCATGATCTTTCGCATTTTGGAGAGTACTGTGGAGTTCTCCTGTCACACTGTCAATAGGTTTCTCATGTTCGGATCAAGGTCATGCATTTTGGCAAGAAATGGCACTAGGACCTTCCTGGTGCATAATATCAGGAGACACAGTGCTGTGTGCTAAGTTTCTCCTTGGTAATTATTCCCCCTCTCTTGTCATTAATAAACATCTTAAGGAATACAGCTTGGGACTATACAAATATCCTGCTTCTCCTCAAATTTTTGCCCACCAATGTTAGCATCCTTCAACATATTTTGCATCTGATAACTATGATATTTCTCTAATGAATATTTTTTATTTTTTATTTTTTATTTTCCTTATTCCCTCTGCTTTTATGAATTAGAATTTCTCTGGAAGGAAAAGCTGTCCCTTCTCCCTCAGTTATTTATTTATCCATTTGTGCCCTTCATTTTTGCTCCTGTGTTCTTTTTGTTCCTTTCCTTGGCAGGCCAGTAGGAATTCAGCAAAGCAATGAATAAAAGTAAATACACCTTAGATAAAAAACTAACAAAGAATTTTCAAATTTTTCACACTATCCTGTCAAGCCAGATGGACTAGTCAAACAACAAAAAGTTAGAATAAGATCAGACACACGACCATTATTGATTAAAGTAAAATGAATCCATAAGAACCAAACTGACAAAAAGACAAAAGTCTATACCAATGACTGTGCGTGGTTTCTTAAGAGCAAAAGTTAAGTCAATGCATTTGATGACTAATGTTCACTTTGTTTCTCTCTGACTCTCTTACTGGGTTAAGTTTCTAAATAAAAGAAGAAACTAATTGCTTTATTTCAAAATAGATAGTGGTTTTTAATGGTTTGTTTTGGCTTGGGGCTTTTTCTCTTCAACCAGGACATCTATTACTTTGCCAAGAACAACCCAGCAAATAAATTAATGGTATTGAAGTAGTACAATATTGATACCACCAAATGTTTCTACCTTAAGAAAGTTTATTACCATATCTATTTCAGTGAAATATTTTGCAAAGCAGGATGCTTTTGCAACAGACTGATATATGGTGAATCAAAAAAAATGGTTTGCATGTGAAAATAAGTATTGGTTCTGGAAATGTGCCACAATTTCGTGGGTCTCCTAAGAACAATTCACCAAACTTGCCTAGACCTGATTTTCTCACCTATGAAATAATAGTAAGTTATACCTACCTTGCTAAGAGATGTCAGACATTAATTACTGTTCATAATGGGCTTGAAATCTGTGATTAAAATCTGTTATCCTTGACAGAAAACAGAGCCACTCAACCACTGAGGAGCAGTAAACAAATCAGCGGAGATGTGTAGTCCACGAGAAGAAAAAGTGAAGAATGAAAAGTCAGGAATGAAGAGATGGAGACTGGGACAAGAATCTCTTTTGATGTAAAAGTATTCATGCATTTTTTTTTTCTTCATAGAATTAAATAACACACCTCTCTAATGTCTTAATAAGGGGACTATTCTTCCCTACACTAAAGTTCTAACCTTTTTTGTGCCATGGATATTTTAAACATTTTAGTGAAGCCATAGACCTCTTCTCATAATAATTTCTAAATGCATTAAGTGTATGTAGAATTATAAAAGAAATTAATTTTATTATAGAAAAGTTACCAAAATATTTTTAAAATTTTAATTTTAGAGTAATATCTGTGCTTCTTTATAAATTAAATGAGATCTAATGGCAATCTAATAACTACCATAATTTCAAAGTAGTGATGGTTATAAATATTTTGAGATATTTGCAACAGCTCTAGTGTGATATGAAAATGGCTGTGTTTTCTGTTGGTGATAAGGTTAGAGGAACTGTTCTTACTATTGTGATTTGTTGCCCACATTCAGAATTCTTTAGATGTTAAGGTTTAGTTGAAGTTACTGAAAATAAAGATCGATATTTTTCCCCTATCCAAGTTCATGGATCCTGTCAATTCTTTCCATGGGCTCCTTGGGAATATATAGATTTCAGATTTTTAAAAATCTGTTCTATATCTCTCCTGGGGTCCCTCAGATAGCCTAATATTATTTCTCAAAATGTGATCAGTTGATCACAGTTATGGGGTGTTTATTAAAATGCAAATATCTCGGCCTTTTCCTAGATCTGCTGAATACATATTCTTAATAAGCATCCAGGTGACTGATATATACACTAAAATTTGAGGATTGGTTCAGTGTTGGTGACATCAATAATTATCTTCAGTGGAATCATAGTTATTAAGTAAGAGAATCTTAAATATTAGTTTGAGATATTATAATATAGTATAACATAATATGATAATATGTCTGGAAGGGACCTAGAAATTTTAATTTTTTAATAGTCATTTCAAATATTGTGATGACTATGTTTTCAGCTCTACTATGAGAAATATTCCTAAACAAAGACACTAAAATTCAAGAGTATAAAATTTGCCTGGGAATGAGAGAGGCTGGTGAAGAGCTTTAATCAAAATCAGTACAACACTTACCTTTTCTGCACCAGTTAATACCCTTCAAAAGAAAGCATTTACATGGAATAATATGGAATCAATGCATTGTATCACAGAAGATACAAAAGGCAAGTGACATTCTCCCTGTCCATTTTGAGCATCATGCTTTAAACTGGTAGGCAAAAATTAAGTTTGTCATCAACAATGTGAAAAGCAATAATAATAATAGAGGAATAGGGCTATAGAAGACCTAAAGATCAGCTTGAGCTTCCAACAACTACCTTTTCTTTGTCTGCCTCAGAGATCTTCATTCCCTCCAAGAACTCGCTGTAAATCGGGCTTCCGACCAGTGTATCCAATCACCTGGCAGATGCTCACCCCTGACCGTCAGAGATGCTACAAACCAGAGTTGAGCTCTTCACGCTCTTCCACAGAAGGGCTTTCTCTTCTGTATTGTCTGTCTTGGATATTGGTACCACCATCTAGCAAGATGTTAGAAAACTGTCCTAGACACCTCCTTATTTCTCATTAAGTGTTTCTTTGCCAGGGGACATTTTTGAAGCGATGACCAGTTTTAAAGCTCCATAGAATGGAGCTAAGCAGTGACTTAGTGTTTCTTTGAGTCTACACTTTTGGAGGGCCAACCAATGTGGCTGACGTATGATGGACATAGTGATTGGAAGGGCCCTTTGCATACAGTTCTCACTCCTTAAACCAACTGCACCATCACCTGGCAGCCCTGGGAAGTATTGGAAGATTGAGTTTACACCAGCTTGAGCTGAGGCGTCTGAAAGAAATGCCTTTTGCTCCTCTGATTCATTTTTCCTTATATCCATGTTTTCTTGCCCTCCACTCCATTCAAGTAGTATGATTATGAGGTTCAAGTTTGGGTGTAGGTCTTGGTGAATGGTCTCTCAATCTTCATTTAATCTAAGCAAGGAAATTCTTGGGGACCACATAGTCCTGACCAAATCATGAGCAGACTACATTGGGCTAGGAGGCCGAAACCCAACTTAATACCCTATAATTCAGAATTTGGAATTCTGCTCACCAACATCTGGTGTGATTAAGCTGACCAAAGTGAGTACATAACTAAGGTCTGGGAGATAAGACCTCAAACTCGGAAGGCCTGTTGCATTATTTATGGGTAAATCCCCACAAGAAGAGCAAGGGTATGTACCGGGACAGGGTCAGGTAAATTTCCAGGGACTTGATAAGACAAAAATACAGTTCTAGGGTATCAGGCTGATCTCAAGGCAGAGCCTCAGTATGTAAATTCTTGACTTCATGATGCCAGTCACACTGGTGGACTGTTCTGTGTTCTCCAGTCCAAGATCTGTTTTCCTCTTCATCCTATTTCTCAGCCAAAGTGAAAGGAATAATAAGTAACTTCAGAGAAAAAAAGAGCAAATTCCTGCTGGAGCAGGAATATAGATGACAGAAAAGAATGTTTACATCACTACAAGATGAATAAGCTTAACCAAGGCTATGCAATTTCAACTCTGTCAAAAGGTGAGATTTGGAGAATGAGACATGGCAGAGATAAGACACTTCTCAATGAGCCCCTGCACACACAGGGTAGAAAGAATTTAGAGCAGCAGTATGAGCAAATGAAACTGGGATTCTGGGGAGATTAAAGAGGCTCATGGAACAGGGTCTATGTTACTATGTTAAAGAGAACCTCCTGTATCAGAATCTTTTGATACAGCCACAGAGCACAGGAGCACAGGCCAACCTTAATTCAGGATCATGGGGCTAAACCAATGGGAACCTTAGGGGACAAGAGAAATGGTTTAGGCAAAGAAAGAAGAGGAGGATCTCAGGAAAGCCTGTGTCACAGATGTGCAAACCTTGCAGAAAAACTGACAGGAACAACAATTACTCTTGGTTACATGGCAACCCAAAAGCCTTCATTTATTATTTTATTTATTTAATTTTCTTCTGTCTATTCCCTTACCAAAAAAATATCAATGCTCTTTTGACCTGTGGCTAATTACAACAACGTGGGTCAAGCAAGGACTGCTCTCTCCAATCTACCTGACACTAGTCACCTGTGCCTATTGGCCACTTGAAATGTGGTTAGTCTGAATTGAGATATTTCTTAGGCATAAAATGTCTTTTAAATTTCAAAAACTTAGTATAAAAAAAGAATATAATGTAGCTCATTAATTTTTATATTAATCACATGTTGAAAATTATTTTTAATATATTGGTCTAAGAAAACTAAAATTAATTTAATCTGTTTCTTTGTATTTTTAAAGTAACTATTAGAAAATTCAAAATTACATATATGGTTTGCATTATTTCTTCACTGGACAGTGATCTAAACCATGACTTGTATTGGCCCTAGGGTCATTGCTCTTTTGGTGTGTATGTGCTAAATATAATGCAATCAGTACTTACCTGAGGTTCTAAATTTAGTGTTTAAAAACCATCTAAAGGGCATAAGAAAAATACCATTCTTGCCCCTATCCTTCCAAGAAGATTCTAACTATTGTATTTGGGATGCAAACAATGAATCTGTACTTCCAAGCAGTTTCCTAGAAGATTCTGATACAGAAGTTTCTCTGACCATACTCAGAAATGCTGGCTTAGGGTGTACAGTGCTGCACTGATCATGTTTGATTCTATGATATTCTGTTTTCCTAAACTTTGTGCTTGGAAGCAGCTGCTGTGATAATCTTGTGTTCCTGTTGACCTTCTGGAACTTGGTTTAAGTATGTTTGATGAAGTTTGGGGACTGCATTAAACAACTTTGGAAATCCTAAAACATTTACATCAGATAGAGTGGAAGATGGTCCAGGACACAGCTGCTGAGACACCTCAGGCTGCATTGAGGCCCGTGAATCAGTCCCCTGCATGTGGGAATGCACGGATGAAAAAGAAAACGTGCATGAATGCAGGCAAGCAAGAGGAAGGTGTGCAAGAGGACTTGAGATACTGGACCCTAAACTGTAGCTTTGACTTCTATGTAGGAACAAGGGATTGGTTTGATTTGTATTATTAAAATGTATACAGTGTATATTGAAAATGACTGACATTATGTGCTGCAGTCATCAGGACTCTGCGTATCACAGTAGATAAGAGATGGATTGTGGGGCTCGATCATCTGAGTTTTAATACTTATCTCCACCTTGGGCAAGTCTCTTAACATTTTTCCTTTTCTTTGAACTAGGAAAAGTAATTGTACCTACATATAAATTTGTTGTGAGGATTAAGCAATCTGATATACATAGAAAACAAAGAAAAGAAGAAAACAAAGGGCCTGGCACTTAAGCACTATGTGAATGTTAGGTATTATTAGAGCATTATAGTGTAGTGAAATTACTTTACATTCTTTAAACATATAACCAAGCATACTTTAAAATAAGGAAAAGAATAGAAAACGTGTGCTTAGCCTATAGCAGACACCAAGCCCAAATGCTCGCAGAGGGTAGGGAAGTGGCACAAATACATGCATAAGATATACTGGATGATGGGGAGAGAGGAGAATAAAACAGGGAGTAATAGAATCTGGAAGAAAGAACTGCCTTTTGCAAATCATAGTAAGCAAGTCTAGCCAAAGGACATTCAAATATAGTATTTATTTATCAAAAGTGCTATAGCTACATATTAAAAAAACGTCCTTGAGTCAGATTACGCTGAGCTCCCAGTCAACCCCATGGGGGACTTGCAGAATTGTCCTGTATCATCTCAGTTAAAATATTGTCCCTTCTTATTTCAGTGTTGCTGAGGGAAACTCCAGACCTTGAGGAGGTTGAATGGCAAGACTCTGGTTGATGGCAGGGAGTGCAGTCAGGGCACTCTCAGTACTCTGGTCCCCCTTGAATGGAACAGCAGCACTTGAGTGTTAAGTTCATTTGGGTCAGCAGGAGGAGGACAAAATTACAGGCTCCTAATGGAAGCTCGAGGTGTTTCTTGCTTCACTTTCAAAAGACAAGAAGATAAAGTTTAAGATGACAGGCAAAAAGCTTAAAGCAGTGTTTACTTGGTTTTTTTAGTTTATGTCACAACCTGAGGCTACTGGCATGAGGTCCTGGCTGTCTATCTCTCCACCAGTCCCAGAGACACACTCCTGACCCCTTTCTTTGAGAAGCACTATTTAAAATCCCGTGAATCCATGTGTGTGATACTACATCTGTCTTTCTCTCACTCAGTTTTTCTCTAAGAAACTTGCTTCCTGTATAGATAAGTGGCAGATGGCCCCAGGGCTCCTCCTAATTAGGAAAGTGGTTTCTCCTTTTCTTTCTTCTCTTCCACTCCTAAATTTTGCCTTTTAAAAATATCACTTGGAGAAAGAGATCAAAGAGATCATTTAAACTTACTGTTCTTGGACTTCAGGAAAAATGCTTTTTTGCTTGCGATGTACTTTCATTTGGGATAGTCCTTCCTAATCCCTTCTTACCATCAATAGGCCATCAAGAACCCTAATTAGTATGTGGCTTATCAGAAAGCAGCCAGAGGTGACAAGAAGTGTGTAAGGGTATAGACACAGAGCAAAAGGAAAGCAAATTGCCTAAGCAAAATGCAAAATTGAGAATCACAGTACTGACCTTTATCCACCAAGAACTAGAATAATTTTATTTAATATTAATCAAATGTACTAATATAACTCTGGAAAGATTAGTTGCCCTGGGTTTCAGATATGCAGAAGCATAAGTATGGGAATGGAGGTAGTTTATGAAACCTCAGTAGTATTTCATAAAATCAGTCACAGGTAGCTCTCTTAAACAGATATTTACTTGACTCCTTACTCCAGCTGGCTGATTCTCATGGTTTAATGAATCCTGCACTGAGGTTCCTTTCTAGTGTCTCCTACTCTCCCAAATGAGTTGTAAGCTTTCTGAGAGCTATCTATGTGCTCCCCTACCTATTTAATCCAGTTGTGCTTATCAGTGCAATTATTTAATAAGATTTATTTTTCTTAAATTATAAGCAAAGATTATTACCGAGTATCATAATTCTTCCAAGTGGTAAAGATACCTCAAGACAAATGCTGGGCATAGAAGCCACAGGGCATAAATATGCAAAGAAGTAAAAAGCTAACTTTTTCAAACAATAAGGCTTCTCTCTCACTTACCAACTTCACATTTCCCTGTATGGCCCCAGAAGATGACTGGTTAGCCAGAGACGGGTAAGATTCCTCAAGGGAGGAACAACCTAAGACAGGCACAGTCGCAGGGGGGCCATCAGGTGAGAAATTGGGGATCAACAGAGGTGAGGCTTAGAACCTCACCCCCCCGTTCTGAGAGAAATCTTCTGCATACGTGGATGTTTTATTGCCCTTGTCTAGCTTGGATTAACACATAGTCTACAGGCACACACCTGATCATCTACATTTGCTCCCTTAAAACACTAAACTATGTTTTCTACCTTTATCTTTTATCTACCTACCACTTCAGCATTTTATTAAAAATAATAATAAAGAGAGAAATGTGGTATCCACATATAAATCAAGTATAAAAACCAAATGAGTATTCATATTTGAACTGACTGTTTATAGTTCATAATGCATGAGCAAAACCGAAAGTTTCTGTGATGACTGCCCTTGTATGTAACTTATTCATTATGTAAGAATTTGTTCTACATGTAAAAACTTGTTTGTTATGCCTCAGAAGATTGGAGACTGACAAAAATTAGGCTTGGGGTGGATTAATGATTGTGCATTGAGCATTGACTCCCCTATACAGAATTTTATTGTCGTTAACAACCATTTGATCAATAAATATGAGAGATGCCCTCACAAAAAAAAAAAAAAAAAGGACAGACTTCCAATGGTAAAATAAATTAGTAACCGGGATGTAATGTATAGCATAAGGAATATAGTCAAGATATTGTAACAGCCTGGTAGGGTGATAGCTGGAACCTAGAATTATGTATATAAATGTTCTACCACTGTGTTGTACACTTGAAACTCATGTAATGTAATACTGTGTGTCAACTACCCTTTAATAAAAAATAATTATTTAAAAAAAAAAAAAATGGAACACAGACTGACCCCATACAAAAAAAAAAAAAATTATAAGCAAAGATTAATATTTTATTGTCTTAAAAATAAAATATTTTCTGCTGTATCGTATTATAAATAAATGCCAATATATAACAGCAAAATTTAAAACTAAAGAAATATGACTGTAAAAAGAAGTTATCACTACAATACTAGATTTAATGTCTTATAAAGAGTCAATAATGGTGAGTCATTTTTAAAATGTTGCTGTCAAATTAGAGTGCTCAAGGCAACTGTAAAAATTGGGAGGGAAATCTTAAAAGTCAAAAGAGACTACACATGAGTTCTTTTTAAGAGTCATTAAGTCCTATTTCTGTTTCAAGGAACAGAAAATAGAAATCAGAAATGATGCAATTTGTGTAACCTATCATGCCATTTTGAGTATTTTCTTCATGCCAGAAAGAAAACATCAGCAGACTCATACTCGAAGAAAATTCATGGCATGTATATGTTTTAAGGCAAGATAAAATGTTTAGAATACTTTGAACCACTAAAAAAAAAATTATTTCCTAATCTTAACTGACTTTTTTGGTGTGAGCCAAACAATTCTGGGTAATCATTGGGTTGCAAATGCATGGAGTAATGGCTATTACTGAGATTTTTAAAATTTGTAACCAAATTCATTTTTGTAGTTGTTTCTTGGAATTGTATTGTTTTATTTCCATGGCAATGCATAGGTGGTGAGAGTATAATGAATAGTAAGTGATGAGATAGTCGTCTCAAAACACCAGTAAACAGTAACATTTGAAACAGCTTTAAATAGCTACACAGGATGTTTGGAAGCTTTTTTTTTTGCACTTTTCTTTTGTTATTTAATAATATTTTCATGTAATAAAATATCTCAATAAGATTACATGACAATTTTTATATTGAACCCAAATTTTAGTGATATTCTGTACAAATTTGTGAGAATAAAGTTATATAATAAATTAAAACTGAAGCTTATAACATGACTTCTAGCACAAATTTACATCATTAGAAATTCAGTTTTGTAGTTGTTTCTTGAAATTGTATAGTTTTATTACAATTTTTTAATGATGTAACAATGTAACACAAGAAACCAAGAGATGAGAAAAAGAATATTAAATTCAGTATTCAAAATTAATATTTATGTTAACATTATCAAATAACTTTTACTTGTTTAATATTTATAGATTTGATTTTTTTTCATAAATTGACTTTCTTATATCAGCCATAACAGGACAACTTTTCAATTGCAATAACAAATGACTAAGGGAAAAATTTGATGCATAAGGGAAAATTTGAATTATTTTTATATTTAGTTAAATATAAACAGAAACAAAAAGTCCAGATAAACTCCCATCATACCTGTGTGCCATTAGAAAGCATCTTCCTCATCGAATTTATATTGCCAGGAACAGTGATATATTCAACATTTAAGCAGAATGACTGATTAAAGCTTTAAATAAAATTCTATAACTCTTCCCATTAGAGCAGTTTTATGTGACATATTATGCCTCGAAAAATTATAATAAAACTCCTGTCTTTATTTGGAGATTCCCAAAGGATATAAAATAAATTAAGAGGTTCAATAATGATAAATAATTATAAAACTTAATGTGCACTCTTAATGACACATTAAGTTGACTCCCCCTTTTTTTAAGCAACCAAGGATATACTTTTTAAAAATAATTACATATCCCTCTGCATTTGTAATGAATATGGGAATGAATATACTTTGCTTTAACTGGAGATAAATCTTTATTTCTTCATTTAAAAATATTTGTTGAGTGCTAAACATGCCTGGCAAAATTCTAATATGCTGGATATAAAGTCATAAACAAAATAACTCTTCTGGAGTTTATATTATAGCAGAGGGAGATAGACAATAATAAAATTAGTAAGTAATTAATGACAGCTTTTCAACTAGTGACAAGGGCTAAAAATAAAACAGTGAAGGGAGATAGAAAGTGTGGGGGAGATCAAGGAATACAGAAGGCAGTTTGAAATTTTAAACAGGACGGTCAAGAAAGTGTTCACTGGAAAGCTATTAGGAGGGCCTGCAAACATTTGCCAAGATTTTGGCTTTTATGTTAAGTGAAACGGGAAGCTTTTGGAGGTTGGGGAGAGAGAAACGGCATGACCCGACCTACCCTTTTGAAGGATCCCTGTGTAAACTGGGGAGGAGGGACCTGGAGTAGGAGGGAAAATGCAGAGGATGAGTTGAGAGTCTATCATAGTAAATCAGATAAAAAATTAAGATTTTTTAATAAGAGTGAAAAGTTTTTTGGAATTGGGATGTCTTTTGAAAGGTGGATTCTAAAAGAATTTGTAATGAATTGGATGTGTGTGTTAAAAAAGAATCAGTGAGTGCTTCAAATTGTAAATTCCTTATTGTAAAACAGCATTCCAAAAAAAATTAAATTCAGCACTTGTTAAATAAGAGCATCTTTAGAAACAACAATAATACCTGTATTAGTCACTAGAGTCTAGGTTATGTCGCTATAAGAAAAAAGGGAAAAAAAAGAAAAATCTCAGATAAAAGTTAATTTCTCCCTTTATGCAAAATTCACCACAGGCTCAGGAGTTGTTCTAGGGCAGCTGTGTTTCATGGACTTCCCAGTGACCTATATTGCTTCAATGTGTGGCTCTTTCCTCTCAACTTAAGGCCTCCTGCATGACCATTATGGAAAGATGAAGAACTGTGAATGGGCTTTTCAGTACCTCTATCTGAAAATGATATGCTTCACTCTGTTCACATTTAATTCAACAAATCTAGTGACACAGCTCTACTCGATGGCAAGGGAGGAGAAGTCGTCCATGTGTCAGAAGGGAAGAAAATGTATTTCTAAAAGCCAGCATTGTCTACTACATTACAATTAGCTAACATTGCATAGTATTTGCTGTGTGGCAGGCTATGTATATTAACACCCACAAACGAAGTCTTCCAGTGATATGTTCTCAACAGTTTCTATTTTGCTTGGAGCGCCACTTAGGCATGTCCAGTCTGGGCTCACTGTCCTAGACCTTAACAAATATGATGGGAATCTACCAGGAGCTGGATTTACAAATGCTCTGGGAAAATCCAACTATCCCCAGATATGTACATGCAATACGGGAACAGAGATGATGACTACCAATTTCCACCTTTATTTGTGTGTCATAGCATACCCTGGGGAAGGGATTGTGGTACCAGCTGAAGATAAGCCACATAAAATAAGCCACAGCTCTCAGCAGGGTCTATGTTTGGGCATAAATATTCAGGAACTCTGTTCTCCAATGTTTGAATATCAAATTTCATGTCTTGGGAAGTCAATGCTGGGTTTGAAAAGATAATTACCAAGGTGTCTTGGAGATAGTCCTACCTTGGGGCACCCTCCAACTTCACAAATGTCACTCCCTGCCAACAAGGAGTTGACTTTTATACATACTAGGACTAAATAAATTTAGGGTGCCCAGCATGGCACCATATGCAGTGAGGATTCTTGTACCACGCACTGAATTTAGGCCCAGTGTCTATGTTGTTGCCTCTCATTTTCCTCAGGTCACTTAACTTGGGCCAAAACACAAGTGTTCATCAGCAGTATAAACCTAGTCCAAGGGATGGTTAACCTACCTCTGACCCCCTGACATCTCTAAAGGGCATCCCTCTATGTTAACTGTCCCAGAGCCATGCTGCCATACTAGTGGATGGGAAAGTAACTCTGTAATAGAAGCAGAGGCATTGAAGCTTTGGGGGACTACTTGAGAGAGTAAAATAGAAGTGAGTAAAGTTGCTGGATATAAGAGAAAAGGGCCAGAGACAGAAAAGCTCTATGGTATAATATCTGAGAAAGAATTTAGGAAATCAGTGATGGCTTACAAGAATATGAACTGTGACATGCAAACGATTACTCTTTGTCCCCCTCAATAGCTCAAACAAAGTCTGTATTTCTCACTAATATTTGAGTGTGAGTTGCTTTTTAAGTGAAAGGTCTCAGTTCTGCATCTTGGATGAAACAAAAGTAAAAGCAAGCAAAGGGAGATGCAGTAGGCCAAAGGGAAAGATGTTTCCTGTTGCTATCTTCATTCCATCTTAAGACCTTCACACATGGTTTTCCACACCACTCTCCACCAAATGGAATGTGAGAACCTTGTTCTAGGAGAAATCCTCTAATCTTATTGCCAGCCAAAGGTTATGGAAGAGGAACAAAAAGCATTTTTAAGAGAGGAGTCAGCAGTAGAGACCAAGAGAAATTTGCTACAGCTTTCTTTTATAAAATTTTCTTACTTGACTGAGGCCATAATTCAATATTCTCTAAAATTGTTGACTATCTCAGTTAGTTACGCAGACACTGTCTACACGCTCACAACCTGTATCTCTTCCTGAGCACACAGGGAGATGATAGTTCCCAGCCTCTATTACAATTCGATGTGTGATGACACAGTTCTAGCCAATGGAATACAGGCATAAACAACATGAGCTACTTTCAGCCTGACCCACGAAAACTTCCCAAGTAAAGTCTTCAATTGGCTAACTGATTAGGGAGGTATCTGAAGACCTAAAGTAGGGTACAGTCCACATCCTTGAAAAGATACTTGGAAGGTTTCCCAACCACAGCCAGCTACATGGGACTGTTGAGTGACGAGTAAACTTAAATTGTTAAGCCACTAAAATGAGGTGTTTATTGATTACAGCAGCGAGCATTACAACTTAACCAATATGAAGACTCAGTTTGCATTACAAGTAAATATTCATATCTTTTCCCTGACACTTAAAATCATAGAATTGTGGAGTTAAGAGTGAAATAAGAAATCATCCAGTACAACCTACATTCTGCATTTATCAAGCCCCAAGTTTGTTAATAGTTCTTCATGAATCTTTGTCAGTGGGATCCCTAACTTGTTGCTTCATTTTCCCACATGCTTACACCATTCCCAGACTGGGTTTTGGTGAACCGTTCCCAAGTATGATGGTTCAGGAATGGTGCTTGTTTTTAGCGTATTCTCAAATGGCAATGGAACTGAGACATCTCTGACACCGAATGAGATGGTGTATTTCTTCCCCACATATATGTATAACAGTAACAATATTATACACAGAAGTAATAGTAGTGTAACTTCATTCGGGTACCAGTACCCAATTCCAATGTGTATGAAAATGTGGGAGGGGGTCTTCCCACACATACTTACACCAAGCAATTCTTGAACACCAGCAGGGTGTTGGAGAACTCAACTCAATTCCAATGCTATCTGCCCAGAGAGAGCACTAGATTCCCCAGGTTAAGGCTCTGTCCTACAAGACTGCCTCCACTCCCCTGCTCCAGACACCAGTCACAAGCCCCAGGGAGTTACTGCACTTCTGACCTACCAGCTACAGATTGGACCTCCCCCTTAGGTTCAATTAATTTGCTAGAGCAGCTCCCAGAACTGAGGAAAACACAGGTTTACCAGTTTAATAAAGGATACCATAAAGCATACTAATTAACAGCCAGATGGAGAGAGACATAGAGCAAGGTCCCAAAAAAAGGAGCTTCTATCCTCGTGGAGCTTGGGGCCTGGCTCCGTGGCACATGGAGGTGTTCTGGTTCGCCAAGCACAGAAGCTCTCTCCAGGAAGCAGGACCCAACCCAGCACAGAAGGCAGAGTGCGAGCCAGCGCGCTCTTCTGGCAGGTTTTGTGAGGGCTTCATTGCGCAGTCATGATTGACTAAATTATTGGCCACTGGCTGACCCAACCTCCAGTCCTGCCCTTGGGAGGGGGTCCAAAAGTCTCTCATTAACATGACAAAACACCTGTTTTACCTTTAAGACTCTGCAGTGTTTTCAGGACCTGTGGATGAAGAATAAATATACCTGGAAAATAGATATTTGGTCATAAGAATGACCAAATATGTATTTCTTATAACCCATTCTACCTCAGAAACCCATAAGTAAATTACATGAGATTATAAATAACAAATATCCAAAGGTGATAATATTGTTCTGGATGAAGTTATACTCTGGACATTTGTGTAAGCATAAAAATAAGATCCAATATTCTTTCTCCAGGTGTGCAATATCCAAGAATTTGATACTTAGAATATTTATTCCTATTAGTTATTTTGATGTTCCATGATTTTACCTTAGGAGTTTTTTCTTTCTTTCTCCTAAACATATTGTCCCCATTATGATTACTTCAAAACAGACTGCCATGTATCTGTCACTGATGAAAACTCTAGAATCAGTTTTGATCTTTGGCAAGCCATGATTCTTTCAGAAGCATTTTTTCAATACTGGCTTTTAATATATCCACAATTGTTAATTATGTATTTTTTTTATACCACAAACATTTAGTCTCTATTTAGGAATGTTTGTTCAGTGCTTACTAACATCAGCACCATCATTATATGACCTGTCTGATAAAAATTGCTTGGCGGTAAATCTTCCCAGTTCATCTAAGGGCATTCTGCAAGTATGTTCTATTGTTTTTTTTTTCCAAGCAGTTCACATTTAACCTTAAAGAATTCGTTGGTTCACTTCTATTGTGCAAAAATGTCTTCATACCTTATATTTCACTGTGACAGTAAAAGTTTATATTACAGCAGTTAATATACAGTTAATATATCTTAAGCAAATTGCATATTAGATGTTTTATTCAAATGTCATAAAGTAAAACTGTGCCATTTAAATAGCTCATAACAATAGCAACAAATTTCAAGTTGTGTGTATTTTCAAGATTTATGTCCCATTACAGAGTCAGTAATCCCTTGAAAAGCCATGGAGCATCAAAATGGTTCTCTAATTGAAACACTTATAGCCTGCCTGCTTTGTAGTAACAATTGCATTTGACGTTTTTCTAGCATATTGTATTTCCTTTCTTCTTAGATAGATCTCCTTATTCTGACAAAAAAGTGACAGATTTCTTGCCATATTTTAAAAATTACAGCCAGAATGTTTTATAGAACTAATGTTTAATGCTATTATCTAAAAATCCCTTTGATGAATTTATTTTATTAGTTTGGGGTTCCCTTTTTTGTTTTTGTTCTCTTGACTATATGAAATTCTTTTCATCTAACCCAATTGAAAGCACATACATTTAGATTAATAAAATACTGGTAGGTTTTTGTTTTCAGAATAAACAAATATAGACCTCCCAACTTAGAATGTTCAACTTACAATTTCTCTGCTTCACAACAGTGACAAAGTGATATGCATTCAGTAGAAACCGTACTACAAATTTTGAATTTTGATCTCTTCCCAGGCTAGCTCTATGTGGTAGATGCTCTTTGCAACTCTCAGTTAATGACATGATCACAAAGGTAATCAACTGAAACACTTAAAAACCATTCTGTATTCATACAACCTTTCTGTTTTCCATTTTGAATACAGTATTCAATAAGTTACATGAGATAGTCAACAATTTATTATAAAATGATCTGTGTGTTAGTCAATCTTGCCCAGCTGTAGGCTATTATAAGTGTTCTAAACATGTTTATGGTAGGCTAGGTTAAGCTATGATGTTTGGTAGATTAGGTATATTAAATGTATTTTCAATTTACAGTACTTTCAACTTGTGATGGGTTTTGGGTGTAACACCAATGTAAGTCAAGGAAGTACTATTCTGAACTGTATGGCTTCAAAATAGCTTCCCATTGTATTACTTTTTATATACAATATCTATTAGAAAAAAAACATTTCTAATGCTTCTTCCTTCTTAATGTCTTAAGTACTATTTCTGTGTTTCTCTTTCCATTAGCACATTCTAGTGGGCTAAAGGATCAGAATGACTTTAGATCAACATGACTACAGTAGATTCTTAATTATTCTCTCTCTCTCTCCAGTCTTTTCTGTACATAATGGCCTTA
Organism: Manis pentadactyla; assembly: GCF_030020395.1. Classification (NCBI taxonomy): domain Eukaryota; kingdom Metazoa; phylum Chordata; class Mammalia; order Pholidota; family Manidae; genus Manis; species Manis pentadactyla. The sequence continues at coordinate 63,302,668 of NC_080020.1, forward strand.
CTGCTTTTCCTAAAATTATTCCATTAGGTCATTTTCCTATCCAATAACAATTTGCTATTGCTGGCCAAAGTCGTAATTTCTTTGTCAGTTAAATCCTACTCATTTTTGTAACCCTCGCTGCCAGTACTAAGTTCACCTACACTAAATAAAAATTTTAAATTAATGGCTTTAAAAGTATTCCGGGTAGGTGCTAGAGGACTATATAACAGAAAGCAAGTAATACTGCAAGAAAAGGGAAAGCAAAGAAAAATAGTATGTAACAAGCTCTTATCATATCATCTTCTATACTCCCCCAAATAACCTCCAAGCTCTTATCATTATTCTCATTTCATAGATAAGGAACCAAGGCTAAAGAGGTAAGTAATGAACAAGTGCACACAGCTTGAAAATGGCAAGCTAAGAGTCAGCAACAGGTCTAACTATAAACATTTTTGCCTCTTTCTCTGGCTTCAGGTAGTGCTATCTATGTTTTGAATGGTGACTATTGGTTTCTCAGCTGGGAGAAAAGGGGGAATTCTATGACAGGTAAAGGAAACGGACTGAACAAATAAATACTCATATAAATGGGGCATTTGGGAAAACTTGAGCTTTCGACTCTTGTTGGAGCACAGTCTACCACTACTTTCACTGGTGCATCAAGTAGACAGACTGGATGACCTAACAGTGGTCTGGAGCAGGGAGTTGGGTAGAGGGTGGAATCACTAAGCAGTTAGCCACGTTAGTATGCATATTACCAGAGATGTTCAAGATGGAGGTGCCAGCTCTCTCATCCTGAAAGGTAACCACTACTCTAAGTTCTAAAATTTAGTTTCTGAAGTTTATATTAATGGAGTCATGCAGTTATATTATTTGATGTCTGTTTTATTTTTCAGTCAATATTATTTTGTGAGATTCACCCATATTATGAATGTAGCTATAGAATATATTTGCTTTAACTGATGAATGGTATTCTATTGTATGAATATGCCACACACTATTTTTCCATTTATTATTATTATGTTATTGTGGTAAGAATACTTAATACGAGATTTATCCTTTTCACAAATTTTAAGTGTACAATATATTATTGTTGACTATGGGTACAATGTTGTACAGAAGGTCTCTAGAGCTTATTCATCTTGCTTAACTGAAATTTTATGCCTGTTGATTAAGAACTTCCCATTGCCCCCTCCACACAGCCTCTAGTAACCACCATTCTAACCTGTGACTTTACAAATTTGACTATTTTAGATACTTCATATCAGTGGAACCATGTAGCACTTCTCTCTATATACCTGGTTTATCATTGTATATATACCACATTTTTTAATTTATCCATTCTATTTCCATCTGGGTTGTTTCCAGTTTGTAGTCACAATAAATAATGCTGTTATGAATTTCCAGTGTGGTTTTCATGTGTACTTGTATGTGTACTTCTGTTGGGTATATACCTAAGACTGACACTGCTGTTCACTGGGTGTATATATGCTCAATTTTAGTAGGTACTATCATCTTTCCAAAGTTGTACCAATTGCACTCCTACTAAATGCACATGAGAGTTCTAAATCAACATCAACATTTAGTATCCAAATCCATATCAACTTTTAGTGTTGATATTTTTAGTTTAGCCATTCTGTTCACTGGGTAATATATGAATACATAGTTTTAATTTTCATTTCCCTGTTGACTAATAACGTTGAGTTCCTTTACATTATTTATTGATCATTTGGATATCGTAATTTATAATGTACCTATTCCAGTTTCTTGAACATTTTACTGCTGTTACTTATACTTATTATTAGTTTGTAGGGTTTCTTTGTTATATGCATTACAAATACATTTTCTGTTCTATAGTTTGCCCTTTCACTCTCTTAATGGTAGCTTTCAATTAACAGTTCTTAGTTTTAATATTAGCCACTTTGTCAACATTTGCCAATCTTTTCCTTTAGAGCTAGTACTTTTTGTAATACTGATTATGAAATCTTTGTCTATAGAAGAGATATGAAAATAGAGGTGTCTCTAAGAATCAGGAATCAGTTAAGGACAGGATCAAAGCAGGCACAGAAAAGGAACAGGTGAGCAGAGTCAAGCCTGCACCCCTAGATTCATGGTGTGTGGTGTGTTGGGATGACTTAAAGCTACAGAGTTGAGATCCACCCTATCTGACAGCCAAATAGGGCTTGGTCTAAGTTTCTTTGGAATGACCTAAGGAAAAGTTGGCATGCATTCCTGGATAAGGAAGGCTGAGTTGCAGGACACCAAGTCACAGGGCAATGCTTTCACTATGTTCTCTGATTCCCCCCTACCTGCAGCTGTAGGCCCTCGATTAAGGGCACTGCATATGTCAGCCAGGCTTAGCATAAGGGAATAAAAGATAGCATAAATGGACAGGGGTAAATATAGGGAGGGAATACTAAAGGATTGGTTAATTCAATGAATTATCTTAAAGAACTTTACATATTATCCTCAAACAGGTGCAAGTATAAATGCCTATAAGGTAGGGAGGGCCAGCCAGTGTTTCCCATATGGTCTGCCTGCTTTGATGCTTCGTATATGTTTCTATGTACTTTGTATTTCTCCTTCCATGTTAGAAAGTATATGAATCTTTACACCATTAAGATTCAAATTGGCTTCCAAAGAAAGACAAGAAAGGGAGAGAAATTTGTTTTCTTGTGTAATGAAAAAATATATATATCAGGAAGTTCATGATTTCAGGCATGACTACATCCAGAGACCCAAAGACAAATATTTGGGTTTTTTTCTCTCTCTTTCTCTTTCTCTCTGTCTCTGAAGTCTATGTATTTAGTGGCAACAACCTATATAAGGCAGTGTAATGTATAGGTAATGAACACAGGTTCTATATCCAGACAGCCTGGGTTCAAATCTCAGCTTTATCATAAACTGAAACTTCGGGCAAGACATTGAACCTCACTTACCCCATCACTAGGTTAAGGATGATAAATGTTGGCCCTGCCTTAGTGGGTTATTGTGGGACTAAATGATTAATTGTGTGGTTAACTAGCACACAGTAACTCGTCAAGTAATATGATCTAGCCATATCTGCATTCTATTTTCCTCTGCATTAACTTCAGTCTCAGATAGGCTCTCCTCATATCGGCTTTCCATGTATGGTAGCAAAATTGCTACCAGCAGCTCAAGATTTTTATTATTAGGTTTGAATTTATTGTACAGAGAGCTTTTCTGCCCCCAATGATTCCAACATATAACTCAGAAATTTTCTCCCTGTCTTCTGTTGTTCAGTTATCCATGACACAAGCACATTGGTTAGGTTAATGTGATTCTCTGAACTGGATCACATAATCGCTCCTGGATCAAAGCTGATGGGATCAGTTCTGACCTAGCAATATGGATTGACAATGGAAGAAAGGCAATTTCCTAAAAAAGGTAGATGCCTTTACCATGAGAAAGGATAATGTGTTAGCTGAACTAAAACATCAACTGTCCAAGAGCAGAAGGGATAGTGTAGGTTTTCTTGAGCAGCTTATCCAGGTATCAATCAGAGGCTTGTTCTTGAAAGGACAGGAAATGGAGAAGTAGGAATGGAAACTCTGATGGCAATGAATGTTGTGATTAGCTGAATGGGTAGAACAGTATACGTTTTGAAAATTCTACTGTTGTGGATTATGCCTTGGGCTTCTATAGTATGTAGCAGTAGAAATCATCTTCTAGAACATGGCTGGTGCAGTAATTGGTCTAAGATAGTGGTTGATGGACAAGTGGATTCAAAGGTGGAGAACTTTGAGCAGTGACTGCTGGAAGCAAGAGGAAAAAGGCATTGATGGTAAGATATCAGTGTGAAGCAGTTTTTCTTAATAAGTCAGATGACAATGACTAGGAGAACTGGAGGTTCAATAAAGAAAATGAAGCCTGCCATTTTGGTGAATGCATATACCAAGATTATGATGTGACTTTGGAAAAGATGCAAGTATTTGATGACTCCAGGGTGGTGGTTTTGCCAATGGGCTAGGGGCTTGGAGTGAATAAAGAAAGTCTCCCAGAATTTCCTTATCCCAAAGAAGCAGATGTCTGAGTGGCACTATAAGGTAGGGCATTGTGTTGAAAGAGGGAGCATGTGAAATTTCTAAGAGCAATGTGAGCGTGAGGACACAATTAGGACTCATGTTTGTATTTCTTCATTTGAATCATGGGACAATATTTTTTTTTTTTATCATTTTAGGACCTGATTGGGATTATGTCTGGCTCACCACCAGACACTAAAAGGCATAGTCTCCATTTGTTGTCTCCCGCCTAATTGTTTTCCATTATTGCCGATTGTGGCCAACTGGTAGACTCATCATCTGAGCCAGCTTCTCAGTCAGTACCCCCTGGAAGACCTCCTGATCTAAGCCACAAGTGTGAACCAGTTTCAGACCAGTTGTTGCTAAAAAAACCTAAATTCTACATTCACACTCTCCAAAAAAGATATGCTAAATAAGGTAGGTGGGACACTTCAAACAGTTTAGACAATGACCAGAAACCACCACATAACTCCCCAATAGGAAATTGCCAGGCTATCTAAATAAAATTTTCCACTTTCTATTTTCTAATTAGCAAGAGACTAAAAATGTCATTTTTTAAGTTCCATGTGCATTCATTCAATCAAGAAATACTTATTGAAAACTTATTATGTACCTGGGAACTTTTTTAGGTGCTGGGATGTTCTGTGAATATGGCAGAAAAATTGCTGTCCTTATCTAGCTCACATTCTAGTAAGGTAAGACAGTTATTAACAAAATAACTGAAACATACAGTATGGAAGGATATGCCATAAAGTCTGAGATTTGCTTTAAAATACACCAGAAATAAAAGGAATGGGGGTGTAAGTTAAATAAACATCAGTAAAATATTGATAATTACTGAGCTTGGTGATGGGAACATGGGGTTTATTATACCATTCATACACACACACAACTGTTCATTTGTAACAAATACTATAGAGAAAAGTAAAGCACAATAGGAGAAAAAGGAGTAGTTGTGGTACGATTACAAAGAGAGCAGTCAGGGAAGGCCCGCTGAAAGGTGACATCAGAGCAGAGATCATATGGATAGTGTTACATATTTACTCACGATACTCAAATGTATAATGACAATGAAGTTCTTTTCATTTTCTATAACTTACATGATCTTCCTTTTAAGTTCCTATCTGTTGGGGAAGAGAGGAAGGAAACTGTCTAAAGTTAATCCAACCCCGGAAATCTTCAACTTAATCTACTTGTTGCCTCAAAGGTATAGGATGGGACACTAATGAGGCAACATGGAGACATAAACTTCTATTAGCTATAGTGAACACAACTTGTCTACTAATTACAACAGGTCTAAGGCATCCAAGTATTTTCTAAGTATGTAAGTCTGTACATTTTTATGCCTAACACAAGTTCGTCATCTTTATGTTATCATCTTTTTTGCACAACTTCCTTCCTTCACTCCTTCAATTGCTCCCTAATTTTACCTCAGTATGACATTAACTGGATCATAGGTTACTGTACTGCTGTTTAACAATTACTTCATTTCCTTATTTTTATCTTCTTATTAAAATATCATTATCCTTAGAGGGGATTCCAATGTTCAGGCCAGCAAGAGTGGGGCCTATACAGTGTAATTTCAGTTACAGCCTGTCCTTCTTTGGTCAAACTCCAGTTGTGAATTTAGCTCATCCTATACTTATCATCCTAAAAATGTAAACATTCTGCACTTGCCTCATCCTTATCTATTTTTCACAATGTCTTGGTGATCCTACACTTTCCCTTGAATTCAGTAGCCTCATACATTCTGCTTCTTATAACCTATATTACTATAATTCTATTCACCAGTATATTTAGCCTCTGATCAATTCTACTCAACAGGAATCTGTACACTCTGATCCTTCAGATTCTCTCCCTAGTCACTGCCTCCAACCTCCCCCCAATCCCCAAGTCCCTTCAGCAGCCTAACCTCTCTCCTTTTTCTGTCTCATTGAATCCTGGCTTTTGAAAAACTCTAGGCTAGGCTTTTTGGGTTTTGTTTTGTTTTTTTTTTTTAACTCTGATCACAGTTCAGTGTGTTGTGAATAGTGTATCAAAAAAATGAAATTTTGTGGATAGAGTATATCAAAATGCATTGCAAGCAGTAAATTTTTCATATGAAGCATTTGTTTTAGCTGTAACAAATATATGTTGAATATTATACATATATGTGAACTGGGTCATAACACAATGTTTCCTATTGTGGCTGGTGTGGTGCTTTGAAAGCCTGATAGCTATTTGGCCAAGCTTTTGATATGTTAAATGCAAGGAGAGGAGTTTGGGAAAACCTTTTCACTCTGCAGGTCTCCAAGACAATTATCTTCCTAGAGAGGTCAGGAAAGTCAGCTTTTGAGTTTAAAGCTCATCAAGTCCTTTTTGGTGTGGCTTTCTTTGTGTAATAGCTTCTGTCTCCTTTGTGTAATAAGCTTCAAACACTGGGGGAAAAAGGCTGGAGAGAAGGGCTAAGTTGTGTCAGTATAATATTGGGAAATATAACCCTATTAAACATGCCAATTATGAGGCTTGAGCTTCCCTGAATCCATAGCGAACTTGCGCAGGGCTGAAACCCATTGGCAAGACAATTGGCAAAAGTCAGCAGGGTTCACTGTTGACCAAGGAAAAAGACAGGCTGCCCTTATGGGACGGGAACTTCAGCGGGCTGCCCCTGTGAATGGGGAGACAGTGGATTGTCCCCCAGTGGGTATGTGGTCTGAGGTGGCTTGCCTCCTAGAGAACTGGGCCCCACCCCAGGACTGGAGGCAAGTGGAGGTGACACCTGAGGCAGTAGATAGGGGTGGCTCTTGGTAGAGTGAGCGGATCCTTTGAGAAGCAGAGTTCCTATGAGGCAGCGGGGACTGTGGTTTGGCTGCTTCTCACTGTCTTAAAAAGGTCTATGGAGGAGACCCTAGAAATTGTGGTGCGAGAACGTGAGCTGCAAACTTCAGTAGATTCCCTGAGGAGGGAAGTGGCATTGTTGCAAAAGGCAGCACAGGAACGTGAGCTGCAGACTTCTGTGGATGCTCTGAGGAGGGAACTGGCATTGATGCAGGAGGAGGTGGCATGAGAATGCGAGCTGCAAACCTCTGTGGATTCCCTGAGGAAGGAGATGGCATTGATATGGGAGGAGGCAGCATGAGAACGCTGGCAGCAAGGTGCCATTGGAGACGAGACGGCAGTGCTAACAGGTGTTCTGAAGAAGGAAGAGGCCATCAAGGAAAAAGACAAACTCCTGAGGGAAGCACAGGCGGAGGTGGCATGAGAACATCATCTCCGAAGCATTGAGCTGAAGGTAAGAGACCTTCTGAAGACTGAGGCAGCATTGCTGTGAGGCACAGTAGAAAAGGTAAAGGTTATAGCAGTGGAGGCACTCTGGGGAGGGGAGAGAAAGCTGCCATTAGCCCCAGAAATGGAGGAGCTGGGGAAGGATGAAGGGGTGGTGCCAGAGGCACCAGCACCTCCTGTATTGAAAGCACACCCAGTGGTTGTAAAGAAAATAAAGACCCAGCAGCTGAAAGTTCCCCAAGGAGAGGAGCAGCCCCCTCCCCAGGTCGTGGAGCACTCTATGCTCCGCCCCTATACTGAGGCTGAGCTGGTGGATTTGAGCTCCCGATTTAGGCAGAAGTCTTGGAGTCAATATCAGCTTGGCTCCTGCGTCTGTGGGACTTAGGGGTGGATGGAATTGTTCTGTCGGGATCAGAGATGGGAAAGCTGTCTTCCCTGACAGTGCAGCCTGCCTTGAGGCAGCGATTACAAAATGCCAGGTGACACGTACAGTAGCAGACTTAGGAGAGGCAGAAGCAATGAATATCTGGAAAGAAATAAGACCTGTTACTCACAAGAAGAATTTACAGGGCCCCATGAAGGTTACGAGGAACCAGATGTGGGTTGATTTAATACTGGCAGGAGCAGATGGAAGGAAATTAGACGGGAAGTCAACTAGGATCTTACTAGAGCTATGGCAACAGCTGAAACCAGAGCAGCAGCTCCAGCCATTAAGACCAAAGAGGCAGAGGTCAGAGACAGAGCCATGAGTCCGGCCTGTGTGTTTGCAAGACATCCTGCTGGAGAACGAGCCAACCTCACTTGAGTCCACACAGGAAGGTGATCGGGGAACACGGTTTGACTGAGAGAAAGATCAAGGTATCTGCCCTGAAGGACCAGGGGGGGACCGGAGGCCACATGTTGAAATAGCTATCCATTGGTCCCCAGTGAACATACAACACGTCCTGGCTCTGGTGGACACAGGGGCTGAATGTTCACTGATTCATGGTAACCCTGAGTCGTTCCCTGGGATCTCCACTGTCATAGAAGGATACAGGGGCAAGTCTATTAGAGTAAAAAAAGCCCAAATCCCTTTTGGAATAGGGCGTCTACCCCCAAAAGAGTATACTGTGTATATATCTCGAACCCCTGAGTATATTTTGGGGATTGAGATCCTGCAGGGTCTATGGCTGCAGTCCACTGCAGGTGAGTTCAGACTGAGAGTACATGTGGTGAAGGCAGTTGTGAGGGGACATGCTAGGTACCCACCCATAGCTTTGCCTATGCCTCGGTGGGTGACTAATACCAAACAATACAAACTGCCTGAGGGGCATAAAGAGATTTCAGAAACTCTCCAGGAGCTGGAAAACGTGGGTATTATAAAGCCCACCCATAGTCCTTTCAATTCCCCAGTGTGGCTTGTAAAAAAGCCAGATGGCTCCTGGCGTATGACTGTGGATTACAGAGAACTGAATAAAGTCTTACCCCCTATGCATGGTGCTGTCCCCTCTATTGCAGACCTGATGGATACCCTCAGCCATGAACTAGGAACATATCATTATGTGGTAAATCTTGCTAATGCCTTCCTTTCCACTGACATTGAGCAGGAAAGTCAGGAACAGTTTGCCTTCATGTGAGAAGGATGGCAATGGACTTTCACCGTCCTCCCACAGGGATACCTCCACAGCCCCACCATCTGTCATGGACCTGTAGCCCAGGACTTGGCTACATGGGAAAAACCACCAATGGTGTGGCTGTACCATTATATTGATGATGTCATGCTCATGTCCGATTCTCTTTCAGATCTAGAAGGTGCAGCACCTAGACTGCTGCAATATTTACAAGAGAAAGGAAGGGCTGTGAACAGCGCCAAGGTTCAGGGACCTGGTTTGTCTGTCAAACTCTTGGGGGTCATCTGATAGGGTAAGACCAAAGTGATAACAGAAGCAGTTATAGACAAAGTCCAAGCCTTCCCTAACCCCACAACTGTAGCATTGCTATAGGAGTTTCTGGGTCTTCTAGGCTACTGGAGAGTGTTTATACCACACTTGGCACAAATTCTGAAGCCCTTATACCAGTTGGTATGAAAGGGTGTCAGGTGGGACTGGGATGAGATGTGCGTCTGCCTTTATACTACAGCCAAACGGGTAGTCAAGGCCATGCAGGCCTTGAGTGTGATAGACCCATCAAGGCCCTGTGAGCTGGATATTCATGTCACTGAAGATGGTTATGGCTAGGATCTCTGGCAGCAGCTTGAACAAACCAGCCAACCCGTTGCATTCTGCTCACAACTCTGGAAAGGGGCAGAGGTATGATACACTTTGATAGAAAAACAACTGGCTGCCTTGTATCACACCTTGCTGGTTACAGAACCCATCACTGGACTGGCCCCAATAAAGGTAATAAGCACCTATACCATTTGGGGTGGGTACAAGACTGGACCCAAAAGCCAAGGAGTGGTGTGGCACAAACACCCACACTAGCCAAGTGGGGTGCTTACCTACAACAGCGTAGTGCCCTCTCTAGTAGCCCCTTGAGTAAAGGACTCCAAAGCTTGTTGGGGCCAGGGACTCATACTAGTGAAAAGCAGGAAGAACTTGCTTTTGAATCATTAATAGCAGAGCATCCTTATCGGGAGGAAAGAGACCCTATACCCGAAGATGCATGGTATACAGTTGGCTCCAGCCATGGGTAGCCATCAAAATGGAGGGCCATAGCTTTCCATCCTAAGACTGAGACAATATGGATGGAAGATGGTGAGGGGAAGAGCAGTCAATGGACAGAGTTATGGGCTGTGTGGCTTGTGATCAGCCAGGAGTCCTCCCCTATAGTTTTCTGCACTGACAGCTGGGCTATTGGGGCTAGACCCTGTGACTACCAATCTGGTACCATGCCAACTGGCTGGTTGGTCATCGACCCCTTTGGGGGCAAGAATCATGGGCCTGTGGTCAGACTAAAATAATTACAGTGTACCATGTGACAGGTCATTTGCCACTGACATCCCCAGGAAATGATGAGGCAGATAAATTGGCCCAGATACATTGGTTAGAAGGAAAGTCTGCCTCTGATGTAGCCCGATGGTGACATCAGTGATTGTTGCATGCAGGGCAAAAGAAAATGTGGGCTGTAGCCTGTCGGTGGGGCTTGCCTTTGACCTTCAAAGAAGTTAGTAGAGCCCGGCAGGAGTGTGTCATGTGCTCCAAAAGGGACTTACACCGTGTTCCACAGCAATATGGAACAATAGCTAAGGGGCCTATACCCCTCGTCAGTTGACAGATAGACTATATTGTGCCTCTACCTGTGTCAGAAGGATATCGGTATGCGATGACTTGTGTGGACACAGCTACTGGACTTCTGGTTGCTTTTCCTACCCGTTGTGCAGACCAGCACAAAAGAGGCATGGAGCATCTCTTTGCTGCCTATGGCCAACCACAGGTGATTGAGAGTGATCAGGGCACCATTTTACTGGACATATACTGTAAGAATGGGTGTGACAGCTGAGAATCAAATGGAAATTTCATGTGCCATGCAATCCTACTGCAGCAGACATGATAGAGAGGCACAATGGATTGTTAAAATCTGGACTAAAGTTAGATACCAATAGTCTGTGGGGATGGTCAGTCTGCTTACGGACCGTGCTATGGCGTTTGAATGAGAAACCCCAAAAGGGAGCCCTGAGCCCCATAGACATGTTAACACATATGGCTGCTTCCCCTATAGAACTGCAAGTATAAAACAAGGAAGAATCACTGAAGCTGAGGTTTGGCCACCAGAATAACATCTTACTGCCAGCACCAACTGCACTGAACCCCGGAGACTCCATTGAGTGGATGTGGCCTTGGACCTTTCAACACATGGACTAACGATGGGTGGCTCTCCTGGAACCTTGAGGACAAGGCCTGGAAGCTGGCCTCCTGTGTATTCCTGGAATAACAGCAGAGTGGCTGCCAAAGATTACAGTAGTATATTCTGAACGGCCAGAAGGTAAGAGCATCTTACCGGGGAGTTTTGTTTTATCATTGTTGCCAGTGCATGCACCTCCAGTAGCACTATATATAGATGCTTCAGTAACCCCCACGGGGAAAGGAGTAAAAGTATGGTATACTAGACCTGGAAGGGACCCCCTTTCTGCTATAGTCCTATCACAGGACCACTCTCTTGCATGCATCCTACCTGATGGACAAGATTTGCCTATGTTGGTGACATTAAAACATGTGTCTTATCACCCCTAAAGTCTTTGTGGATTGGGAACTTCCTCTGGCTTGAGGATTATTATAATTTCTTGTTATTAGGAACCTCCTCTAGTTTGAGGATTATTATAAATTTTGTATCAAAATCTTGCTGTATCTTAATTTTTATTACCTCTAAGTTGTTGTTATCCTCTGTTGCTATTGTGGAATCTGGTTACAGTGCTCGAGCTTTCTCGCCAGGAACCACTGCGGAAGATTGAAAGCATGTAGACTGTAAGGCGAGAATCCTGGAGGGGTGGAGTGTGGAGAAGTTGGGGTTCCTATGGCCAGGATCCTCACTGAACTTAAACCACCTGATGATGTAACTGGCCTGTTGCTGGGCTGCCACTTCCACACCTTTAGGCAATAAGCTATTATTGTGCTTTATAGAGAGCTCAGCCCAATGCTCTGGGCGGAGGCAGAGATGCTAGTGCTCGACCTACTGATGGAGAACAAGCTGGGTAATAAACCCTTTCACCCCAAAGAACATTTTGCTGTCAACTTCTTTGGTCACACTGAATCCATAGTGAACTTGCCCAGGGCTGAAACCCATTGGCAAGACAGCTTCCAAGAACTAAAGACTATGCACAGTACAGAGTCAAGAATGTTTCCCCTTCAGCATAGCCTGGTTGTTTGTGAACTTAGATTAAATCTCTGGTATTGGCTGGACAGATGTGTAATGGTTTGTTACCAGGAAAAAATGGAGACCACAGTGTTTTAGAGCTGGCTGGTGCTTTAGAAATCACCTATATCTTTTATTTCCACTGTCCAGACCAGAGAACCAAAGACCAGAGACAGTTAATGACCAGCTCCAATCACAAATTTTAGCCATGTTTTCAGATTCTTATTTGGGCATATTCCTCTATAACAGTTTCCAAACTGCATTTCTCAGGGACCCAAGATTCTTGGAGGAGCCCACAGGACTTGAGGATGATGGAGGGGTGGCTGAGGGAAAAGCCTCTGCATCCCTCTAACTTCAACTGCAGCATCTCTACTTTTAATTCTTTTTTTATTTTTTTATTTTTTTATTGAAGGGTAGTTGACAACAGCATTGCATTACATTAGTTTCAGGTGTACAACACAGCGACTCAACATTTATATACATGATATTTCTAGGTACCAGCTATCACCATACCAAGTTGTTACAATATTTTGACTATATTCCTTATGCTATACATTACATCCCGGTTACTTATTTATTTTACAATTGAAGTGTGTTTATATATATATATATATATATATATATATATATATATATATATATATATATATATTGTGAGGGCATCTCTCATATTTATTGATCAAATAGTTGTTAACCACAACAAATCTCAACCACAACAAATCTCTGTATAGGGGAGTCAATACTCAATGCACAATCATTAATCCACCCCAAGCCCAATTTTCGTCAGTCTCCAATCTTCTGATGCATAACGAACAAATTCTTACATGGAGTACAAATTCTTACATAGTGAATAAGTTACATGGTGAACAGTGCAAGGGCAGTCATCACAGGAGCTTTCGGTTTTGTTAATGCATTATGAACTATACACAGTCAGTTCAAATATGAATATTCATTTGATTTTTAAACCTGATTTATATGTGGATACCACATTTCTCTATTATTATTATTTTTAATAAAATGCTGAAGTGGTAGGTAGATACGAGATAAAGGAAGAAAACAGAGTTTAGTGTTGTAAGAGAGCAAATGTAGATGATCAGGTGTGTGCCTGTAGACTATGTGTTAATCCGCGCTAGACGAGGGCAATAAACATCCATGTATGCAGAAGATTTCTCTCAGAACATGAGGGGGGAGGTTCTAAGCCTCACCTCTGCTGCTCCCCATTTTCTCACCAGATGGCCCCCTGCGACTGTGCCTGTCTTAGGTTGTTCCTCCCTTGAGGAATCTTACCCGTCTCTGGCTAACCAGTCATCTTCCGGGGCCATACAGGGAAATGTTAAGTTGGTAAGTGAGAGAGAAGCCTTATCGTTTGAAAAGGTTAGCTTTTTACTTCTTTGCATATTTATGCCCTGTGGCTTCTATGCCCAGCATTTGTCTTGAGGTGTCTTTACCACTTGGAAGAATTATGATACTCGGTAAATTCGACCTGTGGCACGAGTTCTATTTAAAGGTTGTGATTGGGTAGGAAGAAGAAAAGCTACAGAAGTAGCAGGCAGAAGAAAACCTGGGAAGATTGATTATTTCTTTGACATATCTTCTTGTAGAGTAACTTCAGCATGGATAGGTTTTAAACGACTAATTAAATTGTGCACACACATTAACATAATAGGAATATAGTTACCTAACCAAAGCATACCTGTAATTACCAGCCATCTCCAGTGAAACCAAGAAAACCAGTTAGGCACCTTAGGCATTTGTGAAAACTTATCTATGATTGGTGGATATTGTCCGACTGAACTTAAACAGTCTGAGAGAGTTCAGATAAACTAGAACACCCCATTCCTGGGGACTGTTCATATCCCATATGTTCTTTTAATGATAAATAGTCTGTGGTTGTAAGATTTTGGAGTGCTACAATTTGCACTTCTCCTAATTCTTGGTTGAGTTCCAACAGTATAGATCCAGTCCAATTTTTGTTTTACTGCATGAACAGGTCAGCTTAGATATCTCCTTCATCTTTCCCATGGCAAGTCCAGGAACTGGTGGGATGAGTGCATCTACACCTGTGACAGTGCGTGGATCTTTGTTGAAGTTTTTTTTTTTTTCTGATCATCTTCTGTCATGAGTCTTCCCGAGAGTGCTGATGTTGGAAGTTCTTTTTCATATCGTATCTTAGTTCATTTTCAGGGTAGCCAAATTAGGCTTTGATCCTCTGTATAAACACAAACAGACCCTTTGCCTACACTTTTATATGTCCTTTATATCATTGTGTAGAACTCATTAGAGGTCACCACATAGGAACTGCATTTTTTTTTAATCATTAATCTACACTTACATGATGAATACTTTGTTTACTAGGCTCTCCCCTATACCAGGTCCCCCCTATATACTCCTTTACAGTCACTGTCCATCAGCGTAGCAACCTATTGTAGAATCACTACTTGTCTTCTCTGTGTTGTACAGCCCTCCCCTTTCTCCCACCCCGCTATGGATGCTAATCTTAATACCCCCCTACTTCTCCCCCCCTTATCCCTCCCTACCCACCCATCCTCCCCAGTCCCTTTCCCTTTGGTACCTGTTAGTCCATTCTTGAGTTCTGTGATTCTGCTGCTGTTTTGTTCCTTCAGTTTTTCCTTTGTTCTTATATTCCACAGATGAGTGAAATCATTTGGTATTTCTCTTTCTCTGCTTGGCTTGTTTCACTGAGCAAAATACCCTCCAGCTCCATCCATGTTGCTGCAAATGGTTGGATTTGCCCTTTTCTTATGGCTGAGTAGTATTCCATTGTGTATATGTACCACATCTTCTTTATCCATTCATCTATCGATGGACATTTAGGTTGCTTCCAATTCTTGGCTATTGTAAATAGTGCTGCGATAAACATAGGGGTACATTGGTCTTTCTCATACTTGATTGCTGCATTCTTAGGGTAAATTCCTAGGAGTGCAATTCCTGGGTCAAATGGTAGGTCTGTTTTGAGCATTTTGATGTACCTCCATACTGCTTTCCACAATGGTTGAACAAGTTTACATTCCCACCAGCAGTGTAGGAGGGTTCCCCTTTCTCCACAGCCTCGCCAACATTTGTTGTTGTTTGTCTTTTGGATGGCAGCCATCCTTACTGGTGTGAGGTGATACCTCATTGTAGTTTTAATTTGCATTTCTCTGATAATTAGCGATGTGGAGCATCTTTTCATGTGTCTGTTGGCCATCTGTATTTCTTTTTTGGAGAACCGTCTGTTCAGTTCCTTTGCCCATTTTTTAATTGGGTTATTTGTTTTTTGTTTGTTGAGGCGTGTGAGCTCTTTATATATTCTGGACGTCAAGCCTTTATCGGATGTGTCATTTTCAAAGATATTCTCCCATACTGTAGGGTTCCTTTTTGTTCTATTGATGGTGTCTTTTGCTGTACAGAAGCTTTTCAGCTTAATATAGTCCCACTTGTTCATTTTTGCTGTTGTTTTCCTTGCCCGGGGAGATATGTTCAAGAAGAGGTCACTCATGTTTATGTCTAAGAGGTTTGTGCCTATGTTTTCTTCCAAGAGTTTAATGGTTTTATGACTTACATTCAGGTCTTTGATCCATTTTGAGTTTACTTTTGTATATGGGGTTAGACGATGGTCCAGTTTCATTCTCCTACATGTAGCTGTCCAGTTTTGCCAGCACCACCTGTTGAAGAGACTGTCATTTCGCCATTGTATGTCCATGGCTCCTTTATCAAATATTAATTGACCATATATGTCTGAGTTAATGTCTGGATTGTCTAGTCTGTTCCATTGGTCTGTGGCTCTGTTCTTGTGCCAGTACCAAATTGTCTTGATTACTATGGCTTTATAATAGAGCTTGAAGTTGGGGAGTGAGATCCCCCCTACTTTATTCTTCTTTCTCAGGATTGCTTTGGCTATTCGGGGTCTTTGGTGGTTCCATATGAATTTTTGAATTATTTGTTCCAGTTCATTGAAGAATGTTGCTGGTAGTTTCATAGGGATTGCATCAAATCTGTATATTGCTTTGGGCAGGATGGCCATTTTGACGATATTAATTCTTCCTAGCCATGAGCATGGGATGCGTTTCCATCTGTTAGTGTCCCCTTTAATTTCTTTTAAGAGTGACTTGTAGTTTTCAGAATATAAGTCTTTCACTTCTTTGGTTAGGTTTATTCCTAGGTATTTTATTTTTTTTGATGCAATTGTGAATGGAGTGGTTTTCCTGATTTCTCTTTCTGTTGGTTCATTGTTGGTATATAGGAAAGCCACAGATTTCTGTGTGTTGATTTTGTATCCTGCAACTTTGCTGTATTCCGATATCAGTTCTAGTAGTTCTGGGGTGGAGTCTTTAGGGTTTTTTATGTACGGTATCATGTCATCTGCAAATAGTGACAGTTTGACTTCTTCTTTGCCAATCTGGATTCCTTGTATTTTTTTGTTTTGTCTGATTGCCGTGGCTAGGACCTCTAGTACAATGTTAAATAACAGTGGGGAGAGTGGGCATCCCTGTCTAGTTCCCGATCTCAGCGGAAATGCTTTCAGCTTCTCGCTATTCAATATAATGTTGGCTGTGGGTTTTTCATAGATGGCCTTTATTATGTTGAGGTACTTGCCCTCTATTCCCATTTTGCTGAGAGTTTTTATCATGAATGGATGTTGAACTTTGTCAAATGCTTTTTCAGCATCTATGGAGATGATCATGTGGTTTTTGTCTTTCTTTTTGTTGATGTGGTGGATGATATTGATGGACTTTCGAATGTTGTGCCATCCTTGCATCCCTGGGATGAATCCCACTTGGTCATGGTGTACGATGGTTTTGATGTATTTTTGAATTCGGTTTGCTAAAATTTTGTTTAGTATTTTTGCGTCTACGTTCATCAGGGATATTGGTCTGTAGTTTTCTTTTTTGGTGGTGTCTTTGTCTGGTTTTGGTATTAGGGTGATGTTAGCTTCATAGAATGAGTTTGGGAGTATCCCCTCCTCTTCTATTTCTTGGAAAACTTTAAGGAGAATGGGTATTATGTCTTCCCTGTATGTCTGATAAAATTCCGAGGTAAATCCATCTGGCCTGGGGGTTTTGTTCTTTGGTAGTTTTTTGATTACCGCTTCAATTTCGTTGCTGGTAATTGGTCTGTTTAGATTTTCTGTTTCTTTTTGGGTCAGTCTTGGAAGGTTGTATTTTTCTAGGAAGTTGTCCATTTCTCCTAGGTTTCCCAGCTTGTTAGCATATAGGTTTTCATAGTAGTCTCTAATAATTCTTTGTATTTCTGCGGGATCTGTTGTGATTTTTCCTTTCTCATTTCTGATACTGTTGATTTGTGTTGACTCTCTTTTCCTCTTAATAAGTCTGGCTAGAGGCTTATCTATTTTGTTTATTTTCTCGAAGAACCAGCTCTTGGTTTCATTGATTTTTGCTATTGTTTTATTCTTCTCAATTTTATTTATTTCTTCTCTGATCTTTATTATGTCCCTCCTTCTGCTGACCTTAGGCCTCATTTGTTCTTCTTTTTCCAATTTTGATAGTTGTGACATTAGACCGTTCATTTGGGATTGCTCTTCCTTTTTTAAATATGCTTGGAGTGCTATATACTTTCCTCTTAAGACTGCTTTTGCTGCGTCCCACAGAAGTTGGGGCTTAGTGTTGTTGTTGTCATTTGTTTCCATATATTGCTGGATCTCCATTTTGATTTGGTCATTGATCCATTGATTATTTAGGAGCGTGTTGTTTAGCCTCCATGTGTTTGTGAGCCTTTTTGCTTTCTTTGAACAGTTTGTTTCTAGTTTAATGCCTTTGTGGTCTGAAAAGTTGGTTGGTAGGATTACTTTTAATTCTTTAACTTCAGAAGATTCTAAACAAGCTTTTGATTAAGGAAAGCTTTGTGGCTGAAAAATAAATCCATTAAAAAATTTTAGGAATCACTAAGCTACTCCATATTGTCCAGAGGAGGTATGGACCTAACACTGCACAGACAATTTAAATATTCTGCTGGAAAACTGCTAAACACGTAACAGGTTTCTCTGTAAGTAGTTTATGTTTTAAGAATTCCTCCTTTATCAGGCTAGCAGAATTTTAAGTGTGTATTATGCATGTTTGAAAGCCTAAATAAGGCTTTCACTACTAAGCTCAAATTCATGTACTGAAATTTAAGAAAAAAAAATACACAGGCTGTGGAGAAAATTAAATTTCCCATGACCAGGATCCTCACCTGAACCTAAACTGCTTGATGATGTAACTGGCCTTCTGCTAGGCTACTGCTTCCACGCCCTAGGCAATTAAGCTATTGTTGACTGAGTCACTATATAAAGAGCTCTGCCCAGTGCTCTTGGTGGAGGCAGAGATGAAGAAGGATTACAGACCTTCAGACTGTTGGATGCAGGCAAAATTCTAGTCCTTGACTTATCACCAGGTGGACAAGCTGGGTAATAAACCCTTCCCAAAGATCGTTCCATTATCATTCCTCAGTCTTACTGTATCCATAGTGAACTTGTCCGGGGCTGAAATCCATTGGCAAGACAATTAGTGATTTTGGCAGGATTCATTGTTGACCGAAGAACAGAACAGGCTGCCCTTATGGGTGGGGCACTTCAGTGGGTTGCCCCTATGAATGGGGAGACAGTTAAGTGTCCCTCAATGTGCATGTGGTATGAGGTGGCTTACCTCCTAGAGGGCTGGGCCCCACCCTAGGACTGGAGGTAGGTGGAGGTGTCACCTGAGGCAGTAAAGGTGGGTAATAAGGAGGTCCTATGAAAAACAGAATGCCCTTGTGAGGTGGTGGGAATTGTGGGTTTGCTATTTCTTACAGTATTAAAAAAGTCCATAGATGAGAAGAATGTCCTCCTGAAAGAGACACAAGAAATGGCAGCACAAAAACACAAGCTGCGAACTGCTGTGGATTCATTGAAGAATGAAATGGCATTGATACAAGAGGAATCAGCACAAGAACACCAGCTGCTAGGTGTTATGGAGGAGGTAAAAGATTTGTTAAAAAATGAAACAGTGCTGCTGCAAGGTACTGTGCAAGAGATAAAGGCCATGATGGAGAAGGATGTACCCCTACAAAAAGCACAAGAAGAGGCAGTGCAAGAATGTGAGCTGCAAAGTGCAGTGGAGGAGGTAAAAAACTTTTTACAGAATGAGACAGCAGTGCTGCTACATGCTCTGAAGAAGGCAAAGGCCATGGAAGAGAATGACATACTTCTGAGGGAAGCACAAGAAGAGGCATCAAGAAAATGCCAGCTGCAAGGTATTGAAAGGAAGGTAAGAGAGCTATTAAAGACTGAGCTAGTGCTGCTGTGAGGCATGGTAGAAAAGGTAAATGGTGTAGCAGAGCAGGCACTCAGGGGAGTGGAGAAAAAGGTACCATCAGCACCAGAAATGGAGGAATTGGGGAAGGACAAAGGAGTGCTGCCAGAGGCACCAACCCCTCCTCTATTGAAAGCACGCTCAGTGTTGTAAAGAAAATAAAGACACAGCAACCAAGGGTCCCTCTGGAAGAGGTGCAGCCCCTTTCCCAGGTCATGGAGCACTCTATGCTCCACCCCTATACTCAGGCTGAGGTGGTGGATTTGGGCTCCCAGTTTCAGCAGAAGCCCTCAGAGTAGTAGCTTGGCTCCTTCATCTTTGGGATATAGAGGAGGATGGAATTGTTCTGTCTAGACCAGAGATGGGAAATCTGGCTTCCCTGACAGTTCATCTTGCATTGAGACAGCGATTACAAAATGCACATCAGAGCTCAGGAAATGAACTCCTTGATTGGCTTATGGCTGTGTTTCATGCTGTGAGGCCCAATCAGGGTGATTTACCACTTTCCCCTGCTATATGGTAGATATATGCTGAGCCCCAATAGGTATTATGGGAGCTAGGTGTGAAAAATGCCATCTATAGTCCAGAGAACTATGGCCCAGATGAGGAGCCTTTTACTGCAGGTATGAGAAATTTTGTGCTTCAAACGGTTCCCACATCTCTCTTTGGGCCCCTAGTGGCCATTCTTGCCCCTCACTTAGGGTAGTCCATAAGTGAGATTAGCCATATGGAAACAGACTTGAGAGATACTGAAGCAATGAAAGTACAGAAAGAAGTAAGTTCTGCTACTCACAGAATTTAAAGGGCCCTGAGAAGGTTACAAGGACCCATATGTAGGTTGATTTAATACAGGGAGGAGTTCACAGAAGGAAATTAGATGGAAAGTCAAACAGACTCATAGTGGAGCTGTGGGAACAACTGAAACCAGAGCAGCAGTTTCAGCCACTGAGAACAAAAAGGCAGAGGCCAGAGACAGAGCCAGCCTGTGTGTTTGCAAGACTTCCTGCTGGACAATGAGCCAACTTCACCTGAACCCACACAAGAAGATGACTGGGGGACACAGTTTGACTGAGGAGGTCCAGGTACCTGCCCTGAGGGACCAAGGGGGTCCAGAGGCCACATGTTGAAATATCTATCCTTTGGTCCCCATTGAACATACAACATGTCCTGGCTGTGGTAGACTAGCAGGAGCTGAATGTCCACTGATTTATGGCAACCCTGAGTGGTTTCCCAGGACCCCCACTATTAGAGACAAATACAGGGGTAAGACTATCAGAATGAAACAAGCCCAAATCCCTTTGGGAATAGGGCATATAACCACAAAGGAGTATACTGTATATCTCTCTCCCATCCCTGAATATATTTTGGGGATAGATATCCTGCAAGTCCTATGGTTGCAGACCACTGCAGGTGTGTTCAGACTGAGGATACATGTGGTGAAGGCAGTTCCAAGGGGGCCTGCTAAGCACCACCCATAGCTTTGCCTGTGCCTCAGCAGGTGACTAATACCAAATAATACAAATTGTCTGAAGGGCATAAAGAAATTGAAGAAACCATCCAGGAACTGGAAAAGGCCACCCATAGTCCTTTTAATTCCCCAGTGTGGCCAGTAAAAAAGCCAGATGACTCCTGGCATATGACCATGGACTACATAGAACTGAATAAAGTCATACCCCCTATGCATGATGCTGTCCCCTTTATTGCAAACCTGATAGACACCCTCAGTCATGAACTAGGAATATACCTTTATGTTGCAGAACTTGCTAATGCCTTCTTTTCCATTGACATTGAGTAGGAAAGTCAGGAACAGTTTGCCTTCACGTGGGAAGGAAGGCAATGGACTTCCATTGTCCTTTCACAGGGATACCTGCACAGCCCCACCATCTGTCATGGACTTGTAGCCCAGGACTTGCCAGCATGGTAGAAACCACCAATGGTGCGGTTGTATTATTATACTAATGATGTGCTTACTTCAGATTCTCTTTAAGATCTAGAAGGTGCAGCACCTAGACTGCTGCCACATCTACAGGATAAAGGATGGGATGTGAACAGCACCAAGGTTCAGGGACCTGATCTGTCAGTCAAATTCTTGTGGTCATCTGGTTGGGTAAGACTAAAGTTATTCCTGAAGCAGTCATAGACAAGGTCCAGGATTTTCCTTCCCCTACCACTGTGGCATTGTTACAAGAGTTTTTGGCTCTTATAGGCTACTGGAGAGTGTTCATCCCACACTTGGCAGAAATTCTGAAGCCCTTACACCATTTTGTCTGCAAGGGAATCACCTGGGACTGGGATGAGACATGTGCATCTGCCTTTACTATAGCAAAATGGACAGTCAAGGCTGTGCAGGCCTTGAGTGTGATAGACCATCAAGGCCCTGTGAGCTGGATGTTCATGTGTTTGTGTGACTGAAGACAGTTATTGCTGGGGCCTCTGGCAGTGGCTCGAACAAACTCGCAAACCTATTGGATTCTGGTCGCAACTCTGGAAAGGAGCAGAGGTATGGTACATCTTGATAGAAAAACAATTGGCTGCCATGTATCATGCCTTGCTAGCTACAGAACCCATCACTCGAATGGCCCTGATAAAGGTAATAAGCACCTATCCCATCATGGGGTGGGTATAAGACTGGACCCAAAAGCCATAGAATGGTATGGCACAGACACCTACAAAGGCCAAGTGGGGTGCATACCTACAGCAGCATAGCACTGTCTCTAGTAGCCCCTTGAGTGAAGAACTCCAATGCTTATTGGGGCCAGTGACATATACTAGTGAAAAGCAGGAAGGATTTACTTTAGAACCATTAGTAACAGAGAGTCCCTATTGGGAGGGAGGAGCCCCTATACCCAAAGATGCTTGGTACACACATGGCTCCAGCCATGGCAGCCCCAAAATGGAGGGCCATAGTTTTCCATCCTAAGACTGAGACAATATGGTTGGAAGATGATGAGGGGAAGAGCAGTCAATGGGCAGAGATGAGGGTAGTGTGGCTCGTGATCACCCAGGAGGCCTCCCCTATAGCTGTCTGCACTGACAGCTGGGCTGTCTATTGAGGCTTGACTCTGTGGTTACCAACATGGTACCATGCCAACAGGCTGGTTGGTCACCAATCCCTTTGGGGGTAAGTATTGTGGCAAGTCTTATGGGCCTGTAGTCAGACTAAAACACTTACAGTATATCATGTGACAGGTCATTTGTCACTGGTATCCACAAGAATTGATGAAGCAGATGAATTGGCCCAGGTACATCAGTTAGAAGGAAAGCCTGGCTTTGATGTGACCCAATGGTTACATCATTCCTTGCATGCAGGGCAAAAGACCATGTGGGCTTTAGCCTGTCAGTGGGGCTTGCCTTTGACCTTTGAAGAAGCCAGCAGAGCCCAGCAGGAGTGCACTGTATGCTCTAAAAGGTACTTATATTGAGTTCCACAGCAACATGGGACAATAGCTAAGGATCTGATACCCCTTGTCAGGTGGCAGATAGACTATATTGGGCCTCTGCCCATGTCAAAAGGGTACCAATAAGCCATGACTTGTGTGAACACAGCTACTTGATTTCTGGTTGCTTTTCCTACACATTGTGCAGACCACCAGATGACCAAAAGAGGCCTGGAGCATCTCTTTGCAGCCTATGGCTGACCACAGGTAATTGAGAGTGATCAAGGCACCTGCTTTACTAGACATTCACTATAAGAATGGGTGCAACAGTTAGGAATCAAATAGAAGTTTCATGTGCTATACAATCCTCCTGTGGCAAGCAAGATAGAGGTACAATGGTTTGTTAAAACCTGGACTAAAGTCAGACACCAATAGTCTATGGGGATGGTCAGTCCACTTATGGACAATGCTATGGCATTTGAATGACAAACTCAAAAGGGAGCACTGAGCCCCATAGACATGCTAATGAATACTGCTGCCTCCCCTATACAATTGCAAGTACAAAACAAGAAGGAATTGTTGAAGTCAAGGTTTGGCCACCAGATAAATATCTTGCTGCCAGCACCAACTGCACTAAACCCTGGAGACTCCATTGAGTGGATCTGGCCTTGGACATTTCAACACATGGACCAGTGGCTGGCCCTCCTGGCATCTTGGGGACAAGGCCTGGAAGCTGGCCTCCTGTGTATTCCTGGAGTAACAGCAGAGTGGTCCCCAAAGATCACAGTAGTATATCTAAATGGCCAGAAGGTAGAAGCATTTTACCAGGGAGGTTTTTTTTTATCTTTACGGCCAGTGCATGCACCTCCAGTATCTCTATATATAGACCCCCTCAATAATCCCCACAGGGATAACGGTAAAGGTATGGTATACTAGACCTGGAAGGGACCCCCTTCCTGCTACAGTCCTATCACAGGACCACTCTCTTGCATGCATCCTATGTGATGGAGAAGATCTGCCTATGTTGGTGTCCTTAAAACATGTGTCTGATTGCCTTTAAGGTCTTTGTGGATTGGGCACACACCCTAGCAAAAAATTGCTACTCACTGGGGTGTGTGGAGCTCCCTATCAGAACTACTACTAAGTGTGAGTCATGAACTCCTCTGAGTAGAACTGGTTTTGAATATAGCTGAAATAACCTCCTCAAGCGTAATGATTATTATAATTTTTGTTACCTGTATCAAAATGTTATGTCATAATTTTTATTATTATCTCTATGCTGTTGTTATCCTCTGTTGCTGGTTTGAAATCTGTTTACAGTGCTCCAGCTTTCTCACACAGGGACCATTGCAGAAGATGGAGAGCATGTAGACTGTGCAGTGAGAATCTTGGAGGGGTGGAGTAAGGGGAAAATGGAAGTTCATATGGTCAGGATCCTCACCTAAACCTAAACTAGCTGATGATGTAATTGGCCTACTGTTAGGCTACTGTTTCCACACCCATAGGCAGTAAGTTTTTATTGACTGAGTCACTATATAAAGAGCTCTGTCCAGTGCCCTGGGCAGAGGCAGAAACAGGGAGGATGACAGACCTGTAGACTGTTGAGTGCAGATGTAATTCTAGTACTTGACCTATTGCTGGGAGGATAAGCCAGGTAATAAATTTACCCTTTCACCCCAAGACCCATTGGCAAGACACGTGCATAAATTATTGTATTTGTTAACTGAGTACAAATCTCTCTACATTCAAAAACATACTGTCACTATAGTTTCTGTAATTAATCTGAATTGAAAATAAAGCAGCATTTTCCCTAGAACACTTCATTTTTTTTTTAAGGAAGTACTTGTAAGGGTTTAAAGTCAAATTATGACTAAAAGAGTAACAAAGTTCCTTTGCCAAAAGTCTATTCAAATGCATATCCATCGTACTGGTACAGTTCACCACTAGTATAGCAAGTATACCTAGGGGAGTAACCTTCAAAGAGCACAAAAAGCTGACTTGGCACCTGGAGTGCCCAGCAGGTTTACTGACCCCAAAATATAGTTGCAATAAGGAGAGTAGGGTGCAGATACTCACGAGATAAAAGCTCTTTGAAAGTCATTTTAATAAATTTACTTTGTAAGATCTTAGATGCTTTCTTTGGTCACTTAACATTAGTTCTCTAGGCTGCCATAACAAAGTGCCACAGACTGGGTGACTTAGGCAATAGAAACTAAAATTCTCAGAGTTCTGTGATGCTAGAAGACTGAAATGAAGGTGTCAGCTGAGTTATTTCTTCTAAAGCCTCCCTCCTTGGCTTGCTGATAGCTGTCTTCTCCCTATGGTCTTCTCTTTGTACCTGTCTGTTTCCAAATTTCTTCTTATAAAGACATCATATTGGATTAGGGCCCACCCTAATGCCCTCATTTTAACTAAATTACCACTTTAAAGACCTTATCTCCAAATGCAGTCAAATTCTGAGGTACTGGGGGTTAGGACTTCAATAAATGAATTATGAGAGGACATAATTCAGTCTATGATACTTACTATGCAGCAATAAATGCTACTAGTAATAAGCAGTTTTCCAAAAACAAAAAGCCTTGAGTTATAGCATTTGCTTATTTCTGTGGTAAAAATGCTCCCACCATAGCCAATTTCAAGTTACCAGTATGATTCCTCTGAATGCAGGGTTGGGAAAACAGATGCAGCAGCATGCCATTTTATAGTAGTATTTCTATCATAGAAATAGTTGTAAATAACCTCTTGAACAGATCAGGAGTCAGCAAACCTTCTATACAGGGCCAAGTAGTAAATATTTTCAATTTTCTCTACTCTGTGTCACTGCAAGAAAGCAGCCATAAGCAATATGTGAACAGATGGGTATGCCTATGTTCCAGTAAAAGTCCACTCTGCACTTGGGCTTTGCCTAGTGATAAGAGTTAGGGAGATCTGAATTTGTAATTGCTTCTCTAGTAGCTTTCAACCAGCCCTCAGTGTATCAGCATTACTCCTGATTCCCACCCCAACCTACCCCATTGCTGGAGGTTTTCAGCTCCAGGCAAGTACACTAGGGATTTGGTGAGACCTCATAACAACAACAGAACATTGGGGGTAAGAGGTCTTTATACCAAGCTGTATTCTCGCAGGCAGGTAGAGCACTAGAATCGTGTCCACATCTGGCAAGTCAGCTGTCTACAGTCCGCCATCTACCAGCCTGCATCTGTGTCTGCATTCGCCTCCTTCTCCACCTCCACCCAGAGCACACAGCAGAGCTCTCTTTTTAGCAACCCAAGTCAATAATGGCTCACTGCCTACACGTGTGTAAGCCTGCACCTACATTGTAGGCCAATTATTACATCATTGCACGTGTGCAGTGGGCAAGTAGATCGGGGTCAGGTGGGCATCCTGGCCATAGGAACTTCCATTTTCCCTACACCCATCTAGTTCTTCTGCTACTAGTTTCTGGCACCCTGAGCCTTCTCAGGCTAGGTCAGTAAGATGGCCATGTAAGAGCACTACTTAGATCTCCCTTCAAGACAGAATTTACTTGCTACTCAGTTGCAGGGAGTGCCATTAAGCTAACAGCCTCTTTCTGCAACATTTTCAAGATCTGCTCAGCATCCCAGCTGAGGTGACCTCTTCCCTGGCAGCCCTCAGTCAGTGACAGAGCATGGTAATGGTATTAAGGCCTAGACATGTCTGACCCATACAGGATTGGCCTTATAGGCAACGTATGCTCCAGGCCTCAACATTGTGTTGGCTGAGCTTTTATCAGGTCTGCACCACCATCTGAGGCTTTTCCTTCCCAATCCTGCTTTCTTCCCCTTATCATTTTTTCCTGTACACTTCCTGTGCTCCTAGCTTCATACCATCTTCTGGTTCTTAGAACACCCAGGTGACACAGTGGTAAAAGGAGTAGTCTGAGAAAGCAGGTGGTAAGATGGGGCTTGGGGTGCTAGATCAGAACCATCCCACTGCCAGTGAATCTCATGTGGTGTTTGGGGCACAGTCCATGGTTGAATGTGGGGGCCTGGTTACTAAAACTTTCATTGCACATGAAGGAGGTTATTCTGATGCAGAGTAATGCCCTGGTTGGAACAAAAAAACAGGCAGTTCAAAAGAGTGTGTACCAGTATGAACCATGGATACAAGCCATTATTGGCTGGTTATTATTAAGTTGCATTGAAGCCTACAGAAGGTTAATGAAAACCTGATAGCAGTTGGCAATCAAATAAAAATTCACTACATTGTAGTGAAGCTACTAAAAATGGACACACAGCTTCATTAGTGGCTTCCAAAGAAGCCCTTATCTCCTGCCTGGGAAAACAGAAAAAGCTTAAACACCGAACTCAGAGCTTAACTGTCAAGAAGCTTCAGAAACAACTGAAGCCGATGATAAGTAACTTGTTGGAAAAATTGGGACCGTGACACCTGGGATTGGAACAGTTGGGTGGATATCCCCAAAGATTCTGGCTCCAGATACTCCTCTGGACACTCAGAGCATGCCTACCTTTCTTATTAAAGCTAGCACTACCCCCAATCAGAAAGTCACCCCAGGTGAGTGCTTCTGAACAAGGCAACAGAGGGCCCTTTCAGACAACTGTCCTGCCTCATCCAACGGCTGCTACACCAATGACTTGGGTCAAGTCATAGCATAATCCATATGGGAATGTACTAGGCTTGATCTATATACCCCAAAGAAGTTGCAAGAATTAGTCAACACATACTGGCAGGAAATGGGGATATTTGGGACAAAATTTTGAGAGTGCTTGATCAAGACAGCTAGACATACTACTTGATAAGGGTGAACTTATTGATTTGGAGGCATTCTTGGGATATGGGATTTAATACCCTGGTAGGATCCCAGGGAGTGGTGCAAACTCTCTGTTAGTATGGTTCCTAGAAGTCTGGAGAAAGTAATGGCCCATGCTGAGAGATGATGAAATGCCTGAATTACCATGGCAAATAGTAGAGGATGGAATTCCACAGCTCAGGGAAGTGGGCCAGCTGGAGTGGGTATATTATGTGAAGTCAGAAGCCCACCTGGAAGATTATGTTCCATGGGAGGGCACCAGTCACCAAGAGCATTAGGAATGCCCTGGTAAAAAAGACATCATCCTCATTATGTTCACTAACAGTTCACCCCTGAGGGCCAAAGCTCACAGTAGAAGATGCTATCACAGAGCTTGGCTTATTGATAGCAATGAAAATGATGAGGCCCAGATGCACAGTAGATCTAGGAGGTAGAAGTTAATGCCAGAAGTTAGGGTAGTCACAATTACCCTAATGACTAGCAAAATCAGAGTGACAGCCAAGGGAGCTCTGGAGAGAGTTGTGGAGATGTTTTATAGAACCAGTGTCCCTAGGGGGAAAATAGATGGGCAGACAATAAGGGTACTACCTAACATATGTAACTGAATAAGCAAGAGCAGATGAGGAGACAGAGGGTGGTCACGACAATAAAAAGTACCATGGTACCTTGTCAGCTGCCAGATCTGAACCAATTTTCTGACCCAGAACCTGTTGACTGTAGAGGAAAGAACCCCACTGATGTATTTGCTGTGATGATTCTTCCAGTCCTTCTCCAAAGGCACCTAGATTATTTGCTTAGTTGACTGCACACTGAGAAAATGGAAACATCCAGACATTCCAGGGAAAATTAGACACAGGGCCTGAGTCAACATTGATACTTGGAGACCCAGAATATCATCCTGGCCTCCTGTTTAAGAGTGGGAACATACAGAGACTAGGTACTACTATAGTCCTGGCCAAATCCTGGGTCACAATGGGTGCACTGAGTCCACAGAAACAGCTCATGGTCATTTCCTCAGTCCATGAAGGTTACAATTGCAACTGACACACTTCGCAATTGGAGTAATCCCCTCATTGGATTTTAGCTCCTGAAGTTAGAGCTGTTACAGAGGGGAAGGCCAAAAAGAAGTCTTGGAAATGGATATCCAGTCATCTTTAGACAAAAAAATCCAAGAAATCGTATTTTGGGTGGGGATGGTGGGGATTAGTGCCACTCTTAAGGATCACAAGGATGCTTAGGTGGTGGTCTGTGATGGTTAACTTCACTTTTCAGCTTAACTGGGCCACAAGGTGCCAAGGTGCCCAGAGATTTGGTTAAACATTCTGCGTGTATCTGTCAGAGTGTTTGTGAATTATTCAGATTTACATTGTAATCACTAGACTGAGCAGACTGCCCTCCCCCAGGTAGGTGGACTTCACTCAATCTGTTGAAAGCCCGAATAGAATACAAAGGCTGGGTGAGGGAGAATTAGCTTTCTCTGCCTGTCTTCAAGTTGGGACATCTATCTTCTACCTTTGGACTCAGACCCAGACTGGAACTTATACCATCAGCTCTCCTGGGCCTCCAGCTTGCTGACTGCAGATTTGGGCCCTTCTCAGTCTCTACGATTGCATGAGCCAATTCCTTATAATCTCATTATATATATCCTATTGGTTGTTTCTTTGCAGAACCATGAATAATACATGTTCTCTATCATATCTCCATTTAATTCACCTGTCTTCCTTCTGCAAAAACCAAGTAGTAGCCCTGATTGCAGGTACCAGATTCAATGTATCTCTTTTCTATAGTGTGTTAACATGTCTTCAGTTATACAGTATGTGGTGAAGCAAACTGAACATGGAACCTTCTGGATATTTATGCCATTTTCTTTCTCTTTTTAAAGTTGCCTAATCCACACCTCACTTATCTGAATATTTTTAGCCAGTTGTCTTTCAGTTTTACAAAAGCATTCCACAACATTTTCATAGAAACTACTGCTTGCCTTCTTAGTTCATTTGTTTACATAACTTTTTTCAATTACTTAATTGCAATAACAAGTATGGCTAACATTAGCTTAAGAACAAACACATAATCTCTTAAAATATACACTTCAATTTATAGGAGCAGAAATGGATGTTGTTCAAAAGTAACCTACCTATAAGCATTTAGAGATTTAGCATGCCAATGACAGAAGTCAATGTATTGTACAGATGGAATGGAGAGGGTCAGTTATTTGCTTCAAGGAGCTATAGCAGATTTAAGATTAAGTGGAGCTCAATTAAGAGTGTCTTTACATGCAGAAAGGATGATTCTCCTCTTCTCTCCAGCTCATGTGTGTACCGTGGGGGAAGGGTACCATTGCTCTTTCAACACTAAACAGATCCGATTTTGCTGTTTGCCTGCCCCAAAACCATCAGTCCCCAGTGCCTTCAAGACAAACAAAGATCCTTTAGTGATTACAAAGCCCTTTACCAACTCAGACTCCCTATCTTTTCAGTCATATTTCTACCTCTTGCCTTTCCCTTGCCAACCCTCCTGTCATGACAAACCAGAGATGATACTTTTTCGTTCACCCATGACTTTCTACTCAGTTTAGAATGAATTTTTCCTTCTTTTTAGAGTGACTGCTTAATTTACTGACAAACTGGTACATGTTTGAGAGTGAAAGAGAACACTAACCAGATCAACAATGGGAAAACAGATACCAACTGGGACCATCCAGCGCAAACAGGCTTAAGGGTCACCCTACTCATTTGCCCATTGATTTCCTCATTTCTGTGATCTCAGTGCCTAATATTCAGTGGGTGCTCCAAAAATCTTATTAGTTAAATTGGTTATATATATTTCATCACCTTCTCTGATGCTGTTTTTCTTTCCCTCTCCAGCCTTGGTCACCACTAATACATATAGAAATTTTGTATGATTTACAAAATGCGCCCTTTCTTCCTGGCAGCAAGCTCCAGACTACACAGCAAGTGGACACAGGCTGGGTTTCAGCCACCACTTTACCCTCACATGGGCATTTTTATGTAGTGAAAAAATTGCTCAATGAGTCTCCAACTATTTGTCCTGTATAAAAATTAAGTGATTGTGGAAGATACTGAAACATGCCACTTATATGTCAGATGACATTTGAAATATGATGAGAAAAGATGCAAAGTGAATCTGTAGTAAGAGGAGGAAAATATCAAGTATTTACCTGGAATTTTATGCACAGTGTACATTGAGCACTGAGAAAATTTATTGGGAAATAATAAATTTGCCTCACATTAAAACAGGTATTTTACAAGTGGAATACAGAGCCATAATATTACTTAGAAAAATCATACTATCAAAATTAAACCAAGAATAACATGTCATGGGAAGATGGTAAGATATTCTTAGTACTCAGAAACGGGCTATGATAACCACACATATAAAATGTACATTTCATTTTAAGAAATCTATCTTAACAACCAAATCAGTACTTTTTTGGCTATTCAATACTTTTGTAGCATAGTACACATATTTAGAGATATTAGCCTTCAGGCGCTTAAAAAACAAAAACACCTTCAAAACTCTTAACTTTTAAGACCCTGTCTTTCCTTCTATGTCTACTCTTATGTACGCCACACCTCCATTACCATTCTCTACATCTAGAACACCAAATATTGTAAGTTTTAATTGCTTGTATTAAAATAGTAATTAAATACTTTCTAAAATGGACTTAACTTAAAATTCTAAAGTTCATTAGGTTCTTTTTGAAGAAGTCTAAGAATTTAAGCACATAGTTAAGAAATCAAATGGTTTTGAAAGGCTAGCAACTAAAATGAATAGTCTGTGCTTCACCTCTCTTTTCTCCTTCTCTGGTTCCTGTTCCTCAGAGGCAAACACCAGCTATTTAAAGCTGTCTCTTCTGTTAGCAAGCTCTATTTTCCTAAATAATACATATTACTAGCCATTTCTTCATTTACATATTTTGGAAAGTATCTCTTTGACTTGTTGTTAAGAGGAAGTAAGATTTTATGAGTTAGACTGCACCAACTCCTAATAATCCCAATCCCACCTGGTGTAAGAAATAAAGAACTGCACTGATTTCCACAGGGGAAGCCAGAGTTTATGAGCCTGAGTCAGCTTCATTCAGTGGCTCTAGTGCCTTATCTCCGTGGTTCCCTCAGGTCTATTCTCCTCCATGTGATGTCCCCATCCTTAGACTGCTTCTCCTGTGGGGGCAAATAAGCTATACAGCTCCTGGTTTTACACTGACACACCTAGCATCCAAAGGAAGAAAAAGACTCATTCTCTGATGTTTCACAATGCAATAGGGAAATCTCTTTTCTGCATTTCAAGACAAATCTCTTATAGCTCTTTACTACAAACTAGGTTATATGCTCATTCTTGAGCCATTCCCTATGGCCTAGGGAATACCAAAATTGTATTGGCTTAGATCTGCACGTCCATACATTTATTAGAGAGGCAAGGGGAATCAGATCACACTCATTAATTTAGATTAATCAGGCAAACCTCTGAAGCTGGACTACATGGTCACTGTGCAATGGGGGAAAGGTCGAATGGATATTGTATCAACAATGACAACTTCCAGCATGGCCATTTAGCACCAATATACTATGCCAACACCTACCACAACAATAGTATTACATCACCATATTTACTTAAATCAGAAACAGTGTAACTTCAAGATGATCATAAAAAAGATGGCTACAGAACACTATGATTTGATTTCCTTTCTGTAGAACATTTATGTTTTATCCATAACTTTTAATTGCTTTTTAAAAAAGAAATCCTACAAAATTTATTTTGAACATATCATTAACTTTTCCAAATGTTTCATCATACCAGTTTATCAGGAAGCTTACATTCTTGTAGGGGAGAAACAAGACAAGTAAGACAAATAAAATGAAGTAATTGTAAATCCTGATCATTACTATGAAGAAAATAAACATGGTAACTAGAAAAAGAAACTAAGGAAGAAAGTTGTTTAAAGGCCTCTTCTGAGGAAGTGACATGTGGCCTGAGACCTTTGGGTGAAAAATAGCCAGCATGAGAAGAGCCGAGAGAAGAAGCATCCAGGTCCAGAAACTACCAGAGAAAAAGCCTGTGAGTGGAAAAGAATTAGACAGGCTTGAGGATAGAAAGGAGGCCAAATGACTGGAACATATGAGGAGTTGGGGAAACGAAGGGGTAAGACTTTAGACAACGAGGCTGAAATGAGATCACGCAGGCTCTCGGAAGACCATGGAAAGGATGGTGGATTCTTCTAAAGGGTATTAAACAGTGGAGCGATATGACTTGTTTTACATTTTTAATGACCTCTGGTTTCTTTGTTGAGAGTACGTAGATTTGGGGGCAGATAGGGGACAGGGTAGGGCAGAAATGGAAGTATGAAAAGCTGACAGGATTCTATTGCCTCTGTCTTCCTCATAGCAATTCTGCCGGACAACTTTTTGTTCTATAAAAAGATAGTTTATAAAAAGAAGTTTGAACAGTTTTGAAAATGTCCAATCAGATTTATTTATTGCATTGTCATTTAAAATTAGATGTTGATTTAACTCTGCAGACCCACAGAACACCAAACTTAGATCAAGTACTTGTACATATTTTTCCTTCCCTTCAAACACATCTCTTTGTCTTGGCTAATTATTTCAGATGACTCATGTAGACTTACCTACCATCTCCTCTGGAAGCTTTGCTAATGATATGTATGAAATGACAGTTTCATGCAATTTTTACTTAACATTTCTCTGGGTAAAGTGATATTACCTAATCAAACAGAAAAACAGGCGATCCACAATAACAAATAATATTAAGAAACCATCAAATCAAATTGACTAAAAACAGTTTTTTAAAATAAAGCATTTATACCTTATAATTGTTATACCAAGTTTCCAAATACTTCAAATTTCAGGTTGAAAAATTAAAATCTATAGAGAATTTAAAATATGAAGAGAAAAAGCTTCTGGTTAATACAAAAATTAGTATAAATAAATAGCATGTGAGCATTTACTCTACTTAAGTCACATTAGATTTCTGGCTGTTCCACAAATATAAGCACACTCTTGCCTTACGGCTTTTGTCCTGGCTCTCCCTTCTACATAGGATGCCAAACACTTGCAAGTGTCTCTTCTTCACTTTATTCAGTTGTTGGCTTAGATGTCTATTACCTTATCAGAAAAGCTGTCTCTGACCCTGTTTAAAATACCATCCCTACCATATATTTGTATCCCTCTATGGGATATGTTTTCTTCATTGTACCAATCACTACCAGATATAATATGTATTTACTTTCTGGCTCCCCTCACAGGAATATAAATTCCAAAAGTGCAGGGACTTTTTTGTTGTTGTTGATTGCTATATCTCCAACACCTACAACAAAGGGCATAACACACACATGTTCCACATATGGTTGTTGAATGCAGTATGTCCATATCAAATTAAGACGTATATTCTTAGCATTAACTGAGTCTAGACTGTCTTACACTAATAATGGTTCAACTACACCCTTTTTCAAGTAAAGGCTGTCTTTGCTGTCATGAATCTCAGGGTCAGGATCTCGGGCCATGTCTCTGTGTCTCCGGCTACACAAGCTCCCTTGAGGCTAATGTCACCAGCTCTGCCACGGTCAGTCCTCTCCAGCCATTCACTGCTAGTCGTACTTTCATTTTTTCCCAACTTCAGTTCCTGGTTTATTATTATAGTTTCTCTCTCCAAGACTATTCATAGTCATTCTTGGTGATTTTTCAAAATACAAGCAGATAAATCATCAAATAGCATAGTCACTTGATTCTTTTCTGTTTGTGGATTTTTGTTATTTTGTTTAGCTTTTCTTTTTGGTTTCTTCATAGGATTTCCATCCCCCTCCCCACCACTTTCTGCTTACATTGCCCATCTGTGCTTATATACTGTCTACTTTATCCATTAGAGCCCTTAGTTTATTAATCATATTTGTTTTAAATTCCTGGTCTAATTCCAACACACTCCTGTTCATTCTGGTTCTGATGTTTGCACTGTATCTTCAAATTTTTTTTTTTTTTGCCTCTTGATTCCTGGATATGTTGTATCAGGTAAAAGGAACTGCTGTAAATAAGCCTTTAGTGATGTGGGGTGAGGTGTGGGAGGAGGGAAGCATTCTGTAGTCCTGTGATTAGGTCTCAGTCTTTTAGTGAGCCTATGCCTCTAGACTGAACTTCACAACGGTTTTCTCAGTTTTCTTCTACCCCTTTCAGTGGGACAGGGCAGCTACCAGGGACTAGAGCTGGGTATTTCCCTTGCCTCAGGTCAGTTAGGCTCTGATAACAGAGGCTCAGGTTAGGCTCAGGCTAGATAGTTTCCCATTAGGTCGGGCCTTGTGTAGAAAAACTGAGTGCTCTGATGTATCTCAAAACGGTTCCTTTTCCCCTCCTCCTGCTGGAAGCACAATGGGAATCTTGCTAGGTATTTACTGTGGGAACCTAGTCAAGCTCCTGAAGGTAAATCTCACAGTATTATGGGGGACCCCCATGACTGGGTCATCCTTAAGTTTTCAACTGTCAGAGTTATCTACAAACAGACTCCAGCAATTCATCAACTACAGTTTGGATTTTCCTACCCAGGACTGGTTCCCACAGTGGTTACTGCTTGTTCTCTGCTCAAGGAAACCATGACTCTTTGTGTTCACTTGTCTCTGCAGTCCTGGGGGCAGAGGTTTGTCCTTCATTACCCCTCTTACAGATCCAAGAAGAGTTATTGCTTTTTCAGTCTATTAGTACTGAGTGCAACTTTCAAGCTCCTTATATGCAGAACCAAAGAAACTTTAATTCCTTAACTTCATTACCTCCAAACACTATTACTCAAACTCATTTCACACTGTGGACTAACCTGGGACCATGTAAGCACTGGTAACTGCACTACCTGTGAAATATCAATTTGTAACACCTTACTCAGTTTACCACCTCTTATCCACCCAACTCACTTTAGTTTGGCAATACTCTTTAGCCTCTTAGTGACTTCCCATCATTGACCACCCACAGTCCCACACACTCCTTCTAATTATTTGTACACACTCCCATGATTACCCAGTTGAATTTCCTTGTTCATCATTGTAACCACGACTTTTCAAGCACAGTCAACTGTCTGTCTTGGCTCCCATCTCTCTCCAACTCCCTTAACAAAACCCCAAACCTGCTTGAATTATTTGGTTAATTGTGCAGAGATCCAAGCAACTTAAAAAGAAATAATGCAATTAGCTGATTGTGTTTCTTTAAATTCATGACCACAGGGTGCAAATGTCTGCTCAAGCCTACATGGTAACCCTACTATGGTTCCCTAGGAAGCTCTTTTTTACATTCTCTGAGGTAAAGATGTCATATTGTTTCCTGTTATCTCAGATTCCTCCACTCTACCTATCTTTGGCTGATGATCCTGCTCCATAATTCATTGGGAATACAGAAACCATCAGAGGTTTACTTCATTTTCATTCCAACAAATATTTAAAACCTCCTTGCATCTGTACTCACTGGTCTTCTCAAGCTTCTTTTCTGTTAAAATTGAAAGAGTGTCATTTTTTCTGTTGTGGGCAATTTCAACTCTTGACACCTGTATTTTTTCTTCTCAATATTTTGCTTCTTCAGTTATTCCCATTTGTCTGTTACACATCAACAAATCTTCATTCTTTGCTTATTATTCATGCCAGTCTACCAACACATATTAGTATTTTCTACTTAAAAAAAAACTTTTGACTTCCTCCATCTACAACACCTTGCTAACCTTTCCACAGCAAAAGTTACACATATACACATGTACAGTTTTTGTAAGAAAATTATATGTAAGGTTTATAATAAAGACACATTCCCCTCTCCCGCCCCTCTCCACTCCCAACTACCTTCATTTCTAGCTCTTCATTTTGATATTTATTTCTAGATTTCCAATATGCTTGTACTGTTTTTGATTAACCTATTTAGACAGTAATGCCTGGCAAATGAAGACCTCATATGTTGTTACTTTTATACCCCAAATTTATCTCGATTCCATCTTCTTCACATCTCCAGAGCTGCTACTCTAATCCTAACAGCCATTATATACTAGAAGACAATATAGAGAGCCATTTCAATGCTTGCTACTATTATCCATTTTCTACATAGCAGCTAGGAAAATCCTGTATAAAGTAAGACTATGCTATTCTTTGGTGTAAAAAATTTCAGTGGTATCCTCCATGTTTGGAATTATCCCAAAATGCTTTCCACAGCCCACAAGGCTCCAGATTGGAAGGTCCCTGTCTCTTCAATCTAAAATCAACTACTCACTATGCTTCAGCTATACTTGCCTCCTTCAGTTCTTCACTTATAACACTTTCTGATCTTGGGGCCTCTGCACTTCTGCTTTCCCATGGTTTTCCCTATGGTAGGCTCCATCTCATTCTGCCAGTTACAGCTCAAAGAAGCCTTCTCTGACTGCTCTACTGCTCTTTCCATTTAAGTATGTCTTTCTTTACTCTGACATAACTCTTTCACAGAACCCATTACAATTTGTAACCTTATTTCCTTATTCATCTGTCTCTGTTCCCTGCCCCCAAAGCAGAGCATCAACTCTATGTGAGAAAAACCTTGGTCCATCTTTATACTGTTTTCGGTGTACCTAGCCCAAGGGTAGGCATGTATAGAGCATCCAAGAAACATGTGGATTAATGCAGTAATATGTGGACTAAATATAAATTTAATAGCTCAACTAAAATATATATTGTAACCATCACGAATGGCTAGTAAATAACAGGCCCTTGAAATCTTATAAGGCATGAGTTAATTTACCCAGGTATTAGAAAATCAGTTTTTTTATAGTTATTTTGTCAGTTATTAGAAAACCTTGCTGCACCCAGTTTGGATTCTTTTAGAGTTTTCCAGGGCCATTCCTAAGTAGGACACCAGTATTCTTCATTTGGGTCAAAGGTACCCAGTTCTTGTTGGTGCAAATTCTTTCGAGGGGTTGAGATACGTCTGTGGTCTGAGCTTACTTTTGGGTTTTATTGCATGCAACTGCTCTACTGTGGAGGATTGCCCACCAATATCCTTTTAGGGAGATTCCTTTTGTATTTATTTAGTTAATGCTGAAGACCTTAGTGGGTCAGGTTTCTCCTTAAGTTGTCAATTCTTCTGGATTTGTTTCTTAGCAACAGCTGGGACTCGGCCAGTCCTCATTGTTCTCTGCTTTAGCCTCAGAGCAAACAAGAGAAAAAGTGGGCATGGTAGCTTGCAGTTTGCCATTTAGTAATATTCCCAGACACACAGTGCATTCCAATCCTAGTGGCTATTGATAGACAATGGGAAGGATCTTCACACTTTTGTGAGGCATGGAAGGGAACCAGCAGTGAAAAATGTTTTTAATGGGAACAGAGGAATTGAAGTTTCTTAATAGCTTCTCCTTGAGAGCCCTATTCCTATTAAAATTTCACCTGGTACTCAATGTAGAAATTTGTTTTAGAAACAAGGTGGCAAAAAAAAAAAAAAAAAGGGTCATGTTGCACTTCAATGAGTCCCTTGAGGAATTTCTTGATCTGGTTATATATTCTCAGACAAAAGGCGAACTGGCTTCTAATAACTGTCAAATCTGCTAAATTTGGCACAAGTAGCCAAATTTGCTCCAACCTACTTTGAGAAATTTAAAATCTCTTTTTCAATGTACTTTTAGAACTCCACAGACCAAAGCACTTGACATTTTTTATATTTGTCTACCAAGTTCTTTAATGTCCAACTCAATGATATAGTCTGAGACACTACTGGAGAAAGCCTGGGTAAAAGATTCCCTGTTGCACAACACAAGTTAACAGACATTTCCATCTTAGGACTGGTAGGGAAAGCTTTATTGCCTGCTATGCCACATTAATTCAGCTAGTTTGTTTCTCTGAGTTCTATTATTTGCAACCCATTCATACTCAAACTGGAGCAGGACTCTTCGAGTTGCAATTGGCTGAAATCTACTTAAACCAGCTTAAGCAGACATGAAATTTTATTATAAGGATAAATTACGGTAAATAAT
Organism: Manis pentadactyla; assembly: GCF_030020395.1. Classification (NCBI taxonomy): domain Eukaryota; kingdom Metazoa; phylum Chordata; class Mammalia; order Pholidota; family Manidae; genus Manis; species Manis pentadactyla. Next base: position 63,341,219 of record NC_080020.1, read on the forward strand.
TCAAAGATAGGGAGCAGGCTCAACCTTCTCAAGGGACTGAGATCAGGAACTGGAAAGTTATCAGGAACCAAGGCAGCTATTATATCTGTGTCTGATATGTCAGCACATTTCATCAAAGCAGACTTTGGAGTCAAACTGCCTGGGTTTTATTTTAGCTTCAGCACTTTAATTATGCTTCTCAGTTTCCTTACCAGTAAAGTAGGCAAAATAGTACCATCCTCAGAGTTAAAACGATTCGAACACTGAGTGACATGTAAGTAATCTGAGATTATTCTTGTTTAGCAACACAACTCTCATGAGCCACATGCTGCTCCCAAACAAGGTAGCCCTGGCCTAACTTTGTTTCTTAGAACAGATTAGTTGTCCAATAAACTTTCTCAATCCCAGTTTTAAATTCTCAAGACAATCTGATTGGTCTGGATAGGGTTCAGTTCATCCTAGCTAAAGTGAGAGGCATTAAGTCACCTCATACAAAGCTCTAAGGCCCATCATTGAATGTCTGTGGATATTTCTCAGTGGTAGGGAATCATGAAGACTAAAAATTTTTGTAAAGTGGGTATTTTTCTATACTTTTCTCAATTCATTGATCTTTTTTTCTCCCACAAAAAGTCATGATGTGACTTGTCCAATGTCACATAACTAATAATGGATGAGGCTCTGTTTCAAAACTGACTCCAAACCCAAAATTTATTTTCATTAAACAATGCATTAGAGTTTTTTATATTTTTTGAGAACATATTAGGTAGCTGGTCCTGTAGTTAACCAACCACCTGAGATACAAGACTTCAAGTAGTTCAGAATTAGGTTTCCTGGTTTTTCTCCCTCTAATTTTCAATGTTTAAAAAGTGGGGTATAACATATATACAGTAAAGTTCGCAGAACTTAAAAGTTGAGCTTGTCAAACTTTTTCATATGTATATAAACATGTAAGAATCATCTAGATCAAGATAGAACATTTCCATCATTTCACAAGTCTCTCTTATGCTCCTTATAAGTCAATAAGGAGCCGAGATACCATGCTGAGAGATAACTATTACCCTGACTTCTGTCATCCTAAGTTTTGTTTGTTCTTGAATTTCATATAAATGGAATCATGCAATATGAATTCTTTTGTGTAATTTCACTCAACACAATGCCTATGAGATCCATCCATGTTATTGTGTGTAGCAGTTTATTCTTTATTACTGCTAGATGGTAGTCCATTGTATGAATATACATCACTTTGTTCCAGTTTACCATGAGAATCAAACTGCTAAGAACATTTTAATACAAGACTTTTAGTAGACATCTGCATTCATTTCTCTTGGATCAAAGAGAATTCCAGGTGGGAAACTGTTGAGTTACAGGGTAAACCTATGTTCAGCTATAACAGATGGTGCCTATCAATTTTCAATTTTCACGTGGCTGTAACCAATTTATACACCCACCAGCAATAAGAGTTTGTTGCACCATAATTTCTTTTTTAACAAAGAAAATAACATAATCAGTCTGTGTTAATCACATTTCTTAGTTTTACAAATATATTTTATTTGAGGTTTTTTTTGGTGGTCACAAGCATGAGTGAGTTTAGGCTAACTTGTTAGGTAGAGTAGATCCTCATTTATTAGCACCCTTACCAGAACACCAACTTTAACCTGTTAAGATTTCACTTAAAAATACAACGTAGCCCTATTTAAGTCTTTGACAAGATTTGACAAGATAAGATAGACAAGATATGATAGAAAACATAACTCCGTCATGTTTTCTAACTAAACTAAGTGCTTAGGTGTTGGTTCTCAAATGCTAGCAAACTTATTATACCCATGAATTCTACTCCTTGTTAGGTTCCCTACAGAAATGCCTATATGCATATATATATGAAGTACAAATTCAAGAATGTTTGGCAGCAGCACTATTCACATTAGTTCAAAACTGGAAATAACCCCCAAAACTTTCAATAACAAATAGATAAATATATTGGATGAAAGAAGCCTGGCACAAAAGAATATGTATTTTAGTATTCCATTTACATAAAGTTCAAAACCAATAAAATTATATTATTTAGTCATGCATATTTCGGTAGTGTGACTATAAAGACATGTAAGAAATTAAAAAGTCATAAAAGTGAAGATAGTAGTTAGCTTTGTGGGATTTTGATTGGAAAGGGAATATGCCAGGCCTTGTTGGTGGAGAGTGAGGAGGGAGTGTTTAGGATCTGTTTCTTGATTTAGGCTGTTGTCATGAATACATCTGCTTTAAAAAATGTATTAATCTGTATCTCTGTGCTTTATGCCCCTTTCTGTGTGTTATTTTCACAATAAATAAATACAGTTTTAAACAAACAAAAAAACCCTACTACTTAGCTTGCCATTCTTTACAGTAGGATTTCTCAGCAAATGACACTATCGCCATTTGGGGCCAGACAGTTCTTTGTTCTGGAGGCCTGTCCAGTGCCCTGTAGGACCTTGAGCAGTATCCATGGCCTCTACCCACTAGATGTCAGCAGCACCAGCTCCCACCACCACCATCCATTGTGACAACCAAAAATGTTTCCAGGTTTTGCCAAATGTCCCTTGCAGGACAAAATCTCCCCCCACACCATTAATAACCACTATTTTCAAAATAAGTGTCCTGGCCTCTCTACACTTCATCTGTTATGATTCAATGCAGCATTAATACAATATCCATAATTTTTCAATACCAACAGCACATTAATCTTTTGAAAAGGGGACCATTTTTTTGAAGAATGTTTATATCAAGGCCCCACCTCATAATAATGGAATGGAATCTCTGAGGTACAGCTTGATTATTTTTACTGCAAAGCTTGTAAGGCAATTTTCAATTTTGATGCAGCAGAAAATTACCTTTCTAACATATAACCCTTCTCAGGAATATTTGCTTTAAAAAAATACTTACCAAAAATTTCTCAAACATTAGTAGAGCATGGGGCATACATTTGGGGAGTAGAAGGCTCAGAGAAACTCTCAAATCACATTAATTAAGTGACCACCTATAGCCATAACTATAAACATTGGTATCTAATAATCAGTTCCTGATTTTAAAAAATTTATTTTCCCAAATCAGACTTTTAAAATATTCACTTATTTCCTTTTCTGCATAAGTATTAATCCTTCCAGCTAATTCATATAGCTAACTCTTCTCTAATACATTCAACCCTTCTCCCAAAAGGACATTTTCCATCATCTTTTAAACACCTTAAGTCTTTCACCTAACAAATAAAAATCCACAACTCCCACCACAAAACAATTCATATTACCTCCCAAGTCAAAATCAAACCTGAGAGATATTTAGACTCATTAACTCCATTTCTTCATTTATCATATTCTACCACAATTTGGATTCTGGCCCTATTATTCTAACAAAATAGTTTCTGCTACGGTAACACATGACCATCATGTTACTAAATCTAGTAGATATGATTTTGGTCCTATTTCACATGGCATCTCAACAGCACTGTCCACTATTCACCATTCATTCCTTGAAGCACTTAACGCCTTTATCCTGCATTGCACAACACTCTCTGATACCTGCAACTCCTTATCTGGCTCATCTTCCTCTACCGAGCCAAACATTGAAGTTCTTCATTGCACACTCCTAGGCTATCTTTGAAATCTATTTCGTGTATATTCAGGACTTTAATTTCTCTCTACACACTTAACAGTTTTTATTTTCCATCTAGATCTCCCTTCTTAGCTCCAGACAGCTATCCAAAAGCCTCTTAGATGATTCAAAGGCAATAGAAACTCAGTAAGTCCCAAATTTATGATCTCTCCACCTTCACATCTCCAAACATATTACCACCATTCAAGTGGATGTCACCACCATTTAGTTTCACATCATTCTATGGTATATACACCTTCCCTACACCTCCTAACTCTGAATCCAATTGCATTAACAAATTCTATGGCCATTTCCTTCCAAATCTACTCTCTCCACCTGCATAAAACTATTCTGGGCCCATCAAGTTATTTCTAATCGCTTAACCTCCTAATTAGTTTAAGAATATGTGTCTACTTTGATCTGTCTTTAACACTTTTTTTGAATTTACAGCTAGGGTAAATGTTTCAATTTGCAAATCCCATGGGTACTACCCAATTTTAAATCTTTCAAAGGTTTTCTTTTACTCTAAAAAACCTACTTTTTTATTAGCCTGTGAGCCCTGAATGGCCTGGCCCCACTGCAGCTTCATCTCCCTCAGTTTCGTCTGCTCTAGCAGTACTGCGCTTCAAGTTGTTGCTTATAGAATGACAATGTAATTTTTCATCCAAACTGGGATACTTCTCAAAGTAAAAAAAGAAAGCTTATCCCTGGCTGAGACATTAAATGACGTATCTCCGTGGCCCCAGATTTTCTGCCCATATTATTTTGTCTGGAAAAGCAGCTCTTCAGTTACTTATCTAATTCATACTAACTTTTCAGTTCTCAGATCGTGTCACTTCCCTTGGAGAGACTTTTCTAACTAGGGTTCTCCATTGAGTTTTCATAGCACTTTATGCTTCTTTATACCATTTTTTCTGTTACGGTTTTGCAGTATCATTGTTTCCTGCACTGGACTTTAACTCTTGAAAGTGTCTGTTTTTGCTCTATTATAATCCCCCTCCCCCTGGCCCAACATAATGTCTGGAATGCAATATATTGCATGAATATCAACATACTGCACTGGGGACACAGGAGTCTACACTCGAGGGCTCACAATGTAGTATGGAAACAAATGCTTTATCACAATACAGTGATATGCTGCACATACAGAATACATGATTTGATGTCCTAAAAGGGAGATGAGAGAGCTGCCTGACAGGTCTCACAGTGTATAAGTACTATTTTGTCAGGGCACTCAAGAGTTCTTGACAATTTACTTAAACCTACAAGAGACTGATTCATAAGATAGATGGACTATATTCATTTACAATGAGATACCTTTCCAGTGACCTGAAGAAATGTGTGGCTAGAGTGCCAAGTGTCTGCTAGAATTATGGAAGGCCATGCTGAGGTCAGACTGTGGAAAGACTAATCAAAATATTACATTTGCAAATATATGTAAATAGATGTATTTTAAAGCAGGGAAGTGATTTCATTAGATTTCAAGTCTGAAGGGTAAGGTGGAGGAAAAGATGTAGAGAACATAAGGGCTAATTAATCAAAGTAGTAGGGATTAAGAAGAAAGGGTTAAGACAACATTTTGAGCTAAAATGGACAAGTAAATAAAGGATTTGGGAAAGAGGAATGATATAGCATCAATGTACCAATTTGGTATTTTGAGGATAGCTACTAAAACCTTTTCTTATTCTGTGTGCACACCTAATTATTTCAGTAGACGAAGCAGAATCTTTGTATCTACTTCAATGTCTATTAGATTTTATACAGTTGCCTTAGTATCATTTCTAAGAACTTTCCATTTGAAATTTAACTTAATGTAAATGAATTTATCAGTAAAAATCCCCATAGTGGCCATTAACAAGGTGGATGAGCTGTTGGTGGTATCGGAACAATCTAGGAATTTTCTCCAAACACTACCTAGAACCTAGAAATTCTGCCTATCAAAAGAGGGGAGGAATGGAAGTGTCAGACATATGTAATTAGGGACAAATTTTCCAGGAGACTGTCTCCTGCCAAACCACAGCTCCTCTAATTTTTTATTCAGAAAACCAAAAACGTGTAGTAAATGTTCACTATAAGGTAACTTATGAGTTCATGGTTTCTATTTATAGAGGACTTTGTAAACTTAAGGATCATATTTGGAAAGCTCTTCCTCTGTTTGGCAAGGACCTGGGGGATGATATCATAGGTTGAGATTCTAGGATATTTTAATACTGTCCTGTTTTAGCAGTTCTAGCATACAAATCCTCTAGTCAATAAAGATCATTATGGAATTAGAATCCTTTCTTGGAATTCAAATAGGAACAGAGCAAGAGTTACTGTCTTTATGTTACACATCTCACAATTCTGGGTAAGTGGTTCTCCATCTATCCCTATTGAAGAATACCAATATGTAACAAGCCCTAGTAGAGCCTATCAGAATTAAGTATCCACAAAGTGTTGTCCTAGATTTGGTAAAAGTACTATTCTTTACAAAGACTATGAAATGCCCCAAGTGGGAAATTAGATTGTAGTGAAGACTTTCTGGTTGATATTAATTTTCAGGGATTTTTGCTAGTCATGTGTTGAGATTACCAGCTATTGTTTTTAATATCAATAAGTAGAAAGTTTATTTAAACAAGGTGAAACTGAAAATTTAACTGTGCAGATAACAAATGGTCAGAAAATTTTTCACTTTTACTTCATTTATCCAGTAACTTTTTAAAAACTCAACTAGCAAGATTGTTTCAATTTTCTACTTACCTTGTATTTCCTCACATTATCCAGTCATTATAAAATTCTGTGATTTTATGACTTTACCAGAAATATAAATATCCAAGGTTCAATATTACAAATTTGAAAAAAAAGTCCAGCATTTATATTCAACACATCACATCCAAATGGCAAATTAGTAGTTTTAAAAAGTCTGACATGTGCTTTCAGAAGACATATAAAATGGATTAAGTCCATATAGTAAATCTTTTTTTGTAAGATAATGAAAAAATATAGTTACATTTGAAGACTTTACTATCTGAATCATACTACGGACTACAAAACTCTCTCTGCTGTGGTTACTGTTTTTCTGGGGTTTTTATTTTTTACTTACCACTCCAATAATCCAAGAAAGAAATTAATTGGAAGTGCAGAAAGTTCCAATCATTAAGGCACCTTTAGTATATTTTTAAAGCCTAGTATTAAAAGTTAGCACTTGGCACACCTACTTTTAGGGACTTCTGAAATGGAGATTTGTATGATCTTGTTATTCCTCACAACCCAGCCTTATAGCTAATGATTAACAACAGAAAAAGGAAAGAAAAAAAAAAAAAAGAGGCTGAGCACAGATCACTTTGCAAACTATGGTGGTGTTCCATTTTGTTTCACTATTCACTGATCTCACTATTTTTTTAAGTGGACCACGTGTATCTGTTTGCTTTCCTCTATTCAAGGGGACATACATCTTACTATGTAACAAACACGAATTTGACGTTATGTTTTGAGATCTTTTTAAAGGCTTTGAACCAAAGTGTTTCAACAGTTCCTAGACTAAGCCCTGAATATCTCCCCCATGCGAAAATAATTATTTTGGGTATGCGGCTACCCCGACTAATTTGACCTGGAAAGTGGGCCTTTACACCAAATCAAATAACTCAAGAATGGGAGTAGAAAATTTTAAAAATGACCATTAACATTAACCTCGAGTGATTCAAGACTTATCTGTGGCCCAGAAAGATAATGAAGTGTTAAAGAATTTTGATTAAAAAAAATGCTTTCATAATGAGTGCAGCGTGTCACCAGCATGCTTGAAAATAGTGTTTCCTTAACGCACAGAAAGGTTGTAACTGAAGCCCGTAGTTACAGTTATAAAAAAAAAGTCAATTAAATTGCAGTACGCTAAACTGAAACAGTTACTAACGTCCGTCGACTTGCTTTTTTTGTTGTTGAGATTCGGCACCGCACCCTCCACCCAGCCCTCCAGGGAAGGACCTAGAAAGTTTTTTTTTTTTTTCTGAACCAGCCAGGGGTTACCCACAAATGGATCAAGAAACGTCACAGGATGTCAACAACCCGGTCTCTACGTTTCTGTCTCCTCAGATGCCCCGCCCCCACCGAGGAAGCCTCTACCACAGGTCTCCTAGGCGTAGGAGGCGGCGGGAAGTGACCACAGTTGCCAAACAATTGGGTTCCAAGGCTGCCTGGTGTGACGCAGTAGCCCCTTCACCGGCCCTCTGGATCAGACGAGGCCAGAGGCCCGAGGGAGATGCGGGCGCAAGCCTGCGTGACCGGACCCCACGCACGACCCGGCTCTCAAGGTTTATCCAGTGTAGCCCTGCCGCAGCATCCCGAGCCCCATCATACAGGCTTCAGACTGTCTCCAGCCCTCGCTTTCTCCGTTCCTTCTCAGTCTCTCCGCAGCGACGTCCTTGCGCAACGGTTCAGAGTGACAGTAGCATCCATACCCATACGGAGCGAGCCTGCAGCTCCCACTTCCCGGAATTCAACTCCCGGCCTCTAAGGGAGGGCGCAGGGGCAAGGATTCAGCAGACCAGAGCTGTGGCCAGAGGCCGGCGGCCTCCGCACGGCCTGCGTGCGCGCTCCCATAAGTGCGCGCGCACTCGCTCTTCGCCCCGCCTCGGCACCAATCGCTTTCTTCTTACACCCCACGAGTCCACAACGTAGTCCCGCCCACCGTCCGCGCGCCCTCTCTCCCGCCCCGCGCCCAGTGGGGAAGGGGAGTGAGTAGAGGAGCTTACGTCGCGCAGGAGGCGGAGGCGACGGCGACCTCGGTGGCGGCGGCGGCTGCGGCGGCTACGGTTGCGCTCGCTTTCTTGGCGTCATGGCGGCTGCCCGGAGCCGATAAGCGGCGGGAGCGGGAGCGCGCGCGTGGCCGCGGAGACGACGACAGTTCGTTACTTCTCCTCGAGCTGCTCTCGCCGTTGGTGCTTCAATAATGAATTGATTGTTGGATCCGCTCCGCAAAGGATCGAGCGTTGGTGCCGCGGGCCGGGGCTTCCCCTTCCCCTCCGCGTTCTTCCCCTTCCCCTTTCCCCCACCTCACGGACTCCTGCTTACCCCGAGACGCCCGGAGCCCGAGGACACACTCAGCGACGTGACGGGCCCGGGCGCGGGGCAGGCCGCCGATCCGAGTCAGCTCCCTCAGCCCCGCGAAGCCTGCAAGCCGGTAAGAAAGGGGGCGGCGGGCGGGTCAGGATGTGGCGGGGAGGACGGGAGCCGGCCAGGCGAAGGGCGGCGGCGCGGTGGCCGAGCGGCCGGGCGCCGGACGAAGGCCGGGCCCGGCTCGGCGAGGGCCGGCGGCTGCGGACGAGCTCTGCGCGCAGGGGGCGTGTGAGTGGCGAGCGCAGGCCAGCGCCGCAGAGCGCATCCTCCGGACCGGCGGGCAGCTGGTGGCCGAACCCGGGCCTCCGTGGCGTGGGGCTGGCCGGGCCGCTAGTGAACTGCGAGCGGCGAGCGGCGAGCACTTGGCGGTGCGTGGGTCCCGCCGCGACCCGGGCTCCCTACACGTGGGGAGCGGCGAGGAGGCGGAGGGGGAGGGGGCGGCGGCGGCGGCCCGGGCCAGCCCGGGAGGGCGTGGGGCGGGTCTGCGGGAAGTTTGAGGCGGGAAGGGACACTCCGGGACCGGGATGGAGGCCCTGGGGAGATGGGGTTTGGCGGTGTGCGCGTCCCGGTGGGAGTCTGATTGGAGCGAAGCTGCCGTGGACGGCTGAGGGACTAGGAAGGTTTCCTACCTCCTTGGAGTGCCGTTTTGAAAACTTAGGAGAGAACCTACTGTTAAAAAGACGGAGCATGGAAAAGGGGATTGAAGAGGTTTAACGACTTAGGGGAGGGTCATTGTTAAGAGGTGTGAAAGGCAGGAGAGAGCTGCTTGTGCTTGGAGCTTCAGAACTTAACGGTTGTGAGAAGGGTCTCAGAAAGAGGACTTAACTCAGAGAAGGAAGATGAAGAGGAAAAGGAAGTTACAATGTTCAGAGAAAGCCATTTTGAGGGACGAAAGGAAGGTGAAAAGGAAAACGAAAAGAGGAGTGAACTTTCTCAAGGAAGAGAGACTTACTGGAACAGAGAGGCAGTTTAAGAGTACCTAGATTTTTAAGACCTAATTGTTTAATAGTAAAGCTGTTGGACTAGTTGGAATTAATATCAACGTTAGGAATAAATGTTGCGTGTAACAGTTTACTGTTTGGATAAGCAGTTCTTGCATAGAGTCCACTGGACTGTAGTCTCTGGAGAATTAAAAATCCCTGTCTAGATGCAGAGTTTGCTGTAATTGAGTTGGTAGTAGCCTATTTTCCCCCTCTTTTTTGTGTAATGGAAATAATCGTAGGAGTGAATTCTTTTTGCTGGGGTCGGAGGACAGCTCTGCTATCAGTCGGCTGTTCGGTACTTTCTCGCTGGGGAAGGATCTGACGTCTCCTTCCCCCGCTTCTTCCTCTCCCTCCCCTGCCAGAAATCTCCTTTGTTTATTCGTGGATGGCTTGTAGGTGACTGTAATGTGCGAAAATCTTGAAGGTGGAAATGCTGTATCTTGGTCCATGATTAATGTCCCGAACCTCTTAAAAAATCAGAGTATATATTCTATTAGGTTTTTTTTTTTTTTTTAGTGGAACCTCTGCTAGTCCAGTCTGGATAAATATGATTTGCATTTTATCACTGCATTCTCAGTTTACCTTTGAAAGGACACATTTATTTTGACCTATACGTTTTTGGTTGAAATTTATATGAAACCCTTTTACTCTCCTCATGTGAGCATTTTGAAAACTTTCCTTCCCTCAAATATATGAAGTAACTGGTGGTAGGAATTAGTGCTTGATTAAAGGTAACCTTTTCCCCCATTACTTCATTTGTTTTACCAAGCATCTTCTCAGACTCATCTGTTCTATTCTTCGGGTATATATATGTGTGCTTTATGCTACAACTATGATTTAGTTATTCAGTGTGTGTGTGTGTGTGTGTACAGGTGCAGTTAGTTAGTCTGAAAGTTTTATCACTGCACAAATACTTCTATCAAAAATAAGCAGTGGTATGCTAAATTCTAATAAGTAGTCAGGACTGTAATTAACAGAAGCCTAAGTATTTTGAGACAAAGACTCTTACCCCTTCCTTACCACCTCTAATCTGATTGGCCTAGGTAGACTTGTGTAAGATCTGTGTAGACTTATTTATTTTTTCTCTACAGGAAATTTTCTTACTTTCTTAATGTATTTCCTTTAGGTGAATCAAAAAGGATCCCAGGAGTCCTGTGGATGTTGTAGAAAATTCATCTGTGAATTTTTGATATTCAAGGAGTCAGTATTTATATTCATCTTTTAAGCTGGGAAGATTTATGTTTTATTTTAAAACTTACTGATATTTACAATGAATGGACACAGTGATGAAGAAAGTGTTAGAAACAGTAGTGGAGAATCAAGGTAAGCACTTTATTATCAAGCATTTATTACTAAGAGAATTGGAAGACTTGTGTGACTTTAGTTTACCTAATAGGAGACAAGAGTTTTCAAATTCAGGTTATTCCTCATAGCTATCCAAGTATTAAAAAGTTTCTCATACATGAAACCTTATTGATAGTACAGATTTTATTTTATTTTTTCCATGGAGATACATAAAGAATAAATGTAGAAAGTTTGGGTTACTTAAATCTGTTTGAATATTGTTTGGGTTAATGTTGAAGCTAGACCAAGTGAAAAGACACTTTTAAATTGATTTGAGTCTTACTAGTTCATTCTCTAAATAAAAGTTTCTTTGTTCTTCATTTTCTGAAATTTTGTCTTCTATATCTGGTCTAATATAGTAGCCACCAACTACATGTGGCTATTTGAGTTTTAATTAAGTAAAGTTACAAAGTATTGAAAACTCATTCACACTAGATACATTTCAAGTCCTGAATAGCTACATGTGGCTCCTGGCTACCAGAATGAACAGTATGGATAGAAAACATTTGTATCACTCCAAAAATTCTTTCTGGCAATGCTGATCTGGACATGTGTTAAAGTATTACTGCAACCCTTCCTACCCCACCCTCCATTTTCTTTTCAACTTTGAGTTTTAACTATATATAAATGAGTTAAGAGTTCTTACTTGCACTATGTCTTTGCAAAAAAGGTATAATATAGTTTTAAGCCATATTAAGCTGTTTTAATATATAAGAAACCTCTTCGAATACAAAGACTTTAGATTCTTCTGTAAACCCCAAATCTTGAGTTATCTTCACATTAACAATACAATTCATGTAGTTATATACACTTATCATTTGTAGAGATCAAGAGTATCAAGATTGTCATACTGCCTGATAACTCATCCTAGTTCTCCTTATTAGATATGTGAATTAGGGCAAAGTGCTTAAACTTTGAGGCTTTGATTTTCGCACTTTAAGTGGGGATTACTGTATTATTTAAAGCTGAGGATAAAGTGAAATGCTACTGTAAAGAGTTTGAAATAGTTTCTAATATAATGAACAGTATTTGCTTATAATTAGCATAATGTTTTATGTAACACAGGGCAGTACATAACTGAAACATTAATTACAGTGATAACAGAAATTTGAAAGACAAGAAAGAAGAAAGTTTTGATAGGATTTCAGAGAAAAATGTTGGACAGAAAATGAAGCAGTAGTATATGTACTTAACTTGAGACGGGATGTTCTGATCATGGTAGGTACATTTTATCAGCTTTCACAGGCAGACCATGTGCATAATAAGAACATCACAGAAAAAGGAGCAGTTAAAGGAAAACAGCATGATTAGGTGGGCAAGTATAAGAATTACAAACCTAAGTTGACACATTTCTGTACTAACTAGTTTTCTGAATGATTTCTCAACTGTAAAATAAGAATTCAACAAAGTTTCATCCTATCATTTAATTTACAAAGTCTAATAACGTTTTGGACAGCAAAGTTGGACTAGCGTCACCACAGTTGAGACGGTAAATTAGAAGAATTTTGAATTCAGCTTTGATTCAAATCTTTACAGGTATACTGACTGTAGTAAGTGAATAGGAGAGTCACATTTGCCACATTCTCTTATTCATTAGCAATGAAATGGATAATAGGTGAAATATCTAGGGGAAACACTGGAACTAAACTACCCACAAAATAAGACTCTTGGGACTAAATCCTCTATTGGAATATACAGAGAGGTCAGGTGCTGTTATATTCTAACCCCTTACCTGTTCCAATAATCTTTTATGTATTTGGCTGCCATATCTAAAAACAAAGGGGATTAGTATGTCAAATTTGATAGTATAGGTGAAAAAAATTAAACCTTATGAAATTAAATTGACTTAAAGGAATCTTTTACAATGCACACTCATTTTAAATATTTGCAAAGCACATTTTCTAATAATACTGAGTCATGATTTCTACCATACAGGTTTTATGTGTTTCTTAGAAGTGTGGTTGTTATCTAGTTCTTGCAACTGCCTTGGTATTTATCAGAAGGGAGACCTGCTTCTATTTTGCTTTCATTTTCTTCTTTACTGCTGTTTTGCTGTCCTTTCCCTTTGCTCTGCTGTCATTGTTAATAACTCTAAAACGCTCCACCTAACCCCCAACCTCAAGCTTTCTTTCATAACAAGGCAGTATGAAGAAGAGAGATTGGGTACAAAAGGGTGAGGAGGTGAATTTTATAGATACAGGGATTTTCTCACAAAGGTTACCATAACTATGAATATCAATATAAGTGATGAGAAGAGAAATACGATCTGCTTTTAAAATTGATACACATCATAGTTACTAAAGTAAAACTTGATTTTTATTGGCTAGAATTTTTAAATGTGTTTTTGCTTCTGATTTTTCTTTGTGAAAGTTTACAAAATGAAGTAGAATTAAGCAAAAAGTCATTTGACATTTTTGGTTGGTATAATTAGCTTTGTAGTGAGAAATGTTTTTTAGTTCCTTACATGTGGAAAGCTCTCTATAACCATTAACTGAAAGGAAGAAGAATACAGAGGAAAGTGTGTCTTTGGCTGTGCTATAACTGACAGTTTTGAAACTTATTTACTAAGAAATGTAGGTCAGGATGCACCTGTACATCAGTTTCAACTGAGCACAAAGTTTTTTATGTAGTTAAAGTTACACTTTCTAAAGATACTATTAAAAAAATTCAAAGCATCAATTTCCAGCTGTGTGGATTTGTTGTTAATTTGCGATTGCTTTTTCAAATTCTGGCTAAGACATGTTTTATTTTAAAGTTGTGTTGAATGATTATTTACTCTAAGAATAGATTAATGGGTAAAAATCAGAAATATATGGTTACATTTTGCTAATTTGGGGATGATTGATGCATGCTTTAATACTCAGAAGAATTTCTCTGCTTGCCTGTAGGTTTTTTCAATGATGTGAGTTTGTATAAATCTGGTAATTTATTTGAATCCTTGAATTATTAAGCTCTTGAAAAAAATCTTACAGAGTGAGGGAAATAGTTGGTGATGTGCTGTAATGGTCTTAACCATTTAGAATTAAAATCTGTCACTGACAAGAGCTTTGTTGACCTGATTCTTAGAATTATTTTCATTATAGCTTTTATAGCATTAATGATGCTTGATTTAATATATTTATATATTTTAAATATATGTGTGTGTATATTTTATACTTAGAGGAACTCTATGTTGCACTTAAATGTCCTTGGTTATAGAAAATATTTTAATTATCATTTTATGCTTCAAGAATATTTAGATCTCAACTTTTAAAGTGTTTTGGGTAGGTGGTGAATAGGAAATGCAATCAACAACAAAAAAATAAGACTCTCCTTTTTAGAAATTCAGAGTCTTTAAAAAAAGGCTTTGTAAATGCTTTAAGAAGCCCCATAGACTAAATAACCTGTAAAATTTAAGGAACACTAAGTCAAAGTTAATTTGAACACAGGCCGTATTTTCCACCATACATCTGTTAAGTGTCCTGTTGAATACTACTATGGTATACCATTTTTGGAAATATTGCATTTATGTATACACATACCAGAAAGATTTCTTTCCATCAAAACTAGTTAGCTTCCTTCAGTAAATGAATTTGAACAATTTTTAAAGGCAATACAAGTTAAATGGTGAGCTTTGCTGTTAGTCTTCCCAAAAAAGTCAGTTAATTCCTAAATTTCAAAAATTTGTACTAAGAAGCATTTTAAAGAAGATAGGAAAATGTGAAACAAAGCTAGAGTGGCTGGAAATTATCAAATTAAGGAAACTGGCTTTTAACATTTCCTGTGATGTCTTTGATTGTAGGAAAGTATAACTTTTTCACATCTCATTTTTTATTAATCCTTATTTTTCAGTTCAGTATGTGCTTTCTTCATCTTTTCCTATTTTTTTCTTTCCTCAAATTGCTATACATACTACTGCATCTAAGGTAATTTTTTAGGCTTTGAAAACTCAATGAAAGTAGGAGCATCAGTAATTGGTTACTCTATCTTTAAATACAATTTGCCATTTAAAAGCTCACAGAATTTCCAAGAATTGTGGTTAATCTAGATTACTATAAAGTAGTTCGACTTAATTTTAACTGGTAGGGTTAAGAAAATTGTGTATGACTTGTCTTTCAAAGACATTTCTTTCACCTGTGTAAGCATGAGATAGTGTGGGGGCAAACAGTAATGTGTAGCTGCCCCATTTACACACTTAAGCTGTGGTTGCTTCTTTAAGATCTCGGTGACTGGTGGGTTACATCTGGCAAAAATAATAGTGTTTCTTTGTGGTGAAGAAATAAAGAATAGATGGAAATAACTTTTCTCTTCCACTTTTTAATAGAAAATTTAAGAACATAAAGAATTAGAAAAGTAGCAAGTCCCATTGTGATCATTGGACCAACAGTGTTGGCATCACTTGGGAGCGTTTTCTAAATATACAACTTTGGACCCCTCCCCAGTCCTACTAAATCAGGATCTTGACTTTTAACAAGATTCCCAAGTGATTCGTATTCATATTAAATTCATACACATATATATATAAAGCTTTTTGCCTAGAGTCTTACAGCACCTTGCCACTTTTTTCATTATGCATGCTTTTTATTTTCTGGAAATGCCCAAAGAACTGTTATACCCTATGCCAGTAAGAGGCTGGGTACCTTTCATTTCTGTAGGAACAATGATAATGGCAACCTATAATTGTTGAGCTCTTAACTCTGAGCCTGATAGGGTGCATATAGTGCATGTTATATTACATGAGTTTATCACGGTTCATCTTCACAAAACTGTGATGTGTGCAGTTTTGTGATTCCCACTCTTCAGAAGGGGAAACCAGATTTATAGCCATTAAAAAAAATCTATTTAAAAAACTATTAACTAAATACCAGACTTTACTGAGATTGCAGTGAATGCCCTCTTCCTGTTCTCATTTTCCATCCTGGGTGCCATGTTGTATTTAATTGCCCTTTCTCTGTATATCAACTATACTTCAATTTTTTTTTAATTAATGAAAAAAAAATAAAAGAAACCAACAAAATACAATTGCCAACTCTTCCCAGTGTCCTGTGGTCTATGGGAGTTTGTAGGTCTTTACTTTGATTCCTTAACAGTCCTGAGAAGTACTGGTCATGTATCCAGTAGAATGTCCCCTAGTTTGGGTTTGTCTGATGTTTTTGTTGGGATTAACTAGGGTTAGCAGTTTTTAGAAAGACTGTCCCGTCCCTTCACCATTGTATAGGGAGCATAATATCCATGTGGCATTGCTGATAATGTTGACTTTCATCACTTGGCCAAGGTAGTATTTGCCATGTTTCTTTCTATAAAGTTACAGTTTTTCCCTTTTCATACTGTAGTCTTTGGAGCAAATCACAATGTCTAGCCCACTCTAAAGAGGGTGGAAAGTAGGTAGGAATTAAGTTCTATCTCCTGTTGGGAGGGAGTGTCTACTTGTATTAAATTCTTCTGTAAGAACTTATTTGTCCCCCATTTACTCAATCATTCATTTACATAAGCATCAGCCTCTCTCTATATGTACTTTATACTTCAGGTTATAACCCAGCAAGTTATTTGTTACTCAGATTACTCTGGCCTTTCCCATTGTGAGCTCTCTTTAAGTTGGCTTCTGTGTCCATTTTACACAATCCCATTCTTTTGCCCTAGAATCAGTCATTTTTCCAAAGACTGGAAAAAAGATTCCTTTTATTGGAAAAAAGGATGTTAGAAATAAAAGCTTTGGGTGCTGGGTAGGTTCATTGCTACTCAGGTCTCAGTTTCTAGGCCCTTTCAGTGGACAAGGCAGAGCTAGGTAATACATGTATATATATTTAACCATGTATATCTATATATGTATAGTTTCTGTGTGTGTCCATCTGTATCCACATCAGGGTAAGCATGAATTTGTACTGGTGATTCCAACTCTAGTCTGGTACTACAGGTTTCACCATAACCTTCCTTTCTTGCTTCTTTATAACTTCCATATCCAATAGAATGAAATCTGGCCCCACTATCCACCATCCTATCCGTGTATTTAAACCTCAGCATATAAGTCAAGTTTCAGAATATTTAGGCCACACTCCCAAAAGAAACAAATTTATCAACCGCAGTGCAGTGTTTATAGTGTACAATTCCTATTATATTCCGCTTTATAGTTTTTGGTCTAAACACTGTTCTCTAAAGTTACTCAAGTTAGCCCCTAACCTCTACCCTCTTCACTAATTTAAGACAAATTTATGTCATAAATTTGTAGTATAGTTAGATTCATTTATCACAGTTACATTCCATTCTGGGATTCTCAGTCATATAGGTTGATTTTTTAAAACCTGTGTATATTACACTTACTCTCTGATACACAATTTTATGGATTTTGACAAACATGTAGAATCATTTGTCCTCCACCCCAGTATGGTACAGAAGTTCCTTCACCCTAGAAGTTTCCCTTGTGTCCCAGATCTGCTGAATAGAATTTTCCTTTAAAAGGATTCCCAGGAGATTTGTATGCATATTATATTCATATCACATTTGTGAAGCTCTTCACGTGTAGTCATTCAGTATGTTGCCATGTTGTATAAATTAGCTGAAAGAAAGATTATCATGATGTAGAGGTAATAATGGAAAAGCCAGATTTAAATACATACTCAAGTAAGTAAACTCAAATTCTTGGGGCCACATATGTATGCAGGTGAGGTGAAAGAAGATGGAATTGGGCAAATTACTGGAGTTATATAATGGGCCCTATGGGAAGTTTTCATGGAGCTCTTTAACTTTTGTAATTTTACTAATAAGAAATGATGTAGTTTGGAAAGGAAGAAAGAACAAATAGCATATATTTATTAGAAGCATGATGGAGAGGAAGGCTTTTACAGAGGTCATAGTCTCCCAATAAAGAATTGCAAGTTCCCTAATAAAGAGAATGTTTTGGGCTTTACCCTGAGGTTTATCTGATGCTACTCAAAAGTTTTTGTATGATTTAGTCCCGTGTGGAAAAAGGAGAAAAAAAGAAAGTATAGCTGAATAAACAGTAGTATTGACAGATAATCATGGGAGTACATTACCCATGTGAATGGACTGGTTTTAGGGAGAGTTGCTAAGAATATGTTGTACCAGAATCAGGTTCTTGGTGTATGAATGACTGAGAAAATCATTCCCCTTAGGTAGTCACATTTCTCCTATTGCTCTTTTCAGTTCTCTATTCTCAGATAGTTATTTAATTTAGGTGGTTGAGCAACTACTTTGTCGTAGATACAAAATATATTAAAATACTAAATTTGAGATTCTTCTGTAAAACTTGAAAGAAAAAAAATTCTAAACCTTAAATATTTGTAGTATCAGGTGGATATGGTAAATAGAGATAGTCTATAGCAGTTCAAACTAGGAGAGAGAGAAGTTTAATCATAAGACAAATGATTAATTTCTACATCAAGCCCATTATCAGAATGAAGTATTTGACTTTTTGTGAGTTTTTTTTTTGAGAGATCATTTAAAGCCCTGATAATCTTAAATTTTATGTATGTTAAATGTCCTGGTAAGTGACTTTAATGATGGTGAGGTATTTTGAGAGGCTTAGAGTAATTTTTATATTCAGAAAAAATGTTAGAAGGCAATAAATACTATGCTGGAGAATGGGGTTACAGTGGAGTTGAAGAGTAAACAGTCTAAATTCCCTCAAAGAAGTTTATTGGTTTTATGCTTGAGATAGATTATTATATGATTATTGCCATTTGATGCAACTGCTAAATATTCCCAGTTCCAAATGACCAAATCCTGAATTACATTAATAAAAGGAAATAGTTTGATCTGAAAGGAAATTTTATAAGGAAAAAATTACAATTAGCTGTATGTGAAATGTAAAAAATCTTTTTGTTTTAGCATTAATTTATACCAAAAGATTGACCTGGTGTGCAGTAGCTTATATCTCAGTAATACTATATATTACATTGATTCTTTCATTTTTTTCTTTAACTAAATGAGTCACCATAGATGGAGGTTCTTATGTGCAGCACACCATCATGGGTATATGCAGACTGTGATGAAATGCCAAATAATAAATAATTTTGTTAGAAAATACAGCATGTTTTCTTTGATTTGCAGTGTTTTTTTGTGATGATGTCCATTAAACTAATTTAAAAACATAAATATTTCAAAATCTTTTAAAAAGCAGATATAGTGAAATGGATAATATCTCAAATTGAAGTTTTAAATGAAAACATTAATTTTATTATTTATGGTAACTTAAAATTTGTGGATATTTTCAAGTGTATGCAAAAGTAGTGACAAGAGTAAAAAAATAACCCTTCATATACACACCATCTAGCTTCAGCTTAATTTATTTCATGACCAATCTAGTTTAATCTCTAAATCCTGCTTACTGTTCCCCTTTCACTCCCATTATTTTGAAGATTATTTTGAAACATCATGTAATTTCTACACGTTGGACTTTTGCATGATAGGTAACATTAATGGGGGGAAATAAATGTCATTAAGCTTTGCCCACTGATTATAATTATAAATTATAGAATTAGAGATGTTTGTCATGTCATTGATATTATAACAAGGTTCATATGTGTTTTGTGAAACTATTCTTTAGTGACTTTCAAGTGTATATACACATTTCTCATCAGGTTACTAGAGAATCAAATTTACTGTTCTTACCTCAGATTCAACATGATTAAACAGTCACCTTTGAAATTACTCATGCTAAATGTTACCATCCCAGCACCTATTCTAGCAGTTTTATTTTCATTTATTCAGTTAGAGACTTTAAGGTGATAGAAGCATCACTGTACTTTAAGAAGAGCTTGTAATAGAATTTTGTCAGGGAATGGTAATTTAGACTGCTAAAAGAAACTGTTGGTGTCTGCTGCTCAGTACCTAACAATGTCACTAACTGGTTTGCAGAACTGTACAGATGGATAGATACTTTCTGGATTTCTCAAACCTTTGATAGTTATTTATGGCCTGTGGTGAAGATTACATAGATAAAAAATTTTAATATAATTTTAAAGAATTTAAAGGATGTCTGATCTCAGTCATCTAGCTGAACCCTTCACATTTTCCAAATGACGTGTTCTAGGCTAATATCTATTTCAATACTGAATAGCAGTACATTAGAAGGTCATGATCAGTTCTTTTTTTTAAATGAAAGAGTAATATAAACTAAAAAATACAGTGTTCCTTTTTTAGATTACTGTTTCATCAAACTTTTGCTGCTTCTGTAGGTACACACGTGTGTGTGTACTGCATCATGATACAAAATTTATATATTTTATAAGTCATCCAATAAGTTTGAAAGCCATTGCCTTTGGCCAGTAATTCATTTTTTTAATTGTAAGTATTTACTTAATACCTTAATTAATTTCTATATTGTTTCTCTAGTCCTTTTGAAGTGGATAATGGTCTATAAAAATAAGTCAAATAAAGGCCCTAACTTTGTGAATTCCAGGCTGTAGTTAGAAGAGAGATATGTATAAAAATAGTTGTTTATTGTGAAGTAATTATAAATAATGTAGGAGTGAAGTACTGTAAACACATAGGCTGTAACAATGACCTATGCCTGGAGAAATTGAAGATTACAAAGAGGCTATGATGATTTTGAGTGATCTAAAAGAGTGGGAAGTTTTATCAGTTGCTTCAGAGAAGAAGCATTCTCCAAAGGGGAAAAAAAAATGATGAATACTACCAATACTGAGTTCTAAAATCATTCCCTCTGAGAAGCCTTGCCCTTGATCCTGTTTCTTCCACCTCTAGTACCTCAATCAGGAATTAATATATGAATCTACTTACAAGTTTTTAGTTTTCTCCATGGTATTTTGTCCCTATTAGAAATTCTTGCTCAATGTTTGTAAGTTGAAGAGATGAGCAAATGAATTTAAATTATATATGTACAAAACATATATATGTCCTTTCAAAAATGTTTTTTGCATAAAGGTATGTTAAAGAACCATTTTAACTTTTATATACTAGAAACCTTGACACACAGGAGCTCAAATATAATTATTTATTTTTCACTCTGAGGTAAGAGAGTTCTACCCCTTGAGGTTATCAAGGTAGTCTTGCCAGTGGGATGGACCCGCTTTGCTATTTTCAACATGGTTTCTATTGCTCCAGTGATTGCTATTTTTCAGCCTGCAGATAAGATGGGAATGGGGAGGATTTAAGTCAAGCCACTTCATTTTTAAGGGTATAATGGAGAAATCCCACATCACTTCTAGCCATAACCCAATGGCTATATCTGTTCACATGGCCACACCTAGCTGAAAGAGATGCTGAGAAATCTAATCTTTAGATAAAACTGGAGGGACACTTGTATCATACTAAAGGACAAAGAAAAAATGGGTACTGAATCAGTTGGGGTGGGCAAGTAGACGACAGCATAACGTTGTATGCCACAAACATAAAGGAATATTTTGAAATAAATTACTCATAAGAAATTAGTGGCTTTGATTTTTCTGAAATTTTTGCATATGTACTTAAAATTTGTACACTTGCTATGTAATATTGGTATTTGTTTTCTTAGCATTCTCTGAGCCTATTTACTTATTATATAAAAATGAAAGGATCAAACAAAAGCCCATTGTCCGGCACATAACACCCATTAGTAATCATCATGTCTTCCTTTTTTTTTTATTATTAAGTTATCATTGATACATACTCTTATGAAGGTTTCACATGAAAAAACAATATGGTTACTACATTTACCCATGTTAGCAAGTCCCTGCACATACCCCATTGCAGTCACTGTCCATCATTGTAGTAAGATGCCACAGATTCACTATTTCCCTTCTCTGTGTTAAACAGTCTTCCATGTGACCCCTGACACCATGTGTACTAAACATAATACCACCCAATCCCCATCTCCTTCCTTCCCAACCCACCCTCCGACACACCTCCCCTTTGCTAACTGCTAGTCCCTTCTTGAAGTCCGTGAGTCTACTGCTATTTTGTTCCTTCAGTTTTGCTTTGTTGTTATACTCCACAAATGAGGGAAATCAATTGGCACTTGTTTTTCTCCGCCTGGCTTATTTCACTGAGCATAATACCCTCTAGCTCCATCCATGTTGTTGCAAATGGTAGGATTTGTTTCTTTCTTATGGCTGAATAGTATTCCAATGTGTATATGTACCACATCTTCTTTATCCATTCATCTACTGATAGACACCTAGGGTGCTTCCATTTCTTGGCTGTTGTAAACAGTGCTGCGATAAACATAGGGGTGCATATGTCTTTTTGAATCTGAGAACTTGTGTTCTTTGGGTAAATTCCAAGCAGTCGGATTCCCGGATCTAATGGTATTTCTATTTTTAGTTTTTTGAGGAACCTCCATGCTGCTTTCCACAATGGCTGAACTAGCTTACATTTCCCACCAGCAGTGTAGGACGGTTCCCCTTTCTCAGCATCCTGGCCAGCATTTGTTGTTCTTAGTCTTTTTGATGTTGGCCATCCTTATTGATGTGAGGTGATATCTCATTGTTGTTTTAATTTGCATTTCCCTGATGGTTAGTGATGTGGAACATCTTTTCATGTGTTGGCCATCTGAATTTCTTCTTTGGAGAATTGTCTGTTCATATCCTCTGCCCATTTTTTAATCGGGTTATTTGCTTTTTGTGTGTTGAGGTGTGTGAGTTCTTTATATATTTTGGATGTTAACCCCTTGTCAGATATGTCGTTTACAAATATAATCTCCCATACTGTAGGATGCCTTTTTGTTCTGTTGATGGTGTCCTTTGCTATACAGAAGCTTTTTAGTTTGATGTAGTCCCATGTGTTTCATTTTTTTATTTTGTTTCCCTTACTCAAGCAGATGCGTTCAGGAAAAATTTGCTCATGTTTATATCCAGGAGATTTTTGCCTATGTTGTCTTCTAAGAGTTTTATGGTTTCATGACTTACATTCAGGTCTTCGATCCATTTCGGGTTTACTTTTGTGTATGGGGATAAACAATAATCCAGTTTCATTCTCTTGCATGTAGCTGTCCAGTTTTGCCAATACCAGTTGTTGAACAGGCTGTCATTCCCCATTGTATATCCATGGCTCCTCTATTGTTTATTAATTGACCACATATGTTTGGGTTTATATCTGGGCTCTCTACTCTGTTCCATTGATGTATGGTTCTGTTCTTGTGGCAATACCAAATTTTCTTGATGACTGTGGCTTTGTAGTAGAGCTTTAAGTTGCGGAGTGTAATCCCCCCCGTTTTATTCTTCCTTCTCAAAATTGCTTTGGCTATTCAGGGTCTGTTATGGTTCCATATGGATATTAGAATGATTTGCTCTAGTTCTTTCAAGAATGCTGTTGGTATTTTGATATGAATTGCATTGAATCTGTAGATTGCTTTAGGCAGGATGACAATATTAATTCTTCCTATCCATGAGCACACTGTGTTTCCATTTATTGATATCTTCTTTAATTACTCTCGTGAGTATCTTGTAGTTTTCAGAGTATAGGTATTTCACTTCCTTGGTTAGGTTTATTCTTAGGTATTTTATTCTTTTTGATAGGTATTTTATCCTTTTTGCTGGAATAGTGAATGGAATTGTTTTCCTGATTTCTCTTTCTACTAGTTCATCGTTAATGTATAGGAATGCAACAGATTTCTGTATATTAATTTTGTATCCTGCAACTTTGCTGAACTCAGGTATTAGATCTAGTAGTTTTGGAGTGGATTCTTTAGGGTTTTTATGTACAATATCATGTCTTCTGCAAACAGGAGCAGTTTAACCTCTTCCTTGCCAATCTGGATGCCTTTTATTTCTTTGTGTTCTCTGATTGCTGTGGCTGGGACCTCCAGAACTATATTGAATAAAAATGGGGAGAGTGGGCATCCTTGTCTTGTTCCCAATCTCAGAGGAAAAGCTTTTAGCTTCACACTGTTAAGTATAATGTTGGCTGTGGGTTTGTCATATATGGCCTTTATTATGTTGAGGTACATACCCTCTATTACTCATTTTGTTGAGAGTTTTTATCATGAATGGATGTTGAATTTTGTCAGATGCTTTTTCAGCATCTATGGAGATGACCATGTGGTTTTGTTCCTTTTTGTTGATGTGGTGGATGATGCTGATGGATTTTCAAATGTTGTTCCATCCTTGCATCCCTGGAATAAATCCTACTTGATCATGATGGATGATCTTTTTGATGTATTTTTGAATTTGGTTTGCTAATACTTTGTTGAGGCTTTTTGCATCTGTGTTCATCAGGGATATTGGTCTGTAATTTTCTTTTTTTGCAGTGTCTTTGCCTGGTTTGGGTATTAGAGTGATGCTAGAAAGTTGTCCATTTCTTCTAGGTTATCCAGTTTGTTGGCATATAATTTTTCATAGTATTCTCTAATAATTTTTTGTGTTTCTGTGGTGTCCGTAGTGATTTTCCCTTTCTTGTTTCTGTTTGTGTGTGTAGACTCTTTTTTTCTTGATAAGTCTGGCAAGGGGTTTATCTATTTTCCTTATTTTCTCAAAGAACCAGCTCTTGCTTTCATTGATTCTTTCTATTGTTTTATTCTTCTCAATTTTATTTATTTCTGCTCTAATCTTTACTATGTCCCTCCTACTACTTTGGGCCTCATTTGTTCTTCTTTTTTCTAGTTTTGTTAATTGTGAGTTTAGACTGTTGATATGAAATTTTTCTTTTTTACTGAGGTACGCCTGTACTGCAATATACTTTCCTCTTAGCATGGCTTTTGCTGCATCCCACAGATTTTGCGGCATTAAATTGTCATTGGTCTCCATATATTGCTTGGACTCTGTTTTTATTTGGTCATTGATCCATTGGTTATTTAGGAGCATGTTGTGAAGCCTCCATGTGTTTGTTGGATTTTTCACTTTCTTTGCGTTATTTATTTCTAGTTTCATGTCTTAGTGGTCTGAGAAACTGGTTGGTACAATTTCAGTCTTTTTTACTTTACCAAGGCTCTTTTTGTGGCCTGGTATGTGATCTATTCTGGAAAATATTCCATATGCACTTGAGAAGAATGTGTATCTTGCTGCTTTTGGGTGTAGAGTTCTGTAGATGTCTGTTAGGTCCATCTGTTCTAATGTGTTTTTCAGTGCCTCTGTCTCCTTTCTTTTTTATGTCTGGTTGATCTGTCCTTCAGTGTGAGTGGAGTGTTGAAGTCTCCTAGAATGAATACATTGTGTTCTGTTTCCTCTTTTAATTCTGTTAGTATTTGGTTCTCATATGTAGGTGTTCCTGTGTTGGATGCATAGATATTTATAATAATTACATCTTCTTGTTGGATTCACCTATTTATCATTATGTAATTCCTTCTTTGTCTCTTGTGACTTTCTTTGTTTTGAAGTCTATTTTCTCTGATACAAATACTGCAACTCCTGCTTTTTTCTCCGTATTAGTTGTATTAAATATCTTTTTCCGTTCCTTCACTTTTAGTCTGTGTATATCTTTGGGATTAAAGTGAGTCTCTTGTATGCAGCATATAGATGGGTCTTGTTTATTTATCCATTCAGTGACTCTGTGTCTTTTTATTGGTGCATTCAGACCATTTACATTTAAGGTGATTATGGATAGATATGTACTTATTGCCATTGCAGACTACATTCGTGGTTACCAAAGGTTCAAGGTTTACTTCCTTACTGCCTAAGAGTCTAACTTAACTCACTTAGTTTGCTATTACAAACACAATCTAAAGGTTCTTTTTTTCTCTTACTTTTTCTTCCTCCTCCATTCTTTTTATATTAGTAGGTATCATATTCTGTACTCTTTTCTATCCCTTGACTGACTTTGGGAGTAGTTGATTAAATTTTGCATTTGCTTAGTAATTAACTGTTCTACTTTCTTTACTGTGGTTTTATTACCTCTGGTGACAGCTATTAAACCTTAGGAACACTTTCATCTATAGCAGTCCCTCCAAAATACACTGTAGAGACAGTTTGTAGGAGGTGAATTGTCTCAGCTTTTGCTTATCTGGAAATTGTTTAATCCCTCCTTCAGATTTAAATGATAATCTTGCTGGATCAAGTATTCTTGGTTGGAGGCCCTTCTGCTTCATTGCATTAAATATATTATGCTACTCCCTTCTGGCCTGCTAAGGTTTCTGCTGAGAAGTCTGATGGTAGCCTGATGGGCTTTCCTTTGTATGTGATCTTATCTCTCTCTCTGGCTCCTTTTAATAGTCTGTCCTTATCCTTGATCGTTGCCATTTTAATTACTGTATGTCTTGGTGTTGTTCTACTTGGGTCCCTTGTGTTGGGAGATCTGTGCATCTACATGGCCTGAGAGACTATCTCCTTCCCCAGATTGGGGAAGTTTTTAGCAATTATCTCCTCAAACACACTTTCTATCCCTTTTTTCTCTCTTCTTCTTCTTCTGGTACCCCTATAATGCGAATATTGTTCCGTTTAGATTGGTCACACAGTTCTCTCAATATTCTTTCATTCTTGGAGATTCTTTTTTCTCTCATTGCCTCAGCTTCTTTCTAATCTGCCGTTTTTTTTTCCTAATCTGCCTTTTTTTTTCTGATCTTTTAAAACCTTCCATTGTATGTTTCATTTCTGATACTGTGTTCTGTAATGATTGGATCTCCAACTGGAATTCATTCCTGAGTTCTTGAATATTTTTCTGTACCTCCATGAGCATGTTAATGATTTTTATTTTGAAATCTCTTTCAGGAAGTTTCATGAGGTAGACTTCATTTGAGTCTTTCTCTGATGTATTCAAATTTTGCTTTGAACCAGGTTCCTTTCACGTTTCATATTTGTATGTGGTGCCCTCTAGTGCCCAGAAGCTCTACTCTCTGGAGCTCCCCAGCCTCTGGAGCAATGTCAGGGGTTTCAGGGTAGTGCTGTTGGTGCCCTGATCTGTGAGGTTTATTCTTTTCTTCAGGTGTATGCAGTCTGGCACAGACCTCTTTCCTGTTGCTCTTTCACGATTAGTTGTATTAATTATATTTTCATATTATATGCAGTTTTAGGAGGAGAACTCTTTCTCACCTCTCACGATGCCATCTTTAATCCTGAGCCCCAGTGTTTTTTTATTTTTAATAGCTATCAGTGTTTAGCTCCTGTTATATATCACATAGTATGTTTTACATCTCTTTTAATTTTGACAGTAATCCTTATGTACTTTTATGATTTTCATGTGGCAGGAACCTGAGGTTTGTCTAATGGGTATACAGATAAAAATAAACAGCTGGCCCTTGAACAGTGTGGATTTGAATTGCATGGTGGTCTTCTTAAACTTATACCACTTAAGGATTTATTTCAATAAATATTTTGAAAAAATGTTTAGATATTTGTGAGAGTTTGGAAAAGCATTTACTTTTCTAGTTTACTTTATTGTAAGAATACAGCATTTACTACCTATTAACATACAAAAGCTGTTAACTGTTATCAGTAGGCTTCCACTCAACAGTAGGCTATTAAGATTTGGGGGAATCAAAAGTTATATACAGATTTCTACATCCCCCACCCCCACCCACCCCTTCTGTGTTGTTCAGTGGTCAACTGTAATTATAATGAAAAGAAGCGGCTTTCAAAAGCTAGGAGAAAAGTCAAGTTTGAACTTCAGAATGCCATCAAGTTAGTCTTGAATTTCCCCTACAAGTGTCTATCAAAAAATTCTCCCAAAAACTCCTGAGAGCAGTCCTTTGGAATGACAGTGACACTTAAGCAGTAGTTAAGGGAGAAAGGAACAAGGCAGAAAGTTAGAATTTAGTGTAATGTGCATCTTTTTTAGAGTGGTAAATACAGTTCTTCATGTATGAATTACTGTGTCGGGCACACAATCCTCTGTAATAATAATTTCTGAGGAAAATTAGTTCATATCAGTGTATCCTAAAGCATTCCTCCCCTTTCTCCCTAGAGTCTAACTCATCTAAATACTACTATCAGTTAAAAAAAAAAAAAGACAAAAAGTAGAGAATTGACATTCACTAGAAAGAAAATCTATATACTAGGGACAAAAGAAGTAAATAAATAGATACACTATTTGATAAAATTAAGAAATTACATATCAACTTTTGATACAGGTAGTCTAATTTACATAAAATGTGTAAATATACACAATCTTTTTTTTTTTTTCTTTAGTCCTCCTGTTCTGAGCTGTTCTTTTCATTCCTCCTCATTAATTTCTGTGCCCACTCTGTTGACTTTTTTTTATCTATTCCAAGATGTATGAGAGCCAGATTCTTCTTTGGTAATCTGGTGGTAAAAAGAAAAAGCCACTGCCTATTGCTATCAGTTTCTTACAAGATCATTATTGTATTCATTCTTCCTTTATGTTATTGCAGACTAGCTTCCATTTCCCATGATAGAAAAGTTAAGAAATACTTGAAGACCTTTTTTTTTTCTTATACAGAAACTTTGTTTATTCACTTGAAAATACATTCGCATGTACCCATTATAAGTAGTAGTGTTTTCTTTAGTTCAGTGACTGGTTTGAGAAGAGTTTTGGTACAGAGAAAGGAGATGTTACTTTGTCATATGCTGGACTGAGCTAAAATAGACGTTCAATCCTGAAGCACTTCCTACCCACATACTCATGAAAATGCTAAATAAAATAGAGTTGGGGAAAAATAGATGCTGAACTTTAGAGAAAACTTTTCATGTGCCAGGAATAAAAGGGAACACAAAGCCAGAGCAATAAGTAGCAGTAAGCGTTGAGTAAACTTGGTAGCACAGGAGATACCTTGAGGGATACAGGCCTTCTGGACAGGGGTTTGGTGTTGAGATTGGAACTAAGTATTTGGCTATGGAACTATATCTCCATAAAGCTTGGGCCCTAGAAGGGCTGCCTTCTCTGAAAGGGTCTAGGAAAACTTGTTGTATACCTGCAAGGACTGTTCTTTTGTTGTTGTTGTTGTTGTGAGGATATAGTGGAAAACAGCATGAATGTATTTAGAAAGCTATTAAAAGTTATTTTAAATTGTCTTTATTGGAGTATAAATGAGAGAAAGGGCCATAAGAGCCAACCAGATAACATAAATGAATGAAACTGTTGAGATATTAAGACATTTGTTTGGGGGAGGCAACTAGTGAATTGGAGATCATGTGCATTACCAAAAGGAACCAGTCTATTTAGAGATAAACAATTGTGACCATGTGGAAAGTGGACCCAGTGTTTTTATATTTTCTGATTCTTCAGAAGAGGCTTCTTAAAAATATTTTCTCCAAAACAATATTAAATTAGATAATTGGAAAAACATTTTCTTTTTTCTAGCTTACTTCATTGTAAGAATACAGTATTTACTACCTGTTAACATACAAAAGCTGTTAACTGTTATCAGTAGGCTTCCACTCAACAGTAGGCAGAAGGAAAAACCCCAAAGAAGAAAAATAGATGCAGAGAAACCAGGATGAAAGAATAAGAATATTTGTGTGAAAGGCTTAGACTTATGGTGGTTATGTATAAAAAGCAAAAAGGAAGTAGTATTAACCATTTTATTAGTAAACATGTATTTTCAGAGTTCGTCAGAGTGCTGGAAAGTAGGGTTACACTTGTTAAGTAAAATATCTGTATACTCATACTAGTTGTGTTAAGTCTGACATTGTGCTAGATTTCTCCTGTAGTTTAGTGAGGTCTAGGAAAAGCTTGATTTGAGAAGGATGAAGTAGAGTTAGGAGTACTAAGGGAAGAAGGTGGGGTGGGGATTAACAAACTTTCCAGGTGAGAGAACTGCTTTATACGAAGGCTATAAGGTGAGAAAGCATGGTAAATTCAAGGCCTGAAGGAAGTCAGGCCGAGGTGCAGAATAATGACAGGAAGAGTGGCTTTCAGATGAAGTTGGAGAGGTAAGCAAAGGTCAGATTTTAGTCATTTTGTTACACAAAGGTAAGCCATTAAAACCCTCAAGATAGCCTTAGTGCTGGTTTCATCACAGGCTATAGGATGGTGCATAGGCAATTAAAAAATTGGAGAGGAGTGCTGATTGCAGTGTTCTTAAGGGGTTAAAAAGCAATTCTCTAAGCTGATCCACAGATACAGAATTTTAACATTTTAGTTATGGAATTCATGAGGAAGTAAATGATTGACAATAGCTGCACTAATTCTGAAAATTTAACTTGCAAAAACAACTTGAAAGTGGATTTCATGTCTTTATTGAATAGAATATTAATTTTTTTCTGTTCATTCACATTACTAAGAATATTGACTTATAATAACCTTGAGAATACTAGAAAAGAATATTAGTCTCTACAGTAAAAGAACTTGAACAGACATAGATTTTTGAGCTTTTTCCCTTTTTCCTCCTGTAAGCTGTGAACTTTGAAGGCAAATCTGAAGGACCAAAAAAAAGGAGTACTTCCTAGCTGAGTCAGCCCCCATAGAACAGCATTCTGGGAAGTGCAACCCACATTTCTGTTTATGTCTCATTTGTCAGAACTTACACTAAAAGCTACACTTAGCTGCAGAGAGATTATGCTATACACTGTTTTATTCTAGATGACCCTAACAATTGGGATTTCTGTTGCTAAGGAAAAGAAGACATGCTGAGTTAGGCAGCTAGCAGTTTCTGAGGCAGCTATTATATACAGTTGTTCTTTAATTTCCTTTCCTTAATATTTTGACCTTCTCATATCTGTCAAGGAAAAGATATATTCAGTTCTTATATTTCTGTCTGCTAGTTTGGCCATTTTATTGACAGACTGCAATACTTTTATTTTTCATACCATTGAATGTTTCCTTATTTGCCTGTTTCATATTCATTTGACTCATGCAGCTTTTAAATATCCTCATCTTTGAACCTTTTACTACCTGCAAACAAGATTTCACCGTATTGAATATTAATGGTAAAAGCTTTGTAGTATTGGAAATAAATTTTTTTGTTTATTAATATTTTTATTTTTGAATTAATTTCAAATTGTGTAAAAGTTGTAAGAATAGTACCAGAAACTTCTTTAGATAATTTTGCCTCATTTCCTTTTTAACTTTTTGCCTCATATTCTCTCTTTATATGTATAGTTATATACATGACATATATGTCATACATAACATATTTTACCTGAATTATTTGAGAGAAGGTTGCAAAAATCATGCTGCTTTATATATTAATACTTTATATTTTCTAAGAACAAAGGTATTCCTTAATGTAAGCCCTGTTTAGTTATTCAATTCAGGAAAATTTATGTTGATGTAATACTTTAACTTTAGTCTGTATTCTAGTTTGGTCAGTCATTCCAGTTATCTTTCAATACAGGATCCACTCTAAGATCGCTTATTACATTTGGCTGTTAACATCTCTTTGATCTCCTTTAATCTAGAACAGTTCCTCTTTCTGTGTCTTACATAACATTACATTTTGAAGGCTAAAGGCTAGTTATTTTATAGAATGTATTACTCAATTTGGGTTTGACCTATGTTGAGTTACGATTAGATCCATGTTATGCATCTCCTACTCTATCCCTGCCCAGAGTTCTTTGTAAAAAAGTGACAATATGTCTCTCTTAAAGGTATATTTGGCGGCTCATATTGTCTTTCTATCCCTATTGGTACGATTAGTTTTGATCATGAGGACAAGGTGGTGTCTGGTTTTTCCACTGTAGTTTGTAATTTGCCCAATATAGCAAATAAGCAATTTATGAGAAACTTTCAGACTTTGCAGATCTTATTAAACACTCACCCTAGATTTAGCAGCTTTTTATGATTCTTACCCGAAACAATATTTTCTGTGATGATTACAAATGGTAATTTTCTAACACTACCACCTTGTCCACATTTACCAGTTGGCATTCAGAGCTTTATCGATGCTCCTCCTGTCTTGTCTTGTCTGTCTGCCTGTCTACTAAACTACCATCAGCATGGACCTGAGGATTCCTGTTTTACTTACTAGGTGATAATCCTTTACTGTCTGTTGTGATGTTCCAGTCAGATTTGGCCATTGGAAGCCCTTTCAGGTTGGCTCCCATGTCTCTTTTTCCCTGTCTTTTTGACATGGCACCCCCCCCCCCACCACCACCACCCTTATTTTGAAAGCATTTTACATTTGGCACTGCAAGATTATTTAGGTTCATTTTGTATCCTTTCTGTCCCTGTCCTAGATAATCTGCCATTTCTCAAAGGACTCCTAGTTTATTAAGTGTGGAATAATAGTTAGAAATCAAAATTTGGTTGCCAAGTGATTGTAATTTAAAACTTCAAAGGGGATATGTTTACAATAGTTGATAAATAGCAAATCAAAAGGTACACTGCCATAAATTCAAAAAGATTACATGTAAAGGGCCATTTTATGTATTACTATTTGTAATATCAAAGGACTACAAGCAAAGCATTTATCTTTGAGGGTCAAATTGCAACCTTGATATATCTACAATTGGAGTATATACAGTTGCATAAAGGAAAGGGGAATGTATGTAGTGGAATGATCTTCTGGATATAATATGTGTATATATCATTTATATGAGTGAGATATGTTAATGATTATTTATGAAAGGGAATATATAAACATTCATAATTTGCTTATATTTATTGAAAAAAAGGAAAATAAAAACTTTAAAACTAACTATAGTGGGAGAGAGGGCATAGTGTGGAGGAGACAAGGCAGAAGCTGGACTTTATACCTTTGTAGCTCTCAGGTTGGATTGAAGTAATAAAGCAACATTAAATCATGAATAAAAAGCAGTCCCTAAAAATGGGAAAAAGCAAATAACCCTAATTAAACCAAATTGGTATCCATAAGATAAATAATCAGTTGACTTTAAAGCAATAATTTGCTGAGGTATTCCTGAAGGACAAAATGAGATGAAAAGAAATCTTAACATTTAGTAATCATATTATTAATAGTAATGCTTTTTGGGTTTTTTTGAAACTGTTTTATATATCCTAGGATAAAGCAAATGAGTAATTTTATTAGTGCCATTTATAACCAAGTGATGTTATAAAACCAACATAAAAATCTTAGGAATTCGCATTGTAAAAACTAGTATAAATTCTTAATACATTGTCTCTAAAAATACACATATCCTAGCTAATTTCATTTTTAAAAGTCTTGAAAACAGTGACCAATCCAGTAGTTCTGGCTCACTTAATACTACTCTTCTTTAGTTGCATGATTGCTTCTTCTAAGCTGAATGAGAATCCAATTTAATTTCCAGTTTAAAAAGAAGCGTGGCTATTTGATGAGTTA
Organism: Manis pentadactyla; assembly: GCF_030020395.1. Lineage (NCBI taxonomy): Eukaryota > Metazoa > Chordata > Mammalia > Pholidota > Manidae > Manis > Manis pentadactyla. Next base: position 63,374,261 of record NC_080020.1, read on the forward strand.
CATTCTGCTGCAAGAAATATGTAAGATAAGCCTAGTTCATCTTGTCAGCCCAGGAAGTGAGGAAGCTATCAAAGACTATTTGAGGTCTTGTCAGAAAGACTGAAGAATTAAAGGATTTCCTATTGGCTAAACATGGGACAGTTTGGGAATCAACAGTGATATTGGCAGTGGATGAAAACTCATCAAATAATTTCAAATCCTTGAGTTAATAAGACTTAAAGTATCAGTCTGTTTTGAAAGGATAGCAATTTAACTTATTTTGAAAACTGACAAATTAAGAAAGGAAATGAAAATGCTTTTCCTATATGACCTGTACCTCAAGGTTAGCAAATGTGATGGGGGAAAGGTTTTTCTTTATAAACGTAATCCACCTACTAGTGAAGAAATAATATAATGGGTAAATGAAGAATGATAAATGTCACCACTTTAATGCTTCTGAATAAAGAGCTGATGGAGCCATATGTTCAATGGCTGCTTACAAATTAGGTATAAAACTTATGGATAAGGCTGAAAATGCCTGAACCCACAGATCAAACTTAACCTCACATGAAAAGAGACACCAAATACTGTTTCTTCTGACAGAAATCTGTAACTCTTAAAATATGTTCTTGCCAAGAAAAACTGAACTTGAATCTTTGCCTGGAGATCTAACAGTTTATAAGATAAATAAGGGACAGAAAAATAGGTTGAGTAATACTGCAGGGGTGCAGTCAGCAAAATCTGGAAAGCAGGAAAACCACCTAATTTATTCCACAAAATAAATTCCAGTGTGAAAAAAAAAGGGAGGGGAAACTTTCAGAATAATGAGAGACTTAAGAAATATGATTCAGTACAGTGCATAAACCTTGTTTGGATTCTCATTCAGTTTAAAAGAAGTAATCATGCAACTAAAGAAGAGGTAAACTGACCTGGATATTCAGTAATATTTAATACTTAATTTCACATATAATACTGAGGAGTAACTGATTTTTTTAAGGTATGGTACTGGTATTGTTTAAATAAAACACTGGGTGTTTAAAAATAATGGGTTTATTTTTTTACACATGAGTACTTAAGTATTTAGGGATGAAAATTTAAAATGTCTGAGATTGTCTATGGGAAGCTGACTTATTTGAAACAAGATTGGCATGAATTGATAATTGTGAAGCTGGGTGATAGATACATGGTAATTCATTATATTACTCATTTATATTTGATATTAAGCATAAAAAACTTGAAAAGGAACTTTAAACTGTTTTATCCTTTGAACGTGGTATTTCTACTTAATATACACTAAGAAAACAATATAATCTTACAAAGTATCTATATATACATAGTGGTAGGTTTTCTTTTAAAAATTGAGAAAGGTGAGGAAAATAATTCAATGTTTTTAATATCTTACACTTTAATACTATTGTGTTAGTGAGATTTAACATAACAAGGATAACTCTTAGGTGTTCAGATTTTAGGTGTTCAGATACTTAGTGTTATATAAAAAGATCAGTGGTATTGGTTGTTATCCAAATAAGTGAAAAGATCAGTTACTATCTAAGTAAATTTGGCGCTCAGAAATATTCTTATAGCCAAATTATATTTGTGGATTTATACAAGAATATATATTCATACATTTCTGATTTGTTTATGTATACATCCACCCAGCAGACATATATTGTGCTCTTATTTAGTGCTTGGCACTCAAAGGGTAACAAGTAAATATCCCAACACTCTAAGAACAAATACGTGGTAGAACATCAAAGATAGAATACCAAATATCAAAAGAAAACAGAAAACTATAGTGATCATTACATGGTGTGCTCATAGCCAAGGTGGTAGTATATATAGGATGTTTTGGAAGTGCTGAAGAAGGGTACTTAATTTTGGCTTTAGAATGGAGTCAGTACTCCCAGCATTTTGTTGGAGGAGTAGCCATAAAAAGATTCCCATATTCACTTAGAATTTTGATTTATTTAGAAGGAATTTTGACTAGCTATTCATTCGGAACTGAACAAGAGGTAATTAAGAATATAAGCCCGTGAATGCCCTTCCCAAATTCATTCATTCACCCAATCTGCTTTTCAAGTGTTTGTTGAGCACCCACCTGTGTATGGTATGGTAGTTACTCTGGAAAAATTGACAGTACCCTCAAGAAGTTTATAAGCAATTAAAGTGATACACTTCTGCCTTTCCTAGAAAATTAGTTCAACTTTATGACTATACCAGACTTAGGTGTATTTTTGTGCTCACCATATACCTGGATCAAAAATCTTGAACATAGCACAAAATGATATTTATTGGTGGACATGACTGTCTCTTCATCCCAGATCTTTTTATTTATTTAGGTAATAAAATAACACTTTAAGCGTATTTTACTTGATTGGTAAGGACTTTGTCTCATCTCAGTCTTCCCTGTACCTAACACATTCTAAGTAAAGCTTATTGAATAAATGAAAGAAAGAAAATACCTAGTAGGTTAAAGGAGATATAAAATTACGTTTCTGGAAAAGTACCTTTCCTAATGTTTTTGCTGAAATTTCTCTTAGGACCCAAATAAAATATGATAATTTTTTTTGTTTTAAATTGAAAAGCATTATGCTGTTTTTGGACCTCAGAACCATGTGACCAGAGGTTTAAAATTGTGGCAAAAATGATCTTGATATATCATATTCTTTAAAAGGCAGATTTTTATCATTTCTGTGTAGAAAAACATTTTATTCCACTAGATTCCTGGATTTAAAAAATAAACTTATGCTTGTTCCCGTTTTAAGCATTTTCATTTATATTTAACTTTTGGAATCAGAAGTCTTGCAAACTTTTATGTGTTTCCATTTGAAATACTCCCTCCTCTAGGAAAGGAGAAATTTTAGAAAGGTATTAATTTTAATATCATAGTTTATTTCTTAGAGTAATACCTCCATCTTGTGGTATTTCTGAAAATTACTGCAGAGGATATGAATCTTGAGTTTTGCTGTATACAATATACATAAACTACATTACCTATTGTTTTTCATAAAACCAGATGCAATTACATCAGCAGCTAGGTCTACCATATGTATCAAAAAGTTAATATCCTAGTTTTCAACAATTCAGATGTATATGCCATGTGAACATAGGCCTTTGGAATAATAGTGATTTATACAGTCAGCTGTTGAGTCCAGACAGTTTCTAGACTACCTTGACTGAAAATTGTAATGGAAGAAAAGGTAGTTTCTCAATGAACTATTAATTGTTTCACATGTATCTATACAGAGGTTAGAAGGGTTGTGAGAATTCATTTCAGATTTATTGTGGGAACTATGACAGATTGAATGATTTTCTCAGAGAAGTGATTACTGATTTTATTTTTTAATAAACTATATTTTATTATAGCTTAATTAGAATCATTTACATTCCCCTAGAATGATAGAACATAGAAACTTGAAGACAAGTAGAAACTTCAAATAAATTTCTGCCTGTTACCTGAGAATTTTCAACACATTTAATCTGTTTTTTTCTTCACACAATTTCTGCTTTATATTTACTACAGTTAAACAGTCATTTAAGGGTGGGGACTGTGGCTTAAATTTCTTGTCTTCCTAAGTTTCTAGCCCAGGATTCTGTAGTTGGTAGATTTTGCTCCTTATCTTGGAGGAAGATGGTGGTCTGATTACTTATGCTTTAGCTAAAGCTGTACTAAATCTAATTCCTTTTTCTATTTCTTTGGCTATAGAAAGTTGAAATATGAAATAAACAAGGCTTTAATGATCTGGGGCTTTCTCTGACTTTTAAGAATTAAATTTCTAATGAATTTTGTTGGAAATCTTTTCTAATTGTAGCCAATCAGATGATGATTCTGGGTCACCTTCAGGCTCTCGCTCTGGCTCAAGTTCTGGAAGCAGTAGTGATGGAAGCAGTAGCCAGTCAGGTAGCAGTGACTCTGACTCTGCATCTGAATCGGGCAGTCCATCAGAGTCCGAGTCAGACACTTCCCAAGAAAACAAGGTTCAAGCAAAACCACCGAAAGTCGATGGAGCTGAGGTAATAAATAAAATATTCAGTGAAAGGTAGATTTCTTCTATTAGTTTGGGAAAATTTATAGGACTGGTTTATAGCATTCTTAATCTAGCTTTCAGAAAATACTAATTTTTAATGTTAAAATTTACCTGCAGTGATTCTCAAACTTGTAGTTAAATGTCTGTGGACTAATTGGCTTAGAAGAGAAGCAGTGTACAGCTATAAAACAGCAAGTACAAAATAAACACACAAAATTTTTTCTTCATCCTCATAAGGCAGACATTGTGTTTGATAAATATTCACTGTCTCAAGGATAAAAAGTAAAGACTTGGTAAGGTCTTTATTAATTTTCAGTGTCTGATCTCTACTTTCAAGTTCTTCAAATGAGGTAATTTACTGTTAATAGGAGAATTTAATAGAACTCTGCTTTCTTGAAGATACTTGGTAGAATAGGCTAAGGACTATTCTATTTGAAAAAAATACTATAGGATTTACTAAAACTTTTCTATACCTCATAATAGCATATACAGTAGTGTTACTTAGAGTACCTGTTAGTACTCTAAGTAACTAAGATCCTTGAGCCAGAATATAAATCAATACGACTTCCTTGGAAAAAATCTTGCTACCAGAAAAAAAAAATCAGCTGAACTTTTAAAACTACTTACTGACACAGTTGATTTGCATTCTGGCTCAAGTTTTTCATTTTCATGTCACACCAATTTTAAAATGTTGACAAAACTTTGAGTAGCACTGGTGTTGCATATTATTACTTTGTTTTGAAAATAATACTATAAATACTGAAGAACATATTAATATTGTTTGTGAAAACACACCATAGATTTTTTTTTTATATACAACTAAAGCTCAGCATTTTATTTTAATAGTATGTATTACATATGAGTAAGGAAAATAGTCTTAATTTTTTATTTGGAGGCAGTGAAAATGTTGGACCTGATTTTCAATAAATTGATTTTTTTCAAAAATAATCTTCCACAAACTTCATTCTTCACTGGTTCACATTTCCATTACAGTTCTGGAAGTCCAGCCCTAGTATTCTGGCTGTGCAGAGATCTGCAGTGCTCAAACAGCAGCAACAGGCCTCATCAAATAGTGGATCAGAAGAGGTGAGTTTTCATTAAGAAAGCTAGTATAAGAAAGCTAATATGTGTGCATTTGCTCATCACAGCAAAACTCGAATTAAACAAAATGTGAATACTGTAGAAATACATATACACAAACACCCATGTAAGTTTGCACACATAAATGAAGAAATACTAAGTACTATTAAGTCATATTTATATAGAATATTAATGACAATTTTCAGCATAGTTTTAAAAGAATAGGCTGCAGCTGTAAACAACGTAGGTCATGTGTACATGTGAGCACACATGCACATATGTTTGCACAAAGCATTCAGTCAAAACCATATAAAAATTGTCTATATCAAGCTGAAAAGCTTCTGTACAGCAAAGGACACCATCAATAGAACAAAAAGGTACCCTACAGTATGGGAGAATATATTAATAAATGACAGATTCGATAAAGAGTTGACATCCAAAATATATAAAGAGCTCACACACCTCAACAAACAAAAAGCAAACAATCCGATTAAAAAATGGGCAGAGTAGCTGAACAGACAGTTCTCCAAAGAAGAAATTCAGATGGCCAGCAGACACATGAAAAGATGCTCCACATCACTAGTTATCAGAGAAATGCAAATTAAAACCACAATGAGATATCACCTCACACCAGTAAGGTTCGCCATCATTGAAAAGACAAACAACAAATGTTGGCAAGGTTGTGGAGAAAGGGGAACCCTCCTACACTGCTGGTGGGAATGTAAATTAGTTCAACCATTGTGGAAAGCAGTATGAAGGTTCCTCAAAAAGCTCAAAATAGAAATACCATTTGACCCAGGAATTCCACTTCTAGGAATTTACCCTAAGAATTCAGCAGCCCAGTTTGAAAAAGATAGATGCACCCCTATGTTTATTGCAGCACTATTTACAATAGCCAAGAAATGGAAGCAACCTAAGTGTCTATACAGTAGATGAATGGGTAAAGAAGATGTGGTACATATACACAATGGAATATTATTCAGCCATAAGAAGAAAACAAATCCTACCGTTTGCAACAGCATGGATGGAGCTAGAGGGTATTATGCTCAGTGAAATAAGCCAGGCAGAGAAAGACAAGTACCAAATGATTTCACTCATATGTGGAGTATAAGAACAAAGAAAAACTGAAGGAACAAAACAGCAGCAGAATCACAGAACCCAAGAATGGACTAACAGTTACCAAAGGGAAAGAGACTGGGGAGGATGGGTGGGAAGGGAGGGATAAGGGCAGGGAAAAAGAAAGGGTCATTACAATTAGCATGTATAATGTCGGGGGGCTCATGGGGAGGGCTGTACAACACAGAGAAGACAAGTAGTGATTCTACAGAATCTTACTACGCTGATGGACAGTGCCTGTAATGGGGATTGTGTGGGGGACTTGGTGAAGGGGGGAGCCTAGTAAACATAATGTTCTGCATGTAATTATAGATTAATGATAACAAAATTTTTTTTAATTGTCTAATGACAAAAGAAGGTATTAATCAAAATTTGACCTACGAATTGTGATTCCTTTTTGAGGCCATATTAGGCAAATCAATAGTCTCCAGAGATGGTAGATGTTAAGGTTTTATAAAAAATGCTGACATTGTGATACTTACCTAATATCACTGGCTATGTTATAAATTTGCAATAAAAATGTTAATAATTACTCTGTGCTAATGGTATAAATATAACAGCATGAAAAATAGAGGCATTATAGTTAATGCTTAATTAGCAAAATGAATGTTAAGTATGGCAAGCAAAAATTTGATACCATGGTTAAATTCTGATCATTAATAACATTAACATTGTTTTTCTCTACAGGATTCTTCGAGCAGTGAAGATTCTGATGACTCAAGTGAAGTCAAAAGGAAAAAGCATAAAGAGTATGTCTTTTTCTTCAACTTACGCTTTTCACATCAGGAAAATCCTCATGGTTTTACATTTCTCTCCTTATGAAAAATTGTTGCCAAAAGTGGACTTTTGTAAATTGGTTCATGGCATATTTATTAGGTTAATTTAAATCATTAATTCTTTTTTTTTTTTTTGAGAACAACTTAAGTTACATTGTATTTTTTTTTTTTTTTTAAATAATTATTTTTTATTGAAGGGTAGTTGACACACAGTATTACATTACATGAGTTTCAAGTGTACAACACAGTGGTAGAACATTTATATACATAATTCTAGGTTCCAGCTATCACCCTACCATGCTGTTACAATATCTTGACTATATTCCTTATGCTATACATTACATCCCGGTTACTAATTTATTTTACCATTGGAAGTCTGTCCTTTTTTTTTTTTTTTTTTTTTGTGAGGGCATCTCTCATATTTATTGATCAAATGGTTGTTAACGACAATAAAATTCTGTATAGGGGAGTCAATGCTCAATGCACAATCATTAATCCACCCCAAGCCTAATTTTTGTCAGTCTCCAATCTTCTGAGGCATAACAAACAAGTTTTTACATGTAGAACAAATTCTTACATAATGAATAAGTTACATAGTGAACAGTACAAGGGCAGTCATCACAGAAACTTTCGGTTTTGCTTATGCATTATGAACTCTAAACAGTCAGTTCAAATATGAATAGTCATTTGGTTTTTATACTTGATTTATATGTGGATACCACATTTCTCTCTTTATTATTATTATTTTTAATAAAATGCTGAAGTGGTAGGCAGATACAAGATAAAGGTAGAAAACATAGTTTAGTGTTGTAAGAGAGCAAATGTAGATGATCAGGTGTGTGCCCGTAGACTATGTGTTAATCCAAGCCAGACCAGGGCAACAAAACATCCACGTATGCAGAAGATTTCTCTCAGAACAGGGGGGGTGAGGTTCTAAGCCTCACCTCTGTTGATCCCCAATTTCTCACCTGATGGCCCCCCTGCGACTGTGCCTGTCTTAGGTTGTTCCTCCCTTGAGGAATCTTACCCGTCTCTGGCTAACCAGTCATCTTCCGGGGCCATACAGGGAAATGTGAAGTTGGTAAGTGAGAGGGAAGCCTTATTGTTTGAAAAGGTTAGCTTTTTACTTCTTTGCATATTTATGCCCTGTGGCTTCTATGCCCAGCATTTGTCTTGAGGTATCTTTACCACTTGGAGGAGTTATGGTACTCGGTAAATTTGATATGAGGCACGAATTCTATTTAAGGGTTGTAATTAGGAAGGAAGAAGAAAAGCTATAGAAGTAGCAGGTGGAAGAAAACATGGGAAGATTGATTATTTCTTTGATATATCTTCTTGTAGAGTAACTTCAGCATGTATAGGTTTTAAGCTACTACTTAAATTGCACACACACATTAACATAATAGGAGTATAGTTACATAACCAAAGCATATCTGTAATTACCAGCCATCTGCAGTGAAACCAAGAAAACCAGTTAGGCACCTTAGGCATTTGTGAAAACTTATCTATGATATGGTGCATATTGTCCAACTGAACTTGAACAGTCTGAGAGAAATCAGACAAATTAAAACAACCCATTCCTGGGGACTGTTCACATGCCATATGTTCTTTTAACAGTAAATAGTTTGTAGTTGTAAGACTTTGGAGTGCTACAATTTGCACTTCTCCAAATTCTTGGTTGAGTTCCAACAGTATAGATCCAGTCCAATTTTGTTGTTTCACTGTATGCACAGGCCAGCTTAGATATCTCCTTCCTCATTCCCATGGCAAGTCCAGGAACTGGTGGGATGAGTGCATCTACAGCTGTAGCAGTGCGTGGATCTTTGTTGGGGTTTTTTGATGATCATCTTCTGGCATGAGTCTTCCACAGAGTGCAAATGTTGGAAGTTCTTTTTCATATCGTATCTTAGTTCATTTTCGGGGTAGCCCAATTAGGCTTTGATCCTCTGTATAAACACAAACAGACCCTTTGCCTACACTTTTATATGCCCTTTATACCCTTGTGTAGAACTCGTTGGAGGTTACCACACAGGAACTGCCCTTTTTTTTTTTTTTTTTTTTTGCTATCACTAATCTACACTTACATGATGAATATTATGTTTACTAGGCTCTCCCCTATACCAGGTCTCCCCTATAAACCCCTTTACAGTCACTGTCCATCAGCATAGCAAAATGTTGTAGAATCACTACTTGCCTTCTCTGTGTTGTACAGCCCTCCCCTTTCTCCCACTCCGCTATGGATGCTAATCTTAATACCCCCCTACTTCTCCCCCCCTTATCCCTCCCTACCCACCCATCCTCCCCAGTCCCTTTCCCTTTGGTACCTGTTAGTCCATTCTTGAGTTCTGTGATTCTGCTGCTGTTTTGTTCCTTCAGTTTTTCCTTTGTTCTTATATTCCACAGATGAGTGAAATCATTTGGTATTTCTCTTTCTCTGTTTGGCTTGTTTCACTGAGCAAAATACCCTCCAGCTCCATCCATGTTGCTGCAAATGGTTGGATTTGCCCTTTTCTTATGGCTGAGTAGTATTCCATTGTGTATATGTACCACATCTTCTTTATCCATTCATCTATTGATGGACATTTAGGTTGCTTCCAATTCTTGGCTATTGTAAATAGTGCTGCAATAAACATAGGGGTGCATCTGTCTTTCTCAAACTTGATTGCTGCGTTCTTAGGGTAAATTCCTAGGAGTGGAATTCCTGGGTCAAATGGTAAGTCTGTTTTGAGCATTTTGAGGAACCTCCATACTGCTTTCCACAATGGTTGAACTAACTTACATTCCCACCAGCAGTGTAGGAGGGTTCCCCTTTCTCCACAGCCTCGCCAACATTTGTTGTTGTTTGTCTTTTGGATGGCAGCCATCCTTACTGGTGTGAGGTGATACCTCATTGTAGTTTTAATTTGCATTTCTCTGATAATTAGCGATGTGGAGCATCTTTTCATGTGTCTGTTGGCCATCTGTATTTCTTTTTTGGAGAACTGTCTGTTCAGTTCCTCTGCCCATTTTTTAATTGGGTTATTTGTTTTTTGTTTGTTGAGGCGTGAGAGCTCCTTATATATTCTGGACGTCAAGCCTTTATCGGATGTGTCATTTTCAAATATATTCTCCCATACTGTAGGGATCCTTCTTGTTCTATTGATGGTGTCTTTTGCTGTACAGAAGCTTTTCAGCTTAATATAGTCCCACTTACTCATTTTTGCTGTTGTTTTCCTTGCCCGGGGAGATATGTTCAAGAAGAGGTCACTCATGTTTATGTCTAAGAGGTTTTCGCCTATGTTTTCTTCCAAGAGTTTAATGGTTTCATGGCTTACATTCAGGTCTTTGATCCATTTTGAGTTTACTTTTGTATATGGGGTTAGACAATGGTCCAGTTTCATTCTCCTACATGTAGCTGTCCAGTTTTGCCAGCACCACCTGTTGAAGAGACTGTCATTTCGCCATTGTATGTCCATGGCTCCTTTATCAAATATTAATTGACCATATATGTCTGGGTTAATGTCTGGATTCTCTAGTCTGTTCCATTGGTCTGTGGCTCTGCTCTTGTGCCAGTACCAAATTGTCTTGATTACTATGGCTTTATAGTAGAGCTTGAAGTTGGGGAGTGAGATCCCCCCTACTTTATTCTTCTTTCTCAGGATTGCTTTGGCTATTCGGGGTCTTTGGTGTTTCCATATGAATTTTTGAATTGTTTGTTCCAGTTCATTGAAGAATGTTGCTGGTAGTTTCATAGGGATTGCACCAAATCTGTATATTGCTTTGGGCAGGATGGCCATTTTGACGATATTAATTCTTCCTAGAAACGAGCATGGGATGAGTTTCCATCTGTTAGTGTCCCCTTTAATTTCTCTTAAGAGTGACTTGTAGTTTTCAGAGTATAAGTCTTTCACTTCTTTGGTTAGGTTTATTCCTAGGTATTTTATTTTTTTTGATGCAATTGTGAATGGAGTTGTTTTCCTGATTTCTCTTTCTGTTGGTTCATTGTTAGTATATAGGAAAGCCACAGATTTCTGTGTGTTGATTTTGTATCCTGCAACTTTGCTGTATTCCGATATCAGTTCTAGTAGTTTTGGGGTGGAGTCTTTAGGGTTTTTTATGTACAGTATCATGTCATCTGCAAATAGTGACAGTTTAACTTCTTCTTTACCAATCTGGATTCCTTGTATTTCTTTATTTTGTCTGATTGCCGTGGCTAGGACCTCCAGTACTATGTTAAATAACAGTGGAGAGAGTGGGCATCCCTGTCTAGTTCCCGATCTCAGAGGAAATGCTTTCAGCTTCTCGCTGTTCAATATAATGTTGGCTGTGGGTTTATCATAGATGGCCTTTATTATGTTGAGGTACTTGCCCTCTATTCCCATTTTGCTGAGAGTTTTTATCATGAATGGATGTTGAACTTTGTCAAATGCTTTTTCAGCATCTATGGAGATGATCATGTGGTTTTTGTCTTTCTTTTTGTTGATGTGGTGGATGATGTTGATGGACTTTCGAATGTTGTACCATCCTTGCATCCCTGGAATGAATCCCACTTGGTCATGGTGTATGATCCTTTTGATGTATTTTTGAATTCGGTTTGCTAATATTTTGTTTAGTATTTTTGCATCTACGTTCATCAGGGATATTGGTCTGTAGTTTTCTTTTTTGGTGGGGTCTTTGCCTGGTTTTGGTATTAGGGTGATGTTAGCTTCATAGAATGAGTTTGGGAGTATCCCCTCCTCCTCTATTTTTTGGAAAACTTTAAAGAGAATGGGTATTATGTCTTCCCTGTATGTCTGATAAAATTCCGAGGTAAATCCATCTGGCCCGGGGGTTTTGTTCTTTGGTAGTTTTTTGATTACCTCTTCAATTTCGTTGCTGGTAATTGGTCTGTTTAGATTTTCTGTTTCTTCCTGGGTCAATCTTGGAAGGTTATATTTTTCTAGGAAGTTGTCCATTTCTCCTAGGTTTCCCAGCTTGTTAGCATATAGGTTTTCATAGTATTCTCCAATAATTCTTTGCATTTCCGTGGGGTCCGTCGTGATTTTTCCTTTCTCGTTTCTGATACTGTTGATTTGTGTTGACTCTCTTTTCTTCTTAATAAGTCTGGCTAGAGGCTTATCTATTTTGTTTATTTTCTCGAAGAACCAGCTCTTGGTTTCATTGATTTTTGCTATTGTTTTATTCTTCTCAATTTTATTTATTTCTTCTCTGATCTTTATTATGTCCCTCCTTCTGCTGACCTTAGGCCTCATCTGTTCTTCTTTTTCCAATTTCGATAATTGTGACATTAGACCATTCATTTGGGATTGTTCTTCCTTTTTTAAATATGCTTGGATTGCTATATACTTTCCTCTTAAGACTGCTTTTGCTGTGTCCCACAGAAGTTGGGGCTTAGTGTTGTTGTTGTCATTTGTTTCCATATATTGCTGGATCTCCATTTTGATTTGGTCATTGATCCATTCATTATTTAGGAGCGTGTTGTTAAGCCTCCATGTGTTTGTGAGCCTCTTTGCTTTCTTTGTACAGTTTATTTCTAGTTTTATGCCTTTGTGGTCTGAAAAGTTGGTTGGTAGGATTTCAATCTTTTGGAATTTTCTGAGGCTCTTTTTGTGGCCTAGTATGTGGTCTATTCTGGAGAATGTTCCATGTGCACTTGAGAAGAATGTATATCCCGCTGCTTTTGGATGTAGAGTTCTATAGATGTCTATTAGGTCCATCTGCTCTACTGTGTTGTTCAGTGCTTCCGTGTCCTTACTTATTTTCTGCCCAGTGGATCTATCCTTTGGGGTGAGTGGTGTGTTGAAGTCTCCTAGAATGAATGCATTGCAGTCTATATCCCCCTTTAGTTCTGTTAGTATTTGTTTCACATATGCTGGTGCTCCTGTGTTGGGTGCATATATATTTAGAATGGTTATATCCTCTTGTTTGACTGAGCCCTTTATCATTATGTAGTGTCCTTCTTTATCTCTTGTTACTTTCTTTGTTTTGAAGTCTATTTTGTCTGATATTAGTACTGCAACCTCTGCTTTCTTCTCACTGTTGTTTGCTTGAAATATGTTTTTCCATCCCTTGACTTTTAGTCTGTACATGTCTTTGGGTTTGAGGTGAGTTTCTTGTAAGCAGCATATAGATGGGTCTTGCTTTTTTATCCATTCTGTTACTCTGTGTCTTTTGATTGGTGCATTCAACCCATTAACATTTAGGGTGACTATTGAAAGATATGTACTTATTGCCATTGCAGGCTTTAAATTCGTGGTTACCAAAGGTTCAAGGTTAGCCTCTTTACTATCTTACTGCCTAACTTAGCTCGCTTATTGAGCTGTTATATACACTGTCTGGAGATTCTTTTCTTCTCTCCCTTCTTGTTCCTCCTCCTCGATTCTTCATATGTTGGGTGTTTTGTGCTGTGCTCCTTCTAGGAGTGCTCCCATCTAGAGCAGTCCCTGTAAGATGTTCTGTAGAGGTGGTTTGTGGAAAGCAAATTCCCTCAGCTTTTGTTTGTCTGGGAATTGTTTAATCCCACCATCATATTTGAATGATAGTCGTGCTGGATACAGTATCCTTGGTTCAAGGCCCTTCTGTTTCATTGTATTAAATATATCATGCCATTCTCTTCTGGCCTGTAGGGTTTCTGTTGAGAAATCTGACGTTAGCCTGATGGGTTTTCCTTTATAGGTGACCTTTTTCTCTCTAGCTGCCTTTAACACTCTTTCCTTGTCCTTGATCTTTGCCATTTTAATTATTATGTGTCTTGGTGTTGCCCTTCTTGGATCCTTTCTGTTGGGGGTTCTGTGTATTTCTGTCGTCTGTTTGATTACTTCCTCCCCCAGTGTGGGGAAGTTTTCAGCAATTATTTCTTCTAAGATACTTTCCATCTCTTTTCCTCTCTCTTCTTCTTCTGGAACCCCTATAATACGGATATTGTTCCTTTTGGATTGGTCACACAGTTCTCTTAATATTGTTTCATTCCTGGAGATCCTTTTGTCTCTCTCTATGTCAGCTTCTATGCGTTCCTGTTCTCTGATTTCAATTCCATCAATGGCCTCTTGCATTCTATCCATTCTGCTTATAAACCCTTCCAGAGTTTGTTTCATTTCTGCGATCTCCTTTCTGGCATCTGTGATCTCTTTCCGGACTTCATCCCATTTTTCTTGCGTATTTCTCTGCATCTCTGTCAGCATGTTTATGATTCTTATTTTGAATTCTTTGTCAGGAAGACTGGTTAGGTCTGTCTCCTTGTCTGGTGTTTTCTCTGTGATCTTTGTCTGCCTGTAGCTTTGCCTTTTCATGGTGATAGGAATAGTCTGCAGAACTGGGACGAGTGACGGCTGGAAGGACTTCCTTTCTTGTTGGTTTGTGGCCCTCCTCTCCTGGGAGAACAGCGGCCTCTAGTGGCTTGTGCTACGCAGCTGCGCGCAGACAGGGTTTCTGCTTCCTGCCCGGCTGCTATGGAGTTTATCTCCGCTGTTGCTGTGGGCGTGGCCTGGCTCGGGCAGCTACTCCAAAATGGTGGAGTCGCGTTGGAGCAGGAGCTGCTGGGAGGCTATTTATCTCCGTAAGGGGCCTCCCTGCTCCCTGCAGCCCAGGGGTTAGGGTGCCCAGAGATCCCGGATTCCCTACCTCTGGATTAAGTGACCCGCCCTGCCCCTTTAAGACTTCCAAAAAGCACCCGCCAAAACAAAACAACGACCACAAAAAAAAAAGAAGAAAAAAATTTTTTTTAATTAAAAAAAAAAATTTTTTTTAATTAAAAAAAAAAAAAGGTGGTCGTTCGTTTTTCTTTATTCTCCGGTGCCAGCCTCAGGCCTCTGCTCACCGGTCTTTCTGCCCTGTTTCCCTAGTATTGGGGTCCCTATCCCTTTAAGACTTCCAAAAAGCGCTCGCCAAAACAAAACAGCAAAAAAGCAAAAAAAAATGGTCGCGCGCTTTTCTTATGCCCTCTGTCGCCCAGCCTCCAGTGCCTGCTCACTGTTCTTGCTGCCCTGTTTTCCTAGTATCGAGCGCCCTGCACTCTGGCCCGGATGGCTGGGGCTGGGTGCTCGGCAGTCCTGGGCTCCGTCTCCCTCCCGCTCTGCCTGCTCTTCTCCCGCCGGGAGCTGGGGGGAGGGGCGCTCGGCTCCCGCGGGCCGGGGCTTGTATCTTACCCCCTTCGCGAGGCGCTGGCTTCTCTCAGGTGCGGATGTGGTCTGGATATTGTCCTGTGTCCTCTGGTCTTTATTCTAGGAAGGGTTGTCTTTGTTATATTTTCATAGATATATGTTGTTTTGGGAGGAGATTTCCGCTGCTCTACTCACGCCGCCATCTTCCGCCCCTCCCTTCTAAATCATTAATTCTTAACATTTATCTTTCTGTGACCAGCAGAGATTTTTATCTTATCTCCCATAACTCCTTTCTCCTATATTTTTTTTAAAGAATTAGGCATAATATCAGAAAATCTTAATGACTTGGGAAACATAGAGTAGGGATGAACAGATGATGGATTTGGGGTGATTATGTTAATTTATGTTAATAGCTATTCTTAACTATTCATCTGCACATGAAATTTATTTCCTTCGTGGAACTGATCTAGTAACTCACTGTCCTGAAGATATTGACCCAGAAAGTCTTAAGAGTGCTTCAGATTCTCAGTTCAGATATTTGGATGGTCTGTCTTTTTTTCTCTTCATTTTTTCAAAAACATTATTCCATTGTCTTTTCTCTTATTTTTCTATTTGTCTTTGATATTCTTCACTTTCACTTTGGTGTGTCTTAGCTTTTGATTTGTTATTTATCCCACTTTATGAATTTTGTTTTATGCTTTTTTAATATTAAATTATCTTATTTCTGAAAAGTCAGTTCTTGTTATCTGTAATTTTTCTTTCTCGTTCTGTAAACCTCTCTAGGACTACTGTTATATCTGTCTTATTGTATCATATGTATTGTATGTATCTATTGGATCATCTGTCCTATCTATTATGAATCTTACTGTGGTTGTGTTTTTTGTTTGTTTGTTTTTGTTTTTTGAGAGGGCATCTCATATTTATTGATTAAATGGTTGTTAACAACAATAAAATTCTGTATAGGGGACTCAATGCACAATCATTAATCAACCTCAAGCCTAATTCTCAACAGTCTCCAATCTTCTGAGGCATAACGAACAAGTTCTTACATAGTGAATAAGCTCTTACATGGTGAACAGTGCAAGGGTAGTCATATCACAGAAACTTTCAGTTTTGATCACGCATCATGAACTATAAACAATCAAGTCAGATAGGATTATTCGTTTGATTTTTATACTTGATTTATATGTGAATCCCACATTTCTCCCTTATTATTATTATTATTATTTTTTTTTAAATAAAATGCTGAAGTGGTAGGTAGATGCAAGATAAAGGTAGAAAACATAATTTAGTGCTGTAAGAGGGCAAATGTAGATGATCAGGTCTGTGCCTATAGACTAAGTATTAATCCAAGCTAGACAAGGGCAACAAAACATCCACAGATGCAGAAGATTTCTCTCAAAACGGGGGGGTGAGGTTCTAAGCCTCCCCTCTGTTGATCCCGAATTTCTCACCTGATGGCCCCCCTTTGACTGTGCCTGTCTTAGGTTGTTCCTCCCTTGAGGAATCTTACCCGTGTCTGGCTAACCAGTCATCTTCCAGGGCCATACAGCGAAATGTAAAGTTGGTAAGTGAGAGAGAAGCAATATTGTTTGAAAAGGTTAGCTTTTTACTTCTTTGCAGATTTATGCCCTGTAGCTTCTATGCCCAGCATTTGTCTTGAGGTATCTTTACCACTTGGAAGAATTATGATACTCGGCAATTTTCTATATGAGGCACGAATGCTACTAAAGGGTTGTAATTAGGAAGGAAGAAGAAAAGCTATAGAAGTAGTAGACGGAAGAAAACATGGGAAGATTGATTATTTCTTTGACATGTCTTCTTGTAGAGTAACATAAGCATGTATAGGTTTTAACAAACTACTAATTAAATTGCATACACACATTAACAGAATAGGAATACAGATACATAACAAAAGCAGACCTACAATTACCAGCCATATCCAGTGAAACCAAGAAAACCAGTTAGGTACCCTAGGCATTTGTGAAAACTTACCAATGATATGATGGATATTGTCTAACTGAATTTGAATAGTTTGAGAAAAATCAGACAAATTAAAACAGCACATTCCTGGGAACTGTTCACATCCCATATGTTCTTTTAACAGTAGATAGTCTATAGTCGCATGATTTTGAAGCACTGCAACTTGCACTTCTCCTAATTCTTGGTTGAGTTCCAACAGTATAGATCCAGTCAAATTTGTTGTTTTACTGTATGCACAGGCCAGCTTAGATATCTCCTTCTTCATTCCAATGGCAAATCCAGGAACCGGTGGAATGAATGCAGCTACAACTGCAACAGCGCCAGGATCTTTGTTGAAGTTTTTTGATGATGATCTTCTGGAATGACTCTTCCAGAGGATGTTGATGTTGGAAGTTCTTCTTCATATCGTATCTTAATTCGTTTTCTGTGTAGCCACATTAGGCTTTGATCCTCTGTATAAACACAAACAAACCCTTTGTCCACACTTTGATATGACCTTTATACCATTGTGAAGAACCTATTGGAGATCAACTGTGGTTGTGTTTTTTGCCTCTTTATTGTTGTGCTGCATTCTAGCTAATTTCTTCAGATCTGTCTTCCAGTTTATTCAGTACATTTTCAATTACTGTGTCTCATAAGCTATTTAACCCTTCTACTGAGTTGGTAATTTCTAATCTTGGCATGGTGCAGGCAAAAAATATTTTTAAAAACAAGTATTTTGGGATGTTGGATCAACTTGCTTGGATATAAAAGTCATTATAATTTATATTATAAAAAATAGGAAGTGGAGACTTTTCATGTTCTCCCTATTGCTACTTCTAATTTGCAAACTCTGAAAAGATACCAAGTAAAATAGTATTTTCTACTCTATTACGTTTTTGTCATAAATCATATTTTATTCATATGTGCTTGCTTATATAAGCTTTAACATGGTCACGGTTGATGCAAGACATGGTGGGCAGTGGAGAAACAGCAGTAGTTGTGAGAGGATATAGTGTATGAATAAGGACTTAATGTGTCTCTCATTTGAAATTTATATTATAGCAGAATAATAGCATATGCATCAATATTTTTTCTCTACATGGTGATTGGAATTAGACTAAATAGACTAAAAATAATAATAAAGGTAAGATAATCATTGAATATTTAGATGAACTGATATTTTTTTACATTTTTTATACTGTATTTTAAGCTTACTGAATGTATATTATTTTAAAATTCAGTTACAAAGGGTATATTTTTAAATGTCACAGTTTCCAGAAAATTAAGATGAAAGGGATTGGAATCTCTGTTTTGGGGAAGGCAGGTATAATAACAAATGTGTCCATCCTTATGGTAATCACAATAACATTTACTTACTTGCCACTCATTGAGGTGTAACTAAATGACTAATAACAAAATTGTCCTTATAGGAGAAATCTATAAATATTTTTCAGCATTTTTCTTATTCTACAAACAATTTAATATTTTTAGTATGGGTGAAAGCAATATTTTTTATATTAACTGGAATATAATTTTGTTTAGTTTTATATTTTATCAGGTAGAATTTACTTTATGATTTAAGTATAAAATAAACATACTTTATTTTTTATACAGTGAAGATTGGCAAATGTCTGGGTCAGGATCTCCGTCTCAGTCTGGTTCAGATTCAGAATCTGAAGGAGATAAAAGCAGTTGTGATGAAACAGAATCTGATTATGAGCCAAAAAACAAAGTTAAAAGCAGAAAATCTCAAAATAGGTAAGTATATCCTATTCTCAGTTTGATGCTGAAAATTGTTGGTTGCAGAAGGTATCATTTCTGAAATCTTGTTTTATTACAGTGTTTCTGTAAAACACCTCCCCCTGGTCTTCCCTAGATCTAAGTCAAACAATGGGAAGAAGATTCTTGGACAGAAAAAGAGACAGATTGATTCATCTGAGGAGGAAGAGGATGATGAAGAAGATTATGATAATGATAAAAGAAGTTCTCGTCGCCAAGCAACTGTCAATGTTAGCTATAAGGAAGATGAAGAAATGAAAACAGATTCTGATGACCTACTTGAAGTCTGTGGTGAGGATGTTCCTCAACCTGAGGAAGAAGAATTTGAAACAATAGAACGATTTATGGACTGTCGGATTGGGAGAAAAGGAGGTATTTTTTTTTTTTAATACTTTTGTTAATGTAGGTACTTTCAGTTTCACAGTTTGGTTTTTAAATTGTTTTTTCCTTTCATCCATATATGTGGATTATTTTTAGTTATCTTGATGTGCATTTTTTTCTTTCCATTTTATTGAGAGGTAATTGGCACACAGCATTATGTAAATTTAAGGTGGATAGGATAAGGACTTACATATATTATAAAATGATTACCACAATAAGTTTAGTTAACAACCATCATTTCATAGATGTGAGGAATTTTAGAATCTTCTCTTTAAGCAATGTTCAGATATACTATACAGCAGTGTTAACTGTAGTCATCATGTTGTATGGTTACAACATAGTACTTATTATCTTGTAACTGGAACTTTGTACCTTTTGATCACCTTCATCGTATCCCCCACAAACCCTGGCTACAAATCTGATCTCGTTTTCTGTAAGGTGTTTTTTGTTGTTGTTGTTTTTATCAAATATGTAAGATCTTGCAGTATTTGTCTTTCTATCTGTCTTAGCATAATGCCCTTAATATCCATCTATGTTGTAAATGGCAGCACTTCCTTTTATGGCTGAGTAGTGTTTCTGTGTGTGTGTGTGTGTGTGTGTGTCTGTCACATTTTCCTTATCCATTCATCTGTTTATGGATACTTCAATTGGTTTCATGTCTTAGCTATTGTAAATAATGCTGCATTGAACATGGGGGTGCAGATATCTCTTCAGCATAGTAATTCTGGTCATGCAATTTTTAAAGATGATTTTAAATTATTCTAATTTCCAATTATCAGTCTCCCAATCATCACTTATTATAAATTGCTATATGATCGTAAGTGTGTCATTGTTTTTATTAATTTAAAACTGAGGGTATTAAATTAGATCATCTTCTCCAAAATTCTGAGTTTCTTTTATATATGTTTAATATAATTGCCCATAAACTCTTGTATCCTGATATTTTACTTATTTAAAAATGAGAGCATATATTTTGTTATTCATACTCTTTAATTTTTGAGTTGAAAGCAAATATGTAACATAATTACATGAATGTATTATGCTTTCTTTTTCAGCCACTGGTGCTACTACAACCATCTATGCAGTTGAAGCAGATGGTGACCCAAATGCAGAATTTGAAAAAAACAAGGAACCAGGAGAGATCCAATATTTAATTAAGTGGAAAGGCTGGTCCCATATCCACAATACTTGGGAGACAGAAGAAACCCTTAAACAGCAGAATGTTAGAGGAATGAAAAAATTGGATAATTATAAGAAAAAAGACCAGGAGACAAAAAGATGGTAAATATGTTTTGTATTATGCTTGATTTTTTTATAGTTCAAAAATTACTACTAGGGTTTTTTGTTTAAAAAAATACATAGCCAAGAATCAAATGATAAGCTAAAATAACTATTTCTACATAGATTCACCAGTATTTCATCTCAAGGTAAAACTTAGGAACAGCCATTTCTAAACTCTTCCTGATAACAGTTACGT
Source organism: Manis pentadactyla (assembly GCF_030020395.1). Classification (NCBI taxonomy): domain Eukaryota; kingdom Metazoa; phylum Chordata; class Mammalia; order Pholidota; family Manidae; genus Manis; species Manis pentadactyla. The sequence goes on from NC_080020.1 coordinate 63,394,920, forward strand.
TAGAATGAATCTCCTAAATTACAAATTTTTAAAGTTAAAAATTAATGATGCTTTATTTCTGTTTGAATTTCTTCATTATGATAAGTGGAAAAAGAATTTGTGTTACAGATAGTAGTGGGGGGTGTGGGTTATTCAGAAGAGATTTTGAAGTCTATTCCTGCATTAATAATCTTTCAGGTTGAAAAATGCTTCTCCAGAAGATGTGGAATATTATAATTGTCAGCAGGAACTTACAGATGATCTACATAAACAGTATCAAATAGTGGAACGAATAATTGGTTAGTAATAAATGATTCTAAAAAACTTTTCTCTTTCCATGCTTGAAATCATCCTTAAAAACTCTGAATTTACTGCTTATACATCAAATACAGTAGCTTTCTCTTACTATAATAGAGGATATTAAACCAGATGACTAATTTTTATTTGTGTAATTTTTACTAAGAGTTATTACTTTGGTAAGTTTATGTAACCAATAAATTTTTTTTTAAACCTGATTTGTGTCACAGCTCATTCCAATCAAAAGTCAGCAGCTGGTTATCCTGATTATTATTGCAAGTGGCAGGGCCTTCCATACTCAGAGTGCAGCTGGGAAGATGGAGCTCTCATTTCCAAAAAGTTTCAAGCATGCATAGATGAGTATTTTAGCAGGAATCAGTCAAAAACCACTCCTTTTAAAGATTGCAAAGTGAGTATTATTTAACATTTTTAATGACTGAAAGTACATTTATGCATCATAAATAATAGAAGCCCAAATAGAGAGTTGGATCCTGATTTCAGACAGGCTGAGGGAAAGAACTGCTTGGTTGCTAGAGGTTACAAGAAATGATATCCCTGTAACTGGTCTTAGATGTGGCACTGTCTTTTTAGCCTTGGTGAGTGAAACTGCTAGAAAGATTATAAATTGGTGGTTGGTGTGGGGAGTGGACTAGGGAAACCAAACCAAATAGGAAAAAAGTCTTAGGGAAGTAGGTGCGGTATGAAGGGTAGTAAATATTTTCTCTGAAGGTAAGAAAGGAAGAGAGGGATGTGCCCATAAGAAAGTATCAAGGACTACCTTGTGTAATACAAGTATTTCAAGTTAGTATTAATGATAGTTTAGGGGTCCATGTAGTACTACAGTTTGTTTTCTTAGAAGATTAAGTTAAATTCATAATGGTAATTTAGAAATCAGAAATCAAATGTGAAGTCAAGCCAATTTTATGGTTTATTTCTAGGTCACAGCTGGAGCAATAGTTGAATGAATTTAACATAGCTGTTTGCTTTTAAAATACATGAAACCCAACTATTTCGGTAGACACTTAACTCTTATTTTTTGTTAAAAAAAAGGTGAAATATTTGACTCTACATTCTGGTCATAGTAATAGGAAACAGTTGTCTTCAACTGAATCCTCAGGTGTAGTTTGAATCATGGAATTTCTAAGCCTGATGATTTGAGATGAAATCTCGGATTTTATGATCAAAGCTGAGATTTTCATCTTCTAATATAATTTCTTATATTTAATAATTGTTCATATGACATTTATTTTTACTAAAGGTATTAAAACAAAGGCCAAGATTTGTAGCCCTAAAGAAGCAGCCATCCTATATTGGAGGACATGAAGGATTAGAACTAAGAGATTATCAACTGAATGGTTTAAATTGGCTTGCTCATTCTTGGTGCAAGTAAGTAGAATTTTTACAAATAAAAGATGTATTTGTAAGGGTTAGAATTTTACAAATAAAAGATTTGGAAAATGTTCACCAACATGAAGATTAAGACCCTTTGGTATTTATATTTAGGTATTTCAATTTCCCAGTATGTGAATAACTTACTACATACTAAGAAGAAAATCTAGTGAAGTTTGAGTTAACCTTTTTGTTGCAGTAATTCAATAAGTTTTTATTGAACTGAAAACCAAAATATATATACATTCTTATCCCACACTAGTCTGGACTATTCTTCTTACTCCCAGTTATTTCTAATGCCCATTTAGCTCTTATTTTTTTTCTTTCTCCTTTGTCCCCTCCTCTATTTTTAGGAATATAGGTGACCCTAGCGTGCATTTTTTTTAACCTCCCATAGCTGTAGTTTTTGCTTGTGTGTTCTCTTTCTGCTTACTTTTTACTTAATATATCAGGACTCTACCACTTGTACATAATTAACTAAAGATATACTGTCACTCCTTATGCATTTTCTAACCTAAAATTATGATAAACTCCATCCACTTCTCTTACATTATTACAAAGGCCTTTACATTTATTATTTATAACTAGTGAACGTTTTATGTGTTATATATAATACCTATCAGATTAATTTTATTTATTCATATAATATAAACTTGCACATGGGTTATGTAAAAAGATTTCTTTGTAAATTTGAATCTTTATTGCATGCATTATTTTGTTTTTAACTTTATAGAGGAAATAGTTGCATACTTGCTGATGAAATGGGCCTTGGAAAAACAATACAGACGATCTCATTTCTGAACTATTTGTTTCATGAACATCAATTATATGGACCTTTTCTATTAGTAGTACCACTTTCCACGCTCACTTCCTGGCAAAGGGAAATTCAGACATGGGCTTCTCAAATGAATGCTGTGGTTTATTTAGGCGACATTAACAGCAGAAACATGGTAAGTTGCTTCTCCATAAATTTAAAAGTATAGGCATGCTTGTCTTTAAGGATCTCAATAGTCTTAATTTCTATCTTTGCTGCTGGAGTAGGTGCTTAATACATGGTTTAATTGGCTGTAATAAAAATCAACTTTTGGTTTAATGTTACTTCGTATGTATCTTTTTTCCTATCTGTCATAGGAAAGTTTCAGATACATGTGAAAGCAGACAGAGTATAATAAAACTCCATGTGTCCATCTGCAACTTCAAAATTTTAATCTTTGCCAACTTTTTGCATTCTCTGTACCTCTACAGTGTACTTTCCTCCCTCCTAATTATGAAGCAAACCCCAAAATATTTCATCCCTAAGTGTTATGTTATTAAATGAGTTAATCATTTGTGTTTTGTTGAAGGAGAACTTTCTTCAGTTCTTAAAAACGTGTGCTTTATTTTATATATAAAATGTTTCTATGTGCTGTGGTATTTTATTTATGATAGGTAAGATCAGCATAGCCTGCTGGACTATATAAAGAATAACTAAAAGTTTTATTACATACATACATACATAGCTTTTTATGTATTTTGAATGGATTTCATTTTAGATACTCAAGTAAAAGTATACCTAAAAAAAATAGAGTTAAATGGGTACACTCAAGTTTGCAAAGTAGTGTTTACCTTAAAATTGCCTTTAAAATTTCTTGATAGATCAGAACTCATGAATGGATGCATCCCCAAACCAAACGGTTAAAATTTAATATACTATTAACAACTTATGAAATTCTGTTAAAGGATAAGGTATGTATTACACATTTTTCTTTTCAGTGTATATCAATTTTACATTTACTAAATGTTGTGGATAGGATAAAAATACAAATAAGGGTCAACAAACTACAGCCTGTGGGTCAACTCTGGCTTTTTTTTTTATGACCCGTGAACTAACAATGATTTTTACATTTTTAAAGGGCTGTAGAAACAAACCACAGAAAATACGTATCAGAGATCTCCCACCACACATTTGTCTGCAAAATCTGAAATGTTTACCATCTGACTTTTTACAGAAAAAGTTTATCAACTTTTTGCTGACTTAAAGGAAAATAGTTTGTGTAGGTTTGATTTGTGAGGTCTTTAAGAAGAGAAGATACCTAATAGGATTAAGAAACTATCAGTGGATGAAACACTGTGCTAAATGCTTTATAACTATTATTTTATTAAATTCTTTATATTAGTATCTGAAATAATTCCCAACTATTTTATAATATATTGCTATCTCTATTGGAAAGAAAAGTCAAGTCTTAAAGAAGTTAATGAACTTGCTTAGTCATACAACTATTAAGGAACAGAGTCAGGCCTGTATCTGTTTTAAATCAGAGACCCACATTTATATATTAGATGTGCACTGTTCATGAAAATCCTAGAGTGAATTATATCTACACTTGGAGTAAGATAGTGTTCTTATGTACTCCAAACTGGCATTAATAGAGGCTTCTACTGGGCATATAGACTAAAAATCTTCTGTAAAAATTTTAAATGATACTATTGTTTTTCTTCCTTTCCAGTGTAAAAATTTGACTTGATATTAATGCTGTTTTCTAATGGTAAAATTAGTCACAGAAGGAACTTCATTTTGCATAATGAATTACTTGACTTGAAGATTCCAATAAATCTTGAAATAATTTTTATTTGAAAACTAGACTAAAGTTTGTCTTTTATTTTGATTTGCTTCATACTAATAATATAAATTCATGTCAAATGGGAGGCTAAGTTAGAATACCATTTTTCTCTCAAAGTATTAACTATGTTTTTCTGTTCATTTTAAGGCATTCCTTGGAGGTCTAAATTGGGCATTTATAGGTGTAGATGAAGCACATCGATTAAAGAATGATGATTCTCTCCTATATAAAACTTTAATAGACTTTAAGTCCAATCACCGTCTCCTTATCACTGGAACTCCTCTACAAAACTCCCTCAAAGAGCTCTGGTCTTTGCTACATTTCATTATGCCAGAAAAGTAAGATAAATTGGGATATAGAATTTTAATGTTTTGTATCCTAAGTTTATCAGGAAAATAATTAGTTGTAGTTAATAAGGTTAATAAGAAGTTTTATTGCCCTCAAACAGTGGGCCACCGATTACGTAGAAGTAGGGAGTGAAAGGAAATGGGCTGGAATATTTTGTATTTTCAGTAATAATTTAATTTTTCAATTTTGAAAATAAATAAGCTTGAGCCGTGTATAATAAATTACAACAGTTGATTTTGCCCATGATCAGAGTATACCCTGCTTGAAAAACTAACAATATCGTTCTTAGTATTTAACAATAGCAAATAAAGAAAACTAGACTAGATAAGGATAAATAACTTGTCCAAGGTTGCAACATTTTCTGTTTCTATAGATTCAGAACTTTAAAATTATTCTTTTGAGAACTACTTTAGTGGCAATTGCTTTCATATTTGAAAATGCTTCCATATTTACTTAACTCAAGGAAAAAATAAATTTTATAAAACGATTTCTTGTATTTCTCCTTATAGATATATGGTAGATTTCTCGGGAAGGATAGTTACTAGTAGTAGTAAATTTTTCTTTAAAACTCTATGTTTTGTTTATATGTGACTACCCTGGAAAATCTCATATGCAGTTTTACTTCTTTTGGTGATTCTTCCATTTTCTTAAACTTTTAAGGTTTTCCTCCTGGGAAGATTTTGAAGAAGAACATGGCAAAGGCAGAGAATATGGTTATGCAAGCCTTCACAAGGAGCTTGAGCCGTTTCTGTTACGCAGAGTTAAAAAAGATGTGGAAAAATCTCTTCCTGCCAAGGTTGAGCAGATTCTAAGAATGGAAATGAGTGCTTTACAGAAACAATATTACAAGTAAGCTATAAAAAGAGCTCATGTTCTGAACAAAGTCTAAATAACCCTCCTGTCCCTGTCTCATCAAGGTGCCTCCGTCACCCCAATAGGGTCTTAAAGAGTAGTAGCAATTCTTGAATTTTAGAATAGGTTCATTCAATTGTATATTGGAATAAAGAGAGATTTAATGGCAAGTTCAAGATCATAGGTGACGAGACTACATGATTCATCATTAATTGCTTTTCTCTCTTTAATGCTCTTACCTTATAGAGGGTTTCTTACGTTAGGATTTCCATGATGCTAAGGCATTAAGTAATTAATGATAATTAGATCATTGACACCAGTGTAGAGGACAGAAAAAGAAACATGGAACAAAATTTTAGCCCCACACACACACTGAGGAATAGTAATAGTAATACATATATCTTACAAAAATTTATGTATGTCAGATCCATATAGTAACACTTCAAAGAATCAAAAAGGAGTAACTGTCCTAAAACTAACTTAAATATCTATTTAAACATTTAATTGTATAAAACTGCTAGATGCATTTGAATTCTCAGACATATTTTATGGTACAATATGAGCCATATATTTAAAAGACACATCCTTTGAATTAATTTAAAATTTTTATTACAGAAAATTTCAAACGTACAAAAAGAGGGTAGTACATTTCTGTCACTCAGCTTAATTTCCACCTTATAGCCAGTCTTATTTTATCACTAACCATCTCCACTTTCCCCACCGCTATCATTTTCAGGCAAATTAGAGTAATAATAGTTTTAAGTCCCCTTGAAGACTAAGCTTGTAAAAATGGAAGAAAATAAAAGGTGATAGAAGACAAAATAATATATAGCTATATACATGGTTCAGAGTAGTAAAATAACCTTAGTTTTTCTGTAAGTTACGTATGTATTGTGTAATTGTAATTTCAAGGAGGCAATGTGGCTAAACCAGGTATCCTCATGAAGGGAAAAAGATTAGTACACTGTAGTCACTATGTTTCGTTAAGCCTTTACTGTATATAGTTAATAGTTCAGATAACAGGTTATGTTCTCATTAGTCTTGTGAACAAATTCTGGTCCATTTACATCTAGTTGTGAACTTTGTAATGGTGCGATTTTGTTTTATTGTTTGATTGTTTTCATGGTTTAAGATTTCATCCTGGTAATTGTTCTGCTAAACAACATTTTTGTGATTTTTGCAGATGGATATTAACTAGGAATTACAAAGCCCTCAGCAAAGGTTCCAAGGGCAGTACCTCAGGCTTTTTGAACATTATGATGGAGCTAAAGAAATGTTGTAACCATTGCTACCTCATTAAACCACCAGACAATAATGAATTCTATAATAAACAGGAGGCCTTACAAGTAAGAATTTTAAAATATTGTTACTTTGTGGTAAAACAAAGTTCTGAAAGTGTTTATTTTAGTTATAACTGAACGAGGCACAGTGCTTTAATATATTAGAAATTCTGTTAATGGTATATTTAATGGTGTTCATTATTTTTTAGTCTCTAAGCCCCTTAAAATAATAATTTATCCAATTAATTATTTTGATCACTTTTCTTAAAATTAATCTCTCTAACTGTGGGCTGTCATAATTTATCTAGCAAAAATCCCTTAGTGTATTCTTAATTGTGAAAAAAAAAATTCACTAATAGTGATATGCTGAATTCATGGTAATGGCAAATGGAAGTCTTAAGGGCATCTTGACCTCAGATCTTACCCTTCCGAGCACTTCTGGGAGACAAAAGAGAAGTGTGAAGAAGGTATAAATGGCTGTCCAGCCACAGCAATGCTTTGATCATTGTAATTTTAAGCAGTGCTGGGATCAGTGACTGATACATATAAATTAGAACACATTTTCTTACTCTTTAAGCCTTTGGTTGCTTGGTTGCTACTTCTCTTCAGTGCTTTGGTTTTCAGCTCAGGTTTTTGGAGAAATAGTGCAATAACCAGCAAATAGAGTAAAACAGTGCTTTTTTTCCTCCTGAAAATACAGCAAAAACCTAGGTGGTAAATTGCAAGGAAAATTTTAGTTTAAGTCATAGAGCAAAATGATAGTTCCAAAACTTTGGAAACTGAAATGAGCTGTTTTTCAATATTTTGAAAAAACAAAATCACAATTTAAAATAATGAAAGAAATTAAAATGTTAAGTGGAGCATTTGTTTCATTTAATTGATTCTTTTTGACATGTTATAACAGTAGTAATTTTTGTTTTCTTAGCACCTAATCCGTAGTAGCGGAAAATTGATTCTTCTTGACAAGCTGTTAATTCGCCTAAGAGAAAGAGGCAACAGAGTTCTTATATTTTCTCAAATGGTGCGGATGTTAGATATACTTGCAGAATATTTGAAATACCGTCAGTTCCCCTTTCAAGTAAGCATTTCATCTTGTCTTTTTTGTCTATTTAAATTATATCTAATTCCTAAGCATGTTCTACAAAATTACTTTTGAAAATCTTTAGTAAATGTATAGATTTTTATATAAACCGTACTTTAAGAAAATACAATTTTTTTAAATTCTATTTTTCATTATTCCCTTTTTTTCTCTTGACCTTATATTAAGCAGCAAAACAATTTTTCTTTAATTTTTACTTTAGGTCTCTAGATCTCCTCTGTGCTCAAATCTATAAAGAGGCAACCATATATAGTAGGCTTCAGTTTGAGGAAGGAAAAGAGAGAGCATTCTTTGTGAATGCTACTAAGACTGTTGGAGATTTTGAAGGTCTATGTGCTCATAATGATTCTAATGAATAGTTTAAATAAAACGAGGTCATCCCAAAAGACCAAAATGGGCTTATATTCCATCTAGTCAATATTTATTTTCAAATTCATTCAACATGATTAAAGTTAATATGGATGAGTGTTTAATGTTAGAGTCAGGTGCTAGTTTTCAGTACTTTACATCTTATAATTTATTTAGTGCTTTTATGAACAGGGCCTGAAATAGCAAACAGTATGTACAGCTAGTAAATGATGTATATTTAGTGCAGGTAGTAAAATAGAAGTAGAAGCATAATGATGAACCACAGTGCACATAATCCCTGCTCTGTTGGAGTTTACAACCTGATGTTCAGACATAGAAATTAAGCAAGTAATTACAAATAAATAATACATTACAACTGTGGTAAGTGCTGTGAAGGACAGATGTTTGGTGATATGAACATGATTGAAAAATAATGTAGTCATTTAGGGGAAAAAGTATAGGAAGAGTACCATTGTTTGCTTTTTTTTCTTTTTCTTAAACAGCTTTATTCAGATGTAATTTCCATTCCATACAATTCATTCATTTGAAATACACAAATCAGTTGTTTTTAATATATTCATAGTAACCATTACCACAGTCAATTTTAGAATGTTTTCATCACCTCCAAAAGAAACCCTACTCTTTAGCTACCACCCTATGTTCCCCCATTTTACTCCCATTCCCACCCCAGCTCTGTGTTGGTTTGTTTTTCGACAAACTGGTATGTGTACATGGTCAAACAAAAAAACATAGTACAGAAGTATTTGTAAACACTCTGCCTCAATCCCTCCTCATTCCCAAATCACTTCCTGGACAGAAGAATTTTTAACAATCTTTTGTTTCAGGTCACACCTTAATAAATGATACATCACTACTTTGTAAAAAGTTTTACTAATTGTAATTTTTAGTGAAAAAGAAACAACACTATTTACAATTTGTTTCTGGATATCTGTTGTTTAGATAATGTTTGGGATAAGCACTTGATGTATGTCAGGCACTGTGCTAAATGTTTCATTACTATGTTCTCTCATAGAATCCTCTGTATTCTATGAAGGAAGTACTCATTACTATTGTTACTATTATTACACCCACTTACTGAGGAGGAAACTAACAAGGAGAAAAATCAGGTCACATACCCAAGGCACCATGGGGCTCAATAATTTGAGTTTCTAAGTTCTCAGATCACGTTGATGCTATTGGTCCAGTAACCACACTGGACTTAATCAGTGTGTAATCAGTACATTGGGTCATGAAACTTGGGGTGTACAGATGCCTACTCCTTCACATGTAAAATGTATCTCTTACAATGTGTCTCAGGCAGAATGATAACCAATGCTGTTATTACTTATTAGAGTAAGCAGTCTTAGCACTTCAGAGCACAGATTCTGGAGACAGAATGTCTGGGAATGGTTTTACTGCCTAATAAGTACTTTTGACTCTTACAGTCTTAACAAAAATAATGCTGCATTTTCATACTTATGTAATTTTGTAATTGATTTTAATTCCTTTTTAAATTTTTTATCTTATTATATTTTAATATGTTTTATTCTAGAGATTAGATGGATCAATAAAAGGGGAGCTAAGGAAACAAGCTCTAGATCATTTTAATGCTGAAGGATCAGAGGTATGAGTGCTTTTTAAATTGTAAATAAATTGTTTTAGTCATAGTTAACAGTTTGTTTAATAAAGAAAACCTATTGATGCTAGCCATTTTTGATTTGCAAGTTGGGTTTTTAAATTCATCATTCTGTTATATCTGAAGACTATTGCACTTAATCAATATTGTTTCAGCCGAAGATGGTTAATTTGCTTCAAAATAAATTAGCCCACTTTCCTTTAGAATTCTTTTTGAATTTGATGGTCATTATTCTCATGTGTATTTGTATTTTGGAGTCTTGTTGATTGTTTTGGCTGGAGGTTTATATATTTTATTATTTTTAAAAACTACCTTTTAGTTAATTGGGAAAATACATTTTAAAGAAATCAGTTGTAAAATTTTCATATTGATTATTCACAGTCACAGTTCTAGAAGATTATAAAATTGTACCTATTTATAATTCCTTACAGGATTTTTGCTTTCTACTTTCTACAAGAGCTGGAGGTCTAGGAATTAATTTAGCCTCTGCTGACACTGTTGTTATATTTGATTCTGATTGGAATCCACAGAATGATCTTCAGGCACAGGCTAGAGCTCATCGAATTGGGCAAAAGAAACAGGTATTATTTTATTCCCCTTATTTTACTCTTTGAGAAGCTTTTTTTATGATCAGTGTTTGGAAATGATTTTGGTTTATCCTGATAAGATCATTAAAACACAGTAACATTGCCTTAAACAGTTAGGATATAAAGGAACTCGTATTTACCAAAGTCACCTAAAGTGATAGAACCGAGATAAAACCATGCCTAAATAGGATCACACATTCTCTTCTGATCATACATTCTGTTTACAACTGTAGAGTACAATGTTTTTTATTCAAATGTATAAACTTTAAAATATCTTCGTTTGCTAATTTTAACCATTGAAAGATATTTTGCTTAGTACATTGTTACCTTTTTGTTAGCCTCATTTTATGATGTGCCTACAAGATTCTCCATGCAAAAGAACCATTCTCATTTTACTGGATTTGTGCAACTGTCTGGCATAGTTGTAATAGGCCTTGGGAAAAACCATCTGTCATCCTTCTGACGATGCCTTGGTTCTTGGATTTTAACTCATTTACCTCCATCTAATGTAATATTTCTCAAACTTCTCCAAAGCAAGAGATAGCAACAAGTAGCACAAAAAGGTTTAGCACATTTATATTATGTTTTAAACATTTTCTACTGAAAAATATATCCATGACCTTGAACTAAAAATATTTTACCCAAAATTCCCATAAAACAGCCCCATCAAGAATGTGTCATGCTTTTTCCTGTACTTTTTATACTCTGAAAGAACATTTCATACCCCTAAGTGAAAGCTTGTATTTATAGAGTAGTAGTTCTTAACTTCATCAGATCCAATGACCTCTTTTTATACAGCTGTTTTTATTAGCACCGTCTTTTCTACTTTGAAATGGATACATGTAATTTGAGAAGTCATTCTAGTGCCTTAACAGTAATTTAGGTGAAAAGAGAGTTCTTTTCAAATAATACATATTTCCATATATATGACTATTTTAGGATATAGTAAATAAGTTTAGATTTGGGAGAATAAGAGCAGGACTTACTCTTCATAAGAAGTACAAAGGAAGAAAAGAGCAGGGGCATATTGGTGCATAAGAATAAAAATTAGTGTTGCTTAGATAGTAGCAGACTTATTTGTACATTATAAAAAGAGGGAAAATTGAAGTAGGGGTAACGACATACCAAGACAATTACAGACTGTCAAAGAGGAAAACTGAGGAAATAACGATATTCTTACAGGTGATTGGGGCCCAGTGTATATATGAAGAGTCAAAATATCCCTAAATTATGAACAAGATGGAGAATAGTGATTAATTGCACTGAATAGATATCTCCTATATTGAAATCTTCAGCAATAGCTAGACTCAGATTCTATTTATACTACTAAAAGAACTTGGCCACATTTTCTAATAGGTGATGGAAAATAAAGGATACTTCAAAAAAAGATCTGATTAGACAATATAATATAGGAAGCTGAATGGTAGACCTCTGGAAAGACTATTTGAATAAGATTGCAAAATATGGCAATACAGATTTCTTACCATTATGTTACATTTTCAAAACATCAATGTAAAAATATGAAATATGTTTTTGTTAATGATTATAAATAAGGTATTATTTTATTATAGATGAAATATTAAGATTCCTATGCTTCATGTACCTGGCTGTTTTAGTAGTATTTGGTTCTAAATCTGACAAAAGGAGTCTCAGATCTCCTCTTAAATATTTCCGTGCAACAACTACAACATGAGTAGTTGTAGGTGACTAATACAGATAAGTTTTATTGGTGGCACCAATGCCATAAGCATTTGGAAATGGTATCTTTTGATTAAGGGTCCAAATAAAATAATACCCAATTACTTGCCTAGTTACACAATAGTTGCAACCCTAAAAATTTGTGTATATTGTACATTATAAAAATGCCTGTTTATATTAAAATAGGATTTAGCATTAAAGTAATTTTTCAAAGGTCTTTTAAAGTCATTTGGGAGACTCAGGATAATTTTTCATTGTGCTCTTATGTACAGTTTGATGCAGAATATCTAGTATCCCAAGTCCCTGTGATGTAAATGCTGATAAGCCCACCTAATCATTAAAAATGTTAAATGTTTCCATAAATTTTCAAACTATTCCTATATGGTGGTACTGTTAGATATAGAATTGCTGACCTTGAGAAATTAGATAAAATTACTGCACATCAATTTTTGTCTGTTTTGGAAGGCTATATTTTATAGCAGAGCTTTGTCATTAAGAGAGTGGTTTATAGAATTTTAGATTATGTGGAATGATGAAGTAATAATCATAATTGAGGGAACTAATATCAGGTTGTCAAAAATTTTTAATTTTTCCTTTTTTTCCCAGGTAAAAGATAATTTTAAATTACTGCCATTCCTTTAAAAAAAGAAAGCAAATAAAATTTCCTAACCAAAATATAAGGAAGAACTTACCCTCAAAATAATCTTTAAATTGAGGAAATTTAGCTTAAAACATATTGCTGTATATTTTTTTTGTTTACATTTTGATTTTTGATTTCTGAATACTTCATACAGGATGAGCTTCAGTCTGTACTCCAGTGTTTGGGCTCCTCAGATTAGCAAAACAAATCTTAACTACATTTTTTGTTTTATCATGTGTATTTTTACAGGTGAATATTTATCGACTAGTCACAAAGGGATCAGTTGAAGAGGATATTCTTGAAAGGGCTAAAAAGAAGATGGTTTTAGATCATCTTGTGATTCAAAGAATGGACACAACTGGGAAGACAGTGCTACACACAGGTTCTGCCCCCTCAAGGTAGTTACCCAAAAATGTCATTTTAGAATCATACTGTACTTGTTTTTCTGAAATGTTGCATATGGTAAGTGGGACATTAAAGTATTATATTTAGTGTTGGCCTTTTTTTTATTTTTTAACACACTGGAGTACTTTTCTAGTCAAAAGCATACATTCACCACTTTAGTTTTGTAATCTTGGAGGAAATCTCTTTAACTTCTAGGCCTCAAATCCTTTAGTTTCAAAGCAAGTATACTAATAATACTTTACCTATCTAAATATTTCATGTATCTGTCATAAAAACTGTGTTAACAAAAGTGCTATAAGTGTTTAAATTTTTAAGTATTAGGTTGAGCATTTTTATTTTTCCTGATTTTAGTTCTACTCCTTTCAATAAAGAAGAGTTATCAGCCATTTTAAAGTTTGGTGCTGAAGAACTTTTTAAGGAACCTGAAGGAGAAGAACAAGAGCCCCAGGTAAAAAAAAAAAACACTTGCCTCAAAATGTGCCATCTTTTAAACTGCATTTAGTAAGAATAAAGTATATTTACTTTAAAATATAAAGTATTAAATATATTTGTTTTATTTATGTTATACTTTAAAATTTAAAATATATCAAAGTATATTTAAAATAAAGGTTTGTTTCTAATTATAGGAAATGGATATAGATGAAATCTTGAAGAGGGCTGAAACTCATGAAAATGAACCAGGCCCTTTAACTGTCGGAGATGAATTGCTTTCCCAGTTCAAGGTAGATTTTCTCTCTCTTTTTTTTTAATATAAATTGAGAGGGACTGATTTCATTTTTGTCAGTGTTTTATTAATCTCTTCTTTAAGCATAGTCAACAAGATAATTTTTAAACAAAAATGTTTAATATTCTTTTCCTACAATTTGCTTTTATAGCTTTTCTCCCTTATTCTGACAAATATAAACCAATATAAACCTGAGTCAAAAGGTACCAAATCATTTATAAATAATTACATGTAGTGGGATGGGGAGGGCTATAATTTCCTAAGTAGCACCTGGACAAGTGCTTGGTGAATAGCATGTCCTCAAATATTTTGGTAAATGAATGAATATGATCTCTTATTTAGATTTCCATGACTGAAGACTTAGCTGAGTTTTATTGGAGTAGTTTTAATCATTAGATTAAGCTTTATCACAACTATGAAAACTCAAGTAAATCAGTCTGACAAAGGAAGCAGTAGACTCCTTTTAATACTTATTAATACACCTGGTTTGGTGAGGGCTTAAGCAACACAAGTCGGCTGTGTATATATACAACCATATAGAGTAAGTTGTGAATTGTTTGGTATAAAGTAGGTTCCTCTGAATATTAGCCATTCTCCATGAACTGAGGTTTTTTAAGAATCAATTCAGTTTATATCATTTGTTCATTCAAATATTATTGAACACCTGCAATGTGCTATGCACAGGAGCACAACAGTGAATAAAAACCTTTGTAATTTTAATGGGTCACTGGCTGCAATGTGGAGGACGTACTGTAGCGGGGCAAAAATTGAAGCAGGGAAATAAATGAGAAGACTTTCAGTAATACTGGTAAGAGATCAAGATTTCTGGGAGACACCCCCTCTGGATATGATTTAGTTAACTCTTTACATTAAGTTAATACTATATGCTTTTACTTTGACTAATAGGCAATTTGAAAAAAGTCACTGATAAGTTATAGTAATAATATACAGTCAATATAGATTATTTTTATACCAGTGAGTTAATAACTCATATACAGCTAGCTGGCTTTAAGGCTGTCATCACATTTGAAGTAACAGACATGAGAATAAACTATTTTCAGCCCCATTCCTTCTGTAGGATAAGCATAGCTTTCTTGTCTTAATCATTTATCTATAAGGTTTATTTAATGTACTAGTATTAGTAGTTAGCTTTAATGACTTTCTATGAAACAGCCTTTTCAGTTTCTTAAATGTATTATTTAATCCTCACAAATGTTAGTGTGCTGTTAATATCCCTTTTTTCTAGAGAATAAGAAAGCAGAGCTTAGGAAATGTAAATATTGTATCTTGTCAGTAGCTTATTAGCTACTATTTCTATTGTCATAAAAAAATAAGAGTATTGGATTGTTTTGCAGCACTTATAGTTTTTATTTTGTAGATTAGATTTGTTATTAAGGTAGTTAATGGCTGGTGTGGTAATTCTTTTGGAAGGTGATTTAGTGTGCTACTACTATAAGTTACTTTGTTGTTATTCTGTGGAATTTACTTTAGTTCTGTTGTAATAGTTTTGTTAAGCAGCAGAGCAAAACAGAATCATTCCTGGAAGAGAGCTTATAAGTCATTGGTTTGATCTACTTTGACCTAAAGAAAGAAGGACCTTAGTTTAGCAATCATACTTGGTTTGATCCCTATTCATATTCATTATCCTGAGGATATTTAAATTTTATTGTCTTATTCTGGTATGCCAGCTTCCTCCCTGCTAAAAAAAGAAAAATATAATTTAAGGAGGAGTTCTCTGATGCTTATTCTGTTAAAATTCTGGAACTTACCAGGTTGCCAACTTTTCAAATATGGATGAAGATGACATTGAGTTGGAACCTGAAAGAAATTCAAAGAATTGGGAAGAAATCATTCCAGAAGATCAAAGAAGACGATTAGAAGAGGAAGAAAGACAAAAGGAACTTGAAGAAATTTATATGCTCCCAAGAATGAGAAACTGTGCCAAACAGGTGACTTTTTTAAATTTAAAAAGATATTTCTGTAATGTAAGAGTATTCACAATTGAACTGATCCTTTAATGAGAAATACTGGTCCATACATAGTTTTCTTGTAATATCTTCATGTGATTTGATAATGTTGGCCTCATGAAGTGAGTTGCAAAGTGTTCCCACCTCTGTATTTGGGAAGAGTTTGTGTAGAATTGTTAATTATTTCTTGGTTAAATGTTTGGCAGTATTTGTCAGGGAAACCATCTGGGCCTGTAGTTCTCTTTGTTAGAAGGTCTTTTTAACTGTAACTTCACTTTATCTTATAAATACAGAACAATTCAAAATGCCTATTTCTTGAGTGTGGGAGTTTTGTTTCTTTCTAGGAATTTGTTTTATCTGTTGTTGAATTATGGACCTAAAGTTATTCATAATATCCCCTGAAGAACCACTTTTTGGTTTCATTGATCTCTACTCTTCTTTCTTTTTGCTTTTCCTTTCATTTGCTCTTCTTTTTTTAGTGTCTTAAGGTATAATCTTAGACTACAGAATCAAGGTCCTCCTTTACTACTAATATCAGCATTAATACTACTACTTTACCTTTAGGCACTACCTTTTCTGAATCTCCTAAATTTTTATCAGTTGTGTTTCCATTTTCATACATTTCAAAATATTTCTCGTGTGACTTCCTCTTTACCCATAGGTATTTTTTTGTAAGAAATATGTTCAATTTCCAAATATTTGGGATATTTTCCAACTACCTTCCTTACTAATTCCTGGTTTAATTCTGTCATGGTCAGAAACCATCCTTTGTGTGAGTTGAGTTTTTAAAAATTTGTTGATGTTTATTTTATGGCCTAAATTAACAAACTGTCAAATTTTTAAGTGAGTAACAATGCCATGCTAAGCTACATTGGATTCTGTTGCAAAAGGAAAAAACAGTACTAGCTTTTTTGGCATTAACTTTTGTTTCTTAGAATATTACACTACAAGATTATTTGTCTTGAATACTGAGTTTTTTGGTGCCTCCTTCAATTTTGACTGAAGCAAACTAGGGACTTGCCTAATCCCTCTCCTGCTACCTTTCTCTAGAAGTAGAGTTTTTGGTTTTCTTTTTCTTCTCCTACCTCCATATTAGGTCTTTTGCTGTGCCCTCAGCACAGTGGATGAGAAGGATCTGACAAGGCTTCCTGCTTGTCCGTTCAGTGGTGACTATTGCCTTTCTCCAGGCCTGTACCATGAAGGAAAATGTTCTCTGATCTTCTCCCTGCTTCCAGTCTTTCTCATGAGTACCTGGTGGAGGTTTGTGGAGAAGCACCTGAGAGTGGGTGCAGGTCCTCCCCGTGTCTTTGGTTCCCAGGGATCCTATGCTTTTATGGTAGCTCACACCCAGCCTTTAGCAAATTTTAGCTAAATTCCCTATATCTGCTTATATGATACTTGATGTCCACTATTCTTGTTCTTCACAAGTGAGCCAGTGTTGGAGTCCCACCTCTTCTTACAAAGTGCTATATTTCTTTCTATTTTATATGACTAGATAGCCTTGTGATTTTGATACATTTAAGAAAAGTTTTTATTTTGTAGATTAGATTTGTTATTAAGGTAGGAGCAGCCCTCCAACTTTCTACATCCCAGGTATGTGAAGTCAAATAATGCCTGTTTGGCCTAAAAGTGACTGGGTATGTAGTAAACAATCTGTCCACCCAGAGATACTATTAGTAATTATATTATGGTATACATAACTCTGATACTTTAAAAATATATCAATTGCCAAATTTAATTGGAGGCATATTAATTTAGAACTTGCTGTCTTCCCTTTGACAGTATATAATGTATGTTAATTATTCTATAGCACAGTTTTTAGTGGCATCTCAACTTTCCTTTGTAGTATTTTGTCCAGTCTCTTTTCGATAAACATGTAGATTTTTTGCCTTTCTTTAAACACGTTTATGATCTAAATGACTTTTGGCCAGTGTTCCTTCATGTTCTCTCATCTTAGGACAAAATGCCTAGGAGTGATGTTGCTGAGTCAGCAGAATGGTCTTTTTTTTTTTTTTTTCTAAGGCTTTTGATATAATAACTGCCAAATTGCCCTCTGTTCCACTTTAAATATCCACCAGAGGTGTAAGACTGTCCTTTTTCTGTACCATTACCAATATTGGCTATTTTTGCATAGTCTAATATTGATTAAGTTGATGGAATAAAAAAAGAACTGCACTTCATTGTTATGTTCATTTCCATTTAAAAAAATTTACCAGTGAGGTTGTATAATTCTTTTACTTGATCAGTTGCTTGTCAATATCCTTTCTTATATTTTTACAAAAGGACAGTGGGTGTTTTCCTACTGATTTATAAGAATGCTTTATATATTGAGACTATTAATAACTGTCATTAACATTTTTCTCTATTTGCTTTTTAATTTTGTTTATAGAGAAATTTTGACATATAGAAGAACATTTAAAGTATTTTCTTTGCCCTTACAACAGAAGCCTTCTTTACTCTAAGCTTGGTTCAATTTTTATTTTCCTATTCCAGATTAGTTTCAATGGAAGTGAAGGGAGGCGTAGTAGAAGTAGGAGATACTCTGGATCTGATAGTGATTCGATCTCAGAAAGGAAAAGTCCAAAGAAACGTGGAAGGCCACGGACTATCCCTCGGGAGAATATTAAAGGATTTAGTGATGCAGAAATTCGGCGGTAAGATGACATAAGACCATTTTACTTCAACTTGCTTTTATTAGAGGATGAAATTAAAATACAGAAATCTCATAATTTTCAAAAAT
The DNA here is from genome assembly GCF_030020395.1 of Manis pentadactyla. Lineage (NCBI taxonomy): Eukaryota > Metazoa > Chordata > Mammalia > Pholidota > Manidae > Manis > Manis pentadactyla. Next base: position 63,413,509 of record NC_080020.1, read on the forward strand.
AAAGTCAAAGTTTTAGAGGAGGCAAATATATGATAATTGTGTAGGGATTGGGTAGTTCTGCTTTGGGATATTCATTATAGCTATGAAAAAATAGAAGTTTGGTATCTAGTGTTTGCATATTATTTAATTATTGTTAGTCTGTTTAGACTGCAAAATTTTTCTGGTTTTATTACGTGGCTCAGAATAGTGGCCCTTTTGAAAAATGAATGTATATTTCAATACATTAGGTTTATTAAAAAAAAAGTCGCACCGCATTTATGCCTCTCAGAATTACTATTTTTATTGGGAATAATTTAGTTCCATATTTTTCTGGTTTTTGAACACTGAGGTGATTTGCTTTTTTGAGAGGAACTATGTTAAAAATATTTCTGATATGTCCAAGTGGGAACTGAGGTAAGATTGGCCTTACAGGATCAATTGTTTTTTCTTTCAGAAATGTTTGTTTGTATATACAAATTTATTTAAGAAGTATGAGATAGGAGCTTACTTTTGTTTATGCAATATTTTTGCTTATGAAATTTGTGAAAAAGTTATTCATTGTTAAATTTTTCTTTCAAGCCATTGTAACTCTTTTCTTTTAAATCACAGACCTTACCAGTAAAGTTCTTCTTCATTCTTTCTACCAGAAAAGTAAACATATTGTTAGATTTTATTAAGGGTACTTTTATGACCACCTGATTTGCTGCACTTTCTATCTTTAGTTGAAGAGGCATTTCAACATCTAATTTTCCTGGGTATTTTCCCTCAACCATCAACCATCAACCATTTGGGTAGTTTTGTTCTTAAGTAAAATTTTTATTTTCCATTGCTGATTTAATACCATTCATCTTCTGAATTAAAGCTATATTCAGTAGTTTTATCAACACTTGGGATGTAAGGAGATGTAATATGATTGATAACTCTGGAGACACTTCGTGGTAGCCTTGAACCTTTTTTGTCTTATGAAAATAATAAAGTAATTTCTAAAATAAAATTTAGCTTCTCTTGTTTTATTTATATTGGCTTCTAAACATCATTGTGGGTATTAAAGTATGTCTTGTTTTATTTGGTATATCTTAATGTTTTAACATTTTTGTTTCTAGCATAGTCTGTTCATTTTTGTTAGTAACAGTGCCTTGAATTAATTTTTGCACTAACAAATATTTTCTTATTTCTCTATATTTATAAATACATCTATCTTTTAATGGACAGTGAAGCCCACACTTAAAACTAAACAATTATTCTCTGTTAGGTTTATCAAGAGTTACAAGAAATTTGGTGGCCCTCTGGAAAGGTAAATACGTTTGCCATTCTCAGAATTATAGAATGTGTTACATGCTACCAGCTTTATTTATGTTAATATTCATAAAAGTTTAGCTACTTTGTTAAAATGTGGCTCAGAATAGTGGCCCTTTTGAATAATTAATGTTTATTTCAATACATTCGGTTTATTTTTTAAGTTAGGGCATTTACAAAGTTAATCTGTAGAAAGCAAATTTCAAACAGATTTTTAAAATATTTTTGTAATATCCTTAATACTTTTCTCTAAAATTTTATCTACAAAGTTTTCTATAAAATACGTTTATAAAATACTGTTCATTTTTCAAATGTTTTATCTTTTTCATTACCAACTTAACAAAACAGCAAATTCATCCATAGAGAAACCTAGTTGCTAACCTAGTATTCTGACTTAAAGACCAGTTCTATTTTCCCTTACTAGAGAAAGTTTCCTTAAATTTCCTTAATTACAGCTTCTTTTTATATAGACTATTCAAAATCAAAGTGTCAAGACAGTTTTTTAAAGTTATCTGTTAATCTTAATAAGTGTTGGTGATTTGAATATTCTTTGTCCTTTGTTATAGGAAAACTCACTCTGGATGTAGAGTGGCAAAGATTAAAATAGGTTTAATTCTGTTTTTCCTCCCCAAAACCCCATCTTAAAATAGAGATTTTTCTGTTTTGAAATTACTTGCCTGAAATACTTGCATAATTATTTTAGATGATGAAAAACTGTTTGAACATTAATCATTATTCATATTATCTATTCAGTGCATAGTAACAAAAAATTACAGAATTTTACTTATAACCTTTTTCGTTTGTAATGGTCGTAATGCTTAACCACTTCCTTTTGAACTCAAGATTTGATCAGTTCTGAAGAGCTTTCACCGAATTAATAAATATTCTTCATATTTGGAGCATACATTTGCTCTTTAAAGAACTGGTTAACTTTATTATTATCCCTGAGTATATAAATGAATTGTTTCTCCACCAAATCTTCCTGGTTTTTATATATCTCATAACAGTTATATGAACTAGAATTTGTAGGGCATGCAAATGATTTGTAGAGCTTAAGAGAGTAAAATTTAGTCTATCTCACATGGCACTACTTTATTCTGCATATTTATCTGAAAACTGTATTATTTTTCAGATTAGATGCAATTGCTCGAGATGCTGAATTAGTTGATAAGTCAGAGACAGACCTCAGACGACTAGGAGAATTGGTACATAATGGTTGCATTAAAGCTTTAAAAGATAATTCTTCAGGAACGGAACGAACAGGTAATACTAAAATGAGAGCAATTTAAAGAGAGGTAAATGGAAGTTTGAAAATGTAATAGTTAGGTAGGTATTATATCTTAAGTTTGTCTGTTCATTCTTAAAAGATGCTTTATAAAACAAAGCAAGGCCAATCCTAGGCAATAGGAAATGGGTAACAGAATTGTACTCTTAAAGGCAATAGAGTCTATCTGCTTGGGAGGTAACCTCAGAAATTACTGCCTTTTGTAATATACTTTCAGTATAGATGCCTGGGAAAGTTATCAAAGATATCCACATATGGTACTGTTTTGTGGTCATAGTTATTACTTCATTAATGCTTATTTTGCAATTCATCTACCTAACAAAAATATTTAGATAAGATTTAGTAATCTATTATACTGAAAAATCATACTAGTACTGGTCTTTAGAGGCTGACAGTATTAATAGACCAATATATTTGTGAAGTTGATAGAACAATTATGTGAAGTGCTTTTTGTGAATCTACATCTGCAATATTATAATCACTAGTATATATTGAAAGATTTTGTGAAATTTAAGGTTTAACAGCAACCCCTCTCTTTAATAATACATAAATAAGTAATACTTAACTATGTAAGTAATAGCATGTGTTGCTTTGTATTTTGTAGACTTATATACTTTATACTTTATTATTATTTTTTTAATTAAGGTGGTAGACTTGGAAAAATGAAGGGTCCAACATTCCGAATATCAGGAGTACAGGTGAATGCCAAGCTGGTCATCTCCCATGAAGAAGAATTAATACCATTGCACAAATCCATTCCTTCAGATCCAGAAGAAAGAAAACAGTGAGTTGTTTACTTCTTCCATTGTAAAATACTTGTTTTATTCAGTAACTTGGATATGAAGTTATGTAAAAAAAGGTTATATGTCATTGGTTAGTTTGAATTAAATATTTTTTAAAATAGGGTATTTTGAAATTCTAATGACTCAAATAATGGTTTTCAAAATTAATTTTTAATAAGGCAGTTATAAACTTGAAAGTGCTATCTACTTAATTCTAGGTATACTATCCCATGCCACACAAAGCCAGCTCATTTTGATATAGACTGGGGCAAAGAAGATGATTCCAATTTGTTAATCGGTATCTATGAGTATGGATATGGAAGCTGGGAAATGATTAAAATGGATCCTGATCTCAGTCTAACACACAAGGTACTTACATTTTTTAAAATCTCTTGACAGTTAATGTTGAGTTTAATTTTTGCCCTTAAATTATGTTAGGAAATAAAAACTGGGAGTCAGGAATCTGGTTTTCATGAAGAGATTGAATTTAAATGATCTCTGAAATACCGCTTTACTTCTGAAATTATATTTTAGTTATTAAAACATAGTTGTATTTTTCTTCATATTATTAGGCTGAAGGTAAATTTCTCAGTCCATCATTACATTATTCAAGGACGAAAAAGGGTTCTACCCTCTAATATACTTTTTTTAATATCAAATAATGTTTTAGAGTTTTGGATGATTTGATGCTACCACACCAGCTAAAATCCCTTCTTTGCCTAGAATGGAAAACACTGGAAGCATTGCCTTATTCCCATCATTTGATTTATATTTTTATATTTTATTTCTTCATTGACAAATGGGAACCTTCAGGTATTGGTGCGTTGTCCTTTGCTACTGTGGAGCAAAACAAAATGGCTTAAATTCCCACTGTAGGAACTTCCCTATAGTGTGTGCTTTGGATCAGCTTATAAATACATGATAATTTGCATTCTAGGAACTTTTGTAGACTTACTGTTAAATATGCTGTTAGTGAGAGAGGAAAGAAACCTAATACTGTAATGTTTAACAATACCAGATGTTAAATACACTATTGTATATTGGAAAGAAATATCTAACCTCACACTTTGTATTCTCATTGTGAATGGATTGTTTTCTCATGTGTTTATTCAGAATTCATTCCCAAGAAACTAATTCTTTGGCTGTGGCATAGCTATAAAAATGTATTTTGCATTCTAAGTTATTTATTCCCCAAAATTTTAAGAATTGTAACTTGTTAGTGGACTGTATTTGTTTTAAGTTGGTAAGCATTTTTAGCCAGTAAGTTTCTCATGAAGATAACCTGAAAAAATTGCTTTTCAGATTCTTCCAGACGATCCTGATAAAAAACCACAAGCAAAACAGTTGCAGACACGTGCAGACTACCTCATCAAATTACTTAAAGATTTTGCAAGAAAAGAAGCTCAGAGACTTTCTGGTGCAGTAAGTTAAAATTCGGATGCTTAAGAGCAGCTAACTCTTCAGTAAGACAAAATCTAGTTTATTAATCACCCTAGAGATCTGTGGTTAATAGGAGCTGAAAGTGTAGTTTTATTTGACTGTGGTAGTGTTTTAACTTAAATTATCTCAGCATTCATGATAAAACTGGTGAGTCAGACCTTTCAGAAATTAGGTCCTTTTTTTCATTAGTATTTGGAGAGGAAACAGGGTAACTTGCTTAGAGTGGAGTACCTTTTGAGAGGTTATGTGTCCATTACTGTTTTATTTGGAGACATTGTGGAGCTTAAGGGACAGCATTAAAGATCACTGAACTTACTTATGAGGAGGATCCAAAAAAGTAGGAAGACACTAGAAAAAAAAAGGTGATTGGAAACTAAAACTTAAGCAATCTTTAGAAGTTTTACCTATGACCGTGATGTCAATAACTACTTATGTACTGTTAAAAATAATTTTCTAGTGCTATCTCTGGTAGCATTGACTTTAGTTAAAGATAACAAGCAAGGTGAAAAATCCTCCTGTTTCTACTTGTACTTCTCTCTTAATTCTTTTTTTTTTTTAAGAATAATTAATTATAGTTGGTTAGCATTTATTCACAAAAATAGTGAAACTGACTCATTAAGTTACATATCACTTTTGTTGTCTAAGATTGGTGTAGCTTATTACTAACAGACTCAGGGTTGGTTCTTTTAGCTTTTTAGATTTAGTATTTGAGGTTTTATTTTTTTAATAGAATCTGTGAAGTTGGTTAGAATAAAAATAATTACTTCTAGGGAGGTTTAAAGAAGAGAAAAGCAAGAACTAAGAAGAATAAAGCAATGAAGTCTGTAAAAATGAAAGAGGACATAAAGAGTGATTCTTCTCCCCTGCCCTCAGAACAGTCTGATGAAGATGATGATAAGGTAAGAATGTGTTTTAGAAAAGCAGCCTGTTAAATAAAAAGGGAACGTATCTGTTTTAGTATACTTAACATTTGAAATTTGAATGATGGCCTTAATTTTCACATTTAGGTAAAAGTGAAGTTCTTTTTTATAGTTCATTACAGTTTCCTTTACAGAACAGAATTCTACCCATCCATTAGAATACAGTATATCAGTAGAGGGCTAGAGCAAAGGTCCTTCCTTTTCAAACATTTGCCATTTGAATGAAGTTCCGTCTCCTTTAATTTCATTATGAATTTTTGAATAGGACTAGGTTAGCTTATTAGTCTTTAGGAAGGTGAACATTGCATGTAACATTATCAATGGGATTCTTGGTTATTTCTTTCAGAATCCACATACATGCAGTCCATAGTCATGCAAATGAAAGAAATTAGTCTTTGTCAAGATTTGGTTAGTAATACATTGGCCATACTTGCACTTTCCAGGATGAGATCACTTCTGTGAAACATCCAAATAAAAAAATTAAAACAGAAAGAGACAGTGAAGAAAAACCTGAGCCAGATGTTTCTATAAAGAAGGAAACAGAAGAAAAGAGGGAAACAAAAGAAAAGGAGAATAAAAGAAAACATAAAAGGGAGATAAAAGAAAAAGAGATTAAGAAAGTTATAAAGGAAAAAGATTTTAAAGAAAAAAGAGAAAACAAAGTAAAAGAAGCTATGCAGAAAGAAAAAGACATAAAGGAAGAAAAGGTATGCGAATCATAATTTAAAATTTAGAAAGTGACACAACAGCATATTTACATTTTAAGAAAATAAATTGCCAATCAGCCCAAAGTAGTCTCAGTAACTAAGTTCTTCAAAAATACATGTGTAGAGGAAGAAATAGGTTTGAATTCTGTTTGAAGTGCCTTACCTATATAGGGTAACATTACAGAGTAGCTTTATTTGGGGGAAAGATAAAATAGATAATATTTAATGTAAATAATTAATTGTAGAGTAAAATGAGACAGTATAGTTAACCCTTGAATAATACAGTTTTGAACTGCATGAGTTCACTCTTTTACATGGATTATTTTTCAATGAATAGTTGGAGATTTTTCTTGGAAGTTGTGACAATTTGAAAAACATTTTCTTTTCTCGAGCTTACTTATAAGAATATAAGAATATAATACATAATACATATAAAACGCAAAATATGTGTTAATTGACTTATTGGTAAGTCTTCAGTCATTAGTCAGCTATTAGTAATAGTTCAATTTTTGGAAAGTCAGAAGTTACAAATGGACTTTCAGCTGCACAGTGGGCAGTGCTTCTAACCCCCATGCTGTTCAAGGGCCAAATTATAATTGTCTTTGGAAGTGTTAATCATTTTGCCTTTGTTGCTGCTGGGTTTTTACTTTTATTTTATTTTATCTTTTTTCTTCAGCTGAGTGAATCTAAGTCTGATGGCAAGGAAAGATCCAAGAAATCTTCAGTGTCAGATGCTCCAGTTCATATCACTGCAAGTGGTGAACCAGTTCCCATATCTGAAGAATCTGAAGAGCTGGATCAGAAGACATTCAGCATTGTAAGTAGCAGACTTTCTTGTTATTGGTAATAATTTATGTAACATTTTATTTAAATTATAGTTTCATCTTTTAGAGCCTTTAATTCAGAAATGTGTTTGGTAGTACTGCAGTTCAGATTGATAAAAACAGTAGATTTAAAATTGGAAAGGTGTCTTAAATTTAGAATCAACTTGGAAAAATTTCTTAGTAAGTTAAAGACTTTAAGGAGAGGTATTTAGGGAATACATAAAGTGAATTTTTTTCCTCCAACTTCAGAATGTTAAACTTTTCAGTTTCTGAACATATTACCTATATACCAGTGCTTCTCATCTACAGTGAAGGATTAGCTTCTTTTCCAGTCTTTTACAGACCCATATTTTTAGAAAAAAAAAAAAAAATGAAAAAAGTGAAACTGTTTCACTAGAAAAATGAAAATAAGAAAAATTAAGTACAAAATATAAGCCCCAATGTTTATTACTAGAATCAGTAGACATAAAATTATATTGTCAAATTGATACAAAGTTTCTAAAATGTCTGTACCTATCCCATTGTAGATTAGCAAAGGTTCGTAGATCATACTTTGAGTATCACTGATCTGAAATCCACTGTTTTAACATGGCTAACATACTTTTATGTTCATCAAAGTAAGAGAGAATCTATCTTGGCCTTCTTCCAAAGGGTTCATTTACTGGATATAATCAGGAACCCAAGGTGGTCTGAACTGTGCAATTAATTGTGATGAAATTTTGTAGAAAATTTTTGCTTTATGGGAAAGCAGTATGTATGTTTGTCTAGTGGTTAAGTATGCTGGCTCTCTGGAGCCAGAGTGCTGCTGTTAGGCAAGTATGAAGATTAAATGAGTTGATACATGCAGTTTTCAGAGCAATGCTCTGCATAAAAAATTGGTGGTGGTTGTGGTGGGTGTTAGGGAATTCAGACATGGCAGCAGGTTGACAGATGATTAAGAAAGTCCAGATACAGAGCAAACTCAGGAAGGAGTAAAATTTTAAGAGTCAAAAAGACCGAATAATATTAAATAGTTGTACATGGTATGTGTGTGTCTATATATGTATACTTAACAGGTAGCAACTGAAGGGGAAATGTATATATAGTCTGGTGTGTAAATATGTCATATGTATATATATTTATAGTATGCACAAATATACATAAATACTTATTCATAAAAGAACATTTTGTCTTCAGGTATTTCTAGAATCTGAATCTTTTAACACTTTTTGGAGCTAGTAACATACTTTTGTCACTACTTAGACATGGATATAATGTAAAGAGAGTTTTATTACTGGTATTAATTAAATGTTATACTTGAAAGATGGAAATTTTCACCTAAAATTGTTTGTTTGACCTAGTATGCCATTCTAGATCCCCAGCTCACCTTTTTGTCCCACTTTCTCCTATTTTGTACCCTGACTAATGCATGTTGATTAATAAACCCATTTATTCCCTATAGATCCATGATATACCTTAATATAGCCTCAGATAATTTTCATGTTCTTTAAATATAATAGTTCCTACCACAACTTTCTTGTCTTCCTCACTTTTGGCTATTGGCATTCCTCTGATCTCTGAGAATATTAGGGACATCCAAATATAAGCTGCTTCTTCCATCTTATTTATTCAAACACATAACTTATCTGTACTTTCATATTTATCTCTACTCCAGGTTCACGTGCTGAGATTCCATGGCAACTTTCTAAAGCTAACCTTTTTATTTGTGACCTAAATCTTAATCGAGCCTCTTTACCCATTTTCCCTGGGGGAAGTGATAGTATGCTTTTGCTTTTCTGAGGTGAAAACATTAAATTCTTCAGCTGCTTCCCCTGCTGTACCTTTTCCATTACTGAGTTAGGTGAAATCTCAGCTCTTGCTTCTTATCTTTGCCCACATTTTCTAGTTAACCTTCTGACTTATTCGTAGAACTGCTGAGTGGGAAATTTTCTGTTGTGTCCAATGCATGAATTTCTTCTCTATTAACTTTCATAAGTGATCTTAAAATCTCTTGTACTATGGAGAAGAAAAAATGAAATAGTTCTAAACATAGACTCTAGAGCCAGACTTCTGAGCTTCCATGGTTAGGATCTTACTGCTATATACATTTTACTTGGAAATAGCTCTAATTATTAAGAAATAAAGTGGCCATTTCTCAGTCTTCATTTTCTCTGACATCTTTGCCACATTTGACACCTCTTGATTTTCCTTATATCTTAATTGATTTGTCTTCCTAAATATCAGTATAATTTAACAAAGTACAGAGTTTGAGGTCATACCTGGGTTTGACAGATGTATTTCATTCTAAGGTTCAATTTCTTCTAGAAAATAGAATAAATAGTATTGTGAAGGTCTATTGTCAGAATCAAATGTGGTGTATTTAGCTTCAGTGCACAGCCTCTGGTACCTAATAAGGGCTTTATAAATATTAGTTATCATTGCTTCAGTCCCCATCTTCAGGCCTTGGCCTTAGTTTAGATTTTAGTCATCGGTTCTTTTTTCTCCACTACATTCAGTCAATGAGCAAATCATATTGGTAGCACACTCGTTCAAGCCACAACCACCTCTTTCCTGGATTAGTTGAATAGCTTCATAGCTGTTCTCACTACTTCCACCCTTCCCTTTTTCATACCCTTTTGATACCTCAATTTGTACTGTACACAGCAACCAGAGTGATAGTGTCTGTTACAGGGATAATAAAGTCACTCCATATTACTTTTCTGCTTAAAACCTTCGTAACAGTAGTCTAAAAGATAAAATGTCTGGTGTACTCCCATAATCTCCTGCTACTTACCTCACTCACTTGGTTCCAGCCACAATGGCATTTTTCCCTTGAATATGTCAAACAAGTTTTAGGACATTTGTACTTGATCTTGCTTTAAATGTCATAATCCTTTATTTTCTTTAGATGTCAACTCAAACATCATCCTTCTCTGAAATCCTATATAAAGTAGAAAGCTCCCAGCTTTTTCTTGCTTTATTTTTCTTAGTCACATTTGTCACCACTTAACATACTATGTCTTGTTTACTTATTGGCTCTCTCCTCCTGCTAGAATACAGGTTCCATAAAGGCAGGGTCTCTCTCTTATTTACTGCTCTATTTCCTGGATCTAGTGCAATGCTTAGAACATAGTATGCACTCAGATTACATATGCTGAATAAGTAATTTTCTAGCAGAATATAAACTACCAAAATTGAACAAGAAACAGGGAATATATAAAACAGGTTTGAATATCAGTGAAAATTAGAAAAGAAGGTGAAGCTTTTCCCTTTTTAAAAAAAAGACATCAGGCCTGACTGAATTCTGATTTATCTACTCTTTAGTATATAATTCCAATATTATTTAAACTATTCTTGGCAAAAGTTGGAAAATTTCCTGAATGATTTGGACAGTTAGGTCAGTAAACAGAATAAAGTACTCAGACACAAATCCACACATATATGGACACTTAATTTTATAATAAGAGTGGTTCTTCACAGCAGTGATATGAGGATTTCTATTTTAAAATAAATGGCGTTGTATCAACTAAATATACTGTCTGTACTAGATACATCCTTATATTTCTAGAATCAAACCAAGTTGCTACTTGTGGATATAATTATTGTTAGTTTTAAATTTATTTTCACACTTATATACATAAATAAAATATATCCACAATTTGCTTTCTTAGTAATATTTTCTTCTTGTTTTGGTATAAAATAAGCTTTTACTACACAAATTGGATTTTGAATTGTATAATTTTTGATATAGCATTCTTTTCTTAGCCTGCTCGTGATACGTATGTAGGCTAAGGAAAAGGCTGGTGTCTGTCAACTGCACTGACTCCCTAACTACCCAAAGTATCATAGTAGCAAAATTCATCATTAACTATTTTGTTTTGTCCCAAAGATTTAGAAGGACAGTTTATACTTGTAGCTATATTGCTTTTACTAGTTTTGCCAGTAATTTTATTACATAAAGAGCCTTACTTTTTTACATTACATTCTGTATTATAGTGAATATAGGATATTAAATTATACTTTGAAAGATTTTATTATCGTTCAACATGTGTTTAAGACTGCTTAAAAGGTAGTATAAAGAGGACTGCTGTAGTATAAAAAGGAAACATTTCTACAGAAGGTTAAGTAAAATCCAAAGCTTTTACTTGCACAAAGATTGATTGTAAGTAATGGAAAATCTTGCTTTCTGAAGAAAATGTGAGGGGAAAAGCTCCTGATACTAAGAGCTATTAAATGAGATTTGATGCTTTTTTTAGCATCAGACAATGCTGTATTTACTTATATAATTACCATTGAAGGAAATTGTTTGCTGAATTCATGTTTTTGATTCATCTATTTATGTTCTTATTTTTTAAAGTGTAAAGAAAGAATGAGGCCTGTCAAAGCAGCTCTGAAACAACTTGATAGGCCTGAGAAAGGCCTGTCAGAAAGAGAACAACTGGAGCATACTAGACAGTGTTTAATAAAAATTGGAGACCATATCACAGAATGTCTGAAAGAGTATTCAAACCCTGAGCAAATTAAGCAATGGAGAAAGTAAGTGATGTACTTTTCATGAATTATTCAATTTGTAATTTTATAACCATGTTTCATCTCTTGTATTTCAGTTTATTTTTCTACTTCTGAAGTTTAGGTAACAAATACTGTCTAAAGAGTTGACCTGTGGATAATTGTTTTTATTTTTTTCCTTTAACTTTTAAAACTTTTTATCTGTGAGTGATCAGTTAATTATGCATCATGATAAACTACAGGTGGCATTAAACAAGAACTAGTAAAAGCTATTTCATTAAAATTCAGATTCTTTTATTTTTTTAATCTCTGCAAGTCACCAAATTATCTCAGTAGTATCTGTCGAAATTGGTATGCCAAATAAATTTAGCAACTCATCTTCTGGGTATGAGCATAAAATCTTGTAAAAATTAATATCCTCAAGCATTGTAAGATGCAGACTTCTAATTTCCCCTTTATTTTAGAAGCAGCAATAGCACAGTTGATCTTAAAATTATAAATCTGAGCTGCTATAATACTATTACACAAATCACTTAATGATTTTACCAAATCTAGGTCAGAGTTATGCCAAACCACTAGATAAGTTAGAAAAAAAAAATTGACTATACAGTCATTCCTATCAGTATATTAGTCTATTGATTTCCTTGTTATATGCAGTGCCAGCTATACATCAAAACAAAAACTGTGATGACATATTTCTGAAGGAATGATGACCATTATACTAAAGTTTAAAAAGAAAACACTATTCTTGTCCTCTTCTTAAATTCAGCCAGGACCCATTTTTTAGAAGATAAGAAGTTGATGATGGTCACTAGGCTCTTGAAACACGTAAAACTGAATTATCATGTCTAAAGAAACTGAAGCCATGCATGGACAATAACAAGATCCTGAAGGCATGTGTTTAGAATGCCACAGAATGATCGCTGGGGTTTGCATCAGAAGAATGCTTCATCCCTGTCTTGGCTGATTTTTGGCTTTGTGAGCCTGAACAGTTAGTTACCAATATCTCTAAGCTTCGCAGTATGAACATCTGTACTGAAAGCCTTCTGTAAAGCATAAGGCACTACTTTTTTCAATTATTGAATGATAATACGATACATTATGAGAAATGAGGCAATAAAATAATCTTAAGTAATGTACTCAGTGTCTCACTTAATCTTTTACTTATGGTTGGAATATATATACTGGAGCTTTAATGCTTTCTTTAAATACCATGAAACAGAATTATTCCATCCTTCTCAAGTTCATTCAATTCATGATCATCCCCAAAGCACAGAGCCATAGAACAGGAGGAACACAGTGAAGTTCAATTATATATATTAGGCTTAAATGGGAATAGAGCCAAATTCTCTTTTTCTTTTCAAGATGCAAAATTAAATTTTGTCTGTCAATGGCTCCAAACATTTCTTTTTAATGCATTAGTTAGCACCCTTCTTTCACAAGCTTAATCTGTATCATCTGGTGGTATCTTTACTCAGACTACTAAGTAGCTAGTTCTAGTTCTTTTTATACCTTATCTGAATTATAATATGAATCCCTTCCTGACTTCACATCTCTTTGATTTCAAATTAGGATTAATCACTTCATTTCACTCCAAATACTATAAAATGAAGGTGTTTGGAAGAGAAGTAAAACTTAGTAATGTTTAGTTTTATTTAGAGTCTTAACCACACATGAAATTGTGGAAAAATGCTAGAAATAATCTCTTTAGAGTTTGTTCCATACAGGGCTAAGTATGTATTTTGCTGTCTAGATGCAAAAGGTTCTGTGAAAAAATGAAGTATTTTCCACCAGACTAATTCACCTTTTCTTCTTCTAGAAACCTGTGGATTTTTGTATCTAAGTTTACTGAGTTTGATGCAAGAAAATTACATAAATTATATAAGCATGCTATTAAAAAACGGCAGGAATCTCAGGTAAATTAATGCATCATATTTTTTCTTTATGTTATTAAAAATGAGACATTCTGCCTTACAGAAGAATTCAGTTGATAAATATAGAAGGGTAAAGGAAATAGAAAATAACTATTAGAGCACCACAATAAAAATTGTTGCAGGTAAGATTCTCTGAAGAAAGCTATAATTGGTAGGCAGGGAAACAAGATAGGGGCATATTCAAAAATAACTGTTCCAAGGTGTTTACTAATTCAAAAATAACTGTTCCAAGGTGTTTACTAATTACAAAGAGAAAAATAATAATTTTATAGTGGAGAAACCTGCCTGGCACCTGACAGCACCTTAAGCAAGTGATCAGGGTTAACATCTCTAGTAAGAATACATACAAATACATCATGAACCCCCTAATAACGATGCATTGAGAAAGGTACATCACTTCTGTGGAATTCTTGGCAAAAATACATAACATCTATCATGTGCAAATACCAGACAAACCCCAACTAAGATATAGTCTACAAAATAACTGTGTACTACTTCTCAAAAGTGTTAAGGTTATGGAAGATAAACAAAAAGCTAAGCTGTCCCAGACTCGGGGAAAGTAAGAATACATGAACACAACATACACTATGGAGTTCCATATTGGATCCTGGAACTGAAAAAGGACCTTAGTGGAAAAATATGAAATGAGAATGAAGTTTGTACTTTTAAGTTAATAACATTGTACCAGTGATTCTTAGTTTTGATCAGTATACTATGGTTATATAAAATATTAACATTACAAGAAGTTGGGTGAAAGACATGGGGACTCTTGGTACTATTTTTACAAATTTTCTTTAAGTCTAAATTTCAGAGTCAAAAGTTTTTTAAAAGTCATGGGACAAATAGTTGATGCTTTAAAAAAAGACACCTGCCTATGTTACATTCATAAATTCTAATATCTTACGTGAGGACTTCTTTCAGATTCAAGATTTTCTTTTTAGGAATTTTTTTTTTCTTGTTTTGTAATAGTTGAAGCCACTCAAAAGATTCTTATGTACGTGCATTTTTTTTTAGCAAAACAATGACCAGAACAGCAACTTGAATGTTCAAGTGATTAGAAATCCAGGTAAGTAGTCTAATTGTTTTGAAAAGTAATTAATTTTCTTTTTGGGAGTTTGTTTTAGGTAATCCATACCCACATTATTATATTTAATCTGTTATCTTAAACAATGATCCTTTTTAACTTATTAACCATTCTGTAAGTCAATCTTTTACTGGTCTCTAGAAATCTTAGAATAATTGTTAAAATGTTTTTTAAAAATATTTGGAATAAGACACTCTCTCTGTACAGAAGTCAAAAAAGCAAAGTCTGTCTAGGAAGGAACTGGGCCTTATATTTTCAGTTGTGATTTTTCAGAGTAGAGTGACCCTTTTATAAGCCTTAGTATTGCTTTTAAAGACAATTTCTAAATGCTTTTAGAACTGTCTGTATTTGACAGCTGATTTTGTTAGCTAGAGTTGAAACGTGACTTCTTACAATCTAGCAGCAAAGTTACTTTTGTTTATCATGTATTTCTTTTTTTTAGTCATTAACAAAAGCTGGGCTCTTTTATCTAACAGATGTGGAAAGATTAAAAGAAAATACAAATCACGATGATAGCAGCAGGGACAGTTATTCATCTGATAGACATTTATCTCAGTATCATGATCATCATAAAGACCGACATCAGGGAGATTCTTACAAAAAGAGTGACTCTAGGAAAAGGCCCTATTCTTCTTTTAGTAACGGTAAAGACCATCGTGACTGGGACCACTACAAGCAAGACAGCAGGTAAACTCGACAATCAGATTTGAAATTGTGCTTATTCATATCTTTGTCTTTCTGATTTTATCTGCTGCATTTGACCTTAGGCAATTTTGTCTTCAAGTAATCAAAAGTCTTACGGTACAATAAAGGTGTTTGCTTATAAATAAGAAAAAACAATATGTAGTATTTTTTGTTAACATTAAGAACTGCATTTCTCTATAAAATGGTTATAAATTTAAGATCAAAGTTTAGTAAGAGGAAAGTATAGGAAGCTCTATAATTACAAATCATGAGATTATTGCTATTTTATAGTAATTGGTGGAGACTATTGGAGAGAATATTGGCTTAAATTCTCTTCAAAATATAATAAAATAAAGTTTGATGGAATATGGCTAAAATTTGGTGGGAATTCTGTATTCCATTCCATTAAAAAAAATCATGGAGGAAATTAACTTTCGGTGAAAACACCTCATAATTGAGGTTAAACCACAGCAATCTGACATAGTCCTAAAATCAGGAAGAGTTTTCTCTATTATTATTGTTTTTTGAAGCCTTTAAGTAGTAAACAATTTGAATTTAATAACAACAATACATTTTATTCCCTTTATTAATAAAGTAATGGTTTCATTAGTTATTGATCATTACTAGGAGGTAAGAAATAAACTGAAGGGAATAAAAGTAAAGACCAGAAATAAATTAGTAGATGTTCTTTGTATTTATGAACATATACTGTGCTCTCTGCAGTAATTTCTTCTCTCTGAGAAGCAGTCACATAATCTCATCAATAGGAGAAACACTCATAATTAGAAAAGGGCACAAAATGAAAAGGAAAAGCTATGTTTGTGTACAGTAAATATTTACAGTCTCATAGACTTACAGAATATAGTTGTTTGTAACAAGGGCCTTTCATGAACCAAAATATTATATGTTCAGTGTGTTTTATATGAAAAGGCAAACATTTAATAGAATACTCTTCATTAAACTGCCATAATTATTTTTTTAGCAAACTGCCACATTTTTGTATGGAGTAAATTTCACATTAATGATTCGTAGTCAGTTCTTGTTCTCTAACTAAATCCAATTTAAGGAAGCTTTTAAAAGGCATTACCAACAATGAAAATTCTCTTTTACAAATTATTTTATAGACTGCATTTCAGAGACCTTTATTTTTTCCTGCTTAGAGGCTTGTAAGAGACTCTGATCGTAAAAGAAAAGATTCTAGATGATTTGCAGTTACCGTAATTCCAACTTCCAGATAATGAAGATGCGTTACTACAAGTCATGTTTAGATAAAAAGTACCAACAAATCTAAAATGGGCATATGAAAATAAAGGCTGTCCAAGGTGTTCCACATGGTTCACTTTAAAAGATTTTATGAATCAAATAGTTTTTCCAGAGGCATACAGAGATATTTCCAGTGATTTTTAAGTTCACTCATGAAGTTTTATAATGAAATGCACTGAGCTTGTGTACAATTAAAAGTATGCTTTAAAGTATTTTTGTGTTTATTTTTTAATAGGATTTTTGTTTGGAAACCTCATTTGCATTATTAATTAAAATTTCCTAATTTCTCTTTTATTAGATATTACAGTGAGAGAGAGAAACGCAGAAAAGTGGATGATCACAGGAGTAGAGATCACAGGTTGGAAGGAGGTTTAAAAGATAGATCTCATTCTGATCATCGCTCTCATTCAGACCATCGGTTACATTCAGACCATCGGTCAAGTTCTGAATATATACACCATAAATCTTCCAGGGATTATAGGCATCACTCAGATTGGCAAATGGACTACAGAGCTTCCAATAGTGGCCCCAGATCACCACTAGATCAGAGGTCTCCTTTTGGCTCCAGATCTCCATTTGAACACTCAATTGAACACAAAAGTACACCTGAGCATACCTGGAGTAGTCGGAAAACATAACAAAAACTGATACTTTGTCTTTCTGGACTTTTCTTTTAGCCATATATCATAAACCAACACAGTAATTGCCTTACATGACTTGAAAGATATAAACAGATCTTCTATCAGTAGCAGTATTGTTACTTCTTTCCAGGATGCAAGGTCTATTATCCCAACAGAAGAGAAAATATTTTTATATTTAAGGATTATGCTGCACTGTACTACAAGTATTGTAGTACTTTTTTTTTTCTTTTTTTAAAGAAATGGAAAATGTTTACTATTACAGGGACCTCAACACTGCCCTTCCATGTAGGCTGGATAAACTGTTTTTAAGTCAGTGATTTTAGACTGACCTCCATTTAAATTATGCTTGTATATGAACTTTACTCTGACCTGTGATCTCGTTTCAGGAAGGAATGAAAGAGAGTTCTTTTCTTAGTAAAGAAAAAACACTCAAGGACTTTGTTCACTTTCCAAAGCTACTTGTTTACATTGTACACTGCGACCACCTTGCCGCTTTTCATCACAAGCTTGAATATTTAAATTCTGTACTTATATCTGTAAAATAGCCAGGAATTTCCTGTTTGTGATCTATTATTATGCCTTTTTACACACACACACACACAAACAAAATGGCTGTAAATTATTGTAAATGGATTAAACGAGCTTTCCTTACTTAGTTCGCCTTCTCAGGCTTTTTTTGACTGTTCCTTTCCCTACCAACTCAGGCCTTCTTATCATTTAAAAATATATATATCAGTGTAATAACACTTTTTAATGTTTTGTCTTGATGGAATCCTTGCTTAGAATGTAAAAAAATGGGGAAAGGGGCCACTTAATTCCATTAGTCCTCTTTTTATATTGACTTTTATTAGATACATGTTATTGCTTCCCTTTTTTTCCTTTTATAGTCAATATTGTGTTTATAGTAATAGAATGGTGAGATAATATAAAATCTGAACTGCATGCTCTGGAAACTTTTTTCAGATGCATTTGGTTTAAAAGGGTAGGTGTATGAACACTTTCAGAATACAAAATGGCCAAAAGTTATTGTAAATCCATTTGTTTTCCCTTTTCATGTGGGCAATAATGTCAAATGTGCTATGCAGCCAGGTAACATTTTAGATAAACTTGATTGACTTTTAATATAAACTGTTAAAATGCACACTGATTGTATATAAAAACCTTATATATGACAAATTAAATTTAAGAAAAAGGATATGTGGGCTCCTGTAATTTTCTGCTGCATTCTTGTTCCCTCAAGCACTTATTAACTTTTTTTTAAGTAGTAACATTTAGCTTCCAGAAAAAGGATATTTTGGTAAGCAGTTAATATTGTTAATGTGTAGCACTACAACTAAATTTATTTTGAAGACTATATGAATCTATGAAGTAAAATTTAGATCAAATAAATCTTTGTTGTAATCTTTTTGGTTTCTTGCAGATATTATTTTAGAATGCCTTATATTTATTCACAGATTTTTATTTTGTTATATTCAGTGGGAATTTTTGAATCATGTGGCATACATTCTTGGATGTGTGCTGACACGTAACAAATTTGAATCCTTGACAAATATATAAGTATATTGATATAATCCTATATGACTCTTAAATGTGTCCCAATTGATTAGCTGTTGGAGCAATATACAGAGATTGGTCCACAGGTGGATTTATTAATATTTTCCTTTTATTTAGTTAGGTTTGAAATTTACACTATGTACAAAACAAAAACTTTCTTTTCCCACCTCCCACCTTTTTCTTTAAAGCAGTGATTTCTCTTTTAGTTACTCTGAAAAATGGTAATCTGTTTTTTCCTGGCATATCAGATAACATATGAGGAATAACTCAAGTTTTGAACATTACCTATAAAAGTAGTAAAACAATTCAGTGCCAGTACACACTTTTCAAACTTTTTCACTTTTTTTCATATGTAGTATAAATGATTACTTTATTCCACAGGATAGCATTTAACAAAAAATTAAAATACTTAATGAAATTCTTAATATAACGTCATAACTGGGTCAGGGTTGGCATTTTTAATTCATCGCTTTGTAGCTGGGACTTTTGCATTATATCCTATTGTGCAAATTTCATAGAAGAAATTACATTTTTGAGACAATGGAATGGGCTCTAACTTTCTTGCTGCTACATTTAGTTGAATATTTCAGTCAACTAATCAGCTGAGCTGAATGAAAAACCTAAAGCTGTATGTAACGTTTATTAATTGATGGAAAATATGTTCATTATTTGTAAGAAGCCAGCAATCATGTAGAAAAGGAACAAGCCATAAATTTATGAAGACACAATGGAGAGCATTAATATATAGATTCAACAGGGAAGATGCTCTATAAAATTGCTTAATTTTTGTCTTTTACATGCTCATTCTGCTTTGCTATTTTCATCCATTTGTGTTTAATTTTTCAAGAATAAGAAACTATGCATAGTACTGTACCAAATAACCCTCCACTTTAATTTACAATAAATGATTCTTACTAAAAGCAAAATGGCCTGTTTGCTTATGAAGAAAATATTCTTTGTCTAGGATATGTTAGAAAATAATTTGCAGACTGGAAAATGAGTGTGAATGATTAATTTCAGAGCAAGTTATGATTAATTTCAGTGGCTTATGAAATTAAAACCTTTACAGTTGCATAAAACAAAAGTATATTATACCTTTATGATTATTTTGTAACATGTTCTTGTGATTAATGAAAGGGTTGTATAGATTACTGTTTTGAACAGATTTCATTTCCTTGAGATCAAGAATATACGCTAGAATATTTAAATGGCATAATTCTTATCTTTGCACCACATTACTCTGTTTCTGATGAGAAAATTATCTTTAGACCATAAAAAAATAACTGTTGACATAATAAATCTATAATTTATGACAGTTTTGGGTGGAGGTTGGGGTGTGGGTGAGGGTTGGAAAAGCAACTAATATTTAAATTGTAATGTTTTTGTTGTTTAGGATTTGTCCACTTTATTAGAAACAAATGTGAACTTGTAAATGTGGCTTAAAATTTTGAGTAGATCATTACATACTAAATGCAAAAAATATTTTTAAATGTCTGGAATGTAGTTAAGCATACTAATAATACAGATGCCTCTATCAAACAGATTATTTAAATTCAAGATTAAATTTAAAAATACAAAGAAAATATTGCAGCATTTTATGCAAGGTTTGTGATGGTTGGAGTATGTGTTTAAGGGGAAGCAGCTAGAAAGTGGTAGAAGAACAAAAATACCTTGAGACAAAATATGAAAACTTCTGTGTTAAAATTCTCAAGGCATCTAATTTTAGATATTTAAAGGAAAACAATTTAGTTAAAATATTATTTCTTGGCAATGTCTGTAGTAAGAATATTTCATGCTAATATTTTCTTCTCTTTTTTTTTTTAGAATCTAATAGGTTGATGTTTTACAGGAAGTCTCTGGATTCTTTATAAAGAAGGACCTGGGAATAGGAAATACTAGCTATGTTAAGTAATGAAAGAGGAGGATTACTCTGTAAATTAGGATTAAAAAATACTTCTCATATTTTTCCAACCCAGTGTGTCTTCATGTGCCAGATTTTCTATCCTAAAAGGCTATTAGTCACATTGTCCTTCAGTTAAAAAAATTACCCAACCTTTATTTGAAACAGGATTGGTAGTTATAACTCCCAAATGAAGGCAATGTTTTGATTCTATGCTCCACTCTACATTTCATTTTTTATCTAAATATTAAAAGAGTTGTAAACAGTCAAAAAACCCCAGCTCATAGGGTTTCTCTTAAATGAGCTAAGGATATTGTTTGCATTAATGACATATGCATTCTTTATCTAGCAGAAATGTGGGTTGCATTGTGATTTCATTATTGTAGGCTGCTGTTAGCTTTCCAGTCTGTGGATGACCTAATCAAACTGGCACTCATTACTTGTTTTCTCCTGTTTATTTTTCAAATCTTTTGTCTCTGGTGCTCTGCAGTTTCACTTTACTGAGTCTAGGTATGTTATTTATTTTCTTTACTCAGGTCTTGCCTCTTGGACAGTTCTTTTCACTTTCTGAAATTTCTGTGGTGTTGCTACCATAGGACTTTTGGTTTCTGTCCTCAACAGCTTTACTATTCTCCCTTCTCTTTCCATTTCTGTATCGAGTGTCTTCAGCCTCCATCACTCCCCTGAACTCATCTACACTTGGATATCTAATAGGAATCTAATCTTAAAATACTTAAAACTAGACTCAGCCCTTCACCAGTGACAAAATATTTTTAAACTTCCAATGTTACACTATGTTTTATAATTAAATGGACTTGGCATTCACAACTCTATAATCTAGGACACTTTCCCTCTAGTTACTTTTGTTCTTTTTGCCTCACTCCCACTACTCTTAGAATACACCAAAGAATGTTTCTGGGTGTTTGCACTATTTTTCTATCAAAAATGCTTTTACCTCCAGTTTGTACAAAGCTTGTTCTCTCAATTCAGGTCTGAGCTCAAATTTCATCTCAGGTGTCCAAATTAGTACCTGCCCCTATCATTTTTATGTCCCTTATCTTGCTTTTTCATCTGGTATTCACCTTCATTTGACTTGTTTTCCATTTGCCATTGACTGCCTCCTCACTGGTATGCGGGTTCCTTTGGGGCAGGTGGTTTATTTTGTTGACTGCTATATTCCAAGTTCCTAAGACAGTTCCTTATTTATCAATTGTGTTTTGTCCATTATTTTGGTGTCTTCCAGAAGGGCTATGTCCCATAAATGGCCAGCATTAACCAAACATTCTGTCTTGCCACTGTTACCTGATTTGTTACTGTTATTGGAAACTTTTGTATGCTTTATCAGTTATCTCTATTGTTAGAGTCTCTACTATATTCCAGGCTTTAAACTTACTAATAAAAATCACCTGAGACACTTGAAAACTATAGAAGCACCTATGTCTCATTTCTAGGAATTGAAATTGGCAGAGAAAGGCACCCAAGTAATATGATTTTAGGGATTTTAATGTTCATTTTACTGGCTTGAATAATACAGATTAATTTCACTGTTATTTAAATAATGCTTATGCTCACATATAAATAAAAAATTGGTTTCTGTAACTTAACAACTACTTAGGAAATATAATGATACTTTGCAAGAGATATTCAGAGATGTGGCATATAATGGGAAAATAAAAACATTTGTATTTTATACCTTTATCTTTTGAAAGGAAATGTTTTTAGATGACATGATGCACTATCTTTCCTACTCAGAACTAAAGGAAAGAGCACAACTTGTAAAGACACTATAATGCAAGACAAATACATTGCATTACCAATGTTTTTGACGTGAAAAAGCACACATTCCCCTTTTGCTGGTACTTGCTTTTTTCCCATTTAAAATATTTAGGTCATATTTACATGAGGTAAATTCATACTTTATATAGGTATACACTGTGGTAAGCTTTGACATTATGCAGTTAAGCAACCAACAACATATTTAAGATAAAAAATATTTCCATCACCCTAAAAAAAGATGCTACTTTCCCCACTCCTAGCCCCTGGCAACCACTGATCTGTCCCTATAGTTTCATCTTTTCCATAATGTCATATAAATGGAATCACATGGAATATAGGCTTTTGAACCTACCTTTCACTTAGCGTAATGTTTTTACAACTCATCCATGTTTTTGCGTTTATCAGTACCTTATTACTTACTATTATTGAATGGTATTCTTTGTATTTCATATAGCACAATTTGTTTATCCATTAACCAACAAGGTTTCCATTCCACTTTTTTGGCCATTATAATAAAGATGCTGTCAACATTAGGTCTTTGGGTAGACATATTCTAATTTTTCTTTGGTAAGTATTTTGGAGTGGGATTGCTGGGTTATATGATAAAGTATATGTTTTACTTTATAAAAACTGTCAAACTATTTTCCAAAGCAGATAT
This sequence comes from Manis pentadactyla, assembly GCF_030020395.1. Lineage (NCBI taxonomy): Eukaryota > Metazoa > Chordata > Mammalia > Pholidota > Manidae > Manis > Manis pentadactyla. Next base: position 63,436,724 of record NC_080020.1, read on the forward strand.
ATCACTTTACATTCTCACAGCTATAGATGAGGGTTTTTATTACTCTATGAGCATTTTGTATTAGAAGTTTTTTTCATTTTAGCCATTCTGATAGGTGTATAGTAGAAACAATTTGCATTTTCCTAGTGACTAATATTCAGCATCTTTTAATGTGTTTATTTGCCACCCTTCTCTTTGTTAAAATATTCTCTTCAAATTTTTTCCAATTTTATGAAATAGAATTGTTGATACAAGCTGTCTGTCAGATAACCACAAATACTTTCTGTTGACCTGTGGCTTGGCTTTTCATGTTCTTAACAGTGTCTTTTGAAATGCATAATTTTAAGATTTTTATGAAGTCCAGTGTATCCATATTTTTCTCATTTCTATGTAGAAATCTTTGCCTAACTTGAGATTACAAAGATTGTTCTCCCATTTTCTTCTAGAAGGATTATACTTTTAGGAACTGCATTTTTTTAAGCCTATGTTTCATTTCAAGTTGATTTTTGTATGTTGTGTGAGGTATAGATTAAAGTGTGTGGGTGGGTATGTCTTTTGGGTTTCTTACTCAGTTAAGTATATCCAGTTTTCCAGTAATTTGTTTAAAAGACTGCTTTTCCACTGAATTTTTATTTTGCTGTATTGAGAACAGTTGTCTATGTAAGGGTCTGTTTCTGGGCTCCCTATTCTGTCCCATTAATTTATATTTCTGTCCTTACACCAGTGCCACACTATTTTGATTACTACATAGTAAATTATGAAATTAGGTAGTGTACTAAGTTTTGTTCTTTTTCAAAATTGTTCTCCTCTAAATTCCTTTACTTTTTCACATACATTTTTTCTTTTATTGAAGTATAGTCAAAATACAATATTCCAGTTATACAATGTAATGATTTGACAATTACCTACATTACTAAATATTCACCACAATCAGTGTAGTTAACATACAAAGATACTACAATAATTATTGCCTAAATATTCTCTATGTTGTACTTTCATCCCCATAACTAATTTATTTTATAAATAGATTTTGTATCTCCCTTCACCTATTTCATCCAACTGTCTTATCCATGGCAACACTATTCTCTTCTCTGTATCCATGGCTCTATTTCTGCTTTGTTCATTTATCTGTTTTATTTTCTAGATTCCACATATAAGTGAAATCATATGGTATTTGCCTTTCTCTGCCTGGTTTATTTCACTTAGCATAATACCCTCAAGGTCCATCCATGTTGTAAAAGGCAAGATTTCATTCTCTTTTATGACTGAATAATATTCCCTTGTATGTATGTATCACAACTTCTTTATCCATTCATCTTGCAGTGGACACTTCGGTTGCTTCCATATCTTGGCCATTATAAATGATGATGTAATAATCATAAAGGGCATATATCTTTTCAAATCAGTGATTTTGTTTTCTTTGGTAATTCCCAGAAGTGGAATTACTGTATTGTATGGCATTTCTATTTTTTAGTTTTTGAGAAGGCACCATACTTTTCATAGAGGTTACACCAATTTACGTTCCCACCAACAATGCACAAGGTTTGCCTTTTCTCCACATTTTCACCATTTGTTGTGTACTGTCTTTTTGATAATAGCCATTCTGACTGGTGTGAGGTGATAACTCATTGTGGTTTTGATTTTCATTTCCCTGTTGATTAGTGATGTGGAGCATCTTTTCATGGTGCCTGTTGGTCATCTGTCTTCTTTCCAATAAAGGCTATTCAGATCCTCTGCCCATTTGTTAATCAGATTATTTGATTTTTTGTTGTTGAGTTCTATGAGTTCTTTATATAATTTGGATATTAGGCCCTATTGGATATGTCATTTGCAAATATATTCTACCATAGAGTTTGTTACCTTTTTGTTTTTTTGATGGTGTGCTTTGTCTTATGTAGTTCTACTTGTTTATTTTGCTTTTGATTCCATTGTTTGGGAAGACATATCCAGAAAAAAATTGCTAAGGCTGGTGTCCTAGAGTTTACTTCTTTGTTTTCATTTAGGATTTTTATGCTTTCCAGTCTTACATTTAGGTCTTTAATCCATTTGGAGTTTATTTTTATGTATGGTATGAGACAGTGATCCAGTTTCATTCTTTTGCATGTGGCTGTCCAGTTTTCCCAACACTGTATATAAAAGAGACTGTCTTTTCCCCATTGTATATTCTTGCCTCTTTTATCTTATATCATTGGCCGTAATTTGTATGGAACTATAAAAGACCCCCATAGCCATAGGATTCTTGAGAAAGAATGAAGCTGGGGGTATCATGCTCCCTCATTTCAAATATATGACAAAGCGACAGTGATCAAAACAGTATGGCATTGACAGAAGAACAGATACATAGACTAACAGATCAGAATAGAGAGCCCAGAAATAAATCCATGTAAATTTTAGAATTGACTTGTCAACTTCTACCAAAAAGTCAGCTGAGATTCTGACTGGGGTTATACTGCATCTATAATTAGTTTGGAGAATAGTAATAATTTAACAATATTGAGACAGCAGCTTATAACATAGTATATGCCTCCATTTTTTAGGTCTTCAATGTGTTGTGGTTTTTCTGTGTACAAATTTTGTACATACATTGTTAGATTTACTCCTTAGTAGTTTGTATTTTTCTGTTGCTATGATTTCTTTTAATTTCAGTTTTTAAGTGTTCATTGATTTTTGGATTTGACCTTTATACTAATTGCTATACTCAGTAATTAGTTCTAATATCTTGTTCCAGATTTATTCTTACCTGCTTCATGCACTGTCTCCTTAGCATACAATGTCAAATGCAGCATATGGTTCATGTATATCAGCTCCCTTTGGAGGGTCTGTCATTTAGAATTCAGTTCACTTGGTTGCCTTGTGACTTCGGCTCTTGGCTTGGGTTCAAGAGAAACTACAAGTTTTTAGATTAACATATTTTGTTATTAGAATAGGAAGAATGTTCTCTTACAGCTATCTACATCCTAAGAAGAAGGGAAAGTCTCAGATGGGTGTGTTGTTTTAGTCAACTTTATTGAAGTGTAATATACAGACAGTAAATTACACTTCCTGTGAGTATACAGGTTGGCAAGGTTTTAGACATGTTCCCACTAGCATAATCATGGTACAGAATACTTCTATCCCAGAGGTTTTTATGTGCCCCTCCTCAGTCAATCCCCTTATTTAAAACTGTGGTCCAAAACCCACTTACTGATCTGCTTCAAATGAGTACAGATTAGATTTGTCTAACTAGAGATTAATAACAAACTAATTAACTCATATAGAGTATGAATTCTTTTTTACAGTTTTTGAGTTTCATGTTGTTGCTTGTATCTAGTTCATTCCTTTTTTATTGCTGTGCAGTATTCCATTGTATAGATGTACTGCTCACCTAATGAATAAGTTTCCACTTTTTAGCTAATTTGAATAAAACTTCTTTGTTCCTTTTCAAGTTGTTTTGTGCATGTTTTCATTTCTTGCATAAATTCCTTGGAAAAGAATTGCTGAGTCACTTGGTAAGTACTTATTGAACTGTTAGAGAAACTGCCAAACTGTTGTACCAAATAGCTGTACCATTTCACAATACATGAAAGTTTCAGTTGTTTGGCATCTTTGCCAGCATTAGCTATTGTCAGGTTTTCAAAGCTATTAATAATATTTGTGTATGCAGTCACATTATGGTTTTAATTTGCATTTTATTGATGACTATCCTCATCTCTTTTATTGTGCTTTTTGGCCATTTATATGTCTTATGTGAAATAACTGTCAAATCATTTGCCCATTTTGTAATTAGGGTGTTTATTTTCGTGTATTAAATTGTAAGCATTTTTTTAGTTGCATTTTTAAATGTATTTTATTTTTTAGAACAGTTTTAGATTCACAACAAAATGAAGTGGAAGCACAGAGATTTCCCACATACCCCTGCATCTGGATATGCATAGTCTCACCCGTTATCAACATCCTCTCTAAGCATTTTTTATATATTAGAATATCAGTCCTTTATCAGATATCTATATTAATATTTTCTCCAAATGTATGGCCTGCCTTTTTTTTTCTTAAGAGTAACTTGGAAAGAGAAGTTTTAAATTTTTATGAAATACATTTCCTAAGTTTTCTCCTTTAATATTTCATGTATTTTGTATCCCATCTAAGAAACCTTTGCCTGCACTCAGGTTGCAAAGATTTTCTTATTCTGGATGAGTTGCAGTGTTCATGTTTATGCCATTGTCCCATTTCAAGTTAATTTTTCTGTATGATGAGAGGTAAGAGTCGGAGTTCATTCTTTCCTCCATATGGATATCCAGTTTCTCCAGCATTATTTATTGAAAAGAGACCTTACCTCATTATATTACTTGACCCCTTTATTAAAAATAGGTTTTTAGTAACAGTTGTGTGTGTTTCTAGACATTCTGTTTTGTTCTGACTACATATCTTTCCCTATGCTAAATAGTCTTGATTGTTACAGCTTCATAGTAATTCTTGAATTCAGCTAGTTAAGAGTGTTTCAGCTTTGTATATTTTCCAAATTGTTTGGCCACTCTAGGCCCTCTTTGTATTTTTTTATCTTAAAAAACAAAAAGAACAGCTATTTTACCAGCACAATGAGGTTGAGAATAGCAGAGGAATTGAGATTCAGGACGAGCAAACTATGGTAAGCCATGGGCAAGCCTGGAGAGAGGGAGTTGCTTTTTTATAGGGGAAAGGAGGAAGCTGAGGGGATTTTTTGCTGAGTTCTCATTGGCTGGGCTGTTGCTGGGCAAGGAGACATTCTTCCTTCCTCCAGCTGGGGTATATGAAGTAAGCTGCTGCTTGTGGAATGCGAGGTATGCTTCTTGCAGCAAGTGGTAGTGCACAGTGCACAGAACTCCCACTTAAGGGCTGCCAACTTCACTTTAAATAAGGTTTCCTTTATTTATTTCCACTTATCCCTCTTTAGATCATCACTGATCAAGAGTCATATCTTTCATATTTACCTGTTTCATCCTTCATTGCCAGGGAGGACCTTTCCTGGTTGTCATATTCCACTTTTCAGAGAAAGTGCAATTTGAATAACAGGGAAAACGCTCAGGCATTTTCGCATCTGAGGTCTATATCTTATCAAGGTCATAAGTGTCAGAAATCATTTAAAGGTCTGAGCTAACATCACCCTATGGGGTGTGTCATTTCTGAAGAGATTTGATAGGCAGGAGGTACAAAGTTTAAAAATGGTTATATAGTATAGAAATGACCCCAGTTTGTATGTATAATAGTCCTAAACCAGGAGCCCAAACCTGAAGGCCACCAGCTAAAGAGGTATAATTATGGTTGGAGGAAGGTGGAAACATTGTTATGGGAACATCTGGTATAACAGCCTAACCTGATAAGTCTTTGGGTATAATTTGGAATCAAAGTGGAACTGGTTACAAATAAAGTCAAGGAATCTCACTTTATAAATAGATCGGAGATTTTAGTGACAGATCCAGCTATCAGAAAAGTTTCACCCTTTTGCGATAGATTGGGCCAAGAAGGAAGAACAAGAAAAAGATATACAGGTCTGATCCCATCATCTAGAAAAGGCTCTCTCCTTCAGCTATTATAATTTCTGGAAATCTCATTTTCATGTCACACACAGTTGGCATGCAGGTCCAGTCAGGGTTAGTGCTTTCTTTAGATGCAGCAGATCCAGGAGTTTGTCCCTTGCAGTTTGGTGGCACAAGGTTTGGTTAACTCTTAAGTGAGCAGGGCCCCTTCTGACAGGGTTGAAGAATCTGGAGGTTATCTTTTCCAATGATGAAATCTACGGGCTGCAAGCTGTGATGTTTTAAGGTCTTCCTCTCCCTGGAGTGCACTGCATATGTATCGTTCAGCTAAAACATGGTTAATACAACAGGACTTTACAATGTTGCCAAAAGAGGTAGACTAGAGATTTAGAAGGACTAAGGCAGGGCCTTCAGCCAGGGTATTTGAAGGTTCTCTACAAATTATGCCAATTGAATTTTAACAATGCTGCTCGTGCATTTGAGGATTGAGGGTGGTCAGCACAGGGAAAGTGTAAAACTGCCCAAACAGCACAGACCCATCAAACACTGAAGTGGTGAAATGAGTTCCCTGATCACTGTGAAGTTCAGCCAGGGCAGGGGTGGGGAGCTACCCAGGTAGGGAAGATCTTTTTTAGTAAGATCTGAGTTACCAAAGTAACAGTAAGTAGCCTGCCTAAGAGGGAAGGCTTCAGTGCAGTGAGCAAACATACAAACCATTACCAAGACATATTGTATCCATGAGGTGGGGGGAGCTATGTGAAATTCTGTTGCCAAACCTCCAGTGGTCCATTAGGCAATTTAGTGCCTGGAAGCAAGGTGGACAGGTTTTGTTGAATGGTGTTTGGGGCAGGTGAGGCAAGCAAAGTAGGCCACCTTTGTAGCCTTGTCAATATTTGTCCACCATATTGGTTCTAAAGGTGATCATTTTATCAGTAGATCAATGATTTAATGCAGGTATAGTAGTCACTAAAGAGTCTCTGGGAGGACTGGATTATTAAGCCAAATCCAGTTTTCTTTTTTTAATCAAATCAACAGTTATTAGATTTCCAGTGTTGTTTTTCCTGTTCTGGGGCTGATTGTTGAACATCGCTAGTCAATTTTCTGCATTATCATTTGGGAGAATGTCCCTTTGGACCCTGACAGGGGTTTGGTTGCTGGTCCCTTTGAGAGTGGCAGTCTTCACTGTGTTCCAAAGTCCAGGGCTGCTCTAAAGGCATCCACCGGCCCTACAGACACAGTTTGCCCTTGGCTGAAATGCATACCCAAGAAAGACAATTCAGACTGTTGGCCGAGGTAACCAAGGACAAAGGAGCTGCCTCAGTGACTTCAAAAGGAGGTGCCATGGCACACCCAGTACAATATTTACCACTTTCATCTTTTAAATAAGAACCTTTGGTAAGCCATGAAAGTCTGTTATCCAAAGAATTTTCCTGTAAGTCATTATGGGGGATCAGGAGGTGATCTGTCAGGGTCAAACATGAGAAATAATTGACAACAGTAGGGAAGGGGGATGGCAGGGTTAAGGTTAGTTATGTGAGGAGCAGTTAAGTGTGGTGAAAGTTCAGTAGGGAAAGGCAAAGCGGAAGTTGATAACTGGCATATCCAAGGGAAGGGGAACTAATCAAGCTTTCCTTAAGGGCTTCAGTGGTTGTCATCCTGATCTTCCCAGATAATAGGATCAGGTTTATAGTTTTTAATATAGTAGCCAGCTAGCCAGAGAAAATCTTGTAATTAGTGTTAGTTTGGGGTTTGGAGAAGCTCAGGATGCCATGAAGCCTATTTGGATCTAAATGTAGCCCTTGTTCAGAAATCAGGTGCCCCAAATACGGACTGAGCAAGCTGCAATTTCTCCTTAGAGACTTGTGTCCCTAGAAGACTAAAAGTTTTGACAGATGGATTCTGTCTTCCTGTGAGCAGGCCTGAAAGGGGAACCAGAGAAGCAAATCAGCTACATTGTAATAAAGCAGAGCCTTCAGGTGACTTTGTATCATCTAAATTTGCTTTTAAAATTCAGGAGAAATAGGAAGGACTTTCAGTAAAACCCTGGGGCTATACTGTCCAGTTGTATTGTTTTCCTTCATAAATAAAGGCAAAGAGATACTGGCTGACCTTCTCCCCAAGGCAAGGGATTATGAGGCTCTGAGCCTTATAATCTGTTACGGGCTTTATGCCTTAGAGCAGATATAATAGGGACAAATGGTTACTATCCTTAAAATTAGCTCTAGTATTTTCATAGGAAACAAAAGATGTGAAAGGTTGATCTATTTCACCTGGCTGGATATTTTGGTTGATACTATCAAATTCTGGAAATACCTCCTTTTTCGAGAGAAAAATCTCAGCCCAGTGAATGAACAGGGGTAGAGGAACAAACAGTACAAGGATGAGTAACTCTTAGAGGACCTCAACAAAAGGAAATGAATTTAGAGACAAGAACCTTTTGAGGCTTATCAGAAACCCCCATATTTGAATCATTTCAGTGCTCCAAGACAGGGGCTAACAATGGGTTTCCACGCTGAGAGGGCAGCTCTGGTGTTGGTATCAGTAAGGACAGATTCATTCCCAGTGTGAAGAAGGACTGGGTAAAGCCCCTGTGGTTCCTGGGAGTCCCATAAACAGGGGAAGGTTAGCTAGAGGGCTGAAACCCCCTCAAGTGTGAAATTTGTAATAATCTGTCTTCCAGTGTCCTGGCTTTTTGCAGCAAAATGACAAAGACCATGAGGGTTTGGTTTTGTTCAGGGGCCTCCCTTTGTTGGAGTTTAAAATGAAGGATTTTCATGTCTTCTTTCTAGTTGAACTGTCTACAGTGAGGACAGGCTGACTGCCTAAACTAACTAAAGCTGGAGTGGGCATGGTTTCCCATTCTATCCTGGTCCTGTGAAGTAGAAGGAAAGATCCCAGTTCAGCCTACTAAGGAACATAGAGCTGCAGACTATCCTGGGTTCAACATCAATAGGAAGGCTGAAATTTTCCTTAAAAATAGTTTGGAGTGGATTACAATAGTCATGCACAGGCTCACTGAGTTTCTGAGGGTAAGTCTGAATCTTACACCAATAACAGGTTTGAGAAAGGACTAAGGATTGCCAGGTGCAGTGGTGTAGTAATTGCCTGGACCCAATCCTGTAAGAGGCAGGGGGATGGTCTCTCATTTGCTGTTGGAGAGATTTTGCAGGATCATCCCAGCTAGCTGGTTCATCCAGCGTTGAGCTGGGTGTTTGCTTACAAGCATGTGAACTAGCTGGTACAAATCTGAGAATCCTGGTTGGTAAGTCTGAATGACTATATTAAATTCCTCAGCAAATCTGTGGGGATCTTCAGTTACTTTGGGAAAAAAAATCTTTCTGGCTCATCTTTCAGCCTTAGTCCAGGGGACATAGGAAATTAGGGACCTGGCATTAAGATCTTCAGTGGGTCCAGTTTTGAAGGGGCAGGTTCCAAAGGGTTCAGAGGAGGAGGAAGCAGGGAGAGGTGCCGTGAAAAGCGAAGTTCAGAGAGAGGACTGGGATGAAGAAGTGGAATGTACAGAGGACATGAGATAGGAAAAAGGATAGGGCAGGAGGTGAAGAGGTAAAGAGCCTCTTTCTTTTACTTGTTTTCTTTTATCTTTCTTTTACTTGTTTATTTGCCTCAGTCAATTGAGAAATGGTATTTTGTGAAGAGTCGATCTTAGAGTCTTGAGAATGCTTAGAGGTCTCTGGCTCCCTTTCAGCTTGTTTTATTTTAGAGCTGTGTTTTTTCAACTAAGAAATGGAGCAAAAATCCTACTCAGATTAAACAAAGTTTATTCAGGGTTTGTTAGGACTGCAGCCCAGGAGGCACAGATTCAAGATGCGCTTGAGTTGTGCCCCATCAGACTACAGAACAGAGGAACTTTTAGGCAAACTGCAAGGTTAGGGAATATCATCTAAGTTGTCAAAAATTGTAATTGGTACTGGCAAGAGGTGAAGGTGCTTATTAAGTAAGGATTGGCAGGGGGAAATACTAGAGTCTGCAGCTGGTATTTTGAAAAAGCCGGAAGGTTACAGTCAGCAGAATTTGGTCCCACTGGTCCTACAGACACTGTGGTTTAGCACAGCTTAAAGTTCAAGTTTGCACTAGAGTGAGGATGTGCTTGGCCCTGTCTCAATTATGATTGACCTGTCAATCAAGACCACTTGATTGACAAGTGTGACTCCATCTTGATTTCTAAAGAAAAGTCAGTAGCATGTTTACATTTCCCCCTTTCAGTTGAAATCTGCCCAGTGGATAGTATTGAGGATCACTTCCTTTTTCTTTTCTTAAGGGAGATCCCAGTTCATCGCAGGATGGCTCTATTTCCTGCCCTGGGTCCATGTAGTCTCCCAGTGCAGGGATGACTTAGTGTTTGATGTGGTGGCAGCTGTGGCAGGTTAGGACAGTTTTTAGTAACAAGTATGTGAGTTGGGACAGAGTCAAACATATTTCAGAGAGAAGTAACTGTCGTTTTAAAATGGGAGGAGTGGGTTTGCCTGCCTGACATTTGGAAACTAAGGTGCACTGTATTGAGAAGTGAGGGTGTGGGTCAATGTGAATCTCGTAGTTCAGGGTTGGATACACTTAGTGATCAGGAACAATTTAACCTGTATAAATAATGTGAGTAGCAGTAAAATAAAATTAGGAAGAACAGTTGGAGACCTTGGTGCACTAGATTTCCAAGCCCAGGAGGTAACTAACTGAAAAGATTAGATCAATTTCAGGAAACATCTTGGGTCATGATACAGTAAAAAGAAGCATTAGTAGTTAAAAAGATGAAGAACAAATTACAATTACACTTAACAGAATATGTAGCCCAATCATAGGAATACCATGAGCCCTGATGGCAGTCAGCTAAAAATATCAGAGAATATCACAATTCTTTAAAATCCCATTATTCCCATACTTTATATGCCCTACCTTAATCTCTCAGTACAAATTAAGACCAAGAAATTCTTAATTGATATTTAGCAGAATACGGTTTGGCTTACTGTCAAAGGTATTTGGAAAAGTTTAGCATGTATTTTATAATGACTGAGTTAAATTTTAAATATGTCAAAGTGGCATAATTTGGGGTGGCCTGCCCTTGACCTTAGAATTCCGTCCTTTGAAATTTCCCTGGAAGTTTCAATTATACGTTAAACTGGTAGATTGTTTTGTCTGAATGACCTCGTTATTTAGTCCTCACAATAAGTCAATTTATTTAAACTCATTTTAAAGGGTAGTGTGTTCCTACAGTAAGGCCTATGGTTCAAGTAATTAGGTATTAAATGGGAGATGTTTCAGTTAAAAGAACAACAGTGGCTAATGACTGAAACTTTGTAGTAGAGCTTGAAGTTGGGTAGCAAGATCCCCCCTGCTTTATTCTTCCTTTTGTTAGTGTCCTCTTTAATTTCTCTTAAGAGTGTCTTGTAGTTTTCAGGGTATAGATCTTTCACTTCCTTGGTTAGGTTTATTCCTAGGTATTTTATTCTTTTTGATGCAATTGTGAATGGAATTGCTTTTGTGATTTCTCTTTCTGCTAGTTCATCATCAGTGTATAGGAATGCAACAGATTTCTGTGTATTAATTATGTATCCTACAACTTTGCTAAAATCAGGTATTAGTTCTAGTCATTTTGGAATGGATTCTTTAGGATTTTTTATGTACAATATCATGTCATCTGCAAATAGTGACAGTTTGACTTCTACCTTACCAATCTAGATGCCTTTTATTACTTTCTTTTGTCTGATTGCAGTGGCTAGGACCTCCAGTACTATGCTGAATAAAAATGGGGAGAGTGAGCATGCCTGTCTTGTTCACAATCTTAGGTGAAAAGCTTTCAGCTTCTCGCTGTTAAGTATACTGTTGACTTGTCATATATGGCCTTTATTATGTTGAGATACTTTTTCTCTATACCCATTTTGTTGAGAGTTTTTATCATGAATGGATGTTGAATTTTGTCAAATGCTTTTTCAGCATCTATGGAGATGATCATGTGGTCTTTGTCCAACTTTTTATTGATGTGGTGGATGATGTTGATGGATTTTCAAATGTACCATCCTTGCATCCCTGAGATGAATCCCACTTGATCATGGTGTATGATTCTCTTCATGTATTTTTTAATTCGATTTGCTAATATTTTGCTGAGTATGTTGCATCTATATTCATCAGGGATATTGGTCTGTAATTTTCTATTTTTGTGGGGTCTTTGCCTGGTTTTGATATTAGAGTGATGCTGGTTTCATAGAATGAGTTTGCAAGTATTCCTTCCTCTCCTATTTTTTGGAAAACTTTAAGGAGAATGGGTATTATGTCTTCTCTAAATGTCTGATAAAATTCAGCACTGAATCCATCTAGCTCGGGAGTTTTGTTCTTGGGTAGTTTTTGATTACCCATTCAATTTTGTTGCTGGTAATTGGTCTGTTTAGATTTTCTGTTTCTTCCTTGGTCAGTCTTGAAAGGTTTTATTTTTCTAGAAAGTTGTCCATTTCTTCTAGGTTATCCCGCTTGTTGGCATATAGATTCTCATAGTATTCTCTAATATTTCTTTGTATTTCTGTGGTGTCAGTCATGATTTTTCCTTTCTCATTTCCTTTCTCATTTCTCATTCTGTTTATGTGTGTAGATTCTCAAAATGGATCAAAGACCTGAATGTAGGTCATGAAATCATAAAACTGTTAGAAAAAAACATAGGGAAAAAATCTCTTAGACATAAACATGAGCGACTTCTTCATGAACATATCTCCCCGGGCAAGGGAAACAAAAGCAAAAATGAACAAGTGGGACTATATCAAGCTGAAAAATTCTGTAGAGCAAAGGACATCATTAATAGAACAAAAAAGCATCCTACAGTGTAGAAGAATATATTCATAAATGACATATCCGATAAAGGGTTGACATCCAAAATATATAAAGATCTCATGCACCTTAACAAACAAAATCAAATAATCCAATTTAAAAATGGGTAGAGGATCTGAACAGACACTTCACCAAAGAAGAAATTCAGATGGTCAACAGGCACATGAAAAGATGCTCCACATCACTAATCCTCAGAGAAAAGCGAATTAAAACCGCAATGAGATATCACCTCACACCAGTTAGGATGGCCACCATCCAAAAGACAAACAACAACAAATGTTGGTGAGGATGTGGAGAAAGGGGAACCCTCCTACACTGCTGATGGAAATGTAAATTAGTTCAACCATTGTGGGAAGTAGTATGGAGGCTCCTCAAAAACTAAAAATAGAAATACCGTTTGACCCAGACATTTCAATCCTAGGAATTTACCCTACGAATGCAGCAGCCCAGTTTGTAAAAGACAGATGCACCCCTATGTTTATCGCAACACCATTTACAATAGCCAAGAAATGGAAGCAACCTAAGTGTCCATCAGTAGATGAATGGATAAAGAAGCGGTGGTACATATACACAATGGAATATTATTCAGCCATAAGTGGAAAACAAATCCTACCATTTGCAACAACATGGATGGAACTAGAGGGTATTATGCTCAGTGAAATAAGCCAGGCAGAGAAAGACAAGTACCAAATGATTTCACTCATCTGTGGAGTATAAGAACAAAGCAAAAACTGAAGGAACAAAACAGCAGCAGAATCACAGAACCCAAGAATGGGCTAACAGTTACCAAAGGGAAAGGGACTTGGGGGGTCGGGAGGGTGGGAAGGGAGGGATAATGGGGAAGAGGGGGCATTACGATTAGAACACATAATGTAGAGTGGGGCATGGGGAAGGCAGTACAACACAGAAAACAAGTAGTGATTCTATAGCATCTTACTACGCTGATGGACAGTGACTGTAATGGGGTATGTGGTGGGGACTTGATAATGGGGGGAATCTAGTAACCATAATATTGCTCATGTAATTGTACATTAATGATACCAAAAGAAAAAAATGTCAGGTGTAAAAAAACTTTTAAAAATCTTAATCCGTTTTGTCATCAATTACCATAATATCCTCCTTTTCATTCTTACTATTTCCCAGATATTACACCTGTTGGTATCCAAATCAGACTTTGTCACAAATGCCCAGATCTTAATCCATGATATCTTACGCTGTTCTTGCTTTGCAAAATGATACACTAAGGTCTTCAACTCATTATCTTGCTTTGCAAGCCCTGGCACTAGCAGAGTTGTGGAAAATATGTGTCCTTCTCTAATCTCAGTTCTTTTTCCAATTTTGTAATTATGTGTAATATTTGCCTTCTAGTTAAAACTAGGAAGCAGGCAACTGTGAATTGTCTGTCATATATTAGCATCCTGTAGAAGATTAGCAAACTTACAAATACATTTAAAACTTTTTAGAAGTATATGTTTCCTCATAGTGATTCTTCTCAGTGTGACATTAAACATGTTTATTGATACACCCAAATATCCTTTGTCTCTCTGTGAAACTTGAAAACCCCAATGTAGGTGGACTTATATTCAATGCTTGATATTTTATTTTATCTTATTTGGAAATGACCTAAATATTTGATAAATTTAGCTTATTTATTATTTAGCCTATTTAGCAAACATTAGGTTTTAGGTTATCAAAAAGGTTTGGGGAAACAGAAAAGTTTATATGTCTTTTTATCTCAATATTTGTTTGATTTACCTGTTTTTATCAATTGTTTCGATTGCCGATCAAGACCTTAGGAGACATTAGACAAAGTCACTCATTCTCTCAAGCTATACATATATATATATTTTGCGTTATATTCCTATTAGCGCAGTTTTTTTTTTGTATCATTAATCTACAATTACATGAAGAACATTATGTTTACTAGGCTCCCCCCTTCACCAAGTCCCCCCCACATACCCCTTCACAGTCACTGTCCATTAACGTAGTAAGATGCTGTAAAACCACTACTTGTCTTCTCTGTGTTGTACGGCCCTCCCTGTGCCCCCCACACACTATACATGCTAATCGTAATGCCCCCTTTCTTTTTCCCGTCTCTTATCCCTCCCTTCCCACCCATCCTTCCCAGTCCCTTTCCCTTTGGTAACTGTTAGTCCATTCTTGGGCTCTGTGATTCTGCTGATGTTTTGTTCCTCAGTTTTCCTTTGTTCTTATACTCCACAGATGAGTGAAATTATTTGGTACTTCTCTTTCTCCACCTGGCTCATTTGACTGAGCATAATACCCTGTAGTTCCATCCATGTTGTTGCAAATGGTAGGATCTGTTTTTTTCTTATGGCTGAGTAATATTCCATTGTGTATATGCACCACATTTTCTTTATCCATTCATCTACTGATGGACATTTAGGTTGCTTCCATTTCTTGGCTATTGTAAATAGTGAAGCGATAAACGTATGGGTGCATCTGTCTTTTTCAAACTGGAGTGCTGCATTCTTAGGGTAAATTCCCAGCAGTGGAATTCCTGGGTCAAATGGTATTTCTATTTTGAGCATTTTGAGGAGCCTCCATACTGCTTTCCACAATGGTTGAACTAATTAACGTTTCCATCAGCAGTGTAGGAGGGTCCCGCTTTCTCCACAACCTCGCCAACATTTGTTGTTGTTTGTCTTTTCGATGATGGTGATCCTTACTGGTGTGAGGTGATATCCCATTGTGGTTTTAATTTGCATTTCTCTGATGACAAGCGATGTGGAGCATCTTTTCATGTGCCTGTTGGCCATCTGAATTTCTTCTTTAGAGAACTGTCTGTTCAGCTCCTCTGCCCATTTTTTGATTGAATTATTTGCTTTTTGTTTGTTGAGGTGCATGAGCTCCTTTTATATTTTGGATGTCAACCCTTTATCGGATATGTCATTTATGAATATATTCTCCCATACTGTAGGATACCTTTTTGTTCTATTGATGCTGTCCTTTGCTGTACAGAAGCTTTTTAGCATGATATAGTCCCACTTGTTCATTTTTGCTTTTGTTTCCCTTGCCCAGGGAGATATATTCATGAAGAAGTCACTCATGTTTATGTCCATGAGATTTTTGCCTATGTTTTTTTCTAAGAGTTTTATGGTTTCATGACTTACATTACATTACTTAGATCCATTACATTACATTACTTTGATCCATTTCGAATTTACTTTTGTTTATGGGGTTAGACAGTGATCCAGTTTCATTCTCTTACATGTAGCTGTCCAGTTTTGTCAGCACCATCTGCTGAAGAGACTGTCATTTCCCCATTGTATGTCCATGGCTCCTTTATCAAATATTAATTGGCCATATATGTTTGGGTTAATGTTTGGAGTCTCAATTCTGTTCCACTGGTCTGTGGCTCTGTTCTTATGCCAGCACCAAATTGTCTTGATTACTGTGGCTTTGTAGTAGAGCTTGAAGTTGGGGAGCTAGATTCCCCCCCACTTTATTCTTCCTTCTCAGGATTGCTTTGGCTATTCAGGGTCTTTGGCGGTTCCATATGAATTTTTGAACTATTTGTTTCAGTTCATTGAAGAATGCTGTTGGTAATTTGATAGGGATTGCATCAAATCTGTATATTGCTTTGCACAGGGTGGCCATTTTGACGATATTAATTCTTCCTAGCCACGAGCATGGGATGAGTTTCCATTTGTTAGTGTCCTCTTTAATTTCTCTAAAGAGTGTCTTGTAGTTTTCAGGGTATAGGTCTTTGACTTCCTTGGTTAGGTTTATTCCTAGGTATTTTATTCTTTTTGATGCTATTGTGAATGCAGTTGTTTTCCTGATTTCTCTTTCTATGAGTTCATTGTTAGTGTATAGGAAAGCCACAGATTTCTGTGTGTTAATTTTGTATCCTGCAACTTTGCTGAATTCCGATATCAGTTCTAGTAGTTTTGGAGTGGAGTCTTTAGGGTTTTTTATGTAGAGTATCATGTCATCTGCAAATAGTGACAGTTTAACTTCTTCTTTACCAATCTGGATTCCTTGTATTTCTTTGTTTAGTCTAATTGCCGTGGCTAGGACCTCCAGTACTATGTTTAATAACAGTGGGGAGAGTGGGCATCCCTGTCTTGTTCCCAACCGCAGAGGAAAGGCTTTCAGCTTCTTGCTGTTCAGTATGATGTTGGCTGTGGGTTTATCATATATGGCCTTTATTATGTTGAGGTACTTGCCCTCTATGCCCATTTTGTTGAGAGTTTTTATCATGAATGGATGTTGAATTTTGTTGAATGCTTTTTCAGCATCTATGGAGATGATCATGTGGTTTTTGTCCTTCTTTTTATTGATGTGGTGGATGATGTTGATGGATTTTCGAATGTTGTACCATCCTTGCATCTCTGGGATGAATCCCACTTGTTCATGGTGTATGATGCTCTTGATGTAGTTTTGAATTCGGTTTGCTAATATTTTGTTGAGTATTTTTGCATCTACGTTCATCAGGGATATAGGTCTGTAGTTTTCTTTTTTGGTGTTGTCTTTGCCTGGTTTTGGTATTAGGGTGATGTTGGCTTCATAGAATGAGTTTGGGAGTATTCCCTCCTCTTCTATTTTTTGGAAAACTCTAAGGAGAATGGGTATTATGTCTTCTCTGTATGTCTAATAAAATTCTGAGGTAAATCCATCTGGCCTGGGGGTTTTGTTCTTGGGTAGTTTTTTGATTACTGCTTCAATTTCGTTGCTGGTACTTGGTCTGTTTAGATTTTCTCTTTCTTTCTGGGTCAGTCTTAGAAGGTTGTATTTTTCTAGGAAGTTGTCCATTTCTCCTAGGTTTTCCAGCCTGTTAGCATATTGGTTTTCATAGTATTCTCTAATAATTCTTTGTATTTCTGTGGAGTCCATCGTGATTTTTCCTTTCTCGTTTCTGATTCTGTTGATGTGTGTTGACTCTTTTTCTCTTAATAAGTCTGACAAGAGGCTTATCTATTTTGTTTATTTTCTCAAAGAACCAGCTCTTGGTTTCATTGATTTTTCTATTGTTTTATTCTTCTCAATTTTATTTATTTCTTCTCTGATCTTTATTATGTCCCTCTACCTTTTGACCTTAGGCCTCATTTCTTCTTCTTTTTCTTATTTCGATAATTGTGACATTAGACTATTCTTTTGGGATTGTTCTTTCTTTAAATATGCCTGGATTGCTATGTACTTTCCTCTTAAGACTGCTTTTGCTGTGTCCCACAGATGTTGGGGCTTTGTTTTGTTGTTCTCATTTGTTTCCATATATTGCTGGATCTCCATTTTAATTTGGTCATTGATCCATTGATTATTTAGGAGCGTGTTGTTAAGCCTCCATGTGTTTGTGAGCCTTTTTGCTTTCTTTGTACAATTTATTTCTAGTGTTATGCCTTTGTGGTCTGAAAAGTTGGTTGGTGGGATTTCAATCTTTTGGAATTTACTGAGGCTCTTTTTGTGGCCTAGTATGTGGTCTATTCTGGAGAATGTTCCATGTGCACTTGAGAAGAATGTGTATCCTTTTGCTTTTGGATGTAGAGTTCTGTAGATGTCTATTAGGTCCATCTGTTCTAGTGTGTTGTTCAGTGCCTCTGTGTCCTTACTTATCTTCTGTCTGGTGGATCTGTCCTTTGGACTGAGTGGTGTGTTAAAGTCTCACAAAATGAATGCATTGCATTCTATTTCCTCCTTTAATTCTGTTAGTATTTGTTTCACATATGCTGGTGCTTCTGTGTTGGTGCATATATGTTTATAATGGTTATATCCTCTTGTTCGACTGAGCCCCTTATCATTATGTAATGTCTTTCTTTATCTCTTGTTAGTTTGTTTTGAAGTCTATTTTGTCTGATACTAGTATTGCAACACCTGCTTTTTTCTCCCTGTTGTTTGCATGAAATATCTTTTTCCATCCCTTGACTTTTAATCTGTGTATATATTTGGGTTTGAGGTGAGTCTCTTGTAAGCAACATATAGATGGGTCTTGCTTTTTTATCCATTCTACTACTCTGTGTCTTTTGATTGGTGCATTCAGTCCATTTGCATTTCGGGTGATTATTGAAAGATATGTACTTATTGCCATTGCAGGCTTTAGATTCGTGGTTACCAAAGGTTCAAGGTTAGCTTCTTTACTACCTTACTGTCTAACTTGACTCGCTTACTGAGCTATTATAAACACAGTCTGATGATTATTTCTCTCCCTTCTTATTCCTCCTCCTCCATTCTTCATATGTTGGGTGTTTTGTTCTGTGCTCTTTCTAGGAGTGCTCCCATCTAGAGCAGTCCCTCTAAAATACCCTGTAGAGGTGGTTTGTGGGCAACAAATTCCCTCAATTTTTGCTTGTCTAGGAATTGTTTAATGCCTCCTTCATATTTAAATGATAATCGTGCTGGATATAGTATCCTTGTTTCAAGGCCCTTCTGTTTCATTGCATTAAATAAATCATGCCATTCTCTTCTGGCCTGTAAGGTTTCTGTTGAGAAGTCTGATGATAGCCTGATGGGTTTTCCTTGGTAGGTGACCTTTTTCCTCTCTCTAGCTGCCTTTAAAACTCTGTCCTTGTCCTTGACCTTTGCCATTTTAATTATCATGTGTCTTGGTGTTGTCCTTCTTAGGTCCTTTCTGTTGGGAGTTCTGTGCACTTCCATGGTCTGATTGATTATTTCCTCCTCCAGTTTGGGGAAGTTTTCAGCAATTATTTCTTCAAAGACACTTTCTATCCCTTTTTCTCTCTCTTCTTCTACTGGTACCCCTATAATGCGGATATTGTTCCTTTTAGATTGGTCACACAGTGCTCTTAATATTGTTTCATTCCTGGAGATCCTTTTATCTCTGTGTCAGCTTCTATGCATTCCTGTTCTCTGGTTTCTATTCCATCAATGGCCTCTTACATCTTATCCATTCTGCTTATAAATCTTTCCAGAGATTGTTTCATTTCTGTAATCTCCCTCCAGATGTCATCCCTTAGCTCTTGTATATTTTTCTGAAGTTCTGTCAGCATGTTTATGATTTTTATTTTGAATTCTTTTTCAGGGAGACTGGTTAGGTCTGTCTCTGCAGATCCTCTCTCAGGTGTTGTCTGAACTATTTTGGACTGGACTAAATGTTTTTGCCTTTTCATGGTGATAGCGGTGGCTGTAGGCAGGTTGCAGTTGTGTCAGCTGGGAGAAGAAAGTCCTTTCCTGCTTGCTGGATGCCTGGCCCTTCTCTGCTGCCTGTGTCGGTTACCTGCACTCCTGGAGCAGCCACCGGGTTAGTCCCCAAAGCTGCTGTGGGCGGGGTCTCTGTCTGAGCAGCGCGGAGCCCGATGGGGAGTGGCAGGCACACCAGGTGCGCTCCTCTGTGATAGCAGTGACCCTGCCAGGCAGCTGTGTGCCAGCAGTGGCCTTTGGCTCTGGCCCGGGTGGCTATGCATTGGGCTGGGATTCCGGTCGGCTGCTAGGAGTGCGGCTGCTCCCTCTGGCACCCCTGCAGGTGCACACAGCCTGCTCCTGGGCTGTTCGGTCACCACCATGGCAGGCTCGCACGAGCCGCTCCCAGTCCCCTCTGGCTGCTCCGGTGCACGTGGGCTGCTCCCGCTCCCCTCCAGCGCTGCCACCCCTGTCATGCGCTGCCACTCTCCCACTACTGGACCGGTGTGTCAGGGTCTGCGCCAGTTGGGGGAATGACTGGCAGGCTGCTTAGTACCGTGAGGGGCTTCAGAGCTGCGCTGTCTCTCAGGGGTTTCGGGCGCCTAAAGTTCCCTGGGATTCCCAACTGCTGGCTAAGTGTGCCGGGATGACTTTGTCCAGCTGTGCGGTCCCTGTTTCTTTAAGACTTGCAAAAAGCACTTGCTTTTCTTTTGTCTCACAGGTGCCAGTTTCAGGGACCTGCCCGCAGGTTTTCCTTTTCCATTTCTCTAATATCCAGCACCCCATGCACCTTGTGTCTGCACTCTGGGTGCGGATTTCTAGAGCTGGTGTTTTAGCAGTCCTGGGCTTTCACTCCTTCCCCATTATGACTCCTTTCTTCCTGCAGGGTTCTGGGGTGGGGGAACATTCAGGTCCCACCTGGCTGCAGCTTGTATCTTACCTCCTTCATGTGGTGGTGAGTTCTCATATATGTAGATGTATCCTGGCTGTTGTACTGCAACCACTGGTGTCTCTTTTAGGAATAGTTGTATTTATTGTATTTTCATAAATATATGTTTTTGGGAGGAGATTTCCACTGAACTACTCATGCCGCCATCTTCCCATGATCTCAAGCTATTTTTTAAAAAGTATTTTGTAACAGGTAATATCAACTTATTTTGAGTTTAAGTAGATTCAGGCAGAATAAACATTAAAATTTTTAATGCTGTTAACTTTAAAGACATGTCTGTTTTAAGTATGTCAACAACCTTAAATTAGCTTAATACCACTTATTTTCTCAGAGCACAAAATCTTTAAAAACATTTGTAAGTTTTCATTTTATTTTTAAGAATTTTATAAATACTAACTTTATATAAGTGCCTAATTTTCTTTAATTAATTAATTTCTTTGATTGAAATTTCAATTACAAAGAGCTCTTCTGTAAATTAATTTTAATAATATCTGAAGGTAGAAAACTACATTTACAACATGGGCACACATAGATAAATACAGATGCAAACAAAGATTTTACAGTTTTTATTTTTACCAACATATATAGGAGGACATTATAGGCCCAATTCCTAAATATTTCACTCCTCTCTCTCTCTCTTTCTTTCTTTCTTTTCCTTTTGATGAGAAACTTCTCACTAAAGTTTATATTTCAAAGAATGACTCTTAGGTTCTAGAGAAGATGGGGTAGAATATTTATATGTAAATATCCAAGTTCTCAGCCAGGTGGAGTTTTGGGGACATATTTGTCTATTATCAGAGGTGCTAGAGTCTGGGCATAAGAGTTTGTGTTTTTAAAAAGGCCTCTCCCCCTTTTTTCTTCAGTGGCAGGAGATGGTGGTCTGTGTTATTTCAAATCACGATAAGATTTGTAAACTTCAAGAGAAAGAATACTATTTCTTAAAAGAGTTTTGGGATAATTGCTACTTAACATTTTTTCCTTAAGTATGGGACAGTTCTCTAGCATCCTGATCTTTTATATCTACAAGCAATTTGAAAGGTGAGGCTTGGGATTGGTAAAATAGCCACGTTTCTAGTTTTGTAGTTTTGCAAGATCGACAAGGACATTGAGGTGGTTAATGAGGGAGAGGCTGGGGGAGGACCAAGACTGAAACAGTTAGCTCCAAAGTTTCAGTAAGCATTTCTAAGGTTTAGATAATATCAAAGTTTTTGATTAACAGCCAGAATGGAAGCAATTTTTTCAGACTATGTTTAGAGGGATCCAGGTACCAATTAAAATAGGCTCCCCTTTCATTTTGTTTCGTCTTGTATCCTCTTTCTGATTGTACATGCAAATAAGTTAATTTGGGGATCTTAAAAGTTCTTCATTTTGACCAGTATGGTCTTAAATCATCCTAGGAGGATCCTCCTGAGAATTTAGTAGACTGGGATGTGTTACTCAAACCCAGAGCTTCAGAAAAACTAATGAGCACTCACAAGAAAGGACAAAGACTTTACCCAGAAAGGTTTTAAGCAGATTCTGAATAAAGTTGAAGATCTAAACCAAAAAGGATGGAGCTCAGAGTGAAGAGGAGACTCAACCAAAAGGAAAAAGATGGCTCGTGGCAGCAGAGAACACAAGGGGTTCAAATGGGTACCCCACTCAGTTCTAGGAGTCACTAGTTCTTTTGAGGTTCACCTTTAGATCCTGCTTCTGGTCACTATATAATGTTGACCATAAAAAACAAAAGAGCCGTCTATTTTCCCAGTGAAATGAGTTTATATGGGATAGCAGAGGAATTTGAGACAAGCAAACTATGGTGAACCATGAACAAATGAGGAGAACAGAGGAGAAAGGCTTGCTTTTACAGCAGAAAGGAGGAGGCTAGGATGAGATGTTTTACTGAATTTTCATTGACTGTGCTGTTGCTGGGTGAGGAGAAATTCTTCCTCCTGTTGGGGTGGGAGGTTTGGGGGGTATGTAAAGTAAGCTGCTTCCTTTTGGGGATATGAGGTATGCTTCTTAGAATGAGTGGTAGTGCTTGAGACTTCTCCCTGGAGGGCTTCCTGACTTCATTTAAAATGTGTTTTCTCATGTTTATTTTCACATAT
This sequence comes from Manis pentadactyla, assembly GCF_030020395.1. Taxonomy (NCBI): domain Eukaryota; kingdom Metazoa; phylum Chordata; class Mammalia; order Pholidota; family Manidae; genus Manis; species Manis pentadactyla. The sequence continues at coordinate 63,459,160 of NC_080020.1, forward strand.
TTCTTTGTACATTTAGAGTCAGTTTATAAATTTCTACCAAAAAAAAATACTCATTAGTATTTGTACTGAAATTGTGTTGAATCCACAGATAAATTTGGAGTGACTCAGGATCTTAAAAATCCTGAGTCTTCTCTGTGAACATGGTTTCTCTCCAATTATTTATATATTTAATTTCTCTCAACAATGTATTTTAGTTGTCAGTAAATTGGACTTACATTATTTTGTTTAAGTTATCACTACATGTATAATATTTTTCGATACTTTTGTACATATTTTATTTCAGTTACCAATTTTTTGATCCTAGTGTATAGTTTTTGATCCTATTGATTTTTTTGTGTTGACCTTTGCATTCTGGAAACATGCTCAATTAATATAGTAGATTGGTGGGGGTTGGGGTGGGTAATTTCTTTGGTTTTTCTATGTACACAATCATGTTTGCAAACAAAAACAACTTAATTCCTTCCCTCTAATCTGTATACTTTTATTTTTTTTCTTGCCTTATTGCATTAGATAGGACCACTGATACAGTGTTGATATGGGGAGATGTTGAGAGTATCTACATGAGTCTAATTTTGTGCTTTCTATTTTGTTTCAGTTATGCACTTGTCTGATACTATTATACCACAATAGTATTACTATGTAGTAGGACAAATCTGTCTTTGCTATTCTCAAAGCTGTCATGGATACTTCTGTATCTTTAAGCAAATATGTTTTTTTGTGTACATACTCTGTTTGGTCCTAAAGGTTTCTAATTTGTACAAATTAATGTATAAGGAAAAATGAAATGTGTGATATATTTGATGCAGAATTTCTCTGGCTAGATTTATGGTTTTTGGTCTATGCAAATCATTATAGTTAACATAAGCATTAACTATATTATAATGATATGTTTATAGTATCCTTAAGCCAGTGTCAGAGCAAGTAGTTGGAAGTATTTTTATATTTTAAATTGTTCTATACTTAAGTATTTTAGAACTAAATATATAGAACATATCTAGAGATTTTAGAATCAATAAGAAATTAATCTTTGAATTTGTTTCTTTTATCCCAATTAGTACATAGAGACACCAAGAGATAAGCTGACTTACTTAAGTGGATACAGATTAATTATTGGTGAATTCAGTAGTTAAGACATATTTCTTAACTTTGCCTTTATTACATGGTTCTGAATCTATCTATGGTTTATTTGCTGCTGAGTCTTTGGTTTAATTACAATACAGGAAAACATTTTTAGAAAAATAGGTTTTTCAGATATTAAACAAGTATTTTTTCACATTAGTCCCTGCATGATCCTCATTATGAGATTAAATTTTTAGAGTGGGAACAATAATAGTTTTCATCAATTTGGGCAAAATTGAGACTAGAGGGTGCTGCTTTGGTAGAAGTCTCTTTTTATTATAGCAAGAAATAAGTCTGTAAAAGAAACTGTTTTTAGAATGCACATTCTCACTATCTGCATATTCACCAAGTTCAGTGGTGATAAATGCTCTTATTTATAACTTCTAAATGGAATGGTAGGATGCCTGAGCAGGTGCAAGTATTTTATAGAACAGATGCTACTAAAAGTCTTTGGTAAGGATGCATGTACATTTTTAAATGTTCTTTCTAAGTTTATCATATTAGATTATGAAAAAGTAGTACCATGATAATATAGACTATTTCTTTCATAAGAGACTGGCAATTTTTAGTGCTTCATAATGTGTCAACTTGGCAAGACTACATTACATTCCCCAGGATTTCCTATATGTTGCCAGTTGGGGTGAGCCACACACACACAAGGTAGATTTCTATGGGGGATTTGGAGAGCAGACGTGAAGAAGCAGCCATTTGTGCATTATACATCTTGCTGCTTATTTGCCTGCTCACCTCCTAGTGAGGCAGTGGCCAGGCCTGCACCTGTTAGGGCCTCCCTTTGAGTCAGCATCTCTGACTCCTTGGCTTGATGAGGAGCCCTAGTTCCTGCAGGACCCTCCATTAAACTGAGAGGTAACTTAGAATGGACACATTTGTCAGTCTTGTGGGCTCCAGTTCATGCCTGTGAGTTTGGGATTATTCTAGCTCTTCTTCACTTGACAATCATTTTTCCTTCCCAACCGTCTGCTGCATGGACTTCAAGCTCCAGCATCAAATATGAAGCCAACAGCTTTCCACAGACTGCCTAACCAGCTCCGACAATCAATGAGATCAAATCCCCTTCTTTATCAATCCCTCCCCCATCCCTCCCCTTCATACATCTGCTACCCATCATCTATTTTTCCTCCATTTGTCCATGATCTATCAGCTATTTATCTCCTAGTCATTCTTCTTTCCTGATTAAACTGTGACTGAGAAAATGTTTTCATTTATTCACATAAGTGTTATTAGAATGTCCTAAGCTGCATGCACTTAATATAACATGTACATTAAACAAAACTAAAGGGTTTTTTTTCAGTTTGGATCTAGAATAATGACTCTTTTTCTTCTTGAATTATAAGGAACATTAACAGTGTTGATCTTTACTCTCCTTGATTAAGACTCTGACTATATTTTATGTATTAAGTTGCACTTTTAGCTGCAAGTAAAGTAACAGAAAATCTTAATTAATCTAAACACTGAAAAGTTATCTCACATAGATCTGAAGTACTTTTTCTCTAGGGTAGTTAATCAATAATTTGGTGATATAATCAAGAGCCCAGACTCCTTCCAATTTCTACTCTGCCATCTTTAAGCTAATTTCCTTCATCACTGTAAGGCCGCCGCTGCAATTCAAAGAGGAGCAACGTGCACAGCAAAGGGGAGCCCTCTTTTCTCCTTTGTTTCCTATTACCAACAAAGATACCTATCCCAGCAGTTCCTAGAGAGGTTTTGCCTGTCATCGTTCACTGGCCAGAACCGGGTGTATGTATATGCCTAAACCAGGGTTTACCCCTGGAGCTGACGGTAGCTCACCCTTCCCTAAGTGAAGTGGGGCAAAATGGGATAAACTGGGACTTGGACAGCAAGAATCAAAGAGGAAAAAGGCCCCTGAGAGGCTGACAGCAGTGTCTTCTACAGTGCAGGTATTTTATCTTCTTTGTGTTAGACCTCTTTTGCTGTTTGAAGTCCTTAAAAATGTACCAAGCTCTACTTTTTCTCTTCACACCTTCTCCCTTGGCAATCCCACTGAGTTCTGCGGCTTTAAGCACTATGCCCTGTGCACGGTCAGCCCAATGGTCACATCTCCTGAGCTCCAGAGCGCTGTTCTCAGAGGCCCACTGGACGTCTTCATCTGCTGGTCTTCAAGCACCTTGAGCTCTGTTTAATTTTTAGCAACCCATTTTCCTTCCTCAGACCACTGCTCCTCACCTCAGTTTTTGCATAACTTGTTTTCTGGCCAGTAAAATTCCAGTTAATTATGGCTTTACTCTAACTACAAATGATATGAAAATAAGACACACAAAAACAAAACACCACCCATCTATATTTCTTAAGTAATTTTAGCATTTGGATGAATGAACATTTTATACTTAGTATGGAATTCAAGATATTTTTTTGCTATTCTAGAAAGAAGAGAGCAAGAACATAGGTTTACTAGCAGCCACCTGCTGTCGCTCAGTGAATCAAATTCCTCTCTGCTCCATTACCATGAACTTTTCTTATATATATAGGATATCTTTTGAAGCTATCACCCTCTTACAGAGGGTTCCAAAGTATTTTCCTATTTTAATTCTAGCTTCTGAAGTAATAAAATGTCAATATCAATAGGCAAATTATTTAAAGAAGACTCAAATTTTAATTATGTAACTAAGAATTTTCTATTTATTCAAATTGACACAATAATGACTAGGCGCTAATGGTTTAATATTGTTGGCAAATCTCTAAGCACACACAACTGACTATAAATAAGTCTGAGATGCTCTGGTAATCATAAGCTTAACATAGCTGGGCCACTTTGCCCATATCTTGTCTCCGAAACCTGTTCTCCAATCACAGGGAGACTTCTCTGGCCAAGCTTGTTCTTTGTGACTATATTAGCCAAGGTTTTCCAGGAAAACAGACTTTACTACAATGGGGGGTGGTAGACTGAAGAGAGCACCTGAGGTGAGGACATAGGAACTGTGAACCTAGGCAATTTTTTCAACAAGTTTAATGGTGAAGGGGAACAAAGAAATAAGTGATTAGCTACAGGGCTGTGTACAAGCTGGGTTTGGGGTTTTTTGTTTCTTTTTGTGTTGTGGGGGTGGGCAGAGGCTGTTGGAAAGAGAAGCAGCTACTTGAGGATATTTTTCTTTGATGGAAATGATCCTAAGGAGAAAACAACGCAGAAGGGATACTTTCAAGGACCAAGCTTTAGAAGGGTGAGAGGGTTGAGGCTCTGAGCACACAGGGAGGAACTGGTCCTTGAGTGAGATGTGACTGAGTAGAAATGACCACGGCTCCCTAACCAGTGACTCTGTGACTGTATTCTTCCTGCAGATGGATAGACCTGCTTATCTTTCAAATGTGTGAAACAGCAATAATTACACTCGGCTGCTATTACTTACCTGTGTGTTTTTACAGCTTTACATGGCAACTGTGAGGCCAGTATGTTAACCATTTCACTCTTGTGGAAACTAACCAAGAGAAGTTAATTCTCCCAAGATCACAGCTAGTGATGGTATTATTTAGATATAATTCTTTCGAGTTTCAAATTTGATTATCCCCTGCTCTTTCCATTATTCCACACTTCATAACAGTGTACATCCTAGTTATCAACAGCACCAGGGTGTGGGCTGCCTGGGGGCAGAGCTGGGCAGGGAGAGAGGACTCTATGCCAAGACTTTTACAAGGGTAAACCTCTACAACTGTATGGAGAATGACCCAGACCTACTGGCTGATTTTGCATTCAACTGATAGAGTGTCTGTGTCATGTTTCTTGACTCATGCATACTGGATATCTCTGGAAAGCAAAATCTTGCTTGACCAACACCAAATCATAATTATTAAAGAGACAAGCTGAAGATTCAGATCCATTGGGTTATGCAATCGTAATTTTCAAAATTCTTTTACTATATCTGCTTTTCATAAAACTTGGGAGAATATTTGAGATGTAGTCATCTCTACAAGTTGCTATTTAGTCAATGCAACAGAAAGGACATGGTATTCCTGTGTTTTTAAAATGCCACTTGTCCAAATATGTACTTCATGTGTTTCAATCCTTGTAACCATCAGAGGGCAGTATGAATCCACCCATTAAACTCAACCACAGAAAGATTTGTTTACTTTTTTTTAAATAAAAGTCTACTTTTGGTAGGTATTCCACAAAATTTTTGCTTTTAGATTATCAGTAATTTCAAGATTTTTTTTGCTATTATAGAAAGAAGAGAGCAAAAAATCTCTCTGATGGTTTGTTCATTGCTAAAAATTTTCAAGAGAAATTATGTTTTTATGTTATAGCAAAGGATATGATTTTTGGCATGTTTTAAATATTGACATTTCAAAATGAAATTTACATCACCTTTTCCATATGCCCAAGGAATCTAAATACCATCACAGTTTGATACCCATTACCATCCATTTAAAATTGATATGATGGGATGCAGGAAAGAGATGGCCGCAAGAAATTTGGGCTTTAAGTGGGTGCTTTACCCACCCCTGCCTTGCCTGGTCTCCTTATTTTTAATAAACAACCTCTTTTTTAGCCCCTAAAAAAATTATATGGAAAAATTTTCTTTAGCAGTCAAAAAATTTGTATTTTCTACTTTCTTCTTAATTTGTATATAAATTCCACTTCCATCACAACATCTTTACTTGCAGGGTTTTTGGATCAAACTCTCATACTTCCCTACAACACCCATACATATATATTATATAATATATATATACTATATATATAATAATTCAAAATTTTTCAAGTGACTATAATTATAGTTATTACTAATATATGATTAATTACCAAAGCATAAGTATATATAATTAGCAATCACAGTATAGGTGGCTCATGGGGAAGGCAGTACAGCATGGAGAAGACAATGAGTCTATAGCATCTTACTGTGCTGATGGACAGTGACTGCAATGGGGTAGGCAGACTTGATAATATGGGTGACTGTTGAAATCACAATGTTCATGTGAAACCTGCATAAAATTGTATATCACTCATACTTTAATAAAAAAAGCCTAAGTGTATTATAAATGTTGACAAATAATTACTGAACCTAAAAGATAAAATTATATTTAAAATGTAGATACTGAGATGGATGAGGATGTATTTTAGAATGTGGATTCACTATTTATTATTTTTTTATTTCTATTACTCTGACAAACATGGGCACATAAATAAGTAGACAGAAATGGAAGGAGTTTTTTTCAGTCAGTATCATAAAATTCCTTGAACTCTTCACATGTTATATACCAAAAGTCACATAGTGATTGATCATCAAAATGTATTCATAATCTATTAGCAGATACCTGCTGGATTAGAACCTCTTATTTTGTGGTAGAAAAGAATTGAAATATACCTGATTTGTAAAATGGTTGCTATCCATTCATTAGAGTTGTTCACCTGCTTAAGCAATATTTTGTGTTAATTTATTTTTAATTAAAGTATAGTTGAAAGACAATATTATATTGGTTTCAGGTGTACAGCATAGTGATTCGACAATTACATACCTTATGAAATGCTCACTACAGTGAGTGTAGTGTAGTTTCCATCCATCACCATACAAAGCTACTATAATGCTATGGACTGTATTCCCTATGCTGTACTTTTTTCATCTCCATGGTTTATTTTATAATTAGAAGTTTGTTCCTTTTTATCCCCTTCACCTATTTCACCAGTTGGCCCACACACCTTGCCTCTGGCAACCAACAGTCTGTTCTCTGAGTCTATGAGTCTATATCTGTTTTGTTTGTTCACTTGTTTTTGTTTTTTAATTCCAATACCATGTGATTTCACTTATTTTTTAAATAAGTGAAATCATATAATATTTATATTTTCCTGCCTGGCTTATTTCAGTTAGTATCATACCTTCTAGGTCCATCCATGTTGTTGCAATGGCAAGATTTTGTTATTTTTTATTGCTGAGTAATATTCCATTGTGTATATGTATTGCATCTTCTTTATTCATCTGTCAGTGGACATTTAGGTTGCTTTTATAGCATGGCTATTGTAAATAATGTTGCAGTAAACATAGGGGTACATATATCTTTCCAAATTTGTGTTTTCTTTTTCTTCAAGTAAAATACCCAAAAGTAGAATTGCTAGGCTGTATACTATTTTGATTTTTAATTTTTTGAGGAACCTCCATACAGCTTTCCACAGTGGCTGCACCAGTTCACATTCCTGCCAGGGGTGTATGAGGGTTCCCTTTTCTCCACATCCTCACCAACATTTGTTATTTCTTGTCTTGCTATTCAGCCATTCTGACTGATGTGAGGTGATATCTCATTGTGATTTTGATTTGCATTTCCATGATAATTAGTGATGTGGAGCACATTTTCATGTGTTTGTTGGCCATCTGTGTGACTTCTTTGGAAAAATGTCTATTCAGATCCTCTGCTCCTTTTTAAATCAGATTATTTGTTTTTTTGGTGTTGAGTTATATGAGTTCTTTATATAGTTTGGATATTAACCCCTTAATGGATATATCATTTGCAAATATGTTCTCCCATAGTTTGCTCTTTCATTTTTTTGATGATGTCCTTTGCTGTGCAAAAGCTTTTTGGTTTGATATTATCCCATTTTTAAATATGCGCTTTTGTTTGGTTACTGACCATGTCTCTGCCCCTCCTATCTTCTTGATGTGGCCTTGTCCTTGTGTCTTCAGCCATGGGAGATATGTTCTGCTGATCCTCAGGTTGTTTTCAGAGTGAGTTCGTTATATGTAGTTGTTGCCTGTGGGAAGAGATGAGTCTGGGATCTTCCTACTCCACCATCCTCCCCTGCTCTTTGCTTAAGCAATGTTTTGAATTGTCCCATTGCTCCATGTTCCAGAGGTTTTTCAAATCATTCTTCCATGAGAAGACTAGGGATTGGTGAGGGATATGCCTTTCATTTGTAAACTGGGAGAGGAGCAATTATGAAGAGGTACTGGGCAAGGAAAACATGATCTTCAACCCCAGGATGGCTTAGGCAGAACCATTTAAAGAAATATACTACATATAAAACAAGAGGATCTGGAAATTGCATGCACATACCCCTTGGAAAGTTGGCTTCTAACACAACAGTTGGAAGATCATTGTCCTAACTTAAAACAAATTCAAAATACACAACTTTTCTCTCCTCTGGGTCTTTGAAATCAATTGAGTTGAGAACATGTGATGAAACTGACAAGTATGCAAGGCCAAAATCTGATTTTTATTTAAATAAATAGTATTTTAAGGCTCAAGCAGGAAATTTCTCTCCCCAAATGGTTTATTAGTCCATAACTTCCTTTATTTCTTGTTCATACAGTCATAAATGAGATTTTGTATTCAGCATTTTAGTTGTTTGAAATATACTTTGTAATTTTTATTGAAGTAAAAAATATACAAAGTGTAGACAGAGAAACCTCTATGAAGCTTTCATGAAAAACAGTAATCCTATGTCTTACCCACCTCTCCCCTGGCATTGTTTACCTCCCTTTTTTTAAAAATTAAGGTATCATTGATATAAAATCATATGAAGGTTTCACATGAGCAACATTGTGGTTTCAACATTCACCTATATTATCAAGTCCCTCCCACACCCCATTGCACTCACTGTCCATCAGCATAGTAAGATGCCATAGAATCACTACTTGTTTTCTCTGTGCTATGCTTCCTTCCCCATGCCCCCCCCATATTATGTGTGTTAATCATAATGCCTCTTAATCCCCTTCTCCCTCCCTCCCCACCCACCCACCCTCCCCAACCCTTTCCCTTTGTTAACCACTAGTCCCTTCTTGGAGTCTGTGAGTCTGCTGTTCCTTCAGTTTTGCTTTGTTCTTATACTCCACAAATGAGTGAAATTATTTGATACTTGTCTTTCTCCATCTGGCTTATTTCACTGAACATAATACCCTCTAGCTCCATCCATGTTGTTTGTTGCAAACTGTTTGCCTCCCTTTCTAACTCTTGCCTGATCTCATGGTTGTAGCTCTCATATACCAAAATGTGTCTATTGCTAATTCTCCATCTTACAGTTTTAGGCACTACTAACTTTCCATTGTGAACAATGAAGATTTATTCAATTTTACCTTCATCTGATCCCCACACAGAGTTCCCATGCCCTGATCTTTCCTGCATAACTGTAATTTTAATAGGGACAATGCTCAGTTTTCACATGATCATGGCCATGTAACACTGCTGAGCCATGTGGTCCACCATGATTTTTCTGTATGATGCACATTTTGTTTCCTGGAAATTTGTGTCTTGTCTTTTCATTTACATAGTTTTCTGTGTACTCAGTTCACTGAGTTCAGAATAAAATTTCAACTAATGTGTTCAAACACATTAGGTACTCTACCACTTCATCTTTAAGAAGTCTCTTCCGTGGTCAGTCTTTGGACCTTGTCCATTTGCCGTGGGTGTGCCTCTAGCCTGTGGCCCAGCTGTGGCCTTAAGCTCTCCCTGAACCTTACTGAGGGATTCTGTTGGCTTCCTTCCTGCACTGGATCCCCTGGTTCTGGATCCCATATGTTTCTCCTTGATTTATCCCCTTATTTTTGTGGAGCATATTCTCCAGTAGCATTTGAGAAAGGGTGAATAGAAATTAAAGTTTTGAGCATGTACTTTTAAAAATGTCTTTTTAAAAATCTCCAACTTAATTGATAATAAAGAAGGTTTTACAATTCCAGGTTGGAAATCATTTTTCCTTTTTTCTAATCAAAGTGTCTAGAAGAACATGTTACTTTACAATCCTTGTCCATATTTATATGACATGTCCTACTCTTTTAATCCATTATGCCAGACACTCACAATCTGATCTGGGAGATCTTTATGATCATATATGCTTCCACCTTTGGAAGAGCTGTAGAATTAAAAGAAAAAAATCAAAAGCTTCAAAAATGAAGGAAATGGAATTTTATATGTCAACCCTATAGAAAACAACAAATTGGCCTTTGAATTATGCTTATAGTCATTTTCCATCTTCATGTGTGAATATTTCTCTCCCAGGAAATGGTCTACTCACCACCCCCAAACACACTTCACTCTTCTTACTTCCATGCCTTTGATTGTATGATATTCTGGGCCCTGAAATATATCTGTTAGCAAAGTCTTACTTGGCCTTCAGTTCCTACTTGATTTACTTTGTTCCTCATGACTTTTTCACCATTAACTCCTTAAAAAATGAGATACTTATTTCATTTCTTTTAACATTTTACGCAAACTTCCATTGATTGTGGGCCACTTCATATGCAAAATTTAGCCACCAATTTTTAGGCAGATCAAAAAACAAGATTTATATTCTATCTGCCATGTCTCTTCAACACTCTATTTTTTTTTACTATAACTATTGTTATAAAATAGATTATAGAAATAGATTATAGAAAACAATATATCTCACACCAGTGAGTCAGTTTTGTCAAACCATAACATTTTGCCATATGTGCTTAAGTTATATATTTCTGAGAGATAAAATATTATATGTATAATTGAAATCTCAATACCTTCTCTGAATGTTTCCCTTCTTGCCTCTCCCAAGTTAACAATGATTCTTTAAAATATATTTTGTACACAAATGTGCAATGTTCAAGATTTCCTATCAGAATTAAATAATTGAGATGTATCAAACTTTTTCTCATGTAGTTTGCTTCTTGTGCCTTTAGTATATTAAGAAACCTTAATTTAAGATTATATATATATATATTCTAACATTTAAAAAGGTTTTTCTTTTGTCATTTATATCTTTAAATCATCTGGAATTTATTTTCATGTAGAGTAAGGTAAGGATACAATGTTAGTTTTTGCAAAAAAATAAGCAGCAATTCAAGCACACTTGATGAAAACTTCCATCTTTTCCCACTGATCTGAGTGATCGATTCCATCATAGGTCAAGTTCCTATTGAGTGCCTGGGTCAACTTCTGGCCTCCGTTCTCTCACACTAGATTATTTTTCTCATTCTGTGTTAGTGTCACATTGTTTTTATTGTTATGGTGTCATGTAAATTATTGATACCTGGTAAAACGTGTTTGGGTATATTTTTCTTCAAAATTATTCTGCTTTCTCTCCCTTATCACATATGATGTTGACTTTTTTTGGTTTTAAAGTCTTCACAGCAATAAAGGGTAACAGGCATATAAATAGGAAGGAGTAAGTATCAGTCTGTACTTTGGTCATTTTTCTGCTGTCAGAAAAAAATACAAGCAATTGTGTATTGAGTCGCATTATTTTGCATAGTTTTATAAACTGGGATTGATTTTACAAGAACAGTCACTATACATGAAATAACCCTCCAGGGCTATATGCCACTGTGGACAAGTGTTTTCATAGAGAACTCTGGAACTGGTGGCAGCAGATGAATTTTCCAGTAAAGTTCATTTAACTTACATTCATCATTGTATTTAATCACATTTTTCTTTATGGGCTGCTTGTGCAAAATCATACACACTTAGATTTCCTTGCTGTGGCTCATGCAGCTTCACATTCTATATTCACACTGGAGTTCTCCCTACTTATATTCCCACAGCTATTCTGAGTCACAGTATTTACATTACCGTTTTCATCACTCCTTTTAATCTTTAATGAACTATTTTTAAGCAACGGATATGCTTTCTTTGAATTAGGATGATAGCATGAAAAATGCAAATTTAACAACTTTCAATGGTGATACTCAATTGACTTGAAAAAACCGTGAGCAAAGGGATAATATTTCAATTTAGCTGAATGTTAAGCAAGAGTTTCTGATCAGCATAGTCCACATAGCACAGGTATAACTCCTAAAAACTTAGAAACTGTTAGAACACAACGAGATTTTAGCAAAAATATTATCTTGTATTTCAAATTTATGAAATATATGTGAATAGTTATAAGCTTTAGAAATGTAAGCTTTTTTGAGTTGAAAGGACCTGTACTGTGCCTCGGTGAAATAGAACTTTAAAAATCTGAAGACATGTGAGCTGACAGAAGAGCTATCCTAACCTCAGTTGGAGCCACATCTAGATTCTGACATTAAATTTCACTGTCACCCCGGGAATCCCTAATAATGTATCATCACACCGTCCGTACACTTTCAGTGGACAGCAGCCATTTTTCAAAGGAGAGTCATTTTTGTGATCTAAGAAGTTTGTGTAGATGTTTTCATCATATTTCCAATACTTCAGAGTACTTACGTTCCTGGTTTTTAAATTTTCCAACTACTAAAAGGTTTTTTTTTTAAAAAAAATTCTATGCAAAATTTCCATGACCCTCTTACACCCAAACTCCATTTCCCAAAAGCAAGTATTTTAAACTTTTAGCTTTTGTTCCCCTGATATTTACTCCATATTTCTATATATTTATTGCTTTGTCTTAATTCATCAATCAGAAGCATTTTCTATTATATTTTAATAATGGCTGCTAATTTTTGCCCTCAGATCCTCTTCCACCTCTTTGTTGCAGTCCCGTATGATCACGAGTCTAGTTAATTCTTTCCATGTTCCCACTGGTGTGCTCAAACATCTCTTCAGTGGCTCATCAGTGCATCATGCCGACTTCCCTCGTACAACTCCCCTTGGGCCCCGACCTCCCCGCAATTAATTTCATTTGCTTGGCATTCTTCAAATGTCTTCCTCCAGATTGTTTTCTCAGTTCGATCTTTCCAGAACTCCCGAGTCGATGTTCACATCCTGGATTCATACTCTGAACAGAGCAAACCGTTTCTCTCCCGTTGTCTAGCACTTTGTTTTTCTCTTCTACCTTCTTGGGTTTCCTAAATTTATTTTCTGATTCTCCTAATGATCTCTTTAATTCTGCTGCCATACCTTTAATTTCCCAGAGCCTCTTATTTGTTCCCATGATTTTAAAAAACGGAGTCAATTTCTTGGCTACAGATGTGACATCTTTCATGGGTGGGGTTGGCCTCTCTGCGTTGTCCCCATTTGCTTCCTCTTTTTCTCTTTCCCTGTCCCCTCCTCGCATTGTATTTTTAAGCCTTGGGGTGGCAGAGGGATGGAGGTGGGGTTGGTTTGTCCTGTGAGGGGCCCTGACCCTCGGGTGTCCGAGGCCTCCGCCGCTGCTCAGGCGCGGGGACTCAGCCTACTCCTGCTCGGCACGCAGACTGGGTTCTAGAGACCCTGTACGTGAGCTTCCACCTGGGACGCAGGGTGTTCGCTGTCACTTTTTACTGGTTTCCCCCAATGGCGGTATCTAGAGGCTGTCTCTCTGGGCCAGTGTTTGAGTGGAGACCTGGGCCTTACTGCCTCATATGTAGTTTCCATGTGTTACGTTGACAGCATCACCCAGGCTTCCCTTACTCCTCGTGCCTCCCACTCACCAGCTTCCTGAGGTGCTGAGGGCTATCGAATCTGCTTGCACCCCCCACCCCCTCCACGGCCCCGTATCCGCCTTTGCCTTTACCTGCACTGGTCTTTTCTGCTCTCTGGTAGGTGAATGACCATTCCCCTATTCACTTCCGACTTACAGGGGGTTCAGGGAACATAGACTTATTTTAGTAACATCAAAAATTGACATTCTGTTTCTTTTCTGTTTTCATTTTGGGGCTGAGTTTAAAGTGAGTAACGGGTCAAAGTTTTTCTTTGCCATTTAGTACCTGAGAGTGTGATCAATCTTGTCTGAGCTGATAATACCTCCTGTAGCCTCTGATTGTCGAGGGCCAAATTCAATGGCATAATATTGACTGGAGGACAGGAGCACTGAGCTTTGGGAGTAAAGGAGTCGCTCACATTGACTCACCTAGTTGACCCAGATGTTCGATTATTTTCAGTAATTAAAGAAATCATTTGCAGCATACTGCACTAAAAACTTCAAGAAGAATCCTCAGGGCAATCATGGAAATGCTGTTCCTGGGTTCCCAAGATTTTTGGAGACTTGGATTACTTATGTTCAGACAGCTAATGGCACTATTCACCAAGACGATGAAGGCCTGCAGCCATTCAGTGGGGCATGTGTAGGGCACTACGATTTCCTACTCTGGTGCCTTTGATTAGATCAGGGGTGTCTTAAGGGATTTAAGAATCTAATAAGCATTTTAAAATTACTTGAATTAAAGCATTTGTCTACATTTCTGCTATATTTGACCCTGCTGGGAAATAAGAATAGAAATATAAGTAAATTTTCCAATTAATTAATGCGTTTCTTATTTTCCAAAAAGATTTTATATAGATTAAAAGATACATATGACAACTAATCTCTCAGTGCCTCAGTTTTTAATTCTCTATAAAAGGATACACTAGGAGCTAGCACATGGCATGATGAGAAATAAATTAGTTCATATTTGTGAGCTGCTTACAACAGTTCCTAGCACATGGTAAATTCCAAACCAGCTTTGAAAAATAAAACAGTATAGTGAAGAGATATGAATTCAACATAAGTGAGGAGGATGAAGCAAACAATAAACAAAAGGTATGGGAGCAAAATGCGGTACAGAAACTAATGCCCATGAAATCCCAGTGTTAATGAGCAAAGTGGGTTGTCTTCACTCTTACCACTGCTACCGCCAACCAGAAGGGCAATCAGTTACATGATCCATATAGTCCAAAAACGAGAGATTGTTCCTTATATTAAGAACAGAGAAATGCACCCAAGGTTCCCAGTATGTATTATTTCCTCTAAGTTTCTCATAGTTAATGAAGCAAAAGGTTTTACTAGGCTGTGTCTCTTCATCCCCTTCAGTCACATCATAAGCAATCCATTAAGAGTAACCCTGGGCTGCAGCAAACCTGTGGAAGGCAGAAAGCTGTGGGCCGTTTACACACTATATTTACGGCCTGGCTCAGTGCAGGAGGAACTTTGAGAGTGTCCTTGGGAATAAGTAGAGAGTTTATCTACAAATTAAAACTGAAAACAAAAGACAAGGGATGGCAGAGGAACTTAACACATAGTAAGCACTCAATACCTATTTAATAAATAATTGAATCAACTCTTTGTATCAGCCGTTTTTATTGAAAAGGTTTATATAATAGGCAATACACATTCTGCTTTTTTTTGGTAAATTCAAAATATAATTTTATGTTTTCTTGATGACTCAGTCCCACTGTAATGAACAGTATAATGTAATGTACATTCCACTGTAATGTAAAGCCAGTGGTGGCTTCAGGTATGTTGAAATGTATCAGTCTGTTTGTTTTCACACTCAAATTTGGAATGATGTGCCTTTTATTCTGATGTATGTTTTAAAGTTCTAGCTTCTGTATCAAAAGCAGTTGACAAGTTTACTTTTTATTATTGCCGGTGTGCCTGCTTCCACCAGCCTTCTTCCTTCCCTCTGCAGATTTATTGCTTTTCTTCTGATGTTTAGAAAGAAGTTGGTTGAATACCATGTAAGAATTATATCTAAAACAGAAGTAAATAGGCCCTGAGTGATGGCCAGAGAAATTTTCCTATGAGTTAAATGTACAAGATTTGTGCACATATTCTGTAAGATTCCTTTGGTGGCTCAGATGAATTTTTAATTTAAATTTTTGTTTTCAATTGAAGTACAGTTGACATACACTATAGTATTAGTTTCAGTTATGTCACATAGTACAAATACACTAATAAATGTTCACCACAATAAGTGTGCTTACCAGCTGTCACCAGACCAAGTTATTACAATAGTATTGACTATATTCCCTATGCTGTACTTTATATTCCTGGGACTTATTTTATAACTGAGAGTTTGTACCTCTTGATCCCCTTTGCCTTTTTCCCCTTCCCTTTACTCCTTTCTCCACTGGAAACTACCAGTTCATTCTCTGTATTTATTAATCTGTTTCTGTTTTGTTTGCTCATTTGTTTTGTTTTTTAGATTCCACATGAAAATCAAATAATTTAGTATTTGACTTTGTCTGGCTTATTTCATTGAGCATAATACCCTCTAGGTCCTTTCACATTGTTGTAAACGGCAGGATTTCATTCTTTGTCATGGTTAAGTAATATCCTATTGCATGTTTGTACCACATCTTTATCCATTCACCTATCAATGGACATTTTGTTTGCTTCCATATCATGGCCATAGTAAATGATGCTGTAATGAACATAGGGGCACATATGTCTATTTGAATTAGTGTTTTTGTTTTCTTTGGGTAAATACCCAGAAGTGGAGTTGCTGGCTCATATGGTATTTCTATTTTTAGTTTTTTGAGGAACCTCTATACTGCTTTCCACAATGGCTGCATGAGTTTACATTCCCACCAATAGTGCACAAGGGCTCCCTTTTCTTTACATCCTCTCCAACACTTGTTATTACTATTATTATTTTTTGTCTTCTTTTAGCCATTCTAAGTGGTATGAGGGGATATCTTTGTTTTGATTTTCATTTCCCTGATGATTAGTGATGTTGAGCATCATTTCATGTGTCTCTTGGCCATCCATATGTCTCCTTTGGAAAAAAGTGTATTCAGGACCTCTGCTCATTTTTTAAATGGATATATCATTTGCAAATATATTCTCCCATTCAGTAGATTACCTTTTATTTTTAATGGCTTCCTTTGCTGTGCAAAAGCTCTTTAACTTGATGTACTCTTAATTGTTTATTTTTTGCGTTATTTCCCTTACCTGAGGAGACAGATTCAGAGAAATACTGCTAAGGCCAATGTCCAAGAGTTTACTAGCTATGTTTTCTTTTAGAAGTTTTATGCTTTCATATCTTTAATCTATTTTGAGTTATTTTTGGGCATGGTATAAGAGGTGGTCAGTTTCCTTCTTTTGCATATAGCTGTCCAGTTTTCCCAACACCATTAATTGAAGAGACCGTCTTTTTCCCACTGTATATTCTGGTCTCATTTGTCATAGATTAATTTGTCATGTAAGTGTGGGTTTATTTTGGGGCTCTTCTGTTCCATTGATTTTTGTGTCTGTTTTTGTGCTGGTATCAATACTGTTGCGATTACTATAGTTTTGTAGTAGAGTTTGAAGTCTGAGATTGTGACAACTTTAGATTTGTTCTTCTTTTTCAAGGTGTTTTGGCTACTTGGGGTCTTTTGTGGTTCCATACAAGTTTTAGGATTATTTGTTGTTTAGGATAATTCTGTGAAAAATGCTATTGATAGTTTGATAGGGATTGCATTGAATGTGTAGGTTGCTTTGGGTACTGTGGACATTTTAACAATATTAATCCTTCCTATCCAAATACATTCTAAAGGCACTATATCATTCCATTTATTTGTGACATCAATGTCTTACAATTTTCAGAGCCCATGTATTTCACTTACTTGATTTAATTTTTTCCTGGGTATTTTATTCTTTTGATATAATTATAAATGGAATCATTTATAAAATTTCTCTTTCTGCTTGTTCATTATTAGTGTGTAGACATGCAACAAACTACTGTATATTAATTTTGTATTCTGCATCTGAAACCATTTATTTATTCTAATAGTCTTTTGGTGGAGCCTTTAGGGTTTTCTATGTATAGTATCATGTCATATGCAAAGTGTGACAGTTTTGCTTCTTCCTTACCAATCTGAATGACTTTTATTTCTTTATTTTGTCTGATTCATGTGGCTAGGACCTCCAGTATTATGTTGAATAAAAGTGATGAGAGTGGGCATCCTTTCTTTTGTTCTTATTCTTAGAGGAAAAGTTCAGCTTTTCACCACTAGGTATAATATTAGCTGTGAGTTTTTCATATATGCCCTTATTATGTTGAGGTATATTCTACGTGCATGGAATGTCCTTTTCCATCCCTTTAGTTTCAGCCTGTATGTGTCTTAAAATCTGAAGTGAGTCTTTCATAGACAGCATACCGATGGTTCTGTTTTTTTTTTAAATCCATTTAGTCACCCTATGTCTTTTGATTGGAATATTTAGTCCATTTACATTTAAAGTAACTATTGATAGGTATGTACTTACTGCTATTTTGTTAACTGTTTTCTGCTTGTTTTTGTAGTCCTTTTTCTCTCTTCCATTGTGGGTTGATGAGTTTGTTCAGTGTTATGCTTGGATCCCTTTCTCTGTATTTTTTTGTTTATATATTACAGGTTTTTATTTGTGTTACCATGAGGCTCATCTATAACCCCCTATGTATACAGCAGTCCATTTTAAGTTGGTTATCATTTAAGTTCAAATACATTCTAAAGGCACTACATTTTTATTTCCCAATTTATATATTTGACATCATCTTTATATCTTTTAATTTTGGGTATCAGTTAACTAATTATAGTAAATACAGTTGATATTACTACCTTGGTCTTTTAATTTTAATACTAGCTTGATAAGGGATTGATCTACCTTCATACATTTGTTTTTAACCAGTGAAAAATATTTTTTCATAAATTTCTTCTACTTACAGACTTCTTTCACTTAAAAAAAATTCTTTTAACATTTTCCTATAAGGCTGGATTAGTTATGATGAACTCCTTTTATTTTTGTTTGTCTGGGAAACTCCTTATCTCTCCTTTGATCCCAAATGATAACTTTGCCAGATAGAACATGTTCAGTTGTAGGGTTTTGTTTTATTTTCTTTCCTTTCAGCACTTTGAAGATACCCTGCCACTCCCCTTTGGGCTGCAAAGTTTCTGATAAAAAAAATCAGGTGACAGCCTTATGGGGTTTCCCTTGTGCTTAACTGTGTGCTTTTCACTTGCTGCTTTTCAGATTCTCATTTTATCTTTGATATTTGAAATTTAATATGTGTCTTGGTGTGGACCTCCTTGAGTTCATCTTGTTTAGGGCTGTCTTTGCTTCCTGGACACAGATGTCTGTTTCCTTCCCCAGGTTGAGGAAATTTTCAGCTGTCATGTCTTCAAATCATTTTCTCCTAACCCTTTCCCCTCTCTTCCATTTCTGGAGTCCTATAAGGCCGATGTCATCATGCTAGATGTTGTCTCAGAGGTCCCATAGTCTGTCCTCAGTTTTTAGATCCTTTTCTCTTCAGCTTGGGTGATTTCCCCTGTCTTCCAGATTGCTGATCTGTTCTGCATCCTCTTATCTGTTGTTCCCTCTAGTGTATTTGTCACTTCAGTTAGTACTTTCTTCAGCTGTTTAGTTCTTTTTTATGTTTTCTGTCTCTTTGTTGAAATTCTTACTGAATTAATCTACTCTTCTCACATATTTAGTGAGCATTTTTTATGACCATTTACTTTAAACTCTTTATCAGGTGGATCGCTTATCTTTACTTCACTTAGTTTTTTTCCTGAGGTTTGTCTTATTCTTTCATGTGGTATATATTTCTCTATCTCCTCAATATACCCAACTTTATGTGTTTGTTCCTATGTATTAGGGAGGTCTGCTACTTCTCCTGGTCTTGAAGGTAGTGATCTTACATAGAAGGCATCCTGTGTGGCCCAGAAGCACAGGCCTCCCTGGTCACCAGAATCAGGGTCTCCATTTCCCTGATGATTAGTGTGTGGCACCATGTGCCCTCCTGTTGTGACTGGGGCACAGCTGCTGGGAACACACTAGGGGGTGGGTCAGCCCCTGATGTGGTCAATGTGCATGTGTGCTCACAGGCAGGGCCATCCACCCTCTCCCCATAGCAGGTGTGGCTGGGAGAACCCCATCTCCATTTTCGGTGCCTGGAGATATTTTGGAATGTCACAATAAAATGCATGGCCAAATGTAACACATAACCTAAAGGAGTTCATTTTGAATGTCATGATGAAAAAGGATAACTTAGGTCAGTTCAGTTTTTTAGGTGGACCAATGTAGTTGAGATAACTTGAAAAGTGGAGTAAGATTCTCAGAGAACAAGGGATAGTCTATAAAAAGAAGCAAATCCTGTGGATTTTTTTTCCTGGTGAGAAAAATAAAAAGTGTTATCCAACATATCACTGACAGAAAAGAATGCATTGAATATTCTAAAATCTTATCAAATTTAGTACACACTCTACCTCTTGGTGCATATTCTTCCTCCTATTATAATCACATAATCATTTGCTAGCTATCGAGCTTGTTGATGCTTCATTTGTTCCCTTTCTTTGGAGAGCCCTGCCTAATACAGAGGATATCTGACTACTCCATGCCACTGCTTTTCTTCTTAAATACTTCAAGCACTGGCTGCATTTTGTATTTCTATTCCATGTTTTTATTAGTTGTACATTTTTCTCAATCATCTTTCCTTCATCTTGTACATCTTTGTCACTTTTTCTACTTTCTCTTTCCCATTTCTACTGTTTTTATAGTCTTTTTTATTAACTTTTTACATGTTGCCTTTTTTACTGAGTGTCTCTGCAACTTCTTACAACTCCTACACTCACTTCTTCAATTTGAAAAAACCCTAAGACCAGAGAGCAGAAGCATTTACCCAAATGGGTGAATCTAAGTCTGCCAGCCACCTGGGTAGGCCTCTTCTCTGCCCGTTCTCCAATTTCTATGACAAGAAATTCTAGTGTGAATAAGTAGAAAGGAGGTATAGATTAAAGGTATTATGTGAACACTGAGGGCCCTCTTTCCAACCCTTCTACATGCATCCCCGTCTCTGAAAACCTTTCAGTGTCCTTTCCCAAAGTTGGATCTGGGACTCCCATTCACCGAGGTGTATAAAAATGACCAGAAATCTCTAGCAATAATTTCACAGGTTGCAGCTTTTATTCAGAGTTCTTCCTGTCTCCAGGATGCCCTTAAGCCCTGAAGTTCTGCCCAGGGCGAATGGTTGCTCAGAAGTCATGATGACTCTCTTAATAAGGGCCTTTCAGAGTTTATGCTGACATTTCTGGGGTGGCTGCAGTGAGGTATCTGCTATGCATAGCTTTTGCATTTGGTCCTCTTCTCCTAGGAGCCATGACACAGAGTTCATCTCCCTCATGGATATGCCTAAACTCAGGCATCTATAGAACTTTGACCTAGCCCTAAATTGTGGAATGCTCACAGGCACATAAATGCAAATTTAGTTTTAGGGATAGCTCAAGGGTTTGCCAGTTCCCCAAACTGAACATACAATTCCCCATCTCATTTTTGAGTAACATATGTTGAGCACTAGGTCTATCATAGGTACTGTGCTATCAATGTTAGACGTGGTTACACATTAGCTCTCACTATGGATGTTTACCGTGTGAAGTTTGTTAGGATCCCCGTTTTAAAGGTGAGGATATGGTTTAGCATGTCTGAGGCTGCACAACAGGTGAAGTGTGTGGATTTGAACTCAGAACTGTGCAATTCAACAATCCATAATCTTGACCACTATGCTATGCACTGCCTTCTGTAATGTAAATACATAAAATAAATATTTACACAAAAGTGAACCCTTAATCATAGTCCTGGACCCAAACTGTAATCGGTATGCATTCCTTATTTGTCATTCTAATTTTGAGCTCTTCCTATCCTGTTGCCAGCCTTCCTCCCAGCTCCCCAGGTGAGCGTTTACCTCTTTCCTAACCTGTAAGCATTACCTGATTTTTCTAGCTTGACAGAATGTTGAGAATCTTATGTTTGGTGCCATCCCAACTTATTTCACTACTCTTCTTTTCCTTCCCAGGAAGAAAGATGAATATTCAGTGGCTCTGGCCAGAATCATTCCCCTGTATTTAGAGCAAGCCAATGGACAGCTCTCCCCAGTCCTTACTGCACCCACGGCCAGCAGGGTATCAGTGGCATTGCTATTTGGCAGCTAAATAGTGGGTCTTGTTTGAAAGTGTATTGGTCCCCTCATCCTCCCCTTCTATGACTCCTACCTTACTGCTTCCTGTCAGAAGGCTTTGGAAGCCTTTTGCACCATCAAATAGCACCATTTCTTTTGGCAGTGCTGTGTTATTGAGATAATTCTGGTTTCTAAAAATGTCAATACATCTAAAAATGTAATTAGGTGCAATTTCTACTTGGTTAATTTGTGTGTGGTTTGGTCTCATATATTCTATCTGCTAGCAGAATGCTTGCTTTTTTCTTCTTCCAGAGTTGAAATTTTCATTATTGAAATAAAAAAAGTCATAGAACTGTCATTCATGAAGAACTCCCAATTAGAAAACGTTGTCCTGTTGCTTTCTTCTTGCTGGAGTTTGATGGGGCTACTTTAATACATTTTAGTTGACAGGACTGGTTTGCTCAATTGGTTTGAACATCATTCCAATGAGGGCAAGGGTGTACATCCCATCTCTGTAAGATGTTAGTATGTTCTCCTGGGCCCTGGGTGCCCCAGTCTCCGTGTGAATCAGCTCACGAGGCTGAGGAGACTCGAAGACATCCCCACTTTAAGCCCAGATAGCACGTTTTGGACACAAAGGGCTGTGTATTCTATTGTTTAGTTGATGGGTGTCAAACACCTGGCTTGCTAAAAGTACGTGGGGGAAGAAGAGGAAGGAATGGTATTTTCAAGGAATAAAAATAGAAATGAGTAATAATGGTGTGAATAGCACTTTGGTTCTTTAAGGCAGAATGGACTGACTGCACAACTAGGGGAAGCCTAGACAATACGCTGAGTCAGGCGGTGAAGTAATACAGAACCATGAACTGCTGCCTCTCTAATGTCCTGATTACATTTTCTTTGAGGGACCTATTCCTCCGTTCACCCACAAATAGATATGTGTTTATGGGAACAGGGGAAAAGTTATAGGAAAGTACCTTTGCTCAGAAAGGACTCATTAATCCAGCTGATTCCAGGCACTAGAATGTGGCTAAATGCTGTGGCAAAAACAAAATAAAATCAGGTAACTTAGGGTTTCTTAGTCACTTTTTGCTGTTTAAGACAGTAAATGCCTTCTTAGGTTTTGGACCTTTGCTCAAGTTCAAATCTCTCAGAAGTGGAGGTCTAGACATCAATCAAGTATACTGCGAGAATTTTTGACTTTTAAGCACAGACGTCATTGTGATGTAGATGATGTCACGTTCGTGGAGCACACACGTACACACTAGGTTCTCAGCGGCTGTGTCACCGTCACCTTCTCTTGTGTGGTTCAGCTGGTGTAATTTTTAGTCATTCTGAATTCCTCCACATAAACACTAAGTGTACGGATTAAGCTTTCCATTTAAGGGCTGTTTCCCCCAGTCAGCATTTGCTCCATGTAGTGGTCTGCCTAGTGCTTTCCTGTCCCTTCAGTTAGGCTTAATTCTTTTTCAAGCTTTTCTACCCTTTGGTATGTTGCTTGAATGAAGCAACTTGTGATCTTGTGATGTCTCTTTTAGAGTTTCTAAGGCCAGAAGACCCTGCTCCCAAGGTGCTCCCCAGGAGTAAGTTGTGCAGTCAGTCCATGCTGCCTTAAAGAACCAAAGTGCAGGTCCACTGCAATGGATCAAAGCTATTGCTGCAGACAGACCTTCAGGATAATACCAGCAGACCAGAGTCACAGGTACTGATGTATTTATAATTGCTTAGAATTTAAAAGGGAAAAAGTACAACAGTGATATAGTTTAAAAAATAAGTAGTGTTGTGGGCAGGGGATACAACCTAGTATCAGTAAGGATTTTGCACCAACAGCCTCGTTCCTTCTGCTGCTGAGTCTCTCAGCTGTTTCAGCAGGCGTCACTATAATCACGCACAAACATTCCACAGCATGGTATGCAACTTTATTTTTCTAGCATAATAATTTAAAGTATTTACACACTGCACACTCACTGTTTTACACAGATACTTACTCATACACCTATGAACCACATCTAAAGGTTTCTTTGCAAAGACTCGACACACCATGGGGGTTTCCAAGCAAAACAAAGAACAAAAAAATGTTTTGAGTCTTTTAAAGACAGCCATGTGGCGCATCTGTGAAAACCAGTGTTTACCCCCAAGTTGAAAGCTCCTCCAGGAAACCTGTGAACAGCTATAACTTCCATGTGTTGTCATGAAACCCTGTAACTCTTCTTGTTAAGGAGGATTTTCACAAACATGTCCAACTAGCACTTTCTCTAGAAATCCTAGAAAGCAGGAGAAAATAAACCTGGCCCTTTAGAGAAGTACCTGTGTTTCTGAAAGTTATCTGTGGGTACTCTAAAGGTTGTACAGGAACACTGGCTATAAACAGAGACTAGCTCAATACACTGCCATGAGTTCTAGTGATGTAGGACCCTTTCAAGCATCCTTTCCAGCTAAACGACAGGGCCAAACAACGCAATTTCTATTAGTAGCGGTGGTTGTTCTGCTCTCCCTGAAAAGGACAAAGGTATATTAATCATATACAATCTAAATCCAGATACATCTATTGTTATTTCACTTTTATACTATTTGCACAAAAGTAGTGGTTAGAAGTACCCTAAATATTTGTCCTTCGTTCTACTCAATTACATAACAAAATGACTTAGCTAACTACAGCTTCTGAACCTGGTATGTGGCTCCATAGGTAGACAAAAGCAGCCACAGTTCAGAGCTGATGGTGGTGGGTCCCAGTCTAGTTTTTATGAGAGGATAACAGGCTTAGGTTTCAAATGCATTGCATCCTTATCAAGAAAGCAGGATACCTTCATGATTTCCCAGAATGGCCGATATTAGTCTCTCCTATACCAGAAGATGGTAGAGAGGTGCTTTGCCACCTCGAGATGAAACCACAGTTCCCTCCTGTGATGGGATGAACTAGTTCATGAAGAACTTCATGAAATGACATCCTTTTTTCCTGCCAGCCTGGGCCTTTGGCAGTGCGACTCATCAGTGGGATATGGCAAGAGGAGGAAGCCACCTGGCCAACTCACACTAGGTCGTCTCGACCCACATTACCATGGTACTCAAAGTCCTGTAACTTTTCTTGTATTTATGCATTTTGTTTGCACGAACTTAATTAAGGTAAAGCACAAACTGTATCACTTATTCTTGGACCCAAACATTTACATTTTAGATGTAACAATATAAAGCTACCTATCCTGGAATTCACTTCCCCAGCTATTGTTTTCTCCTTTGTTCGTGCATTTTCCTTCCATTGGAATGAATGGAAGAGGCAAGGAGATATTTTACTTCATAGGAATTTCACCCAGTTACATAAGCAACTGACTAAATAGTCTCCCCTTAGAATCGGTAGCTGAGTTTTATCTGATTAGGGGACCACTTGGGGAGCAACACTGCTTAATGGCAATGTCTGGATTAACCAGCAGCCAGTTAGCTGCACAGGGAGTCAGGGCAACGAGGCTTTTCTACCCTTGATGCCCTCATCCATTCCATCATGCATGTTGGTGGAAGATGGGCCTGTCAGACCGTGGCTGAGACCATGGTGCTGGGCAAGGAGGGGCAGAAAACTTTGCGTTGGGATCTGGGCCTTGATATTAAAGAAGCCAACAGCCCCTAGTACCTGGGCTCACAAGGTAAGGGGAGGCAGACGTTGGGACGGGGAGTCGTGTGTCTCTGGGTCCCAGCAGCCCAGGAAGGGAAGGCTAAGAACATGCATTTGCACAAATGATCACTAAATTTGTTTTTGTGGTGTTTGTTTAATGCAGACTAGAGTTTAAAGAAGGAAAAACTACAGTTCAAACAGGGACGTGGGATGAGAATGTCTGAAAGCTCTTGGGTTCAGCAAAACGCCTAAGACACTGTCCCCACAACCCTTCTGCTGTACCAGCCCGCAAGTGCTCAGATGAACGACCAGTTGGGACTGTGGTAGCTCTCTCCTCACCTCTGAAAAAGTGACAGCTATGAAGGAGCAGAGAGGGCTTCCCAGAGGTCAGTGCGTCAGAGCCGACGGTGCCGGGAACGGGGCGTGCACTGTCCTTGTCCAAGGAGGGAGGCCAGCAGGTGCGGACCTAGTTTGGAGGGGCGAGGCGGCTGCCCCGGGGACGCCGCATGTGCGGCAGATCAGTAGCAACGGAGTCAGGCAGGAGAGGACAGCCACAAACAACATCACTGGTCTTCCTCAAGGGGACACTGTGTGGTGTCCGTGTATATGTACTATACATACTACCCAGGTACACACATAAATATTTAATATATAAAAAATAAAGTGCTTTCTAACAGGTCCCCCAGCAGGGACATTATAAAACATTTCACAAAACTGCAAAACATAACCGATACAATCAAAGAACACTACAGCCAACATATGTGAACACAAACATAATATGTACAATCGGGTGGTGTCCCAGGACAAACATCCTGTCATATACATGGTATATACATATATACTCTTTTACTCAATATATTATGACAATATATATTTTAAAATTTTGTTACGCAAAAAAATAAGAAACAAAAGACAACCCTACAAAAACACAGTAAGGACCAAGCACGCGAGTCCCAGGCTGAGAGCCGGCAGGCTGCCCCCGCGGGGTGCTCCTGGGCCGCTGTGGGGGAAGATGTGCCAGCGCTCCCGCCTTGGGTGCAGCGCCTCCACGTCCTCCAAGGCACTGTGG
Organism: Manis pentadactyla; assembly: GCF_030020395.1. Classification (NCBI taxonomy): domain Eukaryota; kingdom Metazoa; phylum Chordata; class Mammalia; order Pholidota; family Manidae; genus Manis; species Manis pentadactyla. The sequence continues at coordinate 63,485,384 of NC_080020.1, forward strand.
GCCGCGGCGGTGAAGTTGGCATCACCGGTGGTGAGCAGGTCGAAAACACAGGACTGGAAATAGATGTCCTTCACGGGCATCTTCTTGTGGCACTGAGCGTTGGCAGTCTCCAGTGTGTAGCCAGGCCAGGCCTGGGCCAAGGAGGGATGAGGCAGCGTGTGCCCCAGGATGGCAGACACCTGGCCCTGCCCGTCGTCGATGCGCTCGCTCAGGGGGCAGCCATTCACACACAGCTGCAGGTCCTGGCTCTCCTCGTAGGACATGGCCAGGTCTTCAGGCATGCGGACGGCGAGGGTCAGGTAGCGCCCCAGCTGCCGCACAAACACGGTGGTCCCTATGTAGCGGGCCTGCATCTCCACGGAGCGGCCACTCTCCCTCTCCACGATGCGCAGGCTCTTGGTGTCACCGTCCCCACTGCTCGTGCTGCCATCCACAAAGGCAGCTGGCAGGTCATCGGTCACAGCTTGGTATACTTTCTGATCTGTACACTCGCGGTGGGCTTTGAAGATGATAGTGATCTGCAGGAAGGAGCACAAAGGTTAAGACGATGGGAGGGAAATGGACGGTGCATCCTTGGGCCGCAGGCGCCCCCCTCTGCTCTGGAGTAGAGTAGCTAGAGACAGACTCTCCCAGCTCAGCCCTTCGCTCCTGCCTCACCTAGGGAATGGGGGCTCTGTGAGGGAAAATAAAAAAGTCCTATGTATTTAGAATGAAAATGTAACACAAATCCAAATCCGGGGAATGTGCATCATGAAAAACTTTACTTTCCTAAGAACAGTGTTGCTGCTGAGATCCAGAAATTTTCATTGATAGTTTATATCTTATCTCCTAAAAACAGATGAGCCATGGTAGAGCTCTTAAAAGAAAGATTTCTAAGTTATACAGAAACTTCAAGGGACTTAATTTAATGATATACTTACTTGAACTTTGATTTCTAAAAAGATTCTTCACTGAAGTATAAAACCCTTCTCCTGACTCATCACTGCAAACCTACAGAAACAATGAGGGACCAAGCAGGCCGCTGGGGAGGGGGCCGACGACCCAGCACCGCCCCGGACAACGGGCAGTGGGAAGTCCTCCGAGCCTTGAGGGGGGCTGTGTGTGCCTCACGTGACTGACTAATCCTGCGGCCGGAAATCACTTGGCAAATGCAGAACCCCGCCCTCCCCAGCACAGGCAGAGCATAAACACCCCACACCTAGTTACAGCAACGTTCTCCCCAAACAGTGCCGTGGCCCTTTAACTGCTCAGGATTTTCTTCCCCCTGCCAACTCTCAATTCTCCAAATCAAACAGGCAATTCATGGAGCGAAAACTACTGAAAATACAAAAGTTCCCTTTAGTTAGTTCATTTTCTTTCCTTAATTAGAACAATTATCAAAAAACTGAAATTTGAGCACTTCGCCTCCAACCTACTCAGCATCTCTGGTAAAGGCGGGAGCAAGAGGCTGAGGGAGAGACAGGGTTTTCCGGGTTCCCCAGGGTGGGAAAGCTGTCCTGAAGAAGACAGACAACATTTGACATTCGTGTTACTGTCAGTAACTGACATAACAGCTTTATTTTTTCCTTCTTAAAGAAAAAGAAAACTATCAGATGACTTCAGTCAAGGAGGAAGGTAGACAGGCCAAACACTCTACACATTATTCTGGATGGAGGAAACCTCCTACCTCCTTGCAAGGGACCCAATCAAAACAACAGACCCTTGTTAAAAGGACCAGAAAATGCCCCAGCCCCCTCCTCCCCACCCCTCTCTCTACAAGTCCTCACCAGCACCCTCGAGTTCATGTCTCAAGTTTTTTCCCCAACTCGGCCAGCATTTGCTCACACTGTTTAATTCCACATGTTCACCCTGGTGTTACTTGACTGGAATTTTCCAGCCATTTCATTTACTTCAGCCAGTTATAAAGCCAGATCTGAACCAGCTGCATTGTAGCAACTGGTTAAATTCATATCCGTTGTTTGCAGCTGCCACTAAAAGCTAGATGATGTACTATGAAAATGCTTGGTTTTCTCCCTTCCTAATTACACTGAGCAACAATTTAATTTCACTACCAGCCTTCTCGTATTTCAACACCTCCTTAACAACCTGAATGAGGTGTACCAGAGATGATTTCAGGAAATTTGTTGTGCATCTGATCAGCGGGCCTTCTAGAGTGAATGGGATTTTGAGCTAGGTATCTAATGGGACTGTAAAATAGATTTGTTGGCTTTAATGACAGCTTGACAAGTGCTTTTTAAAGGCAACTAAGATCTCTTGGAAGTGAAAAGATGAATTCAAGTAAACTCTGTATGAAAGAGTTGAAAGTTAATACACATGGCTAAAATAACAGTAATAGATTTTTCATAGAATCACTATCCTCATTTTCAACTAGTTTATACTCAAAAGATTAAATGCACTCTTCTATAATAGCTAAGTAATTTGTGTTTCTAGTCTAATAAATGTCAATTTAAACCAATTTGGCATCATTTGCAAGAGTTAAGTGCTTTTACACTCGCCTAAGGAAAAACAAAGGGGAATTAGTTCTGTTGGGACAACAAAGCGGAGAGATTCACTTCCAAATAAGTTTCCAAAAAGGCAAGCAAGGGTCGCTATGAGATGAGTGGAATAGTTCCATGTCTTACCATGTCTCTGCTGTTTTCATTTAGCACACCAATTCCACCTCAGAAGTCGCTGCAGACACTTCACACAGTACTGTCCTCTGCTGGGCTTGTGACACTTACAATAACTCCTAGGCCTCTATACGCTCAAGAAAAACTCAAAACTTGACCTCTGCATACCATCTTTACTTAAAAATATTCCAGTTCATAAACTAACAGATTTTTGTCTGCCTGTCCAATTTCCTAGGAGTGATTTTCTGTATGAGACAATGAAGCTGACATTTTTCTTGTTTCTCTTTTGGGTGAAATAATTCTTACAGAGCAGTTAGCCCTTGAATCAAAATGCTGACAGTGACAAATCCATCTCAAAGCACGAGAGGGGTTTCCTGAGTGGTTTTCTGCAGTTTAAGTATGTACTGAAGAAGCACAGAGAGATAATCAATGTAAATGGAGAAAACACTAGGTAACAGTTTCATATGACAAGTTTTGCAAAGTAGTTTCATTCCTCATAGAGTTACAACACAAGCTCTTAAAAAAACAAGCAGTCAGCCACAGAGGGCTAGAAATTCATTTTCAGATTCTGTCTCCCTCTTCAGAAAAACAACATTTACTCATTCTTTAATAATTCTTACTTTAAACACATTTAAAACTTAACCGGAATTTTTGGGAATTCCAAATGTTTTATATTTCCAACTAGAGCTATCAGAGTGTAAAAACAGGACATTATTCAGAACTGTATTCTAATGCTGTCAAAATAGGTAATTGAAAAAACACCAGCCGTGCTGCTTGCTCCTCCTCTATGAACTAATCCGTATGCTGTAATAACTCAGTTTGGCACATCTGTTCTATGCCACACCATTTATTATTGATGGATGGCATTTTGTGCATTTCAGACATCAGTGCCTTTTGTTAACCACCCAATCCCTCTCAATCCCCAGGTCGGACAAACTGTTCTCCTGATTTATTTTTAATGTTTCACTACCTAGCTCTTTACCACCCACATGGTCTATTAGGAGGACAGAGACAGCAACCACAATCAACCTTTCCACACCTGAAAGGCAATAATGATTCAAAGTTTACTGTGAAATATAAAAACTTCAGAGGCACATGCCTCTCCTTTCTACCAGAAAGACATGCAAGCCAAATGAAAACAAGATAGGCAACAAAGGAAAACTCAGGCACTGCCCTGCCAACATGTGTATCTCCCCTAGGCTCAACAGCTGTGCGGAGTGCTTCGCAGGACTTCCGAACAGCAGAATCCCCCAAAGGCTGTGCACTTCTCTATCTGTGCTTGCTGTATTTTGGAAGAAACATTTAGCAGTGTTTAATCAGGCCATTTGGCACTGCAAGTGCAGGACCTCACTGGAATCCTCAAATGCCAGAACTGTACTTTTTAGAACAAGGGACCCACATCTCTTAGATTAAGATGGGCCAGCAAACTAAACAGTAACATAAATTATGTTAGAACGCAAGGAAACACAATTTTGATATGTACATGGTTAAGATTCTGCATGTGTCAATGGAAGCTAAAATGAATTTTATTGCATATAATTAGCTGATACGTCTACTTCATCAGGTCCTGTGGGTGCAATTACAGGCTGAAAAAAAAAGATGCCTCTCAGGGAGAAAAGAAGAACATTGCTCATGGCCCCTTTTCCTCTTACACTGCTAAGTGGCACACAGGCTCCACATCAGTCCCCTAGAGTAAGCTCAAACCAAACAGTTTCAACAAGACCACAAGCTTTAAACAAGAAAAGATACCCATGTTCTAGCTTCAGCTGTAAAACACCTCATCTTTATTTCTCGGGTCAATTTTCCTAAATGCTGAGAAGGCTGACCCTAGGAAGCTCTGAAGCACCACAAAGAAGCAGGGGTCGTCCTTGAAGGCACCTTCCTACCAGTGTTTTCCCTGGTCTCAGCCCCTTTCTTCCTCCAACATGATAGACAAAGTCGGAAGTATGGGTCTGATCTAGAGCAGAGCTACCCATCCAGGCTGGGAGGCCACTGGCCTTTGGTTACCTAAGATGGGAGAACTCTGTGTCTGTCCCTGTTTTTTGGAGCAGGAAAAAAAGCATATTCATCTAAAATAACTTTGTTTGAACAACTTCATGTGAAGTGCACAGGAGTAGTTATATGTGCCATATTTAAGAAAAGATGTTGGGATAGAGTAATAACTGATGTCATTGATGATTTTCCTAAAAAATTAAGGAAAAAAATCTCCTAGGAAGGTATGAACTCAATGAACTGGTTCTCATTTTATAATCACTACTTAGCTTATTTATCAAATATTGACCTACAGGGTGGCTGAACTTAAGACCTACAAAAGTATGTTTTGTTCAGTCATTTTACTGGATTAGGACAAGATACTAATAGGAAGGAAGACGTATATGTGTTTTAAGCAGAGGGTGGCAAATTAAAAATTTTACCCTACACTCTTTTTAGGGCTTGAAGGAGATGGTGAGAATCGACTACCTTTAAAAGTCCATCAAAACAGGCTTTTCACACCCTTGTAGAGTCTGTTTCCACAGAGCTGTGTCCCATGAGTGCTCACAGGATTCCCAGGAAATGGAGTGAATCAGACTTACTTATCCTTCAGCGCACGAACAGGCTGCCTTGGCTCCTGGGAGGGTTCCTGGCAGCAGGAGGAGAAAGAAACCCAACCAGAGGGGAGGGACCCCCACAGCGGAGGCCACCGGGGTGGTCCAGGGCAGATGCATTACCCTCAGTGGCTCCAAGGGGCATGTGAAAGTGAAACGGAGGCAAGCCCAGGATGACACACACAAGAGAAAGGCACAAAAACGACTCCCCAAAAGTATTTCTGTACCCTTAAAACAAGGAAGGCTGGAAATATAAATAGGCTCAGGGACAGGGAGATTGGCCAGCTTCCCTGTACTGATCAGAGCAATGCTGTGCTGAGTGGGAGAGGAAAGGCCCCTGGTCCTTACAGTCTCAGCCACTCAGAGAACAACACAGTGAACTTCTCGTTTGCCATGTTCAAACACTGCAGCACCAAAGAGGAGGCAGCAAATGTGGGAACTCACTGCTTCCAGATGTGAAGTTAGGCATGTGTGGGCACGGAATTACAGTCTAAGTGTCCTCTGCTTCAGACCAAAGGCTAAACACACTTTGAAAGGTGAAATCCAGGGCTGGAGACAACTCTAGGCCGTAGCAGGTCTTGCCCGCAGGGAGCTCCCTCCTAGTTGGGGTGGGGGCGGAGAAGGGGGGGCAGGGCCACAGACCCTGAGGCTCCAGTGGGTCCCTCAGTCAAAGCTTTCGGTCTTGGTACAGCAGAGCTGTCCCCAAACCAATGGCATCAGCAAATCACAGCCTCTTTGATCATCTTTCAGTTTGGGGAGGTGATTTCAAAAGTGAAAGAGCTTGAAGGTCTTCACAATACACTCACACTGTCACTTCTCAGTTCAATTTCAAGTTACCACTCAGGAACAAAGTGGTTAGAGGTGGTGACCATACATTTCAGAAACCCATTAACTGTAGTGTACAAAACAATATGCTGTAGCTGGGACTGGGGAAGACACCACCACCGTGGAAGTGCACACATGTAACATTTGCATTCTCACATACAGCTCTGGAAGGAAAGGTTCAACCCTGACCATGTCAGGAGCACATGCAGAGCATATGAGAGACTGTCACACTCACTCCAGGCACAGTGTACAACTTGGCTCTTATCTGAGAGAAGTCCACAAGAAGCAGCCAAACATTCTTTTGGCTCCAACTCTTAAAATAACCAGCTAACTCTCCACAGACCCAGTTTCACCTCAAGTTCTTTCTAGACCCAACACCAGTGAGTTTTCACTGCACGGCTGTCCAGTGAAATTCTCTGTCTAAGGTGTGTGTAGCTATTCTTGTTAGTTATCCCTTACTGACAAGCTGAGCAGTTTAAAAAGTCCTTAAGCCACTCCACCCACGGGAACACAAATTCAAAACAGTGGAAGAGCAAGTTCTACTGCAATCAAAACAAACAAAGACAAAATGGGTAAGGTAGCATTTTTCATTGTTCAACACCGTAGGTAACTCTTTACACACGACATCCGGCACAGGCAGGAACTGCTGGCTTAGCACTAACTGAAGCCAACAAGAAAAGGACCAACCATCCAATGTTTCCTTCTCGCCCCTTCCTCTCAAAATGTTGACCCAAAGAAAATTTAACAGGGCGGAGAGAGAGAGACACTTGGAAATGTGACAGAAAAAGAAGTTCTGACTCTGAACGGTGGATCAGACTTGGACTCATGCCTCTGGTTTAAACTATGGAGGAGTGTGGGTTTGTTTTAAAGCAGCAGAGGCCCACCCAGCTTGGGCAGGAGCTGGGTTTGTTTCACTTAAAAATGGGGGCTCTGAAAGTACCCTCTCCCTTCAGAATCACATCTGGGACACGAGGAGCAGCACAGTCAAGGAAATTCAAAATACAGGCCTTATAAATGCACAGATATAAACTTTGTATGGTTTTAGACAGTTTCTACCACCTTTTTCTATTTCTCTTCATTTCTTCAATCCAGAGAATACGAAAATGGTAAAAGATTCATATCCAGAGTAGTTCAATGGGTTTGGACAATATAGAGACGTATCCTGTTGGCAAAGTATAGCATAACCAAGGCAGGCCCATTCGTCTTATAAAACTACCTTTCACACAAAGCTACATCATACAGCTAATAATTTCTCCCCCTTTTTCTGTTCTCTTTCCCCCTCATATACTTGGAATCCTTTTACATCCAGGCAATTTGCAGAATTATATGAAGCAAAGGGAGTAGTTCCTGGGCCTAAGACCTTTTAATCCAGTACAAAAAAAAGCTATGCAGGAAATAGAAAAGGACAAATAAGAATACAACCACCTGGAATTATAGCCAATTTCTGCTCTTCTAAAGCTGCTCTTTAATGTTTCAATATTGTCTCTACAATGAACAAATTCAGGCAGGATATCGAAAACATGCTTTTGTGAGTTTTAAGATGAGACTGGAGCTTGAAAAATGGACTAAGAACTGGTGACTTGACAGTCAAATTCTAGAAAGCTTTATAATATACCCAAAAGTATTATATTAAAGACCAACAACCTTACAAAGGGGTAGCTAGGGTTCTAGACTGTGCTGGCAGCACAGGTGTGAGGAAACCTGGATGTAAGTGAGGGGTCACCCAACTGCAGGAGGTGGAGGGGGCAACGGTGGGGGCAGGGCATGCTGGGTATGGCTGCCCAGCTCTCTGGCCCACTTTCCTGATGCCTTTAACACCCACAACAACCTGCCCAGCAGCTGCACTTGGAACCAGCTTATGAACACTGAAAAGAAACCTTGAAAACGGCTGTTTGACACACAGACCCTATATTCTCCACCGACTGCTGCCAACTGCAGTTATGTGCCTAGACTGCTCATTCCCCTCTGCATCTCCACACACAGGCCGTTTCACACTGGACAGTTCAAATGCAGCACCAAATCCAGCTACATCTTATCAGAGAAATGATTATTCTGAGGAGAGAGCTACAACTGCTACCTTCTTTCCCATCTGTTCCCCAATATGCCTAATGAGACCTAATATTTCATAGTATCTTATATTTTTTGGTGTTTTGCAAAACAGGAAGACCATGAAAAGGAGCAAATCTTAAAGAAATGGCAAGAATCGCCTGTATTACAGAATATCATAACAAAGAGCTGTCTCTGATTTTAAGAATCAGTTACAATGTTATCTGCAGACAGTCTGTGCTCTCTGGAAGGAAAGGGCTCCATACTACCAGAGAAAAGAGCAGGTTTCCCCTCAGGAGCAATGCTGCAGGCAGGAACAGGGTTCGTATACTCAAAACAACCCTGCCAATGCGAGGGTGAAGCATCTTCCTTAATCCATAAGAGTAAGGATGATCACCATTGGGTAGCTCACATAGTCTCCATAAAGATACTAAAAACATAATAGGTCACAAACACTTGGCCACTAAAATGCACTAGGTCTGGGGTCGAGAGAGGACCCATTGCTAAACCTTGATCCACAGATATAATTAAAACAATAGCTGAAATTCAGCCTTTGCAATGCAGGCAGGTCTGCCCTTGATCTTGTAACCAACAGAAAATGACCCAGAACACTGGTTTACATGCCTGCATACTGTTATGGAATAAAAGTTCCGTGCTAGGGGCCATTAGAAGGAGGCGAGGACCTGACTCAGGATCGAGGCGCTCCCAAGTGAGAAGTGTTTCCGTCACAGGAGAGCGCTGGGCTATACAGCTGGATGAAGACAGTGAGCAACAATGAACCAACTGTGTTAAGTCTTCCTACATCTCTGCTATCAAACGGTGGAAGTTCTCCAGAATTTTTCAAAAGTAGCTAGAGTTCAAGAATTAGGGACAATTGTGAACTTTAAAAGACACCTGACAGGCAAGGACTCTTCTTGTGTTTTGGATGCGCTGAGCACTACTGCCCACGGGATTACCAGGAGCTGATGGCCCACGGCAGCCACAAACACACAGGAGGACCTCAGAGTGCTCACTCCCTGGCCAAGAGCCATCAGGCGTGGTCAAGCACACAGAACACATTTCTTTCCCAAATGCAAAATGCCTTAAGGTAAACTCTTCTCTCTCACTAAGGGGTGAAGCGAGGAAAAATCTGTAGCAGCAGATCTATACAAGGACTCGCTGTCATCCCCACTCCCCCTCCTACCTGTAATTTTGTTTTACTGAGATTGAAGGATAGGATAAGAAAGCTGGAGTGATGGGAAATCACATGATTACATTAAAACAGAAGAAAAAGTAGAGCAAAAGTTTCTAAATTACCTGTAAAAACGAATTTTAAGAAATATTGCTAGTGTTCAACAACTGCATTCCTGAAACTTTTTGGGAAAAGAATCATTTTAACTGTACCTGAGAGACTGGTGATTTCAATGTGTGCTACTAGAAATTTGTAACATGTAGAATTCTTTTATGAAATAATGTACTTCAAAATCACCTTGTGTAATCATGATGTATACAAACCCTTACTAAAGCCACTTAAACACAGATAGGCACACAGAATGAAGTAAACAGGAACTGAGACTAAGGGACGGGCAGAGAGAATGTGGAAGAGGAGGACGGAAGTCCTGCATCCCCACAGATGACCTGGTTTACTTTTTCCGTGTGAGACCAGGGCAGCACCTGTCTCTGGAGCCAAAACACTTGGGCTACCTCCTTCCCCCAAAATGGAAACTGCTTTTCTTTCCTGTGTCCTCAACTCTGCCAGTTCTAATCCTGTCCCTCTACTCTCTCCCCTCCAGTGCCTCAGGCCAGAAGCCATCTCACACAGCCAAAGGTGGGGAAGATGGCCCTGAGTGGAGGTGGGCCTCAGCCGAGGGGTGCGTGTGTGCCAGGAGCCCCTGCAGCCCAGGGTGGTGCAGAGAAGAAACACCAGCCCTGGCCTCCCCTTTGGGAACACCTACCCGGCAAGGTGGCCAACCAGGAAGACTCTTCTGGAGAGAGAGAGAGCCGAACAGGCTGGCTAGCAGAAAGCGTAACAAAAACTTGGCAGCCTTGAAAAAGCTTACCTGCACACACCATGATCAACTGGAAAGCCACCCTACATTTCCCGAGGAAGTGGCGAGAAGGTACACTGGGCAGAGGAGACCACACCGTCCAGCATGGTAGGCCCAGCTGCCCTAACAAACAGCCTGCCATGTGGAAAAAGGAAAAGGCTTAGCTAATAAAAGGCCCCTTGAGTACAATGACTTCATTTTCTTTCATTCTATTTAGATTTCTCCATCTAAACTTTGTCTTTCTGTGATAAGGAAAGGTGGAACTTAGGGACCAGCAGGCTCACAAAGACAGGCTTGAAGCTGGCTTGCCCAACAAGCCAGGTTCAGGTACCCAGCACTGAGGAACTGTCTTAGGGACCTCACTGAGCAAAACACCCCAGCCCAGCACTTTAGTGCAGAAGGTAGTGAAATGAAGGGATGCTTAAGTACAACAATTTCAGAATCAAAGGTGGGCTGGCTGGCTTCTAGGATTATCACTGGTCAGTCTTTAAACCTAGGGATACTGAGCACAGGGATCATTAAAATGCTTGACCTCCAGATGATACAGTATCTGCAGTGTGTAGTGTTGGGTTATCCAACAGCTGGTCTATGCACGTGTTTAAGGTCTCAGTAAAGCTGGGACTCATACAAAATCTCTTCTGAAAGACTGTATTAAAATAAACTATTGCAGTAGACACCAAGGAAAAAAAGGTCTTCTCCTCTGTGGGACTTAATTCATAAGTACTTTTTGCCTCATATTGTTTTTATTTTCATTACCAACATTTTTTCATTGCTTAGACTTTTTCAAAGATTTTATTTTGGCCTGAGTAGGTAAAAGGAAACCACACTGCAAAATCTTAGGCCTCCGCCTGGCTTCCTGGGCACAGGTCAGAGGTCATAGCAGATTGAGACAGGCCCTCTACAGTAACCTTCCAGATGCTTTTGGGAGTCACAAAAAGAAGGAAAAAAACAAACAAACAAAACAAATGCTAGGAGAGGTTGTGAAGCCATAATCTGTTGCTGGACAGTCATCAGACGTGGGAAGTACTTTCCAATAGTGTAAGTAAAGGCCAAGCGTTCTCATCATCTTCTTGAATGTATGTCAGAAGACAACCCCCAGCCCACCTCCTTTTTTGGAGTGGGTGAAACATCTGATCCTACCAAGCTGAGAGACTAAGAGCTGTACTTCTTATTTATTTGCTGAAAACTATGACAGATCCAATCCCATTTGAAGTGGAATGATCTTAAGTACTTCCGGGGCAACTGTTCTACTTACATGCAATTAACGCTCATTAAGGTAAGTGGCTGTGCTCAAATATTTTCACCATGATTAGTTAAAAAGTACATAATTCTGAAAGGTTGACTAACAAATAGAAGTGATATGTAATCAGATGGAAGGCATGAAAAATAAAATTTGGGGCTTGTGAAAAGAACCAGTATTTTCCCATACACATAGCACTATTTGAATGTTACCCTTCTAAGATGTCAATTATTTGCACAGTCAATGATGATTTTCTTTATTCCCAATGGAACTGCCTTCTTGAATTTTTAGTGTTGTTTTCCCAAAGACTATTCCCAGATTTTATGCCCTATGACTTGGCAGCAATGATGGATTTTTGGCTATGGTTTGTCTTATAACTTTCTAATTGTATAACTTTATACCACAACTTACAACGAATATGTATTTTAATATGAAGAGTGGGAGAATTATTTGCATATTTATAAAAACCAAAGAAAGTAAGTTTGAGATGTAGGGTTTGGGGAGCAGGTTTGGGCTTTTACTGGGAGTTGAAGTGTAAACATTTCTGAGTTCCCCTAAGATGTCCAGACAAATATAATAGTCTTCTTTGTTCAGAGCAATGACTTCTAATCTTAAATTTGTGACACCCCTGGGTGTCTCCAGATACCTCTGGAGGTGCTGTAAAATTCCCTCCACAAAATGCTAAGTAAAATAATTTAAATCTACTTAAAAAATATGCCACAGTTTGGAGGAAAGGATGATGTTGTGGAAGCAAAAGAACCATCATAGTAAGTCAGACAAAAACTTAATCCTTGAATCATATTTTAGTCTAAACCAACTTATAGGAATAGATAAAATAAAGGAAAATTTAAAAGAAGACATAATTTGTATGTGTGATTCTGTGGTTGGGGAAGACAGGGAAGGAGCTGGTTATGTGGGACACTATTTTTGTGGAAAAACTGTTTTGATCTATTTATTACTAATGTCCGAATTAGCACTGACTGGCAATTGGAACCTCAGTTCACAGCCACTCACCACCTACTTGAACTATGACAAGTGACCCTAAAGGTGGCTTAGAGGATGTCTATTCTGTATTAGTTTCTCTTTAAAACAAACAAGACCCATGGACGCTGGCAGTTAGGCAGGGTAAGCTTAACTTACTTTGTCAGCTTTTCCCTCAACTTCTGACTGAAAGTGTTACCCTGAGAGGATGTGGGGTATGTATACTGCTCTGTGGTATCCCCGTCCTCCACAGTCACCAGGGAGTTAGCAGCTAACAGCCAAGCAGTTTGTCACTGTGAAGCTGGCTTACTACCACTGCACTTCACTATAGCTTCCAAATTTTCCTTAACAAATGTTTGCTGATGGCTTATTGCCTCAGGCTTCACAGCTCTCTTTATTCAGAGCAACCACTTCGGTCATCTGATAAACCTGAACAAGGATTTCTTCAAGAGTTTTACATATAAGCACTCAAAAAAGACATCACTGAAAAAAAAAGTTTTCATTAAACAGGCCAGCCTTTTCCCAAGAGAATTCCACTTCTGTTTACTTTTTATTTTTCATACCACTGCCTATTTAAATTTAGATCCACATTTTACAGAAGCCTTAGAATTCCAGTGAGAAATTCCTTACCAAATAATTTTCATTTAATACTTTATCCACCATATTATCAAGACTTAAGAAAAGTTTCTTTTAAACTAGGTCTTTTGTATCACACTTCGAAAGTTGTCTCACAAATCAAATATCTGAAAGTTTTAAGAAAAAAGTATACTTACCTTATTTGTAGCAGTAGCCCTGGATCCTGGGACCACCGGTACATTTGTCACTTGAACCGAGAGATAATTATTATCTATGAGTGGCCAGGCCCCTTCCACTTTGCATGTCTGGAAGTGATCCTTGAAAGTTCTAAGGTGAGGATCGCCAAACAAGCCACAAAAAAGGTAGCTGGGAGGGTTCTGGCTCTCTCCCCCGGGCTCTCTGGCTCCTGTGTGGCTGTGATAGTTACAGGGGTCATGTGTCACTTCAGGGTTGGTAGAAGATGTAGGCCCATCCTTGGAACAGTTCCTCTGGCTCATGAGGTCACTGATGCCCAGCACAGCAGAATGGTACACCAGGTTACCACGGCAGGCTTTTGAAGTTCGCTGGGTACAGCCGGCATAGGCACGCAGGGCCTTGCAAAACTCAGAGTCAAAGCCATCAATGGCAGAGTTCAGGTGTGAAGTCAGGGACACAAAATCTGTGGTACATTTCTGGATTCGACATTGGGCCGGCTGTTGGCAGTCACCTATGGCAAAGAAGATAAGACCAAATATTTTTAAAATGCTACATAACTTCCTGAGCTACATGAGAAAATGACATTCCCCTCTGGGAACTGTTTGTTCTATTTCATATACTCCTATTTTAAGGTCTTCAGAAAGAAGGCTGCATTGTGCTTCTGTCTCTCACAAATTAAGCTCCTGGGAGAAAAACTGCATGTGGTTAGTTAACTAAAAACTTTAAAATACAGCCATTGTGAGTGAACATGAGCCTAGTCCAGTGTTCATAAGTTAAAATTACTAGGGCATGGTAAATGAAATATTTTATCAACTTGGCTATTGTTCACAGATTTTGAGAAAGAGACATTTGCTCTAATGCCAAGCCAAATATGTGAACTTTGTTTTGATTCTGAAAACTGCACAAGTAATTTGCTTGAGAGAGTACCGTCTATGCATAAAACTGTGATTAAAGTTTCTACATTTCAGGTAGGGGAATATCTATATTATAGCATGATTAGTCAAAACACCTTTATCTGATTCTATACTGCTACGGGGTAAGAATGTCAAGGAAAAATTCAGGTACTGAGCGGTCCTGCACTTCCTGAGTGATGTTTATTAGCAAACTGTATATAAACTGACACTGAATCTCCTGGTTTCCATAAAGTGTAAGTATTCTCTTAAAAAAAACGATTCATTTGACCAAGCTATGTATTCACTTCTTCCTTAACATTTATAACCTTAAGATCCCAGCTCCTAAGCAGTTCACAAGTAAAGCACGCTAAATTCAAAAAGTACACAACACTGAAGTCATGTTGCAGAGACAGATGATTGTACCAACTGTGCGATTTTTTTTCCAGAAACATAACCAGAGAACTACAGGACACAGAATTCTTTGAGTTTATATAAACTTTTTTCTCTTTTCCTTCAATTAACAATTCATATAAACTTAATGAGTTAAGCAAAGTTAAAAGAAGTAATGAAAACCAAGCATTACTGCCCTACTATTTAAAAAGTTAATTTTCAAGTGATGTTTTGCCAATGGCTTCTCATGTAAAAATGTATAAAACCTCTCAAAGCACAAAAAACACACGATTGCCAATACTAGGCTAGTCGCATACACCAGCTTAATACTCTGTTCCATAAAGTGGGAACACGAGAATTACTAAAAGGAAAATGTTTTTCTTTATCATCTAACTCAAATTTTATGGAAATGAACTGCAACATGCATTTGTGTTAAATATTCTTTATAGGTCTCTAAACTATGCAAGAAGTCTCAATCTCTTAAGTCTTAGGCTCCTCATATGAGCAATGACACAGATATTCTAAAATGATCTTTATGATCTTTTCCAGGCATAAAATATAATTCCTGTTCTAGACGGGGAAAAAAATATCAAGAGTCAGTAGACTATTATTAAATGTACAATTATTTCAAGATGTGGGCATAACAAACTTCATGGATAAAATCAAGATTTAATACTTTTTCCAATAAGGACTTAAAACTAACCCTAATATCACCTTAGAAAGATTATTTTAATATTTTCAGTAAACTGCTTCTACACCTGAACGTAATAGCCTATCATCTCTGTTTCTGGCTTGAGCAGCAGAGGAAAGGGTAGGACATGAAGACCTCTCAAGACACCTCCCCCGATTTTTAAATTTCAAAGACAAAAAAAGGAAAAATGCTTAAGTCTACATTGGCTATTCATTTTAACCTGAGTAAAAGGGATGAAAATATTTTAATACTTTGGGGCTATGAATTTATAACTATTACTAAAATTGTACTTAAAAAGTAGCCCCAATAATATAGCTCCTCATATTACATATCCTCTCTCCAAAGTAGATCAAGTCATTTTCAGCTATTTTTACTCAAAAAGCAGAAATGGTAACAACCCCCCCCTCAATGAATTTACAATCCCCTAAGGCATTAAAGCCATTTTACAGATGGGAAAATCAAGACAAAGGGACACTCAAGGCTTTGTCCTGACTGGACTGTAAATAGCTGGCTAGTATGAAACCCGGGCGCGGTGCCTCTCTTCAAATCCCATTTTCCTTCCTTTGCATGTCACATCTCCCCTCAATTCCTGTCTCTCACAATAGTACTTGATAGCTTAGACAAAGACAAGTCACTACTGTATCATATTTTTTTCTTTTAGAATCAGATACACAGCAAGCAGAAAGCAAGGAAATAAAAACTGGGCCAACCTCACTCTGTAACGAACAGCTCTTAGCCTACAAATAAAGGACAGCACAAGAACTTTCCGCTAAACCTGCAGTGGCTATTTGTTCTTTTTATGGTCTATAAAATCTATCCAAGCATACATTTACTTATAATTATTTCAAATAGTCATAAAATAGTAAAAGTAACAGCATGGAAATGCAGATGCAACTGTGAAGAAAGGAAGAGAAGCAGAATTTAGATTCCCAGCTCCTTTTTGGTCTGTTTCCTCCCTGCCCCCCACCCTTTTTCACAGCAGGTAGGTGTTGATTCCTTTACAAAATCCCACACAAAACACAACTCCTTGGGTTCTTTTGTTTTGAATGTGGTTTCTAACAGCTTGCTCAGATGATGGGAGGGAGGAGGGCTAAGGAGAGAACAGAGAAAGGGAGAGAGACAGAGAGAGATAGAGAGAGAGAGAGAGAGAGAGAGAGAGAGAGAGAGAGAGAGAGAGGGAAGGAGGGAGGGAGGAGGGAGAGAGAGCATTTGGATCAGCAGTTTCAACCCCATTGTAGCCTCCTGAATAATGACTAATTTGCAGCATACACCCAGAAATACCCAGGCTTCATGAATTTATAATGACAATGCACACTTTGCCTGTTACAGGCAGTAAAGTAAGCCTCCTGTCAAAATGCCAAGACAATGCAGAGCAGAAACAATCTTGAGGATGTCGCCAAGAAGGCCATGAAGTTTATGAGTAAGCAAGTAACTCCCATATTGAATCTCTATTCAGGAACTGCAGAGGTTTGCTTAAAATAAAAAAATAGGAATAAATATACTTTCTTCATTTTCCAAGGGCAGAACTCAAAATGTGCAGTTACAGATCTCTGATTTTTCAAGACGGATCATCTGGGAAAGGTGTGATAGTATTTTCACTCCAGTTAATGAAAGTACATACATTTGTGGTTCTAGGGCTTTTGCTAACGATTCAGATATAAAAACTTCACCATTCAGGATGGATTCCTCCATGCTGGGACTTCATATGTGAAATCTGCAGCACAATCAGTTCAAAATAAAAGAAACAAGATATGCTGAGGCTGAATTAAGTGAAATGGGGAGCCATATGGGGCACCCAGGGAAATTATATGCATTCAGGCCTAAAATGGGGCAGCCCATCTGCAAGGAGCACTGGGCACTTCCTGCTCTCAGCAGAAATGAGCCGTGCATTTCAACAGCACCACTCCTCAAAGACATCTCCAAAGGAGCCCTCTTTCCTGTAACCAGATTAACTGCTGCCCTCCAAGAAGTGGTCCACAGACATCGCTCACTACAGCCAACTCTGGGTAGAATCTAAAAGTGACCTTAGAGAGGGCACATTAACACCCCGAGAGAAGTGTCACATTCCAAATTCTTGAACTACTAAGCACCTTAATTTTCTAAACCTTTAAACTAACTTCTTAGTTCTTAGGACTTTCATGGGCCAGCAAAGAAATCATCAACGACTGCATTCCAATCTTGTCCTAAGGCCTTACAGCAACAATACCCAAGCAGTCAGGAGGGACACTGTCCTGCCTAGCACTTTAATTTCCATTTCAAGAAACCTACACTTTGACATTACAGCTACTTATTTTTTACACAAAATACTGAATTCATTTTTTGACACATCATGAACAATTTCCCATGTAACTGTAAGCAGACTGGCATTATTTTCTAAGGTTCTACAGTTACTAATTTAAAGCCTTAATCACTGTAAAACTTGTCATTGCATTCTTTCTTAAGGCATCAGTCTGCTTTCCTAAGTGACAGTGTTAAAATGCAGCTGTTACATCACAACGCAAAGTTACACAAAGTAAATTAAATGGTCTCCTCAAATGCCACATTTCTTCCCCATTACTTAAAAGACCTCCCTGATTTGTAGCAAGTCTGGTTGACTTCACAAGAAAATAAAAATTAATCCACACAGTTGGATGGCATTAAAGTTCAGGATTCTCCCGATCAGAGAGAGCCCTGTGACTTCTGTCATACAAACACAGGGCAAGAAGATCTGGAAAAGCTCTTTTTAGTTAGGTATCTAATGTCCCAGTTATCTTCAAACTAAAAGATAATTAATCTTTCAATTTAGCATTAACTCTTTGTCTAGACAAACTCCTATAAGTGTTACTTATTTGTAAAGAGCACCCTAGATTTTGTCCTCGGCTTTGAGATAATACTGCCATGTAACACTGAACTGATGAAACAATTTAAAAAGAAAATAGGTATCACGCTAGGACGCTCATCTGTAAGGTTAGCTCACCAACAACAGATTCTTCACGGTTGCTTCCAGAGCGAAAGCAATGGCTTCCAGGAAGCAGTACGAGATCTGTCAACCCCTCCTGGCGACCCCAAACAGGAGGCTCGCCACAAAGCACGAGTTTTTCCAAAGGGGTTGAAAGCGGAATTAAAAGCAGCTTTCACAAATGCGAAAGAAATCCGTTTAATTAAGTTCAAGTTACTTCGAGATTAACCCCCAGGTTTTCAAACTCTGGTGAAAATCTTTCCATCTCGTGAGATTTCTTCGCCTCGCCGCCACCCCCAACTCCAGAGTAGCAGCACAAGGCTCCTGGTCTCTCCTGCGAGGCGGCGGCGGAAACCTGATCCTAGCCAGGCTTTCAGTAAACACCGGCGCGCAGAGCCATAAAGCATCCGGAACGTGTGTCCCCGGCGCGCAGCCCGCTCCCGCCCGCTAAATCTCGGATCCGCGGTTGTACCCAAGGGGTGGCCGAGGCGGGGCAGGAGGACGGAACGCGGGGAAGAGGCCTCTGCGCACCGTCGGGGAAGGTGCACGTCGGGGGCCCGGGAGGCCTTCCCGGCGCGCCGCCCCTCCGCCCTCCGCCTGTGGGAGCGGGGATTCGGGAACAAAGCGCGCGCCCGTACCTGCGTGGAGCAGCCCGAGGCCGAGCAGCAGCAGCAGCAGCGCCAGGGGCGGAGGGCAGGGCCGGGGACGGCGGCGCTGCTCAGTCCCGGCGGCGGCGACGGCGGCGGCGGCGCAGGAAGGTGCTGCTCTCAAGCCCATGCCCGTCCATGCAGGTCTCGTGGGCTCCGGCGAGGGCGGCGGCGCGGGCGCCGTGGGGGGTTCGGGGCCGTGGCTGCGGCATGGGCCGGGGGACGCGCCTCGCTTCCTCTTCTTCCTCCTTCAGGCCCGCGTCGGAGACCGGCCGCCGCCACCGCCGCAGCGAAAAGCGCGCCGCGGGCGGAGCGAGGCGGCGGCGGCGGCAATGGGGTATAGCGGAATCGCAGCGGCCGTAGGCAGCAGGCGGGGGAAGAGAGGGTGGGAGAGAAAAGACACAAAGACCGTGAGTGAGTGCCCAGCCCGGCCCCGAACGCGCGAGCGCTCCGGTCCCAGCCAGCGTGGGCTCTGCGGGCGTGGACCGCGGGTGTGAACCAACGGGAGGCGCGCCCAGCCCTGCCGAGCAGCTGCGGGCGGCCCGGAGATCTCTGCGAGACTGCCCCTACGATCAGTCAATCTCAGCCCCGCACTGCTGCCCCGCCCACCCTACACTTGCCAATCCGCGTCGTCCCCACCCCGTTAGCGCACCTCCCTCCCGTCTCATTGGCTGCGAGCACCGGTCGGCTGCCCAGCCCGCCACTCGCAGGTCCCAAGGCGTCTGTCCCCCACGCCTCCTCCCACCTCCCGCCTGCTCAAGTGAATCCGAGTTCCGCGTCCGCCGCCTGTGTGTCCCGCCCACCGCGCCGGGCCCAGCCTCCTTCCCGCTCCCTCTTCTTTAGCCTCCGCCCCCTTCCGCAATTTACTGCTTCTTCGCGCCCGGTAGAAACAGGCGAGGCTCTTCTCTCCCGTCGGCGTTACAAAAGAACTGGCCTTTGATCCCTCCTTGAATTAATGTGACCGGGTTCAATTTCCCTCCAGGGTTTATTATTATTTTTTAAATAACCCCACTATGTGCCTCAAGCTCCAGGTCCTTGTAAGGAGCAGGCGCTTTTACCCAGCGGACAGGTCTCTTCACAGCCAATCACATCTGCGGGACCGCGTTCCCAGCCTGTTGCGGACTTTTGGTAAAGCTTACACCCAGCCGCTTTGGGAATCCTAATATGACCTGAGGTCCCGAAGAGATCTGGTGGGCTTGGGAAGGTGCCCGCCAGCTCTCAGCGGAATTCTCTGGCAGCTGTGCGCGGCTCCAGTGTTCTCGTTCCTTTGACATTTCCCTACCTGAAAGCCGCAGGGAAGGGGTACGAGAGTGGACGAATTTAAACGTGTTCGGTTACAGTGTAATTAGATTAATGGGGACAGTAGTTTTTAATGCAGTGTAGAATACTTATGCCACGATTTGTTGTTGCTCAATGGCTTTCCCACTGGTTTTCATAGATTTTTAGGGGGGAAAAAACAATTGTCTGCCAGAAAAGAGGTTGCTGACTGAGGACTTAGGGGAGCATGTTGTGAGGTTGTTGATAGGTTACAATTTGTTATCAGTAAGTGTGAAGTGGTATCTACTTTCAAGAACAGCCTCAAGGCTGGGAACCACTTCATACTACCCTCGCTTTTGTTGTTCCCCAAATGGCTCAGAGCTGCCATTTTAAATTCAAACTTACATCCAAAGCTTAGTTTGCAAATCTACCGGCCGCTTAGAATCTCTAATTAAGATTTTCGTGTCAACCACGGACACGTTAGCAGTCCACATATTACGATGTGCTAATCAATGGACCAGGATAATTGAGGGCAAACCTTAGATCACTCCAGTTTACTTATTAGACACGTAATGTACAAACCACTAGGTTCCTAATGAAGGATGCCTGTCTATTTTTACTGTAACTTTTCATTACTATTACACACTATGATGACTCAAGTGGTAAACACACCTTTCACTGCCCAAGATATAATCCAAGCCTGTGTACATCCATAGTATGCTTGATAATAGCTTCACAGTTGCCTGGAGAAATGACTTTTTGGAAAGTTATCTGGTATGATCTTTAAATAATACCGTGGAGTAAATACTATTAGACCAAAATTTTACTTCCATATAGTCAACGAAATGGAGTTGATGAAATGCTGGTAAATGTCTCTTAAAAAGTAATCAAATGTGACCATTTTTTCAAAGTATTTTGCTAACAAAGACTAACATTAAGTTGTTTCTTTTCCCTTAATTGAAGATTTAATTTGACCCCAATAATCATATTCAGAACACATAGCCAAGAGTTAAGTGTCAAATTCAGTTTAGTTTGAGTCTTTTCGCTTGTGACTTTCTATATTTTTCCCTTTGCTCCTCTTATCCTGTTGCTTAGGTACACGGGTGCTTTGGATTTTCTTATCAATAGAGGGCGTCCTCGAGTCACTGCAAATCCTGGTGTGAAATGGAACTGTTTTTTAAAGGTGAAACTTCATTTCTTCTAAGGTCCTTTATTGCTCCTCTGTTGTAAAATTTGACAAGCTCAAGATTTACAAGCCTAACATTTTACTTTTTATTGCTGCATAAGTGTCCAGGGGGAAATGTTAATTTTCACAATTAAAACGCAAGGTGGTTCCTATTTTCAAGACATTAGGTCAGTTGACACACACGCCGGGTAAATTCGGACTATTATTAGCAAGATCCCTAATAATCACGGAAACCAAGAGCGTGAGGGAAGGGTCGCGTATAGCGCATCCATTCCTCCACATTAAATGCTGCATTAGTTAATGAGGATTTTAAGACTCTTCAAAGAACAATCTGTGTAGGGAGCTAGAATACATACATAAAATTGATGACTTATAAAAGTTTTAGATTTTAATCGGGAAAAAAAATTCAGTTAAGTGACAGCTTGCACAACTCACAGATGCCTGTTTCTTGCCTCTTGTACTCTTTCTCCCTTCGCCTTTGTTTTCAGGAAGTAAAGATGAGACCAGAGCAATGCAGTGAGGGGACCCAGCAAAGCACCCCATGGTATTAATGTACAAGTGAATAGAATTAAAACACATGTCAGCAACATTAATGGAGTCTAAACAATATGCGGTTTCTTTTCCTGAACCTAGACGTGATGTCTTAACTGCTCCCCTGTTAATATATCTCCATTTCCAGAAATCTAACACGAGGGTCTCTGTCTGCTTACAAATCACCTGGGGCAGTAGCTCGGGGTTGCGATTTGTGCAAACCACTCTAGAGTAAGGGCTCCCCTCGGCTCCCCAGTCCATGGTGTACGCAAAGCAGGGGCTGAAATAGCCCGGAGTCCGACAGCCCAGCTGCAAGCAGCTCAGTGTATTGTACTTACATCATTCTTAACCCTTCTGCTCCTGGAGGGGGCTTGGCGGGATCAGGGGGCCCCCGAGCTCCGGAACACGCAGGACCTGGGTGTGAGAGAAGAACCCCAGAACCCGGCGTGAGCTTTGCGCCCTCAGGAGATGACCCAGGGCGTGCGTGGGGCTCGTCACGCGAGCATACACAACCGGTCCCCGCGATCCCTGCGGGCTCCGCCGTGGCTCGCGCGGCTCAAAGCAGCAGGTGCAAAAAGCATTTGGGAGACGCTTGCCAGCGCGCGGAGGTAATGCGCTTCCTGTCCATTTATCTCAGGAAACCAGCGCAGCCTTTCCTTCCAAACAAAATTAACCTCTCATTAGCCAGCCACTCACTCCCCAGAAAGCCTTAAAAGCTTTACCAGCTCGCTAATGTATTTAGGCTTTTCTTCCAGGCCGAGGCGGTGACTGCCATCAGCCCTGGGGGTTCCTCTGGGCTCCTCCAGGAGTCAGCCGCTTACCTCCCCCGCAGCCTGAAATCTTGGAAACTCTGGCCAACCCAGATCCCAATTTGTAGCACTGGGCAGACTAGACACCCTGAACGGATTTCATGTCAGAAGCAGCCAAAATAAGTTCCCACTAATTTCACGATCGCCCCTCGTATCAAATTCTCAGCTATCCTGTCCTCAAGGAAGGGGAAGGGTACGGGGAGGGGAAACTTCAATGGCCAGCTGTCGCCGGGTCGTGGGCGCAGACTGCCCTTTGGAGAGTCAGCCCTGCCCACAACGGTGCGGGAAGCACTGATCAGAGGCTTGGGGGTAGTGTAAGCTAGGATCTAGCGATTCCAGGAGTGGAGAACCAAATGTGGTTCTAGGTCCGCAAGTGACAAAATGGGACCTTTTGCAGCGCTGGGGTTTTCTCACCCTGGCCCCCCGCCGCCCTGAGGCTGGCAGATTTATACCACACAGGTGGACCGAGACCTAAACCAAACAGTCCCGGCTGCTGCCTGCCGCTCGCCCCCCACGACCCCCTGGCCCACCGCAAACTTCAACAAAATAAACAACTCACCACAGGCATTCCCTTGTCTGAAGCGCGACGCTTCCCAGCTGGGAAAATAAGCCTCAAGCCACGCGGCTGGGGCGCGGAGGGAAGGCAGCACGGCGTCCGCCTCTCTCCCCCAGGTGGGAGCCGCGATACCCCGGGGCCGCTCCCCTCTTTCCCCGACAGCTGAGCGAGCGTTCGGCCAGGGGCTTCGCCCTTCCACCAGCGCAATGCCACTTAGGGGCGGGGGCGGGGAGGTAAATCTCTTAATTCCCTTCTGCTTTCTCCAAGCTGCTTTCTTTCTCCTTCGGTCTCAGAATAGGCCAAATTTAGGGGCGTCCACTCCACCTTTCCGGCACCACACCGCCCCCTGCCGGCACTACCCGGATCTTTCAAGCGCGGCTGCAGAGTAGCGGGGAGCGACGTCTCAGAACCCCAGCCTCCAGATCTCAACTCACTCTCGGCTCTCTCACCCTCCCACCCTAGCTCGAAGTCCTGCACAAAGACCCCTTTCAAGCTGTCAGCGCCACTCTCCGCGCCGCCCTCCAGTCCGGCCGCGTTGCCTTGGCCCACCCGCGGCAGCAACCGGTTCCCCGTTGGTGACTGCCAGCCGTCGCCGGGGCAGGGCGGCAGCGGCAGCCTGAATGCTGTTCCCACTCCGCGCCTCTGCATGGGCGCAGATGCAGACCCCGTCTCCCTTGCCACCACTTTCTCTAGCTGTCCACCAGCGGTCACACAATGCAACCCTTCTCTCCATAAATGATCTTTGAAGTCTTCCTAGTGTGTATAAATGGGGCAGGGTTGAGGGGAGGTGGCAGGAATGGTCTTCTGGACTTCGGCTGAAATAAGGAATCCAGGGATCTTTCCTGTTCCCCTAAGGTGCCAGTGTGGCTTGAGTTTATAGTTTAAGAAAGACCAGGATAACGATTTGGGAATTACGAGGACAGAGAGGATTTAAAGAAACACCAAGGACAGGTAATGCAATTGTGTTATAAAGAACAAGCCCACAAAATGTTCGAGGAACGACAGACGACAGTCACTTGGATAAAAGCAGAAGGAGGCGAGAGGGAAGGGATTAGCTTTTTTCCCTAGGCTAATTTTCCAAAGTTGAAAATAAGCATCACAAGTATTCAGTGGTAGTTATTGTTCTGTGCGTCCAATGCCTGGGACGAGCAAGTTGCTTCTCCTTATTCAGGCAAATGTTCACAAGCATCTTGACTTAGGCATTTCACGTTTTGCCTCTTGAGCAGTATCTCTGACCCTCTCCAGCTTTCCTTTCCTTCTCCTGCCGCCCGTCCTCCTTATAGTTCCTGGTTTTACCGCTAGAGGCAGCATTAGGCAGTGTAAGAGGGCAAGTAGAAAGCCAGCAGAGAGGATCTAGTCCTGACATGAGTAAGAGTCTTAGGCAACTGATTTAATGTCTTTGGAGCTTGGGGTCACTTTTAAGAAAAGTTGTGTTAGGAGCAATGGCTAGTTTCCTTCTAGCTCTGAAATTCTATGAAAAGGGACGCATCCTCAGTAGGTTACCTTTTAAAGTGTTTTCCCATCTTGCTTTATCTTCTTCAAGTACTGATCAAATTGAACAACAACAAAAAAACTATGTCTTAAGGTAAATGTAAGATACATATAAAAATAATCTTTTTGCTGCTGATAATTAACAAAACCAAACCGAACCAAAAAACCTGGTGCACTGAAACAAGGACTTTTAATGTCCTCACTTGCTTTGCTTTGGAAAAGACAGTCCAGCAAACAGCAGAGCTTTGATTTAGAACCTAACGGTGAGTCTCCTGTGTTTTTCTTTTCCCTTCCAACAATAAACGATAAGCTGCCACGTAAAGTAATGGTGAACAAGAGTTTAAAAAAAGCCCTGAGAGCCTGCCCAGAGAACGTTTTCTAATGCAGCCCTAGTCCTTCACCACTCCTCTGCTAAACTGGCTTTGGACAGCACAGAAATAGTAGGCACAAGCTGCTAGGATCTCCTTTCTCCCACTCCTTCCCATAAATATTGGTCAGTGGAACCTGGATACTAACTTGTTAATCATATAAATGCATTCATCAGTTTAGCCTCATACTTTCCAGGGTTTTCAATTCACTACTCATTTTGGAACTTTAAGTCTTAGTTCTCCCTCTAGGTAACCTTGTTTTTTTCCTGTGGAATCTTTTCTGAAACGAAGACAAAAAGGGGTGAAATTTCATAATAAAGTATAACATTTTGAAGTGCAAATCTCTTGCTTCTTCAATTTCAACAAAAGAATTTCAGAATTGCTAAGCTTTCATAGCAATGCACGCTCTAAAAAATTATCCATTAAAGAGAATTCTAAAGTAACTTTCATTGGGAAAAACAATTATTAAATTCATATTTAAGCAATAGTATTATTAATGAATTATTAAATTCATATTTAAGCAATAGTAGTGGAAAAATATTGAGAGTTTGTTCAGTTCTTAGGCTTTCATTTGTATAAATTGTACCTGCCATGGTCCCATTCATATATGCTAAAAAATTTGTATTTCTAATTAGACCCTGGATGTTATATTAGAAAAGGACATAGGTTATCTTTTACTCCCCCAATTTTTGTCTTTTTTCCCTTATCTCATTTTAATATTTTTTCTTATACCAACCAAAATTAACCACAGGTGGGAATAGAAAAAAAAAGACAAGAAATCACTTTTCAGTAAAACTGACTTAGCATTTCTGTGTTGACTATAAAGAAACCTTCTGATGATTCAATGTGTGTTTATACTATCTTCTGAATTTCCACTTAAATGTGATAGAACTTCAGCTTTAAAAATGTTCCGTTTATGTGTATATCCACCCTTCTGGATCTCCAGGTCACAGTTTGCTTATTTTTGATGCTTCTAAGGTTTTCCTTTCACACACGGGGGAAGTCATCCCAATGATCAGCACATGGACCTGTGATCTGCACTTCTGGTTCTGCTTCTCTTGTATGTGTTGTTGAAATTCTTCTCTAGTTTTAGACTGATGCCCAATTTAATAATTCCTTTACTTACTCATAATGTTTGAGAATTATTATTGCTAAGAAATTACACTATTTTAAATATTAGCAGTACCAATCATCAGCTTGGCTAGAAATTTTCATCAAGATCTTTTTTGTTTTATAGACTATTTAAACTGAATAAAAACATAAAGGATCTAAGACCTACTTCTACTTTTAAAAGGGTGAGGACTTGCTTTACTTTTTTCCCTTTATACAAAGATGTAAGACAGCTGTCTTGAAACATCAGTTTATATGATGGTTAAGGTAAAGAATTCTGATACACTGAAAATTTAAAAACTGAAACCTCTGGACACATAACGAGTGAACAAAGAAAATTAAAAAGAAAGAACTCCTTTGGAAGATTAAAGTTATTACATTCTATCAGTAATGTGAGCATGATTTTCTAGAAAAATCGTGTAGTTCTACAGTATTCCTTTATATGTACACAGTAAAATAGTAAATGAATGAATATTAAATTCATAAAAGCCAATATTCATGAAAATATATGTGATAAAAAAGAAAATAGACAATAATCTCCTTGAAGTGCCAGGAGAAAAGCTGTATTTTTTGCCTGCTTGCTAATAGAAAAGCTTATGATATGGATCTTCTAGCTATTCAGCAGAGTGCAAAATAGTGGATTATGGCCTTTTCCCTATGTATTTGTAGGTTATTTCAGTTGCAGTCATTACACACACACACACACACACACACACACACATAATCTTTTCTAGATCTTGTCGTTTCAGTCTTAAGAAGCAAAATACATATCCCCAAATTCACTCTTTTACATTACAATTGCTCTATAAAAAAATAAACAACAAGAAGTTGGAAAAGAACATTTTAGAGAGGTTAATAACTGAGGTTACTTTTCTATGAACCAATTTAGACCTGCCATGGTAATTCGTAGTTTCTTTCAGAAGCAAAATCTCTATCCCAACTCTTAACTGTATACAATGTGGCAAGAACATTATAAAAATGTGACAAAATGGAATATACCACAATCCTTAAAAATACCATGAAATTTGAGATATATAGGACATTTGTATACTCTCAATTCTAATAGCCAATATTACAATCAAGAGTTTTAGTAATAGTAATAATAAAAATCCCAGGTGTATTCTAACATAATAGATGATATGTTTACATCTTACCAATATTGGAGAAAATTCCAAGGAGCTACTTTTTAACCTAAAAGTTAAAACAATAATGGGACCAAAAAAAATCAGTGTTCAAATAATCACAGTGCAAAAATAGTAAGTTTTTCCTTTTTCTTTTCTTTTTCTCATATGTCATCACCCCATCATTTCAAATTGTCTAAGCTATATAAACAGGCTCAGAAGCAAGTTTAGACTCAAGCCTGAGGAGGAACACAGGGATGAAAACAGTGTGTATTCATCAGGAATTGAGTGAAGTAAATCTGGCTGAATTCAAGAGTGGGACTTGTTTCAAAAGCAAAGAACAGCTTAGAAGCTGGAGAGGATTCTCAGAGGCCAGGTTTTGCTGTTGACTTGTTAATGTGCTCTTCAGCTGTCCCAGCTGGGATTGTCCATCAACAAAGAATGTGAGGAATGCATGACTGGTGCAGGGATCTATGTGAACTAGATGAAGTTTCCCTTTCCTCTGCCCCCTAGGCTGGGCATGGGGGGTGCATGAGGGAGATGGGTGATTACCCCAGATCCTCTGGTAAGCGAACCAGAGTCCAGGATATTTGCTCTGTGTTAAAGAAAGGATCTGATACTGATTTATGTTCAAATACAAATCTTCTCATTTAATACTTTCATTAAGCAAATGATTTAAGCCCCCACTAATGAGCCTGGCAGTCTTCTAAGTCCTGGGAATACTGCTTTAAACAATTCAGACAAGACCCTTAAGAATATATGTTGGAATGGTGGGAGAGTAAGCAGGTGTCCAGGATCAATAAAAAATGACTTTAATAATGCTATACAGTTTAAGGAGTCAGGTGCTATGATAGTAACAAGGGTGAGAAGGAGCCACCATTAATGAAAGGGATGTTCTGAGATATCTTACTAAGGGCTGTAATGAAATGGAGGAAAGGGTTCCAGACAGAGGTCAAGGTCTCAAGGTCTGAACAATCTTTGAGTGTTCAAGGAACATTAAAAAAAAAAAACTGTGGCAAAAGAAAAAAACCTTACCTGGGAGAATTTCTAGCAATTTAAGGCAGAGTTCTTTAATTCCCAGCTGGCATTTGAGTGAGGGAGACTTCTTGGTTGTTTCCAAACCTCAGGAAGATAAGAAACGGAAATAGCATTCATTTAATCACTGTTAGGAGTGACTCCTGATGTCTGACTCTCATAGGATCTAACTACCTTCACAAGCTCTCTCTGAAACTTGAATTATTGTTCTGATTTTATAGATGAGGACATTTAGGTTGAAAGGTTTAAGAACCTGCCCAAAGATGCATAATAAGTGGTTGGAACAGGATTTGAAACAAGTTTTTCTGATTCTAAAGCCTAGTTGTTTCCACTAGACTTCATTACTCTATATTATTTACCAGACAGTCCTGGTGTTAGAATGCACAAAGATTCATCATAAAAGTTTTGAGCCACTGATAGATAAAATGAGTGTGGTTAACAGGAGAATTAAAAATGAACTTGTTGGGAAAAAAACTGTAAGAATTATTTTTAGAAATTTAAAGTTAAACCTGTGGTCCTCTTTTAGCCCAGTCAAGAAGTGCAGAAAGCTAAAGAGTCTCTTTTATTTCCTCAACATACATTCTGCCACTCTGTACAGTTCTTGTCAAGACTTGAATGAACACTCTTAAGTGAATGCCCAGTAACCTATGGTTTCATCTTGGGATGACAGGTTTTGATACACACGCCTTAATGGGAAGTCTCCAAGTTTCTAATGAATTTATGAGCACAATTATCTTATGGACATCCTCTTCAACTTAGTTTGTACCATTTCCTTATTAGTTTCTTATTTAGGGCTGTGTGACTATGGAAATACATAAGGGGTGTCCATGGTGCCAGGTACACAGTAATACTAGCTGTTTCCTACCACATTCAGAACCTGGAAAGAGAACTAGGGGTAATGATGTGGAAAAAGTCCAATAGAGTCACAGTGGAAAATAGCCCGGGTCACCAGTGCACAGCTTGGTCATTGCACTCATTAGCAATTTACACAGGTGGATAGTATCATATCCATTTACTTATTCAGTTAGTTATTCAGCCAATGAATCTTTCAACAAATATTTATCAAACAATGTACTGTGTCAACACTCTTCTAGGCACTAGGGATATATCAATGAAAGAGAAAAGAGGAACAAGAAATACATCCATGAACAAAATATAAAAATCCTCCTCCTTCCTAGAGGGAGAGACAGACAATAAACATAAACATGAAGACATTCTAGAGTACATTAAAAGGAGTAAAGTGCTCTGATAGCAGGATGTGGAATGCTGGTTTGTATGTAGAATGTTTAAAAGGGTGGTTAAGGTGGGCTTTGCTGAGAAAGTGACATTTGAGCAAACAATGGGAAGACTTGATTAGGTGATCTGTGTAGCTATCTGAAGGAAGGAAGTTCAAAGAAGAGGTAATTGCCTCTGCAAGATTCTGAGGCAGGGGCATGCCTGGCATATTCAAAAAAGAGAAAAGAGGCCAATTTTGTCAGAATCAAATGAACAGTGGAGAGTGGTAGGCTATGAGTTCAGCAACATCATGGGGGCAAGACTGTGGAGAACCTCAAGGTCAGTGTAAGGATTCTGTCTGAATTTGGAAACTTTTGGAGAATTTTGAGAAGATGGTTGACATGTTCTGAATTTTAGAAGTTCACTGATGTTGTTATGTTGAGAATATACCAGAGCCAGGCAAGGGTAGACGCTAAGAGTTCAATGCAATGGTTACTTCAATAGTTTATGTAAGAGATGTTAGTGACTCAGACCAGTGATGATAGCAGAGGAACTGTTTAGAAGTGGTTATATTCTGTGTATGTTTTGATGTCTAAATCAAAAGGATTTCTTGATGAGGTGGGATGTTTGAGAGCAAGAGAAGAGTCATGGACGATTTTGAGGCTATTGGCCAGAGGCACCATCAAGATGGATTGCCATTACCTGAGCTAAGAGTTGGAAGGCTTTTGTGTGCAAAAGACAGAATGCACCAGATGATTAAGGAGATGCTTTTGTTCAGTCTGTTGCAATAGAGAGGATATTCATTAATGAGAACCATCTCAAAGAAAAGCAAAGAACCTTGAGGGGAGGCAGATAGACAAGGAAGTCAGCAGGTCACCTTTGTGAGGAAGGATGGAGATGGCTCTTTGAGTCATGGAGGAAGGGTGGAGGTGAATTATCTTGGAATATCTGGGGGCAAGGTGGTGCCTTGGGCTGAACCATTTCTTCAAATGCAAAATGGTGGCAGTATGGGGCTCAGGTAAATTTAAATATTGTCTGGGGGGAATAGCAAAAGTTTAGTTTTGGACTTATTAGGTCTAAGATTTCTTGTTGTCTTCTTAGTGAAAATCCTTTCAAATTTCCTTGCCTGACATCAAGATGTTTGCTGCATCCAGCCCTGAATTCTCACACTGCATGTAAAAATACATTCTGAATAATCAATTTTATTTCATTTCAGCCTACAGATGAAGTCTCAGAATTATTTTTCTTGCTTCTTAAATATTTTTGTTTGTATACCAGCCTTCATATTACTAACTGATCTATTTTAATGAAGTTGGAGGCAAGTTTTCCTTCATTTGACACTTCAGATATTCCATGTCTCAGCGACAGGTCACAGAAGACTGCTGCTGGGTGTTCTTCATGACTGATCTCATATTCTCACCTCCCATACATATCATGTGTTATCTCCTCTTTAGGCACTTCGTTGTCCAGTCCATTAGAAAAACCAAACCTTTCTTTAGGAAAGTCTCCTAAAGATGCATGCCAACCTTTTTGATAATTATATATAATAAAATACATTAAACAGTGCTCTTGGTTATAGTGTTATAAGGTTATTGGGTTGGATTTTCACCAAATGCCTACCAATGCCCCTCATAGAGTACCTCGCATTTCATATGAAATTTAAGACAGCCAAAGTTTGATCAAACTAGCCAGAGAAGTGATAAGAAATGTAGGCCTTCTGGGAAAGAGATTGGGAAAAGTAGACTGCAAATTATATGTTTGAGGAATGAGAAAAAGAGTGAGGATACCAAGAACAGCTGAGTTTAGAAATCTTAGAAGTTAAATTTAAGGCACAAAAGGAAAAACAATGAGAGTGAAGTGTGGCTCAAAGACAAAAAACACTTGTAAAATGTAATAAAATATTATCAACAAACTTTGCTTGCAAATTTGGGAGTTTGATTTAGACCCAAATTTTGGGAAAAGGATGACACGGATTTAAAATAGTCCATAGTTGGGACCTATTTTATTATTACCTGGTTTTTGCTCTAGGAAAGCATCATTCTAACTAAATTATCTTAATTAAAGGAGGAAATAAGACTCAGAAACCAAAACTCTACGAATATATTATCTTATAATTCTCACAACAAACCTACAGTCCTACAGACCATTATTTTCTCATTCTATAGATAAGGAAATTTAGAAGGTATGGTAACTTAACAAGTCATGCTCTTTTTTTCTATGGCTTGTAGGAAGTGAAGAGGTACCATTCAAACCCATATCTATATAAAGTCTCTTAACCATTTACACTTAGTACAGTTTTCCATTTATATATTATTCATGAGTTCTATCATTTTCACTTTGTCTTCTTTTCTGGACTAACATATTCCTGTAGTTTCTGCAGCAAAGATTTTTTTTCTTGTAATCTTTTGTTAATGCTTCTATCCTCTTCTGCATGATGTAATTTGTGTCTCTTGCATTTCATAATACTCCCAGAAAAAACTTCACTTGGTACTAAACCAAAACAATGCAAATGAAATCCACACAGTTGTGTTAAATACTATATTTAATGAGGAATAAAATGTATTATGGAATTTTTGTGTTAGTGATGCATTATTGACATCTCTCAGTTTTTCTCATGCTCTTTGGTGTGCTCTTCTCATTAGTGTTTTGTGGTACTTTTATCTCTGTGAGCCACTTCACTTTTTGCTGTTATTGAATGAAATAAATTGTTTTTAACCTTTTATCCAACTTCTCAGGCTTATATTCTATTTTAATCCTAATTTTCAAAAACATTGTAATTCTTCTAATGATGTATAAATTTGATTAATATAAACATCTCCACTTCAAGCTTTTAATAAAAATATTGAATAATACTGGTTCCTAAAGGACTTCTGTGCAACTCTAGGTAGCATTTTCTTCCATTGGATATCTTACATTTATAAGTACTTTCTGGGCTTGTTTTTTCTCATATGGCTTTTTTTTAAAAGTAATGTCATCTAACCAGTAATTTAATTTCAGTTTCTCACGTACCTTGTGACAAAGAAATTAACACACACTATGTTTTGGCTTAAATACTAGTTCCTAGGTAGAGCTATTTTGGCTATAGGTGTTTTTGGTCATTTTGCTTTCCCAGCTGCCAAAATTCTGATTGCCACTGAGAATTTTGTGCAAGGCTAAGTCACTGAAAAAAAATAAATCAGGCTGTATGCACCTGCAATTTCATAACTTCATAACTTCAAGAATGCAGTTCCAGCCATGGATTCTGGAGCAGGTCGATACTGGATAATCCAGTAAGTGAGTCAAGAAAGAAATCAGGAAGCTGGTTGCATGCCTGTAGCTCAACTCTATGAGAAAGAGATAATTCAAAATTTAGCAAATCATTGAATTCACTATATAAAATTTACCTTTCTAGCGTTTATCACAAGGAATCTGGGTCTTGGTATATCCTTTGATTTTTTCTATACTTCTTTGCAAGGCATGCCATGTTAACTCCCTTATTTTCTTAAACTGTCAAGACTGATGTCAAACAAGAGGTCAATCAAGTCCCATTTTCCCAATGTGAAACTTCCAGTTTCTGTTTGGGTTCCTGCCAGAATAAATTTATTGTGATGAAGTCCTCAATTTAATCTTTCTCTTCTATTTTCTTAAAAATAACTCAATAGAGCATGAAGGGAACCATCCCTCCTTCCCTCCTTCCCTCCTTCCCTCCCTCCCTCCTTCCCTCCTTCCTTCCTTCCTTCCTTCCTCCTTCCTTCCTTCCCCTCCTGCAGAGGATTTCTAACCAGGAGGGTTAAAAAAAAGAAAGTTTTTTGACATTCTAAATCAAACAGGAGAAAGAACTCTCATGTACCTTTTATCACTGTCCTTTGCTCTGAGGACATCAGGTAATTGACAGGACACTTGGAGTTTTCTAATTATCTACCCTCCCAAGTTGGGTTTGACAATATACTGTTTGCATCTTCATACTGTAATTTAGAGCTGAAGAATCCGAGTTATTTTGAGGTGAATTGTGCCATAATTGTTTTAGTAATTTTTTAAAAAAGACTTTTGATTATATCATAATTATGATTTGTGAAGAGTGTTAAGCTTGGTAGCTTTTATATCTACATTTTAGATGGTTAATCATATATTATCCTGGACACCAACAAAACTTTATTGAATAAATAAGTATTTGTAGAGGAAAAATAGAGGCTTTCTGGTTTATTTTTTACAACACA
The DNA here is from genome assembly GCF_030020395.1 of Manis pentadactyla. Lineage (NCBI taxonomy): Eukaryota > Metazoa > Chordata > Mammalia > Pholidota > Manidae > Manis > Manis pentadactyla. Next base: position 63,518,902 of record NC_080020.1, read on the forward strand.
TTTTATTAACAAACCTATTTAAGTAGTCATTCCTGGAATGATACACAGAAAAGGGAAATAAATGACATCACATCAGAAATATCCACAACAGATTACTTTTACTGTGTCCAAAAACTGTATTTATGACCCAGTCTATGTCACACAAAACTAAATTCCAGGTTGCTATTCCTTACAAAAGCATTGTAAATTCACCACATACATTCTGATAATCAAAAATAATTCTGATGTCTTAAAAGTTATAGATAGCAGCTCCATAGAAATAAAAAGATAACTACGAATAAAAAAAGAAATATATACAACAGATAAAGTCTAGTATATCTGTCAACTTTTTGGTATGCTGATAACCCTGATGGAAACGTATTATCAGGAAAATGTTTACTAAGAAAGACTTGGTCCTGGAAAGGCGATTCACTGTATTTTCTATTTATGGTACTCAATTTTCTATACTTCAGTAGCACATATTTTTCTTAGTTTGCATTTTTGCAATATGTTCACAAGAAAGACACAAAGATATTTTGAAACAAAGCAAACAAGGAAGAGGATAGGCAGATGTACAGTGGAAACAATAGATAGAATTCAAAACATTCAATTGTTCACTAAGTAAATTCTATATGCTATAGTAAATTCTATGAGAAGGAGCTAATTCATAATAATTAACTTTATAATTTAAAATTTAGTCTAAGCTTCTCTTTTATCTATCATCTATTTATTTATTTTATTAAGATATGATTGATATATGCTCTTATGAAGGTTTCACATGAAAAAACAATGTGGTTACTACATTTACCCATATTATCAAGTCCCCACCCATAATCCAATGCAGTCAAGTCCCCACCCATAATCCAATGCAGTCACTGTCCATCAGTGTAGTAAGACGCCACAGATCCACTATGTGCCTTCTCTGTGCTACACTGTTCTCCCTGTGATCCCGCACACCATGTGTACTAAACATAATACCCCTCAGTCCCCTTCGTCCTCCCACACCCCTCCCCTTTGGTAACCACTTGTTCATTCTTGGAGTCTCTGAGTCTGCTGCCATTTTGTTCCTTCAGTTTTGCTTCATTGTTATACTCCACAAATGAGGGAAATCATTTGGCATTTGTCTTTCTCTGTCTGGCTTATTTCACTGCACATAATGTCCTCCAGCTCCATCTATGTTGTTGAAAATGGTAGGATTTGTTTCTTTCTTATTAGCCTAAGCTTCTCTTAATGATAAAACATCAGGACTACCTTCAGTGTTTCAGATTAATTTCCCTCTCACCTAAGCACATTTGCTGGCCTGTCATCATCATATTTTTCCTTTCCAAATATAAAATGCCTTTTAGCATTTTCCAGTAGAGAATATACATAACAGTGTGCCTAGGTGGAATTCAGGGAAGAGTGAAAAGAGATGAAAGTTTTCTGGGTAATGAAAGTCAAAACTATAAAGTCTGTGCTCCAAATGCCTAGAGAGCCCACAGCTCATGTTTCTTCCTCACTGGATAGCCTAGTAAATTTTGATGTGTGGTCCTTGGCCCAGCGACGTCAGCATCACCTGAGAACTTCTTAGAAGTGCGAATTCTCAGACCTTACCCAGATCTAATGAATCAGAATCTCTGAGGGTGGGGTCCAGCAACCTGTGTTTTAACAAACTGTACAAGTGATTCTGGAGCATGCTGTGATAATTTGGGGCTAGCCCCTTGCTACTCATAGGGCATACTCATCCTTAAACCAGCAGCAAAGGTATTGCCTGGAAGCTATCCAGGAATCCAGATTCCTGGGCCCTACCCCAGACCCATGGAATTAGAATATACATTTTAACTAGAGCCTTAGGTGATTACTCTGCACATTAAAGTGTGGGAAGCACAGGGCTAGCCATTCTGCCCTGGTTTTCAGCTTTGGGTGCATAATAAAACCACCTGGGGATGTTCAAAGGACTACCTTCAGAAATTCTGATTTAATTAGTCTGGGATATTTTCAGGACACCAGGGATTTTTTTCAAATCTCCTCAGGTAATTCCAATATGTAGGCAAGGTTGAGACCCACTGCTTTAAGCCCTCAAACAATTTATTTACTTTTGTTTCTAACAAGCTTCCTTACATAATTTCCAACCTTACAGGAAATCTTTATCTTTAGCTATGTTAATCTAAGATGAACATCCCAGATACAAGAAGTGATTATTTCACTTTATTCTAAATGATCACCACCACCCCAACCCCATAGAGAAAATGAAAGTTCCCATGGCCAGGATTCTCACCTGGCCCTGGTTTGCTTGTTAACCACACACGTGTGGGCAATACATTGTTATTGACTCTATATAAAGAGCTCTGCCCGGTGCTCTGGGGTGCTGCAAGGCTGCAGAAGAGCGGAGACAGGAGTGGTGGCAGTGCCCAGGATAGACTGAGATGGCTGCAGGGTTGGGGGATGGTGGGTGGAGAGGCCCAGAGGCAGAGACCAGCTTGCAGCATGCAGACTTGCTCTGAGGTGGACAGGATTCTGGCGCTTGACTTGCCACCATGGGAATAAAGTTCAGTATAAACCCTTTCACTGCAAGAAAGTTTCATTGTCATTCTTGGTCTTACTGAACCAAGAGTGAACTTGTGCCAGGATGAAACTCTGGCAAAACCCCACCCCACTCCCCTTGCCTCCCCACCAAAAGAAAATCACACCCAAAGCACTGCCTTCAACTCTGGCTCCCTCCTAGAGAAGACAGAAAAACTAGAGAGTGCTTAGAGGGGTGGGACCAAGAGAAGTAATGCAAATCGTAAGAAATGGTTACAGGAATTTGTAACATGTTTGGACAACCAGAGTGATCTTTTTAAACATATATCAGATTTTATCACTTCCATGCCTGTCACTTGCCATTGCATTTGGAAAGAAATCTAAGCCTTCTACCCAGTCCCTAGATGATCTGGTGCTGGTATCACTCCTACCTCATGTCCTACACCTTGCTCCTCCTATTTTTCCACCCTCTCCAGCCACACAGTTACTTCCTTTATGTTCCCTGATCACTTGGAGAGTTTTCATACCTGAGAAGTGACTCACATTCTGTTCCTCCTCCCTGAAGTGCTCTTCCCATGAGTGAAGCTTCAACTCTTGTGTCTCCACTGAGATACGATGCCTTCCCTATGTACTCAGTCTCTCCAAGTACTTTTCTAGAACAAAAGCCTACTTAGGTTCTTCCTGATACCTACTGTGATATGTCATTGTCTTGTTTACTTATTTATATTCTTGTTTATTATCTTCCCTAATAGAATGCGAATTTGATGATGACGGTGAATTTATTGGTTTTATTCATTACTATATTTCCAGTGTCTAGAGCAGGACTTACCATAAAATAGGCTATAAATAGTGATTCATTGAATGAATGAAAAATGAAAGAAAAGAGAAGACTTTGGGTGCCATGATAGTTGTTTTCAAATATGTAAAGAAGTGTAACTGGAAAAGAGCTTAAATTTGAATGGCTTCAAGGGCTATCACTAAAACCAAAAGGTGAACATTGTAAGGGAATAGATATGAAATTCACAAAACTGAAAGGAGCAACAGGCAGGCAGAGAAAGCAATAAGCTGTCATAACGGGATGAGCACAGGTTTCAGCTGGACTGCATTTGACAGTGTCATCAATAAGATGACTTGCCCATTCAGAAGGAGATTGCTTCAGGGATCACTGATGTCCTATTCAGTCCCATGGCTCAAAAAGAATGAAAGCAGGAGGGCTGATAAGGACAGTTACACTGTCAGAATTGAGAAGCTAGAGCAGACAGCCTTCATGGAGAAAGGCAGAAACAATTCAGAAGTCAGGCACAAGACCTGAAAAGGACTATGCTAGAGCTAGAGCCTGATTTTTTTTGGGTGTAATAGAGTAAACAGTTCTAGGTCTTCATCATTAGGTCTTAAAGTCACCACTGTATCTATCATTACACTGTCACAATATTTTCATAGTAATATGCATATTTTTCTCTTTTAAACATGTGACATGTTTATTACCAATTCTCATTTTTTAAAAGTATTGTAAATGGTACATATTTTGTTCATCATTTATCTATGCTATTTTAATGGCTTTTGAGTAAACATTGAATAATTAATCACTTATGAACCTAATCCTATATGAATATTTTTGTAGCAAAATCTTTGTGCACCTTTATTATTATGCTATAAAGATAAATTCCTAGTAATCAAAGTGTTTGTCTAAAGGGTATTCAATATATATAAAGCCTTAATAATTGTTGTTTACAATGATAACCTTGAGTCATTAATATTCTTTGTTTAAAGAGTCAAGGAAGTAAGTGACTTACTTTGGAAAAATATTCCACCCAAAAGAATTAAAATAAAAGAGTCTGGGAATGTAAAAGTACAAAATTGACTTTCAAATAAACCTAGTCAGCCATCCAGTAATATCCATCACCAAGGGTCCCGTAGTGAAGATGCTGCATATTTTGTCTAAATTTGGGTACATGGATTTATATTGCTTGAATATAAATATGGTTAATACTACAGATAATCTAGAAATATCTCTCATTGGCCTTATCAACACGGTCCACTCCTTCAGTGGAAATGCACTGTCATAACTAAGCTTAACTGTTTTCTAGTAATGAAAAAAAGATTAGTGGGCTAATATATTTCACTCACCGATCTGTACAGTATCCACATACTGAACAGATGTTTCAGCCTCTACTTCATTTTGATACTTAGACATATTCCTGTTGTTTCCAGTCAGCAAATCTCATCAGAAGGGTCCAGTGGAATTTCTGTAGGAAGACCAAGGACCTTAAGTAATTAATTAGTGAGAAAATGGTACCAACTAGATACTAAGGTAATTTCCATAAGGTGCCTCTCATAGATATGCTACCTCACTTTGGATATTCAGCTGCTTCTTTTTTCTTGTTGCCATATGCTGTATGTTATCATTAAATTGTTTATCAGTGAGCTCAATACTTATAACAAATTTGGACAGTTAATTACTGGAATGGCTGATGAAGGTCCTACTAGAGAATTAGTCTGAGTACATGTTCACGGCTGTTAAATTATACTTCACCTCTGCAAGTTACGTTGTCAGAGCTTCAGAGGAGGATCTGTTAGCCAGCCAGCAGCACTGTCTGTGCTTATGTCTGCTTCACGATGATAGCACTGGCCATCTCGCTGAGTTCTCAGATCTTCTGGTTACATTTAATTATCTGTGTTTTTCACTCTGTCTATTTAGTTCTTTGCGAAAATTTTTTGTTTTTACTTTATCTCCTAAATTTGGTCTTCTTTTAACTAGAGTCCTCTATCATATTCTCATTACCTTGAATTATAAATGTATACAATGTTCATTGGGAATGGAGTTGAAAACTAATTTACTGACGCTTTCTGTCAGCTAGGCATCATGTACACATTTAAAACATTATTTAATTTTCACATTATTATTAAACATTATTATTATTCCTATTTTACATGTGGGTAAACTGAGATGCCAAGATGTTCTAGACTGTAGACAAGTAGCTAGTTCGAACCTAGTTGTGCTTACTTGACAGCTCATCACAGCTCCACACATGCTGTCTCTACAATTAGCTGGAGTACCTACTAGTTTCCAGAAATTAAATTGTGTAGGCTCTGTGGATATGGAATGAATAAGACATAATCCCTTTCCTGGGAAAGTGCTTCTTTCAGGAGAAAAACAGGCCTACACATAAGACAATTCTGTAACACAAGTACATTTAGAAAGGGGTACAATGATCAAAATCACAGAAAATAAAGAGATTGTGAGCACCAGGAATCATTCATAGATAAGTGAGGAAAAGAGGAAGGGGTACATCAGTAAGGTCGGCAAAAGCAGAGAAATTAAAGATTGTATGATATATATACAGAATACATCCTAAGGTTCCCCACTCTTTGCTGAAAGCTGCGTTTCAAAATAACAGTGCCCAGCATACATATGGTCCAGGAGCTTAATAAATGCCAAGTGGAGCTGGGGTTTCTCCCTCTATCTCATCTCCATATTGACTTAGTTGACTTTGACCCCAGGAGGGCTCTCCTCTCGTGATCAGCAGCAGCTGTTAATTTTCATGGCCTGGTCTTCAAATTCCATGCAGAAGAGTGAGAACCTTTGTCCCCAGATTTCTGTGTATCTTGGTCTTTAACTGGGTCAGGTGCCCATCATTAAACCAATCAATGTAGCTCAGGGTAAGATAATGTGCCATGCTGATTGGCTTAGGTCTGTGCTACTCACCTAAGTTGTAAGTGGAGGCTCACCTGGAACCCATGTGCTGAGGGGAGGGAGAACTAGCATCAGGGCATTGTTACCAGGAGAATCATGAGTGGGAGCTGCGTGGTGGCAAAATCAGCCATTCACAGATGCCATTTTTCTTCACATATGCTGGCTTCTCTAGTGTTCCCTTTTCATTTCAGATCCAGTTAACTGCACCAATGTCTTCTTAATTCAATTCCATTCAACAATCAAATATGTAGTATCCATTTTATGCCTGGCCCTGTGTTAGTCCCTGGATAAAACAGAGCTTTAAAAGACATGGATCCTACTTTCAAGAAGCTCATAGGCAACATTTAATTAGGGTGGGTGAGTGGGGAGAGTGACGGGGGATAAAGGAGCACAAAATTTTCAGTCATAATGTTAGTTGGTCATGGGATGGTAGTACTGCATGGAGAATATAGCCAATGATTCTGTAACATCTCCCTATATTGACAGAAAGTAACCACACTAGTCAGGTGAGGCTGTAATAATATGCGCAACTGTTGAAACACTGTATTGTGTGCTTGAAACCAATGTAAGACTGTATTGAAACTATGCTTCAATAAAAAGAAGAATAAGACTGCATAATGTTTACTGCTTGTGCTCCTGAACTATGATTTTATACTCTTTCCACAGCCCCCAAACTTCAGGTGATATTGCTAAACTCATCTATGGCTTATATGATATTTTGTGTATTTATAATTTTTAATGGAAATGGGATGGTGAGACAGTCCACAGAATGAATGAAATCATTAGAACCAGTAGAATGAGTCAGAGTTGCCCAAGAAAACACACAGTCCATTGCTATTTATGGAAATCAAGGAGGGTTTCACATTTTTATAGGGATTTGTGCCTACTGTATTGACTAGGAGACCCCAAGTTTACATGAGATAGGGGTAGAAGGTAAAGTGAGCAAAGCTCTTGGTTGAATGGGAGAAAGTTAAAGATTAACTTAAGGCAGCTGTGGAATCATACCGATGTGCAGCTTGAGAGTATACCCTTTGTCTGATCTTCTGTAGACAAATTCTTACCACAAAATTCTCATTTGCAGTAGTGGTGTTCTCTAGTTGCTGCAGACACAGAATTAATGAATACTGAATTAGGGGAAAACAGGGTTAGGTCCCTGTGAGCCCCTGGTCACCATATTGATCAGTGCTGTGACTGATAAACACATAACCTTCTTTTATGTGTGTTTCTGTTTAAACACACCTTGTAAACTGTATATTGTTGATTCATTAACATTGAGCTCATGGCCACCACCTCTGTAACTCATGCCTGAAAGGAACTTATCTAATGTTTTATTATCTCTGAAATCAAGCTTTCCTGTGCTTAGAAACACTAAGCAGAACTTTATTTTTTTGCTTGGGGGAAATTTTGAACAGGAAAATGACCCCAAAAAGCATAAAAATGTGAAAAATATGACACTAGATAGACCCCAAAAGGACACTTATTTACAGTATGAGAGCTGAAATGAGAAGGCAGAGCGTCGCCGTGCTCAGCCTCATCTGGGAATGTGGCGATTGGATGGCTCGAATTTTCCACTGCTTTGCACAAGTCTATGAATAACCTCGAGACCATGGTAAGGTTGATTTTGGGGTTACAAATAAATTTAGAGAGTAGGTGAATTTTTAAGTACAGAATCTATAAATAATGAGGGCTGACTGCATCTTCACTTGATAGGAATCAGTATGTGCTTAGAACTTAGCAGCTACAATAAATCTTCAATTCTTTTTCTAATATTCCAAGTGAAAAGAAAAAAATAGAATGTGATCTTTAATTACATACTCCTATTTGAAATGCTGTTAGTGAAAATATGACTACTTTAGCAATTCTGCTTCTTTTGAGGATTTGCTTTCATGCAATATGCACATCTATTCCAGAAAATTGATGGAATAAGTTCCTGAAAATTTAAAGTGCAGAAGTTCACAGACTTAAGAGTTCCTCCTAATTGAGTAAAACTTGTAGAAAAATTTGGAGGGATTTGATATATTAAAACCACTTTTACTCTTTATTTCCAAAACCCAAATTGCTCAAATCAAAAAATTTGAGCACTTAAAAATGTGTATGAAACTACAGTAATTATTAACAGATTATATAAAAATTTGCAATTACTAAAGATTCCCCTTCATACCTTCAATTTCAAAGTAAGTCAAACTATTACCTAACTCAGTAATTCAGACTACATTGACTGTATCAAAAATATACTTTCACATTTCACATTCACATTTTAAAAAGCCAATTTTAAGACATTAGTGATAAAAATACAGTGTTAGGTACCTGACTTCAAAGAAATAATCATATTTTTAAAACTTTGGCAATTAGAGTCTATTAAATGTTCTGGCATCTCCATCTCTTGTTCCCTTTTATTATTCTTGGGCAGCCAAGATTCATCCAACAGAAAAATTATTTACAGCAACAGGGAATGTTCTTATTTAAAAAAAAGTATTTATCTGTAGTATCCATTAGGGTAAACTGCAAGGAAGGATGTAATAGGGTCTCTATTTATATGATGTCAGGTAGCATATGAATAAATAAGACTGTTATTCACAGACAAGTGAATAGTTGGGGTCAGAAATGAAGCTCTAGGTCCTGCTACATGGACTGCTATTGAAATATGGTAGCAAATCAAAGAAACTTTAATCTGGCTAAAGCTTCAAAAAGCTCAGATTATAGGTACCTAGTTAGTGATCAGAATTTCTCTACCAGGACTGTGGAAGAGAACTTGGTGGACTGACAGTGGGTAGATGACCTGAAGGGCTACCAGCTCACTCTCTGTAGGGTTTGTGCCTTCATCATTTTGCAGCCAGAATCTCGTGCTTAGTCTTCTTTTATCCAAGGAATGGATGTTGTTTTTTTTGTAGCTCTAGGATTAGGAAAGCTCTCTGTGATCGAATAACAGATCTGTATTAACCGGACCATTTGGGAGCTTGATTTTTTCAAATGTGGCTTCACTAGCACTATGCTTCAATGGAATAAACTAAACTCAGCACCCCATACTCTTGTCTGAACATGGTAAGAAATGTAAGTAGCCAATGTTTGTTGATGCGAATTGAGTTAAAATGGATACCATATATAGATAAAAATAAAATCCAACCTATTTGGTTTTGTTTTATTTATTTATCAACTATTGGGATTATTAGATACTAGAGTGTGTGACCAATGAAGGGCATTACCTATAAGAACAGGATAGATAATTGATTTAGAACTTTTGGCCTGTTGGGAGACAGCACAGCACCCTGCAGAGTCTTTAGATGCCCCTTTCAGTAATATGACTACAAGATCCCATTTTATAGATGGACATACGTGTGTGTGTGTGTATAGAGAGACAGACAACGTGACATATCTACAAGGTGAGCTTAATAAGGGATAGAAATTGATATAAAATATACAAGCACATAAATGATCAACTATTTTACCTCATTATTTACCTTTATTTGTAGCCTAAGAATATTCCTTTGTTTCTAGCCCAAGAAGTGGCTTTTGTTTATTTTTAAGGTTTCTGATTGGACCCTATCAAAACCAACTGGACCAAGGGCCCTAGGGCCTATGAACAAATAGTAAAACACATGCTTTGACTTAGTTAGAAATTGCTTAGGACATTAATCACACTCATATCATTTGACTAAATTATCTACCATTTGACTTAATTGTCTCCATTCAGTTGCCAATAAAGAGACAGTATCTTACAGTACAGTTTATTTTCTACTTGCCTGGCTTCTCTTAATGTATTCTTCTTTGTCTTTGAAAGATAAATGCAGACATTTGCAATAATTTAAAAAATAGAGAAACTTCCAGGACAGATTCTATACTTCCCTATGTGACCTAGAAAGAGGGCAAACCCATTAACGCAGGACTCGATTTCCTAACAGAAGCACTGGGCTTATCAAAACAGACATTTGTAAGCAGTCCATTTACTCAGATAGTAGGGATCTCTCCTGGTTCAGGACCCTCACACATAAATGGCAAGAATAGTTTAACTTTCTTACTTGCAACCAGATATGATCTACCTTTCCTGATAATGCTCACTATTGACTCAGTTTCAATTATTTACAGAGAGATGAGATCAAGGAAACAGAGGGACCTTGCAATAAAGGAATATTATTGAGTTCTTACCATTGTGACAAATCATATGTTAGGATATTCTAAGCACATTATCACATTTGGTCCTCTCAACAACCTATGGAAGTAAATACTATTCACATTTTATGGTGAAAGTTGAGACTAAAAATATTTAAATTATTTGTACAAAGTGATATGGTTAATAAGGGGAGACAGTTGCTAAATCTGGGCTCAAAACAAAAACAGAAGCATGGCATAAAGAGGGCAAAGAAAGGAAGCAGAGGGTACAATATCCATGAGGAATCAAACCTCCTTCGAATCCTCTGGAAAGTTTAGTCACTCCTTTTGCAGAATCAGCTGTGAAGCACAAATATCTGTGTCCTGTTCTTTTTACCAAATTCATTCCCCTCTCACAACAGGGGAAGTATTTTTTCATTTGAAGGTCATGTTTTTAAAGCTATTGACCTAGAGTTGTCATCACATTTTTCTTATTTCAAATGTTCTGAGTAAAGATAAATATATTCTCCATCATTTTACTGCTAACCAGATTAACTCAAAGTGAAAGAACTAACTCATGAAAAATAACAGAAAATACATTGGAATATACTTACCTTCATGAGGGAAACTCTTCCTAAAATATATGTGAATTGGAGTATCTCTGCCCTGGAATAAAAGTAGCCCATTTGAGAAGGTGGGAGTATAAAAACATAAAACAAAACAAAAACAACAGCAACAGAGTAAGGAAGAACATTAAATACAATGGGAAATGTTGGCTTTCTGTGTACCCAGAAGAGGGAAACATGGGTTTTGAGGGGCATCTGGCATATCTGCTGTACATTTTAAAATGTGAGATCTAGAGAAATTGAGTGCCTTGTCAAAAGTCACACAGATTAGAATCCAAATTCCCCTACAATATTGTGATTCTTACTTTTTGCCTCCAAGCTATCCACAAGTCCATAGATCTGAGCACCCATATGTTCTTCCAGACATAAGGGCTGACCTTTTCATTTGGTTTTGAAAGGCAAGCATGACATCTAGAAGATACTTATAATAGACTTAACCATATCTTACCTCTTTTGGTATTTTAAAAGAAAACCTGGAATTATAGGAGAAGATCCAATTTATATGACATTAAAATTGAACTTAGCAACCATTGGTTGTTTTAGCTAATAAAAAGAACTTCATGTTTGACATTTCTATGAACCATTGACCCAAAAACGCGAAGTATGGACACTTCATGAGAATAAAGCATAGGGAGATGCTTTACTTTTTCTAATTTCTTTAGAAAAGCAAGGCTTTCTAGTTTAGCAAATATGAGTTAGACCAATCCAAAATATGTGGCGACAAACATGTTACAAACAAAATATTTCAAATCTTATATAACATACAGTAAGTAGAACTTACCCTGATAGTTCAGAACATTGGCTAAACCTCAAAGTTGAGGACGATTGATGATAAGTACTTCATAATCTAAACAGATATGCTAGATACATCTATGCAGCATGCAACCAACAGGTGCCCTATAGATCTGTGACCATCACTCAACTCTTGTCCACATTAGAGGGGCCAGAGATTTATCAGTGAATTCTTCAAAGAGAATTTTTTTTGGGCATAGAGAATACTGTGGCATTTCTTTTCTTAACGTTCTTGGTAAAGAAAAGGGAGGGTAGTTCATTTCCTTTTCCTCAAGCCAAGTGAGGGAGGACTCAAAAGAACTAGCCAGAAAATTAAGCTGTTTGCAAAATGAGGAGACCTGTGCCTACCTCTTGCCAGGCAGGAACCAAGCTGGTGTGCTTCCTTGCCAGTGAGGAAAGGATTGAGGAGCTGGCTGCTGCTTAAGCTGTACTCAGTAGTTTGGTGGCATGGAACATTCAAGAGATTTCCTGCAGAGCAAGTGGGCACATGGAGAAGATAGCTAGGTTTGAGTTTTCTCAGGACCCAGGCCAATGGGGCTGAGCACTGGGACAAAAGAAACCCAGGAGATGGTCTTGAGTCAAGAGAGTGCCCCAGGCTGTGGCCTGTCTGAAGGACACTCCAATGGACTCCATAGAGATCACCAGCATCAGATGTTACTCCTGTCTTTCAGATGCCCTTTGGTTCCAGATTCTGTTCTGCCAAGCCTTCCTTTTTCGCAGCTCTTCCCCACCTCTCTCTTTCCAGTTGTCTCTCTGCCTTCCTTCCTTTGTCTGTGGAGATGAAAGTAGAAGTAAAAATTTAGGAATTCTTCCAGGTAATTCTGGCTCTATTTAATTGTAACAAAACAGGTGATCTTCATGTAAGCTTTCTCATTTTCTTTCACCCATTTGATCAACATTTTAGTGTGTTTTTATTTCTCCCTTTTCTTTTTCAAGTTTGCTAAGCACTTGTGATGGGTACAGTTATTTTTGGGAAGTAACCACACTGGGCTTTCCTGCTTCTTTTTAAGTGAGAAAAAACAAATTGGCAATTTAAGGAGTTCCTCAACTTCTGATGTGTTATGATCTCTTAAAGGAGGGGGAAGGGGTTTCAGGCCTAGAAGGACATTCTGCATCTGCTGCCTTGTCATGCTTTCCTCCTCACCGGACCACATCCTTTGGATTGGGGGATATCGCTGGTGTCTTTTTACAAATTTGGGACTTTTCTTTTTTCAATACAGCTTGCAGGAATAGGAAAAGGAGATATTCCCAGGGTCCTTTACTTTCTTAAATGTAATAGTGGATCATCATTAAGACAGACATTTTTATATTTACAATAGCACCTATAAACCATGAGCCACAATTCAGTTTGACTGGTAAAAGGGCAAACGAAATCCAATAAATTTCTTGTTCTCTTAAGGTTAGTAGATGTGAATAGAACCATTTAACTCTGAAATAATTTAACTTGATGAATTAAAATTGCTGCTCAACATAATAACCCAGTAAAGACTATTCACGGAATTAAAATGTTCTTTTCAGACAATACAATACAATTTGTACATTTGCACATTAAAAATAAAGAAGACTTTTGTTGAGCTCTGGTGAATACACCAGCTGAAAAATAAAACAAACTAAACACCCTTCTTTTTGAAATCTCTTTGGTAAGGAAAATTAGATATTTAAGATTTTCTCCCTCCTTAGTTCTTTTAAAAATGTATCACAAAAGAATATGGAAATTGTTCTACAGAAATTAACTGAACAACTTGAAAATAAAAGAGTGATTTACACCCCTTTTTATGAATACTGGGAAGATGTTTGAGAAGACAGCACCAGTTTCATCTGACAGAGCCACTGCATTCCACGGTGTCTGGAGGCCCCATTCACATCAGTGCCCGGGTGAACATTTCCCCATGGAGTGGATGGTACCGCCTGGTGTGCAGTCTAAGCCGCACAGCTGTAAGTGGAGGCTCTGCCCTAGAATCTCTTTTATATTACCTTTAGAATAATAATAATAATAATGATAACTGTTTGCATGTCCAGTAAATTTTAGCTTATCCTATCTGACATATAAACAAGTTAGGCAGGCAATCTCAAAAGGACTGTACCTCAGAGACAGCAGGGAGAGCTGTTGGCAGGGCTGGCTGGCTTATAAAAATAACTGGGGGAGGCAAAGGAGATGTGTGGGTCTGGCAGGAGAAGAAACAATACTGCCTGTGCCAAGACAATGACAGCTGGCATTCCATGAGGTTTTGCTATGGATGAGAGTACTCAAAATTGGGCAACTCCAATATTTTCAATTTTGGGTGGCAGCTTTAATGGTCAGCTGCTGGTCATTCCTGGCCAGATCCTCAACAGATATGCATTATTCACTATTATTTTTAGATCTGCTCTTTCCCCACCCCCTTCTCTCTCCACAATACTGACATTTCATATTGAAACATGGACAAGAATAAATTAAGTTACCTATAGTTGGCCAGATTGGTTTTTCCTATTTAGCTTTCATGATGGTATGAGGGTGACAGAAGAAAACGTTTAAACAGATATGCTTTGATATTTATGAACTGGTGGTATAAATTCAAAATGTAAAATATCAACCTTAAACAACTTAAAATATAATATAATGTTTTCCATATGCAAAATATCCAAGACAAACAGACTTCAGTTTATGAAATTTTTTTTTTTTTGTCTTATTTTTCTTCTGTGGCTCAGACTAAGTTTTCCTGCTTATGGTTTAGTTTTTAAAAGTTGTTGCTACTGGAATCTCTTCAGTAATGTCAACTCTAATGGTTTCTCTCTTCCCATACAATGTTCCCTCAAAGCGGCCTGAGGAAGATGAGTTGGGAATGCAGGTATCAGCTGAACTGTCATGTGTAGTGGGCTTGTACTACCAGTCTTGGCTATATTTTTTCATATGCAAGTTGTGTCATACAAAAACCTGTTTATTTTGCTTGATGATACATGCAAGACAGAGATTTTGGTTAGCACAGATTTAAACATATAAAGATAAAGCATGTCTTGTGAGTTGCTTTCTCTGGGGAGATTATATATATTTTTAGAACAGATCACATTGATTCTCTAGTTGCACTTCTCTGTTATCAGTAGGATGTGTTTGTAAGCTAGCTGGGTCAATGCCAATCTAGAATTCTTGGCATTATTCTCAGGTACCACTTCTTTTGGTACAAGTGACTTTAGTTCCTTTGCCTTTACAACCTTCAGGATTCTGGATTTCATTTAACTGCCATTTTAGCTCTATGGTTCCTTCACCTAGAACTGAAGAACCCTGTAATACTTGGCTATTTTGATTATTAGCTGAGCTGTCTATCACTATCTGTCTCATGGTTTTAAATTGTGTCATTTTTCTCTATTCCCAGTCTCAGTCTTAGCCTGTGCTTAGATTTCTTTGTAAGAATATATAATTCCACATATTGAGAAGCTTACTGGAATTTAATTTCAGTGGTAGTTCCTAGTTAGGATCAGGAAACTAACCTGATTCTTTCCCACCTATGTTCCAGCAAGAGAAGTAACTGTGTCTTCCTTACCTGGACTTCCTCACTGCTTAAAATAAATGTTCAAATAATGCAGATACCCTCCATCCCACCAGCTTCTTCTGTTAGTTCTGTGATAGGGCATGATACAAAATATCCTATTAGAGATGACCAGAAATAATTAGAAATGATCATTTAGAAAATAAATCAGGCAGTAACAGCTGGGCAACAAGTGACTCAGGGATACAGAAAAATGTAGGAGAAACATATTTTGGCTCCAAAGAAAATGAAAGAATGGTTATTATAAGCAAACAGGAGTATTTTCTCTTTGTTTGATGTTTTTACTAAGAGAAATTCAAAATAATTTATGGACATACATTAATAATTAGTTCTCTGTGCATCCCATTTTTTGAATGCTTAAATTGAGGCATATGGATAATGATTGATTTATTCAAAGCACTCAGCATGTCAGTGGTTGAATTTTGTTGAGATCCCTCATTCACTGTAGACCACACTGCATATAATGACCTATGTATAATTCATCTCAGCTTCATCCAAATTAGGAGTTGACATTTTTTGGTAACATAAATCATAGCTTCTTGTCAGTAAAAGAACCCTAGTGTGGGAAACTCAGAACTGCTAGAAGGCTCAGTATACTGCTAACTGTGTTGTTTTTGTACAAAATTTGAGAGAATCTAATAGTGTGCCACCTTTATGTTGGCACATGCATGCATATGTTTATTGATGAAGTTGATTTTTCTTCAGCCCAGGTATTTCCTGGGCAAGCAGGAAAGGAGATCATTCTGAGGATTTTCTCCTGGGTGGTTCAACATGAATTAACAATAAAAATGCATTAAAAATGCTTTTGGTTCAAAAATTATTCAGTAATGATTTTAGAATAACTATGAGGCTAAGAAATGGAATTGGGCTGTTTTATTTCAAATTTGTAGACATTTTTGGAATTTTAAAAATCTTTTCTGTCTATAGCTGTGTGACCGCCCTTCTCTTTTAAGTCTCTCCCTGTTGTAACAGTGAATATCTAAGAACGTAGGCCCAGTTTTGCTTCTTTAGTGTGTAGAAGTCCCTGACTCCAGACAGTCTGAGATCAAGCTGAGCTATGATGTACATATAAAGGAAGAAGAGACCAAGACACAGAGAAGACCAGGTGACACTGGAAGATGTGTTTGAACTTTGATTCCAAATGTTAACCAAGGCTCTCCCTTTATCTTTCTACAACATAAGAAATAAATTTACCACATGCATATTGACATGGATAAAAATTCTAGCTAGGAATCGTCTAGATGCCACATATACTTTACTGCATAGTATTTTCTATTAGATATACTGTGAGGAAATTGGCTGGTTTGTTGTTAACATTTTTCTTTCATAGAATAGTTTCTTACTCTACAGCCTGAGAAATACCTATGGTTAAATTCTATTTAAGTTTAGAAGTCTATAAAGACACTAATTCATTATACTTGCTTTAACTTATTACAAAATCATTTCAGTAAACTCTAACATTTTAAAATAGCACAAGTTTAAGTGCATGCTTAGAGTTTTCTATAATAATACATTGGCTTCACCTAGCCAGAATTCTTAATGAATGGGAGTTTAAAAATTTAACTGTCTTTTCTGAGAAAGTATCATAATATCAAAGCTGCTCATAGGGAGTTAAATTTTAAAAATCTACCTTAGGATGTTTGCCTTGATCAGTGTATGTCCAGCATTTGTCTTCCACATCTTCTGTATCTATCATTCTCTCTAAATCACTGATGTTGATAAAGATAACCCTGATGGCCTGGAACACACAAAATAAAAAGAAAGATTAGCTTACATTCTAGTGACTAGCAACATGAATATCAATATATTTTTAAAATATTTTCTATAAAAATGGTTGAAATGAAAAAAAAAGGGCCTTAGGCTAAGACTATAATAATTAGAAAATTAAAGCAATCATAACCATCCACAACCTAACCGGTAGTAAAAATAGGGGTTCGGTGTTTGCCAGAATTCATTATTTTGCAGCTCTCTAATTTAATATACATGTAGTTATAACAAATGAAAGAAATAGGCTTGTGTAGTTTTCACAGTGTTATTAAAATGGTCCAAAACAGTCTAGGCAATAGCAAGAAAAAAATTAATTCATTCAGGGTCATATGGTGCATCACTAATAGAGTGGGAATTAACATTAAAAATCTATCTTCCTTATTAAAACTTTTTCCCGGAGACATTGGGAACACTACCATTTTAACATCTAAACATACATTAAAAGTCATAAACCAATATTTAGGAGTAAAAATCAAATGCTAGCACAATAAGTTCCATGAAATTGTTTACATTATTTATTGCACTGGAATTTTACCATTGCTTGAAACAAGAAGGCTGGAGCTTAAAAATGTTTGCTGATAATGAAAAATTATTGTTGAATTCACATTACAACATCTAATTACTCACAAATACAAGTTAAATTGCTCATATATACTTTTGAAGATGAATGATGCATATAATCCATCAAACCACCTACCATTTCATCCATCTTCCCAGTACTGAGAGTTTACATAGCATCTGCCCTAATATTGATACATATATTATAATATCAAGAGGATTGTGAATGCTGAGGTAAACATTCAACATTTTTACCAGTTCTATTTTACACTCACTATTTTACATTGGGTTAAGAATTGGGTATGTAATGAGAGGTACACAAAACAGATAATTATAAGGCAAAAAACCCTCAAATTTATTTGCAAGACTAGAAACAGGGGTCTGATGCAAGAGATTAGTTGCAGATGTCTATGATATGAAAAATTAATCTAAATATCTGTACAAATTTTTCCATTAATTAGAGAAAAGGATATATTGCTTTAGGAAGTTGAAGAGAAGGCCTCAGAAAAACCTCATGATCTAGGTTTTATGTTTGTGACCTTAATTAAGCCAAGTAATTCTGGTAGTTTAAATACATAAGAATTTATGCATAAGTTAGCCATCTCCATAACTTCATTAAACCCTCTATGGGGAAATAGGGATGTGGATATGTGGGCAGAGAGGATAGTACAATTACATCTCGAAATGCCTAATGAAGCATCATTTTTGAGATATAATAGTAGATGGTTGTCTTTTCCAAGATGTTTTACATTTCTAAAATATAGGTTACGTATTAACATTATTTAAAATTACACAAGGCAGATATGATATATTAATGTCAAAAGGAAAGTATTGGCAATTATTTTTGTAGGTCTTCCTTATACTCAATATTAAAGATTTATGAGTCACAATTTAAGTAAAATATAAAATACCTTACTGGTATGTCAGGTTGTCATTGTCTCCTGTATTTCACCACAAAAAGTACATTGATCATTTCATAGAATTTTTAAAAGCTGGAAGCTTCCAATAATTTTTATTTTGCTAGTATGAATGAGCATGTTATCAACAATGAAGGCATAATAATCACTTCAAATTAAACAGACAAATCAAATTAATACATATTTATTGAAGACCTACATCTGAAGGAATCTATATACTAGGCACAAATTAGTCCTGACTTTCTATGTTGACAAAGGGTTTTCAAGTGACCAGGGAGCTAAGATCAATACCTTTTTGCTGTGTTATGTTGCTTTTCTCTTTACTATTTATATATGAGGTGTAGCTACCATCAAAGTGAGAAGATTCACATTTGCTAAGTATGAAAATAGCACATGCAAAACCAGTATGAAACCAAATATGTCCTGCAGTGGAAAGAACAATGGGCTCATTTAAACTTTGTACTAAATTATTTTTGTGATGTTGGAACTTGCCTTGTCTCAGTTTCTCCATTTGTAAAGTAAGAAGTTTGTAATATTCAATGCTGCATTGATAAATATGGTTTTATAAATATAGCCTAAAGCCAGGTATTTAACTGTAATATCAGAAGGTCTACCAAATTTTCTTTATTTGGTCTTAACTCATAAATGATGGATATTAAAGTTCTTGTCCAATATTTTCTACATACACTTTTAAAGCAACCTGTGCAACACAGATCATTTATTAGACTCACCAGGAAATACAAACATTTCTTAAAACTGACTAGACTTTCATATACTATCTGTACTCTGTCTTAGTATTCCATAAATAAAAATTATACCTGACATTCCACAATTTTGTTTGAATGCTTGATGGATACTGTATTGAACAAAATCATGATTAAACAGTAATTGCATAAAGCAGCAAGTAGAAGGGGGAATTGTGCCATTTGTGATGAGCCCTGGGCTGTTTGTCTTGCTTTTTCATCAGAAGAGTCATCCATGGGATGGGTAAATCTAAGACCTAATCTATGCCAGAAGTTCGTGGAGATTTTGAGAAGTGCTAATTTTTATTTCCATGAATATTTGAAATTTCTCTTCAGGGGAATTGTAAGGAAGGTGCTAAACAGCTGGGAAGGTGGGGAAACAGGTATTGAAATTCTTGATTAGAAGAATGTAAAAGGTGCCCTATGGGTTTTCTCTCCATCTACTGGTAAATTACACCAAGAATGCCACCTAGCTGAAGATCAACCGGTAAGTCTCCAAGATCTATCAGCAGAGCCTGATTTACTTGTTGGAAATTCTTGTCCTATGCTGTGGTTATACCGCATTTTTGACAGTAATATTTTTCCTTTCCTTTCCTTTCCTTCCTTCCTTCCTTCCTGTCCAAGACACACTGAGCTCTAAAGCATTCAGAAATGTCTAAAAGATCTAAAAGACATAGTTCACATCTTGCAAGGGAAATGAGTGAGCAATACCTGTGGCATGAAGCAGGCCATCATTATTTCCCCTAATTAACAAAAAATGCCATGGGGACTCAGAGGTTTGAGGGATCCTTTCCAGCTTCAGTGAGCAGGAATCAGTCATTTCTCGATGTAGTCCTTTTTTCCTTTGGTGGTCCCTGGCATGTAGGAATGATTAGGCATGGGATGCTGCTGCTCATCCCTGGTACGTGTCAGTGGACAGAGTTAGGGAATATATGCATGAATATAAATAAATATATGCATACACATTTCCATCTTTATTTTTAAACTTATGTGTATATCCATATATATATTTATTGAGGCACATACAGTAAAATGCGTACATCTTAGTGTACAGCTCAATTAATTTCGACATGTGTATATACTCATGTAACCATCACCCAGTATGCGTATGTTTTTAAAGTTGTAAGTTCATGCCAACACCTCCAATTCCAGTTCAAACTAGGCTTCATGGTAGATGTCTCACTTTCCTTCTTGTAACTTCCCTCCCTAACACTGAGAAACTTGGCATTTTTTGTCATCAATATTATCGTTAATATTATTCCCTGTATATAACCAAGCTACCTTTGCAGTTCTTGGCTCCTCCCACATGCAGAAGCTCTCATCCCACCCGTGCTCTGACATTCTGTTACCGGCCACCTTACCACAGAATGCCTACTTATTCAGGCCAGGCCACGGCGCCTTGCGTCATAGGGTCAGCTGACATGTAGGTTGCTCAATAAATATTTGACTGATTAATGTATCTCAACAGTACAATGTTTGGGGTTTTCACAGAGCAGCATACTGTTCCAAGAACAGTAGTTTCCTGTAATGCTAACAATTTTAGGCCTTATTTCTATGTTAAAATTATACTACATTAGTGTCAAACTCAAATCCAGTTATTTCATTTAAGACAATAGAAATGAAATATGCAAGTATATTTTGGATGATGAGATTTGAAAAGGCTTAAGATCAATGAAGAGGAAGGTAAAGGATTTTCTGTTGGCACTTTAAACTGACTCATATAATAATTTAATTCCCCCTGGTTTGAAAAAGAAAAACAAATGAGGTGTTTGAAGATACAATGTAAAATAATGCAAAGGACACAGAAAGGAGGGTAAAGAATTTTTGAAAAATCCTTTGGTTAGTTCATGGTATTATTTAGCTATATCAAGAATATAAACTATTTTTTAGTTCATATCGAATAGAAAGAAAAAAAGTGAGAAAAATTTATTCTTAATCTTACAAAGTTTAAACATAGGCAAGATATTTCTTGACTTACCAAGAGGTTATGTCCTGATAAACCCATCATAAATTTAAAATATCATAAGTCAAAAATGCATTTAATACACCTAATCTAATGAACATCATAGCTTAGCCTAGCCTACCTTAAACCTGCTCAGACACATTCACCAACAGTTGGGCAAACTCATCTAACACAAGGCCTATTTTATAATAAAGTGTTGACTATCTCATGTAATTTTTTGAGCCCTATACTGAAAGTGAAAACCAGAATAGTTTCATGGGTACAGAGCGGTTGGAAGTGTATCAGTTGTTCACCCTCATGATTGCACGGCTGGCTGGAGGCTGCGGCTTGCTGCGCCCGCCCACATCATGGCAGAGTATAATACTGTATTGTACCAGCCCAAGGAAAGATCAAAATTCAAAATTTGAAGTACGGACTCTACTGAATGTGTATCCTTTTCCCACCATTGTAAAGTGGAAAATCATAGGTTGAACCATTGTTAGGTCAGGGACTGTCTGCAATAAGAAATAAAGATGTATAGAAAAAAATCTTCATATTATATATTTATTTAACTAAATTATGGCTTGGGAAATAAGGCTTAACATAGGTTGCAACCACATACTAATAACAATTAGTCAGCATATGTAAACCAGAGTAATACTGATCAGTGTATGTTATTAGTGGAGTGTCAATGGCTTGGTGATGGCCAGAAGATTCATGTCAGCTCCTACTGGGTAAGGGCTCCTGTGACTATAGATCCGCCATGGGTATTCCCATTTGCCTTGTTCTTTGCCCCAACAGACTCAGTTCACTTGGAATAGAGTTATTAGTGGCAGCCTTTTTAATTCTGGAAAGTGTTTCAGCTTGAATGATTAATTATATGGTCATCCTAACTTTAGACAGAATTTGGAGACAGACAGCTGAGGGATCTCAACTTTTATTTGTCACTTTGTCCCACAGCAAATAAGGCCATTTTCATTAAATCATTCAAAGTCACATCGGCCTAGTTCCTCTCCAGGTTACATATAAATGCAAATTGGACCAATCAGCTCCATTTTACTCCATCTGTAACTTCTGGGTGGTCTTCAAAGAAAACTCTACTTGGTGTGTGTTTTAATGATGCAAGGGAAATTTCACAGACCGCTAAAATGAGGGTGGGAGGTCTGTCATTGAGAGAGAGGAGAAAAGCTTTTCTAGCTACAGCTGTCACCTGAAACTTTAGCCACTGTTTACTGAGTGATATACTTTGTTCACAGCAATCTACTTTCCCCATAATATCCAGATAAATTCTGAATACCATGTTATTCAAGGTGATGTCATGGATTAAAAATGTAATTTGGCATTCTTTGTCCACAGTATTCAATGTTGACAAAATAGGCTGTCAATGCTGCCTTTTGTGTAATGAAAGGAAAAGAAGCTTTAATAGGATTTCATACTTTGGTTGTGTGATTCAATACTAATACAGTACACTCAGGTGCAAAATTATTAGTAATATAAAACTTTCACATTGAGTATTAAGATAGGAATGGGATTTCTGTCTGTCAAGATTAACTGAAAAATTCAAGGCTTGATTGTGAAATATAATATAAAGTCTTAAAGACCACCTTGTCTGATCAAATCCACCAACAGAAAATTCTGTGTATACAAATACGATGTGATGCAACAACACTTGATCGTAAAGACACTGTGAAATCTTCAATCCATCTTGGATGAAGTTGAAAAAAAAAAACCCATGTGAGGAAGTGGTATCAAGATATAGAAAATGAAAACAGTATGTTCGAAAGATGAAAGAAAAAAAATCAAAGCAAGGAAGAAAGAAAATATAGTGGCTGTCTCCAAGGATAAAATTTAAAAAAAGGAAACAAGAAATCTAAATGCCACTGCTCCAATAAGGTGGTAATATAACAATTTGCATTTTCTTGCTTACAAACGGCTGACTTTTCAAGAGATATTTTTGGAAATAGATTCCAAGCTTTTTTTTTTTTCATTTTAATCAGTCCTTTGGGGTTGAAAAAGCAGATAGTTACCCAGTGTTATCCAGGATCGATCTAGATCTCTATCTCATCTATATATCTACTCATATACCATCTATGTCTATATATCATACCTATATATATCATATATATCTCCTATAGAGACAGTGACCTCCTCACTCAAGCCTTTGTCTACCACCTAAAGCTTATCAGTTCTTCAAGCATCAGGCAAATTGGAATTTTGGAGACAAACATGATAGCTGGTTTGGGTGTTACGTGATACTATTCCATTGGCCAAAAAGGTCTTTTTGCTTAATACTGAAAATAACTTACAAAGTATAGTTGTTTACATCTTAGCAAACCAAAAATAAGAGCTATCCATGCCCTCACTTGGATATATTATGGCATTCAGTCTCAAGGATTTGGACTCACTCCAACAGTGAATTGCTCTCAGAAGTTTTAGCCCAAGAGTAGGAGTGTCTTTATTTACACCTCCTGTTCATAGAGATATAGAATCACAGGGCTGTGGAAGAGAAGGCTCCTTAGAGAGCCCCTGTGCCAGGATTGGCCCTCACAGTATTCCTTCCACTGCCCTATGAATCAATAGTCTCCCAAAGGTTGAGAAAACATGGAAGCACCAATACTTAGCCTGAGATTGAAGAGGACCAGAATATGCCACCCTAAAATTTGCTTCTTTGATATGAATTATTTTGATCTAATGGCTATTGAAATCCAGCTGATGCAGGAAAAGATCTAAAAACAAAAGTTTCCCTTTTATAAAGGAAATTCCCATTTGTAAAAGTGTTTCCTTCTCCTTTATCAGGAGAGGGACTCTTAACAACTTATCAAGGGAGAAGGCACTGATGTAAATATGCCATAACAAAGCTTATTAAATTACCCTGGTTACCATATTTTTCCTGGTCAGCTTCTCATAACTTGGCCTTGCTGTCTGGAATCTCAAACACCTTTTCCTTTGTTTAGCCTAAGACAGTATAGAAGCCCAAGTTCTGACCAGCCCTTTGAGTTACTCATCACTGGGTGCTCTCAGGTGTATGTGTGATGTTCAGATTAATTAACTGCTATTTGTTTTTCTCTAGCTAATCATTTTTAGTCAGTCTAATTTACAGGGCCTTAGTTGGAGAACTTAAGATGGGAAGGGTTTTTTCCTCCCCTACGAGATTCACTAGTACTTGCTTCTCTATACATACACAGCAAAAGATCAGCAAAAGTTAATAATTTTTCTCACCCCAAAAGAAGTATTTTGTTTGGCAGCATAATGAAGCTCTTTGCTAGTCATTTGGGTAGCTCTGTGAAAATTATAGATCAGAAAGCCATATGGATGAAAGACATATATATATATAATCATATTATTAAACAAATCAAATTTCCCCCCAATACTGGTATTATTAAAAATACCATATTTTGAGCATTTAATGTACATAATTATAACCAAAACCTGGTATTTCAAAAAAACAAAGAAAAATTAAGCAATTTTAGTATATATTTTCTTTGCTTAAATTTACAAATCAAAGCAACTTAATATTTACTTACAATATATATTCTAAGTTTTTTATTTATTATTTTAGTGCTTAATAATAATGACTATCGGTGGCTAAATGTATGCATAGACAAAAACAAACAGCAAAACTGGACATTGATGTCTTCTTTCTTTCCTCATCCTTTAACCACTGTTTCTTAAAATGTTCTGTGAGAAACCACCTCATTTGAATTTGTAAATCTAGAGCCTTGGGGCCCATCAGAGCTGTGTAATCATAATGTCGAGGCTGTGGCCATTTATTTTCAAGTCTTGCATGTGATTCTTATGCCTTAACATTTGTTAATATTCCTTTTTGCCTCCTTCTGACAGCAAATACACCTTTATCTTTTTTAACTGCTTCCTTCAAATGCTTTCCTTCAGCTTTTTTTGCTTATTTGCTCACCCTCAACACCACCTCCACATTAAAAGAAAGATTCTTGATGTGCCAGTATATGGTTACATACTTCACTTATTCCAAGCAGCCAACCTGCAACTCAGTGATAAAAAGCGAATGAGCAATGGGCTGTGGAAGATTCTATAAGGTCATTCCTCACTTCCAAAAAATAATTCAAAGAGGATGTCCAGTCTTGGGCCAGTGGTATTATCCTCATGAATAAAAGGACAGGTCATTAATCATTAATTGTCATGCTGCTGCGAATACTGCAGAGTGGTTTCCAAAGACCATTCTTCTTCCCTGATCCCTGGTCATGTTATTCTTGCAGTAGAAGTTGATCAGACCTCATTTCTGGGCACCAGTTAAGTCAGATATAGAAGTAGACAGGACAGGAAGGGTGGAGTGGGGTGGAGTGCACGACAAGAGGATAAGAGTTTTAAGCAACAGGATGTAGCATTGTCTTTCCTGTTGAACCTTCTCTCAATAACACTAACTCTTTTCCTATAAAGAGAGAAGGGTAAAGAAGTCTTGGTTCTAAGGACAGTAGTGATGAGTCCTCCTGTCCTCTGGAAGAATTTGACCATTCTTAATCTACTTTTAAAATGTTGAGAGTGGAGCTTGGAACAGAAGGTTTCAGGAGCAGGACAAGGGCCCTGAAATTTCTAAGGGTCATTGTGTCATGGAGTTGGATCAATGGATCATCTTGGTGGGGTGAGGAGAGTGGGGAAGATGAATAAGGAAATTAGAAGATAGGGGGAGTCCTAATGGTGTGTAGGTAAAATGGCAATATTTCCAGAATCTCTTGCTGGGCCTTAGTGCATCTCCATATCAATTAGTTGTTTCCAACAGATGGTGAGAAGTAGTCCATATCAATAGGTAATTACAAGGGCCAGCAAGAGCATATCTGGACTGGAGAAGTTAGGTGGGGTCTCTTCTTCTGCAGCGGGGTCTCAAGAGACACGGGAGAGCAGAAGTAGACTGCTTGTAAGAAATAAACGGGTTTCTCCCACTTTATCTCTTCCTTTGACTGACTTCAGTTTCAAAGGTATTTGCCCTGGGATTTTCTCCCCGGGGTTACATGGTGGAATTCAGGAACTTTATGCTTAACATGAAAGTAAAGATTGTAGTGTTGTTATCAGATGTCACACAGATAGAGTGAAAAGTTGAAAAATTAGAATTGAAATGCAGGCAGGGCTGTATAGTTAAGACTTGATTATGATTCTCAGAGAAAGTTCATAAGCAGACAAGAATACTATCTCCCCTTTCACAGAAGATATGGTGTCTTTTTCTATTTCTTTGTTTCTCTCAAAATTTGTTGGGATGTTGGTTAATTCAATTCTTTTTCCTGAGCATAACTTTAATTAATAATACATTTTAAAAATGACAACAAAGATCATCTTTCACTTCACAGATGAAGAAAAAATATGCATAAAATTGGTTCTCATAGGAGTCTTTTAAACTTTGTAGTAAATCTCTCCTTTTAACTTCATGTGGATTCAAATATTTCTTGAGCCCATAATGTCCCCTAACACAACAAGATATGATCAAAGCCTGTTTTTTACATCTTTAGCCTATTCTAGGCATGTTAATTCTATTTACTCTCATATACTTGCAGCATTAATAAAATAATTTCATTTGATTTTAGAATAAAATCTAGGTCACTAAATAAAATAGAGATTAAGTAATATACAGGCTAACATATGTATGTGATATATTATCAAGAGATTAAATAGAAACTTAGAAGTTAAATGATAATACACTTCAGAACACAGTGCTATTTGTATTGATTTTATTCCATATGAGACATAAAAGGACCCACTCTCCTCTCTGTCCCATTCATCCCTTCATTCCTTCATTCATCCAATTCTAATTGGGGTCTACATTGTGCAAGATACTGTGCCAAATGTTTAAGAAAAGTGCTAGGAGGGATTGCAAATGTTTTGTAAAACCAATATTAAATCATGCTCTGACTCCTAGTAGGTGTTCCATAAATATTAGTTGAATGAACTGTAGAATCAACACTTTCCCTGTTTTTTGCTGGGCATATATTGGCCCTCAGTATGCCTCTTGGTAAGTTGTTTTAGGTGCAAAAATAAATAATAATAAATATGCAAAATGCAATAATAATAGTAATAATAATAATGATAATGAAATTATAGATTTCCCAATGATATAGACATACATACTGGTTTAAGTTAGACTTTCATATATTCTTGAAACTTTTTTTGGGAAAGAAAACATCAGAAAATCACAATATTGTAAGTGTTTCAACAAGTTGCTGAATAGATTTTAACCCAAAGATGCAAAGGCGCATGTTCAAGAGTGCTCTCTAGATTCATAGCAATTAGAAAAATCTATTGTCCAAGTCATCAAGGGCAAACTTTCCATTAAGCATACTGAGAATCCTCTTAACAATTACCATGACTACTTCTAAAATAATGACTAATTTAAGAATAGATTATAAAAAGCCATGGGCATCACTGTTAATAAAGAATTTTATTAGGTACTTTCTCACCACTAATGACAGTCAGATTGGGCCATTACTGAATTTGGAGTTCTGACCTCCCTGCAGTTGTCTTTTCAATTGCACACTTCTCACATAATCAAGAGGGATCACACAAATTTCTCCAAACACAGCTGTGCTTGCAAAGAGTAAAGGCTCCCTAATTTCAAGGTATGGAGCCCTTTTTGCTGAAGAAACTGCAATTTTAAGTTATTTAGCATTTATTTGGTACCTTGGTAGGTATCATTGCAGTTTATTTTTTATTTTCCTATTTTCAGAATAATAGAAATGAAGACAGTACAATGTAAGGATAGTTGAAGCCATAGAAGTGAAAGGAAAAATCTATATTAAGTTCTTCAAAGACCTCTTATTCAGGGAAGTGGGAAGTCTTCTAGATTGGGGTGCAAATAGTCGATGCCCACAAGAGACTACCAAAGAAGAGAAGGGAAAGTGTACTCAATGGGAATTGACTCAAGGGTCATGACTTTTCATTCACCAGTGTGCAATCCACAGTTCTCTTCAGGAGTGCCTTTCGGCATGCTCTCAAAAGGTGCTTTCAGACTTCTCTCAGGCGGTCTTCTAACATTCTTTCATGTCAGTGCCGAGTTTGCAGTGTTCCCACACACAAGCCTGTATAAAGCCTCCAGTGACCGATTGCTCAGCTTTATCAGCCTGTGGGTCTCTCCAGGGTATGAGCAAACAACACTGAGGAAAGACATTTCACACCTCCCAGTTCCTAAGCCTATATCTTTATACAAAGCCAGCATATTGTGTACGCCTCAAGCTTTTACAAGAACAATGCAACTAGCCTGGCACCACCACACCCTATCAGCATTTCCCAAAATCCTCGTCTAAGGGACCAGTTATCTGTTATCACAGGAACAAGAGTAAATTTATTTTTGCTTCTGAAAAGAAAAAAATAGTCATTCGACTTTAAAGGATTAACAGATATTAAAATAATATTTGTGTAAGGTTAAGCTCACAGACTGGCAAACAGTGAGCTCTCTTGAACATTAATAATCTGCAGATAATACCTGCTCTATTTCAAAGACTTTAAAGAAAGCCTCTCAGTAGCATGTGGATTAATATGGATGATCAAGAATTCATTTTAGACTCCCAATTTTTAGCTGAATGATCAGAGACCAATGTTCAATTACTGTATCTCATAGCAATCTGAAAATCCATAATCCAAAAACATCCTTTAAAGGGAAACTTCAGATTAAATTGTTCAGCTTGAATGAAGAATAATTCATATTAAATTTCACAAAATTGGTCATCCAGAATAAAGAATTATTTGTGTCATGTTCGATGAGTTACTGGAAAGTATGAGGGTCAAGTTCATTATAAAATCATTACAAATCACACACTGCAGTAGGCTACATGTCAAAGAATCTGCCAAGCACTGTTTTGGACAGTAATGCACAGAACTGGCAAAAATAATCTATAAAGAATGATGTGAGAGGGGAATTAGAGAATAGGGAGGATCTTAATTTGAGTCATTAGAAAGCAGAACTGGAGACAAGGGCTTGTTTATTTGGGGAGGTGATTCAGAGAAATCAGAGCGTAGGACAGGGGAGAATGAAAGAGGGGAAAGAGAGAAAGTCAGTTCAAAATGGTGTGTTCCTTATCAGCGCTGCAGGCACCTAGGCTCGATCCTCTGGGGACCTTCTGATGAGCTACATCACACACTATCACAGAACTTTCCCCTTGTTCCTCTGCTCCTCCCTTCACCAGGGACTGAAAACAGCAGATAATGCTGACAAGCTCTCTTCCTCATTGGAAAAGAGTTGTCCTATAGGATGCTAATTTCTTTGCATACAGATTACACATATATGATTGCTTGTGGTGCTGATTATCATAAATTCTTTATCATAGAGCTAGAGAAGCCCTGGGACAGAAAGCAGGGGGTCTGTCAGACAGCTGAGGTGAGATGCTTTCAGGTTACACCTGCTCCTTGCTGCAGTGACTGAGAGGGTGTGAGCTGAGGCACAAGAGCTATCTGCCCTTTGGATTGCTCATCTCTTCATGTTCTCCATTAAGACTGACTAGTCACAGATTCTTCAGTGTTATAATCAGCTATAATCTCTGTAAAAGATTTATGGCAGGAAGCCATTGTGTGTGTGTGTGTGTGTGTGTGTGTAGCAGTCTATGGTCTCTGTCCTGTGGACTTGTGACTTTAGTTGGTATTCCTGATTTTCCTCCTATACTATTCATTTTAGATTTCTGTCATTCATACCCGGCCCTTCAACTGGTTGAGGTTGCTTACCTAGTGGGGAAACACAGATCTCCATCCACATCTGAGCCTTCATTTGTCTTACTTTCTTTGAGCCAAAGTGTTGTAATTTCCTGCCTATGTTATCACTGGGCATAGAAGCACCAGGTACCACCTCAGTTAACCCCCTGGATTCCAGAAATACTCTAGCTTCTTCACAATAATCGGGATCTATTAACACTGACAATACATAGGAATTGCATTCTTTGCCTATATTTCCACTGGCACTGTCAGCCACAAATGAATAGGTGGTGGTGTTGTCTTCAGGTTGGTGGAGCTTTTACAGTGGGACTATTCCTAGTGGAAACATTCTGCCTTTGGAAACCAGGACCTCTTATTCAGCAGAGCCCAAGTTTTCAGGGATGAGAAGTATGCCTTGTGAAACTGGCTTACTCGGAATTACAGTATGGCTACCATATTTCCACCTGAGGTTTCTGGACCCACGTGTTCCAGCTGTTGGGGATGCACTGATATGTTTTAGTTGCTGACCCAATGTATATACTATACTCTGAAGAATATCCCCCAATCCTGAAGGGGGTGGCTCCCAAGCGGATCTCTTTCCTGAGTTTGTAGCAGCCCATCACATCATGGTTTCAGGGTGGCATGGCATAGGGTAGCACAGTTGGATCCTGTGGTCACTTTCCTATTTTTGCACTTTTTTGTTTTTGCCATAAAATGTTGTAAATTGGTCTGTGGCAATGTTGTGTGAGATACCACATGGACCAGTCAGTCATTCTGTAAAGTCCTTGGATGGTGGTGCTGGTGGGGAGGTCCTGAGCACAGGGAAGGTAAACCAATGTGTGGAGTAGATGTCATTTCTGTGAAGGATAAATCTCTGCCCTCTCCAGGATGGAACAGTCCAGGGTAATCAATCTGTTGGTAAGCCTCACAGCAGTATCAATTCACCCTGTTTATTTCCTTCAAAAACACTTTGTACATTCTGAAATTTAACTTTTTTTGTTAATCCCAGTAAGAATGCAAACTCCTTGAGGTTAGAAGTATTTTCTCTCTTTTTTGTATTATATACTCAGAAAGCTTGCCACAGAGTGGGGACTGGCTAACTAACCCTGTTTGCACCTTGAATTGGTCCTTAGTCTTTGGTAATATACTTCCTTTGGACACCAGTCAGAAGGGAACTTGAATTTATTGAATTCTTTCCACATGCCAGAGAACTTATGGACATTATGTATGATGTAGGTATTGCAATTCTTCCTATTTTATATTTGAGGAAGTGGTTGACAGTAAACTTACTTAGTGTCATACAACTATTTAGTCAGACCTGTGGGTCCAAATTCAGGTTTGTCTGGATCTAAAATGGACGGTCAGGATATTCATGGGATAACAGTTTGGCACCAATTCCTTACTATCCCTTTTAGTGATGATGTGTCAGATTTCTAATACATGTCACAGACACACCCAAAGCTGAATAGAGCCTCTTCCCGCCACAGTCATTTACTCCCGACTCAAGCTGGCGCTACTACCTCTCTCCACTCAGCGGTCTGGTCAGGTAACTCGCAGCTATCTCCAGCTCTCCCCTTCCTCACCTGCTCCCAACTCTTTCTATTAGTGGCAGTATCTATTAAACAAAATGCCAGGCACACCTACATTTTTTGTGATGGCTGTACTACATTTAGGTCTCTGTTACTGACAGCATTTCTATCTCTAACAGAGGAAGATTCAAATGCCATACTATATGGTTCAAAAATGATTACCCACAGTCCTATTGGCCACTTGCCAAGTCCTGTCAGTTTTGCTTCCTAAATATCTCTTAGTTCTGTTCTTTTCTTTAACCAATGTTCCCCAAGCTAGTTTATGTTCTTGTCAGTTTCCACTTAGTTGCTAAACCATAGTGGACACTTGCTGTTTCTGTCTGTACAAAATCTCTTCTCATTTTCTGCTTATAGTGCCCCCACCTTCTTTTAGGTAACAGATACCCACTACTTTTCCAAGTGTTTTAGGCCTGCCTTTCATAGTCCTCTGCCACCTTGGTGATGGAGGTGAGCATTCAGGCTTGGCCAACTGGAGTGTTCTATCCCCTGGCCACAAAGCTTGGTGAAAGTAGCACCGCCTCGTCAGGACATCAGACATTGCCTCTGGGGTTTTCTGAATTGAAGATCCAGTGGCATTGCTCTTTTTTACTCATGTTTTCTACCCTTGGCAATGCCCACATATCCTACCCTGGCATAAATATCCTTATGTTTTTTATTTAATTATATATTAATTTACTTTTTATTTATTTTATTTTATCAAATGTACATCACAGTGGTTTAACAGTCCCCGTCTGCCTCCCCTCTCCCCTGCTCACTCTCCTACCCCTTGGAAACCACTAATCACTTCTCAGGGTCTATGAGTCTAATGCCATTCTGTTTCTTCTGTTTTGCCTTTTATACTCCACAAATAACTAAAATAATATGGTATTTGTCTTTCTCCACCTGGGTTATTTCACTGAGCATAATACCCTCTAGATCCATCCATGTTGTTGCAAATGGCAAGAGTTCTTTTCTTTTTATGGCTGATTAATATCCCATTGTGCATATGTATTCCTTTTTCTTTATCCATTCATCTACTGATGGACACTTAGGTTGCTTCCATATCTTGGCTATTGCAAACAGTGCATCAATAAACAGGGGTGCAAATGTCTTTTTGAATCAGGGATTTTGTTATCCTCAGGTAAATTCCTAGGAGTGGAATTCCTGGGTCAAATGGTATTTCTATTTTTAGATTTTTGAGGAACCTCCATATTGCTTTCCAGAGCAGTTGAACCAATTTACATTCCCACAAACAATGTACAAGTGTTTCCTTTTCTCCACATCCTCACCAGCATTTGTTGTCTCTTGTCTTTTGATGTTGGCCATCCTCACTGGCATGAGGTAATATTTCACTGAGGTTTTAACTTGCACTTACCTGATGATTAGTGATGCGGAGCATCTTTTCATGTGCCTGTTGGCCATTTGTATTTCTTTGGAGAAGTGTCTGTTCAGGTCCTCTGCCCATTTTTTGATCAGGTTATTTGCTTTTTTGGTGTTGAGGTATATAAGTCCTTTATATATTTTGGATGTTAACCCCTTGTTGGATAAGTCATTTACAAATGTATTCTCCCATACTTTAGGGTGCCTTTTTGTTCTCCTGATGGTGTCCTTTGCTGTACAGAAGCATTTTAGTTTGATATAGCCACATTTGTTCATTTTTGGTTTTGTTTCCCTTGCTCAAGGAGATGTACCTAGGAAAAAATTGCTCATGTTTATATTCAAGATATTTTTGCCTAAGTTTTCTTCTAAGAGTTTTATGGTTTCATAACTTACATTCAGGTCTTTGATCCATTTTGAGTTTACTTTTGTGTATGGAGTTAGACAATAATTCAGTTTCATTCTCTTGCATGTAGCTGTCTAGTTTTGCCAACACCAGTTGTTGAAGAGGCTTTTTCCCATTGTATATTCATGTCATGGCTTCTTTATCATATATTAATTGACCGTAGATGCGTGGGTTTATATCTGGGCTCTCTACTCTATTCCATTGATCTATGGGTCTGTTCTTGTGTCAGTACCAAACTGATTTGATTACTGTAGCTTTGTTGTAGAGCTTGAAGTCAGGGAGCATAATCCCCCCAGCTTTGTTCTTCTTTCTCAGGATTGCTTTGGCTATTCAGGGTATTTTGTGGTTCCATATGAATTTTAGAATTATTGTAGTTCATTGAAGAATGCTGTTGGTATTTTGATAGAGACTGCATTGAATCTGTAAATTGCTTTGGACAGAATGGCCATTTTGGAAACATTAATTCTTCCTACCCATGAACATGGGATAGATTTCCATTTTTTGGTGTCTTCTTTAATTTCTCTCATGAGTGTCTTGTAGTTTTCAGAGTATACATCTTTCAGTCTCTTGGTTAGGTTTATTTCTAGGTATTTTATTCTTTTTGATGCAATTGTAAATGGAGTTACTTTCCTGATTTCTCTTTCTGCTAGTTCATCATTAGTGTATAGGAATGCAACAGATTTCTGTATATTAATTTTGTATCCTGCAACTTGGTTCAATCCAGTTATTAGTTCTAGCAGTTTTTTGGTGGATTCTTTAGGGTTTTCTATGTATAATATCATGTCATCTGCAAATAGTGAGAGTTTAACTTCTTCTTTACCAATTTGCATGCCATTTTTCTCTTTGTGTTGTCTGATTGCCATGGCTAGGATCTCTAGTACTATGTTGAATAAAAGTGGGGAGAGTGGGCATCCTTGTCTTGTTTCCGATTTTAGAGGAAAAGCTTTTAGTTTTTTGCTATTAAGTTTGCTGTGGGTTTGTTGTATATGGTCTTTATTTTATTGAGGTACATACCTTCTACACC
The DNA here is from genome assembly GCF_030020395.1 of Manis pentadactyla. NCBI lineage: Eukaryota > Metazoa > Chordata > Mammalia > Pholidota > Manidae > Manis > Manis pentadactyla. The sequence continues at coordinate 63,553,047 of NC_080020.1, forward strand.
CATTTTGTTGAGAGTTTTTACCATGAATGGATGTTGAATTTTGTCAAATATTTATCTATTGAGATGTTCATGTGGTTTTTATCCTTCTTTTTGTTAGTGTGGTGTATGATATTGATTTCTTTATGGTTTTGCTCATTAAGTCATTCTCCATTTTGCTGACAGAGAAAGCTGTCTAAAATGAAAATTTCTTGAAGTTATACCTTGTTTAATCCTCCAGCAATTTCCCTCAATGTTCTGGTAATAGTGTTCAGTTCAAATTCCTATAGTTGGCATGTAAAACTGATCTTTCTACTTGCTAACTTCATCTACTCACTCTCTGTTCTCCTTCTCTCTTTCTACAATGAAGGCACCAACAGTTTCACACCTCTCTGCCATTGTATATAGAGCATCACTGCCTTGAGCACCAACCTCTCTTTTCCATCTAAGTAAGATATTAGCTTCCAAAAAGAGAATTCAAAATGGAATGCATCATCAAACAAATACTGCTCTCCTTTCCTCTTTCAAAAATATTGTTTATTTTTTAATGAAATACGAAGACACAATGGGGTCTAAATTCTATGTCATGAAATGTTCATTCCTGGAAAGAATTATTTGACTTTGAAGTGTAACAAATTATTGTAGTGACGATGGCTTTATCTTTATAAAGTCAGATGTTATGTTAGATTTTATTTACAAGAGCCATAGTTGCTATAAAAGCTCTCATTCTGTTTTCTCACAAAGCTGACCCAACTTAGGAAAACAAAAAATTTGATGGGAAAAGAGACAATAGAAATTATAGAGAAATTATTTTTTGTTTTAGATTTCTAGTTTCAGGTGATGAACTTAATAGAAGAAATGGATTTTTTCAAGGATAGCTGATTTAAACAATTTAATATTAGTTCTTTCACGAGTGCTATCCAATACCCTGCCAAAGTCACATTTGCTCTCTTTGATGGAAGGGGCATCTCAAAGTCTTTCACTAAAGAGAAGTGTCCAAAAATGATTTGGTCACCATACCCTGTGTTAAGTTTAGGTAAATTTCAGTGTTGTGCTTGTGAGTGTGCATGTGCATATACATACATGAGCACATGTGTGCTGAGGCAGGGGAAATTTCTCTCTGAAGGTGACATGTGTGCTCTAAATCTTTATGTTACATCTGTTTAAATTGACTGGCTTCCTCTAGACATCTAATTTTTCCGAGGTCTCTAACTTTTTAACCATCTCTCACTCCAGGTCACTAGGGAATTTCCTTATCATTTCTTTATGCCCCGCACTAGTATGAATCTTTTTGTCTAGGCACAATATCTAGTTTTATTTGTAATTCCTTTCCTATATATCAACTGAATTCTGATCTGCCAAAGTGTCCTACAAATGTTTCCTCACATTGCCTTTTCTAAATTTTTGGGTCACAGCATCCTATTCCACTACCCTGCTTTGGCTGTTCTCTTTCCCTGGTTGTTTTTCTGTCTTTTCCTTCAAACAGCTTTAAAATTGCACTAAACTATTCTTTTATAGCTCCCAGTTTTTTCTGAACTTCATTCTTTAGTGTGTGTTGAACAGAATCCTCACCTCCATCTAGAATCATTTCTGCACCTCCTCCACCCTGCCAGCCAATCTTGCCAGTCCTTCGACTACTAATACACTCATTGTCTTAGAAGAGCCCTTTGTCTTTTGTCATCTTTTAAGACAGTCATCTAAGATTAACATCTCTGCAACTACATATGGTTCATTTTGTCCATTGCAAGCAGGCTGGACAAGACTCTGGTAGTTCTAGTGTATTTATCACACAAGAATAAAATCTACCAACATTTCTTAACAGTGGAAATAGGGAGTCAGTAACAGTTTTGTAAAAGAAAAGACGTTTTGAACTTGTTTTGTACTATGAAAGATAGTAGCCCATTATTCATGACTTGTAAAAATAATCTGCATCTTGCATACAGAAAGCAAAGGATGAGAAATACTTTCCTTTATGCCCGCGATGTGTTTCCCGTGCTAAAAAGAAGCTTAGAGGAACATTCAGAATGGTGCCTTCACTCTAATTGATGCTTTGCTGGCTTTCAGACCAGAGCTTCTTCAGCCAGCAGAGAGTATCCATATTTCATCACATGTAATCCTCTATTTAATTAGACTAGCTCTTAAAGCAAATTTCTTCCTGAATAGCATTCTCTCTTGGTATTTTCACATCACAGAGCAGAACAACTGTGCCGTTAGTTCTTCCTGCTGTTCAAAGGGGCACTAAGCAAGTTTTCCCTGGGGACTAGTTAGGATGGACAAAAGCGTCTCCTTGAATCTATCGAAGTCCACACAAGATTCTGAAAATCATATTGTAACTTAACTTTTTCAATTGATTAATAAAAATAAAACAATTCAATAAACATGAATTGAAGTTACTAAATAATAGTGACTCAGACATTTTACATAATATTATTTGTTGGTGGAGGAGGTTATGAAAGTATAACATTCTAGGATTTTTCCCTGTTTGGAGAAGCGAGAATGGTTAGATTCAAGCTAAATTTAATTAGAAGCATGTTCAAAAAGCACTGTATTCCTGTTTTCATATACTTAGAGTAGAAAAGTATCAGTTAAAATTGGAACATTGTCTCTAGTAATTAGTGTTTATAAACACTGAATATATGAGGCCTCTTGTCCTTGTATTTAGTAACAGATGCTATTAAGAAAACTGCTCATTAAAGTGATGAGATCTAAGACAGTAGCTGTTGGCAATGTTGCACAGAAGGTTATCTTTCTTATTATCTTAGCCAATAGGTGGTTTGTCTGTCTACAGTAATTTGGTTTCTAAATTAAAAGGTCATATTACTAATAGAGGAAAGTAAATAAAAGTAAATGATATTCTTTCCAATGTGAATTTTCTCTTTACAATTTTCCGTGTTCATTGATATATAGATTTCAAGTGAATTTACTTTACCCAGTTTTTCTTAATAAATTTAGGCAACCAATCAAGATAGTGCAGGCTTCGGGTCTGTTTGTCACAGGAAACACCTGGATTTTTCACCTGTCCATACTATTGGCATTTCATAGGTAATTTCCAGCTTACATCTCTGGTCGCCTAGAGCCAGATAAAATATACTGGATAGTTGGAGCAATAATTTTGACAATAAAACTTACTATGCAAGGAAAATGAAGGACCTAATTGGGCCCAGGTGTTTGAGATGGATGAAGCCCTTGTCTGGAGGTGATGAAGAGTGAAGAGCTCACTGCAGCTTCATTCTGCCAAGGAAAACTGGGACCTTCATCTACAACTGCTTAGGAATGAATTTTTTCAATGGATTTTGCTCTGCAACCAGTTTATTAATTTGCGTGGATCTTAATATTCAAGTGTATTGCTTGAAAATGTTTATAATAGAAAATCCAACTTAGGCGTAGTGGGCTGCAGGGACTAATTCCTCTCAGGATGCCACACTTGATGGTGTTAGGATTTGAATCTTACAGTCATTTCTCCAAAAAATGGTGGACTCTGAAGATCGGCCAGGTATGAAGAGGTGCTGTGTGCAGCAGGCCCCACTGGCAGGCCCAGGCAGACCTGGCAAGTGGATCCCTGCTCCTGCTTCTGCAAGACCACCTGCAGAGGCATCTGGGGGCTGCCTTTTCAGCTGTCTTTCAAGTCAATCCCTATTTGTTGAGCTTTCATATTCTGGAGATGTTTTGTCTTTTTTTTATCCTCACTGCTTACCCCTCAGCTTGACTACTTTTTTGCTTTCAAGGAAGGAAAGAAGAGAGACCATTATTCTGACCCCTTCTTCCTCCTATTTTATAAATGAAGGAACGGAGCCCTTGAAAGGGGACATAAGTTGTGCAAACTGCACAGTTATCCAGCGGGATTGCTGAGACTAGGCCCCAATGTTCTGGGTCCTGCTCCAGGAATTCTGTGCACTGTGCATTTGGTCCTTACAGACACTTTGCCAAATTCTTCTCTCTGCTCTGTTGCAATCACTATTTGCAGAGTCTCTGCATGTGAAATATATATTTTTTCTATATGAATTTCTAAAATCTCAAATTCTATCTTGGTTCTCAGTCCTGGTTTATAATCCTGATTCCTGGAATCATTGCTATGCAAGACCATTCTAAAACTTTCCATTCTGGGCCTCCTTTCACCAGAAGTTTTTCTCTTAATTAGAAATTCCAGTGAGAGAAACATGCAGTTTGTCTTTCAAGATTGTGCTTTCTAATTCCACTTCAAACACTACTCAGCCCTACCTTTTCTGACCCTCTGGTGCAACTGAATGATAACCTCTCCTCCACTAAAATGCTATGGAGGTCTGTATCTTTCTTGTGGAATAATTGCTGCTGTGTACTTTCTTATGCTCACTGTGTGATTGTCAGTTACATGAGAACAGTGAGCATACATAGGACCTTCAGACTTAAAGGGAAAACTCCTTATCAGTCATCATAGTTAATATAGTATTAAAATTGCTATTTTTGGGCAGTTTGTACAAATGCAGATGTTTTCCAAGGAGCATGTACTCTCCATGTATTAGCACATTGCCTCCTTCCTGCCACGTGTCCAAAGACAGGCTCTTGGATTTATAGCTTCCCTGAGTAGTGAGATTTCTATATTCACAAAGGCCAGGTAATCCCCAACATAAAGATTCAAAGAGAGTCCAGAAATTTAGTTTGCCTGCGTACCCATTCCCTCAGACTTTATTCTCCTTGAATTCCTGTCTGTTCCCTGCACCTGAGATGTCTTCCCACTAACCAAGAGGAATATTTACATATTAATCCTGTCCTTTATTGACCCCTTTGGCTTCTGAGCATGGCAAAGTTTCTCTCAACAACCAGTAACAGATGTTCACTAAAGGTGACACTTGCATTCCTAACAAGTTCACAGGTGACGATACTGGTCCAAACACCACCCTCTACGAAGTACTGATCTAGAAACACATTTGATGCTTTTTCTTTGGTTTTTATTTTAAGAACTACTTTTATTTTTAAAAAGGGTTTTATCTTGAAATGATTTCAAATTTACTGTAAGTTATAGTAAAATATGCAGAGCTCTGGTGTCCCCTTTACTCAGATTCCCAGTTGTTACATTTCTGATTCACTAGAGAATAGCACTTCTTTATCTAACCAACTCCCAGTTGTACTTGCTTAGTATAGGAGTGCCAAACTTACCTGCTTGGCTATTACTCTGTTTTTTTTTAAACTACTGTTTGAGTTTTTGCTTTTTAAAATTGGAGAGGTAATAAAAAAAGGATTTTCAATTTCAAAACCTCCTTAAAACCTACTCTTGAGAGAGAAGTTTCCTACTTTTATCCAGTTTTTGAAGAACAGAAGGTCAAAGGTAAACAGAATCCCTAGAAACCAGAATTGGTGTTTGAAACCACCAGTAGAGTCACCCCTGCAGTGTCAAGACAGTCTGCATTTACATGGTACTTTCTACCAACAAGTTGCTTGATCTTCAGTTTTCTTAGTGATTTATTTCAAGTACATGAAATATATAGGAAGCTTTGATTTGTCAGTGAAGGATAACACTGAATTTCCTTTACAGAAAATCTTTAGAAAAAGAGTCTCCCAGGTTGAGATGGATTTGATTTTCCTAACTTGAATCCAAGAGGTATTGTGGAATACAATTTTTAAAAGTTAGTTGTGAAGAAGCTTAATTAATCTTTATTAATTCTTCCTTATTAATTTAATTAAAATTGACTGTAGTTTTTCTCATGCTTAATAGTGGCGGGGTCTGAGTCCAGTGAATATCAGAGGGTTTGAGAAGTCTAGAGCAGTTGCCAGGGGCAATAGCTCTGATTTTTATGAAACAAGTTATCTTCCTGGGACATAATTTATTTTAGGCATGACCTAATTTCTTTCAAGCCTTATGCCCAAGTGTCTGTGATAATTTGCAAAGCTTGGTGAGATAACCTGGAACTTTCCACATGTCAGTGTAGGATTACTACTTCTAATTTTGCAGACAGAAACTAAATAGTAGACATAATAAAGTGAAAGACTGTACCACAAGTCAGCAGAATAGCTAAATTAGACCAATGATTTAACTCACTATCAAGTTAGAAAATCTCTCCTTTGTTAACTTCTTTTTCAGTCTGATTTCCAGCCCAAGGCATGCGTCTCTTCATTTATTCCACACATGAAGCTTCATTTACTTCAAAGGGGCTCCTGCACAGAGGAGAAAGAATGAGCTCCTGGGTGACTGGTATTCTGCCTTGAGATGTGTAAGGGTGTTTGGTGAAGACTGATACTGAGATCTAGGTTAATGTGAACTGCATGAAGACAATGCAATCCATTACCTATTATTTAAAATTGTGTAACTATGTGATACAAATTTGATGGTTCAGACTATTGGCTGTGAGAGTCCATCTAATAGACTTTAAAACCAAATAATTTTGTGTGGTGATTTCCCTACTACTGACACAGGACTTTATGTTGTAGAGTATCTGCCATCTGATTTCAACAACTCCTCTTCCCTAGTACTCTCCTAATCCACTTGATATGTCAGTCAATCTGTGAGTGTTCAGGGGTGAAAACCAATTTTAATTTGATCCTGGTGACATCTCCAAAAGATAAAATTGCTACTCCTTCCCACTGCTTCCTCAAACTATTTCAAATATTTTAAAGGGAAATAAAAATGACATTTATTTTTCTTTCAGAAATGTATTTCTATCCCTACTGCTGCCCTCCTTCATTGATGATCACCCCAAAAAGGAGATTAACTTTGGGGTGATCTGTATTCATGTTGCCTTTACCCTTTAGTATGCTCTAAGTGAATTGGAACAATTCAGTAGCACCATTAGTGTCTCATTAATAAGCACCAACTGAGAAAGTAATGAGCTGGCATAAAATTTTGCACACCTGTTTATAAGGACTAAGATTGAAGATGCTGAGTTGGAAGCAGATAAGGAAAAAAAGAATACTATTCTTTTTCTTGAAGCCCAGGGCCTCACACTGACTACTGGTGGGGAGGTTACCTGAATACCACTTAAGAAATAGAACTATTAGGCAAGAAAAATCCCCATTGAAAAGAGACACATTCAACTCTACCCAGTAAGAAGATGTCTATTTGGAATGACCTGTTATCCTCCCTTATTACCTCTCAGCATTCCAAATAAATGTGGTCTGTGGGACTCACAAAAGCATTGAGCAGTTGGGGCTCATCCCATAACATCCAATTCAGTGCTCAGTTGAAGGGAGAGTTAGAGACTAGGAAAGCAACTTGCATTTTAGGACTGCTATGGTAATTCTCTTTGCTGTTCTACTGATTTGACTGTTGCTACCCTGCTGTGTTCTTGCTCTAGGCTGTGCAAATAAAGAGGTTTAGAGGAAATCATAAATACTTGATTTGATTAATAGCATTATCAGCACTACTTCTCATCTCACCCCCTTTCGCGGAGTGCCCAGGTGTAGATTAATTTGAACAATGGCGATGCAATAAATACATAGGGATAAAATGCAATTCTTCTTTTATGGTTTATAAAAAATAGAGCAACGCAACAAGATGTCCTGTTGCAATTAAATATTTCCTGGCTAGCAGTTTCCTTTGGATTTGAGGTTTCTCAGGCGGAGGTAATGGGGATACATTCAAACCTTTTCACTTCAGTCAAAAAAGAAAAAGCAAAAAAAACCAAGCAGCCTTAGCTTAGCCATCTGATCCTATGCTGAGGCATCCAGTACTGTTATTTCAAAGCTACAAACCACAGGGACTGTGCTATTTTCTGCTCCAGCTGGACAATTTTGACTTTTATGCAGATCTCCACATTAGTGCCAAGAAGAACGATGTTAATCCTGTTCATCCACTGACCTTTATATTTCGTTTGAAGAATTCATAATGCTTAGCCAGATGCTTTTACTAATATTGGTAATCACTGGAAAGAATGAATAAATTTTATCCACTTCTGGATGTTTCCTGGGACTGAATATATTCCTTCTTTTTTATGGGTAACTAACTCATCCTGGTTTTAAAACTGAAATTTCTGTACACGAAGAACCTGTTCAATCTAGAGAAAACTGGCTCAGTTGGTAACCCTAGTTATGAATGATTTTCAAATTCTTTTTGATTCTTCCTTTTGGGAAATTTCCTTTCAAGAAATAGTTTAAGTATAACTAATATTTATTGAGTGTTCTAATATATGCAAGTACTGCCTAAGTCTTTGAAATAAGCTCTCTTCTTTAATCCCCTCCTGTACCAGTGAGGAGGGTTGGCTTATGCAGTTGCACAGTGTGTGTGCTATACAGCCCCAGGGAGCACCCATCATGCAGAGGAGGTGAGGTGTCCCTGCTGAAAAAGGTAGATCTCATTAATATCCCCATTTTATAAATGAGAAAACAGAAGCACAGAGAGATCAAACCACTTGCCTATGATCAAACAGCCAGGAAGTGGTAAATAGAGAGTTTATACTCACAGTCACAGTGGGGCTATTCTTAATCATAGTTGCAATAACCATAGTTATTCATATTTGAAATGCCTGTTTATGTATATATTGTCTTTCTGCCTTGCTCAAAGCTGTCCTGAAATTGTTGCACTCATGGTGCCTAATCTAGCAAAATTTCTCCAACTTAATTGCTTAACTATGTCTTTCTTTTTTCAATTTCTTTTTTTTCTATTTCTCCATAATGACTGTTGGACAGAGCAGTACCTAAAAATGTCCTCATCCTTCCTGGTTCCTTATGAAAACATAATAGCCTATAGAACAATACTGTCCAGTAGAACTCTCTGTGATGATGGAAATGTCCCAGATCAACACTATTCACTCGAACGTGTGACTGTTGGGTACTTGCAAAGTAACTAGTGTGACTGAAGAACTGAATTTTAAATTTTATTTAATTTTAAGTAATTTTAGATTAAATCTAAATAGCTGCATGTGGCTAGTGACTACTGGAGAACACCAGTCTTGAATTCATTCACTTATTAAGGACAGCTTACTATTTATTATAAAAATAACACTAACGCTTCATTAGAAGTATACCTGTAAACTAGCTCCTACATGATTACAAGTAAAGGAGAGATAAGGAGAAAGGCAGTAATGGGAGAGAAACCATACTCCCAATCTCCTATGCTTCTTTTATCTAATAATGTTTCTAAGGGTACAGAGAGGATCACAAAGTAGCTTACTTTGGGGGCCATAAAACCCATATCCAGGCATTTTCATGGGCACTGGACACAGGACGGCTGAGAGCCTTCAAGATGAAGACAGACACAACAACAGTGGTTTTTAGGAAAATGTTGTAAAAATTATCTCCCAAATATCAATTGGCCTTAGTTATTGCCTATCTCCTTCCACCATCTCTTTACATTCACTAGCAATTTTACATATTATATGTGTAATATAAATGCAATCTGTTTTCTACTATTTTAATACATTTTTGACCCAAGACATAACTCAGATTTGTGCTAAAAGACTTACGGGAAATTTCTTCAAAACAAGGTCTCGCTTCAAAAATAAATGATTGCCCTTTGACCTTTGATTCTTTGAATGGGTGGAATAGTCAGAGATACCTAAAAGAGGGGTGATTATTTAAAACAAGCTGAATGTCTACTTTCTTCATTTAAGGTCTTTTCCTGGCTTTGCTTGACTACTTTTGTCACACATCATTAGTCTTGAAAAGAATACTCGCAGGGAAACCACCTTATGGTGAAAAACCACGGGGAGCAGGTGTGTGTACTTTATTGTGAATCCATGAGCACCCCCGAGTCCTTTGTTCCTGGCCTCCATTCACCCCTGGGCTCGGGCCGTCTCCAGAGCCCAGCTTCATTTGCCTTGCCTGGCAAATCTCCCTTTGCCCGAATGAGAAATATCTTTAAAGGTCCCTGTGCTGCCTGACTTTTAGCTTGTAGCTGAATCACCTGCAGCCATCAATCCTTCTCCAGTCTCACTTGCCCACTTAATAGTGATGCCATGAGACAGAACTGCCAGCTAAAATACAGGATGCTCAGTTAAATCTGAACTTCAGATAAACAATGAGCAATATTTGAGTACAGATACATCTCAAATTTTTCATGGGACATAATTTTTCAGTATAAGTATGTCCCAAATTTTGCATGAGATAAACTAAAAACTATTCATTGTTTACTTGAAATTTAAATTTAACTGGCCATTCTGTATTTTTATTTGCTAAATCTAGCCATCTTACATCAGGAGCATTCTCTCTGAATCCTAACAAGTGAGGAAAGAGCTGGTGCAACTGCAACTGCAAAGACATCACAGGTCATTTGAACAGTGTGGTTCACCCTTCACAAATACCAAATGGGCTCTTCTTGGAGTGACTAAGACTTTGATAATGGGAATAATCACTGAATTTGGGTCTTAGCTATGACTAAACAGTGCTGATGGGACCAATGACTTTCTGAGTGGCCTGGCAGAGTGCCGCATGGAACTTTCATCACCACAGAACAGCAATTTAAACTGAAGAAGAAGGTCAATGACTAATTCAGAGTCTGGAACTCTTTTTTCTTTTTTTTCCTCCTATGGAGGTGTGAAGAGCAGAACTAAAATGAAGTAGCTTCAGTTCTAGAAATTGCATGTGTTCAAGGGTAAGACATGCTACTATTAATAATTTTACGCAGATTTGTTTTTGCAGCTAGCTGAGGCCGCAGAACTTGCGGTAGTAACACTTTCAGTTATGAAAAGAAAAACATTCTGGCAGCGACTTACAGTGCATAGCACAGAATTGAAAAAAGAGAAGAGAAGATGTCATAATCAAATTCTTATGAAATGGAATCCATGATACAGACATCAATGCCATCGTTCATTGTACTGCTAATGGCAGAAGGACCAGGAAACAACATGACTCTATAGCCCACCTAGCAACTTCTGGCTCTGTCTGAGGTAACCCTAAACTCGAGGCAAAGCCACAATGCTCAGTACCAAACATAGCTCTTTTATAGCTGAGTTTGTTTTATCTCCCCTTTATCTTGGATTAGTGGCTTTAAAATGGAAATGCTGGATTCATTTCAGTTATTGGACTGATGTAAGCATTGTAATTCTCTCTCTTGAATTCTTAAATGTGTTGATTGTACTCTGGGATTTTTATGGTTCTTTTAAAAATACTGAAAGTGCTTTGCTTCATTTTCCTGATATAATTGCTTGTACTATTTAATTCCCAGTGCTATTATATTTGAACTTTTGTAGTGGAATCAAAGAGACACAAAAAGCATTCTCAATGATAAATTTCCATTTCTTCTCTCAAAATACAAATAAAACTACTTTGTAAGAAATTGGAAGACAAGAAAATTGCTTTAATGTGGAACTTATTCTGAGTCTGGAAGCCTTGGTTTTTTGAAAGAAATACTCTGGTGACCTAAACAAATGGTGATGAGTTGGTGACACAATAATAATTGGCAGTCTCTGTAGTCCAAAGCCATTTGCTTGAATTATTTATATCTCAAAACTGACAGGAATTTCATAAAAGCAAATAAGGCAAGTCCAGTGGGTGTCGTTTACATGATGCAATCACACATCTGATTGACTGCAGGTCTCATCTGCCAGGGCTGATGCCTTAAAAACCCAGGGGAGGAGTTTATTTCAAGACAGTCCCATCAAGGTTTGATTAGTCCTTCACCAGCTTGATTCTATTCATTGTCAAAAGCAGGCTCACAGAGAAACTCATGTAATGTTGTTTGCTTTAAAGTAACTCGGCAGCAGGTATTACTACTGGACTGCCTCCTTAGATTTTGAAATGATCTGTTTGTCCCCTAAAAAAAATACTTTAGTTCCCTAAGAAACACTTGAAAAATTATCAGGAACCTACAGATGTGTGATTTGTGGCTTTATGGTATCTGGGATGTGGTTATTATACCCTGGCAACTTCCTAGGATGGTTTCTCAGCTTTGTCTCTGGGATCCAGCTGGTCCTTGATGTCTTTTCTCCTCATTAACTGTTTGCTCCCTCTGCAGTGCCCTTCTGGCAAGGTGGGTGGAGATGGGGCCACAGTCCCCTTGTACTGGCTTTTGGAGTCTAAATAATGAGAAAATTAAATTGCCCCAACACAATTTTAGTCTTCATTACACGCAGTTGAATGGCTATTCCTACCCATTCTCACGTGGACTTTGGAGAAATGTTCATGTAGTTTATGATCCCTAAAATTGAAGTTTATTTTATAAATTATAAGAAAAAGGTTTTTAAGGCTTGAAGAACTACCAATTAGGAAATTTCCATTAGAGCTCATATTGAATTAATTTTGTCTTGGGAATTACAACACATTTTGGGAAATAAATGGCTGACATAATACTCCTCAGATTTTTTATATTTATAGAATATTTTTACTCCCTATTTTTATATATTAAAATTGTTTTTTCATCAAAACCCCATGAAAACAAGGTGTTCAAAATATCATGGCCATTGTTCACAATTAAATTGCTGAAGCTGTTTCAATATCAATTTATGCCAACCAAAAGTTATTCCCTTTGAATCCTGCCATTTGTGACAACATGGGTGAAACTTAAGGGTGTTATGCTAAGTAAAATAAGTTCAGATAGAGAAACACAAATACTGTATGATCTCATTTATATTGGAATCTAAAAAAGTCAACTGGCGGGAGCCATACTACTCAAGCTGTGTAAAGCTCAGGCTGGAGGAAGACCCCAGCAAAGCAGGGGCCTTTGCAGCTGGCTCCCCCTATTACCCACCTTGATTTTGTTATTCTCCATTATACTATTGGCTTTGCTTTTGCTTGCATTTTTGCCAAGGGCTAAGCTAACCTTTGATAAGCAGCACAGAAAAGATGAGAATATAAATTTCCCAGAAGCTTTCCAGGACAGTTCTCCTGAAGAATGGAACACGCAGGGGACAGATGGCGATCTTGGCATGGAACACCAAAACCTGCAGGTAGCTAGTCAAACACTGACTACCCCATCTCCACCTAAGTGGAAATGCCCCCGTGTTTGTAATGCTAGTGAAATTAGTGATGAAGAGTTTTATAGGAAAATTAGAGAAATAGAGTTATGGGGGAATACTGAATGGAATAACCCTGTCTGACATTTAATCTTCTCATGTTTTCTTCCATCTGCTATTTCTATAGCTTTTCTTCTTCCTTCCTAATTACAACCCTTAAATAGAATTTGTGCCTCATATCGAATTTACTGAGTATCATAATTCCTCCAAGTGGTAAAGATACCTCAAGACAAATGCTGGGCATAGAAGCTATGGGACATAAATCTGCAAAGAAGTAAAAAGCTAACCTTTTTGAAGAATGTTACTTCTCTCTCACTTCCCAGCTTTACATCCCCCTGTATGGCCCCGGAAGATGACTGGTTAGCCAGAGATGGGTAAGATTCTTCAAGGGAGGAACAACCTAAGACAGGCACAGTTGCAGGGGGGCCATCAGGTGAGAAAATGGGGAGCAGCAGAGGTGAGGCTTAGAACCTCACCCCCTCAGTTTTGAGAGAAATTGTCTACACCTGTGGATGTTTTGTTGCCCTTGTCTAGCTTGGATCAATATCTAGTCTATAGGCACACACCTGATCATTTACACTTGCCTTCTTACAGCACTAAATCATGCTTTCTGTCTTTATTTTGCATCTACCTACTACTTCAGCATTTTATAAAAAAAATAACATAGGGAAATTTATTTTGCTGCCTACCATGGCCTACGAAGAGGTGTATGATGAAGATATAAATTTATGGTTTTGGGTTGATTATAAATTTATTAAAGCCTCTAGAACATATTTGTAGGAAAGAATAAAGTGAAGAAAATGAACATGGTGCCTGTAAACGGGGGCAGAACAAAGGGTTTGGAAGGCACGATAGAATAAATATTATGAGGGGATAAAATGTACCCATTGCATCAGAAATATAGATGATGATACCTGCTTAGCTAACTGTGGAAGTGGGTGACCTGTATTTCATCCTGAGCTGATAGACTCCATAGTCACTGCTACATGCTGCACAATTCTGTGGTCACATGTATTAGAAACCACATTGCGTAGAAACGAGAGACACAATAGAGTACATGTTGCTAACAAAAGTTTAGGTCAAGGAACAGAAAAAGGTCACCTGCCTGAGACTTGGCTAACCATGTATAGATTAGAAAGAAATAGAAAGAAAAAGCTTGCCTATGCTTGTTAATCAAAACAATAAATAAAAAATAATCATATCCTTGTGTAAAATGGTATAAATAAAGATGTCATCGGCACTTTGTCAAGAGACCTCCTCCAACTGACTCCACGTCCTGTCTCTCTGAGCACTGACTCCGTCCTTTCGGGCCATCCACTTCTCGCAGGAGCTGGACTCCAGCAGTCAACTTCATAGAAACAGATAGTAGAATGGTTGCCAAGAACTGAGAGGTGGGAGAAATGGGGATTCTCACCACACACAAAAAATGTGTTGCAATGGAGGTATTAGCTAATGCTTTGGTAGTAATCATTTTGCAATATATAAGTGTACCAAATCAACATAGATTAGATTTACAGAACATTATATGTTAATTATATCTTCATAAAGTGGAAAAAAGAGCAAGTTTTGGAGATGGATGTTTGTGATGGTAACATAACAATGTGAATGTATTTGATGCATTAGAACTGCACACTTAATGGTTAAAATGGTAAATTTTATGTTATGTCTAATTTACCGCAATAAAAAAAGAAATATAAAAAAGTTCCTTTGACATACAGCATACAAAATGAATTAATTGTTGTCAGTTTATGATAAAAAGAGGACCTGTCCCCCAAAGTATTTGAAAAACAAATACTGTCCTATTTACAAGTAAAAGTTATGAGGAAACTTGTTCAACTTTTACTCTGTGGTGGGGCTTGGGAGAGTGAACTGTGACAGATAAAAGTGAGTGTTAGGTCATCCAAGGGCCAGTCTTAAGAGGAAACTACTGTTCAGTAGTCTCTAGAAGAGAACTCTTTAGTTTCAAAAATATTCCACAAGAGGCAGAAAAGGCCTATTTCTCATCCTAACCTATTTCTCTGTTCCTTCTGCTTACCTTTTCCCAAGTCTGTGGTATTTCTTCTCTCTTATGCTGAACACAAATATAGAATTTCCTACTGTTACTGACCCAGGAGTTAAAGGCAATTACATTAGCAGGGTAAAAAAGATTTGTTCCTAAAGGGGACTTTCTAGTTTTTATTTAAGTGGATTATCTTTTCAGTGGTGTGTGGCTTTCCTAGACCTTCCTAGAATGTCTCATACTCATTTCTGCTTCTCCTGCCGCCTGGGACTGCATCCACCTTAAATGTTTGTGCTCTTGGTGTGAGAGGAGAAACCTTTCCATAAATCATGCTAGAATTTGCTCAGACTTTTCTGAGCTCCTCCAGTCCAGACATATGCTTAAGGCACGCAAATATCATGAATAAATCAGTTGTAGTCATCTCTAACTCCTGTGTTTACAAAGATGTCCTGGGCACCTGGAAAAGCAGTCAAATCTCACTCAACACTTGACATTAAGTTTAACCTCCTCCTAAGGAAATAAGCTCTTAAAATTTGTGGAATCATCAGAGTCTCACAGTTTTCATGGGAACCATACACTAGGAGGTTTCAGATACCTTCTTTCAGGTAAAAAAAAAAAATTTCTATTTCTTTTTTTATTGTGGTAAATTATACATAACATAAAATTTACCATTTTAACCATTACTTCTTTCATGGGGTGCACTTACAGTTGGAAAACATGTATTTTTTTTCACTGCTCAAGCCTGAGCTTTTAGGATATGGCTTCTTCTTGTAAATATACTATAATACTTGAAAGTTTAAGACTTTCCTTCTTTAGCCAGTCTCCCTTTCTAAGACTCCCCCTAAGGCCCTCTGAAGAGCTCATATCTCTGCCTTGTTCAGAGAACAGTAAGAGATGATACACTGGCGACATTTATATCAGAAAAGGCAGGCAGATGACTATTCTAAAAAAATCATCAGCTAGTATTATTGGTCCTTAAAGCTGCAGGAAATTTTACTTCATTAGAATACTTATTAGGGAATACCATTAGTTGCACTGTGTTTAGTCAGTTAATCAATGAACATTGTCTCAGCACCCACAGATAAAGTATCAGTGAAAGAGGACCTGGGAGATTGGACATGGTCTCTGCCACCAACGAACATACAATGGGTGATCATCATAATAAGCATGCAAAGTAAATAGTGTGTGTGAAAAAACATACCTAAAGCAGGCTGAATGTTTACTGATGAAACAGAGGGCTGATGTTAGGAAGGAAAAGCTTCCAAAAAGCTTTATTGCTAGAGAGTGAATATTAATTAGTTTAAATGTGACAAGAGAAGGTTACGAGTATTCAGAATTAATTCATCCCTAAATGATACTTGGCACAGAATTGACAACAGCATAACTACCTAACATTCAGTGTATGTGAGATACACTGGAGAAACTAAGTTTTTATTATAGAGAAAATACACATCTCCAGAAGGGTTGTAGAATATTCTTCCCCAATTTATCCTGCTTGTTTTGGAAGACATGTTAGTATCTTTGTAGTATTTCACATGGAAGAGGGACTATATGCTGTTTTTTCCTTTTATTACTAGATCAAAGCTCATTCAAGAAATGTGGAAAATGGCATAGCTGAATTGTGGACAAAGGTACTACTACACAGATTTTAGCATAAATATCTGTTATCAACAGAGAGTGAAGGAAGTTGGTTGAGAGAGAATTTTTCTAATTACCTTGTGGAGGTATTATGTACATTCTGCTAACGGGAAACAGTATTCAACTCCTAATCTTTTTTTCTTTAAGGGATAAAGTGTAGTTAAATGAATATCACAAGGATATAATTGAAGATTACAGGTGAGAGAAAAGACCAGATGCCCTGAAGGGTGATACATTTCTTAAATGTATTTGTAAATTGTGAACTGTATAGTCACTTATTTGTGCTATAATTTTTGGGAAATGTTATAGAGGATATGACTGATTTAAATTTTAATAGTATATCATTTCAAGATATTAGATTAAATAACAAGTAACAACTGAGTAATGATAATAATAATGATTAGCTTTTATTTGCCCTGTGCTAAATATCTTATTTTATTTTGGACTTAAAAAAATATTATTTCTAAAGCCATCTTCTATAAACAAGACTTAACTAAAGAAGGTGGCAAAAGAGAAAGCTTTCTTCAGTTGGTCAGTGAGTTGGCATATTTAGTGTCCACCCCTCAATCTAGTCCTGCTTCAAAATCTGTAGGTGGATGCATATGTCCCCCACCAAATTAATTTGAAATCCTAACCCTAAAGCTATGGTATTCGGAGGTGATTAGATCATGAGGGCTCTGAATGTTATTAGCACCCTTATCAAAGAGATGCCAGAGAGTTTCCTGGTCAGTTCCACCATGTGAGATAATAGTGAGAAGATGACTGCCTATGACCCAGAAAGGGAGTTCTCAGCAGACACTGAAATCCACTGGTGCCTTGATCTTGGACTTCCTGACCTCCTAAACTGTGAGAAATACTTTTCTGTTGCTTTCTAAACTACTCTTTGGTAGTATTTTGTTATACCAGCACAAACAGACTAAGATAGGGTTTCTTTTTCTAGTTCAATTTCCTGTGGGTAGCTACAAGACAAATTGATAAAAACATTTTTGTATCACTAAGTATAAAGAGTCCAAGGCTGAGACCACCAAAAATATTCTTCTGAGTAGCACATAACCAATTCAGGTAGAATTAATTTTGTTCATAACCATCATGTAAATAACAATAGGTAATAACATTTTCCTAGAAATATACAGAAATTTTCAAAGTACCTCTTATCCAATTTTCATGTAAGTTATTTTACCCTGTACCGTTTTCTTGGGAAGAAAATGTATTATTGTCACTATTTACTAAATAGAAAAAGTTATGAGGTTCAGATCAATCCACTAATAAAGCAATTATCCTAAAATCAGTTTGCTGAAAGTTAATTTTTCACAAGCCAATTCACTAAGTGGCCAACTCAATAACAACTAATTTGAATATAGTAATTAGTAATAAGGATAATATGTTTGTAACCACAGAATACATTTTAAAAATGTTCTTTAAAACATATTTGGCAAATTAGTGAATTTGATGAATTTATCATTCGGCAAATTGATCCTTTTGTAAATTGGTCTGCTTTCAAAATGAATTCATTCATTCAATACTAAAATATTTAATGAGCACATATGATTGCTAGTTATTGGATTTTTAAAACTGAATGAGGCAGTATTAGAGATATTGGAGAAATTATAATTTAGTGGAAGAGAGAGTCAAGAACATTATCACAGAACAGAAAGTGCCACAACAATAATGTTATGGAAACACCAAGGAAGACCACAGGGGGAAGTGCAGACCACCCGGCTGTTGGTCTCAGGAGGCTTCTGAGGAGGTGATGCTTGAGCTGAGACTTGGAGGCTGAAAGTAATTTACTCAGGGGAGTGAGCAAGTGATCAGAATGTAGGCTAAAGGATCAGAATGTGCTAAATGAGGCAGTGTTTTTCAAGGTGAAACTGGTGACAGTTACTGGTTCATGAAATAAATGTCAAATAAAAACAAAGTCAGGATGGACTTTTAAAAAATAAAGTCAAATGGCACAGAAAATATCAGATGGCACTGGATGTGGTAACTATTGTTTTGTGCAATTCTTTTATGCATATGTATATGTTACATATTATCAAATACATTTCTTACTGATTACAGTCAGTAGATAAGGCACAGAGGAAAGGGAGAATACACTACTTATAATGGCGCACTACATGGAGATTGTTAAAGTGAGGAGGGAACATTTGATGTGAGAGACTGCAGGGAGCGAAGCCTGGAGAAGCAGATAGAGACCAGATCATGAAGGGCCTAACAGATATTCCAAGTTTGAACTTTATCCTGAAAAAGAAACTATTAAAAGGATTCATAGTTTAGATAAACCAAAGTAAACTCTTTTTACTAAAGAGTCTGGAAAAATTCAAATAGTATAGAATAAATATAAGAAGGAAAAATCTCTTTTCCAATGCTACTATTTACCCCTCAACCCAAGCTGTAATTTTTTAGAGGCTACAGATAGTATTAGTTTCTGTTTTGGTAAAAATGTACACAATATACTCTATTTCTTGGTTTTTTACTTTGGACAAGATCATTTAATTTCTTGTTATAAAAGATGAAGAATCTAGCATAACCACACAGTTTACTTGTCCTCTTTCCCTCCCACCTACTGAATTGTATTAGAAGTTTGTTTTCCATTTTTTTGTGTTTCATTTATAATTTTAAGTATATACTTAATCTTGATAATTCAGTTATATAGCATACCTGCTTGACTCTTTTTAATGGGAATGAGGAAATTAATGTAATGTATATTCGATACAAAATTGTAGACTGAGTTATCTGCTACTCCTAGAACATTCCAATTTAAGTGATAGAAAAGCTATTTCTCTCAGTTTCTCTCATCTAACATGTCATATGTTTATATACGTACCTTTAAATAATAATCCTACAATACCATTAGAGATCAAGAAGTGCCATCAATAGCCAGATATTACCAGAAGTTGTGGGAAGAAAGGCAGCAGATGCGATCATCTTGGTAAAGCCATCAAAACAGAAAATAAGACCTGGGTGTTCTATAAACTGTGACCTAATTCCCTGCTTCCATCTGAACAGCTAAATGCCTTCTTGAGATCTGTGACTGTATTATCTACATTCCATGTTAGTCTCCTCGGGATAAGAGATCTATATCTTTATTCTCCTTCTTTTCTTTACCGCTGTGTTGAGTGCTGAATGCTTTTGATCTGAAAACATTAATAACTGCTCCTAAAGCCATTAAAGTAAGTTGGCAACTACATGTTCTTGAATGTATAAAGCAGTTTCACATGTTTCTAATTCGGTCATGACAGTAAGCCTGAAAGATAGGCAGGTCAGATATTATCATTATTCAAATTTTGTTGGGAATGCCAGAAATACTATATTACTTGTCCAGAGTAACCTGGATAGTATGGGGTGCCCTAATAATACTAACAAGTCTAATAGTAACTAACATTATTTGGGGGCTTACTAAATTGCCAGGCACTACTCTATTACCATAGATTTTGCTATAGCTAGCAATGTACCTTGGGAAATTTAACCTCGCCTAGTTTTAAATCCCTTACTTATAAAATGGGGATAATAAAACGACCTACCTCATAGATTATTCTGAAGGTCAAAGGATATAATGCAAGTAAAGTGTCAGCACAATGCTTGGAATATGGATAGTTCTCAATCAATGTTAGCAATCATTATTAGCCAAGCTTTAATCCACCACTTCCTAGCTATGTAACCTTGAATATGTCACTTAACCTCTGGACTTCAAAGCCTTTTTACTAAAAAGGAGCAACTGAGACTTAGGGAGTTTAAGGATTTAACTGAAAGTCATGCAGCTAAGAAATGATGTATTTAGGTCTTGAACTCAGTTCCTAGTACATGTACTTAAGCACTAGCTTAGAAGCCAGATTATTTAAAGCCTTATGTTGTGAAATGTGTTCAGGATTACTGTGTTTCTGGAAGCTAATGACAGTTGCTGAGAATGTTATTGATACGGCCATTTACTAGACTTTATATATTTATCTTTAGTAGTTAGGACAAATCTGTTACAAATCTGTGCATATCATATATTTAGATGACGAATTGGAAAGAAGACTAGAAGACAAGTTCTAGTATAGATTGTGTTTCTCAATTTCCTTTCAGTGTTTTACTTAAATAACATAGCCAACGATCACTTATTAATTGCTCCCCCTGTGGAGTATCTTTGAGTTCAGAATTCTGTTTGAATTTCTGGGTAGTGATGTTTATGTAAGAGAGGTGATAGAAAGTAATTTTTAAACTTCAGAAAACAAAACATAATCAAGAATAAAGTATATAGGCATAGATGGGCTCTACATGAGCCATCTACTTTATCTGGTATCATTAGGAGATAAAATTGACATATGTGACTTTTTCCAGATCGATCCTAAGGAACAGCAACAAAAACTCTCTCAGTTCAATTACTTTTTAAAAATGGGCACTTCTCAAAAATGGATTAGGAACCACCTGACTTCACCACTTTTAAATCTTAACCACTTTGCTTCCATGATTTGGATAAGGTGCTAATTAAAGTTCAAGCTTTGCTTTCTTTAATCTGTGAAGTGAGGAGGAGGCTATGATAATGATGTCTGCCCTGCCTACCTCTCAGGGATCTTCTGAAGTGCTCTGAAAAGTTGTGGTATAATTATTTTGTGATCCAGACTCTTC
Organism: Manis pentadactyla; assembly: GCF_030020395.1. Classification (NCBI taxonomy): domain Eukaryota; kingdom Metazoa; phylum Chordata; class Mammalia; order Pholidota; family Manidae; genus Manis; species Manis pentadactyla. The sequence goes on from NC_080020.1 coordinate 63,574,125, forward strand.
AGTTTATATGTACATACATAATTATCATAGCTAACCTTTTCAAGGTACCTACAAGGTTCTAGGCACCGTTCAAAGCATGTTGCATGTATTAAATAATGTAACTATGACAGGAATCTTGTGAGGAAGATACATCTATTGTTCCCCTTTCACAGCGGAGAAAACTGAGGCCTGAGGCACAGATAGGTGCCAGGTGGAATTCAAACCTGGCTGTGTGTCTCAGAATCTGCATACTTAATCACAGTGCTTGTCCCAAGTTCTAGAAGACTCTTCAGGATTCTTGCATCAGGTAGATTTTTTTTGCCCCTAACTATAGTAGACATCATTTAAGTACAATGAGGAGACCATAGCTTTTGGGGTTGTTGATAGTTCTACTACCCTTGCCATATCAATCTGTGATTGGTCACTTCTTTCTGTTGGGCGTGTTCCTGCCTCTGAATCTCTTTCTTCCTATTCCCATTCTGTTGCCTCTAATAATTACTGAGGTAATGAGTCCCCAAGGCTCATTATAAGTAGATACTATTATCTGCTTTTTACAAAAAAACACTTATGATACCAAAGGCATGTTTTTTTTAATCCCACATCAACCAATTTTTTTTCTAATTCTCCAGATGCCATCTTCAATTTAACTCTGATGTTATTTGGGAATTAGTACAGACCCCGCAGGTTACAGTCCCGCAAGACTGCCCACACTTCAGACACCAACTGCAAGCCAGACTAACTGGCTATCAATCTGGAGTTCCTATGACCCCTTCCTCAGATTCAATAATTTGCTAGACTGGCTCACAGAACTCCGGATATACTTAATTTATGGGTACTGGTTTATTATAAAGGATATAATTGAGAACAGCTGAGTGGAAGCGGTTGGTAAGGTAGAGGAGAAGGGGCACAGAGCCTCCATGCCTCTCTGGGAAAGCCACCCTTCCAGCATCTCAGTGAGTTCACAAACCTGGAAGCTCCCTGAACCCTGGTGTTCAGGGATTTCATGGAGATCTCATTACATAGGAATGACTGACTAAATCATCCACTATTGGTGACTAATTCGATTTCCAGTTCTTCCCTTCCCAGAGTGGGTTTGAAAATTCCAGCTCTCTGATCACAGGGTTGATTCTTCAGGCAGCCAGCCCCAATCCTGAAGCCAGCAAGGGGCCTACCAGGAGCCACCTCTTTAGCATAAACTCAGGTATGTTGGAGAAAGGGGCTTATTATGAATAACAAAAGATGCTCCTTTCTCTTTTACTCAGGAAATTTTGAGGATTTTAGAAGTTCTGCATCAGGAACCAGGAACAAATAGCAAATATTGTAAAGGAGATGCTCCTATTAGCCCTGTCACTCAGGAAATTACAAGGGTTTTAGGAGCTCTGGGCCAGGAAAGGGGAACAAGAACCATAGATATATTTCCTGTTGTATAGTAGGTAACAGTAGACTGTTAGAATTAGGTCTAAAATAATGGAGATGATCACGGAAGAAGCCTGAGGAGTATCATATGGCTGAAGTACTGGAGTATTCCTACATGAACTTGATGACAACCAGATTTATTTTGCTGTGTTTTTCTTTGATTTCCATCTGTGTAGCCAGAGTTAGCAGCTATGGTGACCATATTGCCTAGATTTTAAACAGTTGGTGCCATAGTTAGAAATAATTTCAGTCCATATGTTCCAATTTTGGTTAAAAGCTTTTGTTCCTATACAAACAAAGGACCTGCAGAGAAGAGAAGCATTACTGAATTTCATTACATTGAGAGAATCAGACCTCTGCATTGCAAATCTTATAGGCTTTTCTGTAGTTACTTGTGTTCTTCTGTTTCCTGTAAGAACACAATTCCAAAGGACTACAGGAACCGGAGAATAAAAGGCTTATTTGGTTGGAATTGTCTGGCTTCTTTTCTGACTTTGTGCTTAGTCCCCAGGGCCAGTTCCAGTCTGGTTTTAAGTGACTCAATTGGCAAAGATTTTAGGATTCTCCTTCTGGAGAGGTCGCACTAATGTCTATCAAACCCAGGAATATTTTCCTGACTTTCAGTAAAGACACCACTCAGGAAGATTCTGGTAATGCTAACCCTGGGCTGCAATATTTCTTTGTTTTTATGGGTACTCATACATCAGCTGAGGGGCCTGATAATTATGTAAAATACCTTGGATGGGTTCCAGACTGAAAGCCTTCAAAAGGCAAACAGATTAATCAAGCACTAAAGGAAGGCATAGGGCTCATTTGTACTCTTATTAGATAAACAGGACATCCCTGAACAATATCCTACTCTGAAAGAAGTGCCTGACTGAGCAGGAGAAAAATCAGCTAAGAATGCAGCGTTGTTCAAAAGTATCTATTTTCTCCAGATTCTAAATGTTCTTCCTTCCTGATCTTCCTTCCTCAACTCAGTCAGCAACAAGCATCCTTGTAATAAATGTTCACCTTCACACAAATATACTTTAAAACATATGCCTACTCATGCACACCGTACTTTTTTTTTCTTTCATGGGAAGATTGATTATATCTTTGACATATCTTCTTGTAGGGTAACATAAGCATGTATAGGTTTTAACAAACTACTAATTAAATGCACACCGCACCGTACTTTTGCACTCAATTTCTATATGTTTTTTCCCCAAGTCCTGTGTTCAAGGCTTTTGTCTATGTTCAAAGCATCTCTGATCCTATAGTTTATTTTTGATATTTGCAAACTGGGCTTGGAAAACTGCCCAGAAGGTGTCTTGTGTATTCTTGTGGCTTAATTAATTGATTGATTGATTAAAACATACAAGCAAATAAACAGACTTAACATCCATATAACACAAAAAAGAAGAAAAAAACAACAAATAATCATTCAATATTGAATAAACATCTATAAAATATGTTGTTCTTAGGTAGGTTAATTAACTACTTCTTAAGCTTTTTAATCTTTAATTTTCCCAGGCCTGGCTGCAATATTCACGAGTTTTGAAATCCAGGTATGATTCTGGTAGGACCTCTGTCACACCTCCTGATTAGTTAAGTTCTGGAGAGGAGGGAGTGTATCGAGATCACTTTGATGTGCAATATCTCTGTTCTTGTCAACTAGTGGGTTGTAAGAAGGCTCAGAGATGATATAATGTAAAATATGAAGCACTTTTTACTTTGGTTCTTGGTAAGTTCTGGTGCGAGAAGCCCCAGCACTATTTTGTCTTAATTTTTCAGCATTTTTTTTCTAGTTTTTTTGAAATTAGAAAATTGTAAAGAGGCTCAATCATTATGCAAACAGTACCATTGTCAAGGAGAGATGGGAACCTACTCAGCTTCTCATTATATACAAGAGACTTATTGATTAGTCTTAGTCATATCAATAATAAGGATGATGGTACAAATGGCATGCATTAAATATTTATTATGAGCTGGTTATTATAATAAATGCATTAAGTGCTTTATCTCATATATTACAAAAACTCCACAAAGTAGGTACTATTCATCCCGATTTTATTTTTATTTATTTTAAAAAATTAATTTTAGTAAGGTATAATTTCAGTGCAATAAATTTGATGAGTTTTGAGAGACACATATTGTTGTGAAGGTGAGCTAGAGCAGGGACATGGGACAAGGGTAATGCCATTATAAAATCTACTTTGACTGAGAAAAAAGCCTAGTTTATTCTTTAATTTAATCTTTACACTGTTTCTTCTTTCTTCCAGTCTCCTTCCCTAACCAGGACAGAAGACAGACTCCAGAGTGTAAATGAACCTATGTGGATAAAGAATACTGAGATCCGGATCAACACAGTCACCTAAATAACCCTATTCTTAAGACAAAACTTCAAAGGAAATATTAATCACCTGTATACATCATGCCTTATACTGAACCCTACCCAAAAGGCCCTACACTGCAGTCTTCTGAGCCTGGGTGGTATGAGGGACATGCTTACCTGTTCTCCTCTTTGTAGAAGAGTGAAATGCATTAAAAGCTGTGGCTTTGTTTTTAAAACTTTAGTTTTTAGCTTTAATGAGCTTGATCAGACTTAATTAAACTTGTTAGAAGTTTATTTAGTTTATTGGTCTTTTCAAAGATCTTTAAATTCTTGAATTTTGCTACTAATTTAGGACTTCAGTTGTGTCTACTTACCTGTTTTCCTTTGTATTAATTTCTGATTTTAACTCTTCTAATCTCTTTTATTGGCACTTTCTCTGGGTTTGCTTGGTTATTCCTTTTCTCAAAGCTTTTTGAAATCAAAGTTTAGTTCATTTGTTTTCATTCTATCTTGTTATCTCATATATGTTTTTAAGTTTATAGACTTCTTTTCTGAGTTCTTTCACCATTCTCCCACCACTTTTGACATATAGTGTTCTCATTTATGTTCCTTTCTAATAGATGCTAACTGCAGGTTTTGATTTTCATCTTAGCCTGGGTTTCCTTGAAAGCAGGGCCTAAGACAAAAGTTTAAGTGTAGGTAGTTTCTTTGGGAATGTGAGTGTAGGCATCAGGTGTGAGGCACAGTGGGAGTGAACAGAGAAGAAAGAAATTCCAAGACCAGTATGCATTATTAAGACTGGCAAAGGCGTTCAATCTTATGGGATCTTTTGAAGAACCTTTTGACATATGTCCTAGAATTGTCCACCTGGAGATAAAGTGGGTCAACATTTATCCATCAGTTCCCAATCTTTAATAGCTCAAGGGTAGTACTGTGGGTCTTAAGTGCCTTGCACTTCAAGGTTGAACATGTCTAAGTACAGAAGAGGTTCCTATGAGCATCTCATACCACAACATCAGAGAAGTCCTATGGCAGGAAGAGTGAAGAATGGTATGCCGACCCAAGGTCATGGTGCTCTCCAGTGCCTATGCATGAATATACTCAAAGCTTGGCTGAAATTGGTTACCACAAGTGTGGCTGCAGTAGGGAAGCATGCCAGAGGAAATGAAAGTACACAGGTGTCTGGTACAAGTTTCTTTCTATCTAAAGAGATAATTAGGTATCTATTTATCTCTTTAGTGTCCATAGATTCATTTTTTGATCTTCTGCTGTTGTTTTCATATTTTGCCCATCAGTTCTTCAGGGTAAATTCCATACTTTCTGTGGATTGTGCTGTTCCAAAAATCTAACCACTCTTAACACATAACATGGAAGAGATGTCTTTTTGAGGAAGAAGTCTTATTTACTGGAAGCAAATAAAGAACCAAAATTTATTTAGCCTAAGATATGGAAGTAACTGCTAATATCCAGAATGTTTTTCAAAATCCTCCCAGTCTAATCTAGTAAGCTAATATTTATAGTGCATGTGACTAACACAACAGAGAAATATGTACAAAGAATAATGGGAGGGAAGGGAGTGAAAAAATGAAATGACTGGATAGTTTAGGATGTACTCAGAGATGATGTGACTTTTGAGTGGTTAAAGTTTTCCTGGTATAAGGTACAGGATGAGCAGAGGCACAGAGATTTAAATGAACTTGGTGTTTACAGAGAATGGGTGGTGCCAGCTTCAGTAGGGAATCAGTTTATCTGGTTTGTTCACTCTGGACTCCAGAATTTTTCCCATAATTTCCAGGAGGTGGGGGTCTACCTAATCATCTACCCAAAATAATAACTAAAATGGCTTTATTATATGTAATTTATAAACACAATAAGGATTAATTAAACCTAACTGAAGATACTATGGAATGCAAACTGTATGCAGTTTATTATGCATGTAGTTTAACTATATGTAGTACATATATGTGTATATTACATATAAACTACATATATACACATATAGCACATATGGAGCTGATATTAGCTTTAATTTTATTTTTACTAGATAACTGGCAAAAGCTCTAGCTAGGTATGATTAAGGAAAATTCTCTATTCTGTCTTAATTTTTATCCATTTGCTTTTAAACATTCTATGTTTTGGCTATTCTGAAATTTCTCTATTGGTGCATGCTGAAATGTTTGTTTTTTGATTGATGTCTTTCATAGAAGTTCTAAAGCTTGAGGGTACATTAATTTAACTCTTCTGAGAACAGCTTTTATCAACTGTATTATTAGGGAGGTTTTTCTGGTCCCCCACATAATTTATAAAATGTCTACCTCAAGTTACTCTTTTCCCAGTAAAGAGCGTCCCTTTTTATTTCAGAGTTCCATAGCTCTAGATGTCTGTCTATCCAATTAGAGCACTCTACTATTTACATTCTTACTTATTGAGCCAGAGGAAAGGGAATCATTGATTACTTCTGCTTTTTGGAAGGTGAAAAAACTTCCAAACTTAGTCCAACTTGAAAAAAGCGACTTTAATTTAGAAAAATACAAACTTGATGATTTTCCCTCAGTGTCATAAAGCTACAACCTTCTGATTGAAGCAGCCTGTGCTACAGTCTTAATTTAATAATTTAACTTATTAATTTTTGTAATCATTTCATACACACACATGCATAGATGACACCTTGTTATAGGGACATTATTGTTTTTAGAGAATTGTCATAACTAGATCTATGGTTTTAAAAGGTTGCTCTGGTCTTAATATAAAGGATGGAATGGAGAGTGCCTGATCCAGTGAGAGATGAGCGCCCACACTGAGTACTCCAAGGGAGGGTACAGACTACAGAACAGATTCAAAAGTTATTCAGAACACAGATTGGCCTGGACCTAGAAACTGGTTAGATTTGGAGAGAAAGAGGATGATTCTGGAGAAAATAACTGTGATTAATTTGTTTCCTATTGAAAAAAGTTAATTTACCTGCAGAGGATATTTAGTCATTCAAGTTAGAAAGTAAATCACTTCAATTTCACATTTTAAAATGAGGGGGAGAGTCTCAATGGCATGAATAACAAAGAACCAAATTTCAGAAACATGAGTCAGCAAACCATAGGGCTCTGTACTAGCCTTACTGTATTTCTTTATGTTAGGGAGGTTGAAGGGAGGCTTTTATCTGGGGAGAAACAGACTCAGAGTTAGCCTGAGGGTAGAGCACTGCACAGTTGGCAGGACTGTAGCACGCACGTACTGAAAGAGAATGTGCAGGCCAAGTGACTCTGCTTAGTGAAAAGAACAAAACCCCCAAAACAATTTCTTCTCATCCTCTTATTTAACTATTTAAAAGTGATTGATGAAACCTAGGTTTTCTAAAATCAGGAAAAGATTTTGTAATTGTCAAGAAAAAAAGAAAGTTGAGAAAACGTAATTTGTTTTTAGGATCTTTTCGTAAATGACACTGAGAAGTTATGAATTTATTTATCTTCCGCTATTTAAGCAAACTTTCATACCATAGACAGCACTAATGTATACTATTGTTTTCATCTCCTATCCCTCCTTTTACTCTCTTTCTGTACATCATTTTCTCTTGACAACTAAAGTCTATAGGGACAAAATGGACTAGATGTATTAATAAGTACTCCATAGACAGCATTTTCTGATAGGGCAAATTATTCTGATAGGGTGATTATGTTTTCTTGGAAAAAAGACTTTATATAACATGAAATAATTTTGTGTTTTGCTTTTTTTGGGGGAAGGAAATGTATTTGTTCTGCCTGAAAATCAGATGCTAACGGACCACATTGTAGCTAACCGTGAGAACATCTCTATACGGTTGGTCAACAAACTTTCATAAACCTTGCATTTTTCATTCCCAGTCAGAAGAAAGCATCTAAATTATTTGTGTTCTCTATCCTGGAATTAACTGAATGAACTACCCTTCCTTTAACTCTAGATGCATTAGAACTCTAGAAAGGCAAGGCATCTGGAATACTACTTTTTCTTTCTTTAATAACTGGTTTTTAGAATTCTTAAATGATAATAATTTTGGATTGGTAGAAAATATTTGTACTACAAATTGTCAGAGCCTGTATTAAGGGATAATTGCTTTTAATAGAGCAGGAAAGACATTCTAATGGTAAAAATACTTTATACTATGAAAATTAAAGCAGTTATATGGCTATTCCATGCAAAATGATCCTCTTTTGTCAATATTTGGCTAACTTGAAATGTTTTTTTTTGTCTTAAAGTCTCCAAATAATTTCTTCACTTTTCTACTGCATTTTATGAGTGTGAATATGTTATCTTAATGATCCTAGGTGAGTAGATAAAAAGAGTCCTCTTTGCATTATTAAATCTATCCTCTTAGGAGATATTCAATTTAATATATAATCTGTTAAAAAAATGAATTACCTCAAATAATATTGTTCAACTTCTACATACAATTTTCTGAGTTAGAGTAAAGAACTGTTTATTCTGTAAGAAGAACTTCGGCTTTCTGTCATATCTACCATAAAAATTTCCACTGCATCAGTGACCTCCATCCCCACAAGGGAAGCTGAAAGATAATTTTTAAAAAGCAACAATGGCTATTCCTCTTCCCCTACCTGTTCTCTTTATTTTCTCTTCCCTCTTAAACAATTAAGTCTAAAAAGCCCTTTAGGGACAGAGCAAAGTAGGTGTCTGGGTGGAAGGGGTGAGATGGGAGGGTTTGGAGGAGACAAGAGAGTATCGGGAGGGTGTCTGGGTGTGGGAGTCGGAGGAATGTTTGGACGGGTCAGAGCTTGAGCCTGGCAGGGAAGGCATGTATGTGTGGGGTCAGCTTAGCTTCGTGTCTGAGGCTGACTGCAACAGGAGGATATCCGTACAACAGGGTGGCCCAGAGCAGGTAGTGGAATCCAGGCTTGGGAGGAGGGCTCCCACACAAGGGGGAGGAAGCAGTGGTGATGAGGAACTGGTTAATTATGGGGGGATTGATCTAATAAGTAAGTATATTAAGGATAATACAAACCACATTTCTCAGTGTCAGAGGAGAAAGTTACAAAAAGGGAGAAAACTAGCATGAACTTTATGGGTTAGATTGGAATTTATGTAATAGAGGATTTTCCATATGTAGACAGATATAGAAATAAGCATAAATATAAATGAATGCATATTCACATATACACCTATTCCCTAGCTTTGTCCACTAAGAGGGTCTCGGAGTAGCACATCTAAGATCTGGTTCTTGATTTCTAAATACCTTCCACTGAAAGGAGGGAATGGTTGATTCCAGAGCTTGGATATGAGGATTATAAGATGATGCTAGAACATGCCTTAAAACAGGAGATGCTCAAAGAATGGCAGAAATCAAACAGTGTAGGAGGACCTAGCTGAAAGGTAATGACATGGGATAAATTGAACATCAACATAAATAAGGATAATGAATGAGTTATAAGCCACTGAATAAAACTGGAATGCATGAGTCTTTTGATATAAATGAATAAAAGAATACATTGAAAATATGATAAGAAATGGGATTTTCACATTGAAAAGAACCTCTTCATAAAATTAATTACTAATTACAGAGAGAAAAAGTCACAGCATCATTTTTGTGGTGCATTCCTTCCAAAGATGCACACTCTGAATCTAACCATGGGAGAAAACTCAAAAAAAAATCCAATTGAAATAATTTTATACAATAATATAAATAATAAAAATAATATCTTATAAAATATTATAAAATAATAATGATTTGATAAAATAATATGAAAAATGTCAAGATCATGAAAATCAAAGTGAGACGAGTAACAGTTCCAGAGTGAAGGATATTAAAAGGACATGACAAGTAAATGTATTGTGTAGTTCTTTTAATATAAAAGAATTATTAAGATAATTGGCAAAACAGGAATGGGATATGAGGATGAGATGGCAGTAGCATGTCAATGTCAACCTGAGTGACATGGTCATGTTGTGATTATCTACTGGAAGAATGCCCTTGTTTGCAGGAACACCCACTGCAGTATCTGAGAGTGAATGGGCATCCGATCAACAAGTTACCCTACAATGGGTCTGGGAAACAGTTCTTTGTAATTATTTGCATCTTTTATGTCAGTCAGAGAGTATTTTAAGATAAACATCCTTAAAAAAAGTAACTCTTCTCACAACCTTGTTCCTGGTTATTATTGGGTTTGAAGGATTGGGCCCAATTATTTTCGGAGAAAACACATCAGCATTCTGAGTTCATTGTCTTCTTTTTTCTCCTTGAGCTGTGACTCAGCTTTCAAATGTTATTTTATCATGTAAAACAACATCCTTAGGCGAATTTTTCCCCATACCTTATTATCAGTTAATATTGTCCAAGTCAAATTATTACTAGCTAGTTAAGATACTTCAAAAAGGCTTGCAAAGGGCATATGACATTTTACTCTCAGGTTTTCCCCTACTAAATTACAAAGGAAGGCTTTCTGTCAGGTTCTACGCTTCATATAATTTTAAGAAGTCCTTCCATGTTAAGCTTCAGCCTAATCCTTTAAGGGACTTTTTATATCTCAGAATTCTTGAACTGCAGCTAATTACTGCCAGTCATCTATTTGGTGCTGAACCTGAGCAAGAACTCGTTAATGTCTATGCACCTTGACCTGTTTGTTTCTTCGTATTCTAATTCATAGCAGTGATGAATTCTGAAATAAACATTATTTGAAAATCTTGAACATGAGTTCAAGTTCCATGGAAGAACATTGCAAATTGCAAAGACAAATGTACTTAAATTAGTGAAATTCCTTTCCTAGAAAATGATAACTTGAAGTCATTTTGGTTGTTTTTGTTCATCATACCTTCTGAACAGATCTATCTGAATATGAAATGGCTTGCTTTCTTTAGATCATAGTATGCAACATCATGCTTCATTTTACGTAGATAAATTTGGTTCACTTGTATGTGTAGATTGTGTTCACTTTTTTGGTCAAAGTGATGCAGAATTGTTATTATAAAAATTAACAAAAGTATTTCCAAAGTATTTAGTGGGAGTAAGCATACCTGTATGCTCTGATTTGTGATGAAACACATGTAGAGCAAGTCCTACTCATTCACAGAATATTAATAACATATATGTATTAAATATTCTGGCTTAGTTAAAAAAATTTAGATTATTAGTTGTATATTGTGAAATGTTAAAACGTTTCCCTATTTATTACATATTTTTTGACTACTGATTGTGTATGGGACAGAATATGACCAGACAATATGTATTTTTAATGCTTATTGAGAATATTTTACCCAGTGTACAGACCAAAAATGTATGTTCATTTTACCTGTTAATTAAAAAATTAATTAAAATATAAATTAGTTTGGTTAAATAGATTAATTGGTGAAATTTTCATTATTTTCATAGGCAAAGATCAGTGACATTAATAATTGGTTAAAATTTGTGGAGTAATTGGTTGGTATGAACTGTCCCTCTTTTTCTTACTTGATCCTAAAAGTCTGAGATGCTAGGTGCTTTGGAGAGCAGTGCCCTCTTACTTACATTCTTAGTTGTTTTAGTTTCGAGGAATATAGGAAAATATTGATCTAGAAATGGGTCATTGCTTTATTTGAGTGGAATTTAAATTTGTATGTGTTGTGTTGTACCTTCCCCACCATCTGTCTTCCATATTTTGGTAAGAAAATTTGTTTCTGTTTTCCAATTCCTTTCCCGTATTCCCATCCACAGTTGGTTTTGAAATAGCAACCACGGTTGCCAGTAGCACAGGATTTGTGGAGATTTTGAGACTTGATTAGCAGAGTTTACTCCTACCAACACCAGAGAACACAAAGTTCCAGAAACTTAGGTCAGGGAAAGGAAGACTGGGCTACTTGTACGCTGAAGTCACATGCACAGTGTCTATGTCACTATAGGAGTTTGGTGGTACACAGCAAGTGAAAAATCTGTCCTTTTATCAAGGGTGAGTGGTGATGGATGTTAAATTTTCAACATAATTCAAATTGCTGTTAATATTCTCACAACTGAAAAAAAATCCTCATAAATTCTTTCTTTTACTCAACATTGCCAGGCACTTTGTAGGGGAATGAGGATATAATGGTGCCTGAGTCAAATGTGGTCCCTGCCCTCATGGGACTCACAGTCTGTTCATGGAAACAAAGAGTAAATATGTGAAAACAAAGCAATCAGGCAGTACACATTGTGATCGTGCTATGATCACAGAAATGAAGAGAAAAATAGAGGTAGCTGTAATCCTGAAGAAATAGCAGAGAGAATAACTTAAGAACAGGCTGTGGGGGCATGACACTGAGTGTGGGGAGTGTCCCCTTGACCTGCAGTTAAGCATGTGCTCCGGACCTGGTAGGGAGGACCAGGTTCCAGGTCAGGGAACCAAAGTTACAAGCGAGAGAGGGGGCATGTGGCAGTGAAGACAAGCTTTGTTCTCTTTGTATTTTGACGGAGTACAAGAGCTTTTGATAAAGTGGTTCTTACTCTACCTGAACATTTAAAAATGTACAAATGCCTTCTGTTACTTGCAACTCCCCTTTCCATGCCCCTAGAATATGTGCCAAGTTCCTTACCATGGGTTTCCAGGCTCTGAATCAGGCTCCTAACTCTTTCTTTCTTTAACCATCTCTTGTGTTTCTCTCTTACTTGCTACTATACTTCAGAACAATAGGCATCATGTAATTCTTCAAAGACCCCATGCTCTTCCCGGCGGCAGACTCCTTCCACCTGCTCTGTCTCCAGTCTGAAACCTATTCTGCCCTTTCTTCACATGGCTGTTTTCTCCTTTAGGTTTCAGTTAAACATCACAAACTCTGAGATGCCTTTCTGAATCTTGCTGTGCAAAATAAGACCTCCCCTGCCCTTCACAGCTTCGTTTTCTATCGTAGCCTCTTGTTTATTTATTTCATAATACCTTTTATAAGTTGTAATTATTCTCTTTATTTTTTCTGTTTACTATTCCTTTTTTGTTCATTAATCTAATTCAATGGGATATAAAGTTGTGAAGTCAGGGTCATTCTGGTTCACCAGGCAGAGTTTGTCACATAGATTTATACCAGCTGTCACAATATAAGGTAAATGAATGAAAAGAGTCAAATGATGCTCTGATCAGGGATGCCACTCATGAGGCAGAAGTGCCCTGGCACTATCACGTCAGTAAGCTCTTAATACAAAGTACATCTCATATACATAAAGAACTTAGCTTATCAAAATCAAATGTGTAATTTATTTTATAGCAGAAAGAACATTACCAAGTTACATTTTGACAAGTTTGAGATAGCTCACCAATATTTTCACCTGAGCAAGAGCTCACCTATATGGTGCATTTGTCAGATCGTAGTTTTACAAAACTTGCAAAAATCTGTTCATTTGCCTGGAATCATTCTGTTTAGTGGGAAGAAGTGAATTTGATAACAAGAAAATATGGCAGCAATTGTCAGTGAGTGTAAGACTTGTTCAGAGGGGCAGAGGTAGGCACGTCCCCAGCAGCACACAGGTGTCTGAACCCATAGGACAGCATGGTCACTGTCATCAAATTCATCCTCAACATCTCAACATTTCTGCAGTGAGGTCTAATCAATACACATTGTTTCTGTCATGGTAGGTTTTTGCTCTTTCTGTACAGTGTCATTGAAAATGTTTCAGGTTGCATTTTTTTCCTTACAAATACATGGCAGCCTTTATTAGATTCTCTCATATAAGGTTAGCTCCCATCAAGGATTCTACTGTTAACTTTGCCCTCCCTTTGAACTGCATCTGAAATAAGCTCTCTGAAATATATTGATATTCCTAGTTGGTTGGTTTCTGAAGGAAACATAGAAAATGTCTGTGTGGGGGGAGGGAATGACTTGTGAAAATTTCATGGTCAGTATAAAGAGAGCCAGATATCAAAAATTACATTTTTACTTCCAGACTTGGACTCCATAGTTCATTATTATGAATAATCATCATAATAATTTAGTCCTCTATAAGACAATTCTTTCATTTTAATATAATTATCATTCTGTCTTCTATGTTCTTCTATTAATAATCTTTTAAATGATATCCATTTCATAACCAGTATCAACTGTGGCCTGTTAAAACAGCAATGTCAACCTTATGTGAGATTTATTTATGTGTGCTGATAGCAATGAAACAGTGGGAGTTACATAGATGGATGAGTGGAAGGAAAATTGTTGATAGATTTAAGTAGCTTTTATGAGATTAATTGTAATGATCTCTGCTTTATATTTTGCCCACGTGAGAGATGCTTCTGGAACAGTTAAACAGTTGTGTCACAGACTTCTTTGAGCCCATGCCTTTAATATTTTCCTTGTATGTTAAATCATTATACCAAACGTGTATATATATGAATGAACATACCTACCTACATGGTGGTTTTCAAAATTTAGTCAGGACCTGGCAGTAAAATTGCACATAATTGGCTCCAAACTGCAGCATCAGATGGAGTGGTTGGAGGGTCAGGCTTTTAAAAATAAGAACTCTGGGTGATTCTGAGGCCAGTGACTCATGTTCCACTCTGAGAAATCCTGCTGTAGGTATTATTTTTGGAAGCAAGGAAAGGGATCCCAAATTTTTTGATGATATAATATGGGGTTACAGGAAGTTTGGAAAGCTGCTTGTCAGGGAACTCTGATTTCAATTGGTTTACATACCCTTCCTTCCCATAAGTCTGTAGGATAAAAGTAAAATTGCAGCTTCCTGTGTATTGTCAAGACAGCAGCTGCCAGTTGGCTTTGGAGAGTTAATCAAAGAGCCTGACTTAGAGGAGCTAAGCCATAAAAAGATTATGATAGCCTCTCATATATAATATGAAAGAGTTCATTTTCCCAAATATCATTAAAAAATTATATCCATACTGAAATTAAAATAGCATCTTAAAGATATTCTGATTGCAAAAATTCAAATTTTGAATAAATTCCTCAAGGGAGAAATGTTTGCTTTCTGTCTCTTGTTTCTGTCTGTGTCCAGTACTTCAGTTTTGCAGGAGACTTAAGGCCTGCTGACTCTGCCTACAGATTTATCTTGCCCTCTCCTGATCGGCCATCCCACGTGCACTGATGCTCTACCTATTCATTCACTAAATAAGAAAGTTGTGGCATATGCATTAGTGTCCCAATAGGTGACAGAGCAGGGGAAAGTGGGAGGTTAAGCCTCTGGGATGGGACCTGAGGCCAGTCCAGGGACCCAGCCTTCCTATTTATCCCTGCTATCTTAGGGTAAAACAATGAAAGTGAAGAACAGTCGTCCATATTATCACTATTTTTTTTTTCTTTTCCTCTGAGAAATTTCAGTTCACTTTTTCAGTATCAGAAAGCAATTGGGAAAGAGAAAAGTAAAGACTGGGGGGAACAAAAGGCCCCCAGGAAAGGAATGTTGTATAAAACTGCTTCAGTTATATCTGACAGCCTTCTGGAACAAAGAGAAAGCACAACCCAGTTCTCTCTTTGGATATAGTTCACCATTTGTCTTATGCTTAAATTTCAGTAAGAACATTATTTTGTTCTTTAAATGCAAAGGTATATATTCACTATTCCTATAGAATTTTTGAGTCTAAACAAAGTGTTCAATGAGTTGTTGAAACTATGAAAGAGCACAGGCGTTTCAATTCTCATTTAAAATTCACCCCATTAAAGTATATAGAGTCTTCTTTTCTACATTCACTGCAACAGAAAGGACAGAAGTGAACTGTTTCATTTGTCTGGGAATACTGTATTGGTTAGGATGTTGGGGTTTTAAAGAAAAGGAAGTAATAGACTTTTAGCTGAATTCTTACGGAACAAAATACTGGGATTTAATGCATTATAAGCCATTTCATCATCATACCCAAGAAATAACAAGCATTCATATACTTCGTTCATTCCTTACTATAATATGTCAGAGAGTCAGCTGAAATTAAAGGAAAGAAAAATTCTGAGATGAAGAGGGCACCGGGAAGTTAATATTCCAGGAGAAATAGAAAGCGACAATCATAAATAGGATCAGAGCTTCTCTCTTTTGTCCTTTGCTCATAGGAAGGAACCTGCTACAGAAATGAGATTGGTACCTTAGTGGGATCCTCAACAGGCTCTGAAAGGATAAACGGAGCAGTGGACGCTAACGCTACACTACCTCAATCTAAATCCAGGGTATTAGGGGGAAAATGGAAAAAAATCTTCCAGATGGACAAGAATTTGGATTTGGACTCTGGTGTAAACACTTGGCTTAAAAGGGAGAAACAGGCCTGCGTCTCTTTCTTAGTCACCTCAAGAATGATGCCCGACCAATGTACAATGTCTCCCCTTCTCCTTTCTGCTCCCCAAAAGGAGAGTGTTCATTTCTATTGCAACCACAGCAGAAATAGTCTAGTTCATCCCATATGTCATTTCTCCCAGTCAAGGTGTTGGTAGTTTTAAAAAGCAAACTTTTAAAGAAATCATGAAGGATGCTCCAAAAGCGGTTTCCTCCTTTCAATGTACAAGCCTCATCTCTGTTTTTTATGGATCATCATTGTTTAGCTGGAAAAATATAGTGGTTAAAACCTCAGGTTCTTCAGCAAGAAAGTTGAATTGTCAGAGCTGTTTACTGATGATGTGAATAGCATCCTGGCTTACTGTACTCTTGGCTCCAGGTGGGCTGTTCGGTGCATTGCATTGCTCAAACTTCAGTGAGGCCAGCACGGACAGGCCTGTGACCCTGTCACAGTGGAAGGTTCGAGGAGGCTTTTCCTGGGACTGCTGGGCCAGAGACAGGCTTTTCCTCTTCCTGTTGGTCTAGGTTGAGCCTGGCTATCAGGCTGGATCTGCTGGGGACATTCTTACAACACAACAGGAGAGGCTGTTTGGAAATGGAGCCCACAAAGAGACATCTGGGTAGGGATGAAGAGAGGGACACCGTATGTGGATGACAATGTGTGAGTTATTTGTTAAGTTCCTTCTGGAGCTAGCCCTTGTCCTGCTCTTGGTTGTTTTAGTTATAGGAACTCATAAATGCCCTTTTCCCTTAAACTGACTGTCTGGGTTCTCTGTCATTTACTAATGAAACCTAATCTACACAATTGGGTTCTAATCCCAGCTCAGTCACTTTCTTCTTGGTCACTTTGGACTAGTAATTTATCTTCTCTTGATATTGCTTTTATCACGTGTCAAAAAGCCATTCTAAAATGACGTACCTGATAGGCTTTTTCTGAAGATTACATGAAGTTTTGCTTGTCAAATGCTTGACTATATAGTATATGCTCAAAAGACAATACCTATTATTACCAGGCAGAAAATAAATTGTGCCACAACCCTAATATCTAGGACAAAAAATATCTCCAAAGAATTTTAAAATCTGAGTGTCCTTGTTTTGTCAGTGTTGCACAATTTCTTACAAAGCCAAAGTGTCATTCTAGTTCACTCTTTCTCTCTCCTTATATTTGATGGGAAGACTTGAATCTCTTAGGCTCAAATGACAATTTCATAACTTCTCAGCTCATCCCAACTTGATGTGATGCTGAACTCGAAATATATGGCACTAATAGAGAGGATCTTGAGAAACCATGAGCTTTTTCAAGATAATAGGATTAGAGGTTAACCAATAAGGAAATGATGATAGAAAATATCAAAATTCACTGATTAGGGTATATCCAGAAAAGATAAATGTCATTCTTGGTCTCTCTCATCAGAGGAGCTAAAAAAATAAAGGAGCATCAGTACTGGAGGTGTTTTCCACTCAAGAGCTGTTTTTTCCACCCCCTTTTCTTTGACTGTTCTCTCTCAGCTCTTACCTTTATGCAGATGACTCCCAGGTGTACTTCCCAAGGCCCAATCACACATGGCCCAATGTCACATCTCCAGGTCTCCTCCAAATCTTTGCTAGTTCTTTCTTATTTATTTTTGTACAGTAACTTGATTGCCAGTCCTGTAGATTCTATATCTCGCATTCATTGCTTTCTTTCAATTCTCTCTGTCAGTGTCCTGGATTAGGTTCTGATTGCTTTGCCATAAATTTGCAACTTTGTGTACTTATACATATGAAATATATTTGCAACTTTCCTTGTATGCTGCCATTATCTTTCTTATTTACTGCCTTCCTTTCTTCCTTTTTTCTTTTTTTGTCTTTTTCCTTTCTTTTCTCTTTTAGTTTACTACTTTCAGAGCTGTGTTTCCAATAATTTCCACCATAGTATCCCTCTTCCAATGGTACACATTACCTTTGGAAGTGGCCCCCCAAATTTGGATCTCATGTAGTAGGGAAATAAAAATATATTTGGGATCTCATAACAGTGCTGCCAGTTCTTATCTTGCCAAGTAAGAACATTAGAACCTCCTACCAAACTGACATCTACTCTTATCATTGCTTCATTAAAGCAATTGCATTTGATTCTAAATATAGGAAAGACATAATCCCACAATAAAGGAAAATACCTTTGAATTGAATGTATTTGTTTTCATAAAAAACACTCACAAGTTACTTTATTTTTCTTACCTATCCCCAGTCCAGTGAAAACATAGATTCAAACTGGCACTGGCCAGTGACCAGCTTTTGGGAACCACTGGTGTACAGAATAAAGTGAAAAATCTGAGTATATAGCACTTGAGCCTAATCCATCTGGCCTACAGGAAACTTTGGTTTCTGTAGGCAAATTGTAATTCTTTATTGTTTCACTAATGCCTTTTTTTTTGTTATCATTAATCTACAATTATATGAAAAACATTATGTTTACTAGGCTCTCCCCTACCCCAAGTTCCCCCAACAAACCCCATTACAGTCACTGTCCATCAGCATAGTAAGATGTTATAGAATCACTACTTGTCTTCTGTGTTGCAAAGCCCTCGCCTTTCCCCTACCCCCCACATTATACATGCTAATCATAATACCCCCTTTCTTCTTCCCCACCCTTATCCCTCCTTACCCTCCCATTCTCCCCAGTCTCTTTCCCTTTGGAAACTGTTAGTCCATTCTTGGGTTCTGTGATTCTGCAGCTGTTTTGTTCCTTCAGTTTTTCCATTGTTCTTATACTCCACAGATGAGTGAAATCATTTGGTATTTGTCTTTCTCCGCTTGGCTTATTTCACTGAGCATAATACCCTCTAGCTCCATCCATGTTGTTGCAAATTGTAGGATCTGTTTCCTTCTTATGGCTGAATAATATTCCATTGTGTATACGTACCACATCTTCTTTATCCATTCATCTACTGATGGACACTTAGGTTGCTTCCATTTCTTGGCTATTGTAAATAGTGCTGCAATAAACATAGGGGTGCATCTGTCTTTTCCAAACTAGAGTGCTGCATCCTTAGGGTAAATTCCTAGAAGTGGAATTCCTGGGTCAAATGGTAAGTCTGTTTGAGCATTTTGATGTACCTCCATACTGCTTTCCACAATGGTTGAACTAACTTACATTCCCACCAGCAGTGTAGGAGGGTTCCCCTTCCTCCATAACCTTGCCAACATTTGTTGTTGTTTGTCTTTTGGATGGTAGCCATCCTTACTGGTGTGAGGTGATATCTCATTGTGGTTTTAATTTGCATTTCTCTGACAACTAGCGATGTGGAGCATCTTTTCATGTGTCTGTTGGCCTTCTGAATTTCTTCTTTGGAGAACTGTCTGTTCATCTCCTCTGCCCATTTTTTAATTGGATTATTTGCTTTTTGTTTGTTGAGGTGAATGAGCTCTTTATATATTTTGGATGTCAACCCTTTATTGGATCTGTCATTTACAAATATATTCTCCCATGCTGTAGGGTACCTTTTTGTTCTATTGATGGTGTTCTTTGCTGTACAGAAGCTTTTCAGCTTGACATAGTCCCACTTGTTCATTTTTGCTTTTGTTTTCCTTGCCCAAGGAGATATGTTCATGAAGAAGTTGCTAATGTTTATGTCCAAGAGATTTTTGCCTATGTTTTTTCTAAGAGTTTTATGGTTTCATTACTTACATTCAGGTCTTTGATCCATTTTGAATTTACTTTTGTGTATGGGGTTAGACAGTGATCCAGTTTCATTCTCTTACATGTAGCTGTCCAGTTTTGCCAGCATCATCTGTTGAAGAGACTGGCATTTCCCCATTGTAGGTCCATGGCTCCTTTATCGAATATTAATTGATGATATATGTCTGGGTTAATGTCTGGAGTCTCTAATCTGTTCCACTGATCTGTGGCTCTGTTCTTGTGCCAGTACCAAATTGTCTTGATTACTATGGCTTTGTAGTAGAGCTTGAAGTTAGGGAGTGAGATCCCTGCCACTTTATTCTTCCTTCTCAGGATTGCTTTGGCTATTCGGGGTCTTTAGTGTTGCCATATGAATTTTTGAACTATTCGTTCAAGTTCGTTGAAGAATGTTGTTGGTAATTTGATAGGGATTGCATCAAATCTGTATATTGCTTTGGGCAGGATGGCCATTTTGACAATATTAATTCTTCCTAGCCAAGAGCATGGGATGAGTTTCCATTTGTTAGTGTCCTCTTTAATTTATCTTGAGAGTGTCTTATAGTTTTCAGGGTATAGATCTTTCACTTCTTTGGTTAGGTTTATTCCTAGGTATTTTATTTTTTTTGATGCAATTGTGAATGGAATTGTTTTCCTGATTCCTCTTTCTATTAGCTCATTGTTAGTGTATAGGAAAGCCACAGATTTCTGTGTGTTAATTTTGTATCCTGCAACTTTGCTGTATTCAAATATCAGTTCTAGTAGTTTTGGAGTGGAGTCTTTAGGGTTTTTTATGTACAATATCATGTCATCTGCATATAATGACAGTTTAACTTCTTCTTTATCAATCTGGATTCCTTGTATTTCTTTGTTTTGCCTAATTGCCATGGCTAGGACCTCCAGTACTATGTTTAATAACAGTGGGGAGAGTGGGCATTCCTGTCTTGTTCCCAATCTTAGAGGAAAAGCTTTCAGCTTCTCGCTGTTCAGTATGATGTTGGCTGTGGGTTTATGATATATGGGCTTTATTATGTTGAGGTACTTGCCCTCTATACCCATTTTGCTGAGAGTTTTTGTCATGAATGGATGTTGAATTTTGTCAAATGCTTTTTCAGCATCTATGGAGATGATCATGTGGTTTTTGTCCTTCTTTTTGTTGATGTGGTGGATGATGTTGATGGATTTTCGAATGTTGTACCATCCTTGCATCCCTGGGATGAATCCCACTTGGTCGTGGTGTATAATCCTTTTGATATATTTTTGAATTTGGTTTGCTAATATTTTATTGAGTATTTTTGCATCTGCGTTCATCAGGGATATTGGTCTGTAATTTTCTTTTTTGGTGGGGTCTTTGCCTGGTTTTGGTATTAGGGAGATGTTGGCTTCATAGAATGAGTTTGGGAGTATTCCCTCCTCTTCTGTTTTTTGGAAAACTTTAAGGAGAATGGGTATTATATCTTCTCTGTATGTCTGATAAAATTCCGAGGTAAATCCATATGGCCCATGGGTTTTTCGCTTGGGTAGTTTTTTGATTACCACTTCAATTTCTTTGCTGGTAATTGGTTGTTTAGATTTTGTGTTTCTTCCTTGATCAGTTTTGGAAGGTTGTATTTTTCTAGGAAGTTGTCCATTTCTTCTAGGTTTTTCAGCTTCTTACATATAGGTTTTCATAGTAGTCTCTAATAATTCTTTGTATTTCTGTGGGGTCCATCATGATGTTTCCTTTCTCATTTCTGATTCTGTTGATGTGTGTTGATTCTCTTTTTCTCTTAATAAATCTGGCTAGAGGCTTATCTATTTTGTTTATTTTCTCAAAGAACCAGCTCTTGGTTTCATTGATTTTTTCTATTGTTTTATTCTTCTCAATTTTGTTTATTTCTTCTCTCATCTTTATTATATCCCTCCTTCTGCTGACTTTAGGCCTCATTTGTTCTTCTTTTTCCAATTTTGATATTTGTGACATTAGACTATTCATTTGGGTTTGTTATTCCTTCTTTATGTCTGGATTGCTATATACCTTCCTCTTAAGACTGCTTTCGCTGAGTCCCACAGAAGTTGGGGCTTTGTGGTGTTGTTGTCATTTATTTCCATATATTGATGGATCTCCATTTTAATTTGGTAGTTGATCCATTGACTATTTAGAAGCGTGTTGTTAAGCCTCCATGTGTTTGTGAGCCTTTTTGCTTTCTTGGTACAATTTATTTCTAGTTTTATACCTTTGTGGTCTGAAAAGTTGGTTGGTAGCATTTCAATCTTTTGGAATTTACTGAGGCTCTTTTTGTGGCCTAGTATGCAGTCTATTCTGGAGAATGTTCCATGTGCACTTGAGAAGAATGTGTATCCTGTTGCTTTTAGGTGTAGAGTTCTATAGATGTCTACTAGGTCCATCTGTTCTAGTGTGTTGTTCAGTGCCTCTGTGTCCTTACTTATTTTCTGTCTGGTGGATCTGTCCTTTGGTGTGAATGGTGTGTTGAAGTCTCCAAAAATGAATGCATTGCATTCTATTTCCTCCTTTAGTTCTGTTAGTATTTGTTTCACATATGCTGGTTCTCCTGTGTTGGGTGCATAAAGATTTATAATGGTTATATCCTCTTGTTGGACTGAGCCTTTTATCATTATGTAATGTCCTTCTTTATCTCTTCTTACTTTCTTTGTTTTGAAGTGTATTTTGTCTGATACTAGTACTGTAACACCTGCTTTGTTCTCCCTATTGTTTGCATGAAATATCTTTTTCTATCCCTTGACTTTTAGTCTGTGCATGTCTTTAGGTTTGAGGTGAGTCTCTTGTAAGCAGCGTATAGATGAGTCTTGTTTTTTTATCCATTCAGTGACTCTGTGTCTTTTGACTGGTGCATTCAGTCTATTTACATTTAGGGTGATTATCGATAGGTATGTACTTATTGCCATTTCAGGCTTTAGATTTGTGGTTACCAAAGGTTCCAGGTTACTTTCTGTACTATCTAAGAGTCTAACAACTCACTTAGTATGCTGTTACAAACACAATCTAAAGGTTCTTTTCTATTTCTCCTCCTTTTTCTTCTTCCTTCATTCTTTATATATTAGTTATCAAATTCTGTACTTTTTGTCTATCCCTTGATTGACTTTGGTGATAGTCAATTTAATTTTGCATTTGCCTCGCAATCAACTGCTCCACCCTCTCTACCTTGATTTTACTACCTCTGGTGACAGCTATGCAACCCTAGGAACACTTCCACCTATAGCAGTCCCTCCAAAATAAACTGCAGAGATGGTCTGTGGGAGGTAAACTCTCTCAGCTTTTGCTTATCTGGAAAATGTTTAATCCCTCCTTCAAATTTAAATGATAATCTTGCTGGATAAAGTAATCTTGTGTCCAGGCCCTTCTGCTTCATGGCATTTAATACATCATGCCACTCCCTTCTGGCCTGTAAAGTTTCTGCTGAGAAGTCTGATGTTAGTCTGATGGGCTTTCCTTTGTATGTGATCATATTTCTGCCTCTGGCTGCTTTTTACAGTCTGTCATTATTCTTGATCTTTCCCATTTTAATTACTATGTGTCTTGCTGTTGTCTTCCTTGGTCCCTTGTGTTGGGGGATCTGTGGATCTCCATGGCCTGACAGACTATGTCCTTCCCCAGACTGGGGAAGTTTTCAGCAACTACCTCCTCAAAGACACTTTCTATCCCTTTCTCTCTCTCTCTTCTTCTTCTAGTATCCCTATAATGCGAATATTGTTCTGCTTGGATTGGTCACACAGTTCTCTCAATATTCTTTCATTTTTAGAGATCCTTTTTTCTCTCTGTGCCTCAGCTTCATTGTTTTCCTCTTCTCTAGATTCTATTTCATTTGTTGTGTCCTCCACCGTATCCAACCTGCTTTTAATACCTTCCATCATGTTCTTTAATGATTGGATCTCTGACCTGAATTCATTCCAGAGTTCTTGGATGTCTTTCCTTACCTCCATTAGGATGTTGATGATTTTTATTTTGAACTCCCTTTCAGGAAGAGTCACAAGGTCCATATCATTTAAATCTTTCTTGGGGTTGTATTAACAATTTTAGTCTGGACAAGGTTCCTTTGGCATTTCATGTTTGTATATGGTGTCCTCTAGTGTCCAGAAGCTCTATTCTGGAGCTGCTGAGTCCCTGAAGCAATGTCGGAGGTCACAGGGGAGCGGTACTGGTGCCTGGGGGGTAGGAAAGGGCTCTTCCCCGCCTCCTGGCTGCTGTGTCTGTCGCCACTGCCTGAGCCAGTGGGCCGGTCACACAGGTATAAATTTTTTCCCAGAGCAGCCGGATATGGATCCCTGCTTTCCACAAGCAGCCAGAATCCCAGTGTTCCCAGGAACTCTGCCTGTATTAACTTTCCAACCCAGTAGTCATGCGAGTCTCATGAAAGCACCATGAAATGTAGGTTTGTGCTCCCAGCGCAGATCTCTGAGCTAGGTATTCAGCAGTCCCAAGCCTTCCACTCCCTCCCTGCTCCATTTGTCTTCCTCACGCCGTTGAGCTGGGGTGGGGGAGGGGCTCGGGTCCCAGGAGCCACAGCTCTGGTACTTTAACCCATTCGGTGAGGTCTGCTCTTTTCTCCAGGTGTGTGTAGTCTGACGCCGTCCTCTTTCCTGTTGCTCTCTCAGGATTAGTTGCACCAATTAAATTTTCTAATTGTATCCAGCTTTAGGAGGAAGCCTCTGTCTCCCTTCTCATGCCACCATCTTTTTTTCACTAATGCCTTTTGAAAAGTCCATCTTCCACGCCTTGTCAATTCTCTATTGTTTGCATTGGAAGCTTCTTGCTTACTCCCCATTCCTTCCTCTTCCTATCCTTACAGAGAACTGGCTCACATACTGTCTTTCTCACCCTAATGGTAACTCTCCCACTCATAATTCATTCCTCCTTCTGTTCTGGGCTCCATTATAGTGGGAACTTTTATACCTTTCATATACTAGTTGCTATGTGTTATAGTAATATGCTTATGCACAGTTTTCTCTAAGGCAAGGACTACTAAGTCTTATATCCATTAATATACTGCATAGTAAGTATCTATGGAATTTGGGAATATCATTTTTATGGGAAATGTTTTTTTTTTAAGAAAATAAAAGTAATATAATTCATAGTGTCTCATTCAATGTCAATGGTTTAGTGAGAAACAACATTCATGTCCAAAGGAAAAAAATGCTCTGGGTACAAAGCTGAAGAAGCCAGCTACCTGATCCCAAGGAGCCAGCAGAAGGGAGTGGGAAGAGGGGCCATGATCTTCCCGAAAGAATGGCAGATTTGGAATTTTTCTGGTTGGCGTTGGATGATGTGAGCTCATGGTCAGGGAGGAAGTCCTAATAGGGAGGCAGGTGGCCAGGTCTACCTTAACTGACTTGCAGGCTGACAAACCTATGCAGTCCTGTTGCTGATCAGGAGAGATGCCACGGTAAGCGTAGAAAGTTGGCAAGACAAATAAAGGTCAAGCCAAATAGCTTGGAATTAAATCAGAATAAAGCACAAAAACCTTTTCTTGCAATTCATTTGATTCCAATATATTAATCTCAAAGGGAAAAACAGTTTTTCAGTCTGACATGGAAAGGATGAGCAGTCTAGAGGCATGTGAATGACTGGCCCCTGCCCCCAACCTGATATTTCTTAACTTTGCTCTGGTTCCCAGGGACCATAGTCAGATAAGAAGTAGGGAGAAAGGAAAAAAGAAAAAGTGAACTCAAAAGAAATAAATTCAGAGCTAAGCCCATTTTCCCTTTGGCACAAAATAAATTGTTATCTTTTGTAATTTTCATTAAATTGGAAGTTTGGTAGACTAGTAGAAAGGTCTATCGATCTATCATCTGTATTTCACTATCTATTTAATTATGTACTTGATAAATGACTTGTACTGTCAGCCAACTTGTCATCCCTCACACTGATATTCTGTGAGAGCAGGAAGCTGCTACTAGTTCATCCAGACAAAATGTTTCTCTTGAAATACTCTAATTTGGCACTTGCTAATAGATATTATAGATGCCTAAGAGGTCCTAAAGTAGATGCATAGATGCATAGAGGTGTCTCTGCCTGACCAACCTGGTGAAAGAATAAATCTGAGAAAATCCATAGCATTTATCTTGATTCACCACTGTGGGAGCAGAAGGCTTTGTAACAGCAATGTCACAGGCTGTGATTTCAAATACTGTGGTGTGCTTCATTGTGCTGGTGAAAAATATCAACGGTGAACATCCTAATGAGTTGAGCAGGATCTGAACCATGTCAGACAATCGAAATTCTAATAGCACATGTTTTTATGGAGGCCTCAGAGCTTTGTTTCTAGATATCTATCTTCCTGTCTGTTGAATCAAGAACTGTATATAATACACATGCTTACTGCTAGCCCCTTGTTTTTTCCATATAAATCATTCAATGATTAGGCTTACTTAAAAAAGAAGTACAAACTACATTTCTGGAAAATGCTACAACTGATAATTTCTTATCTCCATCATTTGGAATTTGCTAATCTCTAAATGTATAAGTATACATGTGCCTAGATTATAACATGATTTGATTAATGCATTTTTTTCTATGAAGAATCTCAGTTCTTAAATCCTTTTGTCCATATGAAGTTTGCAGTACTTGTAATATTGTAGGTTTTTTTAAGGAGAAATTTTTGGAGTTGAGAGACATTATCTATATGTAAACATTTTAATGAACTTGGAGTAATTTTCTTTTGGAAATACACTATCACCTGTTGTTAAGGACTGACTGTATCTCCCCATCCATGACTGCTCCATGATTACCCAATTCATATGTTAGAGCCCTAACTTCCAGTGTCACTATATTGGGAGATGGGACCTCTAAGGAAATAAAGTAACATGAGATCATAAGGGTGGGGTCCTGACCAGATAGGATAGGACTCAATAAAATTAGCATCTTTATAAGAAGAGACAGCAGAGAGTTCCCTCTTTTCAGGTGCGCAGAAAAGAGGTTACGTGAGCGGACAGCAAGATGGCAGCCACCTGTAGGCGAGGAGAAGAGGCCTCAGAATGAAACTTTGATCTTGGACTTTCTGTTGTTTAAACTACTCAGTCTATGCTATTTTGTTAATGGTTCCCCAAGAAGACTTATAATATACTTGCAAACTTGCATGAAATGTGAGAAAATAATATGAAATTTAGGGACAAGGGTGGCTGTGGCATATGATCAATCAAGGTCCCAGGAATTACAGTAAGTCAGAATAGCCTTCCTGTTATCCTTGATTTGTTACCTCACCAGATTTTAATTCCTTCATTTGCAAAATTGAACAGTAATAGATTCTACTTGATGAGATTGATACAATACAAGTTAATAAAGGTATGGCAGGCCTTAGGTGCTCAGGTTATATTAGCTATTATTACTATAATTATGGTCTTAAAATAGGCAAAACATAGTGTCAACTTCATGTAATGTAAATGAACAAATGTGTTTATGATCTTTTATAAAGTAAAACCACAAATGCTTTATACACTAAATAAACGATGTTATTCAAACAAAAACTGGTTTCTCTTTTTCTTTTGTAATTTTATCAGTGGCAGAAATACTTCATTTTTCTGACAACTTTTACATATTTTATATATATATATATACACTATAGTGTACTGAAATGATTTTTTCAGTGTAGGTCATATAGTGTATGAAATGCTTAATAATAATACGTTCCTTACTCTGATGAATAATTACATGTCCTGATAACAGGATATTCACAAACTCATTGAAAATAACTCCTGGAGGCACAGAAGCCACACAGTAAGTTTGTAAAAGTTGAAGCATGTGGAGAACACCTGTGCTCCAATCAAAGCCTTTGGAGCAGTTGTACCACATTGAAGAACAATGGGATGAGACCAGGGAGGAAGGGTTCCTTGTGAGGATGATGGATGTCAATCCCAATGCAACCCACAAGCCAGCACGGGTACCAGGTGTGATACACAGAAGACTGTAGTGTGACCAGTTTAGGCATTTGATGAAACTGAAATTCTATCTGCCTGAAAATTCAATTTTTTAAATTTCACAACTTGTCAAAACTCTATTTACTGTTAGTAGAATTAAGAAGTGCAAACACCAGTGAAAGAAAAAGAACAGAATGTCCATCTTTTCCATTCTCCCAATCACAAAATGTGTGGTTAATGGTTACTCTAACACCACAAAAAAGAGCCTTTGTTATCGGTCAGTGGCACAATTTATGTCTGCCTTGGACTCGTGGAAACGTTTCTACAAAATTTTATTAGAAAATTCCTTTTCCTAAGAAACAAATTAATTAAGGACGGACCAGACAAATAAGCTGCTATCCTTGAGATCAGGAAATACTGCAGTGAATGACCTCGTTAAGTGAGGGCCTGGGCACAGCCTGAAGACTAATGAATTACTCAGTCTCTTCCACTCTGGAGACATGTGCTTTGATTAGTGTCTGGGGCTGTTGGGAAGGGACTCACAGTTAATGGCTTCTCTTTCTCTAGCCTTCCTAGAGGCAAGAAATTCTGGTCAGTATTTCTCAGAAACTGAAGTATCCCTACTCCAATTATCACAGCTACTGTTGACACCAAGAAATTTAGAGGAAAAACTAATTTAACCTTCAAGCATTTCAAGGTACTTTTTAAACTACTTAATGTAGATCTAGATAGCACAGTGATTGACAAAGTATTATCTGCATCACCATAGGAACCAGAAGTGTTTTACATGGTCCTGAAAGGATCTGATGTTTTTCAGAAGACAAGCCCCACTGACACCACCTGCTGTTAAGAGTTCAGTTCTTTGGTGTCTAATCTCCAGCAGTCCTCAATCTTTCATATTTAAAATTTGTTTCTCTTGTGAGAGGAAGAAAGGTCCACTTACTGTTGTTCAGTGGCTGCCCTGTTTATCTCAGCCTTACAAACGACAATTGAGGTGAATGTCTATCCCACTGGGTTTCCGCTGTGACTCCAGTTCACCACCCTTTGAATACCGACAGGCGGCTAAAATGTTGCCCATGAGCCAGGGACACTTAGGGTTAGATAGAGCTGGTACTACCACAGGAGGTTAGAATTGAAAAGCAAAGCCCTGCTATAAACATAAATGCTCCCTTTACACTGAACTCTGGGCAGTTAAAACTTGTTCAATATTCAAAACCTTTTTGTCAGCCTTGAAGGTAGAACTTTGAGGATAGAAAGCCAAAGTGTCTACACTTCCTGAAGGCCATGATTTAGGATTCCAAAATGTCTATTTCCTTTCCCGCTCTACTTCCCACAACGAAATTTGCTGGATCAGTTATGCTGTCCTGGGAATTCAAAGAATCTTGTTAAAAAGGCAAATATTTTTCCTTACAGTGAGTAAGTAAATGTAACTAATCTTAGCAAGTAGTTCATAATTCCTTTGGTGCTAAATGCCATGTACTGTAAAGCTCTTTCTTGTGTTTGGAGAGAGAGGTTAACATTGTTGTTCAGGCATTTTCTTTTTTAGTGAGGTAAGGCAATGAAGTTCTCAACTGAAGTTTGATGAGGCTAACTAGGTAGTGTGCAGCCATTCTGTAGTCTAACTTGGGCTTTCTTGACTCGCTAACACTATTAATTTGTTAATCAGCCTTATTTGGTGAACAGTGTGGGCAAACATCCCCTTGATGTGGTAAGTGATGCTGAGGTCAGAATATTCAGACAATTTTGTTCAGTGACACCAGTCTCTGTCTTTCGTTTTCCGCAACCTTTTGTTCTGAAAAATTCTAAGTCTTTGGAAATGTTGAAAGAATACCTTAATGAACATCCACATGCTCTTCACCTAAATTCACAAATTATTAATATTTCATAACATTTGTGTGCTCTTATGGATTATCTGTCTAGCTACGTGAATATACATATCCTCTCCAGTTTCCTTTTTTGCCTTGAGGCATTTGAAAGTAAGCTGTAACATCATGTCACTCCCCCTCTATATAGTGCATTAGTATTTATCACCTAAGAATAAAGACATTTTCCTTATTACTATAATGCCATTTTTACTCGCAAGAATTTAAAAAGTGGTGTGATATGCACCTATCTAATAATATCTAATATAGAGTGTATATTAAAATTTTTCAATTCCTTTCAAATGTCTTTCAGAGCCTTTTCTTTTAAAATACAATCAGAGTTCATTTTTTACATTTAGTTGTGATATATTTTCCTTAATTTTGAACCTCTGTTTTGACTTTCATGACAGGAACATTTTGAAGAGTCTTCAGTTGTCTTTGAATGTCTCATAGATTGGATTTTACTGACTGCTTCCTTATGATTAGATTCTTGAAATTTTTTTGTGAAGAATACTACGTAGGTAGTGTTCTATACTTCCCACTTTATCACCTTTGGAGGCATATTAAACTGAACTTAATCACTTGGTGAAGGTAGTTTATGAAAGATCTCTCTTTAATAAAGGCATTGTTTCTCCTTTGTAAATTAGTAAATAACCTATGAGGTGATTCTTTGTTATCATGTAAATAATGTGAATATCCTGTTTCCCAATAACTTTCACTCATTGATTTTAGCATCAATGGCTTCATCAAGAATGGATACTCAAATCATGATGAGGATGGAGATACAAATATATTAAAATGAAAAACTCATTCTCCTACTAACATGTGAGGTTGAATAAATGAAGACTTAGAAGAAGAAAATATATTCCCTTACCTGTCTACATTTAAGATTTCTCCAGAATCACATTATATCCATTTCTCACCAGGCACTGACTCTGCAAAAATTATATAGGTTAATCAGATAAAGGGGACAATTTTATAAATATAAATTTATTTTATAGTTTCAAATTTATAGTATTTGCTCATTATTAATTTAATTTGTGAGTTACATGAGTCTGTTTTAATGAACATAGTTACTTGATATTGGGGTCTCTAGACAGTA
Organism: Manis pentadactyla; assembly: GCF_030020395.1. Taxonomy (NCBI): domain Eukaryota; kingdom Metazoa; phylum Chordata; class Mammalia; order Pholidota; family Manidae; genus Manis; species Manis pentadactyla. The sequence continues at coordinate 63,604,506 of NC_080020.1, forward strand.
TTTGCAATCATATCAATCTCAACATGCAACTTATAGTTGAATATTTTTTGGTTGTTCACTAAGAAAAAATACTGATTTAGATAACTAATTGTAAAAGATAGTGGTTTATTGTTAAATCTCAATATGCTTTTAATAAACTGCTCTGGAAGCTTGAAAGGGATTGAAATTTTTTATTTTGAGTTGTGTGGAATAGCAATAGTTCAGAAACAGTTTTCATTCCTTTATTTCATTTATCAATAAATATAAGATTTATTAATAAATCTAAAATGACTAGAGCTAATTATAATACAATATTATTGATGTGTTCTTGATTTACTTGTTGAAAAACTGACGTAAGCAGACATACTTAAGCCTTGCCTGGCAGGGTGTTAAATACTGAACTGAATGTGAGAGTAATTAATGTCTATATGTGATTCCACTCTTTCTGGATGGCTCTTTTCCAATGAAACTCAAGATTATAGAAATTGTCCTCCACACCACCTTCTTATAGAACTCTAATAACGAAGTGGGCTAGAGAAGGTAGAAGATTCTTTTAACAAATTTACTTAGGCAGATTGAAATAGTCCCCATTTCTTAAATGTAATTACTTAGTGCATATTTCTTTCTATTGTTATTGTTCATGATGATTCCATTTGTTTGAAATATCCAGAACAAGTAAATCCATAGGAACAGAAACTACACTAGTGGTTTCTAGGGGCTTGGTAGGGGGAGGGCATGGGAATGGGGAATGACTGCTAATGGGTATAGGGTTTCTTTTGGGGGTGATGAAAATGTTCTAGAATTAGATGGTTGCACATTGTGAATACACTTAAAAATTACTGAGCTGCACATCTTAAAAAGTGAATTTTATAGCATTTGAATCATACATATTTCTTAATATATATTACACTACAGTATTTATTTGTATGTGTCTGCTCCCAAGAATTGTTATTCCACAAAGGTGAGATCTACACTAATTCCTAATGCATAGTAGGTGTTCAATAAAAGTTTATTGGTTAAAGAATGAGGATGAGATGAGAACAAAGTACTGCTTTTGTTCTTAGTCACTATTTAGACACTGAATTGCCCCAAATGCAGAAAGCACATAGATATATCATTTAATTAGTTAAGTCCAATAAAGTCCCTTGCAAAGTGCCTGGCACACAGTAAAGCACTCTATAAATAAATCCTAGCTGTTGTTAATAATAAAAACAATCTGCCTTCATATAGTCAGGAAGCCTGAGCACCCAGCACTGGAGACTAGCAACAGTTAAAGTTGCAAATGGGTAACAATTGGGGCGCCAACACCAGGGACGGGGACGGGCTCTCACTAGTCTGGCTCTGTCCACTTGGGAACTAGTGTGGAGTGCCTCCTCGGTCCGCCCTTTTCATCTGCAGATATTTATTGAAAACTGTAGCTCAGCCCTGTCAGTCTAAATTACATTAGGAGAATTAGGAGAAGCTCTGCAAGGAGAATACAGGATTTGGCAATTTGATTTCAGGAAGACTCGAAAGGTCAGAGATGGAAGGCCAAGGGGAAAAAAAAGGGTTTTGAGCTTCTGCAGTAAGAAACAAATATCGGAGCAGAAGTGACAGTTATAGAAATTTAGGAGTAATGTCTTTAGTAAGAATCATTAACCTTGATAGAATTTTGTCTATATGAGGAGGTGGGAGATACAGTGAATTGTCTAAAAGGAATGCTATTAGTTTTGTTATTCTCTTACAATTTCTAGTTAAAATTTATTTTTGGCTGATCAAAATGATTTTTTTCTTCCTTACTGAAACAAAATGTTACTTTAATTTCCTCTTATTGTTTCTCATTATTTTTGCCAAATTTTATCCAAAGCTGCTTTTAAAAGCAGTGCTAAAATTGTCATGCTTTAAATAAAATGTTTCTTCCTTATACACAATTGGCAATTATGTAAGAAGTTAATGAAATAAATACATTTATAAGAGGTTTTCTAGAAAACATTTTCACACATAGTCATTGTTCTACAACTAGTTATCATGTCATGTTTTGTTGGTTGTTTGCAGATGAAAGGTTTTTTTTTAGCCAAGTACAGTTCTAAATAAGTAGACATATAAACCTGAAATATAGCCATGTGTTCTTGTTTATTACAGAATACTAAATGCTTTTTATTTATTATAATGGGTTATTATAATGGTTTTGGCGTTTGACCCTGGATGAATTACTTAACATCTTTGAGCTGCAGTTTCCATAGTAGTACTCTGTTTATAAGGATTTTGTGAGGATTAAATAAGAAAATGAAATAAAGCACTAAGCATAAGACTTGGCATGTAATTAATGTTTAGTAAGTAGTTTTCTAAAAAAATCATTTAAGTGTGTGAATGTGACAGACAGTCCAGCAGGCATTGTTTTTCTGATAGATTATGTTTACATGGCTGTCTAGGAAGATAGTAAACATCTGTAGCTTTGTTACCATTTTCCTGATTTATTTATGCATGTGGATTTTGTCAACTATTTTCAACTTATCAGATGCAGGCCATGCCATGTACGCAGCACAGATGGTTTCGTCGGTCCATCAGCAGGGCCTGCATCCAGCATTGCCAGGGACCTGGAACACAAGTTACAGGCAAAGAAATCTGAGCTTTTGAGTTCAGTGACTCCTGCAGTGCCTCTAAACTCCTATGTGCCTTAGCTCTGATCCTAGAAAAGGTGGTCTTTTTGAATATATATTTTTTAGAGCGTCAGAACCAAGACTGCTTGACTCATTAGGAAATATTTTGAGCCTACGACAGGAAGGAAAGCAAGTGGGAAAGGTTGAAAAAGTTAAAAAACACAACCTAATGTCTGCTTCACTGCTCATTTTTAATATTAGAATATTAAATAAAAATAAAGGTAAAAAGAGTAAAAATTTTTTGCAATAGACTTTCTACACACGTATTACATACCCATTGTAGACAAATCAGAAAACACAGCAGCAAAAAAATTTCTTATCTTCCTTCCACCCGATAGCCATCCTTGATATTTTTATTATAACCCTCATTATGATTATTTCTGTACATGTATTCATACATATATGTGTGTGTATGTACACACATACACACATGTGTATTTTACAAAAATGGAATCATTTGCACAGTGTTTTGTCCCCTTTTCCCACAGTAAGATATTCCTAAAAACCTTTTACTTTATTTTAATGTTCTTCTACATGATCTTTCTAAACAGATATAAGCAATACACTGCAGAAATGAAATGTTATTTTCTTAATCTCCTCATTTTTGAGAGTTAGTTTCTAATCTTACTGTTATTATTAAGAAATGACTGTTAAACAGTTTTCAGCTAAAAAGGGAAAATTTTGGGAAGAACTGAATGAGCATTATATCCAGGCTCTCCATTCTAGCAAGGTTATCTCCATGAAATGATTGCATTCGAAATGACTTAACAGCATTACAGAACAGCAGAAAGGAATAAAACCAGTTTCTAAGACAAAATACATAAAACCCAGAAGAGCTATGATGTCCACTGAATGGAGCTGATGTGTGCTGATTTCTCAGTATAGGCGATTCTCACCTTGCACAGTAGTTCAGGACTGTGAAAACAACCATACAGACTGAAACTGTGCAAAGTAATACTCATAATGAATGGAAAATTTAAAATTATTTTATGACCTTTAAAAATTTCCATCAAACATTAAACACTCTTTAACTGTTGGCCATAACTGTACTGTAGAGTGAAAGGAAAAAGAATTGCAAAGTTAATGTTTATTGAGTTTATTGTAATTAAAATATTACAGACATTGAGAGTTCAATGTTTTATTTCTTTGTAAAAAAATTTATTATAAGTAGTTTTCAGAGTGCTTATCTTATTTTTCTTGTGCTTGACTTATGATGTATGCAAGACATCTTTTCTTTGCCTTGACAAATTTTGGTCAGCTCTAGACATTTTATCCTGGGCTCTTTCAGTGTTATGAAATATTTTTGAGAGCATCTTTAATGTGAAGTGTTTTGCCACATCAGGCACTTCCTCTGTGACTCCTTCATCCTCTTTGTCACAGCCACAGTACGCATTTATGGCTCTATGTTTGCCTTCTCTAAGTAACTCTGACTGTACACCTAAGTCCCTCTAACAGCATCAGTGTCAAGATTTCCACTATCAACTATTGTTTCTATAACTTCTTGAATGTTTGAGTCAAATTTCATTTCCAGTGTTACTACTTTTCACTTCTTTGCTATACTTTCACGTTTGTCAGTCAATTCCTTCTTTCAGTTACCTATTTTTGTAAAATTTCATGTGGATTTATCATTGGGAGACAAGGAGGCAACACAACTACATGCTTTGCTGTCAACTGTGTGTGAATGAGTGACATATGCTGTGACTGATCACCGATAACCTTTGAAACAAGTGATATGATTAGTCATCGATCAGGATATGATCTGTTATTTAAGCAGTGATTGGTAGATTGAAAAAGCTAGCAGTGAAGTTTGTACTTTATGTGTTATTCACAGCTAGTATACTGTGGTAATGGAAATGTTAACTAGGTTTCCAGGGACAGTGTCTAACACATGGTTATTTAAATAAATCATGGTTACTGAAATATGCATATTGGAACAGTGCAAAGCAAGGACTGCCTGCATATATTTATATATGATAAATGAAGGGGATAAGTTCCCAAGTTGGTTTCGATAGGCTGTTAATAGCAGTGCCTCAACCTATCTCAAACTATGTTGGGGGGCAACTTTGGTTTCCTGGAATCTGGAGGTTATGTTGTACCTTGTCTCTAACTATTGCATTTCCCATGAAAGGAAAAGCATGTTGGCCAGGTGACTCCCTGCAATGGGATGGAATCTAGAAACCGTATTTCTTCCTGCTCCTCTGATGCTACAACCCAGCTGAACTCATTGAGAATTTCAGTCTAACTTGGGGAAATGATTGTTTCCTCCCAATTCTCACAGCTCCCACTATAGCCCCCCATCCACACACATACCTCATGGACAGTGATAAAAAGAGACTCAAGTCCTACAGGGTCAAATCTCTGACAGTTCCAGAAGGTTAAATCTTTTAAGTCAAGTTCTGATCAACTGTATTAAACAGAATGGGGATGCAGGGACAAGAAACCAAGAAAGCTGAGGAATTTAGAGCCGAGTCTGTAAATGAAAAGGATTAATGGGGCTGATGACCGAGTAAGGGTTCACTGGAATGACAGTGAAATGGTCTTCAGAAGCAGGGAGTTGGGGAACCTGGGGAGATTCCTCACAGGGTCTTGATATGTTGTCCTGATTATATTTGCACCACATTGTCTGTCACATAACAAGACTTTACAAAGGTTTGTAAAATGAAGCAAAAACTATTGTTGGGATTCCACAACAAAGGCAAACATTTTTTTATTATATCAATTTCGGAGAAATAATATTTTCATAAAATCTAAATTAAGTAATTATGTAGGGCTCACAAATAAAATGGATAAAGATAAAAGTTAAGCACAAGATATTCAATGGGAATTCATTTTTTGTCTCTATTTGATAATTTGTGCTCCTTTCCATTGTCCCCTAGGTAGTCAGGGTGATCTTTTGGAAATGTGTATCATATATAGTTTTCATGCTTAAAACTTACCAATGGCTTCCGGAATAAATCTAAAGTGTTTCTTATGGCCCACAAGGCTTAAGGAATCTGATCCTGACAAATTCTCTGATCTGGCTCTTACCTGTCATCCTTACCACTGTCCCCTATCCTCAAACATTCATTAGCTACATCAGCCTTTTTTTTCTGTTCCACAAACATACCTAGCTCATTGTGGCCTCAGAGTCTTGGCTTTTGCTGTGGTCTCTGTTTGGCAAGATCTTCACATGGAAAACTCTTAACACAGAGTCTAACATGGAAAGTGTCAGTTAAGTGTCGTTATTTATAATATTGTTCTTTATAAGTTCTCTTCTCCTTAGAATGACCAAATGTTCTGGGTCTTCTCTTTTACTTTTGTCTGTCTTTGAAATAAAGGATGTGTGATAGCAATCTTCTTTATAGGGTAAAGTTGTGTCTTCATCACTCAGGATAAACTAGTTATGCTGTGGTAACAAACAGTCCCCCAAATCTCAGCAGCTTCAAACAACAAAGATGCATTTTGTGCTTATGCTACATGTCCAGTGTGGATTGGCAAGAAAATTCTACTTACTGTGGCGATAATAACATTTTTATAGCAACACATGAGGTTTCAGTGTTTGCCATGTCAGGAGAAAATAAGAATAGAGCATCATTGATCAAATGATTTTTCCCAAAAGTGACAGAAACCATTGTTCAGATTTTATTGACTCTAAGTCTGGATCTGCTATTTCCTATCTGCATTTGCATCTTTCTATTATTAGGCCTTGATGGCAGGGACTATATTTTTTATTGGGGTTTTCAAATTAATTTCAAGTACTTTTAACAATTCAAATTCCTGGGTCCCACCCTATTAAGATTCTGATTTATTTTTTCTGGGATGAGGAGTGGTTATCAGTTTATCTGTTTTACTTCTACTTGCAAGTGATCTGGGGACCACACTTTAAGAAACACATCTTTAGAGACTAGAACAATGATTGGTTTAGTGCAGGTGCTTAATAAATATTTTTTGATTGATTGCACAATCAGGTTTTCTTATGAATAAGGATTTAAAGGGATGTGTCAGTAATTTAAATGAAAGAATTTGTATATGCTAAACCGCATTAGAAAGAAGAGAAAGGCCCAGAGTTTTATCCACTCACTCTAAAATAACTTGCAACTTCTGGGAGAAGGTAATGCTGGGACTATCTTTCACTTTGTGCAGGTCACTAGATTGATCCACACATCATCCCAGTCATGCCATCAATCTTGTTCAGGAATAAGCCACAAGTTTAAGGACATTTCAAACAATAAGTGCATGAATTCTTTGATTCATTCCATTTGAAGTGGACTGTGGAGAAAGCAAATCCAGTCTCATGTAATTAGAAGTTATTTTAAAAATTGTGCACACTACAGCCTACATTTTTTTGACAGGTAATAGCCTTCTTCTTATGTTGTATTAAAAATCTAATGGCAAATAGTTTTACAATCTAAACTAACAGGGAACAAAATGTTTTTTACTTATCTCTGGTATTTTCACACTTTGATCACAAAAGAGCAATATAGGAGTAAAAGTCATAATGGTGCCACAAAAACACAAGCATACATGTATGCTTTTAAAGTGAAGTTAGTGTTCCATTATGATAGATTACCCATCCCCTTCAAAAGCTCAACTATTTAAAAACCATATCTGCTAAATTTTCAATATTCCGGATTTCTCTGAAAGGGCGCTCCATGCTGGAGGTCTTCATCGTTACGTATTCACAAGCATTATGTTTTTATCCATAAACTCTGAAGTCTTTTAAATATGAAAACTTACATGCAAAATATGTAAAAAAAAGCCAACCCACAAAATGAAAATTGGTACTTAAAATATCTATTAGTTGTTTTAAAATTAATTTGTAGGACATTCTATTTTCATAATTGTTGTGAAGACTTGCTTTAATAGTATCACTATTTCCTCTTCCTCTGGGCAAATTATTCATAATGTTAGATTATTCTTATAGAGTATGTGTGAATATGGGCACTTATGCCTTGGAGTGTGGGCTAAAGGGAAGATAACAGGAGACTATTTGCTCAGTTACTGTGTTACTGAAATATCAGTGCATTTCTTTAATGCCTATATTCTGATCAGTGAATTTAAGTATCTCGGCTGGGAAGTGAAAGGCTGTAATAAGTACTTTTGCATTTGCCTAAATGTGGATCAAATTTAGCTAATAGTTTTCTAAGAAATGGTGTGCTAAAGGGGCTGAAAGAAGGGCTGAAAGAAATGCAAGAAAATCGCATTACTGAAAGATTTGCTTACTTCTGTTACTACTTGGAAGTGTGCTCAGATCACATCTAAGAAGGCAACGTGTACAGTGCAGTGATGGCCTCTTGACCTGTATATTTCTTCAGAGCATTTTTGTAATAAAACGGCTTTGTCTATTTAGAATATATCATGAACAATAATAATCATAGGTATACATAGCAAGGAGATTTTTCATGATGTCCTAGTTAACAGACCTCACAATATCATCATAAAGTCCAGAATGAGATTAAAATTGGGAGCCAAAAGTTCTAAGCTGTTTATCCTGCTTTGGACATTAATGTGGCACAGAATTTTTTTTTTTTAATTTGGTGCAGAGTTGAGCTGAACATATCCCCTAGCTCATTATAATTACCAGTCCTCTATTTCTTTAGTCTATTTCATCCCCATTTTCCATCACTATTTCCTTCTTTCCTCTGAAAAATAACTGAATGTCTTTATTATGTATCTTTGTACATGCTTTTTGAAATATGTATTGCCTTTGTACATGCATTTTTAATTGTCATAATGGGGCTCAATTATAAATCTCCGTTGGTTTTCCCTTGTTTCTCTCAGGTTCTATCTGTGCTGCTGTGTGTATTTCTACTACTCCAAGTGGCTCACTGTTGTATTATTATGCAGGATCTGTGTAGTATTCACACTCACTTTTTAAAAGCACAGTTTGGTTGTTTTCCCTGACGTTGGCTAGTTATTTGTTCATTCTCTATCTCCATCTTCCTAATAATCAAATATATTTTATAAATAAAGATCTTAACCTATCTGATAAGGAGAGCAACCTTTAATAACATTTCCCAGTAGAGTTCTGTAATGACATAGGACTATCACAGCTCTCTGACCAAGGAGATTTCTTTTATCAGATGAAGATACAATCTACATGAAATACCCCATCCTACTCCTTCATCTCCTGAGGCTTTAACCAAAATACCGCCTATCTGATGTTATGAAGCTACCCATCAGAATTCTCATTTACATTGAAACATAGAAGTTGCTTGTGCAGATGTGGCATAGGGATATGTGAAGAAATATATGAATTAAAAATAACATAAAGTAAGAGCATTTTGGAATCAGACCTGCTTTTGACAAGAGCTTGCTCAGACATCACACATGGTCATTAAATGACTCTACCTTTTTTCTCTTCATGGATCTTACACAATAACCCAGAGTATTTTGAGTTTCTTAGGAAAATGTGATTATTACTATTAAGTAGAAGCATTTCCTGTTCTCTTTTTAAGATCTTTGGGCCCTAATGAGGAATGTGACCTACATTCTGTACCTCCATCCTCTGGAACCACGCCAGGAGGCTGTCTGCATAATCTGCTCAGAAATCATTCCTTTCTGTCTGTCACTGAAGCCTGAACACACTCCAGGAATTAGGTACTAATTAATGTCAACACATTACAAATGAAGAAAGAAGGAAATTGCCTGGACTCATTCCTGAGGAAATCTTCAGCAATTCGCTTCAGTTAAAGTTAATGTGTACCTCAGGGCAACACTGAACCGAATCATAAAATGCTGCTCATGTGGTTGAGTGACCTGCAGGTGACCCATGTAAGCCTCTTGACCAGTATTAGTTTCCATATTATGTCTATTTTGTTAGGATGCTGCTTATAACATAGGATGATCTGATAGGTGGCATCAGACAAGGCTATGAATACAAACTATGGCTTCACTAACAATAAGTTCTAGAGTGCCTACACCGAATTCTAGGATATAACTTTCAAAATGGCACTTTCCTGATTTTAATCCATTTTTGCTTTATCAAAGAATAGCTTTTCTAAGTGTGGAACAAATAGATTATTACCTGGATCTTAGGAAGTCTTCCTCTTTTAGTCAGAAAAAGATTCTAATATCATATTTTTATATCTATACAATTAATAACTGGATGCTAAAATCCAAATAATCACTTCAGGTAATCATGATAAATGCATGCTAGTATATCATGATCGATCTAAAGTATGAGATTAAGTCTAACATATGAGATATCAATCAGGGGTGAGTTTTCAGCTAGTAATGGGAACTCATTCTGGACAAAAGGCAGTTTGAGCTGCAATAAACCAAATGGGGGTTCCATTTTGTATTCATTGTTCTTTAGGCTTCCTTATTCTTTTTTCCCCCATTAGGGACACCTTTTATGTGCACTTTACCAAACCACCTGAATAAGAATGTCAGCTTGGACAGGTAGGCACCCTGCTTGCTTTGCTCAGACCCTGCGCTTGCTAGAGAAGACTATTCTCTCCAATCCCTCCATCCTCAATGTTTAGTACAGGACCTGGCACACAGGATGGGCCAAGAGTATTACATAAATGAGGACAGCAGAGTAATGTAAGCATACTTATCATGTCAAACCAAGTTTTAACCATAGTAGTAAATTATTGAGGAATCAATTTTAGTGCATGAAATTTGGAATTACAAAAATCTAGATTCCAGTCCTGACAACTGTGTGGCCATGGGTGAGTACCCCCTTAAGTCTCGACTTGTATTAGGAAGATGGAGATAGAGAATGAACAAATAACTAGCCAATTAGGGTTAATGAAGGCTTAGTGAAGAAGAGGGGAGAGGTCTACAGTGGAGACTTGTTTGACCACATTGACCCTCATGATTTTGGTAAGATTGAAAAAAATTAAGTTCTAGGAAATTTGGCTTTTAGTTAAATACTACTTTGATTTTTTTCTAATAGGTTTATTCCTGTCTTAATATGATTATTAGAATGAATTCAAGAATGTGCATTTTTCTGTTTTCCCAAGCACGTAGCAAGGTTACACATAAGCCTTGTCTGTATGCTTTCTACAAACCACACTACGCAGGGGACGGATACGGAAGAACATGCAAATAAAAAGGTCAGGACAAATACGGTTTGTTAAGAAAAGTCTCTCTGAAACTTCCTGGCTCCACCCATGCATCAGTATTTATGCAAATAATTTGTGTAATTTTCTGTGTATTTTGGTAAAGTCCTGGAAGATGACAGCTGGCAGAGAAGCAAGAGCAAAGAAGCAAAGAACTGCAGGACTCATTCTGGGAGAGTAGTAGGTAGAGCATGACTGGCTGGAGAAATCGCCCAGCAGGATTAACTCATTTTGAACAGTGATAGTATTGGAGGAAGAGACTTTTTAATACAGGTGGGGACACAAGTTGCACTTTGAAACACATAAAAGCTGAAAGAAGTAGATGTTTTGGTTCACTTACAAGTTAACAAAATGATAGCACAAACTTATCAAAGGTCCTATTAAAGCACCTTTGGAAATAAAAGACATATATTACACCCAGTAGCGTGGCTATCTATGTGGGGTGAAAAAAATGGAGCCAAAAAGAAATAAATACATAAATTCAAGGGGCCTTATCAGTATTACTGGTGACTGAGAGCAAAGAACTGAACGTGATTAATTTGTGCATCTGCACCTGGGGTCCAACAGAAATCAACCCCCACCACTACCACCACCAAAACAATGAAACTAAAACGCGCAGTGTGTGTGGTGTTCTTATGGAGCCTTTTGAATTCATATATTGGGGAATGTTGCTGTAGGCTACTGAGTGTCTAGGATTCCCAGGTGCAGGTGTGAGTGTGAGTCTGTGTGTGAGTGTGTGTGTATGTGTGCACACTTGTGCTTTTCTGAGCCTGTATTTCCAGGAAGAGGACTGGAGCCTGAGGAAACTGCTGGCTTTTGAATGATTTGGCTTTCTTGAGTCAAGACCAACTGATTGTAAGGGTTAAAATGCTGCTGAAGCAAAAAACCAACCAACAATGTGCACTCCATTAAAATGTAATTAGAGAAACAGTTGCTATAAGCTTGAAAAATCTGCCTTCTTTACCAGGGTGAGAAGGCTGGAATCCATCCACACTTAATAAAAAAGAAAATGTGGGAACTTGTCTGAAATGTAAGAAAAAGGGAAATAAAATACTATTTTTCAAAAAAATGTATAGGGATACCAATGTAGGCACTTAACCAGAAATATGGATCATCAGCTTAAAAATCAGATTTAGGTTTTATAAATCTGTGTGTCTCAGCTACTCTCTACCAAATAAATGGAGTAAGGATAGTATTTATCACCAATGGATAATAAATCATGGCCATAAAAATATCTCAAATACTGCACTATATTTTCTGTGTTCTATATTCTTGACCATTTAGTTACCTGTCACTTTATTTCATATTTGATCAGTTTCTGATAACTCCGCAAATGTGGGTGGAGGCATGCATGTGTTGGCAAATGCAAACATTCACCCTCCCTGAACCACTGTATGGCCAAGTTTCCCTCCCTATCTGTTCTTCTATCGAGAGATTCAAAAGTTAACAAAAAAAGAAACATTATCCCTAAGCGATTATGCCAAAGGCTGTGATCCATCTGAGCTCACAAGCAAAACAAGGCTGGGCCTGATCTGTGCATTTTTGGGCACCAGGCAGCAGCTGCTTATCATCCACCTGCACGGGAGTGCTTTCTCATTGATTGCATTCCTTCTTTTGAGTCTTTCCTCATAAAAGAGATGGACAGAAGAAAGGAAGTGAGAGAGAGAGAACAGGGGGGCCACCGTTAAGACAGAGCCACTTCTCATCACTTAGGGACTAGTAGACAAATGGGGTGGCAAAGGCATTCTCCACTACCAAAGCCCAAACTCCTTGCCTGCTTCACTTCTGTTTATGTACAAACACATGCCAACAGGATATTGGATAGTTTGGCCAAACTACACACTTTTGGCTTAGTTCTACTGGCTTAGGTAACTTGAAGAAGAAAGTGAATCTCCTTATGCGACCTTCAGTGTAGAAAATGAGAAATGACACAACCGCAATGAAACCTTCACAAATCTGAAGGGAATTTTTGTGAGTGCTTAATGGTCAGGTTATTAAGGCAGAGAGTAAAATCATATCAACATGGAAGAAAAAAGTACATTCTTAAGTTGTAACTTCAAATTTGCCCCCATTTAGTATAAGAATAAAAGGTTAAGCCTACATGTTATTTTCATTGCTTTTGTTTATATTTATAACATAGGGCAAGACATAACTGTTCAATTTATCTAAAAAATGTTTCTTAGTAAAATAGAAGCTTAGAAGTTTCCATAAACAGTTCCACTTAAAAGAATATTGTGCAGGGAAAAGAACATATGGGATATGAACAGTCCCCAGGAATGGGTTGTTCTAGTTTATCTGAATTCTCTCAGACTGTTTAAGTTCAGTCGGACAATATCCACCATATCATAGATAAGTTTTCACAAATGCCTAAGGTGCCTAACTGGTTTTCTTGGTTTCACTGGAGATGGCTGGTAATTACAGGTATGCTTTGGTTAGGTAACTATATTCCTATTATGTTAATGTGTGTGCACAATTTAATTAGTAGTTTAAAACCTATCCATGCTGAAGTTACTCTACAAGAAGATATGTCAAAGAAATAATCAATCTTCCCAGGTTTTCTTCTGCCTGCTACTTCTATAGCTTTTCTTCTTCCTACCTAATCACAACCTTTAAATAGAACTCGTGCCTCATGTCGAATTTACCGAGTATCATAATTCTTCCAAGTGGTAAAGACACCTCAAGACAAATGCTGGGCATAGAAGCCACAGGGCATAAATATCCAAAGAAGTAAAAAGCTAACCATTTCAAACAATAAGGCTTCTCTCTCACTTACCAACTTAACATTTCCCTGTATGGCCCCGGAAGATGACTGGTTAGCCAGAGACGGGTAAGATTCCTCAAGGGAGGAACAACCTAAGACAGGCACAGTCGCAGGGGGCCAGCTGGTGAGAAAATGGGGAGCAGCAGAGGTGAGGCTTAGAGCCTCCCCCCTCATGTTCTGAGGGAAATCTTCTGCATACATGGATGTTTATTGCCCTCGTCTAGCTTGGATTAACACATAGTCTACAGGCACACACCTGATCATCTACATTTGCTCTCTTACAACACTAAACTATGTTTTCTACCTTTATCTCGTATCTACCTACCACTTCAGCATTTTATTAAAAATATTAATAATAGAGAAATGTGGTATCCACATATAAATCAAGTTTAAAAATCAAATGAATATTCATATTTGAACTGACTGTGTATAGTTCATAATGCATGAACAAAACCAAAAGTTTCTGTGATGACTGCCCTTGCACTGCTCACCATGTAACTTATTCACTATGTAAGAATTTGTTCTCCATGTAAGAATTTGTTCGTTATGCATCAGAAGATTGGAGGCTGATGAAAATTAGGCTTGGGGTGGATTAATGATTGTGCATTGAGTATTGACCCCCCTATACAGAAATTTATTGTGGTTAACAACTATTTGATCAATAAATATGAGAGATGCCCTCACAAAATATATATATATATATATATATATATATATATATATATATATATATATATATATATATATATATATATATAAACACACTTCCAATTGTAAAATAAATAAGTAACCGGGATGTAATGTATAGCATAAGGAATATAGTCAAAATATTGTAACAACTTGGTATGGTGATAGCTGGTACCTAGAATTATCATGTATATAAATGTTGAATCACTGTGTTGTACACCTGAAACTAATGTAATGTAATACTGTTGTCAATTACCCTTCAATAAAAAAAAAAAAAAAAAAAAAAGAATATTGTGCTGGGAATAAAAATCAGTGTAGGATAGACTTTCTGAAAGGCAATATAATAATAGCTATCAAAAACCTTAAAATTTTGGTTTTCCCAGACTAAAAAGCCTAATTCTAAAAAATTCTATAAAAAAGTTGGTATAACATAGCTTTACATAAAAATGGTACATTTTACAAAGCCTGAAAATAGGAGGGTAGTTAAGCAAATGATTTTACACCCATACAATGAAATATGTAGCCTTAAACAACTATGCTGTAAAAAATATTTATTGTGGTGGAAAAATGGTCAAAAATCTTAACAACTGAAAGAGGTGGCCTACAAACTATTTGAATAGTGTGTCTATTTTGTAAAATAGGAATGTAGAATCATCTGTAAGGGTAGGAAGGATGTAAAGCAAAATGTAAAATGTTATTTTTCTTTTCTTGTTTTTTTATATTTTTTAACGTTTCTTTGAGTGCTTTCTTTTCTGATTAGATATAATTCCATATATTTCCCAAAAAAAACTTATTAATATTTAAGAGGTTCCTCTGATTCCAGTGATCTGATTCAACTCAGTGATTGTGCTCCATGTGATATACTGTAGGTACTAGGATTGGTACATTCCATGGAAAGAGCCACACAGCTGTCTCAGACTTGGACTCTTTGTGGATTGTAAGTGAAAAATGATGAATTAGAATATATTACAATCCTAAGGAAGAACTTTTCCCCCCAGATTTACCTCTTGTTTGTCACCCATAACCAGATGCGCATACTATAACATAAACGGTAACTATGAGTTCATGAAATGAAAGGCACTATTATACTGCTGATAATGAGGAAAGGAGTCCAAGTTTAAATTGCTTTGGCAATCCTAACCCTGTATTTCCTGATTCTGATGCAATTGAAACCTCAATTTTCTCATATTACAATGGTTTATATAATATATCTATAGATATGCAGAGAAGTATATGATAAAACTTTTAGAGCTGGAGTAAATAAGCAGTTGGATACCACTTTGTTTGATTTGTACAGAAGAGTGGAAGTTCAAACATAAACTGAAATGACTACTCCTTTGTTTAGCTATTTAAGACTGTTTCTTTATCATGGTCACATGCAATCTATTGGAACATGTACAGATAATAACAAACACAGCACCAAACTCCATTGTAAGTATTGCTTCAGTGTATAATCCTGATATTGGTACCTCTTTAGATTCAAGGTAAGGGGAACTGCTTTCTACAGTCCACTTTCTGTTTTATTGCTGAGGGACTGCTTAAGACAGATTCAAAATGAGTATTCAAAGGAACACACACACACACAAGCTCTCCATGTATTCCCATCCAGGCCATGAGGATGAATAATTCTGCCAAATCTCTACCCCCCACACCTTACCAAGCAGCTTTTAAAAACAGAGTTTACAAATGGTGCACATCCTTTGTATGTTGCCTTTTTATATTTGGCAAGAATAAATAAATTAAATCAGCCATTTAAGGACCAAAGTCACAAGACAATTTTAAGTCTTGGGTAAGATATCACACTTTTTTATGTAAAAAGAAGTGAAAATGCATTTTTTACAAAATAATTTCTATATTAGCACTTGAGAGGAGTCCTTTGATGCTGTTGATAAAACTTTTTCCACCTTTGTGAACATGGCCAGTCACGACAGAGTGCTTCCAATAAAGAGATTAAGGGAGTCAAACAAGAACCCCAATGAAACAGTGGGAAATGTTGAGATTTCAGACCTTTTCCATCACATCTCTGATTTCACACAATAAAAAGCATGACTCTGCTTAAATTAAATGTCTTAGCATTGATTGCTAGATATCAGAGAATGACTGGTAATTTTAAGTGTTATCAGATTACCAAACATTTGCAATGTTTGCTTGACTGACAATTTTATAGCTGGCATACTGTAATATTTCTGCTTAGCATCTAATGTTAAGCAGAAGAAATTTTTCATTGTGTCATGGTTGTGAAAACAGGTGCAGGGTATCTGGAAAAAATTCTCCTTTGAATGATGACAAAAGTGGTCTTTGAATGAATAGCTTGAACCTAAAGTATATTATTTCATCTAATAGTAAAAGCAAATGAAATTTTCTATTTCTGAAAGTTATGTGTATTCTAACAAAAATAAAATTAAATTTCAGCTACCAGGGCAAACTTAATCAACTAATTGAGTTAGAACAATTTTTCTTCAAAGATTGCTGCTAAAGTCTAAGGACACTTTTATTATCATTAGTAATCTGTTATATATTTGATTCCTCTGTACTAGTAGTGGGTATATTGGTTTGTACAATCTTTTGAAATGGTATCCAAATGTAAACTATCGCAAAGAGTTAAGAAAAGCTGGAAGGCATTTTAACCTTTTTTGATTTTGCAGAAACTGTATTTTAGACTCTTTAATGAGCAAAATGAATAATGGCCATTTCCTCGAAGTAACTAGAAATAGGAGACTGGGGTTTTTTCATGATGATCTCTAAGATGAACTAGCAGTCTGAGTTAGGATAAGTGGAAGTGTAACTCCTGGCTTCAGATGGCACAGAACATGTTAGTAGTGGTTCCTGCAATAAGAATTCAGCTTATTCTTTTATTTTTAATCCAAATGAAAATTCTCATTCCTCACTTTACACCTATCCTTTTATTACTTCTGATTAATTCTGACAGCAATGGACTTTAATAAAAAATAGGTTTTTTTAAGTTAAGACTATTTAAATTAAACCACAATCTGGTGCAGAAATTCAAAAATTTATCTTTTGTTGGTTTGAAAATACTGAAAAAATGTCCTTTCACCATTTAAACAGGTCTGGAGGTCATCAAGTGACTATATTCCAGTTTAATCAACAGTGAATAAAAATGAACGGCTATTTTGTTTCTTTCCCCTGTCATTGTCTACCTAACAGTTTTCAGATTCTTTTCCCATAAAATTACTTAATTTTAACTCAAATATAGTTATCAGCCAGGTACAACAACTCCCAAAGCATGATTCATTTATTTAGTGGCCTCTGATTTCTTTCTAAGCAACCTAAAAGGAACAATTGTTTGGTCTCTTTTCTATGCTCTCCCTAACCCTCCCTGCTTAGTGAGAGCACAAAGAGGAGTGATGAGCCTGGGGTACACCTCATCTCTCACTCAGAGGTGCACAGCTGGGAAGGAAGACAAAAAAGGTGGCCTCAAAGACCACACAAAGTACTCCCCACCAGGCTGCAGCTGTGACAAGCCAGTAATTCTTCCCTCGACACCTAAGGCACATATTTCATAGTCTAAGAATAGAAGTGCTTACACTGATCAAGAATCAGGGAGGCTGACAGAGTTACCCTCATATGGCTGGGGCTCAGATGCAGAAAGATGTCAAGAGATCTGGTTTTAATTGAAATGCAAGGGTTCACCATGTGGTATTCTATACACAGGGACCTTTTGCCTTATACGGTCAATAGCATATGTTTTGGCAATATAAAGAAACAAAACAAGAACAGTGAATATGAGTTGCAACAATAACTTATCAGATGCTGTAGAAAATAATTATATCCAATGAACACTACATAGAAACATGCTGTTTATATTTTTGATTGTTATATAGGTTTAACATGCCAATTAAAAATTAATTCCACAATTGATGGTTGTTTTATTCACTTGTTGACAGGTGATTTTCTTAGAGATTGATATATTGTGATCAATATGTTAACAACTGATAAAATGCTTTGGTGTTTATAATACTCATTTGGCATTAGAATTACTTCTTTGAAAAAGCCTGAACAGTAAAACAAAACCATTTCAATATTTTGTTATCATGATACGATAAAGTAAACACTGAGAAGTGACTCACCATCCATCTGATGTAAAAGGGATCAAAGAAGAGACATATCATAATTTAATCTTAAGAGAAGGTTTGTGTGGAGACAAAAATCAGGAATCAGGTCAATCCTAAAATACAAGTTAGTGTATTGCTTTAAACATTTAAAATATAAAGTGTTCACTGGCAAATAGTTCAGATGTTGGTTTAGAATAAAGTTCAAGTTCCATAGGGAATGGTGCTTGTTTTTAATTTCTAAAAGGTCTGTTGACAAAATGTGAGGCCTCTATACCTTCTCATGACAAAATGTGAGACCTCTATATTTGCAAACTCATTGCCCATGTATGGAACTGAGCTGAAACTTGGTAGTTCTATTTTTGTCTTTAGGCAGCCTCTTATTAAAAACATTCTTTAGGAGAGTATATTGAAAAGTAGAATGTAAATACACTTATTATAGGAGGGACTTTTGGCTTTATGATTGGTAAAGGAATAGTCACACCCTTGGTTATAGCAGATTATGTCTATGTCTGGGAAGAGGTAGAGTTTATAGTTGAGGCAGTGTCCTTTCATGCCCTGTTCTGCTTAAATCCCACCTGGCCTGTGCCCAGCCCCTTTGCCTAGACGTAAATTAGGCTACATAACGAGAGAAGGTGATAGATATGCCAAGTAATTATCTCACCTATCTGCATATTGTTGACAATTTGTTGATTAATGAATCTGTGTACAGGGATCATTGTGATCCAAGTCTGGATAAACCTGATATTCAGCTTCTGGGAGGTTGTGAGAATATGTTCTAGATTGTTCTCATACCAGATGTCAGGTGCTTTCCTAAGAGGCTTCATCGTTAGTCCAGCAGCATTCAGGGCACCTTCAGGAAACTCCATCTCACCTGGGTGACACTTGTCAGACTGCCATTGGGGTGTGGAGGGTAGATCTATAGTTATTGCTCCAAAGGAATTAATTATAAAATCCATCCGCTTTAAGTTTTGCCATTGTGTGGCTTAGTAATAGTCACCTTTGCCCCTTTGTGTAAGGAAGAGGTGAAGACCCTAAATGCCAGAAGTGCCACAGAATAGAGTAAAGAAGGTCGCCTGGTAAAGAGTCCAGTTAAACCTGAACCCAAACCATCTTCCTTCATGCTTGGTGTTGAGCTTTGGGAGAGCACCCTTTCCCCTAGTTAACCTCTGATATCACAGAAACCTCCATATTGTCCACCTGCTCTTGGTCACTTCACTTTAAGGTACCTGGATTTTGTTTCTGGACCTTGGTCTTATTGAACCATTGGATTCTTATCTTTAAAGTTCACTCTCTTGTAGTCATTGATTCCCTCACATCAACTCCCCTCCAACCAATTCATCTTAGAATCCTGCCATCGGCTCCTTTCCTGATTGCTTTCACTAGAAAGTTCTGTTCCTCACTGGCTGCCACCTAACCCGGCACTAGGCAAACTGGAGCCAGGGCCTCCACAGGGAACTCCCAGGCAGGTGAAGTCCTGGTCTCCAGTCCTGCACGGATCACTTTGATTCAGTTCAAGGAATCTGAGTAGGTGAGTTGGGCCTCCCACAGCAGGCCACACTGGGAGCCCATGTGCCGGTGCTCCCGACGATCTGTGAGTGTCAGAGGGAGTGCGAGAGCGAAGGAGTACACGTGAGGGAACGTGTGTGTTGGCTATGAGTGTGTTTGTGTGACAGTGAAGCACGTGCACGAATGACTGAGTGTATGACAGTACGTGAGGGTTTGGGGAAGTATGTGTGCAAGCAGGAAACAAAGAGGGAGAACCTGGGTCGGCAGCGAAGTCTGAGAGAAGTGGTATACCAGAGGGTCTCGGCGAAGGACAGGTGGCCCAGGGTCCATTTCTACCGCAGCTACCCCCTCACTGGCTGACCTAGAGCAAGGCACGTCCTGTGTCTTAGATAACAGTTTTTATCTTTGAAAATGAATATCCGAAAAGTAGCATGAACCCCCTGTACTACAAAAAGTACCATGCAATCATTGCCATGATTCCATTTAGTCTGCCTCACTATATATTAAAATTTGAACGTAGAGCTGGAAACAGGAGGCTGTGGTTGAGAAACTCAAAGGACGGCTCAAGCACCGCCGCTACAGACTTTCGGACTCTGGTTAAAACAGTACCGAAACGGAGACTGGAAGGTTCTCTCCCAGCCCACTGGGTGAGAAGAGGGCATCTAAAAGAGTGAGGTCAAGAGGAACACAGGCACCCTGATGTCCCTCTGCTGTCTCCTTGGCCTGGAATGTCCCCTTCTTAAATCATCCTGAGACCCACACATGGAAATAAATGCATATCCCTCTCCCACTGATTTTAAAAAGTGCCTTTATTTTTTAACACTAAGAATTGGATGAGCAGGAGACATTGCACGCCATCTTAATTTGAGAGTAAATGAAACATGCCCTTGAGTGGCCTCCATCAATTAAGATCAAGAAAACAAACCTGGGGCACCTCACTTCTCCCACTGACTGTCCTGACGGCCTCCTCGGACTGCCACCCGGGAGGCAGGCCCAGTGAGCAGCGAACACAAAGTGATCTCTCTCTCCTGGCTGCTAAAGTAATCCACAATTTAACTTCAGTGCTCCCTAAGGCTCACATCAAAACCAGAGAAAAATGTAAATGTCACCTCTTTTAATAAGAAATCATTAACAAATGTTCATATGTCTCCATTCTAACTTTAAATGGCATGATCAGTTTATAAGCTATGTAGATGAAAGACAGAAGCAAATTTATAAAGCAAATATGCTGGAAAGTCACAACCACCTATCCCCATCAAGTAACATAAGAAAGGACTCTAGATGATCCAGAATAAATAAGTTGCAGATCTAGGAGACAGGCTCAGAGAGGAAAAGTGGCTACCATGGGATCACCAGCAATTTAGGGCTGAATGTCATTTTCTGTCTCCCAGATTGATGCCTTTGCCAGATTAATGATTTTCTATATCATTATGCTTTCGAAAAGTCAAATATTTTTCTCAGGGTTGAATTTTTAAGCAGAAATTACTGTGGCACTTTCAGTGCTCCTTTTTAAAGTTCCCTCTTTGGGTTGGACATCTATTTTCCTAGCACGATTTCCCACCCGTTCTCTTGTCCTGACAACAGAGTTGAGTTGACACAAGCCCCTAGCTCCTCCTTTCCTCTTCCTTAGTTAGACTCCTTCTCCCTGAACATCTTGCTTTGCTCTCTACCTTATTGTCTGATTGCCCCCTTTTCTCTCTCCAGTCACATAGTAGCATGTTTAGATCCTGAAATCCCACAGCACATCTAAATTGTTCTGACTTCCAGAATCAGTTACATCTGTGGGTTTCAGTGCTGTCCTCAGGACAGCAGCATCATATATTATCTAGGAATTTATTAGAAATGCAAGTTCTCAGGTCTTAGACCAGATTTACTGTCTTAGAAATTGCAGGGGTGAGGTCCAGCAATTTGTGTTTTAATGAACCTTCCAGGTGACTCTGACCTCAACCCACGTCCGAGAATCACTAACTTATATTATCTTTGGGTAGCATGAATTCAATGGCGAGAGCTCTGTATAAGACTGCTTGTGTTAGATCTTGCTTTTAGGCTGTTTCCTTTGTATAATTACTTTAACTTTCTGTGCCTTATATTCCACATCTGTAAAATGGGAATAATAATAGACTTTGCTTCAGAGATTTGTTGTTGTGGAGCTGAAATGATACAATAATGTATATAATATAATTAGCACAGAGCAAAAACAAGGAAATTGTAAAAAATATTAGCTCTTACTCTTTCATAAGATAGTCCTACTCACAACACATGACATGTAAGTCACTTTCCTTTCCACATCATACCCTTATGAAACTTGTAAACATATATTAATCAATAGCAAAACTGTGTTATTTAAGAATGTAAATTACATTCTTAGTCACATCTTGATATCAATTTCTATATTACTTTCACCTTTGCATTTAAAATAGTTACATGAATAATTAATTTGTATATTTCAATAATTAAGAAAAATGATGACATAGTGCCACTCAAAATAATCAGTTTAGAGAAAGCTATTTCATTGCCACATAGGAGTAAACTCAGAGAAGGTTTGCAAGTCTGTTCTTGCAGCAGCTGATATCCTTAAAGGAAAACACACACACAGTCATTGCTAATAATTAAGCACCCTGGTCTCTCTCAATCTAGAACAACTATAAACTTGCCTGTTCAGAATGTCCTTCAGGCATAAAAGCAAGCTCAACAGATGGGACAGGACTCCACAAATGCCTCTTTGAATCTGAGTCATGCATTTTCTGTGAATGTAAATATCATTTCATATCAATTGTACTACTAAACATTCATTCATAATTGCTGCTATATGTGTGATTATCATAAAGAAGTGAGTTCATAGTATTATACATATAAAATGATTCTTTCTGTATTTCAAAAAGTATAGTTAAAGTTGTGGAGTCCCTTTAAATATATGGTCTCTTCACCCAATGCTCTTCACCCAATGCTAATAGCTCATTTCCCTCCCATGAAAATTTCAAATGCTTTAAAATATCATATAATATAATTTTCATAAATAAATCAAAATACTATATATATCATTGCTGCCACTCCAAAGAGGAGTGCCATTGATTAGCAGAGAGCTTTATATATGATATCCATATTTTAAATTAGCTATTATTTTCCAGGAAGACCATTTAGTTAGTGGATATTGCAGTTTTAAAGCTTGTGTTGCTCCTATGTGTACAGTGTATATGGTCCTGGTGAAATGACTCACACCAACAGTAAAAGTAAAAAGACCTCCCAGAAGGCATCTTTCTTAAGGCAGGCCACAAACTGTATGTGCAGCACTTTTTTTGGAAGTCAATAGTAAAATCCTCAGCTGTGAATATATTGCACATAAGGTTGTGCAATTGTGGTTAGGGAAATGTGATGGTTATTAATTTAGTTCCTAGCTGACCCAATTTCCATTCATATAAAAAACGCTTTGGGGCAGTCATCAGGAGACCACTTTGACTTTGGTTTAAATAGAATTTCCTTGACTTTTATGACATTTCAAATTTTCACTAAAAGATAGGAGAGTTCTATAAAACAAATGGCTTAAACAGGTAGAAAAATGTGTAGGTGAAGTTTTATAGTATTTCAACAAAGGTTCATATGCATCAGTTAAGTACAAGAAAATAAAGTAGTGGAAGCCATAGAAAAACAAGTCTAAAAAATCATACATGTGAATGGGAGTTGTTCCATTTGCAGGAAGCAATTACAAGTGCAGTTCTCTGAGCTCTTTCTCAGGCATTGTACTTTTGGTCCTGAAATCATGCTGTTTAGTTCAAAGGAGGAGAACTGGAAATCAGAAATCCTCACTATGGTCCCAAGACACTTGCTAAGATGCCCACATTTCTCTTTGGCCTAGTGTTCTTCCATGAGGTTAATTATTGTTAATTTTATTCATAATCATCTTGGAAAATGGAATCTGTACTTGAATTCCCATTGTGAAATCAGTCCTTTTAAAAAATAACAGGACCACTGTTAAGACTGAAACACTGGGAGGGTAATTGAGTCGAAAGAGCTATAAGAGCCCGGTTATAAAAGGACAGGTTTATAAACAAACAGCACCAGATAGTCTTGATGGCATTTTCAAGAGAATTAAAAACTTAGTGAGCACAATGAATGTACCTTGACACACACACATTTATATTTTTGTAATGCATTTGATACAGTGTCTCAATGAATCTTATTTGCTGACCTGATTGGCATTGGCTTGGCTGTGTGCTTTGTCCCACAGACTGAGAGCTGGCTGGCGGACAAGCCCTAATGACTCAGGGCAATGTGTTGACTATAGGGTCGGCATGAGGCCTGGTTTTGTTTAATGTCTTTATTAATGATCTGGAGGAAAGAGCAAATAATTCTTGAATAAAATAATATTTTAACAACAGGCATGTGGGGTACCTGGAGAAGACAATGAAGCAGAACAGTATAAGCACCAGCTCTAGGCTTGCTGCTGGTTTGAAGGAGGCCGTCACTTGATCTTTCTGGGTTTGTTTCCCCATGTGGAAAATGAAGATAATGGTATGCTTGTAAGAAAGCAAAGATAAGATTTCATGATTTCAAATACAAAGTATGATAATACTCCCTCTGATAATAGTTGGTGCTTATCTATTGCTTACAGTACTCGTTAGGAGTCACTTACCTATGGCAGAACATAGGTAGGGCCAGTAGCAGAAAGGAACAGAACAACATTATCAAAGGACAACACGCTTGGAGGACAAATGGCTAAAGTGCCCTGCGAAGGGGTTTTGTGAATAGGTGGAGGAAGCTTAGAGAGAATAGGAAGCTGAAGATCCCCAACGGACTCTTTTGTGGAAAACTACACAGGAGGATAAAGGATGCTGTGGAAGTGGAGAAAGCTATCTTGCTGTGCTTGAGGATGGAGCAGAGGGGTGAGGAGGGGACCTCAAGAAGACCTCCCACCCTGTCTTCCTTTCTGTCCTTCTGATCTCTGAAGACTATGCCCACAGATGTGTTTATATCTAAGTACTCATAAATTGCTGTTTCACTTTTTATTTTTAAAAAATTTGAGCTGTTTAAATGCAAAGGTAAAGCCAGTAGATGATATTTCAAGTAAAGCATTAAAAGTGATTATCTTGAAAGAGTCATGTCTAGTCTGATGCAGCTGTGGTGTTAGGAATAGTATTTCTCAGTTTACACAAAGCAACTGGCTGCAGGGAGGTGGGTGTGGGTGGTGGTGCTCATTTACACAAACAAAGCTATAAGTGATTTACCAAGATTTTGTTTTTCTTGGAGAACTGTGATTTTCAAACAAACCAGAATTCTTGTGACAGCTAAAGAGTCTCTTTTTAGTAGGAGAATCTTAGGAACAAGTTAAGTGAGAAGGTTACTGGTTCTTGCACTGCAAAGCAGGGTTACTCAAACTAGTCTGATCCCAAGGAATTTCTAGGACTGCTTCTCAAAAATAGAGATTTCTATGTCTTAGTCCAGACCCATCAAAGCAGAATCTTCAAAGAAGCCTCATGGTTATCACCAGGCAAGTGTGAGAAACCCCAAAGTTGAGTAAAGGGAGCTATATTTTTCTACAGAGCTGTCTAATCGATCTATAATAATCTGATATAACCATATCTACTAAAGTGTATTCCTTCCAAACTGACCCAGAGTATTTATGTTGACTTATTAGGGCTTTGTTTTTTTCCTGCATAGAGCCAAACATTATAGAGAAAATGGACTAGTCCATTGCTTTTTCAGTTTTTTTACCAATCAGCAAAGGAGATGTTAGTACTCCAGTATCTCATTTTGTAATTTCTAAGAGTACAGCTTATTTTCCATGAGCTATTTATTTTGAATTCATTTATAATTTATATCCTGCCTGTATCCAAGAAAACTGTTTGGGGATTATATTTAAGATTTTCTTTCTTGTGAAGTTTGAGGAAAAAAACTTTGGAGTCTCTGATATGAATGGAGGGGTCCATCAGCAATATTCTTAAGGAACTGAGACTAAAATTCCCCCCTGCCCTTCCTCACAGCAGTAATCTCTATGCTAAGCCACAGATTTGTATTTATTTGGTAGACAAAGAAATGCAAAACAAGGTACAAATTTGATGAAACATTTTCTGTGTGTTCAGATAGAATTGTGAAAATGGTAGAAACGTTAGAAGGAGACTAAGATGACTTCCCAACCAGCACATTAGGATCCTGTTTACATTCGCACTTTTTCTGATGGTATCTCGGTTTGTGAAAGCCACGCCCATCTCTGATACAGCCCTCGAGACACTACCCCCACTACTTCTACAAATAGTGATTTCAAGATTAATTTAATGTTTATCTAGAAAATGTAAGACACAACTTTAATTAGCCATGTGGGAGGGAAGGTTGGAGAAGATCCCAAAAACATATTCAGAAAAAAAAAAACACCTCACTGAGGAAGACAAAAAGTGATGCTATGGAATAACATGGGAAAGAACCAAGATTTTAAAAAAGCATAGCCTTAGAAACCACTATTCAAGGGGTTATAAAATGATGAAAATATTATTTGAAAAAGTAAATCTACCATAAGTGATCATTTGTGGCCACATTTTACTTTGACAAAATGTCATCAAGGTTGCTTTTAAAAGTTGTTTTGGTGGGTATTTAATGCCTGAATAAATTTTGCCATTTTAATCTATTTTCCCTAAGGAAATATTTTGTTCTCTTCCTTTCTGACAGACTGTGGCTTATCTTGATTTATCTCTTGTCTCCTCTGCCTCCTCCTCCTTCTTAATTTGAAATCAGCAAACATAGTCCCTCAAAGAGTCCAGCTTGTGTTGCACATTGGTATTGGGTAAGCTCTGTCCTGAAGATGTTGGCAGAAATACGGTTTTGCCCTTCAAATGGATTCAGGTTACATGTATTTGCTGATGTCTTTTGGTAGATCCCTCTCCACCTCCTTTTTCCTGCATGAATAATCTCACATGAATTTGGCACTCACACATCTTTATACTTCAGGGGAGCCTTGGAGAAGAGCAAGAATCTCTTTCTGACCTGGGTTTACCTCTTCACCAGAGATGCTATGAGCTCAGTGCCATCATCCGTGTGTTGTGGAAGGGACTGTGAGGGTGAGATTTATTTTCTCATAATCTAAGTTTTTGTTTCTGCTTCTTTAGGAATCTTGCTACTCTTTCACAAAACATTTAAATAGAGATCAGTGCCATCCTATGGCAATCCTGTGTCCACCAAACAACAAGCAGCTATAAAGTAATGTCAAATAACATGTAGAAAGGTATGACAGTTTATAAAGATGTTAGGAGTTTATAAAATGAAAAAGTTGATCATGATTCAGAAAAGCTAGAAAAGAATCACCTACAGACACATCTTCATTTGAGCCTGAAAGCTGGTGAGAATGTTTATAGATCAAGAGAAAAGCACTAAAATTCCAGGTGTGATAAAACAGCTGACCTAGCTAAAAGAAATTAACATTGATAATTGATATCATAAGATATGGGATAGAAGGAATTACAGATTCTTGTTTAAATTCCCAACCTATGCAAAAAACTCTTTATTCATTCTACCTTCAAAAGTATTTATTTTATGTCTATCATTTGTTAGGCTTTGTTCTAATCTGGATGCTAGAGACACAGCAGTAAACAAGACACACAAAGACAGATAATAGATAATATATAATAAACCAGCAAAGAAAGGACAATTTCAGATTTTGATAGTACTAGGAAGAAAATAAAATGGTGATAGCATAGAGAGGTGGAGGGTAAAAGAAGCCCCTCAGCTAATTTAGATAGAGTGCTCAAGGATGGCCTCATGAAAGAAATGACATGGGAGCTTAAAATTGGAAAATAAGAAATCATCAGCCACACTAAGCTGAGCCCTCAGCAGATGAACGGACACAGAGAAAGGCCCGAGGAAGTCAGTGTGTTCCAGAAACAGAAAGACTACTCTAGCTGGTGCCCATGAGGCTGGGGACACAGACAGAAGTCGGGTCACATCTGACCTTTGAAGCCAGCAATATGGCTCTGGATTTATTCCATGTGCAATGAAAAACTGTTGAAAATTTTTGGTTTGATCAGAAATGTAATGTGAACTGCTTTCTTTGTGGAGACTGGATTGTAGATGATAAGAGAACACTCCTTCTGCAACAGTGAACTGGGAGTCACGCCTCCCCCTCAGGGCTCCCATACAAAGTTATCTGCACATCACCTAGGGCACTTTTCCTTTCTTTCCTTGTATTCTGGTTATTCAGTTTAAGTCTTAGTTCCACTATCTGGGAAAAATTCAGTCTGATTTAACTTTGCCTCTCCCATAGTGTCAACACAGTGCCTTGAACATAGTAAGTTCTCCATACATATTTATTGAATGAATGAGTCATGGAATGGATGGTAATTCAGACTCTGCTTGAATATTTTCAACAACAAAAGAGGCATAGCATCCTAATGCCAACTCATTCCATTGTTAGAAGGTTCTACATGGTTAAAAATATTTTTAAATTGCTACAAAAATGGGTATTTATTTTATTTTTATTTATTCATCTTTATTCTTTTATTTGTTTGTTTGAAGAGCAGAAAAGAAAGAAATTTCCTCTTCCAAAATATTGTCCTTTAACTATTGCCGACAGTGATTCTTTTTTATAAATGTTTCATCTTTGCCATCCCCAATCTTTTCAATATTTTGAAAAACAAGTTTTTGTTTACTTGCTCTCCTCATCAGTTTTTACTTTAGTTTATCATAATCCCCTTAAAGTACAATGTCCAGAACTGAATATAATATACCACATGGATCTTAAGAGTCAGAATATTTTGAGACTCTTATTAACCTTGGTAGAGATTCATACATGGATGCAGGCTAAACATTTTTAATAGCCTTATCAAAATACTGATTCATAGTGAAATATTTAATCAGATTAATAAGATATCTCAACTGGTTGGAAGTGATGAGTGGGTTCTTACCACATTGCAGTGGTCTTGTTAGTCACTCACTGAAGCAACGGAAATTGGTAGGGTGAAGTCACGAAACCTCTTAAAGAGCCCTCAGATGGTGTGAGTTAAGGCTAATAAATAAAACTGCTAAATTGGTAATGGGTATTATCTTCCTAAATCACAGATACACATTTAACAGGGATCTCAATTTTCTTAGTCCCCTACTTCTAAATTTAGGCTCTGTGAACTTCTAAATGGTAGATGACTTACATAATGTACACTAGGTTTGGGGAGAAGAAAATTTTGGAATAGAAGAAAGCTGTTTGAGACAGAAGGTCCTTTATAGCTCATCTCATAGAGAAGTGTTAGATGCTCTTGCCTTCAGGATTGGCCTGCCTCATAGAATCATCAAGTTGGAGGTAATCATAGAGACTACTTGCCAATCTATTTAGGAATCTCTTTTTTCAAACTATAAAAATGTACTAGGAGCATTAGATCTACTTTCATTGATTGGTTCAACAATATCTTATCAAATGAAAAAAATGAGTAAAATTTGTGTGTTGTCTGAAAAGGCATGATGATTAACACACTGCATGGCTTACTTGCATTGACCCTTATAGCATGAATTACTTTCTCCTAGCTTTATCTAATTACCTTCTTTTTGTTTTTTCTTTGCCCTGATGGCTACTGCTCTTTTAAAATGCACTTCTAGTTTCAATTTATGTGAGTCATCTTGAATTTTTTTGAGAAGGCATGGTAAATTTCCAATAGTTCATGAGGCCCAAGGGTAACTTAAGCTGCTACCCTTTTTCTTAATAGAAAAAATTCATGCAACAGTGCTCTGTTAACCTAGAAACTTCTAGGTGGTCTAGAATCATGCTATTTTCTTTGCTTGTTCTAAGAGATACAGCTCATACTGCTGCTTCAGAAATAAGAGTTATTAACAGTTTGCTCATTTCAATTCCATCTTGAATGATAGCAAATTTATCATTGTTTTTGCTGAAATTTTTTTGGTTGTCATGTTTTCAGCATGAATTAGTTATATCTCACCATGGTCCCATTGACTAGATTCTTGAATGTAGTAGTCTAAAAAAATGCACCTCCAAAGTTTTAGTCTTTGACTACATTATACAAAAAGAGTAGGTTCCTCTGTAAAACAAGTAAAATCCTGACAGTAAAGTCAATATTCTCAGATATTTCTAATTCTTTTGATGTATTTATAATTAAACATAGAATGTTATTGAGAAAATAAGTCAATAAAAAAGAAAACATTTTAAACAAAGGTACTGTTGTGACTCCCTCATTCCTAGAAATAAATTGAAGATACACCTCTTTTTTTTTTGGTTGGTTCAGTGTTGAATTTTTTTTTTTTTTTTTGAGAGGGCATCTCTCATATTTATTGATCAAATGGTTGTTAACAACAATAAAATTCTGTATAGGGGACTCAATGCACAATCATTAATCAACCCCAAGCTTAATTCTCAACAGTCTCCAATCTTCTGAAGCATAATGAACAAGTTCTTACATGGTGAACAAGTTCTTACATAGTGAATAAGTTCTTACATGGTGAACAGTGCAAGGGCAGTCATATCACAGAAACTTTTGGTTTTGATCACGCATTATGAACTATAAACAATCAGGTCAAATATGATTATCCATTTGATTTTTATACTTGATTTATATGTGAATCTCACATTTCTCCCATATTTTTCTTTTTTAATAAAATGCTGAAGTGGTAGGTAGATGCAAGATAAAGGTAGAAAACATAGTTTAGTGCTGTAGATGATCAGGTGTGTGCCTATAGACTAAGTATTAATCCAAGCTAGACAAGGGCAACAAAACATCCACGTAGGCAGAAGATTTCTCTCAGAACAGGGGGGGTGAGGTTCTAAGCCTCACCTCTGTTGATCCCCAATTTCTCACCTGATGACCCCCCTGCGACTGTGCCTGTCTTAGGTTGTTCCTCCCTTGAGGAATCTTACCCGTCTCTGGCTAACCAGTCATCTTCCGGGGCCATACAGGGAAATGTAAAGTTGATAAGTGAGAGAGAACAATATTCTTTGAAAAGGTTAGCTTTTTACTTTTTTGCAGATTTATGCCCTGTGGCTTCTATGCCCAGCATTTGTCTTGAGGGAGGATACACCTCTTTTTATGGATTTAAGCAAAAAATAATTCTCTCAGTGTAAAGTGAGGACCAAAACTGTTGCTGAATAGCCAAACAAGTAAAATTAAAAGCTTCTTGGTAGGATGGAATGGCTGTGGCCAACAAAGCTAAAATAAGTGGATAAAAAAACTTGAATGAATGAATCAAATACAGAAATGATCTGTTAAAGGCATCGGAGCACTATGAAAGCAACAGGAACTGGAAGAGTTAATATTTCAGAAAAGGGGAAATCATGGGAAGATTGTCTGATATTCTGGGTGCACGTAATAATTCTTAGTGTGGGCAGGAAGATGAATATACTGGTTATGTGCCAAACAGAAAACGAATGTCAGAAAAACTAGCAGAGCTGCTGGTAGACAGAATGACAGAATGACAAAATTGGAGACAAAAGGTGCTTCAAACATAGGGCTTCTTCATTCTCGATTTATTTACCAGATTCTGAAACTATGCAAAGTTACCAGACTCTAAAGCTGCTTTAGACAGAGGATAAAAAACACAAGCAAAGAGCTCTGGAAAGTAGAACAGGATTTGTGGTTGTTTCTACTGCCAAGGGGACAATTAGAGTTTGAGACTTTCCAGAGAGAGGTCACAGAAATGTGCCATGCTCTCAGATGACGGCTACCAGAATAGAGTTAGACTGAGCCTTTCCAAAGGTGCAACCCGGCCTTGACACTATTCAGTCAATGAAAACTTGAATACTATGAATTAAAATTAAAAGAAACAAATGGAAAATAGAAACAGGTCCAAAGATGATCCAGATATTTTAATTAGTAGACAAGGACTTTACAGTAACTGTGATTCATAGGTTCAATAAATAGAAAGAAAATAGAAGCAAAAGAGAAAACTTCCTTAGAGAATTAGAATGTACAAAAAGAGACAATGGGAAATTGTCAAAGTGAGATGTACAATATGGGGAATCAAGAACTGAAGAGATGGATTGTGTAGCAGATTTGAAGAGTGGAAGATAAGATTAGAGCATTGGAAGATGGGTTGATAGAAAATATATAAACCAAAACAAACAGAAAAAAAGGACTGAAGTACATTAAGAATGAGCATTAGATCCACACAGACCACAGTGGAAATTTCTAAAATACATGTATTTGGAGTACCAAAAGCAGAGGAGAGAAAGAGACAGAAACAATATTAAGCAGTAATAGCAAATAATTTTTCCAAAACTGATGAAAACATTAACTCAGAGATTTAAGGTTTGTGAAGTTCAAGCAGGATAAAAAAATTAACTAGACAAACAGTAATAAAACTGCTGAAAACTGAAGAGAAGAAGAAAAGTAGCCTGAGAAAATGACATCATACCTACAAAATAGTGACAATAACACCAGAATCAGGAGATAATGGGGTGACAGCTTTAAAGTGCTGAAAGAACAAAACCAAAAAAAACTTCCAACCTAGAATTCCATTCCAGAGAAAATACCCTTAAAAATATCTTCCACAAAATAAGCTTGGGAAAAGTAGTCATGAGCAGGCATGTCTTAAGAGAAATATTAACAGAAATTCTTTATGCAGAAAGAAAATGATCTCAGACAGAAACATGAAAATGATAGGTAGAAAGATCACAAGAAAGAATGGCTAGATGGTTAAAAGTAATTGAATATTGATTGTACAAAATGACAATAATAACATCTTTGGTATTTAAGATTATGTACAATTAAAATGCATGAGAGTAGTAACTCAAAACACAGGAGTAGAAAATATAATTAAAGCATTTAAGATGATAGGATTAGAAAATTATTTGTAATAGTCTGAAATCAGTCAGTGACCAATGATGTATTTTGTCCTGTGATCAACCATAGATCTAAAAACAACTTATAACTCACTTAATATGAAGAAAATTTAGTAATTAAAAATTTTGATTGATCTAAAAGGAGCCAAAAAAAAAGGGAGAAGAATGGTGCATGAAACATTTGGATCAAATGGAAAATTAATAGATGTAGATATAAACATAACCATGTAATAATTTCTTACATGTAAATGGACTCACTCTCCAAAAAGACTAAGATTACCAGACTTTCATTATTTTTAGTTATAAAAACAATGAAACTTAACTATATGCTTCTCATAATAGATAAACTGAAGTGTAAGAGCAGAATAGTTTTAAATAAAACAAAGGAAACACATGTACTTTGTAATCATTAAGAAAAAAATAGTGTAAATGGTGGAGCTATACTAATATATGACAAAGTAAGCATTAATAAAAATGCATTTTACAGATAAAGTGGTACATTTACAAGTGGCAAAGGGGTCAAAAATGTAGAAAAGTATAACACCTGAAATCGTTATGCACTCAATATCGTATCTTCCAGATACATAAAACACATTCCTACCGAACTAGAGAGAAATGGAAAAATCCAGTCAGACTGGGAGACTAAAGCAACTTTCCCTATATGTAATAAAATGAGCAACCCCCAAAAAATAATTAATAAAGATTTAAAAGATCTGAAAATCCAATAAACAAAATAGACTTTTTTGACATATGTAGATGATATGGTAACTGTTGAGCCACTGTCTTGTGTATTTAAAACAAATATAAAATTTCATACCAATAATAATTCAATATACAAGAACAATAAAAATCCTTTTCAAATGAAAATATAATCTTTACAAAAGCTGAGCATATGATGAATCATAAAACAAATTTCAACACATTTTAAAAGGTTGAAATAATTAGGAGTATAATTTTTATCTCAGTGGAATTAGTCTAGATATCAGTAACAAAATGTAAACTAGAAAATCACTAACTGCTTGAAATTTAAGCCATATACTTAGAAGTAAAGCACAAATAAAAAAAAAGTAATAATGGAAAATAGAATCTATTTCAAGGTAAATGATAATGAAGATGCAACATTTCACAACAAATGATAATTTCATGAAAGAACATGGATGAATCTCACAAGCATTATGTTTACCAAAAGAAGCCAGGCACACACAAAAGTATGCTGCCTGATTTTATGTATATAAAGATAAAACTTCATGAACAGCCTAAATTCATCTGTGATGATAGAATTTAGAATGA
The DNA here is from genome assembly GCF_030020395.1 of Manis pentadactyla. Classification (NCBI taxonomy): domain Eukaryota; kingdom Metazoa; phylum Chordata; class Mammalia; order Pholidota; family Manidae; genus Manis; species Manis pentadactyla. Next base: position 63,638,246 of record NC_080020.1, read on the forward strand.
CACTTTCCTGGGGTGCAGGAGTCGGGTATTTGGAAGGAATTATTAGAGAGGCTGTTAGAGGGCTGGTGATACTCTTATTTCTTGATCTAGGCTCTGGATGTGTTCACTTTTTGAAAATTCAAGTTGTACATTTAGAAATTGTGCATTTTAAAAATGTTTGTTTTACTTCAATTAAAAATTTGCAAAGAAAACAAAAAGCACCATCAATTTCAAGGCTGATACTGTCGTGTCATTGAGTCCATTCCTGTGTTTGAGTCATCCAAGCTTTAGGCTGAGTTTGGAGTGAAGGAACTAAAAAATGCCACAGCCAGGAGAAGTTGAGGCCCTGAATTATACAGTGATTGTTTGAATTTTTTGCGTAAGTAGAGATATGCAACTGTAAGTCTTCCTTTAGAAAAGTTATTCTTAGTAACTACATTTTATAAAGATAATCTCTAAAATATACCTTCATTGTTAAATGGGAGAACAGATGCAAGTATATGTATTGGATTAACATAATTTTAGTTGAGAAACAAAGGTTGAGGGACTTTTTCTTCTTATCACAACCATTTATAAATGTATCCCCTAACTTAACCAAAGGAGGTTTTAACAATTGGTAGGAAGAATACTGTTACTATATCTGATATAAGAATTACTGATTACAAAAAAATTGACCATAAAATGAAATCTGTTGCCATACTTCCATCAAAATCTTAAAATTAACTTTACTAAGATTAACAGTATGTTCTTAAACATATGTTCTGAAACAGGGCTGCTTAGACTGAATAATCATGTCCGCATCTATTTGGTGATGCCAAATAATGACCTGGGTCACTGTAATCTGTTATCACCCTTCATTTAGCAAAAACAGCTATTTTATTTTCTATCCTCTATCCTGTGTTAAATAAATACATGTTTATTAATTTACTAATGCAGATGCCAATATTTGTTTTGCTGTCTCTAGTGCTGGAGATATAGTAAGGAATAAGATAGACACAGGCCTAATCTTCATAAAAGTTACAATTCAGTCTGATGGAGACACAGCAATTTTTATTATACACTGAAAAATAACAAATTTTGTTCATTAAGCAGATGTTATACCTAAACCCTCAGATCTTTGTCCTCTCTTGTAGGTAAGAACTGGTGTGCTTTCTGTTGTTAGATATATTTGTGAGTTCACAATCAAAACTATGAAGGCCTTTATTATGAACAGAGTAGTAGGATTTTTGGAAGGACTCTTAGTAAATAGTGGACATGGGCCATTGACAAGTAGACTTTAAGTAGTTAATTGCACTTTAAAAAATTGTATTGTTATCATACTTTTATATATGAATAGTTTAAAGATGAATAGTTCCAAGCAGCTTATGAAAAATAATTCCCACCTATCATTCCTACTGTCTGTGGGCAACTATTTTGAATCATTTAGCTGTTTATTCATTTTTTTTAATTTAATTTTTCTTACTTGTTTTTGATGACATTTTCTTTTCTTTGCTACAGGGTTTAAATTGCAGATACATTTGAGGCTCCAGCATATCTCTTCTTAAACCCATTCTTCTCCTTTGCTAGAGTTAACCACCATTATGTATTTTATGCTTATCATTCTCTTGCAAGTTTTCATGATTTTGTTTTACATCCATACATCCCATACAGAATATATACTATGGTTTTACAAGAGTGTAATATCATTTGTTGAATATATATATATATATATATATATATATATAACGAAATAATATAATATGTAATAACACAATATAATTTTGCATATTATAGAATTTTTTTCCCAGATTTATTGAGGTATAATTGGCATAAAACATCATGTAAGTTTAAGGTATATGGTGTGTTGATGTGATACACTTAAATATCGCAAAATGATTACAACAGTAAGTGTTAGCTAACACCTCTATCATGTCACATAATTACATGTCCTTTTTTGTGGTGAGACCATTTAACCTCTACTCAGCAACTTTCAAGTATATAACACAGTATTATTAGCTATAATCGCCATGTTATAATTAGCTAGCATCACCTTAGAACTTATTCATCTTAAACCTGGAAGTTTGCACTCTTTGACCAACATCTCCATTTCTCCCACCCCTCAGCACCTGGTAACCACGATTCTCTCTCTGTTTCTATGAGTTTGGCTGTTTTAGATTCTACACATAACTGCTACCTCACAGTATTTATCTTTCTCTGTCTGACTTATTTTCCCTTAAGTTTCATCCAAATTGTTGCAAATGGTACGATTTCCTGTTTTCTCATGGCTGAATAGTAGCCTACTCTGGATCTATACCATATCTTTTTTATTCATTAATTTGTTTTGATAGACACGGTGTTTCCATATCTTGAATATGGTCAATAATGCTGCAATGAACATGGGAGTACAAATAATTCTTTTTGAGATATTGTGTTCATTTCCTTTAGATATATGCCAGATGTGGGATTACTGGATCATTTGACAGCTCTGTTTTTAGTTTTTTTTAAGGAACCTCCATAGTGTTCTATATAATGGCTGAAATAATTTACATTCCCACTGAGTGCACAAGAGTTCTCATTTTTCCACATTCTTGTTAATATGCATTATTTCTTCACTTTTTGAGATGCATTCTAATAGGTGTGAGGTAATATCTTATTGTGGTTTTCATTTGTATTTCACTGATGATTAGTCTGTTGAAAACCTTTTAATGTACCAGTTGAAAAATGTCTGCTTATTTCCTCTGCCCATTTTTAAATCAAATTGTTTATTTTTCGCTATTGAGTTGTATGAGTTCTTCATATATATTGTATATTAACCCCTTATCAGATAAATGATTTGCAAATAATTTCTCCCATTCTGTAGGTTGCTCTTTCATTTTGTTGGTGGTTTCCTTTGCTGTGCAAAAACTTTTAGTTTGATATAGTCTACTTGTTTAATTTTGTTTTGTTGCCTTTGTTTTTGGTGTCCTTAATTGCAGTAAAATTAGAAAAAGCCTGAATTTAAATGCTTCCTTCATTACATTTGCCTTTGTGGAAGAGAACTTGATTTTTTTTCATGTCAATTACTTATATAAACTTGAATAAATGAGAGCTTTCCAGGGCAGCATTATACATATTTGACTGTGGATATTGTAGTACCACTCATTGCACAAAATCGTTATCATAATTTATGTCTATGCTGTCAGACATGTTCCACTAAGATTCTAAAAAGTAAAAAAGTCTGGAAACAATTTCAGAATAAACTATATATTAAGAATGTCATTAATAATGGTGAGAATGGAAAATTAATTGAGTTGGGAAGACATGGTTCTTTCCTTTTATGGTTAATTCATAAAACTTTGTGGTGCTTCCCAGATGCACATCAAGCCCATGGTGGCACTCATGAAAGAGCAGGAATGTCTTGCTGCCAGCACAGAAGCAAGGGCACAGCAAAGGCTGCGTGTTGGTTATCAGCGGGAGACCCTCTCTTCACAGAGCAGCTGCCTGACCCGCAGCCCAAAATGTGGCTCCCGTGTGTTTTGAAAAAGATGGTGTCTCCCCTGAAAGGGCTGGTAGGCACTAATGGCAATTTTGACTTGGAGTTGCTTTGGCTGAGTGACAGCTCCTCACTGGTGAAAAATCAATCTACACAACCTGCTCTGTATCACAACTCAGAAAACTGTATTTGAGATGCATAGGTTGACATCCTGCCTAGTTTTTATTTCAGCTTCATTGGAAAACATAACATTTAAGGCAGTTCTGTTTTTATTGACCAAACTGAGATTTTCCATCCTGCTATCCTCTCCTTCCTTTCTCCTTCTGAGGATAAATTTGTTTCCTTTCCGAGTGATTTATTTTGCTACATGGTTTACAGTACTTGATGTTTATATATATATGCAAAATTTTATTTTGACTATCTCAAGATGATAAATTGGCTCTCATGGAATTGAGCGCATTTACGTTAATTTATAGAAAGACCTAGTCAAATTGAGGCAGTTTCATGGGTAGGAATTTCAAAATCCATCTTGTAACCCAGTGCATTGGGCATTTTTTTTTTCTTGAAGAAGCATTCAAGAAATATAAAGTTTATTTATCATACTAATTTTATTCATAATTTCTGATCTCTATTTAAAAAATATAGAGAGGTTGCCCTCTATTAAAAGATATATAATGTAAGCTGACAGAACAGACTTGAGGACTTTTTCTTCAAACTTTTAATAACTGGTAGAATTCATAAATGCCATATATATCAGTCTGTAAAGTTTAAATTACATGTATTCTGACTCTAGAGTTGTTAGATAAAATAAAGAATACCCATTTAAATTTGAATTTTAGATAAATAATGAAGATTTTTTAGTATGAGTATGTCTCGAGTATTATTTTTTTATCTGTGAAATCCATTAGCACTGCAAATTTTTAACTAGCACAATTTTTAACAAAAGATAGTTTGAGTGTCAACAGCTTGAATACTATTAACTGCAACTTAAAAATGAGAAGGTCTCATATGTGCATGTGTGATAAGACAGTTAGCTTTTGAGACCCACAAAAAGCTGCAGTTATTTATGTGTCTCAAGAGGAACTTTGAAACTTTGGTCAGGTCTTTCATTTTGTCTTGCATTTTACTGCTTCAAATCTCCAGTTTCTTCAGTGCTCCACACTACTAGCTTATGGGGCCATCATAAAGAAAAATAGGTGAGGCTTTTTATAGGCAATTTGGTGTGAGATCCAATATATATGTATGTATATAGCTGCAAAGTTTATGAAATCAGCCCCTATGTTAGCACATGCCTTTTTCTTCATAACAATCATCTGAAGTTAATTTTATTTATATATTTAATAGAGCCAGGATTCAGCCCAATGCTTCTAATCAACATGTTATCCTATAGTATGTTGATTACACACACATACATACAGTCTCCTAGGATGTGAGGGGTTGTTTTGGAGGGACATGTTCTACTAATGCCTAACTCTTAATAGAGAATGGGGTTCACTAATTCTGCTGACTTTTTCTTCCTTTGTCAAGGTAAGGATCATGAACCCCCAGAACCCCATAACCACCTTTCTCTGGGCTCCTTGCTTTTGTTTGTTATATTCATCAAGCAATCACATTTGCACTTGTGTTACTCAGATAGTGCTGAGACTTCCCTTGATGTAGTGATCCTTAATAGTTCCTCATGTTTGACTAGGGCTTCTCTTCGTTATATGCCAATCTAATTTCCCACCCATGGGTACACACTAACAAGCATGAATGCACAAATGTGCACACACATGGCTATGTTAAAGGTACTGTTCAATTTAGTGAGAAACTGACTATAAATTATCTGATGATATCCTAGCTCTCAAGGAAACAGTAAAAGCAAATTTTGCAGTTATGTATTAGATGGTGAAGTGATGAGAAATACAGATGAAACATTTGAGGAAATTCAGTGAACAGAGCTAATTAGGAGGAATTGCCTGTCAGTCAAATGAAAATAAAAGAAGTTATTAAAATTATTCTACTACATTGAAGTGCATCGAAGCCTAGTTTTAGAAAAATATTTTAGTCAAGGAAACACTGCAACAACAGAGAGATTTGAAACTAAAACAATTTTTTTTTAAAAACATGAGTTTCTCAAAATACTGTAAGGAAGACATGTAATCCTGAGTCATATTTCTTGGAGACTCATTTCTTCTTATCTCCACTTACTAACCTCTTAAGGATGTTCTCATTGTTTCTCTCTCACTGAAATCAACAGGACCCTCTCCTCCTTCTGGGTAAAATTCCCCTCTCAGCCTTCTCCCTGGCCCTTTAAGTCTTTCTCCTCCCCCTTTTCCATAACCTCTGTTCTTTGTCTCTCCCTACCTATCCTCTAGATTATGCATTGCTATCAATAATATCCATCATCTTCAGTCCTCAGAGGGCAGAGGAGGGTGAGAAACTGCTGGCAAAGATAGGACCTTCTTGGAGACAAGGAGGGAAGAAAAGACAGGAACATTCAAATACTAATCCTTTCCTCTCCCTTCCCCTTCCCTTGTGCTGTCACATTTGAAACACTTGAAGACACATGTAAGGCATCATTGCAGAAATGAAGTAAATACACTTACATCTAACCACTCTGACATACGTGTTGACTCCGCCAAAGTTTAAGCTATTTATGACACTAATTCTTTGTGGTAGTCTCTTCCTGTCTCCCTTCCTTCCCTCTCCTCTGCCCCCTGACACACACACACACACACACACACACACACACACACACACACACACACACTGTTCTCTGGTGTACACTTGGAGCTAACCAATGCACTCAGTTCATGTTGCAGTGTTCATCACAGGCAAATGATCTCCCAAACACTTCTAATCTTTCATTCATAGGCATGTTGTCTGAAGAATGGTGTCATGTTACCAAGCGTAACTGAGAGATGTGGAAAGAGGGGCAAATATGGGATTTATAATGATATGCTTTTATAGTGTAATATTGAATGATGCCTTAAAAAGATGTGCAATATAATCAAGAATTTGTTTTCTATAGTCTTGCAGTAAACAAAAACCTCACACTAGTAAAGTAAATGAAGGATTTAATGTTTGTAGTGTGGGAAGGAAGGAAAGCAAGTGGAGAAATTTTGATAAAATATTAATATGAATATTAACAGTAATAGCTACCATTTATTGAATACTTACTTTCTACTAGAAACTGTGAAAAGTTTTAAGCATATATTATCTAATTTAATCCTTGTGTTAATACTGGTGGAGGTACTGTTATCCCATTTATACAGAGAGGATCTGAGACTTATATGGAGTAAGTTAACTGCCTATCATCTATCATACTGCTTGTAAATTGCACAGCTGGGATTCAAATCCACCTCTACCTAATCTAATGCTGTGATATAAACTTTGTGGTAAGTGTGTGTGTGCACAGTACACAAGTATGCATTTATGTGTATATAGATAAACATAGCCATTGCCTCCATACGCAGTTTGTGATTTCAGGTAGAGATATGTTTAAAATGAGGGGACAGCTTTCTTCAAGAGTCTACAGTATGGCATAAATAGTCATAGTATAATTAGTTATATAACTGTACATTTGGAGACTGGAGGATTAAAAAGTAAAAACAGAGCAATTACACAGTGAATTCTGGTTGGCATAGTAGTTCATCATTACCTTCGCTACGCTTCCCTGGTGCCTTTTTCATGGTTTCATCTGTTTATTTCCTACGAGTGTATTAATTCTCTTTTCATTGATTCATACTTGATTTGAATTTCCTTGTTTCAGGATTAATTTCCCTTCTACTTTTGCTCCTCTTGACACCTGCCTTCAATGTTGAGTGTTATTACCTACTGTGTCTGGCTATCATTGTATTGTGATAAAACAAGGATACATGCAGGGAGGGGAACATTTCACAGGTGGTCTCACAGAAGGGATTTTGCAGAGTATCACTTGATTCCTAGGAAGTGAGGACTGGTGCCTGTGGTTTATGGGCAGCCTAAGAGACTCTCATTCCTGAAGGAGCAAAATAAGGAACCAGCCTGGTCATGCTTTAACATAAACCTTGTATAATATCATTTGGTACTATGAATAGGGTCTGGCTTTACTTAGTTCAGATGCCTCTTATATGAACATCAAATAGCTAAATGTGTCCCTAAACTTCTGACATGAGGATGGGACTATAATTCTATGTTCCACATTCTCTCCCATTGACAGTAAGTCCTGGGGCCAAAGTATGCATGGAATCTCAGGCACACTGGTTTATTTCCCTCTTGGCGCACCTGGTGCTGTGGAACAGCTCGGGGCTCTGACTTCCCACTGACAATAGGACAGCACCAGCAGCATGGCCTCTCACATTACTGAGTACCCAAAGTCATGTACAGGATGCAGTAGGTTTCACAGCACTTAGACATGGTCACTAGTCAAAATGCACTGTCTAGTGGGGAGACAATGTGAGCCAGTAAAGCATTGGAACCCTGTAAATAAGCAGCTGGAAATCCCATTAGTTGGAATCCTGTTTGAGGGCAGGGAAATTTTTTATCGTTGTCACAAACACCAGTCATAAAATGAGTCCTATTTTATCTTGCAGAAGAGGGTTCCTGGAGTCTGGCAGGTATGCTAAGAATTACATAGACCATGTTCATTGTTTTGAATAATTCTCCAAAATATTGTGCTGCAAACATAATGGAACATCCAGTATAACAAGGATTGCTTTTTACTTTCTAATTTCATGGCTAAAGGCACCAGTGGAGAAGAATAAAAGCTACATATCAGTTCCACAATCCTGGGTGTTCCTTTATTCTATCTCTAGTGTGGAGGCCAATTTAGCAGTGACAGAATGAATTACACAGGGGGAAACAGGAGCTCTAGAATAAAGGCTGCCACTCCTCAGGGGTGGCAGAACCCAGAGCACTTCACACACGCAGCCCTCTGGGCTCCAGCTCCCGAGTTTCTAGCCCACAGGCCTGGAACACAACCTGCACTTCCAACAAGCTCCCCTGGATGCTGACACTGCTCCTCTTGGCACTACCCTTTGAAAACTACTCTCTTAATTACAGGAAGGAAGAAAATGGAAACAATGCTTGCATGCTCAAGTGTTTCCTTGCTTTCTTTCTGAAAACCAGTGAATAAAGAAGGACTAAATGTTCAATTTAGGAAAAGAATTTATCATTCTTTTATGATGATATTAACAGTGCAAAGGAAACTAAGAAGTTTTGGTGTGAAGTCATAGGTCAAATTATTTTACTTGAAGGTATCTGCTGTTTGTGCTTACTTAATCTGAAGAAAGTGTTCACTGTTTTCTTCTTTTCAACTCATTGTTTACTATACTTATGTATTTTAAGGAAAATTATAGGCATTGTGACATTCTACCTCCGAAATACTTTAGTATGTATCTGTAAAAACATGAGAACATTTGCCTATATAACAAGAACAAGCAAGCATTATTATACCTAAGAAAGTTAATACTAATTACTTATCATCACCTAATACTTACTCTATATTCAAATTTCTTAAAATTGTCCCTAAAATGTTCTTTTCAGCTGGTTTGTTCATACTAGGATCTAATCCAGGATGACATTATACTTGCGAGTTGCATTTTATCATTTAGAATGGTTTTTGTTTCATGACACTGACTTGCCAAAAAAGAGAGGATCATTTATCCTTTAGAATATTTCATTTTTCTGGATTTGTCCAGCATCCTCATGGAAAGGCTAGATTAGATTACATATTTGGGTTGGACTATATTCTAGCTGATGCCAGCACTCCATACTGCATTATGTCAGCAGTAACGTAGTATCTGGGTTTCTCTCCATCTGCACTGCCTTGTTTATGTCAGTGACTTCCTCATCATCCACTATGACACCACATTTTCTCCTTGCTACCAGAAAGTGATACATGTGCTGTTACTTGGTAATGCATAAATTTCTGATTGTTCCATACATTTACCTCATGTTTTTAATACCACTTGATAATTCTTACCTAAATCAATAATTTCAATAAAGCTTACAAAGAGATAATTTTATTAATTCTACCAGTCCTTCTATGTATATTAGCTGGCATTCTTTTTAAAATTAGAGCTTTCCTTACAACTGAAGGCTGTTTGGTCACCTTAAGACTTACTAACCAGTTTTCATGTAAGTAATTAGTTTAATTAAATGTCTCAAATGTTGGCTAATCTGATATTCCAGTTTTCTCTAGAAAGCATTATTAAGGACATGTTGATTTTCACAGATTAAATGTGGTTCAGCTGTCTTCCACTACTATGAAAATGTATTCATATGGCAGGAGTAAGCTGTCAAGAAGCAATGAGCTGAAAACCAAAAGGACAACTTATTATGACAGGTAACAGGTGATCCATCTGCCAAGAAACCTCAAGGCCTCAGATATTCTTGGTAGGCATTTCTGTGTAAGCACTCAAGGAGGATGCAGCCAACCAGTGAAGTAATGACAAGAGAGAAGATACATCCATTTGCTTTTAAGTCATATTCATTTCAACGTGGCTTAATAACGTCAATTCAGATTGCGGAAAAGCGGCCACTAATTTTTATTAATAGAAATAGTAAAAAAAATTGTCAGGCTCATAAGAAAGCTTTAAGGAGGTTTTGCAGTGTGTTTAGTTTAAGCCTAGTTTGGGAATGGTGATGGTGAAAGAAAAACTGTTCTTTATTGTATTTATGACCACGCTGAGTTTGCAAAGGGAACACAGACTAAAGTCATTAGATGAATGTAGCAATGCAGTTAAGTTTAAACATAAGGGGAATGATTTATATGGAGTCTTCTGCATTTTTTCTATCTCCTGGAGTTCATTTGAAAAAACAAAAACAAAAACAAAAGCTCAAAAAAAACAGAACTGAAGAATAGAAACTGTTACTTTAGGTTAAAGTAAAAGTAAGTGCCAAATTATTTTGGTAAGGCTACTGGTGATAGTCATAGGTTTTAACTATGTAGGTCCAAGTAGTTGACCTTCTCGAATCATCTCTCTTGGATGTTGTCACCCTTTCCTTTTTTTTTTTTTTTTTTTTTACCAAATCACATTTATTATAACTAGGAATTTTAAAACAAAAAAGTATCAGCTGGGGAATACTTTGGTGTAACTTAATATCATGAGACATTAGATATTATATTTACGAAGAATTCATAACAATGAAAAGCAGTTACATTTTAAAAATATGTGAAGTTGAATATATACATTTTACATACACAAATTATATACATATATGCAAAAAAGAAGTAAAAGAGAATAAGAAAAACTAACAAATCTTTAAAAATATCTGTAAGTAGTAAGATGAAAACTGATCTTTTTCTTATACTTTTCTATATTTTCTAAATGTTAAATCATAAACATAAAATATTTTTATAATTGAATTTTTCCTCCAATTTTCTTCTCTAGATTTGGACACTCTCCTTTTGTACAAGTCTTAGCCAAAGGTACATGAAATGTCTTTGATTTTTGTGCTCTGATTGTCTGAAGAAAGTTAACATGGTGGAATCCTGCCTCTTTCCCTTCCCCTTTGCTGGGAGCCAGGTATTCCCTGGAAAGCCACAGAAAGGTCTGGACTGGCTGAGCTTTCAATAGCAAATTCCATTAGCTTGGATCATATGTACTGTTTCTAAGGCCTTTGGCCTTGGACTCCTGCTATATTGACCTTAACCCAAGCCATACTGATGTCTTTCATACCTGCCAATATTCTCACGTCCGTTCTCTAGTTCTGGAATGAGTTACTAATTTTTTAGAAACATGTGCAAAAGTAATATCCTGAGAACTTTCCAGGTTGAATTTTCTGGACACAGATGAGGTTTGTTAGTGTGGAAAGTTGACAGAAAATGATATCTTGCAGAATACTAAAGACATTATATCTTATTTTAAAATCATCTACTGAATACTTACTATGTATCAAGAAGGAATAGCTCTCTCAATCACAGATGGTATCTATGCTCTATTAATTATTTTATTCACAGATCATGACTCTTCAAAGCAATTAACTGTATAATTAAAGATAAAATAATGTTTTTCCCTCATAGATAGGGTCTTTAATTTAACCTTTATCATTTTCAAACAATAAGAGAGCAAGGTATCAAAAATGTTTCCAAGTATCAGCTTATTGCCTCAGTTACAAAGGCCTTTTGAATGTTTCATTTATTCATTCAAATGCTTGTTAATTTATAACAAAGAGCTTATGATATTGCATAATCTCATAATAACAACCGAATTATTCATATAGCTAAATTCAGTTCCATGTGTATACTTTATCTTTCATCCAAGGTTCAGATTTGCCTTTGAGACAATTATCTTTGGTTTAAAAACAAGAGAAAAGAAAATAGGAGACACTGTGCACCTTTGCAGATCCTTCTGGTACAGTAAATATTGTAATTAAATTGTTAACTACAAGCATTCTGCAGTTGTTTGAAGAACAATTTTTTCTCATGTCTATAAAAATAAAAAATAAAAATGCCATCCCTGGTAGGTCTTCTGAGATCAATTAGTTGTATCTTACAGCCAATGAAGTCTTTCATTGGCAGTTTTGATGTGTGAGTTATATCAGCTTCAAAAGATAACTTCTGTAATGTGGGATGAAATATAATTTTAAGAATTTTAGTTCTGTTTCATTTCAGAACCAGAGGCAATTGTACTTAATACTCTCTGCATTGGCAAAAGTCTGGATTTAGATAGTCATGACTATTAAAAATGAGAAAGTTTAATTCAGAGTTAGAATTGTTTCTTGGGCAAAAATTGTGATCTTCTTGAATTTTTGTTCCTTCATTAAAAAGGGGAAAAGTTTCAATGTTTTCTAAACCTTGGGTAAAAAACAACATATTATAAATGGAAACATCATTTTATCTGATTTTATCATATTTCTCTAGAAAATGTTAAATCATTTGCAAGTTACTGGATATGAGGAGGAATTATCAGTCATAAAATCTTCCAGACACACTCAGTATATTCAAGCATCTTCTAGGAAGGTCTGCTCGCCCTCCTGCAGAGATGAGGATGTGCAGTGGTGTCTTCCACGAAAGGCAACCTCACTGTCCTGGATGCCTTGCTTATGACTTTCTCTAAAGACTCATGTTCCCCCTTCCCCAGGATCTGATGCTAGGGGAAGATGCTCAGTGTCCCCTATAAACAGATGGTGCTACACCCTCCATCTGCTAGAGCACAGCTCAGAGCATCCAGCTGGAGGAGACCTAAGGCCTCAGGACATGAGCCCAACCCAACGTGAAAGGCCATGAGAATCACGCAATTGTAAGCTTGGGAAGGTCTTTCAGGTTTAGAAATTTACCACCTTTCCCTTCCCCATGTTAGTTTCCCCTGTGGTTGTGCAGTGCATTTTGACTTCACGTAGCTGTGTTACATTTCTGAAGCCACCGTGAGAAAAACTCTGCAGTTCCCTTTAGTGTCTCGCATTGGTTCTACTTGGAGAACTAGATGATTCTGAAGATGCTTTCCAGCTTTAATAATCCGTATTCCTGTAATGCTGAGGGTCTTGCTTGGCTCTGTCTCTCTTCAAGCCAGACTGGGTCAGAGGGGCCCCACAGCTTTGGGACATGGTCATTTATTCAATAGACATTTGTGAACTGCCTAGTAGGCACCAGATACTGTCTTAGTGCTAGACAGACAGAAGTAAACAGACAAAAAAGCCCTGTTCTCATAGAACTCATATCGTTTTAGAAGAGAAGACAGCTGAAAAGCAAACCATTTTTTTAAAAGCATGGTTTACTAGGTGGTAATAAATGTCATGAAATTAAAGTTCAATAGGCAGGTTACAAATTAAAATCAAGTGGTCAGGAAAGCCTCACTGGTGACTTTGGATAATAACCTGAAGGAAGTGGAGGTGAGGTGAGCTTGGCAGATATTTCAGGGAACAACATTCCAGGCAGAAGATGCAGCAAGTGAAAAGCCCTCCCACCAGCAAGTTGGAGGAGTGGCAAAAAGGTGGGGAACCAGACTGGGGGGATCTCATATAGGCAACTGTAATAATAACCTTAACCTTGACTTTTATCCTTATTGAGCTGGGGTGTCATTGGATATGTTTAGACAGAGGAGTGATGTGCTTGAACTTACCTTTTCAAGCATGACTTGATCTGCTGTCAAACGTAGCCCAGCAAAGGACATGGGCAGAAGCTGGCAGAGCTTTTAGGAGGAAGCTCTTTATGGGATGTGCTGACGGTTTACAGAAGGCTGGGAAGTGGAGGTGGTGAGAACTATTCAGATGCTGAATATTTTAAAGTAGAGTAGATATAGTCTGCTGAAGGATTGAATGTAGGGTGTAAGAGAAAAATGATTCAAAGGTGACTTTAAGGTTTTTGGCCTGAGCCACTTGAAGGATGGAATTGTGGTTTACTGAGGTGGAGAGAGACCTAGATTAGAATCCCCTGCCGGTTCCTAACAGTGTGACTTTGGGTATGTGGCTTAATCACTCTATGTCCCCACCACTTCTTTTTCACTTATAAAATGGGGTAATTTTATCTCCCTTGAGGTTGATGTAAGAATTAGAAATAATGTATTATAGCCCTTACAGAGTGCCTGAGACTGGTGCTTATGCAGTAATAACTGGAAGTCATATCATTACCAATTTGGGGGACAAAAGAACAAGTCTTATTTTCCCTCTATGATAGGCCTTCAGATATTTGGAGACAACCCACATGTTTCCCTAGAGTCTTCTCAGAATGAATTCCATAGTTTCTTTGTTGGAACTGGCTGCTTTCTGTGACTCTTCTGTGTACATATAGGTTTGAACAAGACTCCTGATTTATAAAAGGAATGGGTTCCTGAATGCATCTCCTTAGGCAAGGGAAACAAAGGCAAAAATGAACAACTGGGACTACATCAAACTAAAAAGCTTTGGTACAGCAAAGGACATCATCAACAGAACAAAAGGCATCCTGCAGTATGGGAGAATATATTTGTAAATGACATATCTGATTAGGGGTTAACATCCAAAATATATAAAGAGCTCACACACCTCAACACCCAAAAACCAAATACCCTGATTAAAAAATGAGCAGAGGATCTGAACAGACACTTCTCCAAAGAAGAAATACAGATGGTCAATGGGCACATGAAAAGATGCTCCACATTGCTAATCATCAGGGAAATGCAAAGTAAAACCACAATGAGCTATCACCTCATGCCAGTTAGGATGGCCAACATCCAAAAGACAAGGAACAACAAATGCTGGTGAGGATGCGGGACAGGGGAACCCTCCTACACTGCTGGTGGGAATGCAGATTAGTCCAATCATTATGAAAATCAATATAGAGGTTCTTCAAAAAAATAAAAATAGAAATACCATTTGACCCAGGAATTCCTCTCCTTGGAATTTACCTGAAGAAAACAAGATCCCAGATTCAAAAAGACATATGCACCCCTATGTTTATCACAGCACTATTTACAATAGCCAAGAAATGGAAGCAACCTAAGTGTCCATCTGTAGATGAATGGATAAAGAAGATGGGGTACATATATACAATGGAATATTATTCAGCCATAAGAAGAAAACAAATCCTACCATTTGCAACAACACGGATGGAGCTAGAGGGTATTATGCTCAGTGAAATAAACCAGGCAGAGAAAGACAAATACCAAATGATTTCACTCATCTGTGGAGTATAACAACAAAGCAAAACTGAAGGAACAAAATAGCATCAGACTCACAGACCCAAGAAGGGACTAGTGGTTACCAAAGGGAAGGGGGTGGGAAAGGAGGGTGGGGAGGGAGAAGGAGATTAAGGGGCATTATGATCAACACACATAATGTAAGCGGTCATAGTGGAGGCGAGTAGTGACTCTATAGCATCTTACTATGCTGATGGACAATGACTGCAGTGGGATGTGTGGGGGAGACTTGATAATATGGGTGAATGTAGTAACCACAATGTTGCTCATGTGAAATATTCATAAGATTGTCTATCAATGATACCTTAATAAAAAAAATAAAAGGAATGGGGCGGGGTTATAAAAGGACTTTATACATTTCTCAGTAGTGGGCTGAATGATCAGAAATCTATGTGAGAGCAGCCCTTGTTCCTCATTCCCCACCCCCCCACTAACAATTGTGAATGAAGAGGCTTTATTTTGGATGTGGTTGACACAAACATGAAGTTGGGATAATGGGAGTCATTATCTACACGAGTTTTCTTTTTGTCAGTAATCCTTCATCATATCCCAGTGCCATAATGCAATTTTAGTGCAACTGAACTCTAACACCTCCAAGTGACAAATTCCAGCCAGCCACAGATCTAATTACTGTGGTTCTGAGTATGCTGGTATGATTCTCTATGTCTGCCAGTTACAAAAAGACTGGAGGCTACTCTGGCCTCGCTGCACTGTGAGCTGGCTCCGTGGGCAGTAAGTTCTAGAAAAGATGGAAACATCAGACGAACTCTGGCTGAGAACCATGTTGAAAGCCAGATGGGCAAAGCAACAGCCTGAACACACCCATAAATATAGGAGCCCATACAGATCAAACTTGGTCTTTGGTCCCCATTCTTTCTGTTTTAATTGAAAATTAGGGACCTGGGTTAAATATTTCCTTTAAGTTCTGTCTAGTGATAACACTTCATGTTCTATCTCCTTCTTTCTGGTGCCCTCTAGAAGCTCAGTAAAAATAAATGTTAACCACCTGCTACGTCGGAGATTACAGCCTTCTAAAACCTTTTCATGGGTAATCAAGCCTTATGGGTTACCATGTACTCAGCAGACAGGCATGGCCCCAATTTTAAGTTCTGTTGCCAAAGCAAAGCAAAGAATTGAAGCCAGTATGTCCCGACCACAACCTGGAGATTGTGTCTGATACAGACTAGTTCATCAAGATTGCCTATAATTTCAGTGTTCTTTATCCAGAAAAAAAAAATCTTTACTAATTTATCTAAACAATTTAATAAACTTGATGATACTCCTAAATCGTGTAGCACAATGCCTGGAATATAGTACATACTTAATAGATGCTATTTCTAATGGTAATAATGGTAGTATTTTAATTTTGTATGTGTGTCTTTCCAGGGCTGTGCTACTCTATATTCCGGGAGATCAGCCAGTCTATGAAGCTCCTCAAAATGCACAGCACCACTGACTTAACTTGTTAATGAACTGGAACTTCACACCTGCTCCCAGGAGTCCCCAAGAGGCCCTATGAAGTAGAAACACAGCTGAAACGGCCTGGGGATTGCTGGCTGATTTTTAAATCCTCAGCTTTCGTGTTGGTCACACATATATTCACATTCCCAAATGAAATATATCTTTGTGCAAGAGCACAGAGGGTGAGTGAAGCTGGCAGCTTGGCTCACAGATGCTTTTATGCTCCTGTGCACACACCCCCACCCTTAATTGCTATTTAAATCCAGAAAGGCATGCATCTGTGACTCTCCCTATATATTAGTAGTGAAATGCGAGTGTGAACCTAGCAATTTTGAGTTAGTCTATAGGTGGCCAGGTAGAAAACTTTGGCTTGAAGGCTGGGGAGTACTCATGTGCACACATCCAGCCTGTGTATACATCGGCTCTGATGCCTCTGTTTGCCAAGTAATATGCTTTCTCTTGGTGTTACTTAAATGGATCAAGATTTATGTTCATCACGAAGAATTTCTTTAACTGCTCAGTATTTAAAATATTTAATCTCATTAAGAATGTATATATATTTTATAGCTTATACATAAGACTTTAGAATAAGTAATATTCTAAAAAGTTTCTAGAAGAATCTAAAATGATATTCTAAAATACTTACTTTAGAAATTAGTAAAATTAAAAGAATACAAACCAAATGTTCTAGCTATTGATAATTTCTCATTTTATGTTTTCTTGTTTTATTTGAACACAGAAATACATATAAAATGTTATGAGTAAAGTGTGTATATGTGTGTAATCTTTGTTCCCCAGGAAGTAGGTGGGACCCTTCATCAATTTTCATTTTATTTTCTTGCTATGATGACCATGGATGTCTGTTTTTCCCATCAGAATGTAAGATTCCCAAGGAGGGAACTTGCCCTTTCATCTCTACTCCATCTTCAGTGCCTATAAAAGCATATATTACATTACCTACAATTCCGAGTATAAAAAAAACTTCTTAACATTAAGACACTTAACAAACATGGGATAAAAAGTAACTACTTTTAAATGACAATAGAGACACTTAACACAATGTTCTTAAATGTGAATGTGCATTAAAAAAAGAACTGGGCATTTATCAAAACCTCAGATTCTTAGTAGGTCCTCAGAAATTGTGGTTCAGTCAATCTGGACTAGAGCCTGGGACTGTATCATGTGGAGACCCCACCACTACCCCCACCCTCCGCCCAACCCCTTCCCACAAATGATTCTGAGAAACACTGTCTTAGAATCTGGTTTTTATTTATACATACTGAGTAACTAATATTCTAAACCTAGTGACTTTGTTTCTCTCCCCATTCCACTCGGCGGTAATTTTCCTCACCAAAATACATTAATGGAAGGCCATTAAGGCTTTGTTTACCTCTTTATCCCCTAGATTAGAAACAGGAGGGCTCAGCCACCAAGCATGAAAAAGAGCCTCACATTTATTGACAGAAGATTTAGAGAAGTTGGGACTGATTGACATCAGGAAATGAGACCAGGACGTCAGTGACAGGCTAGGTTTGGGAGAGAAAGAGACTACTGAATAGGTCTGGAAACAGCAAAGAGATTGGAAATGAGATCTGAATTAAGAGCAGAAGGGGACAGGAATTGATTAAAACAGACCTGGACTCTGTGCTTAAGATAGGACTTCAGGAGAGTCCTGGGGACAGAAACAACAAAAGGAGAAGCCACCAGCTTAGGGGCTTCATTCAGGTTGAGGCCAAGGAATGAAGCTGTGCCTAGAGCTTGGGGCACTGTGCCTAGGATTCATCCAGAAAAGACCTGGGATCCCCAAAGAATTGGAAATGAGGGAGGTAGCTGGGCTAGCCTGACTATGAAGGAGGTTGGAACTAAAAACCAGACTTGGACATTGTAATTTGCCAAGTTGGGCTCTGGGACGAGGCTGGTAGGTATAAGTGATCTGCCTGTGGGCACTTTAGGCTTTGAAATCTTTTGCCCTCTAAAAGAAAACTGTTTTTATTTTATTTTAACTTATTTATTTTTATTTTAAATGGCTGGCTGACACAGAAGGAGGTATGGACCAGGAGCATGGAGGCAAGACTGTGATTGAAAGGCTGCCTCATAAAAAGAAAACAAGTACATTTCCTCTGGCCTTGGGAATGAAACTGATAAGCAGTGAACAGGGAAACCATGTGTGTGCCTCAGGTGCTTTAGCTCACAGCTCTCAAGAAGTACTAATTGAGCAGTTGAATGGATGAGTGGTGACTTTGGACATGCTTGCCTAGAGCAGTGGTGGGTATACAAGATCATTTTTCAAAATGCACTTATATTTTCTGCTTGTTCTAGTCACAAATAGCCCAGCTGACTTCAGTAACCAGCTGTGTGAAATTGTGTAAGAGATTTAACTTCCCTACATGTACTTTTGCTTTTCTTTTCTCATGTTAGAGAAAAGCATATTGCCTTTACAAAGGATAGAAATTAACATGTATGCCAATATCACAAGAATGCATTCTAGCTCTAGAATTCAATGTCTAAATACATTCCAAATATAATGAAAGGCACTTGTTACAAAAACAGTTATTTTACAATATAAGAGATGATGGGTAAGAGTTCTTGCCCTCAAGGGCTTGCAGTCAAGTAAAAACACTAAATCTCACACAGCCTCTAGTGTGTAGAACCAAGAACT
Organism: Manis pentadactyla; assembly: GCF_030020395.1. Classification (NCBI taxonomy): domain Eukaryota; kingdom Metazoa; phylum Chordata; class Mammalia; order Pholidota; family Manidae; genus Manis; species Manis pentadactyla. Next base: position 63,657,378 of record NC_080020.1, read on the forward strand.
AAAGTTGTTTTGTGTAGTAGTTTAATGAGAGAAAATATCTTGTTCTAGATTACTAAGTAGTGAACTGGCAAAGCACATGAAATGAATGAGCATGTTTCCACAAGACACAAGAGCAAATGTGGGGAATAATAGGTCAAACAAATGCAAAACAAGTGCACATCTTTGTGGTTTGAGCACTGAAAACAACTACCAATATCCTCGAGGAAGTACATTCAGCACCTTCCTTTTCCCTTTGTATTTAGTTTTAAGTAAAATCTCTTCACTTTCTGTGCAAATCATCATTGTCCTCTACTAGGCACTCTGCTAATGGGAAACAAAAGATGAATTAGACAGGATTCCTGTCCTCAAGCAGCTCAAATGTAGAAAGCTATGTTTGAAATAGATAGTTCAAGGAGTTTTACAGAGGTTCAGGTAAGGTGGTATAAACTTCATGGGAAGGCTATGCTACATTCATCTAGGGAATTAGGAATCGCTTCACCAAAAAGGCGGAGATTTGAACTGGACTTGAGAATAAATAGAATTGGACAATCAAAATTTGCAGAGCTGGCATAGAGAGATTCTAGTAGGATTGAAAACAATGAACAGAAAATAGGTCATACTTGGGACTGACCAATGAGTAATCTGGTTTTCCTGGACCAAATGGATCTAAACAAAAGCACTATTGGAAAGAGAAGTTGAGGAAATGTTTGAATAAATAAGTTGACTGTTGAACATTTGATTATTTACTTAGTTATAAACTTGATGAACAGTGGAAGTAGGGGAGGGAACCTGCTGAAGAGAATTTTATAAAAGGATTTTTACAGAAATTTTTAAATCTTCCTTTACAATTAAGAAAAAGATTTTTTTTCAATTCAAAATTTTGCTTTGCCGAGTTTTTCTTTGTAGAGTGGGAGTTGCAAACTCACCTGTCTAAAAGAGTCTGGTAGTAATGCAGATGAATGAACTGAGCCATGCATAGGAAAAAAAGCAACTCAAGGGAGATAATCAATGCCAGCAGATCCTTGGCCAGCATGTGGAGGTGACAGGGACTGGGCCTCAATGTGGTCAAGCAGGAGAATACATTACTTCTAAAGATGGTGGCTGCCATGCAGCTCCACACACTTGTTGCCTTGTGAAAACTGAGGTCGCATATGGCCAAATATTCAAGAGGAACTAGAAGCTCATATTTTATGTTGGCAATTGAATTCATTATTAAAAAAAAACAGTGGACCTCAGCATTGGGTGGGCCAAACAAAATAGGTCAGTAGCAGCCAGTTTGAGACTTTTGATTGCTTAGGAACCCTTAAAGAAAGGTAGAATAGGGAAAGAGCTTAAATTTTAAAAGAAATCAAAGCACAGCATTGCTAGGAATAGCAGCAATAGCAAAGACCCATGTGGAAAACCCACAGCTTGTTTGATTATTTGTTCAATGTCTGTCTCTGCAGACTGTAAACACCTTGAGAGTGGGGACCCTCTCTGTCTTACTCCCCGACACCTAGTAGAGTGCCTAACATAACACAGGCATGAAGCAAGTATTTATTGAATACACATTATTCTTAGAAATATATTCTTGAGGTTGATGAGGAGGGCCAGATTTTGTTTTTCTTTACTTTAGATGAGGGAGGAATATATTGATGGGTGAATAATTATATTAATGACTTGTAATTTTATCACATCAATGTGTTATTAATATACATCCCTTTTGTTTCCAACAGAATGTTTTCATATACATTATTACAAAATTCTCAGAGTTTATAACCTATGTAGAATCTATTAAAAAAATTGTGATGCTGGCATTTCTGTAACCAAAATGCTTCAATGACTTCTCATTGCTTAGTGAATAAAGTCTAAACTCAACATGATCCAAAATTACTTGCATGATCTGGCTTTTGAAGGTTTCCTTAGATATGTATTTTCTTTTTGTTTCCCAATCTTGGGATAAGTGTGTAGGTGAATGGTTCTTGGTTGCTGAGAGCTCTTTCAAACAGTAAGTCTTCGAGGGCATCTGTCCATATTTGATACTGGTCACAGAATGACAATGAACACCAACACATAGGATATGTCACCAGTTATCAAAAGAATCATGTGAAATCAGGCAGACTCATAACGGGGTTTAAGGCTACCACCCCTGGAATCTATGTATCATTGACATTCCAATCCTGAGTTGTCCTTTGTGGGGACAGGTCCTAACAAAGACACAAATTATTTTTAAAAAGTGTGTTAATACCCAGAGTTTGCTGGATCAAATACTTTTCTCTGGTTTTCTGGTTAAATATCCTATTAGGTTTCTGAATGTTATGGGCAGTTTGTGAATATAATGAAGAGGAAGGCTACAAACTTTATAGGATAAAATTGTCTTTTACTTTCTACACATTCTTTTACCTATTTTATTACATGTGTTAGGGTAATGTTTCTCAAAGTGCAGACTAAGGAACACTTACATTAGAATAACCTAGATTGTTTGTTGAAAGCAGATTTATGGAACATAACACAGGTATATACTGAATGTAAATCTCTTGAGGAGGAGCTCAGGGTTCTGCATTTTCATGAAGTTGCTCAAGTAATCTTGATACATACAAAGTTCAAGAACCACTCTTTAAGAGTATGTCGTCAACATAGAAGTGGCAATGCTTATTATCAGTGGGTGGTCCCCCTCTCTCTTTCTCTGTATTAGTGTGGAGCCAGCCCTACAAAAAAATGCTACCCCCTGGAAGTTTGGCTGGGAAATATCAGTGTAAACACCTGCATGCCAGATGGGCACATCTGTACAACTTGAAATGCTGATCCAACTTTGACACATGTCATGCACCACTTGCTTAATGCAGAGTGAATTGAAAAGATGATGAGGATTTCACACTGCAGCCTTCAGCACATCAGAGTCATTTTCCTTCCCTTTTTGTTCTTTTTTCTTTCCTCTCTACTTACCTTTATTTGTAGTCATTTTCTTTTTCATGAGCAATAATTGCAGGGATATTGAATACCAATAAACAACTCATCTAGCTGAAGGCATTACTTTGTGAGTACACATCACATTATACAGAAAGCTTCAAAAAGGTGGTGTTGCTATTTGCAGGGATAGATTTGTTTTTTTAATGGATCTAGTTTTCTACTAAAAACACCTAACAATTTAAGGTTTATCAATTACTGAGTATAAAGTATGCATAGCTGTACTACAATAGGGTCTGAAGGCAAAATAACTATAATTTTTTTTCTTTATTTTCCTAATACAAGTGACCTAAGTATCAAATAGATGGTTAATCTCAACCAATAAGATGAGATACCAGGAAAAGATCATATAATCTTTTAGCTGGGCAAGCATGAGTTATATCTAGCTTTCTTTTTATTATCTTTTCTTTTTTTCCTTCCCTTCACTTCCCTCCCACCCCCTCCCTTCCCTTTTTCCTTCTCTTCTTTCACCTGTAATTCCCCTATTACATTCTTTTACCAATTGCTAGATCTAGAGGAAAGAATACCACATTACAAGATAGAAGGAAATAGTAACAGTCTATCACCAGAGTTGCAGGGAGCCCAGAGACACTCTACTAGAAATGGGCCAGAAGTCATAGTTCACGGGTAAAGGGAAGGGGAATTGGGTGCATGTTGTTTAGCTCTAAAGAAAAAACTGCCTACTGTTTGAAAAAAAAAAGGTAAATAAAATGTTTCCACAAGAATATTTAAAAAGATCATCAAAGAACATTCTCACAATTAGAACGAATGATTATAACAGCAGTGTACACACACACACACACACACATATGTAGATAGTAGAGCAGAGCATTTCTTACACTAGTCAAGGTACTCTGCTCAGTGTTTTGACTGCATTAGCTCATTGAACTTCATAAAACCCTACAGGGAAGGATTCTCCTCCTGTCCCCTTCTCCCCCTAGTTTTATAGATGACTAAACTGAACCTTGTAAAGTTAATTAACCTGCCCAGGGTTACAGTGGCAGAGCAAGAACGTGAGTTCAGGGAGGCTGGTTCCAGACTTCATGCTCTTCACCACTGCCTTGCATGTGGAAGAGGCAGTGTGGAGAAGTACTGGTGCCAAGGGTTAGTGAATTCTCCTAAAGAAAGAGGACCTGGAAACACCCTAAAGGGAAAGTGGTTTAACTACTAAAATGGATTGGTCAAATCTGGTCTGGCATAAAGGAAAGAAAAGCTCTCGTTTTAACATCATATGGCTAAATCTGTCCTTTGCTGAAAAGCATGGAGTTGGGAAAAAGCAGCAGCAGTCGAATTATTTGATGATATCTATGCTGGTTTTGTCAGTGTTGTTTTAAAGCTCAGCAGGCAGAAGAATGTGCTGCATAAAGCTGAGTAAGCCTGAAAGATAGCCACCAAGTCTGTCATTAAACTCTACAGAATAGGGTTGCAGTTTATCTGCCTACCCTGCTAAACAGGAATGAAAATGCTGAGCATTTTTCAGTCACTTGGAAATACTTCTTAAAGAAGCAGAGCCTGCCACTGACCTCTTGTCCCATCCTGCAGACTGCTGTCAAAGCCCTCGCTGTTTCCAGAGCCCCTGCTCTCTTGCACCCTCAGCGATATCACTCTGTCTGGGGGATTCACCATGGGGTCAGGACCTGGCAAAGGAACAGACACATGCAGTGAGCTGCAAGCCATTCTACAACATTGTGTCTACAACATTGTACAGCTTAAGCTGACTGCAGTCTTCACAGCAGACCCAACTATAGAGCCCCAAAAGGAATTTCCTGTTTGGAATCCTTTTATTCTTGCTACAACAAAACCTCAGAAATCTGTCCAGTGTGTGCCAGGTATGGGGGGATTAAGTGATGTCAGGCTGCCACAGTATTCCTTGAAGTTCCCATCAAAGGGTTTTATTATCCTCCCAACAGATTGTGGAATATACATCTACTTGTATCTGGCACACATGTGGTTTTGTCTGGTTCCTTAGCTGAGGATGGGACTATTTTAGGGAGATAGACCTTAACAGTAATTTCAAGGATGAGATATAACATCTTTCTTGTTTCTTTCCCAGATCTTTATCTGTCCCCTCTATTCACAATATTTTTCTTACCTTTTCCCAATTCTTTTCCACTTCCCCCATTTCCTTCCCTTAAGATATGAGAATTTTGGAACAACAGAAAAAAAAATACTATGGTATTGCACAGCAATACAGGAATCATTCTCTGTAGAAAACATTCTTTAAGACTGGGAGTGAAGTTTATTAGCAAGTTCAGTCATCATAGTTGTGTATGTAGGTAGGGCTCATCCATGTCATGAAACTTTCAATAAAATAAATATAATCATTTCTATGTTATGAGGAATAAGGGAGGTTATCCATTGAAAGCATAAAGCACAATGTTTAGCACAGGGGAGGTGCTCAAGAAATGTTAATTCCCTATCCTCATTTTCTTTTGTTTGCATCTTAAACTGTTGAAGGAATTATTTTCTCTTGATCTTTTATAAAGATAATGAACAATAAGAACAGAACACTATAGAAATAATTACAATAATTACAAAGAGCTTATCAGAGTTGATTTAAACATGAATATAGATAGCAACTTATTAATATAAATTTATAATTGCAGCATGGTGCTGTGTTAACAGACATACCTCCCTATCAGAACATAAGTGACCCTCAGGGACAGGGTACTGTGGCAATAGCAAACAGGTTTTGCATGGTGTTTGATCATGTAACTCACCAGTGAGTAGTTTTCTCTGTCTTAGAAAAGTCTTCCAGAACATGTAAAAGTCAAGCCTGAATCTCCATGCCAGAAGGGGCAAGAACTCTGACTCTGTATCACATTCTTATCTGTTTTTGGTGGTAGGAGCATGTTTTCATGGCTTTCAACACACAAGTGCCACTGGAAACTGTAAGCCAATCATAGGCTCCTGTTTTGTTCCTTCTCCTATAATAGGAAGTTCTGAAGTCCTTGGAGGAGATAATAATCTCCATGGACTGGAAAAAAGATGGCAGCATGAGAAGTGAGGCAGAAACCTACTCCCAAAACCAAGTAAAACATGAAAATGCTGAAAATATAACTAAGCCTGAAAGAGCAACCTGAAGACAGCAGAACATATGGCCTACATCTGGGGAAAAAAGAAGACTCACAGAAAAGAGTAGAGTAGCAAAGCCATGGTCTGGTGGGACAGAAGCCGTCCTTCTACCCCAGCTCACAGGTGGGAGGAAGAGAAATGGAGTGGGGAGGGAGTAGAAGTCCAGGAGTGCTAAATATCCAGTCCTGGAGATCTGCTCCTGGAGCTCAAACCCACATTACATGGTGCTCTGGAGATTTGTGGGGTTGGAAAGCAAAGATAGGCAGAATACTTGGAGAGACAGATTCCAGCCACATGTGGAGAACAGGTACCCACAACCAGCCACTCCAGGACAAAGAAAGGTGGGCACTTTGAAAGATGTCCCAATAGTAAGAGGGCTGCTATAGGGGCAAGGATTACACAGAGCTTGCTGTTCAGGAGAAAGGATAAATGGATAGAATCATCCTGGCACTCAGCCCAGCAGGCTGGGAACTTAAAGGAACTTTAGAGGCTCCATTCCCCTGACTGGCAATGTAGCACCAAGGTCTTGCACTGCGATACACAGTCTGCCACTCCTTCCTCTGGGAAGACACTGATCTATGCATCTGCTGCCCCTGTCATCACACAAGGCCAGTTGCATGGTGGCCCCACCTGTGGCAGCTACAGAGATATAATACAGAGGTTCCTCCCTGTGTGCTCAGCCTACTGCACATGGCAGTGGATGCAGGCACTGGAGCCAGAGAGCAGGAAAGAGCTATTTCCTCCCAGCAGGCACTGGTGCCACATGCCTGTGAACCCCACCATTGCTCTAGGTGCTGGGCAGCTCCAGAGAGTAGAGCTTCTGGGCACTACAGGGTTATGTCTACATAAAATTATTATTCCATAGCAATCACTAGAAATATGAACGGGCAAAAAAAATTGATACAAACAAGAATCTAACAGACACCAGAAAGGGGGCCAAGTGAAACTGAAATCACCAATGTTCTTGATGAAGATTTCAAAATAAAAATGATAAGCATGCTCACAGAGCTACAGAAAAATATTCAAGATTTTAGGGAGGCCTTCAAGAAATAAATAGAAACTTTGAAATATACAGTATCTGAAATGAAACATACAATGGAGGAATTTAAAAGTAGATTAGATGAGGTAGAGGAGATAGTAAATTAAATTAGAGAATAGTAAAGCAGAGAAGCTGAGGCACAGAGAGAAAAAATGATCTCTAGGAATGAAAGACTACTGAGATACCTGTGTGACCAATCCAAATGGAACAATATTCACATTATAGGGGTGCCAGGAGAAGAAGAGAGAGAAAAAGGGATAAAAAGTGCCTTTGAGGAGATAATTGCTGAAAACTTCCCCAATCTTGGGAAGGAGATAGTCTCTTAGGTCATGGAAGTACAGAGATCTCCCAACACAAGGTACCCTAGGAAGACAACAACAAGACATATAACAACTTAAATGGCAAAGATCAAAGAGAAGGACAGAATATTAAAAGCAGCCAGAGAGAGACAAAAAATCACATACAAAGAAAAGCCCATCAGACTTCTCAGCAGAAATCTTACAGGCCAGAAGGGAGTGGCATGATGTATTTAATGCAATGAAACAGAAGGACCTCTAGACAACTATATTCTACCTGGCAAGATTATCATTTAAATTTGAAGCAGGGATTAAACAATTTCCAGCAAGCAAAAGGTGAGGGACTTTATCTCCCATAAACAGTCTCTACAGAGTATTTTAAAGGAATTGCTACAGATGGAATTGCACCTAAGGTTAAGTAGCTGTCACCAGAGAAAATATAAAGATAGTAAGGAAAGTCGACCAAATAATTACTAAGCAAATGCAAAATTAAACAACTACCCGTAATGTAAGTCAAGGGATACACAAAGAGTACAGAATATGACATGTAATACATAAGGAGTGGAGGAGGAAGAAAAATAAGGGAGAAAAAAAAGAAATTTTAGGTTGTGTTTGAAGTAGTGAAATAAGTGAGTTAAGTTAGATGGTTAGATAAGCTTCCTTGAACCTTTGGCAAGCACGAATCTAAACCCTTCAAAGGCAATAAGTACATACCTATTGATAAATGCCCTAAATGTAAATGGACTGAATGCAGCAATCAAAAGACACAGAGTTACAGAATGGATTGAAAAAAAAAAACAAGAACCATCTGTATGCTGCCTACAAGAGACTCACTTCAAACCCAAAAACATACACAGACTAAAAGTGAAGGGATGGAAAAAGATATTTCATGCAAATAATAGGGAGAAAAAAGCAGGAGTGGCAAAATTTGTACCAGACAAGATTTTGAAACAAAGAAAGTAACAAGAGACAAAGAAGGACATTACATAATGATAAAGGAGTCAGTCCAACAAGAGGATATAACCATTATAAATATCTATAATATAAGAGCACCTAAATATGTGAGAAAAATACTAGCAGAATTAAAGCGTGAAATAGAATGTAATGCATTCATTGTACGAGACTTCAATACACTATTCACACCAAAGGACAGATCAACCAGACAGAAAATAAGCAAGGAGACAGAGGCCCTGAACAACACATTAGAACAGATGGAACTAACAGACATCTACAGAACTCTACACCCAAAGGACAAGATACATATTCTTCTCAATTGCACATGCAACATTTCCAGACTAGATCACATACTAGGCCACAAAAAGAGCCTCATAAATTCAGAAAGACTGAAATTGTCCCAACTAGCTTCTCAGACCACAAAGGTATGAAATGAGAAAAATATTATGCAAAGAAAACAAAAATGTTGACAAACACATGGTGGCTTAACAACATGCTCCTAGATAATTAATGAATCAATGATCAAATAAAAATAGAGATCAAGCAATATATGGAGACAAATGAAAACAACAACTCAACACTGCAAAATCTGTGATACACAGTAAAGGCCATTTTAAGAGGAAAGTGTATTGCAAAACAGGCTTACCTCAAGAAAGAAGAACAATCCCAAATGAACATTCTAACTAACAATTAATGAAACTAGAAAAAGAAGAACAAATGAGGCCCAAAGTCAGTAGAATGAGGGTCATAACAAAGATCAGAGCAGAAGTAAATAAAATTGAGAAGAATAAAGCAATAGAAAGAATCAGTGAAACCAGGAACTGGTTCTTTGAGAAAATAAACAAAATAGATAAACCCATAGCCAGACTTACCAAAGAAAAAAGAGAGTGTACACACATAAACAGAATCAGAAATGAGAAAGGAAAATCACTACAGACACCATGGAAATACAAAGAATTATTAGAGAATACTAGGAAAAATGATATGCTAACAAATTAGATAACCTAGAAGAAATGGACAACTTTGTAGAAAAATACAACCTTCCAAGGCCTACTAAGGAAGAAACAGAAAATTTGAATAGATCAATCACCAGCAATGAAATTGAATTGGTCATCAAAAAACTACGTAAGAACAAAATTCCTGGACCACATGGCTTTACCACTGATTTTTATCAAACATTTAAAGACCTAATACCCATCCTCCTTAAAGTTCTCCGAAAAGCAGAAGAGGAGGGAACACTTCCAAACTCATTCTATGAGGCCAGCATCACTGTAATCCCAAATCCCAGTAAAGAAACCACAAAAAAAAGAAGGTTACACACCACTATTCCTGATGAACATAGATGCAAAAATGCTTAACAAAATATTAGCAAACTAAATTCAAAAACACATCAAAAAGATCATCCATCATGACCAAGTGGGAATTATTCTAGGGACTCAAGGATGGTACAATATTCAAAAATCCATCATCATCATCCACCACATCAACAAAAAGAACAAAAATCACATGATCATCTCCATAGATGATGAAAAAGCATTTGACAAAATTCAACATCCATTCATGATAAAAACTCTCAACAAAATGGGTATAGAGGGCAAGTACCTCAATACAATAAAGGCCATATACGACAAACCCACAGCCAACATCATACTTAACAGCAGAAGTTGAAAGCTTTTCCTCTAAGATGAGGAACAAGACAAGGATGCCCACTCTCACTACTAGCCACAGTCAGACACACAAAGAAATAAAAGGCATCCAGATTGGTAAGGAACAAGTTAAACTGTCATTGTTTGCAGATGACATGATATTCTACTTAAAAAAAACCTAAAGAATTCACCCCAAAACTACTAGAACTAATAACTGAATTCAGCAAATTTACAGAATACAAATTAATATACAGAAATCTGCTGCATTCCTATACATACTAACAATGAACTAGCAGAAAGAGAAATCAGGAAAACAACTCTATTTACAATTGCATCAAAAAGAATAAAATACCTAAGAATAAACCTAACCAAGGAGGTGAAAGACCGATGCCCTGAATACTACAAAACATTCAGGAGAGGCATTAAAGAAGACACCAATAAAGGGAAACACATCCCATGTTCTTGGTTAGGAAGAATCAATATTGCCCAAATGGCCATCCTGCCTAAAGCACTCTACAGATTCAATGCAATTCCTATCAAAATAGCAACAGTATTCTTCAACAATCTAGAACAAATAGTTCTAAAATTCATATGGAACTACAAAAGACCCTGAATAGCCAAAACAATCCTGAGAAGGAAGAATAAACCTGGGGAGATTATGCCTCCAAACTTCAGGCTCTATTACAAAGCTATAGTAATTAAAACAATTTGGTACTGGCAGAAGAACAGATCCCTAGTTCCAGGAAACAGAATAGAGAGGCCAGATATAAACCCACACATACATGGCCAATTAATATACAAAAAAGGAACCATGAATATACAATGGAGAAATGACAGCCTCTTCAACAAATGGTGTTGGCAAAATTAGACAGCTACATTTAAGAGAATGAAACTGTATTATTGTCTAACTCCATACACAGAGGAAACTCAAAATGGATAAAAACCCTGAATGTAAGTCATGAAACCATAAAACTCATAGAAAAAAACATTGGCAAAAATCTCTTGAATATACACATGAGCAACTTTTTCCTGAACACATCTCCTAAGGCAAGGGAAACAAAAGCAAAAATGAGCAAATGGGACTGTATCAAACTAAAAATCTTCTGTATAGCAAAGGACACCATCAGTAGAACAAAAAGGCATTCTACAGTATGAGGGAATATATTTGTAAATGACTTATCCACTAAGGGGTTAAATCCAAAATATAGAAAGAGCTCACACACCTCAACATCTAAAAAGCAAATAACCTGATTAAAAAATGGGCGGAGGATGTGAACAGACACTCCTCCAAAGAAGAAATTCAGATGGCCAACAGGCACATGAAAAGATGCTCCAGATTGCTAATTATCAGGGAAATGCAAAGTAAAACCACAATAAGATATCACCTTACCCCAGTTAGGATAGCCAACATCGGAAAGACAAGAAACAACAAATGCTGGTGAGGATGTGGAGAAAGGGAAACCCTCCTACAGTGTTGGTGGGAATGTAAAGTAGTTCAACCATTGTGGAATGCTATATGAAGTTTCCTCAAAAAACTAAAAATAGAAATACCATTTGACCTAGGAATTTACCCAAAGGAAACAAGATCTCATATTCAAAACGACATGTGCACCCCTATGTTTATTGCAGCATTATTTTACAATAGCCAAGATATGGAAGCAACCTAAGTGTCCATCAGTAGAATAATGGATAAAGAAGATGTGGTAGAAATACACTATGGAATATTAGTCATGTAAGAAGAAAACAAATCCTACCATTTGCACCAACATTGATGTGTCTAGAGGGTATTATGCTCAGTGAATAAGCCAGGCAGAGAAAGACAAGCACCAATTATTTCAGTCACTTGTGGAGAACAACAAATAAAATTGGAGGGACCAAACAGCAGCAGACTCACAGACCCAAGAAGGGACTAGTGGTTACCAAAGAGAAGGGGTTGGGAAGGGTGTGTGAGGAGGGAGAGAAAAGGGGATTAAGGCACAGTATGCTTAGTATATATAATGTAGGGGGTCACAGAGAAGATAGTATAGCATGGAGAAGACAAGTAATGACTCTATAGCATCTTAGTACCTGATGGACAGTGATTGCGATTGGCTCGAACCAGGTGGTACTTGATAATATTCATGAATGTTGAAACCACAATGATGCTCATGTGAAACCTTCATAAGTTTGTATATCAATGCTACCTTAATAATAATAAAAAACATCTCCATGGGGGCCAAACCAGAATCTAGGTTCTGGGAAAATGTGTCATTCTTGAATGAAAGTGAAAAAATTCAACTCAAACTAGTTTGTTTAATTGCTGGTTTATGTAATCCAAAGCAGGGAAAGCAGTCATACACAATATATAAACAAATGGGTGTGGCTATTGTTCCAAGAAGCCTTTATTTACAAAACTAGCTGGCAGGTCAGATTTGGCACACAGGCTGTTGTTTATGGCCCCTGCTCCAGTCACATGGCAAGGAGAAGCAGTTACATTGCACCCTGTTCTCTATCCAATAGAAAACAAGTAGTTCTACTCATTTACAATAGTCCAGTGATTCTACCAGCAGTCTAGCACAGAAATACTGAGTGAGCTTTATCTCATCTGTCATTTTTACACACTTGTTAGATAAAGACTCTATAACTGTATTTAGAAGGGCTTGGAGACTATCTGGGCTAGGAAGAAAAATATGTCAAATCAATTAGCAATGTTTAAAATAAGCACCAAGGGGAATGTAGTAGCATATACATCATATTTTTTTCATTTCTGCTTTAGAATACAGGACTGATATATTCTTCACACAGTGAAACTTTTCCACTCTAGGGTGTCAAAAGATTTTTCCAACTTGATTTTTTTCAAAAGTCTAACAAAGATCCAAGGATGGTTAAGGTAATGCAATTGCACATTTTTTCAGTTCTTTTTTTAGGTTTGATACAAACGTGATAAGATCACTTAAGATATTTTGTCAGGTGGAATTAATCAGGATTTTGGAGCCAATCTATCTTTTGAAATATCCAAATGAGATACCTATTTCTTTTTGTTATGCTGGAATGGAATGGTGTGCATAAAGTGATGGTTCCTCACTTGGCCAGGAGTCTCACGTGACCCTGGTTGGCTTGGCCACTACACATGTGTGAGCAATACGTTATGACTGAATCTATCTGAAGAGCTCTGTCCAGTGCTCTGGGCTGCATGGCTGCAGGAGAGCAGATGCTGGAGGGGTGGCAGCGCCGAGGGCAGAGACTGAGACGGCTGCGGGGGCGAAGAGGCCCAGAGGCAGAGCCCGGCTCGCTGTAGCAGACTCGCTCTGAGTGGATGGGATTCTAGCACTTGACCTGGCACGGTGGGAATAAAGTTAAAGTTACAAACATTTCACCCCAAGAACGTTTCATTGTCATTTTCTGGTCTTATTGAATCCACAGTGAAATTTCCCCCGGATAAAACCCGTTTGCAAGACAGATGACAATGTGGAATTATATCTTTTCAAAGTCTTCCTTTAGCTCTCAATGATTCTGCACATATATTTTTACTGGTGGTGTACTCTCACTAACCTATTTTTTTTTTTCCCTTTTCTGGAGAATGCCAGAGCCATTTTGAAAGCCTCCAGGAGAGATGATACTAACTCAGCTGTTTAGAATCCTGCCTACAGATGATCAAACACCACCTGCAGCTGTGCTATATAAAACAAATGGGCTTCTTGAAAGTATGATCATGGGAGGTAGTTAGCAGCTGTTAAAATTGGGTCACCATTGCTCAGAGTCCAAAGGGAAGGGAATTTTAACAATCTCTCTAACTTGATATTTACTTATCCCTAAAATGAAAAAAAAAAGAAATTTCTCTTGAGAATTCCTTGAATCATACCCAAAGTTTCACAAAACAAGTTTATTATAGTTTTCTCATCAGTAGCTTTGTGAGTAGAGGTTGCTGGAGAAGTAAACCCATGGTTCTTTTTAGTTGGAGTTTGGCTTTAATCAGCTCTATAAGCATTTTATTGACCCTTTTCTAAAAATGTTAATAAAAATATAAAAATATATTAAAAATCTTTTCAAACACTTTCTTATGAATTAGATCCAAACATTTCTTATCAGAGAATGAGGTATACAAAAATGGAAAAAGGATGGTGCTACAAAAGAAAGAAAAATAAGAGAAAAGAAGATTGAGACAGGGGTTCTTATCCTAGGCTGGCTTCAGGGAAAATTTTATAAATTATTTGAACGTGTATGTGAAAATTTGTGTTTGTGTGTTTATGTGTTTGTGTGAACATGCATAAATCTTCTGGGGATTAGTATTGACCCTTCAGTTGAAAAATCACTGTTCTATAGATTGAATCCTTAATCTAGAGAGGGTAGCCTGAGTAAGTTCTGAAACTGCTGAGTCCAGCCTGAGTCCTGGGAAAGGGTCGGGGCCAAGGGAAAATGGATATTAATTAACGACAGTATTATGTACTTTACAAGTTTGCTCAGGGGTGGCCCTGATCTTAGCTACATGATTATCAGTCCTGGAACCAAGGAGGAATCAGGCAGCCAAGGCAGGCTTTTCTTGGGAATCAGTGACATAATGACTGTTCTCCTTGTCTGTTGTTAGGAGAACAGATGGCGCGCCCTGGAGAGTCTCTGACAGTGAACGATAGCCCAAGGACAAGGCACTGGCTGAAAGCCAGCTTGGCCGCAAATCAGAGTGTGATGGCAGAGTGGCTTCTGCTGAGAAGTGATCTGCATCAGAGCCCCCGACAGTGCACATTCTGTAGAGTGGGAGGGCATTTGTAAGAGAAGGAAACCAGAAATGCTGCATTTCTAAGTAACTTAGAAGAAGATTCGCCAAAGGAAGGGGAGCACAGAAGATAGGGAATTTATAATACCTGCTTTTAGGTTATACTACATAAACACTCATTTTGCACCCAAAGAAGTAGATCTATATCAAATTCCCCTCCATATACTTGCTAGATGCAGCTCTTTTTGTAATCCCATAGTACTCTGCTCATAACTCTATCATAGAACTTTATAAATGTAGTGCTTAAATATTTCATTAAATTGTGTGTTTATAATGCTTAGGTATGTTTTCCCAAAGATCAGATTATTGTGGTTTTCACATCAACACTACAGCATTCTAAGAATCATATATATTCAAATAGTTATGTGTATATATGTGTGTGTGTCTATATATACATATATATGTAATCAAATCTTTGTTTTGAAAGATATATGAATGACTGACCCTTGTGGAAGAACTCTGATAATGTAAAACATCAGAAGAGAGATCCAAAAGAGCTATATGAAATTCTGTGATAATGGAGACAGAAAATGCTGAAGGAAGAGAGAAGTTGGAAAGACGAAGACAACAGGAACACAGTAGAATTCATGAGATAGTAGTAATAATCCACATGAAGGAGCATAATATAGGAAAGTATCTTACAGTTATAGGCAAGATAATACATATTGGGTACAAGATAAACATAAAATAAATAGTACTATTTTGTTAATATAACTATGAAGATCTAATAGAATGGCCTATAGATACATGGTAAGTTTTGATTGTTGATATGCTCAGTTTGTCTTTTCCATCTGATGGTGAGCTGCATGGTGGTAGAGACTATACAAAGTTAAGTTTCATGGGGGTTTTATAATTTCCAGTGCTTAATTTAACACTAAGCACTGGATAAACATTTGCTTAAAAAAAAGAAGAATGTCAGACATTTAAGATTCTGTGTAATCAGTCTAATCTTATCCATAGTTCTTAATTTTCCACCTCTCCCTATTCATACCTCCTGTGCCTTTGTCACTGCCTCCTGAAGCCATGCTAGATTGTTTTCTCTTTCTTGTCTTACCTGGTCTGCTGTATATCCATTTATGCTTCAGTGCAGTTTACATTGCACTTGCTCCATAAGATCTCATCGGTCGGCTCTTTGTGAATTGATTTCCTTCTCTTCCAAGTTAGAACTCATAACGTTCATTGTTCATTGACTATTTCACTTGTTCAAGATTCATTCTTTGATTACAAGCTCTTCATCAAAAGGAACCGTAGTTTAATCAAGGTAAATTTCAGTATTTCCTGTGTCACTGAGGACACTTTGGACACTTCATAGACAGATATATGCTTGTAGAGGGCATTTACAGGAAGGAGGTGGAATCTCACGCCACAGCACATGTGATGCATAAAGGAACTGACAGCATGACAAGTGGGTCGGGATCTCAGAAGTTTTTGCAAGGTTTGGGGTAGTTTCATCATTTACAGGGCTCACATTTGTGGAGATGTGACAAATTAGGAGGCTGGGCCCCTCTATCTAGTGTCATTACTGGGGATCACACAGTTTGCTAAGCTTTCTGTTCATTTCCTGTTTCAGCAGCTATAGTCTCAGAGTCTACATATTGAAATTATATGGCTTTCTATCATGTGTCTACAACCTTCAGCCTTTCTTTCTAGGGTGTAAGTCAGCAGCAGGTAACTAGTTCATGGCATAAAGATACATTCAGTTCTCTATCCTTCAAAAGCTCCTTTTTTACTGTCTCAGCCTATAGGCAAATAAAATAGTAAGAAAATTGTTCCTGTATTTTCATTTGGCATTTGCTGATCTGACATTTTCAGTACCTGGAATGTAAACAATAAAAAATCTGATCTATGTATCAAGTTAACTTTTTAGTTTTTTTCCAATTTTTTTCAAAGGTATTGAGTTATACCAGTTGATAGATTAGTGTTCAGTAAAAAGAAAGAACTTTTTCCTATCTTTGTCAACTAAAAACACACACAAAACTAAATATTTGCTGTATACATTCTAATCTTCCTGTCCTGTGAGCTCTACTTTGGGAATATGAAAGACTTTACTATCTTCCTGAAATTGTAGAATATTTTTGTACAGTTAAGCATCATAATGTAACATTTTTTAACCTTGTTTTCCTGAAAATATCTTACAGCCCACTGGGAGAATAAAAAAAGGCAAGATTCAAAATCTATCCCAGTTTGATAGGATTGTTCTACATGGTGGTGGCTTACTAATAGCTTTATTATTAAACCATGTAAGCAAAAGAAAGCACCAAAGCTCAGAGAGAACTCAGACAGATCTGCTTTCAGCATGAAACTAAACCAGTGTGTAGAAACAAGTAATTAAAAGGACACAAAGCCCGTAATCAATTGTGCACCAGTTATCTTTGATTGCTCTTGCAAAGAACAAATTACACACAAGTTTCTTGCAAGCCTGAAGAGAAAGAGGTTCTATGATCTTCTTTTTGAAATCATTTCTACACAGAGACAAGGGCGTCCTTATTCCAGATCTCTTGGTTTAATTAAAAAGACACAAACATCAGATGATGTTGCAGCATATCAAATGTTTCCCTGTCAGTGCAATGCAGTGAAAGAAGAGCAGGGGGAGGAGGGAGAAAGGGGAAATGGGGCACCGGAGTGGGGGTGGGTTAGAAGAATTTCTTTTCCATAAAGACTGGCCTTTTTCACTTTGACCATCTGTTTTCTCATGGTGAAAAGCCCTATTGCTGGTATCCTGGCATAGCTTTGCATGTCTTTGTGCTTGAGGGACATTCAATCTTGCATCTGATACACACTGATCTATGACACTTCCTAACAAATGAGGCTTTGTTCAAACAAAGAGACTCCCTGATAGGAACTGTAAACTTGGAGCTTGATATCCTGTAGGAAAGGCAGGGTATGGCTGAGCTGGCACAGGAAATTCTGCAATGCAACAGAGCCGAAGGAGGTCACACCCCCTGCACGCATATGCTCTTTCAGATCTCCCCAGACCTCCTCTCATCTCTGTCTTTCCTTCAGATACAGCAGCTCCACAGCACAGCTGCTTGTAGACCTGGAGAATGGGACCCATCTCCTTTACAAGCTGAAGCTCACTCTCAATAGTAATGGCACTTATTTGTATAGTTTCATTTTACAGAGCACTTTCACAAACATTAATCCATTTGATATAATAACCTCATAAAGCTCAGACCAAATATGATCATATCCTAGAGAACTATTTTGTAAATATTAATGCCAGTTGCTGCTTGTCTCTTGTTTCTTCCTTCTGTATCCTCCCTTTGTCTCTCTTTTCTTTCTCACTCCTTTCCCTGACAGCCAATGACCTTGAATTCAAAGTTACCACCTTCAAAATCATCCTTTTTTTCTCATTGACTGTATTCTCCATGCTGTACTTTTATCCCACTAATTTATATTATGATTGAATTTTGTGCCTCTTTATCCCCTTCACCTATTTCACTTACTCCAACCCCTCCTCCCTGGTAACCACCAGTCTCTTCTCAGTGTCTCTGAGTCTACTGCTTTTTTGTTCAATATGTTTTGTTTTGTTTTTAGATTACAGATACAAGTGATATCATATGGTATTTGTCTTTCTCTGCCTGGCTTATTTCATTTAGCATAATACTCTCTAAATCCATCCATTTATTGCAAATGGCAGGATTTCTTTCTTTTTTTGTGGCTGAATAATAGTCCATTGTATATGTACCAACTCTTCTTTGTCCATTCACCTATAAGGTGGCAGTAAACATAGGGGTGCATATATCTTTCAGAATCAGAGATTTTTGTCTTCTTTGGGTAAATTCCTAGAAGTAGAGTTTCTGGGTTGTATGGTATTCCTATTTTTAGTTTTTTGAGGAACCTCCATACTGCTTTCCACAGTGGCTATACCAATTTACATTCCCATCAACAGTGCAGGAGGATTTCCTTTTCTCCATATCCTCACTAACATTTATTTCTTGTCTTTTGCATAGTGGCTATTCTAATTGGTGTGAGGTAATATCTCATTGTGGTTTTGATTTGCATTTCTCTGATGATTAGAGACATGGAGAATCTTTTCATGTTCCTTATTTCTTCTTTGGAAAAATGTCTATTCCGGACCTCCACCCATTTTTTAGTTCAGTTACTTGTTTTCTTGGTGTTGAGGCACATGAGTTTTTTAATATATTTTGGATATTAATCCCTTATCAGATAAATAATTTACAAATATATTTTCCCATACTGTAGGTTTTCTTTTTTGTTCTGTTGAAGGTGGCCTTTCCTGTATAGAAGATTTTTCGTTTGGTGTATTCCCACTCATTCATTTTTTATTCTGTTTCCCTTGCTCAGGGAGATGTGTCCAGAAAAAAATTACTCATGCTAATGTTTAAGAGACTTTTGCATATGTTTTCTTCTAAGGGTTTTATGGTTTCATGTCTTACATTTAGGTCTTTAATCCATTTGTATGTATATGTATGGTGTTAGGGAGTAATGCAGTTTCATTCTCTTGCATGTAGCTGTCCAATTTCCCCAACACCATTTATTGAAAAGATGGTCTTTTTCCATCGTATATTATGCCTCCTTTGTCATATATGTGTGGACTTATTTTTGGGATCTCCATTGTGTTCCATTGATCTATGGGTCTATTCTTGTGTCAGTACCATCCTGTTTTGATGACCGTGGCTTTGTAGTACAGCTTGAAGTCAGGAAGTATTAATACCCCCAGCTTTGTTCTTCTTTCTCAAGATTGCTTTGGCTATTCAGGTTTTCTTGTGGTTCCATATAAATTTTAGGATTATTTGCTCTAGTTCACTGAAAAATGCCATTGGTATTTTGATAGAGATTGCATTGAATCTTTAAATTGCTTTGGGCAGGATGGCCATTCTAACATTAATTCTTCATATCCATGAGCATGTGATAGATTTCCATTTACTTGTGTCTTCTTCAGTTTCCTTCTGCAGTGTCTTACAGTTTTCAGAGTGCAAGTCTTCACCTCCTTGGTTGGTTTATTCCCAGGTTTTTGTTGTTGTTGTCAATGTAATTATAAATGGAATTATTTTCCTGATTTTTCTTCCTAGTAGTTTGTCGTTAGTATTTAGGACTGCAACAGATTTCTGTATATTGATTTTGTATTCTGAGATTTTGCTGAAGCCACTTATTAGTTCTAATAGTTTTTTGGTGGAGTCTTTAGGGTTTTCTACATATATAGTATCATGACACTTGCAAATAGTGACAGTTTCACTTCTTCCTCCAATTTGGATGTCTTTATTCCTTTTTCTTGTCTGAATGCCAAGGCTAGGACCTCCAGTACTATGTTAAACAGAAGTAATGAGAATGGACATCCTTGTCTTGTTCCTGATCTTAGAGAAAAATATTTCAGCTTTTTGTCATTGAACATGATGTTAGCCATGGGTTTGTGTATGGCTTTGTATATGGTACGATCCCTCTATACCCATTTTGTTGAGAGTTTTTATCATGAATGAATGTTCTAATTTGTCAAATGCTTTCTTAGCATCTATTGAGATAATCACATGGCTTTTATCCTTCTTGTTAATGTGGTGTGTCACATTGGTTGATTTATGAATATTGTACCATCCTTGCATCCTTGGAATAAATCGCACCTGGTCATGATGGATGATCTTTTGATGTATTTTCGAATTTAGCTTGCTAATAGTTTGTTGAGGATTCTCTCATCTGTGCTCATTAAAGATATTTTTCTGTAATTTTATTTTTATGTATTTGGTTTTGGTTATCAGAGGAATATTGGCTTCATATAATGAGTTTGGAAGCATCCCCTCCTCTTCTTCTTTTTTGAATACTTTAAGAAGAATGGGCATAACTTTGAATTCAAGTTTCCCAACTTTGAAACTATCCATCTTTTCACCATATGATGATTCCATGATACTTCACTTCTTAGACTTAAACTGTGAAATAGGAAATGTAAAATGAGCTGCTGAACAGGGATTGTGATTTGGAGAAAGTGGCAGAAAAGGTCCATCTCAGGAAAATACTACTAGTTCTTTCTAGTTATGACTTAAAATCCTATTAAATGTAATTGTGCATCATTGGAAAGAATGTTACTTCCCCCACCCCCAATGTGCTGTTTTCTCTTTTTGGCAAATTCCTATACACTTGCTTAAGACCTGTCTGAGAGGAGTTTCTACTACAGGCATTCCTTCTGTTCTCTGGGCAGTTAATTGGCGCCTCCTTGGTGTTTTCACCTCACTTTGCTTCCAACTCAGCATCAGTATGTAGCACACTGTTGTCTGACCTATTTGTTTACATATCCATCTCCCCTACTAAGCTGTGAAGCACAGGGCTGGGATAGTGTATTTATTATTTATCCTTGTATATTTCTAGTATTTCATGAAGTGCAACCCATAATAGGTTCCCAGTAACAATATGTTGAATAAATAAATTTTGTTGGTTAAACACTGATACACTTGAAGAAAGAAACAGGAAAAGAAAGGCAAAACAGAGAAAACTGACTTCACTACATACATCTATAAATTTTCCCTTGGCCTGGACCTGACATTTGGCCTTCTGCTTCTTATTATTTCAACAATGTGAAGCAGTGTGCAGTTCAGGACTTTTCTTAGACCCAGATTCTGAGTTTTCTGGATCAGTGCTTTTTTACAAAGATGCCTGAATTAAAGTGAACTTAAGTAGCCTCTCAAAAATTCTGTTTTTGTCTACTTAGTGCACCTATTACCAAATTTAAAGATTTTTGGCCAGTATGGCCCTACAGTTACAGGAAAGAAAACTTGTCCAGTGGAGTACTTTTACAAGAAAATTTCTCAGGAAAGGTGGTGAACTACAGAAAGGGAAGTGGCTACATGACTTCAATCTCACTTTTAAACTGGCTTGCTCAATCACTTACAAATTCTTTAACGTTTCTGAACCTTAATTTCTTTAGCTATGAAGTGAGAATATTCACACTAATATGCCTCAATGGGATTTTATGAGGATTAACTAAATGTGGTTGTAAAACATTTGGGGAATGTTAAGTATTGGATAAAATAAATGATATTCATAATTTTGAGACTGGATAGGATTTCAAAAGGCAATGGTGTGAGACAAGTTACATTTGGGTTGCATTTCTAAAGGTGGTGGTTCAAACTCATTTTGTTCCTTTTCTAATCTCTTTCTTTATCTGCTGGTAAAAATATAATAGAAAATTGATCAATTAAAGTTTGGTAGCATATTGGAATTGATGTGACAAAAACTTTTTCTATCACAATTTATTTTATTAAGTATTATTGATATATACTCTTACAAGGTTTCACATGAAAACACTGTGGTTACTACATTCACCCATATTATCCAGTATCCTCCATACCGCATTGCAGCCACTGTCCATCAGTGTAATAAGATGCCACAGAGTCAGTACAGACATGACAATAACTTTTAAGAATAACAGTGGTCAGTATTAAAGGGTAAAGTAATAGTACTTGTCATTGTAGCCAGTTTGAATGTCACTGTGTGAAACACAGGGAAGGCTCCCAAAGACAACAGGGAGAAATACCTTGGTTGTTGTCCTCCAATGGTGCATTGAGTCAAAGGTAACTGATGACTGAAACTGTAAGTAACTATTTTAGTATGCAGCTTTTGTTGCTGCTGTTATTTTGTTTGTTTGGAAACTCATTAAAATTTTTTTTTATTAAGGTATCATTGATATACACTCTTATGAAGGTTTCACAAGAAAAACAATGTGGTTACTACCTTCACCCATATTATCGAGGGTCCCCATACCGCATTGCAGTCACTGTCCATCAGTGTAGTAAGATGCCACAGAGTCATTACTTGTCTTCTCTGTGCTACACTGTCTTCCTCATAACCCCCTTACACCATGTGAACTAATCATAATACCTGACAATTCCCTTCTCCCACCCTCCCCACCCACCCTCCCCACCCCTCCCCTTTGGTACCTGATAGTCTCTTCTTGGAGTCTGTGAGTCTCCTGCTATTTTGCTTCTTCAGTTTTGTTTCATTGTTATACTCCACAAATGAGGGAAATCATTTGGTATTTGCTTTCTCTGCCTGACTATTTCACTGAGCATAATACCTTCTAGCTCCATCCATGTTGTTGCAAATGGTAGGATTTGTTTCTTTCTTATAGCTGAATAGTATTCCATTGTGTATATGTACCACATCTTCTTTATCCATTCATCTACTGACAGACACTTAGGTTGCTTCAATGTCTTGGCTATTGTAAATAGTGCTGCAATAAACATAGGGGTGCATATATCTTTTTGAATCTGAGATCTTGCTTTCTTGGGTAAATTCCTAGGAGTGGAATTCCCAGGTCAAATGGTATTTCTATTTTAGTTTTTTGAGGAACCTCCATATTGCTTCCCACAATGGTTGAACTAGCTTACATTCCCACCAGCAGTGTAGGAGAGTTACCATTTCTCTGCATTCTCGCCAGCATTTGTTGTTGTTTGTCTTTTTGATGTTGGCCATCCTAACTGGTGTGAGGGAATATCTCATTGTGGTTTTAATATGCATTTCCCTGATGATTAGCAATGTAGAGCATCTTTTCATGTGCCTGTTGGCCATCTGAATTTCTTCTCTGGAAAATTATCTGTTCATATCCTCTGCCCATTTTTTTAAATTGGGTTATTGAGGTGTGTGAGTTCTTTATATATTTTGAATGTTAACCCCTTCTAGGAAAAGTCATTTACAAATATATTCTCCCATACTGTAGGATGCCTTTCTGTTCTGCTGATGGTGTCCTTTGCTATACTGAAGCTTTTTAGCTTGATGTTGTCCCATTTGTTCATTTTTGTTTTTGTTTCCCTTGCCAAATGAGTGCTCAGAAAAAAGTTGCTCATGTTTATATTCAAGAGAGTTTTGCCTATGTTTTCTTCTAAGAGTTTTATGGTTTCATGACTTTCATTCAGGTCTTTGACCCATTTTGAGTTTATTTTTGTGTAGGGGTTAGACAACAATCCAGTTTCATTCTCTTGCATGTAGTTGTCCACTTTTGCCAACACCAGCTGTTGAAGAGGCTATCATTTCCCCATTGTATATCTATGGCTCCTTTGTTGTATATTAACTGACCATATATGCTTGAGTTAATATTTGAACTCTCTATTCTGTTCCACTGGTCTGTGGGTCCGTTCTTATGCCTGTACTAAATTGTCTTGATTACTGTGGCTTTGAAGTAGAGCTTAAAGTTGGGAAGCGAGATTCCCCCTGCTTTAGTCTTCCTTCTCTGGATTGCTTTGGCAATTTAGGGTCTTTTGTGGTTCCATATGAATTTTAGAACTATTTGCTCTAGATCATTGAAGAACACCAATGGTATTTTGATAGAGATTGCACTGAATCTGTAGATTGCTTTAGGCAGGATGTCCATTTTGACAATATTAATTCTCCTATCCATGAGCACAGGATGTATTTCCATTTCTTGGTGTCTTCTTTAATTTCTCCCATGAGTGTCTTGTAGTTTTCAGGGTATTGTTCTTTTACCTCCTTGGATAGGTTTATTCCTAGGTATTTTATTATTTTTAATGCAATTGTGAATGGAACGGTTTTCCTGATTTCTCTTTCTGCTAGTTCATCATCATTGTATAGGAATGCAACAGATTACTGTGTATTAATTTTATATCCTACAACTTTGCTGAATTCGGATATTAGATCTCATTGTTTTGGAGTGGATTCTTCAGGTTTTTCCATGTACAATGTCATGTCATCTGCCAACAGTGACAGTTTAATTTCTTCCTTACTAATCTGGATGCCTTTTTGTGTGTGTGTGTGTTTTCTGATTGCCATGGCTAGGACCTCCAGTACTATGTTGAATAAAAGTGGGGAGAGTGAGCATCTTTGTCTTGTTCCTGATCTTAAAGGAAAAGCTTTCAGCTTCTTCTCACTGTTAAGTATAATGTTAGCTGTGGGTTTGTCATATATGGCCTTTATTATGTTGAGGTACTTGTCCTCTATACCCATTTTATTGAGAGTTTTTATCATGAATAGATGTTGAATTTTGTCGAATGCTTTTTCAGCATCTATGGAGATGATCATGTGGTTTTTTGTCCTTTTGTTGATGTGGTGGATGATGCTGTGGATTTTCTAACATTGTACCATCGTTGCACCCCTGGAATAAATCTGACTTTGTCATGATGGATGATCTTTTTGATGTATTTTTGAATTCGATTTTCTAATATTGCATTGAGTATTTTTGCATCTATGTTCATCAGGGATATTGGTCTGTAACTTTCTTTTTTTCTGGTGTCTTTGCCTGGTTTGGTATTAGAGTGATGCTGGCCTCATAGAATGAGTTTGGGAGTATTCCCTCCTCTTCTACTTTTTGGAAAACTTTAAGGAGGATGGGTATTAGGTGTTCTTTTCTCCAGGTGTATGCAGTCTGGAGCAACCTTCTTTACTTTTGCTCTTTTAGGATTAGTTGTATTAACTACATTTTCGTATAATATGTGGTTTTGGGAGGTGGCCTCTGTCTCACCTCTCATGCTGTCATCTTTTCCTGACCTACCTGCTGCTGTTATTTAAAGTGAGGTAGACAATAATTGACTCTATTGGCAGAGCAAGGAGCATGACCATTGGACCTAAAATTTGGGTTTCAAGTCAACAAAATGCCAGAAACAACTTTAAAAGGTGTTTTCGATGGTTACACTGTAGAATCACAAAGCTAGTTTATTATCCCAGAGGAGTAGAAATGATATGTTTAATGAGAACCTACTAAGTTTGATTTTGTTTAAAGTAATAGCTTACATAAATATAGTGCTACCTTTCCATTTGAGCTCTGTGTTCTGTATGATTGCATTTGATGTTTCTAAAATCCCTATTAAGGAGATAGGAGACGTGTTAATAACTCTAATGTACAGACAGAATGGTAAGGTGCTGCTGCATGACCCATTCTGGACAACCTTGCCTTGGTATCAGTGGAACTCTATGTTCTGATTAAGCTTGTCAAATTTTCCAAACTTGTTTATCACATGTGAAAGGAAAAAAATTTTTTTTTTAATGAATGGGGCTGTGGGAACAATTTTCTCAGCATTTTAAAAGAGAAGTATTGATTTTCCTTTCAAAATATTTTCCAGGTTCTTTCCCTCTTTTCCATTCTTACTGTCAGCCCTGGAGTTCAAATTCTAATTACTTAACTTACTGGAGCAATAGTTTCTGATCTTGTGGCACAATAAAATCTCTCTGGTAGCTTTAAAATACTGACCTCTGGATTGGAATCTCAGAGATGCTCATGCTTTTATTCTGGGATGTGCCCTGGGTTTCCAGATATTGAAAGTGCCCCTGGTGATTCTAAAGTGTAGTCAGGGAGTGGAAGAAATGACCAATACCCACAAGCTCTCCTCTGTCGAGTCTGTCCTGCAAACCACATGCTTAGATTTAGCTTGATAACCATGACAGTGACTGGCTTCTCCATGGTCTTTCTGAAAATAAAGTCATCTCTTTTATTTCTTTTCTTATTTTCTATTCTTAGTATAGTTATTCCATCTTATAATTGAAACTAGAAGGGAAAGAGAAGATAAATATACTAAAATTCTAGTTCTAGATAGACACTGTCCCCAATAGTGCTTTAGTCATTTTCCTCAAACATTCTAAAACCTCTGAATTGCTAGGTTCTAAAACTCTTTGACCTAACATTTAATATTCAATATTTTTAAACTTTATTTAACCTCTCCAGTTTGACCTATCACTACTACTTTTTCTATATCCTATACCTTGTAAAGCTAAACTACTTGCTCTTTTATACCCCTTCCTTGTGTCTCTCCTCTTACTTTTCCTTCTACTGACAATGCCTTGAGCCATTTCCAACTTTCAATATAATTGCCCCTAATGCGTCAATCAATATGCCACTTTCTAGTAAGTCTTTATGTTTTGATGAAAATAGGTATAATTCCTTGTTTTTCTTTAACTCCATAATAGTTTTATTTCTACACCTTATGACTTGCTCTATGATTACTTATATATTGTATTCTACTCCCTTCCTTTCTCCCATTATCCTGAAAGCTCCTCAAGGGTCAAACTAAAGTATGAATAGGGCTGCTTTAGAGTCAGACAGCTGAGTTCAAATACTGGTTCTACATCTTACTAGATGTGTGACTACTGGTAAATTACTTTCCTTTCTGGACTTTGTTTCCTTATCTTTTAAATGGGAGATATTATACCACCTTCTTACAGTGTTGTGGGGCAAATTAAATGAATGAATGCCCAGAATATACTTAAGTATCCTATACAAAGTGACCACCCAGTAAATGTTGGCTACTATGAATTATTTGCTTTATCTTAACAGAGCAGAGGACAGTATCTTGCCTATTTTAGGCACTTAAAATATGTTTGGAGCTTAAAAAGATCCCACATACCCAAACTATAAGTATATAATAGCTGATAATCTTCAAGTCACTTTATAGTGACTTGAAGGAGCATGTGAACCAAAGTGACCTGACATTTTGTTTGAAAAAAAAATGTAAAACAGAATTTCTGACGGTTTGGTATCTTTTGTTGAAACTCTTCAATCCCATAGTAAGTGCTAAAGATTCACCTCTGTGAAATGCCAAACTGTCAATCATACTGATTTATTCCATCCTCAATTCCACAGACATTTAAAACAAATAGTTGAATATCCAGAAGCCATTGAAATTCTTTGGCTTAAAACAGGTAGGTGCAAAGAAACTAAATAGGCAAATTATGTATTCTGAGAGCAAAATTTCTCAATATATATTCCATTTAATAATATATACTTCACAGGGCTTTGGGGATAAGACTATAAATATGACTGTCAGATTTAACCAATAAATATTTTAACACCAGCATTTCTTAACCTCATGTGCATTTAAATTTCAGATGTCATAAAACTGCATTGACCTTTTGTTTTCAAGACAGAAAAAAAAATAAATAAAATCATCAAGTCAATGTCAGGTGTGACTAAATGACCATTTATTGGGGCTTCCCCCCCCACGTTGACTTTTGAAGTTTTTGACATGACTTTTTTTTGAAATTAATGATTAATCTTTTCAAGGTGTTCTGTTTGCAGGTGGCGAGGGTGTCAATGTTAAAAGAAGAAAGATAAGAATAGAGGGCAAGTCCTGCCTAAAAGGGGCAAGGTGGTTACAAGGGAATAAGATGCTGTATGGATTGGACTGTTTTTCCCCCAGAAGTTAACGTGGTCTTTGTCTTCAGCCATTTTCCAAGAAAGTTGGTCAAAGAATAAACTTTGGAGACAATGTTTATACAAATGAAGTAGTAGTAAAGGTTTGAAGTAATAGTGCATAAGTACAGAGAGAGGGAGAGAGAGAGAGCAAGTGAGAGAGGTATTGGAGTCCAGAAAGGCTTTTCAGAGCAATACTGAAGAAAGCTTATCTTCCAGGAGTCACACAGTAAATACGGTATATGGGAGTTTATTTTCTTTTGGGTTTTTTATAACTAGCATTTTTCATCTATTGCCAACTGTTCAAATTCTCTTTGTTCAAAAACTTATGCATGATATTCCATCTCACACTGTATTTAAGTTTCCACCCTATATCTTAAAATAAAAATCTATTCATGGTATATAAAATTCATGTTCCTTATTTTGCCTTATTATCATAATTGCTGCCACTGGAAGTTTATTTTTATTTTTTTATTTTTAATTGAGGTATATATAGTTGACATGCAATATTATATTAGTTATAGCATAGTGATTTGACAATTACATACATTATGAAATGACTCACTACAATAAATATAGTTACCATCTGTCACCAAAGTTATTCCATATTATTGGTTATATTTCCTATGTTGTACTTTTTACTCCCCTGACTTACTTGTTTTATAACTAGAAGTATATTCTTCTTAATCCCCTCACCTATTTCACCCATCTCCCACCTCCCCTTAGGGTTGTATTTCTGTATCAGATCCTTAAACAGAGCTCATTATGTGCCACTCACTGTGGTCTAAGTTTTACATGTAATTATTAATTTAATTCTCAGAATAGCCCTATGAGGTAGGTACTATTATTATCCCCATTGTATGGATGAGGTAACTGAAGCCCAGAAAATTAAATACCTTGTTCAAGGGCATGGAACAGGTCTTAGAATAGAATTCTAAGCAGTACTTCCTTTTGAAGCTCCTAGCAAATAACGGTACTAAATTGACAAAAGAGAGGAATTAATTAAAAAATGTGGGAAAGAAACACCAGGAATTTGAATTGACTATAAAGTTAGTGCAAAAGCCTCAAAATATTTTGGCCCTGGGCTTGCATTGATCTATGGGCTGAATCAGGAGCTGGTGGCTCAGAGAAGGGCATGCAGTGAGTGAGTGCTGAGGTGCGATTTTATGAGAAAGTAGCAAAGATACAACTAGTAGAATAGACAGCCCTGAAGGCCAGAGTGTATGAATTCAGGAAGGACATTGTATTACATCTGAGAATGAGTTCATAAATTCTAAATACCATAGCCTCTTCACCAGCCTTCTCCCAAGCAGGACAAATATAAGAATATTCTGCAGAAGCCAGCTGTCTGGATGCTTCAATTTAAATCTTTATTGGCACTTACTGGAACTGGCTTTATGGCTTTGGTGCAGGCACTACATTGTTCTCAATCACAGTTTTCCCACTGGTGAGACAAAGTTAGAACAGTACCTACTTCAGACTTATTGTGAGAATTACATTAGATAATCTATTTGAAGTACTTAAATACAGTTCTCAGCATAGTGAGTACTTAATAATGCCTTTTTCTCTCCTCTACGACATGTGATGGGCCACAGTTTTATATTTCACAAACATTTATTCAGCTTCTACTGGCTGGATACTGGGTCATACAAAGATAAACAAAATATAGTCTCTGCCTTGGGGAGCTTAAAGGATATTCATGAACCAGACGCAATCACCAATAAGTATAAATATTTGTAATAATATGTATTATTATTTGTTTGTACAAATAAGTTAATTACAAATATTGCAGTCATTTCTAATCAATTTCCCAGAGAGAAAAAGTTTTCCAGATATGTAATAACACGATAAAATACACTACCTGTTCTCTGCCATGTGTGTCTCTATGACATATCTGGCAGGTTGGTGGATCTCACCAGATGAAGGATTCTGTGACCAAAGTTGGCACTGGGCTTCTCACAAGCTAGGCACAGGTGGAGTCTGTCCTTGAGACCAGCAAACGGCATTGTCCTTGATTATGCCCAGAGAGTATCAGAAATTCATTTTTAAAGGTGAGGCTTGATGGAAAGAAAGGATTTGCAGTTTCCTTAGTTTTAGTAACAAGACTGTATCTAAGATTTCTAAGGCCTTAATCAAAATTCCTAAGTAACATGTCACGAAAGTTTTTTGAACTATTTTTCAAGAAAGTTTCAGTTTCTGTATGCTGATGTGCTATCTGCTTTATAAGACTATATGAGAAATTGATTTTAAACATGTAATATTAATATCACATTTATAGTGTTGTATACATTTCTGTTGACTCGGGTCCCATCCTTTAGCTTACCTCTGATACCTACAGCTGCAGGATGTAGTTTTTATTCAATCTTAGCTTCATGCTTTCAACATTCTACATCAAAGCTTACCTGTGTGTTTTCCCATTTTCTACCTGAAACCCTCTCCAAAGCTATAGTTTCTGCTCAGCCCATGAACAAAACCAGTCCAGGAACATATACTGGGTGTTAATGCCCAAGGTGAACTGGCAGTTGTCCTCAGCCTCCTATCCTAATAGAACAATTGTGGAACACATTCTCCATATTTCTCAGAGGTGTGGCTAAATTGTATTGAATACATTTTTATGTTGTTTTTTATTCCCTCTGTCCCTGTTTTAATCTCCTTGTTCCTTCACTCTTGTTTTTGAGATCACCTCTAAGTTAACATCATGCATCCAAGTCCTTGTCTTAAGCTTTGCATGGGAAGAATCTATACTAAGACATTCACCCAGGTGAATTAGTAGTCTCAAGCCAGTTAAATACACTGAGTAAAGGGAAATGGGTAGATTAGGAAATCTGGGTGTTTCACTTGTTAAATCAAACTGCAAGATTGAAATCATCAGTGGCATCTCCATTCAGCCCAACTGACATCAGAGAGATGTGCAGGGCAGCAGACCTCTAATAAGAAGGCTCAATGTAGAGCATTATAACTTCTAGGAAAAAACCTTTTAAGAGGTGTTCAGTGGTTACACATTTCTATAACGAGAGTGGCAACATGTTGTAAAAAATGAACACCCTTATTTTTAAGTTACAATTTCAATTAGTTTTAACTTATTAAACTTCAAGTTCAATTGACATTCAATTAAGTCATGACTGAAGTTGTGCTAAAAGTACTTAAAGACATATGGGCCACTTTCACTTAGTTTAAATCAGTAAGACCAGCATAATGGACTTATTATTCTTTGGCTGGTTTATGACAGCTGCTTGTGTTAGAATGTCAATGAAAGCCTGCAACAGCAATATATAAAAGCTATCATATTGATTGTGACATAAGCTGATAAGAAGAAAAGTACACAGTGCAAAGTATCATTGTTATCATTTTATAATCATAAAAAGACCACACCGATTATCACTAGCAAAGGTGTTCACATCATGGTGCATGAAACTGATGCAAATGACAGAAATTAAGGAAAGCAAATACACCTGCTCTGAATTAAGAGAACAATAAAATGAGAGGATCCCTTCTGAAAAATGGTCCATATATTTTTGAATCCCCAAATTTTAAGCTCTTAATGAACATGATTGTACTTCAGTTTTAAACTATCAATGGTAAGGTAAAGAATTTAATTATAAATCCACTTACTGGCTTTCCCTCTTTCAGCTGTAGTGATACATCAGTCCTGATACGCCTAATGCATTTCAGATTACCAATGACTCTAAATAAGGCTCATGCCAACTGTTAGAAAGACAATCGCCCTAGAAATGATAATCAGTCCTTTTGATATTCCAGGTTTATGGGAACAGTATCAGAGCAAACGGAAAGAGAGCCTAAACAATTCGACATCGTAGAATTTCTCCTGGAATAGAATCAGAAACTGGATTTGGCCAAAAGCTGTTGAAGTATCTTGAAGTAAATTAGCAAAGAGATGTTTTCTGGATATTATGGGAAAACCTGGTCAGTGTCATGAGGTTGTTATTTCTCTTAAGAGTTGCTGGAGAACTAGTTCATTCTTCATATTTGGAAGCTGCTTGAGAATTTATCTGAGTGTATTTATGAAATGGGGATGTTTGAGGTACTGATGTTGACAGAAAATTGCTATGTGACAAATGACCTGAGAATTGTTAAATACTGCAGTTCAGTTCATTTCAGATGTGTCTGCTGCAAACAAATGGCATTCTGTGGAGCGTGCTTCTCAAGTGAGCAGGTCAATTTGTCTCATAGGGTATGATAGACATTATTCACTAATATTGCTGGTCCTTTAATCCTTCTGGAGCATGGGAGGGCTGCATGTCTTTGCCTCATTAAAGTTAAACATACATGTAACATGCTCTGACCAAGAAAAAAGAGTGATGTAACTGGTGTCATCTCTGACCTAAAGCACAGATGAGCATGTGTGTGATTCTCTTTGTTCTGTTCTCTACCCAGCTAAAACCTAAAGGCTCTTATGAGATAGCAGCTCATAGGAAGGTAGAACCTGGGTTTCTGAGTGACTACCATAAACTAAGCTGCCATGTTGACCCAGATAGGTCATATATTGTGCATGAGAAATAGACCTTTGCTGTGTTAAGTTATGGAAATGTTGGTGTTTTGTATAGAGCATAACCTAGCCTATCCTGACTAATACATAGGGTCTGTTTTAAAAGGCATTATTTATGTGAATGAGCTGCTTGGGGTTGGAAATAGATTTGATATATAGAATATACACATGCTATGTTTAACCAAGCATAACTCTACCTTTATTAAGACTATCTTGTGTGCAAACTCCATGATTATGGCAAGATCATATCCCAGGAAAGACTAAAAACTAAGTCAGTGGCTATTTCAGTGATAGGAACCTAGTAGGTACTGTAAGGAAGGAGGTTTTTGGCCACATACTAACTTGTAACATGGGAAAAATAATGTGGTAGAGAAAGACATCAGAGGCTGCAGGAATTACATGTACAAAACTGTAATGTCAGTAGGTTCAGACCAGAAAAATGGGAATACACTGACTGAGCAGCCCAAAGTTTGAGGAAAGATAAAGCTGGCTGTATAGGTTTCAGAGTTTTAAGAACTGAAGCTATGTTTACATGACATCAAAAGTTTGATTAAGTTTCATATTGGTTTTACACACCTGACTATTTTTCCTACTGAACTGCTTGATTAGTGTTATGTAGACAGAGTGATTTTGGTTTTTTTCCTCTTGGACCATTGTGTGTAATATGTAATCATATGCTTTATTTGACAATGATTGATAGTAATTATTCTTACACTTGGGAAATATTTCTTTTCCAATATCATCAACTTTTATTAAATCCAGAAAAATGTAAAAACTTTCAAAACATTTGTATTTCCCTTTTCCTACTTGTAATTTTTTAATATTTTATTCCCTGAAGGACAGACACTCTGTGAGGGCAGGATTGATATTGGTCTATTCACCACAGAGTCCCCAAGACTTAACACAGAACTGTGTACATAGTAGATGCTAATTATCTTTTGAATTAATGTATGAATATGTATCCCAAGCCTCTGAGCTCCCTTTGACATGGTGCTACTTTATTTATCTGGTTTTATTCTCATTAGACTCTCTCACATACCCTGTGCTCTGGCCAAACAGATCGGCATATGAGCTCCATCCCATCTGTGCTCTGACTTACTGCCTTTCTTTCCTCAGTATATCCCCATCTCTCTACCTAATTACTAATAGATAACTTCTTTGGCTAAGCACCTCATATATTTTGCCATTATCTATAATAAAGTTAAACAAAACTATCAGGTAGCTGCTATTATTATTAATAACACCATTATACAGATGAGGAAAATAAGGCCTAAAAAGGTGAGCTATCTTACTTCTCTGAGCCCCACCCCCCAACCAAAGGGCCGCTGAGGTCAGCCTCCTTACAGAAACTTTGCTCTTAACTGCCCTGCTTACCGTTAGTCCCTGTTGTTCATCCTTCAGGCCTCTGTTCAAACACCATTTCCTCCATAAAATTTTATTTTATTATGTTGATCTTCACCTAGCTCTCTTTTGTTCCAAACACCTGTTACCCATGCTGTTTAACCTTACTCTTTCTGTATGTATTTCATGCATGTTAATTTTATTTTCCCCATGAGATCTTAAAGTCTTGAATAGGAATTTAGCTACTACTACTTTTGCATATTTCAGTATCTACCATAGTAGAAATGATAAAGAAAAACTTCCTAGTTAGTAAATTGATAAGGAGTAAAATACTGTTAAATTTGTAATATTATTCTTATTAAGAATTCTTATTAAGAAATTTTCCTCAAGGTTGAAGTCTAACAAAAATAGATCTAGCTTTGCTTCCGACTTACTTTATTTAAAAAAAAAGTTTAGTTGACTTCCTGCCACTCAGAAACTTAAAACCATATCTTCATATTTGGAATTGTTAACAATTGGAGTAAATAGGCTGTCTTTTAAAGAGGAGGCAAAAACTGTTATTTCCAGTCATTAAAAATGTTCAGGAACAAAGGAATCATCTGACCTCTGGTGACTGGTGCAATCAGAGAAGCCGAAGATCGGGACGCTTATTTTTACCTGCTGGGAAGGAAGCAGTAAGGATCAGTCCCTGAGTGTGGCACCTTGGATGAGCTCAGTGGTTTTATATCATGCCATGTGAACGTAATGCCTCTTTTCATGCATCTAACAGAATTAGGCAGAGGCACAGAAGAAAGCCCCAGGCCAAAGCTATGAACATAAACGGGATGTAAGCCTTAATAACTGAATCTGACCGAAAAATCAGCTCAGAACAAGTGAAGAAGTGCCAAAAACTTGTCTGTGTGAGTTTCCTCGTAAGAAAAAAATAAGCTGGAACAATCATGTATTCAGATTATGAAATGGTAATGAAATTGAAGCTGAGTTAGGTAAATGATTCATGATTCCCAAATACCCGAAAACTACAACAAAATGACATTTAGCTTGTGCAAAAGGAAAAACAAAATAAATGGAGCTGTTGGTTGTGTTTGATGTTCTTTAAGTGTATTACAAAAATATTCTACAATGTCAACTTAAATCATAGATTCAAATTTAGACCAGGCAGGAAGAAACAACAGTTATCACCTGAAGGTTCTTTTGGGGCCTATGTAAAGCAAACTCACTATTTCAGTTCTTTCCCAATGCAAAAGTGTTCACTGTACTGTTGATGGTTCAGGCTGAGGCTTCAAATAATTCACAAATTGAGTGACAGTATAATCTCCTTATGTATATGTATTTTTCTTAATAGCTAACAAAAATATTTTTTTTATGATGAATCGACTTCATCATTGAGACTAACGAAGGATTGCAGAGTTTGTGTCAAAAACATAGCAAATAGGATCGTTAAACCAGGCCAGATGCTTAGTCCATTTTGGATAATATTACCTTTCGAAAAACACTCCAAAGACCATTCAATGGGAAAATAGCCCAGGCTTTCCTACTAGCAACTTAGGGCCATTCATTAACTTGTCAAAGTTAATTATTATTATTTAACATTATTATCTGCATAATGTTTAGTTTATCATTTATATTAAGCACAATACTTGTTATTCCTATTTCTGCCTTTCTGTCCCTTCCTTCATTCTGTCTCTCTGACCCACTGTTGAAATCTAGATAACCTTGCAGTCAAGGCTGCTTGCATTAGAGAATTTATCCACACTTCACATAAATTTGGAGCTTAATCACATCGACTTTGAGGCTACTTGGTCTTAATATCTTCACATTTTACTAATTTCGTTATCTGATGACTTTTGCTCCTCCTAGTTCCTCAAATCTAGGTCTTCTCAAGTTCTCTATAAAGTGATTGAAATGGAATGTTATAGAGTAGTTCAGGTGTCCTGGAAAGCAGAAGCCCAGATAAAGTTAGATGTGTGAGAGACTGGGGAAATGCCTGTGCAGGATAAAAGGGGAGAGTTGTAGGCAAGGGGTGCCTCAGGTCCTGACACAGGCCTGACCCCTGTGAAGGGCGAGGGAAAAGGAAAGAGGATCCAGTAGAACAGCTTCACACTGCAGTGCAGAAGTTCCCCACGGGGCAGGAATGGACAAGCTCTGGCTTCCCCACTGTGCTTGAACGCTGGCTGGCAGGCAGCCAGGAAAAGCGCAGGACTCAGTGTGAGGACTGTGCTGCATCCCGAACGGGCAGCAGTCGGAGGCTGTTAATACATGCCGCAGGGTTGATTCTGCCTGGAAGGGGGATCCGAGCTGTCCACTCTCATGGCTTCCAGAACCCACCCCTTACACAGCACAGAGCCACATCTCCATCTGTGTCTGGGGCCCAGCCTCCCACAGCTCCTGTGCACTGCTCCTCCTGAGGGACAGATTAAAGAGGGAGGACAGGGGATGAACAACAGCTCTCTTGCTGCCCTTGGTTCCAGGTCTGCAGCTGGTGTGTACACTTTGCTTCCCTCCTCCGCTGTTCATTCTAAATGCCCTCATCCACAGCTATCTTCTGGGCAAGTCTTTGTAGACCTCCCGGTGGGGTGATCCTGACCTTCATTCCTGAGGAGTCTGGGCCTCTGGTTGCCATAACTTTCTCAGGCCAGGGTTGCTGTGTGTGTGCGCTTACAGTTGGGCAAGGGAGTATCAAGAGAGGCCCAAGCAGAACACCTGCACTCGACACATCCCCCCTCTGGCCCACTACGTCAAAGCAGTACTATTGATCAGAGCCAATTACCCTTGCTTCGTTGTGTGGATTTCATGCCTGTGGATTGGGCACTCAGTAAGTACCTGGATAGAGATGCTAGTTGAGCGTCTGTGGGAAAGAAAAGCAAACTCATATCTGGAATAGGTATTTTTCTCTGTGAGGATGAACTGTCAGTCTTTTCAAGATAAAAGAGACCCAAAGGAATCAAATTGCCTTCATGTGGCTTGCTGGTCTCCTGGAGGAGTAGCGCTACATGGGACTCAGTACTGATGGCAGTTTGGCCATCAGAGATGACTGACAGTGGCTGAGTAGGCCTGGAGAAGCATGAGTCAATGCCAGGTCCCATGTGTGGCCTCCAATGCTGGTTCAGTATCCTGAGCCTTCTCAACCTGGTCCAGACCTGCCAAGGCTGGTCGTTTAAATGATTCTGGAGCTGTATGACCCTAATTCTCGGGTCCTGTGCTTGCTTCTGAGTCTGCTTTTGTACTGAAATGAAGTCTTCTTCCAAAGATGCCAAAGATGCCCCCTGGCTCACACATTAAGCATTTAACTCTTCGTTAACTGACTTAAATTTATCATTGTCCTTCTGTAGGTGTCCATGCAACTTGGTAGTAAACAACAAATTCTGATGTCCTTACTTGCATTTTTTCACTGTGTATTTCAAATGCCTGAATCATTGTATCAGCAACAGTGTTCCCTTCTACTGGGCCATTTTCCTGGGTTGCCACTAGTGAACCTGGCTCCCTCCTTATACCAGAGATTATCTGTGCCTCCTTCTAGCTGGGTGGTAAGGGGTCTAGTCCCCAGACCTCATTTTACCATGTTTTATTGCATCACTTCTGATACCAGCAGTGTCAGCTTGGTAAGCAAAGGTCTATATGGAATTAAATGTGCAAGAGTTTTATTTGGAGAATGGTTTGCAGGAGATAAAGGGAAGAGGGACCAGGATTATGCTAGAGAACCAGGATCAGGCTTATGCAGGAATGTGCGGCATGTCTGACAAGTGTAAAGGGAGATAAGGAGACAGGGGGATAGAATAAGAGGAGCTTCACACTGCGAGGAAGCTCTGAGAAGGAATTGGACCAGGAGCCCCAGACAAAATATTGCCTGTTAGAGGGCAGAAATGGCACAGCTCTATGACAACCTCTGTGCTCCATCATTGTCTGGCAGCAGTCTAGGACTGGTGTGGCCCCGGCATGTATGCTGTGGTGGAGTCTATGGCACGCACCAGAGGCTGTCCATAGGATATACTCCCCACAGCAGATTCCCTTTTGAAGGGAGATCTGAGCAGCAATGGCTGCCACAGTTGTATTTCAGGTATGGACACACCATAATTTTATGAGAGGAAAATAATAATTACTTGTTATTTTCCCTTAGTAAAATTGTCCAAATTACACCTTATGTTTTGTTCACTTTCAAAACCATGGCAACCTAATGCAAACCATCCCATCTTAAGTCCTTCCTGATCATAACTATTAGCTCAGAATTTTTTGTTTTGTACTTATTGTTTGAATTATTTATTGCTAAATGCATTACCTTGCTTTTTCCCATATTAAAATTTATTTAACCACTTTTC
Organism: Manis pentadactyla; assembly: GCF_030020395.1. Classification (NCBI taxonomy): domain Eukaryota; kingdom Metazoa; phylum Chordata; class Mammalia; order Pholidota; family Manidae; genus Manis; species Manis pentadactyla. The sequence continues at coordinate 63,695,305 of NC_080020.1, forward strand.
TACTCAGTGTTTTGAGTCAAATCATCTTTTCCTAGTGACCTTATCACTAGAATTTCTGTAATGGGGGTCATATTTATAACTTGCCATTTGTATTGAATATATCCAAGTTTTGACAAATATTTCTCCAATTTCATACCTAAGTATCTCTATGGATTTATCTATTGAATCGCTTTGTAACATTTTGAGATCTTTGAGCAGAATCTTCTGAGAGTGGCTCCTTCCCACGGCAGCAGGGAACTCATTCTCTGTGTCAGCTTTGAATCCCTCTACGGAAGAGAATGAGGCCCCACAAGCCTGAAGAGTCTGTAAAGTAAGCTGCATCTCCTAAGGATGGAATTTCCGATATAGGATCATGGTTTAAGAAGCAAAATATTTAACTGCAAGCTGTCTTGCTACCTCAGACTCACCTGACTGAACAACAGATAAATAATAAGTCAACAATGCATGGTTATCTATAGGGTAGGCCAATTACCTGTGTTGTGGCATTGCTGATATTCTAGATGAACATGGAGAAAGTTGGTCAGTTAAGTCCAGGCTGTTATTACAAAGTTAAACAATTGCTCTCTTTCTATGTAATCTTTTATGTTACATTACTGCCTGTCTCATGGAGCAGCTTCTCAACCTATGCCAGGCTGTGTGGTATTTCTAGAACCTTCTCATACCTCAAAACAGATACTGAGTTTGTATTCTAGCAATACCATCAATATCCAGGTAAACTGTGTAAGTCTCTCTAATGTTAAGAAATATGACCAGCTTGATTAGTTTTACTTGGTTGTACAATTTCTATTTGTATCTGAACCACAATTCATGACTGTCCTCTTCTGTCTCTGGACTATATTTATGTGTTTTTGAAAGCCCTCTTTTCTAATCCCTCTTCCCCATTTAAGAAACTTGTTCTGGTGCCTTTTTAAAATTCTTAGGCTACATTAGTTTCTGCTTTTCTAATTTGTTCAAGCGTTCAGATACCCACCAATCCTAGCATTCCCTCCAGGGTGACTTATCACTAGAGGCAGCTGCTTAGTCAGACCCTATACTTCTCAGCTACTAGCAACAAGATGAGGCCTTGCGCCAAGTTCTTGCTAATGGAATGGAGCAGAAATGATGTGTGCTGTTCTTCTTTCTGCTGGCTGGATGCAAAACATGATAAAGCCTCAAAACTGGCACACTCCCAACAGAGATGGAACATAGGTCTCTGACTTACCCCAAAAGAAGAACTTCTTGCTTACCAGGAGTAACTGGACTGGACTTAGGACAAATTAACTTCTATTCCATTAGACCACTGAAATTTCAGGGTTTATTTTTCATTGTTACTTGTGTTATGCTAATGACTTTTCATGCAAGGAAAAATCCTAAGTACAGTTTTAGGAAATATTACTGCATACACCTTGAGTTTAGGAACATTTCTGAGTATGAGTTGGCAGAATTTATAATGTTCTATGGGAGAGGAAAAGAAGATGAAATTTTTATATAAAAAATGAAATAGAATTGGAATCTCTTTGGATAGAAATACCACTTTTTATAACAGAAACAGATAAGAAAGTATTATTGACCACCAGACTAAAAGAGTGAGACTGAGTTTCAAAAATAAACAAACAAATAAATAAATAAATAAAGGATTTGTATAAACTGCAAAATTAGGTTAAGTTGTAAACCAGAAGATTCATTTAACATGAGATAGACTAGCCTGAAGATGAGGGAAAGATTTTGGATAAGATGGATGAATTGTGTCAAGAAATTATGTTTAAGAGTTCATGATTTAGCAGGAACAAATCCAGAAGGGGGCAGTGGATGAACCAGTAAAAAATGCAATACCAAGCCTGTAAATCAGCATCTTTAATATAGAAAGGAGCACTACAGAGATGTCCTATCTTTTGCTTTGATGAGGCCAAGATACTTGTGGACTGATTTCTGTGTTTACTGAATTCAAGTCTAAATTAGCATGAGCTGTGGAGAAAGTACTACACAGGCATCAAAGAGAAAAGAGCTCTTCCTAAAAGGATGGGTCACATGTGTCAGAAATCTCTGGAAGAAATATGTTTGGAAACTGGCTTTCCAGCTTTATAAATTGATTTTGAATAATGTAGTTTGAGGAATAGTGTAATAAGCCTTACTTAAAAAAAAATGCTTTTTAGTTTTCAAAAGATTTATTCAATTTTTTTCCTACTTACCTTACAAATTCAGTATTTGTTTTTGAAGTATGAGAAGGTATTAAGGACATGTATGTGGAAGTCAATCTCTTCCCTCAGGGAGCTTTGAATCCACTGGGGGATCTAGACAAGTGACAGATACGACATTACTATGGAATCAAGTTCTCTGATGTATTTTTGCAGGGAAGTGTATGTGTTGACCCAAAAACCATAGTAAAAATAGTCAGAATTCATGAGAGGTCAACCACAATTTCAAAGTAAGTCATTACTGAAACTATTAGTTTTGGTGACAGGAGGTTAGACAAAAGCAGTTGGAATTTTAATTTTTTTTCTCTATTTTCTGACAGCCACCTATTTTGTCTTTAATATTTTCCTCATCTTCTCTTTTCCTCATGTAATCATCTCATTTTCTCTCCTTCTATTTTTAAACTAATCTCATACATTTTCTTAAACTTAACCTCACTTCCATTCAGCATAGTAGTAGTTTTAATATTATAGTCTTTGTAGTCTGACTATTTGGGTTCAGATCTGTTCTTGTCACTTACTATTTGCGTCACAGTTTACTACAATCACTGCATCTTAATCTCTTTGCCTAAAAAATGGTATTCACCTTACAAAATATTTTTGTGAAGGCGTACTGAATTAATGTACATAAAAAGCTCAGTACCTGTCACATGGTAAGTGTCCTATGGTTGAGGATCAGTTTCCTAGTGTGGCTGTAACTAATTACCACATATTTAGTGATTTAAAACAATACCCATTAATAACTCACAGTTCTGTAGATCAGAGTCTGGATAAGCTCTAATAGGTTCTATGCTGAGCATCTTACAAGGTTGAAATAAAAGTGTTGGTCAGCCTAGGCCTTTACTTGAAGCTCTGAAGGAGACTCTGCTTCTAGGTTACTCAGGTGAGTGGCAAAATTCAGTTCTTTAAGGTTGTAGGACTGACATTTGGGCCTCTGCATTTTTAAACTGGCAGTGCAATGTTGATCCGTCTTATTCTTTGAATCTCTTGGACTTCTTCTGCCATATCTGTATGACAATTTTGCCTTCCCCATCTGGTTTCAAAGGCTCATGAGATTACATTGGGTCTACCCAGATAATCCAGGATAATCTCCTTATTTTAAGGTCAGATGGTAAGTAACTTTAATTACACCAGTAAAGTCCCTTTTGTCATGAGACCTAACATACTCATAGGTATAACATGAGGTGGTGAAAGTTATAGGAACCAAAATTCTGTCTACCACAGGTTATTAGTTATTATTATTGTTATTATTTAAATGAGTGAAGGATTATCATTAGTAGAGAATAGAACATTCTGGACAATAAAGTTTTCTAGTGAATTGAAACTTATTTCATTTAAGAAGTTAAACTTGGGGATAAAGGAACTAATGCTCTAAATAAATAAACTCAAATCTTGAACTCTCACCTGCATGCACATATATAATACCAATCTCTATATTTTCAAGCGTAATGCTCTGTTTTAACTGCCAATACATTTTCAAAAATATTCATGAAAAATTACAATATTAAGGTCGACCATGATTTTTTAAATGGAATAAAATTAGAGAGAAGGAGAAATCTTTTTTACAAAAATCAGCTTGGGGAAAGTTTCATAAACTTGAGAAATTATAGACCTTTGAAATATACATTTTGTTCTGAAATATGACTTAACTGAACTCTGATGATATATCAAGGAATAAAATGTATTTATTAACTAATTAGGTTTTAATATAAAATGAAAAGATCTAAATTGTAATTGCTTCTAGATACTTCACTGTCAGAATAAACCTAAACTAGATCTTACTAGAAATCAAAAACAGAAAGCTTCAAAAGATCATACGAAGGAAAATAAATGTAAAATATAGTGTTTAACAACTTCTGCATGTCAGAAGTATGAAGCTGGATTACTGTAATTCACATGGATGAACTATTGTAAAGATCTTTTTTTCCCTTAAGTTTGTGGACTTAAAAAAGGCAACAACTTGTGAGCAGAGATATTTGAATCTTCTGAGCATAGTAACTCCTCCCTAGCATCAGCTCATGACTGAGAATCTCACTATGGGGTTCGTTATTTGTATGTGGGGGTAGCAAGTATCCTAGTACAGGTGCCATTTCACATTTTGTTTTAGATGGTGAATTTATATATATGTATATGTGCATATATACATGTGCACATATGCTCACACATGCATACACACATTATTGATTTATGTGACCAGTTACCAATGATTTTAAATTTGTTTCTCAAATATACATTTTTTTTTAACTGTAGTGTATAATCTGTATACAAGAACCAGTGCATCAGCCATGTTTTAACAGACATGTCACTGGGAAAGAAATGGACTGAGATAGGCAATGGGTACGTCTAGACCTTCTGAGTTACACCAAGCTTGCAATGTTCTTTCTATTTTACTCTCATTTCCTGTTCCTTTATTTTTCCCATCCATATTTAGATCTAACTTGCCAAAGTCTCTTTCTATGCACATTTATTCATGCAGTTACTGCTCTTTTCTCATCTGCCTCACATTAACCAGATTTTGGCCCAATACAGCCTTTGCTTGACATCTTGAAATAGGGTGATGTAGATAAAAATCCAATCTCCTGTTTCGTATGGACAAGATGACATTTAAATCTCCAAGAGTTTATTTATGCAAATATCAAATATCAGGAGTCACTATGAAACTTCCTATATCTCCTTTAGCTATAGTAAATAATTTACAGGTTGGAGGAGACATGCTGGATTACGATCAAATCCTTCAGAAGAGAGGATGCTGTGAGAAGAGCCTTTCACTATTTAGCATCCTTTTATTTGATATCACTAAGACTTTTGGCATAGTTTTCATGCCCAAAATGTTTTTAACATCTGTGTGACTGTTCTTTTTTAAGACTGAGAATTCAGTATTCATTAATCTGTCAAATCCCAACTGGCCTTCAGGAGCAGCTGAATGCTTTTGTTGAGGAGGGCACAAAATATAATCTCAAAATAAATCACAAGAAGTGTAAGGTAATGGTTTTTAGTTCTAGGAAATGCAAGAGTTCCTGGTATGCTTAGGGAGTTAAGTTTAATGTGGTGAAATATTTTATGTGGCTTTGCATTATCTTTCACTTAAATCTATCATGCAAAAAGCAAAGAAAGCTGAAAATCTCAGCAACAATATGCAGATTAGATCTAGGAGGGAAAGAATTGATGTGATTTTTATGATATACCAACCTAAAGTGGATTTCCAGATTCTCTGTTGTTGAAAAGTACTGGATCCATGATGGTAAACATATATATTAAAATTGCTTTTGGAAAATGAAGATGACGTTCATTTGACACAAAAGGTACTTAATCTTTGTAGGTAAATCAGATTGGGAAAGAATAGATTTTTCATTTGGGTCACATTATTATCATTTTTTCACCTTTGGTAAGATGGTCAAAATGAACAGACTGACCAGGCTACAACCACTGAGAAGGCTCTGCTCAGAGGCATGAAATGAACAGTTACTGACAGGGTTTTGAAGAGAAATGGAATATACTGAGCTTAAATGGACCAGAATGCTCATGTGGATGGCATAGAGATGGTTTAAAAAGAGGAATTTAATTTTGTATGAAATAGAAAATATACAACTCTACAAAAAGTTGTTTTCCTGTTTGTTTGTTTTATTTTGCTTGAAGCTACGATGAATGACAAATGATGTCATTTACCCAGTGTCCCAAGTGCATTAGCAATTTAAAGGGAAATGTAAGCCAATTCTTACTATCTACTTTTATGGCCAAATCATATTATTGTGAACTGTAGGAGTCTGACCAAATTCTTTAAAACATTTTTAAATAAAAATTGTAGAGATTTAGAGTATACAAAATGATGATTTGATATATATATATACACAGTGAAATGATTACTAAGGTCAAGCTAATTAACATATCATCTCCTTACAGAGTCAGCATTTTTTTGTGAGTAATGAGAGTCCCTGAAATCTACTCTTTCAGCAAAGCTCCAGTATTCAACTCAGTATTATGAAATAAAGGTCATCATACTGTGTGTTAGCTCTCTAGATGTACGTGCCCTACATAACTGCAACTTTGTACCCTTTGACCTATATTCCCCTATTCCCTCTGCCTCCTCTTCACTGTTAACCACAATTCTACTCTCTGCTTCTTTGTGCTTGACTTCTTTAGATTCCACATATAAGTGAGATAAAACAATTTTTGTTGTTCTAGGCCTAGTTTATTTCACTTAGCATAATGTCCTCCAGGCTCACCCATGTTGGTGCAAATGGCAGAATCTTCTTTTTCAAGGTTGAATAATGTTCCATTTGACCAAACTTTTTAGTTGGATTCTAATTCTGTCAGCTATTAAGAAAGATAAACATCAACTAGAAGCTTAGAAATTTTATTATTTTTAACATAGATTTTCATTACAGTGAGACTTATTTTAATAGTATTTGATCTGAAGAAAACATATTTAACTTTTATTGATATTTAAATATTTCATCACTGTCTGATGAACAGATACTTCGTTGGTGTCCTCTGGTAAGAAAAATCAGAAAACTTGCAATGAATCTGTGCTAAATTAAGAAAAATCCAAAGGCAATGTTTTAGGAGAATTTTCTGAAAGACTGAGATGCCAGGATAATACTGGAAGGATTAAGAATACTTGGCTTTAAACTCCTGATCATTGACCAGAGTGAGATAATCATGTTAAAATCCTTTATATTCACATGCAATTCAGTACGTAGCTTATTGTTAGTTGGGAAAATATTTCTAAATTCCATGGACATTGAATATCATGCTTATCTTAACATGTTCAAAAACTAGATCATTTCAAGTGTGGTGAAGCAGAATTTTTATGGCCTTGAAGGAAAGGAAATTTGTAATTAAAGTGATGAAGAGATTTATGGAAACATACAGTATCTCAAAGAAATGATCAGAAAGTGTTATTTTCAAGTATATTATTATCCTCATAGGATGGTTTAGCACTAGTGAATAACTGTATAGATAGATAAGAAAATCCATCATTATTGTAATACATATACTCACATAATTATACAAGTCTAATTTTAAGTTCATGTTTGCCTTGCCTTGGGGATGCAGCTTGTCAGTGAATGCTAATTTGGAGTGATAGGAATTATGAATAAGATACAATAATGAAACTGAATTGAAGTTAGAAATTTATACAGTGCCTTTGATTTTTTAGAGAAATTTCTACTAGAGTAATATAAATATAGATAATAGAGAACTCAGGAAGCAAAGTTCTGATTATTTTTAGTTCCTTGCTGGCATGCTTAAGCCATTTTGGAATTATGCTTTAACTCTCGTATTTCCAAATAAGCTGATGTGGTCATTCCTAGCTGAATGATGCTCTCTCATGTTATCCCCATATTTTTCCTTATTTTTATCAAAGTGGTATATAAACTGAAGAATCAAAAAGTTTTTTAAGGGTTGTGAAAAACAGCAACTCCTTTCTATCCTCCCTGAAGGATGCCACTTTTAGCTGACAATTTGGGCATTTACTTCTCTGTTGCAAGTAACACACTTGAAATGTTAAGTCTTGACTTTTCAGTGTCAATAATCTATTGACTTCCCACTACTGAAAATATTTCTGTTCATCTCTCTGTTCTCCTGTTAAAGTTACATGGTCATTCTGAGTAGGTTAGTGTTCATCGTTTACATTATCATGACCATGTAAACACTCGTGACAGCTGACCCATTTAGTAAATTGCATTACTTTTCTTTTCAGGTACAGGTTTCAACTTTTCTACAAAGTGAAAAATTTTCTAGTTGTGCTTGGTTTTCTATTCCCATGTCATCTTCTTTTCTACCACAAACTCATGTGCATCGTCTTCTATGAATTTAGTATTCCAGAAGAAGTATTTCCTTGAGCCTTCTGCGCTGCTCCAGTTTGGAGCGGTCACCCTCTATGCCTTGTTATTCAGCTGTTGTGGGATCTTCTGTCGCCATCCCAGGGACTCATTTTTTCTTCCCTGTGCTCGCTCCTGTTTCCGGTGCATTTGTTTCAACTTTATTTTGGTGGAATATAGGACCTAGGAGCTTCTTGAGAAAGGATGTATGGGGTAAAACTTTTGAGGCTTTGTCTTTTGTGAAAATGTATTTACTTTTATTTTATCTTATTGATAGTCTGTTATTATATAGAATTCTCTACCAATTTTCTATCAGAAATCTGAAGGCACTTCTCTTGAGGCTTTCAGTGCTTCCAGTTTCCAAAGTTGTTGCTGACAAAAATCTGGACCAGTTTAATTCCTATTCCTTTTTTCATATTTAATTACTATTTCTATTTCCTTTTTTAGGTGAACTCTCTCCTCTCTCTCTCTGGAAGCTTGTTGAATCTTTTCTTTGCCCACAGTATCCTGACGGTTTACAGAGATGTGCTCTGATACAGATGAGTTTGCATCCAGTACCCTGGACAGGTCATGGGTCTTTCAGCCTGGAAACTTAGGTCCTTTCAATTAAAAAAAAAAAATTTTTTTTTTGAGTTATTTTGCTTATCATATTCTTCTCCCTTTTTGCAGTTTTCCATTTCTGGAATACTGTTTTTTTTAAATATTAAACTTTTGGATTGATACTCTCATTTTTCTTGATATTTTTGTTTTCAATAATTGTAAGTTATTTTTTGCAACTCTTCTTATTTTTGTTATGTCATATGAAATCAATGTTTTCTTTGTATTTCTGCCTTTTGTAACTGGTATCTAGACAAGTTTTTATTTCTATTCATTATTTTAATTTGAAATGATTTTAGTAGATCTATGTTTTTCAGTTTACCAGCTCAAATTCATTATCTCCTTCTAGTGAAATGACCTAAAGTCATTACCATTTGCATAACACTTTGTTTTACTTTTAATTTTTAAAGATTATTTAAGCCTTTTCTTCTATCATATTTTAATATGTTAGTGCTCTTTTGGTTCTTAATATCTTCCTTTTATTATTATATACTGTTCTGTTTCTCCATAGTTGCAGTATCTTCTCTTACACCTAGGAGGATATTAATAATACGTATGTTTTCAATGTTCTCTCCCTTTTACATAGTCTGTTTCTCCCAAGTTGCTTTTTCTATTTTTCCTACCTTTTATGTTTCAGGCTTTCCTCAGATAACCTGGTAAATCTAAGAGACAAAAACGTTGATTAGAAGCTCTGAGACAGGAGCGGATCTTCTCATCTGTGAACATCACAGTGGAATGATGTAGCTGAATTTTTAGTTTCATGGCCTCTAGATATTTATCTTGAAGTAGCCTGATTCCCCAGAGGAAGTGTTTCCGGTGCTCTGTCCAGCAGGTGAGGGCCTACCTGATAGTCACCAGGCTGCCACCTAGGGAAGGAGGGTGGAGTTCTCATCATCAGTACTCACATTTAGGCCCCCTCTTTTTAACATTTTACCTCTTTCCTCAGCCCTGGAAGGCGTCCAAAGCCCTTTGCATCTTACTCCTTTCAGAGGACCCACCTCATTACTGGCAAGTAATGAGAGGTGTGGTCATTTGGATTCCTGCATCCGGGGAGGGAATCTAGAGATTTGACTGCTACTCATAATCCTCTTATTTTAGCTGTTTCTTTATACTCAGACTTATAATGGAATCTGATGCCACAATATCCTTAGCCTTTTGGGTATTCTGTGTTAGAAATCTGATGAGTGTTTAGCTTTCCTCATTGTTTAAGATCCAATTTTCTGGGGTCCGTTAAGTCCTTTGCTGACTGAACATCTGTTTTCTAGATTCTAAAACTGTGTTGGTGTTGCTTTTTCATTCATTCTCCCTGTGTTTGTGGGTTTATGGCTTGGGTGACAAATCAGTTTACTACTGTTTTAGTGAAATTTCAGGAGGGAACAAAATCAGATATATGTGTTGCATCTGCGGCAGATTGTATTCTCCCAAAATGACCACAACAGTATCTCCTGCCCCTTATGCTCTTCTTTCGATGTGACACTCCTTTCGTCTTTTCCCTTCTCTTGAGCCTTGATGAGCTTTGGACTGTAGCGGAGGTAGTACTTTATGCCTTCTGACTGTGAGGTATTTAAGGGCTCTAGGGTGCCTGCTGGTTCTGTGTAGGGACGCTTGCCCTGGGAATTGAGCCATTGCAATGTGGCTATGATGTAGTGATCAGGGTGGACCTTAGCAAAAGCTGTGGTAGAAGGGAAGGATAGAGGTTTTGTCCTTACTGAACATGAGTTACAAAAATCTATTTTTCAGTTCTAGCTTTTTCAGGTAACTGTGTGATGTCAGCAGTCTCAGTTTCTTCATCAATAAAATGGATGCATTATATAAGATGGATTTTAAGCTTCTAGTTCTAATGAACTATAATTTTACGACACTATAAATAATCCAGGATCATAGTGATGTTTAGTTGTAGGGGGTTTATTCAAACAGACTGCAAATATAAGAATGGCATCTTCAAGTTGTAGAAGATGATAGCTTTGATAATAATCAGTGAGGCTAATATTTGTATCTTTGAACTTAAGGTCTGGGATTGGACAAGCCTATTATATATCTGATATTGAAATCATACAGGAACTTATCCCTCAGTTATAGCATTTTAGCTATGGAACAAGATAACTTGGTTTGCAAGAATTCATTTGACTACAGCCTTTCTTTGAATGTCTTATGGTGGAAAGTAAAGAAGATTTCTATGACACTGTTGTCTCTGCGTGGTAGTTTGGTGGGACAGTAAGGCACAAGCACACACTGACATGGAAGAACAATATATTCAGGAACAATAAATTTAGAAGTATGGAGATTTCTTGAAGTAGTACATAATTAATTGTCAAATCATTTGTTTGGATTCTGCGAACTATTCTGTACTTCCTTCTCGCTAACTCAGAGATACTTACAAATCCCGTGCTTTTTCATATCTTTATTTTAGAACTTCTTAAAAGTTAAAATAGCTTTTCAAGTTTTCTAGGGGTCCTTGTTTATAGATTCTTGGCAAGTATTTTTTCCATATTCTCCTTTTATTGTAAACTATTTGTATCCTTTCCCTATGGAATTCCTGATTTTCTATATAAATTATTCTGCAAAGCCAAAGCTCCTGAGGCTTTTGTAAGGTGTTAGAATACATACTTACATGATAAAATTATTTTTAAAAGCAAGAGGATGGCAAACACAAAATTCTAACATCTATCAGTAGGAGGATATTTCTTTTACACATGGAGAAAACCTAAATGCCCACATTTGCTTTGGAAATCTGTAGTCTTTGAGAGGAGAATGCACCATATTGTGCTGAATCTCATCATCATCCCCAAACCACTCCAGGGTTCTGACAGATTGTCCACCCTGAACATTAAAAATTTTTTAAAAATTCATATTTGTATTAGCTTCTCACAGGAAACATGTCCATAAGATTTTTTTCCCCTCCACTCAGAAGAGTTCTGAGACTTTGGGAAAATCATGCAAGCACTTGATTTACTGTTAAATTGGTTTCAAAATTCTACTCCACCCTTCTCTGTAAAATATGCTTCAGTGGTTTCTGAGAAGCTCACATGTCACACAGTTGTGTTTGGTTAGTAAAATAGGTAAAGGTTAGATAGGAGTTTAAGATTCATTGTTGGGATGAAAATCATTTTGGACAAACTTTTTTTTAATTAAGAAATTTAAAAGGATACAAACATATGAATCTTGGCTAAAATTATCTTTTAACCAGTAAAGAGGATTTCTTAATTATTCTAGGAAGTAAGACTCAAACTTTATGAGTGTCAGAATTATCCAGAAGACTTGATAAAACAGATTGCTGGGCCCCACCCTCAGATTTTTTGATTCAGTATGTCTAGAGTAAAGCCTAAGAATTTGCATATCTGACAATTTCCTATGTGACACTGGTGCTATTAGCCTAAGGAATCACACTTTAAAAACCACTGCATTAGGTAGCCTAGATACTGGAGTCCCTACTTAATAAATAATAAAGGTTTTCTTTCAGACTCCACATATAAGTGAGATTATACAGTATTTGTCTTTCTTTGACTTACTTATTTCACTTAACATAATGCCTTCAAGGTCCAGACATGTTGAAAGTTGCTATGAGAATAGATCTTTAAAGTTCTCATCACAAGAAAAAATATGTGTAAATATATTAGTGAGACTTATTGTGGTGATTATTTCAACTATATACATATATTGAATCATTATGTTGTACACTTAAAACTAGTATGTCATATGTCAATTATATATCAATTAAAAAAAGACATTTTTGGAAGTTCTGATGTTTGCAATAGCAGCAAAGTCTTCCTTTGTTTATGATTTAGTTTTGTTGTGGTTTCTGGTCCTTTGAGTAAACAGCTGGAGTCTCAGCATTACTCAGCATTTTGTGCTAAACACCTCTATCTTACCATGACAGTGAAGAAGTGGACATCCAGAAAGCCCACCGATCTAGGGATTCTACTGCCAAATTCAATACTTCCTATCAGTGGGAACTGTATTTGCTCTACAATAATTGACTATTTTTATAAAGAAAAATATGTATAAATTATGCATATTGGCTTATGATTCCAAGTGTATGAAATACCACTTTTAATTCCGTTTAAGTAATCCTAGGTCTGTGTGTGAGTACTCCATGCCTTGGAGATGGCAGAAAGTTTTTAGGTAGTTTTTAGGTCCTCAGTCATTTTTAGGTCCTTCCACCCTCCAGGCTGGGCATGGTCTTCTGTAGTCTTAACATCCCTCTGGACATGGGTCATCAGTAAGCACCTAAATGTCCAGTAGACTACCCTGTGGTTTTGGTACCCCACTTGACTTAATAATTTTGTTCATTAGAGAAATGCTTATTGAGTACCTATTATGTCCCAGGTGATGATTTTTAATTATATTTTTAATATATAATATCTGTCACACACAAAAGAAAATTATAACACATATGCATATTTGAAACATAAAAATAAAATGAAACCCATGAATACCTCCCCAATTAAGAAATAAGACTTACCATTACTATTGTATTTGTCTGTGTGTTCCTTCTCTGTTCATTGCCCTTGCCTCCCCTATCCATCCTAAATTTTGTGTTTGCCATCCTCTTGCTTTTAAAAATAATTTTATCATGTAAATATGTATTCTAAACTAGGATGTTTAATTTTGCCAGTATTCATGTCCTATAAAAATGGTTTCCTACTGTATGTAGTCTTCTGAAACATGACTTTTTGACTAAATATTTATGCTTCTAAGATTCGCCTGTGTTGCTTTGTGAGTTATTTCTTTTAGTTTCATAGCTGTGTAATTTTCCTTTGTGTGAATATATCAAAACATTTATTTATTCTCCTACTGATGGAATTCTAGGTAGGGCTGTTATGAACAAGCTATTATGTACAGCTTATACAAATCTCCCTGTGTTGAAGTGAAAAATTTTCTCTAGAATTTTTTATATTGAGTGAGCAATACATGATGCTGTAGAGAAGAAAGTGACATTGAAATGTCTTTTTAACATTTTTTTTTTCTTAAATGTAAAAGATTTTGTGAAGTATGTTCTATGGAAAACCAGTCCCATTAACTACACTTTTAATATGTCTTCCATGGTCAAATAATATTGGACTTAGGAAGTCCATGTAGTACTTCCTAAAGCCACAGTAAAGTTAACAAATCAATGGCTTTGAAAAGTCCAGTAATAAATGAAATGTTTAATTTCATTGAACCCAGTGGTTCCTATGCTTTTGATCACAGAATCCTTTTTGCTCATTATATTTGTTAATATCTCATGGTACCAATATTCCGCTGAACAGATTTTAGGATACAATGATATACTGCATCAACACTATAACAATATATAGGCATTTTTACTGTGTCCCTTTGATACATAAATGAAATTGGACACATCATCTATATTCTAGTAGAGGCAGGAAATCTCCATGGAGTCTTAGAAAATCCTAGGAGCAATAGCAATTTTTACCTAAAATCAGTAATTCTGTCTTAATATGTGATCATTGTGATTGATTGCCATTGGCTGCCTTGTCTTAGTCCCATTTCCACTTTTTGTTACAGGATGGCCAATTCTAATCTCAGACACATGGAGGAACTATGAAAACTGTAGGGATAGCTCTTGCTCAATGTACCAGCTGGTTATAAAAATAAATCCTGGTCTCCCTATGACTAGGAGTGGAAATACTCCTTGTGTAGTGATTCCGGCATGTCTCAGTCCACTATGCCAAGGAGGTCAGGATGCTTCCAGATGCACCTATGCACTGTCAGGGCTGTCTTGCTGGTCACATCAAGATTTCAGACATTCCTGAAGAAAACACAGTTGTTTATTCTCACTGGCACAGAAGGTAACTTTTATATTTTACCATTCTCCACTCAAAGTCTTTTTCTTTGTGTCTTGGTTCTCTTTGGCTCAATTTTTGAATTCTTCTCTCCTTTATCTGATCAGTCTGTTGGCTTATCTTGATAGTATGTCCATCATTTTGTTTCAACATTTTCTTAGAATTTGTCTCTAGGATTTTCTTTTCAACTCCTTACATGCTACTACTTTGGAAAGTCATAGCTCATCTCTGAGTTTCTCAGGACTAAAAATTCTATGCTGCTACCACCCATCTCAGGTTCAACCCTCAAGGTCCACTTAACTGAGGAACTGGGCTCCAGGTATCAGGGTTTCTGTGTCTCCTTTCTACCCATATAGCCCCTAGAGTTTAGACTATATAACCCTGCATTCCCCAGTTGGCTAAGTCCTGCTTTCCTGCCTCATCCTATTTGTTAGACTCTAGGCCTGTTCTGATTCTGTCCTTTTTTAGATTTTATGAGTTTTCCAGAATTTCCCCTTTCTGAAAGAATTATCATTCTCTCTGTCCTATGACACATACCTCAGTGTCCTAGGCAGCTTCATATGTGTTTAATAATATATGGGACATCAATTTAATTGATTGTTAATAATTACAATTGACCAAGGTAGGTGATGTAAATTGCTTCCACAGTTTCTAGTCATTGAATGCATTTCCTGAAATATACTCTCTTGAGTGAGCTCATCTCTCTGGAAAATACGTACTCTGCACTACTGAATCTTCAAATACAACATGGATGCAGTTCTTTGGGCACGGCTATATGTTTCTGAAGTATACCATGTACTCTACAGAACATGCAAAAAGTATACCGCATGCTCAGCAGAACATGAAAATCTCTCTTCCTGAAAGTGTTTGCAGCATTCCTACAGGGAGACATTTCTCATAGATCTATCCAATATGGATGAACTTTCACTGCTAGCTTCCAATGTTTTATTTGACTCTGGTGAATGTCTTCCCTTTTCCTCCCTACTTATTTACTGTTTGACCCAAATGCTTTATTTGACTCCATTCTAACCACTCTAGTTGGATATTCTTGTCTCTTAGTTCCTTATAAAAAATCTCATTATGAATCCTCAATCTCTTGCTGCCTCTATCTATGTCCTTGAAGAAATATATACCCAGACTTCACACTTATTCTTTGATAGGATGAGTAGCTCTCCTCCAAACCCAGTTCACCCCTCTTCTTCTGTCTTGTTAAGAATTTACCTTGCTAGCCACTCTCTCTACTGCAATTTCCAGCCATTTGGGCCAATGCTTAAATTGTCTCAGAGATACCTTTTCTCATTGTAAACCTAGAGTTACTCACCCGACACTCTCCCATTACATCACCCTGTTTTGTTGTTTTTCATGGAAATTCTCATCATCTAGGATGACTTATTATGTGTTATTTGTTGACTCTTTTGACTTTCTTGAGAGCAATGACTTTATCTCTTGTTTATTTATGAAGTCTCAGTGCCTAGAATAATGCTTGGAAAATAGTAGGAGTTCAGTACTACTACTACTGTCCATCTGACTCTTGGCTTCCATGACACTCATCCTCCTCTTTCTTTACATTCTTCCCTGACTATTCTTTTCACTAAAGAATACTTCTTCAGCCTGCCCCTTGAGAATTTAGGTATCCCAGGATTGTCTCCTCAGCCAGAAGTTCTATATACTTGCCCTACATAATAAACTCATTGCACTTGACAGATTTCAATCACACTGCTCAAGTTCAGGATGCATCATTTTGTAGCAGCCTCTTGAATAGTCTTCTTGTATTCAACCTTACCCCAGAAAGCCACCTTCTACCCAGATGCCAGAATATCAGTTTAAGGTAGTGGCTCCTAAACCTAATTGGACATAAGACTTACTTACAGGGCTTATTAAAATACAAATTTCTATGCTTCACTCTTGGACTTTTCACCTAGTAAGCTCCTGCAGGACCTGAGAACTTGCACTTGTATGTTCCCAGGTGACTCTATGCTGCTGTTCTAGACTGCATGTTGAAAACCACTGGTTTAAAAATTCGTGTACCACTCCCTCACCCCTACCTTCCTTAAAACCATGCAGTGTTTTCCCATGACCTGCAGGATTAGATCTAAGCTTTCTATTACATCACGTAATGCTCTCCAAGATCTTACACTTTCTTCTTCACCAGAATTCTCTCTTCATTGTCTGACTCCCCTTTTATTCTCTCACTTTACTCTCCTATAACCTCATACTGTTCATCTCAGTATTTTCTCTGGCATTTCCAGTGCTTCTTGTTCATGCCTATAGTTCTCATACCCTCTTCACCCATCTTTCTTCTTGGTACTCTTTAAAGAGGTATTTTAAGTGCCATTTCCCTTTCCAAGCTTTCATAAGTCAGGACACATTTCTCTCACTATATAGTTTCTCTGTGCACTCTCCATCCACTGCAGTGCTTTATCAGTCATTATTTGTGTTTGTTTCCCCTAAACTGTGAGCCCCTAACAAAGTGCTTAGACTCTATGGTTCTTTATCTCAACCTTCCTTCTTTTCTCTCTCATATCACAACATGAAGGCTTATTTTAATGTACCAACTTAGAAATGCATTTCTCACTGAGACTGAGAGCACAGGGAAATCTTCCATACATTACTAATCATGCTATAAATTGACCCTATCTTTTCAGAAAGCAATTTGGCAGAATCCCCAAAAAGCCAAAAAAAAACCAAAACAAACCTCCATATTCTTGGTCTTAGTCATTCCACTTCTGGGAATCTAGTCTAAGAAAATAATTCAAAATATGCATAGAGATGCTATGTCACACATTGCTCATGATAGCAAAACAATGAAAAACACTGAGTCCTGAACACTAAGGAGTGATTAATAGGCATCTAATTGATGAAATATTGCCTATTTAATTGGTGATTTTGAAGTGCATACGGCAAGCATAAGATTATTTTTGATGTACCGTAAGTAAAAAATAAGGATGGCAAATGTTAATATAAACAATAGCTCGTTATGTAAAAACATTTTTGAAAAAAGGTCAGGAAGCAAATGCACTTAAATTCTAAGTTAGGATGATAAGCTTATGATAAGACTCAATAATGTGGTTACATTTTAGAACACACAATATAAAAAGTTACTTTAAACATCTATGCTGTTTTATGTTATGCAGTTTTCTTTTTAAAATTAAAAGAATGTGTCAGTCATGGTTAGACAGGCAATTCTCAATTAAGCCCTCAATAAATAGTTTTTCTTGTCTGGCCTTCTCTAAGCCACTGCAGGATACAATTTTAAGAACTCAAAAATATCAAGAGCCATCATGTTGAATAATATATTAAGAATATGTAGCCACATGCTGGGCTTTAAGATGGTGGCATGAGAGGTAAGACAGAAACCTCCTTTCAAAATCACATTAATATTAAAATAGAGCAAATACAACTAAACCTGAAAGAGGACCAGGAAAGAAGGCTGCACCAGACTGCATACACCTGGGGAACAGAGTAGACCTCACAGAAAAGGGTAAAGTACCAAAGCCATAATCCAGCAGGACTCAAGCCCTTCCCCCACCTCAGATCACTGGTAGAAGGAAGAGAAATGGAGCAGGGAGGTTGTGGAGGCTTAGGACTGCTGAATACCCAGCCCTGGAGATCTACTCTGGGAGCATGAACCTACATTACTTAGTGCTATGGAGATTAGTGGGGATGGAAAGCTAAGACAGGCAGAATAAGATTCCAGCTGCTGGTAGAGAACAGGTACCCACAACTGGCCACTCTGGGACCAAAGAAAGATGGGCAGTCTGAGAGACTTTCTAAGAGTGAGAGGGCTGCTAAAGGGACAAGGACTGTACAGAGCTCGCTGCTCAGGAGAAAGGACAGGTGGACAAAATTGTCCCAGTGCACTTAGCCCAGCAGGTTGGAGATTTTCAGGAGCTACAGGTGCTCCATTCCCCTGTATGGAAATGCAGCTATGAGGCCTTCCAAAACAATATGCAGCCTGCTGATACTTCCTCCCAGCTGGCACCAGCTCAAAAATTGGGTGCCCCTGCCATTGCGCCAGGCCAGCCAGATGGTGGTACCATCTACAGCAGCTATAAGGGCATAGAGTAGAGGCTCCTTCCTGCACACTTGGCCCACTTGCCCTGGCAGTGAAGGCAGGTACTGGAGCTGGGAAGCAGGAAAGAGCTCTTTTCTTCAAGCAGGCACCTGCACTACTTGGCTGCGATCACCACCACCAGTCCTGGGGCTGCACAGCTCCAGAAAGTAGAGCTTCTAGGCACTACAGGGGGCCACCTACAAATATGAAATTTTAAAGGAATCTGGTTCAAACCAAAATTTCACAAACACCAGAAAGAGGGCCAAGTGAAAGTGAACACATCAATCTTCCTGAAAGAGATTTCAAAATAAAAATTATAAACATGGTAACAGAGGTACAGAAAATATTCAAGACGGCAAGGAGGAATTCAAGAATGAGAGACAAACATTGAAAAATACAGATTCAGAAGTGAAAAATACAATGTAGGGATTTAAAAGCAGATTAGATGAAAGAGAGGAGACAGTAAATGAAATAGAAATAAGAGAACAGGAATACAAAGAAGCTGAGACACAGAGGGATAAAAGGATCTCTAGGAATGAAAGAATATTGAGAGAGCTGTTCGACCAATCCAAATGGAACAATATTTGCATTATAGGGGTAGCAGAAGAAGAGAGAGAAAAAGGGATAGAAAGTATCTTTGAGGAGGTAATTGCTGAAAATTCCCCAATCTGGGGAAGGAGACAGTCTCTTAGGCCATGGAGGTGCACAGAGCTCCCAACACAAGGAACCCAAGGAAGACAACATCAAGACATATAATAATTAAAATGACAAAGATCACAGATAAGAACAGAGTATTAAAAGCAGCCAGAGAGAGAAAAAAGATCACATACAAAGGAAAACTGACCAGGCAATCATCAGACCTCTCAACAGAACCTTACAGGCCAGAAGGGTGTGGCACAATATATTTAATGCAATGAAACAGAAGGGCCTTGAACCAAGAATACTCTACTCAGCAAGATTATCAATTAAATTTGAAGGAGGGATTAAATAATTTCCAGATAAGCAAAAGCTGAAAGAATTTACCTCCCACAAACTATCTCTACAGTGTATTTTGGAGGGACTGCTATAGATGGAAGTGTTCATAAGATTAAATAGCTGTCACCAGAGTAAATAAAACCACAGTGAAGAGAGTAGACCAATTAAATACTAAGCAAATGCAAAATCAAATAAAATACCCCAAAGTCAGTCAAGGGATAGACAAATAGTACAGAATATGATACATAATATATAAAGAATGGAGGAGGAAGAAAAAGGAGGAGAAAAAACAAACAAACAAAATAACCTTTAGATTGAGTTTCTAATAGCATACTAAGGGAGTTAAGTTAGTGTCTTAGATAGTAAGGAAGTTACCCTTGAACCTTTGGTAACCACGAATCTAAATCCTGCAATGGCAGTAAGTACATATCTATCGATAATCACCCTAAAAGTAAATGGTCTGAATGAACCAATCAAAAGACAAAGAGTCACTGAATGGATAAAAAAGCAAGACCTGTCTATATGCTGCATACAAGAAACTCACTTCAACTCCAAGGACATACACAGACTGAAAGTGGAGGGATGGAAAAACACATTTCATGAAACTAACAGGGAGAAAAAAGCAGAAGTTGCACTGCTTGTATCAGAAAAAACAGATTTCAAAACAAAGAAAGTAACAAGAGACAAAGAAGGACATTACAAAATGATAAAGGAGTCAGTTCAACAAGAGAATATAACTATTATAAATAAGTATGCTCCCAACATAGGAGGACCTACATATGTGAAACAAATACTAACAAATTAAAGGGGGAAATAGAATGCAATGCATTCATTTTAGGAGACTTCAACACACCCCTTACTCCAAAGGACAGATCAACCAGACAGGAAATAAGTAAGAACACAGAGGCCCCAAACAACACATTAGAACAGATAGACCTAAAAGACATCGACAGAATACTCCACCCAGCAGTGTACAAATTCTTCTCAAGTGCACATGGAACATTTTCCAGAATAGATCATATACTAGGCCACAAAATGAGCCTCAGTGTAAATTAAAAAAGATTGAAATTATACCAACCAGCATATCAGACAACAAAAGTATATAACTAGAAATAAATTACACAAAGACAACAAAAAAGCCCATAAACACTTGGGGGCATAACAACATGCTCCTAAATAGTAAATGGATCAATGACCAAATAAAAACAGAGATCAAGCAATATATGGAAACAAACGATAACAATAATTCAACACTGCAAAATCTGTGGGATATAGTGAAGCCTGTGCTGAGAGGGAAGTATATTGCAATACAGCCTTACCTCAGCAAAGAAGAACAATGCCATATGAATAGGCTAAACTCCCAATTAATGAAACTAGAAAAAGAAGAACAAATGAGGCCCAAAGTCAGTAAAAGGAAGGACATAATAAATATCAGAGCAGAAATAAATAAAATTGAGAAGAATAAAACAATACAAAGAATCAATGAAAGCAGAAGCTGGTTCTTTGAGGAAATTACCAAAATAGATAAACTCATAGCCAGACTTATCAAGGAGAAAAGAGAGTGTACACACATAAACAGAATCACAAATGAGAAAGGGAAAAATCACTATAGACACCACAGAAATACAAAGAATTATGAGAAAATACTATGAAAAATTATATGCTAACAAACTGGATGACCTAGAAGAAATGGACAACTTTCTAGAAAAATACAACCTTCCAAGTCTGACCCAGGAAGAAACAGAAAAACTGAGCAAACCAATTACCAACAACGAAATTGAACTGGTAATAAAAAACTACCAGGGAACAAAATCCCTATACCAGATAGCTTCAATGCTGAATTTTATCAAACATTTAGTAAAGACCTAATACCCATCCACCTTAAAGTTTTCCCCAAAGTAGAAGAGGGGGGAGTACTCCCAAACTCATTCTATGAGGCCAGCATCTCTCTAATACCAAAACCAGGCAAAGACACCACACACACACACAAAATCACAGAACAATATCCCTGATGAACATAGATGCAAAAATACTCAATAAAATATTAGTAAACTGATTTCCAAAATACATAAAAAAGACATTCCATCATGATCAGGTAGAATTTATTTCAGGGATGCAATGAGAGTACAATATTTGAAAATCCATCAACATCAAACAGCACATCAACAAAAAGAAGGACAAAAACCACATGATCATCTCCATAGACGCTGAAAAAGCATTCAACAAAATTCAACATCCATTCGTGATAAAAATCTCAACAAAATGGGTATAGGGAGCAAGTACCTCAACATAATAAAGGCCATATATGACAAACCCACAGCCAACATCATACTTAACAGTGAGAAGGCTTTTCTTTTAAGATTGGGAGCAAGACAAAGATGCCCATTCTCCCCAGTTTTATTCAACATAGTACTGGAGGTCCTAGCCACAGCAATGAAACAACACAAAGAAATAAAAGACATCCAGATTGGTAAGGAAGATGTTTAACTGTCACTGTTTGCAGATGACATGATCTTGTACATAAAAATCCCTAAAGAATTCACTCCCAAACTACTAGATCTAATATATGAACTTAGCAAAGTAGCAGGATACAAAATTAGTACACAGAAATATTTGGCATTCCTATACACTAACGATGAACTAGCAGAAAGAGAAATCAGGAAAACAATTCCATTCACAATTGCATCAAAAAGAATAAAATACCTAGGAATAAACCTAACCGAAGAGGTGAAAGAACTGTACCTTGAAAACTACAAGACACTCATGAGAGAAATTAAAGAAGACACCAATAAATGGAAATACATCCTGAGCTCATGCATTGAAAGAATTAATATTATCAAAATGGCCATCCTGCCTAAAGCAATCTACAGATTCATGCAATCCCTATCAAAATACCAATAGTGTTCTTCAATGATCTACAGCAAGTAGTTCTTAAATTCATATGGAACCACAAAGGCCCCAAATAGCCAAAGCAATCCGGAGAAGGAAGAATAAAGCTGGAGGTATTATGTCCCAGAACTTCAAGATCTACAACAAAGCGAGAGTAATCAAGACAATTTGGTACTGGCACAAGAACAGATCTATAGATCAATGGAACAGACTAGAGAGCCCAGATATAAACCCAAGCATATACGGTCAGTTAATATACGATAAAGAGCCATAGATATACAATGGAGTAATGATGGCCTCTTCAACAACTGGTGTCGGCAAAACTGGATAGCTTTATGTAAGAGAATGAAACTGGATCATTGTCTAAGTCCATACACATAAGTAAACTCAAAATGGATCAAAGACCTGAATGCAAGTCATGAAACCACAAAACTCTTAGAAGAAAACATAGGCAAAACTCTCTTGAATATAAACATGAGCAACTTTTTACTGAAAGCATTTCCTTGGGCAAGGGAAACAAAAGCAATAATGAAGAACTGGGACTACATCAAACTAAAAAGCTTCTGTACAGCAAAGGGCACCAGCAGCAGAACAAAAAGGCATCTTACAGTATGGGAGAATATATTTGTAAACTGCATACCCAATAACAGGTTAACATCCAAAATATATGAAGAACTCACACACCTCAACACCCAAAAAGCAAATAACCTGATTTAAAAATGGGCAGAGAATATGAACAGACACTTCTCCAAAGAAGAAATACAGATGGTCAATGGTCACATGAAAAGATGCTCCTCATCGCTAATTATCAGGGAAGTACAAATTAAAACCACAATGAGATATCACCTCACACCAATTAGGATGGCTAACATCCAAAAGACAAGCAAGAACAAATGCTGGTGAGGATGCAGAGAAAGGGGAATCCTCCTATACTGGTGGTGGGAATGTAGATTAGTTCAACTATTTTGGAAAGCAATATGTAATCAAGACAATTTGGTACTGACACAAGAACAGATCTATAGATCAATGAAACAGACTAGAGAGCCCAGATGGTTTGTATGGAGTTTCCTCAAAACACTAAAAATAGAAATACCATTTTACTCAGGAGTTCCACTCCCAGGAATTTACCCAAAGGAAACAAGATCTCAGATTCAAAAAGATATATGCACCCCTATGTTTGTCGCAGCACTATTTATAATCGCCAAAACATGGAAGCAACCTAAGTGTCCATCGGTAGATGAATGGATAAAAAAGAGGTGGTACATATACAGAATGGAATATTATTAAACCATGAGAAGAAAACAAATCCTACCGTTTGCAACAACATGTATGGAGCTAGAGGGTATTATGCTCAGTGAAATAAGCCAGGCAGAGAAAGACAAGTACCAAATGATTTCACTCATCTGTGGAGTAGAACGACAAAGCAAAACTGAAGGAACAAAACAGCAGCAGAGTCACAGACCCAAGAAGGGTACTAGTGGTTACCAAAGGGAAGGATTTGGGGAGGGTAGGTGGGGAGGGAGGGAGAAGGGGATTAAGGGACATTATAATTAGCACTCACAATACAGGTAGGTCACAGGGAAGGCAGTATAGCACAGAGAAGACAAGTAATCACTCTGTGGCATCTTACTACACTGATGGACAGTTACTTCAATGGGGCATGGGCGGGGGGTCTTGATAATATGGGTGAATATAGTAACTGCAATGTTTTTTGGGTTTTGTTTTTTATTAAGGTATCATTGATATTACACTCCTGTTTGATGACGTCTGCTCTTTTCTCCAGGTGTATGCATTCTGGTGCAGCCTCCTTTCCTGTTGCTCTTTTAGGATTAGTTTTATTAACTATATTTTTGTATTATATGTGGTTTTAGGAGGAGTTCTCTATCTCACCTCATATGTCGCCATCTTTAATCCTCTCACAACAATGTTTTTTATGTTTAACCTCCATAAGTGTGTGTATCAGTGATACTTTAATAAAAAATGTATAAGAAAAATAAATCTATATCTTAAAAAAAATAAAAAATAAATAAAAATATGTAGCCTAAGTTTCATGTAACAAAGCTAAAATGACTTTTGTGAGAAAAGGAAGCTGAAAGAACATGAAGATACCAAGTTACAAACCAAAGCAGGACTCACCAGTGAATTAGAGAGCTAAATGCAAACATGGTGACAAAGATCATAGGTTAATATGGAATCAGTATAGCCTGGCAGTTAGAGTTCTCAAAGCAACACCACGTAGGATTTGAATCCAACTTTATCCCTTGATATTTAATTTGTGCAAGTTTTTAACTTTTTGAAGTCTATTTTATCATCCATATTATAAGAATAGTAATGTTTGCTTATGGTAGACACTGCTGATTGCCCATCCACAGCCATCCTATCATCCTTTCCAGCTTGCCTCCCTGCATACTGCACACACTCTCTCTCTCTCTCTCTCTCTCTCTCTCTCTCACACACACACACACACACACACACACACAGACACACACACACACACACAGCACTCTAGAGGCTCCAAATATCAGATCCTCACTTTCTCAGCCCTCCTCTCATCAGATTAGGGTCATATACCTAAAGGTGGAAAACATCTTGGTGTTTTCAACTGCAAATACTCGAATAGCCAACTAAAACTGACTTAAGCAATATTCTAGTATTTGCAGTTGGATCCACCAAGATGGTTTGTATTAACTGAGATAATAAGGGTGAGAAGCTCAGCAGGCAAGTGGAACACAATGGTCAAGAGTGATGGCATTGGACCCACACCGAGTTTTAATCTAGTGCTAGCCATGTAACCTTGGGAAAACTGCTGAAACTCTGTGCCTCAATCTCCTTATCTGTAAAACAGAGATAGTAATAGATCATAGGGTTTGTGAAATATGTAAAGCAATAAATGAAATATGTAAAGTATGGTACCTATAAAAAATTCCTATATTGGAAATTAGATGTTAATACTAATATAAGGGTTCAATACAAGTATTAGTATAACTAGTGATAGATACTCCTGTTACAGATTGGTGTTTATGAAGTGGCCTTAAAGACCCTCTAGCCATTTTGTAAATAAGGTGTAGTGACAGTTTACAGGTGATACAATAATGCCACCTAATTTTTTACTCTGGGCGCTTTCTCCCATACTATATTGTCATTAAATTGAACAATGTGACTAATGTTGCCCATGGATTCTGAGCATGTTATTTCTGGACTGGGGCATCAAAAGTTCCTGCACAACCCTCCAATTTCTTCTTCCCTCTTGAAGTAATTGAGGAAGCCTCATGTTGTCAAGGCAGACACACAGTTTGGAAGCAGCCTGGTGACTAATGAAGTCATTTGATGGAGAACAGCTACCCTGGAAGTTACCAGACTCACATCATATTTTTTTATAAGCAAGAAATAAACTTTGCTGGGCTAACTGCTGATATTTCAGACCTGACTTGTTGCCACAGCAAGGCACAGACTATCCTGTATTTTCTGCTTTTAACAAAGTGTATGTGAAGTATTGTGAGACACAGGAGAAAATAACAAGTTCTGACTGTTTCCACAGAAGTAACATTTTAATTGTATGTAAAAGATCAGGAAGACTTCAACAGTTAGAAAGATTAGGGTATGGAGTTCAACAGGGATAAGGAAGCATATCATGAGAATCAATCAGTTGAATAATGACAACATTCTGTGAAAGTAGAAAATACATTTGAAAGGCAGAAAATAAAACCAAGAGGCTAAAATGTCTGGCACTTACTAGTAATGTGGTAGACAGGTATAAGGCAAACATTAAGGGAGATGTGAAAAGATAGATTAAGGGCCACTTATTAACAGTTTTGATAAATCAATTAAAAGCTTCTGCTAGAGTAGATACTGCTGACAACCACTAAAGGACCTGTATTGAATAGACTGTTGTAATTATAATATAATACCTGCCTGAGGTTGGCTGCAAACTAAAAGTGGAGATATTACATTGTATGAAATGATTTATGTAGATGACTTTATGTGTAAATTCCATGAATTCAAGTATTTTTAGAGATATGAGGCAACCTCACAGAGGATGTTGCATTTGCTCTGAGTCTTCAGTGCTCAGTGAGGTAGCTAAGATTTGCAGTAGGAGGTGAGAAGGGAAGAGGGTAGGGGCTCATGTATGTTTGAATTGGGCTTTTGACTGCATGTAACCTAGGAAGAAAACTCGGCAGCATTGTGACCAAGGACTCTAGTAATTGTTCAGGAAAGTAAATAGGTGATCAACTGGAAGACAGTAGGAGGCATAACTTGGAGATGAGTTGAATGGGCCAAGAGACTGTGGATGTATCCAGGTGTCTAGCTTGAGCAACTAAATGAGGGATAAATATCATTAGTTGCAATTGGTGAGACAGGAGAAGTAGTATGTTTGAACTGTAAAAGATCATTTGGCCTGTTTCAGCCTAGCTCTGGTAGGATGCCTGGTGGAGCCACTAAACTTGAGTGAAAAAACAGCCTTACTTCTGACCATCATGGTTATGTCTGTAATGAATCATCTTCTGAGACATAGAAGATTTTAAGACAAAACTGAACTCTCTGGAAAATAGTATTGGTGCTCTTGAGAATAGAATGGGAAAAGTTAAAGTAAAATGTAGAGTTATTTATTTTGTAGTATTTTCAAATTCTTATTGGTACAAAAATAATCGATATGACATAAATACTACATCATTTTTTCAAATATATATAGATACTGATATTGTAAATAAAATATAAATCATTAAAAAATGTTATTACGTCTTAAGTAACTTTTTCTCATCATTGTAATTCCTGAATCATCTGGATAACAAAAATACAACCATTATCATGAGCAGAGTCTGCAAAGTTTTTAATATTAAAAAGAAAACCCTACCCATGGAAGAGTTGAGATCCTCTGCTCTATTTCCTAGAGAATTACTTATATCACTGGTATATAGACTTATATGTCTGTGGGAATCTGAAAATAATAAAATAGAAATTCATTGTTTGACTTAGAATGTAAAGTAAAAGGATCATAGGTGATGATGGTCTTGGTCTGACATAGTCCGTAATTTAAAATTTATATACCTAGACAGGAAAACTGCTAAAACTGCTCCCAGGAGTTCTGAGGAAGTCCCCAGAACATCAAGTCTTAGTCATAGATTCTATTAATTTTTAAAGAAGCCAACGTTTTGTGTGTGTGTGTGTGTGTGTGTGTGTGTGTGTGTGTGTGTGTTGGGAGGGTGATGGTGGTGGAGGAGGGTTAGTAGGGATGTGCACATGCCACAGTGGCCGCCTCAACATACAGCTCTTAGGAAAATCAGGAAGTTTGCCAGCTTTTCCGATTATTTTCAGGTAAATTCTTCATTGAAACCTGTGGATTCTATGCTATATTTTGCTTGTGAAGGCATGTTACAAACAATATTGAAAATGGTTGGTTATTTTTTTCCCTATATGAGGACTTCCATCCTTTGTGAGAAATCAGTTTGCTGCAAATGTAGAATGACTTTGCTGAAAGCATTTTGTTCAACTTAAGTACCAGAAGGTGATGGTTCTCTTGTTATTTCACTGAAAAGTCAAAGAGGGATTCAGTAAATATTTTCCTGATAAATTGTATGAGGAATCTGCAGCTCTGCTCAATGGAACAATCTAAAATAAGCAATTAGCAGAGGAATTGTTTGCTAAGAATTTCCCTGGAAGTCAGTTGTTAATGTCAGCACGAAAGTTTGCCTTACTACTTGTGCTCCTCACTCTTGGCTTGGAAATCAGTTAACAACCAAGTATCTGTTGTTTCATTTTGCAAAGCTTTCTTTGTTAACATCTCCAAATATTATATAAGGTTTTCCATTGGCATTGACATTTAATTACATATAGTCAGTTTGCCTTTGCTTTGACTTTGAATTTCAAATGCCTTTAGGGAGAAAAATATGAAAGTATATTACTCACCATTTTACATCTGTTGCAGTTTAAAAGATTCAGTTGCCAAGAATTTTATGAAGCATCACTTAGTAATGACTCAGGAAATGATTACTCAGTGCATCTATGCTCAAAGTGGAGGGCACCCTCTGTTGTCCGTCCTGGTATGTCTCCTCTACATTTCCTTAGAACATAGAATCAAGCTGGAAATTTACAGTTTCTTCTTAAATGGACACTGGTAAGTGATAAATATATCTAAGAGGATTCTTCAATATTCTAGGCAGAGTGTTAAAGCATAGAGATAGGGGGGCCTAAAAAAATAGACCCTGACGCTAATAGTTTTTCAAAACTGGCTTCATTCTTACCTTCCATCAATTAACTGGGATTTCCAAAGTCACTTGTTATCTCTGTATGTCAGTTTTCTCCTTTGGAAATGAGCATTTACTAATTGCACATATGAATTTGCAATGCTTCTCTTTTTGTATTTGTTATTTAAATTTGAAATGTAACCGAAGTTGCCAACATTTTTTATTTGCTTTTTGCAATTTTGAGATGAAATTATTATTAACATTCCACTATAATAAGGCCATGGAACCCACGACTATGTCTTGCATGTTTAGGTCTTTGGCTGAAATCTCATACCTCAAGAAGTTTACTTTTTTAAGCTTTCTCCTTATATGACTCCCATGAACTTACTACTTCTCCTAAACATATCTTACTCCTCTGAAATCTGCAATGGATCTTCTTTATTATTATTTACCCATGTTTTGATTCTTGATAATTTCTAATGATGTGTACCTTAGACCTCTGCTATTTCTCTTAACATACAACTCATTAATTTTTGTTTCAATGATCACACCATAAAAACAATCCTCAAATATTTATTTCAGTTTTACATAACCTACCATATCATACTTTCAGATAGTTACTATGCTGTTCCACTTTGTAGCATACACAGCATATCAAAGTCAAACTCATGGCCTTTATCCCAAATCTATCTCAGGTTTGGTCCCTTTGGCAAGACTACAGATTATATTCTATTTTTTTCATTGGGAGGCATATCATATTTGGTTTGTTCATTGTAACTGGGTAGGTCTCTGTTTCTAGATTTTTCCAGTGGACAGAGTTAATATTATCCTTTTAGTGAACAGAGCTGATACATTATATTATACATGTATAACATTATGTATATGCTTGTATATTATATATATATATATATATATATATATATATATATATAATGTAAGTGCATATTAAAGATAAAATATCTCATGAACTCACATGGATACACCCTATACAAATTTTAGAGTACAGGTGTTTATTTAATTTGTTTTTATATTTTGTCTGATATAACCCTAGTTCTCAAGGACACAGGGGATCATAGAACTAGAATATCCCATTATTTCTCATTTCCTTTATTGCATTTCACATGCATAATTGTCTCAGGATAACAATTCTATCACCACCAATATTATTTACTAAAGAAATTACTGATTTTCATTTGTGTCCCCCCATAGGAAAAATGGGAATTCCATGACCAGAATCCTCAGCTGATCTTATTCTCACCCACTGTATACTGTGCTGAGGTAGTACTTAGCCTACTTCACAGGTGCATACTTGTAACCCACTGGCATTAAGCCATTACTGCCAGCATTGATATAAGGAGAGTTCTGCCTGGTGCTGGGGGTAGAGGGAAGCAGGGGGGCAGAGCCTAGGGAAGAGAGCAGGAGAACAAGAGAGAGGGGGGCAGAGGCTGGGCCAGGGGCAGAGATGGAGGCAGATGAGAGGCCAGCACTTGACCGACTGCTGTGAGAATACAGCTTGGTATGAGTCCCCTTTTACCCCCAGTGTTCTGTTGTTGTTATTTGGTCTCACTGAACCTGTCCAGGGCTGAAACCCTCCTCTAACCCAGAGCTACATCCCCATTCTCATCCTTTTAAAAAAGAATTGTCTTTTATGAGCATCGTTAGAGCATATAGTATCTGTTATCTCTATTTTTTAACTTTCCTTTAACTCTTCTTTCCTTTAGTATGAGTTCTACAAGCAATTATGTATTAATGTTTACTACCAGTTTTAGCAGGAGAGTACATCTATTTAAACCTTTAGCTGTATAATGTTCTTCCCTTACTTGTCAGCATGCGCATGGAACAATGGAAGAAGGGTCCCATTTCATTGGTTAGATATGCTTAGACCTCTTAGGGCAAGTACTGGTGACAGACTATCTGAGTCACATGGGACAGAGCCAAGAAAATCCTTTTCTTAATTTCTACGAGCATGTCTCATTCCCTGGGGAAAAATACTGGATTATATATTGATCATAAATTTAT
Source organism: Manis pentadactyla (assembly GCF_030020395.1). Taxonomy (NCBI): domain Eukaryota; kingdom Metazoa; phylum Chordata; class Mammalia; order Pholidota; family Manidae; genus Manis; species Manis pentadactyla. Next base: position 63,725,800 of record NC_080020.1, read on the forward strand.
CCTCTTATCACAGGACTAATCCTTCATTTACTTCTTATTTACTCCTGCTTTACCTTCATGTAGCAGTAAAACATTTACAAAAACTAAGCATTCGTGAGGAAAACAAATATTCAAGAGGTTACAGTTTAACATAGGTACAACCTATTGATTTGTTAAATCATTTAGCAACATTAGTCAGTTCTTACATATTATCCAAGGTGGACATGCATATAGATGCCTGTGAGAGTTCAGGTTTATGCAGAGGTATACATTCATTTTCTTTGCATAAGAACACTTTCAATTACTAGAATTAACTTCAGTATGTTCAGGTATGACTGAAAAAATCATTAGTGAACAATAGAGTACAATGTACCAAATTTTGTCCAAAAATTTATATTCTATTAATTTATCAATTTATTTCTAGTATAGAAATACCTAGGTAAGTTTAATGAGGTCAAAAATTTCTCCTTAATGAATATATGTTCCTAACTCATTTCTACTTGCAACAACTAATAATAAAATCCTACTTTGAAAATACAATATATTTCCCTTCAGCAATTCATTCTTTAGATTTAGTTCTAAATGATATGTCTTAAAAAGCATAGTTATGCTAGATAGTTTTACTACATAGGAATAGGCTTCAGGTACTCAGCATGTAAATATAAAAGAGAACTGAATTAGAGACCACTGACCAGTTAAAAGATAGACTGAAGCACATCAAAAATTTTAAAGTTCATTTGAACAAATAGGACTAAAATGGGGCAGTATCAAACTGAAAGTGATCAGGGAGTTCCACCAATAGGAGCTGGGGTAAGACTTTTATAGGGAAGATGTGGAAACAAAGCAAGGAAATTGTTTGATTGGCTGTAGCTTAAGTGGCTGCATTATTTGGAAGAGCTATTTGACTTTTTGTGACTGGCTGTCCTTAGGTTTCGATTTCTTAACCTTCAGGCATCACAGACTTAGATTTTGGTTTTCTAATGTAAGCTGCTCAGGTATGAAGGCCACCTCAGTCTACTAACCTCCTTGTTTACTTAATTTAACCGACCTTACATAAATAAATCGAATGTAGATACTTGGTGCCAAAACACCTTTTTCTTGTTCACAGCAGTTCTATAGCCAATAAGTAGCAAAAGTTTAGAGGAATTTTTGTTTTCTCTTTGGTCATTTACATATTTCTAATATGTTAGGTTTCAGCCCTCTTTCTGATTTTTTTTAATTGAAAAGATTGTTTAAAAAAGAAAAATATCAATGTTGGTTAATAAAGAGTAATTATTTTATGTTATATAAATCATTTGAAAAGCAATATTTGATCATTTTTACCACTTCTAGGCACTGCTCTCGATATCTCTACTGGGCATGACAGGGAATAACTGTACCTCAGGAGCAGTGGTGACCACTAGAGCCATCCCACTCAGGTAGCTTGAGTTACCATTGCAGGGAGCTGTGCTGGATTTTTAAAAATTTGTTTTTAAAACACTCTGATGTATAAAAATAAATACATAAGAATGAAAATAATCATGAAAATAAAAATTTAGGACATGAGCTTTGCTATCAAACAGATTTGAGTTCCAATAATGAAAAAAGCAGAAGTTTGATAATACTTATTGAATGAATGAAAGAATCAATCAGCCATTCTGGCATTCAAAAAATCCTAGTTTTATTCCTTATAGAGTATGTGACTTTGGGCATCTTTTCTTTGAAAACTGTAACACAGAAAGATTATTTATAAGACAGGGACTTTATAAGACATAGAATTAGAGTGAAGACAAATGGCATATTGTATGCAAACATCTGAAAAAGCATCTTGAGCAAAATAATTGGTCAATAAATGTTTGTCTTTTATCTTTCTTAAAACATTTGGGCTGTTTTTAGCAATATGCTGTCAAAAATGTTGTCAAGCTACAAGTGATTTTAAATGAGGGTGTTTATTTTTGCATTACCATAGAAATGGACTTCCACAAGACAAAGACACTCACTCTATACAAGGCTTAATCTGGAAAGTAGCTTGAAGTTTATCAGACCATGAAGTTACTTGGAGAATTTTAGGACTCCAAGTGGATATCTAGGAAGGCATTTCTTGAACATATGAATGAAACATAGAACTTTTCAAGGATACTGTGACCAGAAAATTCACAGGAGTAAAGAAAATTCATCATTAGACAGGTTTTCTCATATGAAATGAACATATTGCTGAGCCAGAGTAATTAAACCATTTTTCTGGGTTTTAGCATTTCACTTCCTGTGTTGGATGAAGTCAAAGTAGTGAAGCAGATTAGTAATGGCAAGTGAATTTTTTAATAGAAAGAAAAGAACACATCCTCTTGCTGTCTGTTACTCTTCCTCAACATGTTGACTTCCATCTTTATTTTTCTGCTTTCAATTATGATCACTTTTCTCCAAACATAGTTCTCAATTCCCTTCTATTTTCTTCCCTAGTACATAACATAAAAAAAACATTTTTATGCCAATTCCAACTTCCTTTTCTTACTTTGCAGATACTACTGTCATTGTTTTCTCTTCCTTCTTGAATCTCAGCTTCCAAAGCTCACCTGTATCCCAGTGTTAAATTTACATCCCCAGAAACCCTTGCTCTAGCTCGCCTTTCACTATCCAGTTCCTTCAATATAGGCTTTCCTACAGTATTTTGTGCTTACCTATCCTGGCAGATATATGATGTGCCACCAAGAACACCTTTTAGGTAAGAAGTAATTATAACCCCTGCTGCTGATTGTACTGCCAGAGAGAGATCCCAACTGTTCACTCCTTTAAGGAATTACCTCAGCTGAAGAGAGTCACTTAGGCAAAGAGCGTGCCTCTTTCTCAGGGCCCACCGCTAATAGCAGATTGGCACAGAAGCGTGCAGTCCAGCCTTTGCTCTGACTTGGGGTAGCTTTTAAGGGTCTACCATATTCAGAACACCCTTGGAGGATTCGATGAAGCTTCCTCTGAGCCTGTATTCCATGTTGACTTCTTTGTTTCTCCGATCTGTTGATCTCCAGCACCCTCCCTAACAGACATCCTGCTTGCTAATCTCCATCTCAGAGCCTGCTTTCTTGGGTACTTAACATGTAATGGCTATCTTTTTTTTTTTTTCCTTATGCTTTCCTCCTTTCTGATGTAATCTCAAGCTCTCTGTACCTCAACTAACATCAGATGATTTCCAACTCCTTTCCTTGTTTGAGTTCTTTTGTAACCTTCAGACACTGGTTTCACACCTGTTATGGTTCATCTTTATAACAGTGGCAGCTCCAACTCTAATTACACTGTCAAATGTTGTCAGTGTCTCACCCTCTCAACATCCCCCATAACTATCTTCTCATGTTAGTTCCACAACTCATTTAATGGCAACACAGTACCTTCGGGTACCTTGGTGTCACTGTTTTATACCCTTCATCTCCTGCATCAAACTTTCCAAATCACAGAAGTCTTTATTCAGGTAATAATTTTTAAATCTATCTCCACTGTCAGTCACTTACATTCATTTTTTTTTCATTCACATACAGTATTTATTGAGGGTTTACTATGTCTCAGACCCAATGTAAGGCATTCATCATCCCTAACCTAGAAAACTGCATTACACTGTTATTCATACTTCCTTTTTTCTCTTCCCACTCCAGCTTATCATTCATCCTACCTGAAACACAGCTATAATCATGAAATAGTTGTGTTCAAGAACTTTAGATGGTTCCTCTCTTTTCATAGAGAACAACCCTTATTCTTCAGCTTATCATTCTAGCTATTTTAAATCTTTAAAGCACTTCTTTTATCTCTCACTATTCTCTTCTCTTCAATCATGGTGGCCAACATGTGGCTTCCCTATCATGTCACACATATGTTTCCAGAGTTCCATGTCATATATGTCCTCCATGCTCTACCTGGAACACTGTTTTATTTATTTATTTTTTAAATACGTGGTGTTCCGAACTCAGCTTTCAAATCTTAAACAAAATTTTGCTTCTCTCTGAAGTCTTCCTTGTACATCCAGGCAAAATTTATCCCTCCTTCCATATTCTGTTTTTGGTCTCTTTCGTGGGAGTCTGAGCCCCTCTATGTCACAAGCCATATCTTCCTCATAATATATTAATATTCAATATTTTAAAAGCAGTGATTTGTATAAGCAAATGAGGTGCCTGCTTATACCAGTGATTAACTAACCACACATTTTATTTTTCAATTTATTGATTTGAATGAGTGTACCTTTACAGTTTAACACAGTGCCACGCACATAGTACTTGGCTCCAAAGAACTGAATTGAATTTCCAATTTAAAAAATTTGAGTAACTGCCCACTCTCTACCTCCAATTCACCCAGTGAAATACAGTTGCATTATCTAGACATTGATTAAGATTCTGAACAAATGCACAAACAGGGGGAGAGAATATGCATGTATTTAATATATTTATGGAATTATTGAAGACTTAAATGAGACTTTAAGTTCTGCAAAGGTAGCATATGTTTGTGTATCACAGCTATAGCCTTAGCATCAAGTAAAACACTTGAAATGTAATAGGAATGAGTATTTGTTGGTGAAAAAATGATTGAAATCTCATTCTAAGTATTAAATGCTCTTTTTTTTTTTTGTGATTCAACTCAGGAGCAAACAATATTTTATCCTAAATCTTTAACTGACATTCCTTCTGGTTAGATGAAGTCTTGAGTATTTGTGCCTTTCTGGAGTATGGTTGCAATTTAAATGGCCATGGGGTTAATCTCACGGGTGTGTAATCTTGCAACCCAAGGGTGTTGTGAGGCTGAAACAATACATGAGCATCTGGTAATATCTGGCATTGGTTGCTTATTTGGTCCTGCTCTAATGTAGCAGCTTTCAAATCAGTTGGACTCATCTGTGTCCTCGGGCATCCTAATTATAGTCTATTGTTCTGACTTGATATAAAGAAACACTGCCTTTAAACTATGAAAGTATTTCAGGGGTACTTTTGTAACTTCATGAAATAAAATAATGTATTTCCTTTTCTAAATATTGCACAAAGGTGGAAAAGTGTTTTAAAGTCAAGGTAAACTTTAAAAAAAATAGTTTTGTGAAAATAAAGTTAAGTTCTTCTGGCTCCTACATATTCTACTGCCCTACTCCATTGATGAATATTTTCAAACTTGATCTTCTTAATTTGTAAGTCACTGCACTACATATTTAATTTATCATGTAATCGGCTATGAGAGGGCTTTTAAACTGAGGACTGAATAAAAAGTGACTGCTTTAATTTTTTTCTGCCTTTTTCACACCTAGTTTAAGCCCTTCACTGAGTGTGTGTGTGTGTGTGTGTGTGTGTATGTGTTATTATTATCTGTATACCTTATCTATTACCTTATTCCAGGGAAGATTTAAGATTAGTAAGACTGTATTTTGGGTATATAAATATGTGTAGATATGCATCAATTTCATATCCATTTCACTTTTAACACTTGTCATTGCCTAGATATCCTAAATTGAGATAAGAATATCTGCCAATATACCAAATCACATATAAATGCATAATTTCTCTTCCTGTTATAACAGAAAAAGGGCAACTAGGCAATGAGCCAAGACCCTTTCCCAAGGATTGAAATCAGAAAGTTACAGGAACCCTCAAGGGGAAATGAACTGTTTTCTGGTCTTAATAAAAGAATCATAAGAATATCATTAGCAAGTCTTCTCCTGTGTGGATAGTTTTTAAACATGTCACAATAGTGATTGTTAGAGTTAGTAAATATTTAGCTAGTCAAGAGCTCTCAGTTTCCAATGGTGGTGAGAATTTGATTCTGATATCTGGGATTAAACTAATCTCTGCAAGTAAAATTATAAGCAAAAGTCCTGGGGACTGAGACAATGGGTTATATCTATTTTACAGCAGAGCCTCAGTATTATGGCTATATTAGATTTCCACACAGGGAGGATTTAAAGATGACAACATAGAAAAATGAAGGTGCTAGGGAATTCAGTCTGAAGCCACATTTACTTAGAGAGCTTACAACTTCTGTTTAGACTGTTCACTTGATGTGGCTTGGGAGGAGGCCAGATAGAAATCATGGGAGATATCTTTCTATTTCACTTTCCACTGTTAAACCATCCCTTGCCAGTTAATGTGCACTGATTGGTTGATTAAGCCCAGCCATTTTTCAACACTTTGATAACAATCAAATGCAAATGTCTTAGTATAGTGTCCTATATTTTTCCTATTATAGAACTTATTACATATACTGTATTAGCAATGACTGGTAATTTCCATTCCGTCCCCTTCCCTCTTTGATGGTGAACTGTGAGTCAGAAGCAATGCTTCAATCTTTATTGCAGCCCCAGAGCTATCCAGGGCTTGGCACATATAACAGATGTCCCAAATTGTTGTTCAATGAAACAATAAGGAGATTAGTTTAGGGGTATTTTCTAAGGCCATTGCACCCAGAATTTACTTCAGAACTTAGTTAACATTTCCTTAAGCAAAAGATAAATGTGTCAATAGCACATAGCATTTTCACAACTGGAATTTCTTCTGGCTATAGTTATTTTTTTAAAACTAGGATTTGAATGAAAGCCTTGAAACAAGTTAGTCACTAACAGACTGCTTTTCCTACCATGTTTGGTGTTAAGCAAGGCAACTAGGCAAAGGAGTTCTTTTCTATTAGATATACTGAAGTGTGCATGGAGGACTGTGACAGGGCAGTTTCTAAGTGTTGTTTTAGTGACTGTCTTCCAACTCTAAAGGCAGGTTAGGTGTACTCAAAAAGCATTCATTTGAGAAAATCTTGTATTTCATTCTTTGAGCAGGTTATGATGTTATCCACATATTTGGGCTGACATTTATTTACAGTGGAATAACAGAAATAACTAGAAAAATATTGTGTGTGAACAAAATGGTAACCCCAGCCAAGGAAAGTTTTCTAAATCTTCAGGACAGAACATTCATTTAACAACAATAATAATAGTTCTTATTTGCTAAAAGCTCTTCTTTGCTATATCAGCTCTTTCATATGGTTTACATTACTTAATCCTCAGAAAAGCACACTGAATTGAGTTATTAATATCATCATTTTTAATGATAAAACTAAAGGAGAAAGGTTAAATAACACTCCCAAAGTGACACAATTTATGAGTTATGCATGACATTTAAATTCTTATCTGAATCTTGAACTTATGTTTTTAATCATTATATTGTCCTGCACTTAATTATAATGATGAAATGCCAACTAATGATTGAAAAGGTGCTGAAATGGAATATAACGTATGTCAATTTTTATACAATAAAACCATGGGTTAACTAACTTTAATGAAAGTATGCATGTGCTATGGTGTCCTGGAAAAATTCCAAGAATTGAATGGGGTAAACAGATGATAAACATAGTCATCTTTGGTGCCAGTTACACAGTTTCTTGTGGAAAATTAATCGCACACCTTTTCTCATCCCTATTGCATTTAGCTGTTTTTTTTTTAAAAGTCCATTTGCTGAGCTTTGGGTTGGAGCCTGGAATATTAAACTGTCATCTCACAACCAAAAAAGGACAAGAGTAAAATGAAAATGGATCTCATCCCAAATAACTAAAAGTTTTTTTGGCATTGTTTAATATTTGGAGGGAAATAAGTGAGCTGTAATATAACAGAGCAGAAAGCTCCTTGCTGTCATGGTTTGACTACTGCTTTTAACCTCAGAATTAAACAGAAAAGACTAAAACACATCTTCTCCTGCCCAAGAAATATCAAATCTCACAGCACCATTTCTGGAGTGAAGTGCACTGTCTTTAAATCTACTCTTTCTTTTCTAAGCCCCTAAGCAGGAGACTTCATACAGTTTTTTCAGAGCAGTCATTCCATTATTTAAATAATATTTCTTTTGCATTAATGGGCTTTAGGTGCCTGTTCTGTTGAAATTATAGAGTGAAGATCTTTAGGAGGTCTATTCTGCTTGGGAGGGTAATGTTTTAAAAGATAGAATTTAGAGTGATATTTCAAAAGATGGAATTTAAAGAGTTACAGGTGAATACCATCTACATGGAATATACTTTGCAACCTGCAGCAAAGAAGATATTTTTCCCTACCCCTTTTTCAGTTTCTATTTTCTGAGTTTAAAGAAATTGCTGCTGAAAGGAAACTTTCCTGCTTTTCTTGCTGTTTTCTTACTTTTTTTCTCCTTAGTTTGCATTTCAAGAGACATTTGCATGAACACAAGTCCTATTCATTTGAAGGTCTACCGTTCTGACTTCTGGTGGATTGACCTTCAGTCATGATCAGTGATGCAGGAACTTCAAAAGGCTGCAATCCCCCATCTTTTATCTCGGGTTCCCTTCTCTTCATTTAATAAATCCTCTGCCCCCAATCTCAATGGCAGTTGCTTCATGAAACTGACCCAAGGAAAGCTTCAGCTACCTTTCCCCTTCCTTTGACCTTTGGTCAATAAACTCAAAACCCACTACAATTATGATATTTTCCCTTGCAAGTGTTAGGCAGAAACCAGTCTGCCTGATGTTCCCAGTTGTTACTGCTTGGAATGTGTCTTCTTGTAAAAACATATTTCCAAATGTGGTGGCATTTCCACATTTCTGCTGCAATGATGGCACCTACTAACTCCTAATCATCCTTGAAAACCAATTTATCTTTCCTTGGAAAGCTTTTTTTATCCTCTTAATTTGGGCAAGTATCCTTGCCTTGTACTACCTAAGTATCCTGTGTTTCCACGTCATAGCATCCATCACATTGTTGCAGTTCTTGTTTAAATACCCATAGACTCCACAGAATTGAGGACTAATTAGTTTTGTTTATATCCTCTATCTCCTAACTTAGCAGATGCTCATAAACATTTTGAGTGAGTGAACACTGACGAGATACTCTGTGTGCAACACATTGCCAGGCTTCCTTAGGGGAGTCTATACTAAAGGCAGAGACAGGGGTGCGACCTTTGGCAAGTCGTTATTTGCATTTCTGCCCATGTTACCATCTGCTTCACAATGGAGGAGATGCAGGTGTAGAGAGGCAGGGGAGGTATCTCTGAAGAATAAATATCAAGAACAAAGCACAAAGGTGAGGAAATGAGAAAGAACCTGAGAGGGTCTGAGGTGGCTTCAAGGACCTGCCAGTACCAGATCTATGGGAGTCTCCCACTTTTATCTCAAATGCTACTTTTTTTCCTAATGCTTTTCATGTTCCCTGGAAAGCTATATCCTTCAAGTCTCTTTAGAGTTTAGCAATATTTTGAATGAAACTCACCTATTTTGAATTGTGGGCATTTGTGTTCATGCCATCACATCTCTTTTACTCAACTGTGAACTCTGAGGGGGCAGTCTGTTCCTTACTCATCCCTGCATCTTCTACCCAAAATAGAAATTGAGAAATAGCAGGTATATTGTTAGTATTTTACTCCTTGACTTCAGGGTGAATATCTTCATCAGTGATGCATGGTATACAATAAATGAAGAAAGCTTTCTTCTTTGGGTTTTATCTGCTTAATATCCTGCTCTGGAGCTATTTGACTTTATGGACTAACATATTTAACCACTGGTAATTTATCTCTGGGACTTGAAGGCTTGCCTATGAAGTTTAGATACTATAAGAAGCAAAACGATATTTTCCACTACCTTTAAATCAAGAACAAAATAGTTAAATTTTGCCTTTTAAGCTGGAGGGGAAAACTATCATTTGAACTAGAAGTTAAAAACTTGACCATAGAAATAGATTTGTATTCCTCTTGTTTTGCTATTTTTGCCAACTGCAGAGAACTGAGGAAGTCACAAAGGACAGGAGACATCTGAAAGCAGCAGTTCCCATTGAAACAGTGCATCTACACTGTGCCTTTGGCTTTACGCTGGCAAATGTCCTACACTGCTTCTGTAAGATGCAACAGTCAAGAAGCCGGGAGATTTATGTTTCTTATAGCTAGCTGTATGACCTTAGACAAGTCAGTTAATTTATGCAGATCTTATTTCCATAATTTTTTAAACAATGCAGGTGAATTAGATGATCTTTAAGATCCCTTGTAGCTTCACATTTCTAGGATTTTCTGGCATTTTAGGAAAAGCAAGGAGAAAGATGATTGACATAACACTTTTATTTCCATATTATGCCTGCAGCTGGTTTTATTGCAGAGGGACCTATTATGGCTGAGCTTTCCATAATATAAAAAGCAAGAAAATTCATAGGCATTATTTCCCTCTAAGCTTCTGCTTTATTCTACTGGGTAAGATTTTACCAAGTTCGGCAGGTTTCATATATTTCCCAGAAATCGTATATATGCTAATAGAGGTGAGAGAAAAGAGGCTCAGGTAAGCTCTTCCTTCTCAAAAAGCCATTAGGTTCAACTGCAATATTCAGCATATTTTTAAACAACTCAAACTCAGTTCCTTAAGTTGTTTGACTGATAGTTTTATCCTTTTTAATAGGAGGAGAATCTAAAGGATTTATATAATTTGTTTAAGTTTATAACACCACCATTTATTGCTTCATTCTAAAGGTACTGAAGGATATGAATCAATTTTGAGGACTGGAGAGGAAATATAAAGTGTTTTTGCTCTAACAATTTTTGACATATCTTCAAAAGCTGAAGACACCAAAAAAGGCTATGAAAATAGAAATGCAAACCCATTATGAATCTTCTGCTTAGAGGAAAAAATGGAAGCACTAAGAGCAGGTGAACCAGCAGAGAGAGGCATATAAAAAAAAGGAGATGGTAGGAGGGGCAATTTTTTTGTTAGCTTTGTATCCTAAAATTTTGAAACTGTACAGTTGAACTTTTATTTTGTGAAGTAGTTGTCTTTACTGAGTTTTTAAAATAAAGCATCACATATTCAATGATTTTTAAACATCAGAGATTTTGGAAAATTTCAAATTTGAGTTCTATTGAATGAAATTGAATTTGAAAAATATATTTAACTGTAATTGCTAAAACTGAAATAAAGTTTAATATTTTTATAATGCCAGTGATTAAATAATTCCCACTTACTAATTTAAGTTCATATTTACATAATTTTTCAAAGAACTTTTCTCTTACTCAACCCATTCACTCATTTTTCACATGTTAAAAAAACTTCCATCCAGTAACTTATCTATTGTTAATTTTTCTCTGTATGAGGTTACTTATATAATACCAATATAAAATTGTTCAGTTAATCACCAATAAGATTCTAACAGATAATTCTCCAAAGTTTAGTTCTAATTTTTTTATAGCTGTCTTGTTTTGTAAATAATTTAAAATAAACAAAGTGGTTACATAATTTGTTAAAAAAATTTACTTCAATCCAAGGGTAGCTTTTCCTGACAGACTCTCTATTTTGTGACAGTAAAATAAAATATGTAGAAGAAGCAACAGAGTGACTTTGCATCAATCAGGGTTCTTGATTTTGAGCTGAGTTGAGCTATCTACACTTTAGGCCCTATGGGAACTACCCTCTGCTGAGCCTGACCCTGTCAGCACTGTGACTTAAAGATCTGATTAATCTTAACTCTGACCTGTTCATCCTAAAATGCCCCAAAGTCACATCCTCAGATAGTACATTTCCTCTTGGAAAACCTTGGGATAAAAGATAATTTATAAAGTTAGAAGCAGCAAGAAGTTACATATGCAAGAAGCAAGGTAAGATGAAGTGGTAAAGTATAGGCCAGAACATAAGATGCATTAAAGCTTCCAAACAATGTCCTGAAATTATTCTGGGGCAGAAGACTTTGTGGCCGGAAAGACCCAGTACGCCAGGTCGAAGAGATGATCACAGTTACAAAAGACATTTTCATTTCAAAATTGCTCTTCCTTCCTGCATAACAGCGAGGAAAATAAACTGGAAGAAAGCTGGGCACTTTGCTGCTTTTTCTATGGGTGTGAATTTGTTCACAAAGCTCTAAGTTCAGAAAACACTATGTTTTGGAACTGTCACAGTATATTGTTAGGAGATGTAATGTCACACAGAAGAACGTTTATTTCACAAAAGGAATTTTATGACTTTTTTTGCTAAAATATAGCCAAATACTGTGTGTGTGTACTACAGACACACCCTATATTTACATATATGTGTGTGTACACACACACACATACATGCACACACACACATATATATACATTTAGGTAAATACAGTGAATTTTGGAAGAAAAAAGATATTTTAAAACACCAAACTTGGCTGCTTTTCATTTAGGGGCAGAATTTCTCTGCTACCTGATTTACCTCTAAAGTACCAGAAAAGGGTATTAATTATTCCCTATAAATTTTTCCTCCTTCTGTGACTACTCAAATTAATCATTGGATGGAATGTCTCTGTATTTTCAACAAGGCCTGCATTTCTGAGCTCAGAGTATGACATAGACTAATTTGACAAAAGCAATGGAAACATGAGGCAGTCCTAATTTTTAAAATTCCTGTTGCATCTGTCTGTGTTTCAAGACCTACAGAAAACAGCGCCTCAGCAGCACACTTAACATGTTTGCCTATCAGTCATCTGCACTTTTTGCATTTTCAGCGAGTTGAGAGGTGGAGAAAATGGAGCTGAGTGCAGAGAATGGAGCTTAGGACCCTGACTTGAAATGACTAGACTTTTTTTACCAAACTGTTGCCATTTCAGGCCTATTGGTTTGTTCTTTCCAGCTGAGCTGCAGATTAGTCCTGGAATGGATGTTTTCTACATCTTTCATACTTTTTCATGGCATTCAGTTTATCTCTGAGCATAGCAGGCATTCCAATAAATGGTTGGGAAGGAAGAAATTTCCTCTACCCCTTGAGGTTCTTCTAGCTGGTCTAAGACTCAAATTGACATGAGACAGATTAACAGGGTAAAAGAAACAAAGTTTATTATATATATACAGAAAAGACTCAGACATGGGTCCCAAAAATAGCCAAGAAGAATGAGGTATCTGTGTCATCTTGAACCCTGGAGAAGGGGCCAGAGGTCTGATACTTCAAAGGAAATGGGAAGCAATTCACAGGAATATGAAAGGAGTAAATGTTTGATAATGAAAAAAATACCCGATGATCCATGCAGAACCAGTGGGGCACAGAGGGAAGTTTTAACCAAAGTCTTTGTCACATTCCTTCCAATCTAACACCCCAGTTTACATTAAAAGACAGCTGTCCATGATGATAGCTGTCCTCCGGGAACACCTCCTCTATCGACATCCTTTCTAGGCAGTTGTGGGATAGGGGATGGGGGTTGGCTCAACATACCTTCCTTATTAGTCTTTTGTGCCTTGATGGTTTTCAGTTAGAAATAACCTGCATGTCACAAAGGCCCATCTTGAGAAGGCCTGCTCTTGGTCCCTACAATATGCTTAATAATTGAGGGCATCATTTCAGTTTTGAAAAAATGTATATTGTGTTCCAATCATTATGGAAAGCTGGAAATTGTTCTGGCTGTTTGACTGCCTCCTGCTAAAAAAGCTTCAGGGATTCTTGGGCCTGTGACCTGCCATGTGGTTCTAGAAGGAACAGCTCAAGCCTATGGTTTTGAGCAATGGACATGAGGCAAGCTGAACTTAACTTCGAACCACCAACTCCAGGACTCAGAAAGCATTGAGCAGTGCCAAGTAACAATTTGATCTTCTCAACTCTTAAAAATAAGAAATAAAAGAATGAAAGGGCATTTTCATTTCAAAATGCATTTTCAACAATACTTCATGGTAAAGCATGTTGAAGAAAGAATAAATCTTATTCCCATTTTGAAAGCAAAGGGACCACTGGTTGATTTTGTCAACTGAACACTTCTATAGCTCTAGGCACTTCCTCGGGCCAGGCTTAACTCTACTCTGTTCCCTATGAAGCAACCTTTACTGACCTGGATTAGCAGAGGTTACAAATTAGGGGTGGAGAGGGCATTTACCTAGGCTATAGGCCTAGTGGAGGAGAAAGAAAAGAATGTAATTTCTAGGTGAGAATGTGGAAAGGGGCTTCTGAAAATTATGTGTAGTGACACTTAGGAAATATTCTCAATGGATCTTAACAACAATATCTTTGAGAAGCACAACAAAAAAGTAAAGAGTCATCTATTTTCTTAATATAACTTCAGTGTATTTATTCTGAGGTGATTCATAAGCCTCGCCATTTCATGAAATCCCTTTTGATATTTTGTTTGCAGTATCAACCATTTTTAGATTAAATGTCACAAAACACCGACTTTGCAGTTCCTTATTGCATATTTTGACTGTCCGATCTTTTGGAATTTAACCTAAAAAATCATATGGAGCCTCACTCAGTTAAGGAGTACATTCGAAGCTAATTAAGGGAGATAATGAGTCAGTTGTTTCAGCCACCAGTAAAGACACCTCGATTGGTAGGTATAATCCATCCATCAACAGAGTGCCTAATTTTGGCACAGCTGGCAGTGTTACTCTGCAAGGCTTTTAAATCTCCCTTTTGTTATTTGTAAGTAAGTGGACAGGAAAATCAAAGGAGTGTCATTTTTAGAAGGCGTTAGGGTTCCAGTTTAGCTGATTTATTTTGCTGATCTAGGATAGATTCTTAATGCAAATTAATTCACCACTGCTTAGACCAAAAACTATCACCAGGTTTAATTTAGATGGGATTCCTTTTATACACTGAGGCCACCATAGTTTAGATGCAAAAAGGGCATCTGAAAATGTTCAGGCTCTCACAACTGGGGAGTTCCTCAGGTACACTGGTGGAACTTGCTAAAGGTGATGGTTTGCAAAGTTCCTAGGGCACTGTGGCACAGTGTTTTTAAAAATTAGTGTACATCAGAATGATCTGAAGTGCCTGTTAAAACACAGAGGTGAGGTATAAAGAATCAGTATTTCTAATAAGTTCCCAGGAGGTGCTGCTGATCTTAGAACAGCACTGTGAGTCCCACTGGTCTAGAATATATACTGACACCACTAGAGATACCTAGTCTCTTGGAAGACCTGGGAAAATAAAAGGAAATGGAGTTAAAAAGGATGAAGAGGAACAGAGAAGCTCTGGGTTGATTGGTCTGGCCATACATCTTTCTATGCTATGGGGATTTATCTTTGCTTAGCTCCATAAAAGAAAGCAAAACTGACATTTATATGATGGCAAACTGTAAGGCCCCCGCTGCCAGCATGAGCAGTTCTGACTACCCACTGTTATTTTTAAATGTTTCAGACACCCTGGGAGCAAGTGCAAAAAAAACAGACTCATGATCTAAACAATATGAGGAAAAGATTCTGGACAGTACACTTCCCACAAAGGCATTCCTTTCTACTAAAGCAGGTTAGAAGAAGATATGGTATAATGCAGAGGCAATTATTTTCAGGAGGAAAAATAACACATAAAGGTCCTTTTTATAACTATTTCCAGACCTAAATATCATTACTACTATTTACCAGTGCAATTGAAATGTGGGTTATTTCATTTGGGAACATTTCTTACTCATGAAGGAAAGGTAAGAAACTGTGTGTGTACAACACGTGGGTTTCATGAAAAGGTACCTTTGTTCAAAACATGTGAACAATTTGTTCCTCTCCTCCACCCCCCCACCCCCCGCCCCATAGACCTTCAGCTAAGGTTGATGGTCTTTATGCCCAAGGTAAGGTGCACATATGAACATTTTGGTTGTATTTTCTGTGTACCATGAGTCCAAAAGGAGAACTCTGATTTACAGTTAACAGTTTCAACAAGTGACCCTTGGCAGAAAGGGTCTGCTTTTTCAGCTGGTGCTGTTGTTGAAGTTCAGAGGAATAGCTCATCTGTCTCTATTTCAGGCGTCTGGCAAATGGAGAACTGTTTCAGCATTCTCCATCCCACTAACTGCTTACAGATGATTTCCACATTCTGGAGCATCTGCTGGTTATCTCATTTCTTTCATTTTGGGTTATTTTCCCTGTTGTGTTTTGAAAAGACTCCTTCTCTAGCTTTTATTTTGAAAGCACACTATTGTTGCTATCATCATTTTGGGAGAATTGAGAGCATGTTTCTGGAGTTACCCCATGAGATAGGCCAAACCTGTGGATGATCTGCAAACAGAAATAGTGATTTTTTAAAAAGGAAACACAAAAATAAATAAATAAGTTAAAAGCACAGCTGAATTGCAATTGTAAAATATGTGCAGGAAATGATTCATGGACTGAAAGTAAACAGTCATCAATAATTTTGGGATTTTTTTGGAAAGTTCTTATAAATAACCCAGCACTCAGATTCTATACACATGTGGTTGTTATGTGTGATGCATATATATTTTACTCATAACTTATTATTAGAAGTGAATATACTTATTCTTATCCTTACTGATGCTTTTCTATCTACCTTATAAAACATGAAAACAGGCAAATATTTGGGTTCTTCCTGAGGACATTTTCATTTCCATGAAAGACAGACACATATAACTCGTATTTACCTAGCTCTGCATTTGCTTTTTAAAGCACATGAATGGTGTTATGAATTAGCAAGGCTTTTCTTACTTTTAGTTAATCAGATATATGGGGCAATTATACATGAATTTGAATATTAACATATTTATTTAAAAGCAGGGTGACCAGTGCCATTAAAATTATCATCCTGAATTGATTAATTCCCAAAGAAAATTTCTTTGATGCAAATTGCTAATTGGATAAAAAGGATGAGTGTTATAATGGCTATCATTTCCTTCAAAAAGAGAAATCACAGTGGGTATGTGATTACCTAATAGTCTTGTTTTCTTGATTTTCTGAGATCCTAAAATATGGAAATGTTGAAAGAGCAACATAAAAAACCCCATCATAATATAACAATCTCAAAAGCATACCACTAGTTATACTTGCCCCACAATTTTTTAAAGAAACAAAACACTATAAATTTATCCAGTCTCCTATAATCACTCCCTGCCATTTCATTACTTGCTCTCCCTTTCCAAGGACTTTTCTGTTATGAAGTTGATGTATGTGATTTCTAGTCCAGTCTCTTATACATTTACATATATGTATATATACCACATACTTATCCAAGGCAATATTGTTTACCAGCATTGGAAAAACAAAACACTTAAAAAGCCCTGGATGGGGCTATAGCTACTAGGAAGAAAACATTCATTTTCTATTACCAAAGCACTGGAAAACCTCAACCTTACAGAAGCCGCAATGCTGTGGTCTGAATGTCTGTGTCTCTCCAAAACCCGTATGTTCAAATCCCATCCCAAAGGTGGCATTATTAGGGGGTGGGGCCTTTGGAGGAGGTTCAGGCCATGAAGGTGGAGCTCTCACGAATGAGACGAATGCCCTTAGAAAAGAAGCCAGGAGTGATCCCCTCACCCCTTCCACCATGTGAAGATGCGATGGGGAGTATCTCACACGACCCTGTAGGCACCTTGATCTTGGACTTCCAGACCCCAGAACTCTGAGAAATAAATTTATGTTGTTTATAAGCCACCCCATCTGTGCTATTTTGTCGTAACAGCCGGAACAGACTAAGACATAGCTTTTCTTTGCAGTCTTTAATGGAGCAGTAATGACCAGAGGAACACCCATCTCAGCCTTCCTCATGACTGCCTACTGGATGCAAAGAGTAACTTGAGGGGTTGGTCTGTTGCTTGGGCACAGATCAGAGGACAATGAATGAAGAAGGCCAGACACGTTTAAGAGTGTTGTCAGGGAAATGAAACCATCATGTTCTTTGTGAAAATTAGGCAAAATGGATTTGAGCAGCAGCTTGAGAACACACTTTTGTGATCTTCAGAAGGGGGTTGTTTGATCATCTTAAAATTGCTTCCTCCTCAGAGAAACATCGATTTCTGTCCTTTTACTTCAGAAGATGCCACCACTGATGGCAATCTCTGTCTCTGTGTAAGAGTGAAAGTGAGAAGACTGAGGTGAAGCCAAGTGTCTTTGCCGTGGTTGGGGAGAAGTACAGGTCATCTTTTCCTGTTACTGCCAGATACTACTGCCCACATCTAATGCAATAAAAAAGAGCCTCTACATTTCTGACTTCTCTGTGTCTTACTCATTACTGTTATTCCTTGAGTATTTTCAAGGAATTGATACTTCTGCGAAGTATGGTAGACTGTGTTTCATTTCACCTGGTAGAATTCCTCACAGAGGGGCTTTGAGTTAGCTGGAGATTTCTGTGATCATAACTGCCTAGCCAGCGGACTTTCAGCCTTCCAGTATTATCTCCTTTGGTAGTGATTCTGCCTTGCTATTAAGTATGGGTTGTATGTGTGATGCTAAAATACTGAGAGGTTTATTAGAGTAGGAACAAAAAACAAATGCCTCATGGGGGCCAATGCCACAAGCAATGATACAATCCACTAACAAACATACTTAGCACAGTGATATACCTTGACATTTTTGGAAAACCAAAAAGGAAAAAAAAAAGAAAGCATGTCTTTATTATCTCTTTATGAATAAACCTTATAGTTCAAGACTTCTTTTGACTATTCATTTATATTAACTGTAAACAATATTACCTTAAATCTCACCTATACATGTTTAACTAATCCTATATTGTGCTCTTACACCCCAAACATCAAGAAAGTACTCTGTCAACAAGCTACAGGTGCACAGACAATTTAAGTTAGAAAATATTATCTTGAATGTTTAATGACAATTTTAGGACCATAATTTATCTGTACATTCTAAAGACGTACTTATTATCAACTACAGAGACTTAAACAGAAGCATGTTTTTGAATGCAAGACAAGAAGCTTCAAAAAGAGGCGTGAAGGGGGATGAATGCATTGGTATATTTTAAATCCATTGATGAAGAAACTTATTCATTTATGTGATTCTTTTTCTCCAGCTGTGCTAAATCCAACTTGCTAGGCATGCTTAAAAATATTACATGAAGGTGTGATGTTACTGAGAAAATATTTTTACAAGGCTGTAAATTTGGTCTCAGACTTTTTTGGATAGTTCATGACTGAGAATCTAGACTTACTGTGTTTTGGTCCTGAGATATTATTTATGTTAAGCCTCCCTTTGTTTGGTTCAATGGAAGATCACCTTTTCTCTGACTTGTATTCTCATCATAACTGTGTGAGTTAGTAAATCTAATACAAACATCTGCAAGTTGAACTTCTTAAAAAGCTTTTAAACAGAGACAAACTTGTGTCTTATTTTATTCATTTTTATTTATTACTAAGGAAAACTGAGAAACTCAAATTCCAGAACTACAGTTCCTGATGGACTATGCCATCAGTGCAAACAATTGCCTCCTAGTATTTCATGGTTAGGAAGGTCTGATTATGCCTGGAGAATCTCTACTGTTCTTGGTGATGCCTGGAATTTCAATTTGCTTTTATATACAGCCTCTTGAATGTAACATTTTACCTGATCACGTGTATTCCAAATACAACAATTTGGCAGAACATTTTCTTGGAGGCTTTAATTAGCTATGAGCTTGGGTAATTGGAAGAAATGGGAGATTGAGAACACAATGACAAATTATCACATACATTTTGGTTTTGCCTAGTCTTAGGTTTGTATTCATGTATTCAGTGATATTATGTGGATTTTATGAGTAGATCTTCTATCTTCTTCTGAATTGTTAGAATAAGTTTACCATACTGCATTTCATTTTGGCAACAGCTCTCCTAAGGTAGTTCTCTGTCTCCTATAGAATTTTTCAGGGGCTATCTCAACTTGAGCATTTCAGTTTACCTGTCTCTTCCTAATATTTAAGTAACCAATTAAACATGGGAGTGAGTCACCTCACCACTAGATATGCATTAAAATCAGTGGAGCTCTGGGAAAAAAAAGACAATTCTACTTTTCCACTCTAGCCCAATTAAGTCAGAATTGGTGGGCTAAGAGGACTGTGTATTATATGTTTAAAAAACTTTTTAGGTGATACTAAAATGTAACTAGGTTTGAGAAAGCCTGACTTAGTATCTAGCTGTCATTATGTTACACATCTTAATTACTATTCTACTTGCTATATAAGATGAATTAATTATTTATTTACATATCTGACTCCACCACTGTAGAAAATTAACCTTAAGGGCATTGACTAAAACTTATTTTATTTTGTATTTGCCCTATTTTCTGGATCTTAATAAATGTTTGAATGAACAAAGGAATTATAATGCAGGCCATGTTAAACATTTACAAGAGGATTTATGTCAGGTAGTAATCAGTAAAAGCTGTTTGAATGAATGGAAGTAAAAATAGGCAGATCTTCACTTTTAACAGCCTTTGGCACAGATGTCATAGAGGATATTATTACTTAACACGAGGTAATATTTCCATTGTTTGTGTATGTACCAATTTGTCTCTATATTTTCACCATTAGGTTAAAATTTAAGTCTGTTAAAAGAAACAAATAAATTGATCATTTTGTTGAATTTCTGCTTTCTGTAATTTCTCAGAATTCCTAGCTTTTAGGACTATTGAATACCTATTGTTGACTGCCTGAATTGATGGAAATAAATAAATTTGCTGATATTTTTAAAAGTTACTTTTTAAAAAATTTCTATTTCTTTTTACCTTCAATAATGTTCATTCTCTCCCCTAATCTAAATAATCAATGAGCAAACCCTTCCATTATCCTGATTTGGATAAAAATCTTTTTCTATACTATTAAGGGCCTGTCAAAACACCTAGAAGGAACATGGATTCAGTTATTTAGCACAGTTTTGTTTAATAATTCAAACATTACCTTTTCTAATTTATCTACTTCATGTAGGTAGTAAAACCTTTGAAAGCAAGTTAGGCCTGCTTCTCTCCGATATCACACATAACTGTATAAAATGGCTATACAGTGAAAAGTGAATGCCATACCTTGAATTTACAGAGCTTCACTCTGAGTAACTCAAAGAACTTTAATACACTATCTTGTTTATCTTCACAATATTCCTTCCAAGAAGTAACATGACATTTAAATGTAAGAAAATCCAGGTGCAGTGTAGAAAATGCCAACCTGCCTTACTGGAGGAAATTGTTTTTAAGATTTGAAATCTCTTTCAAGATTTTTTGTTTATATGTTTCAGACTTTAGACTTTTCAGTTGTGTGTGTGGTGCCTGGTAAGCTTGAAATATTCCAGATGGTATTTACAACTCAAAGAATACTCGTTTTACTTCTAACAGAGATTTAGGTACACATGTATTCTTATTATTTTCTTCCAATTACTATGTTGGTGGTTTGACCATAGGTGGAATGTCACTAATCGTTGGAATTTTGACTAATTAATTTCAGCTGCTTTAACAAAGAAATGGCTTTCCAATGTGCAAAGAGAAATAAAAATTGTGATAACAATGGAAATAATCATAAAGGATAATTCTTCTGCACCCATTTTCTTGGTTCGATCATTCTGCATTTTCTTTCCTCTCAGTTTAATTATATACAATATGTAGGGAAAATGGAAGTTCCATGGCCAGGATCTTCCCCTGATCCTAATTTAAACTACCCATTGTATATATGCAATGATGTAATACTTAGCCTACTGCTCAGGCACATGCTTGTATACCCACTGACAATAAACCATTACTGCTCATATCGCTATTAAAAGAGCTCCTCTGGTGATAAAAGCAGAGCCTAGAGAATAGAGCAAGAAGCAGGAGAGAGGAGAGCTAAGGCTGGAAGCAAAGCAGAGCCTGGAGAAAAGGCTGAGCCAGAGGCAGAGACAGAGGCAGATGGGGTTCTACCACTCAACCTACCACCATGAGAATAAAGCTGGCATAAGCTCCTTTTTATCTGCAACGTTACATTGTCATTATTTGGTCTCATAGAATCCAGAGTGAACTTTTCCTGGGGATAAAACCCTTAGGTGAGATTTTATTTCATTTTCAGCACTACTTCTTGGATGCTCTTTTCAAAATGTTTCAATACTTTCAGGTGGCCTTGCACAACAGACTGTCATGATAATTGATCCTCACCATGACTTGGCTTCAAGGAGTTATCCTGCCACTCACAAACTAAACCAAATGCATGATTTACCTCAGATATAGTCACTGTTAACTGTACACATCATCATATCAAATTCTTCCATACATTCACATAATCTGTTGCCTCTCCCTGCAGTATACTTCCATCTTTTCTTCCTGCATCTAAATTTTACTCAGCTTGCAAGATTCAGATCAAGAATCACTTATAATCAGTTAATATGCTGTAGTTATTGTTTTAATTTTTCTCAACCCAGCAGACAATGGTTTTTGTGGAAAGAAATATTACACTATTGATGTTTAAATCTCAATATCTTAACAGTAGAGATGCCAAGAAATGGGACACTGAATGATAACTTTTCTTCTCACAAAGTATGTGTTTAGATTAAGTTCCAAGAGATTATTTTAATATTAGCCATATAATTTTCATATTAATGAATTCATACTTGAATAAAATAAACAGGAGAAAGTATTTAGACTGCCATTTTCTTCATGACAGTAAAATTTTCATGTGATAAAAGTTGATGGTTACAGAGACTAAAAGTGAAGGGATGGAAAAAGATATTTCATGCAACTAATAGGAAGAAAAAAGCAGAGTTGCAGTCCTTGTATCAGATGAAATAGACTTCAAAGCAAAGAAAGTACCAAAAGACAAAGAAGGACATTGCATAATGATAAAGGGGTCAGTCCAAAAAGAGGATACAACTGTTACAAATATCTACGTTCCCAACATAGGAGCACCTACATATGTGAAACAAATACCAGCAGATTTAAAGGGGGAAATAGAGTGCAATGTATTCATTTTAGGAGACTTCAACACACCACTTACTCCAAAGGACAGATCCACCAGCCAGGAAAAAAGTAAGGAGACAAAGGTACTGAACAACACATTAGACAGAAGGACCTAAAACACATTTAGAGAACACTTTGTCCAAAAGCAGCAGGATATGCATTCTTCTCAAGTGCACATGGAATATTTTCAAGAATAGATCATATACTAGGCCACAAAAAGAGCCTAAGTAAATTCAGGAGGATTTAAATTGTACAAACCAGCTTCTCAGACCACAAAGGTATGAAACTAGAAATAAATTATGCAAAGAAAACAAAAAGACCACAAACACATGGAGGCTTAACAACATGCTCCTAAGTAATCAATGGATCAATGACCAAATAAAAATGATCAAGCAATATATGGAGACAAATGACAACAATAACTTAACACCACAAAATCTGTTAGATGCAGCAAAGGCAGTGCTAAGAGGGAAGTATATTGCAATGCAGCCTTACTTCAGGAAAGAAGAACAATTCCATATGAATAGTCTAAACTCACAATTAATGAAATTAGAAAAAGAAAAACAAATGAGGCCCAAAGTCAGTAGTAGGAAAGACATAATAAATATCAGAGCAGAAATAAATAAAGTCAAGAAGAATCAAACAATAGAAAGAATTAATGAAACCAAGAGCTGGTTCTTCAATAAAATAAGCAAAATACATAAACACCAAGCCAGACTTATCAAGAAAAAAAAAGAGTCTACACACAAAAATAGAATCAGAATGAGAGAGGAAAAATCACTATGGACACTACAGAAATACAAGAATTACAAGAGACCACTATAAAAAATTATATGCCAACAAACTGGATAACTTAGAAGAAATGGACAAGTTTCTATAAAAATACAACCTTCCAAGGCTGACCCAGGAAGAAACAGAAAATCTGAGCAGACCAATTACCAAGAAAGAAATTGAATTGGTAATCAAAAATCTACCCAAGAACAAAATCCCTGCACCAGATAACTTCACCACTGAAGTTTACCAACATTTAGTGAAGACCTAATACCCATCCTCCTTAAAGTTTTCCAAAAAGTAGAAGAGAAGGGAATACTTCCCAATTCATTCTATAAGGCCAGCATTACTCTAATACCAAAACCAGACAAAGACACCACTAAAAAAGGAAATTACAGACCAATATCCCTGATGAACATAGATGCAAAAATACTCAACAAAATGAATTCAAAAATACATCAAAAAGATAATCCATCATGATCAAGTAAGATTTATTTCAGGGATGTAAGGATGGTACAATACTTGACAATCCATCAACATCATATACCACATCAACAAAAAGAAGGACAAAAACCATGAGTTTTTTGGCAATCTCCATAGATGCTGAAAAAGCATTTGACAAAATTCAACATCTATTCATGACAAAAACTCTCAACAAAATGGGTATAGAGGGCAAGTACCTCAACATTATCAAGGCCATATAAGACAAACCCACAGCCAACATCATCCTTAACAGCAAGAAGCTGAAAGCTTTTCCTTGAAGATTAGGAACAAGACAAGGATGCCCACTCTCTCCACTTCTATTCAACATAGTAGCAGAGGTCCTAGCCATGCCAATAAGACAACACAAAGAAATAAAAGGCAGCCAGATTGGTAAGGAAGAAATTAAACAGTGTTTGCAGATGACACGATATTATACATTAAAAAAAAACAAAAAAATCCCTCCCAAAACTACTAGAACTAAAAGCTGAATTCAGAAAATTTTCAGGATACAAAACCAATACACAGAAATCTATTGCATTCCTGTATACTAATGATGAACTAGCAGAAAGACAAATCAGGAAAACAATTCCATTCATAATTGCATCAAAAGGAATGAAATACCTAGGAGTAAACCTAACCAAGGAAGTGAAAGACCTATACCCTGAAAACCACAAGACACTCATGAGAGAAATTAAAGAAGATACAAATAAATTGAAACACATCCCATGCTCATGGATAGGAAGAATTAATATTGTCAAAATGGCCTCCCTGCCTAAAGCAATCTACAGATTCAATGCATTTGCTATCAAAATACCAATGGCATTCTTCAACAAACTAGAGCAAATAGTTCCAAAATTCATATGGAACCACAAAATACCCCAAATAGCCAAAAGCAATCCTTAGAAGGAAGTATATAGCTGGGGAAATTATGCTCTCCGACTTCAAGCTCTACTACAAAGCCACAGTAATCAAGACAATTTGGTACTGGAATAAGAACAGATTCACAGATCAATGGGACAGACTAGAGAGCACAGATATAAACCCAAGCATATATGTTCAATTAATATACAATAATGGAGCCATGGATATACAACTGAGAAATGACAGCCTCTTCAACTACTGGTGTTGTCAAAACTAGACAGCTACATGTAAGAGAATGAAACTGAATTATTGTCTAACTCCATACCCCAAAGTAAACTCAAAATGGATCAAAGATCTGAATGTAAGTCATAAAACCATAAAACTCTTAGAAGAAAACATAGGCAAAAATCTCTTGAATATAAACATGAGCAACTTTTTCCCAAACGCATCTCCTCAGGCAAGGGAAACAAAAGCAAAAATGAACACATAGAACTACATCAAACTAAAAACTTATGTACAGCAAAGGACACCATCAGCAAAACAAAATGCATCCTACTGTATGGGAGAATATATTTGTAAATGACATATCTGACAAGGGGTTAACATCCAAAATATATAAAGAACTCACACTCCTCAACACTGAAAAAGCAAATAACCCAATTAAAAAATGGGTGGAGCATATGAATAGACACTTCTCCAAAGAAGAAATTCAGATGGCCAACAGGCACATGAAAAGATGCTCCACATCGCTAATTATCAGGGAAATGCAAATTAAAACCACAATGAGATATCACCTCACACTAGTTAGGATGGCCAACATCAAAAAGACTAGTCACAACAAATGCTGGCGAGGATGCGGAGAAAGGGGAACCATCCTACACTGCTGGTGGGAATGTAAATTAGTTCAACCATTGTGGAAAACAATATGGACATTCCTCAAAAAACTAAAAGTAGAAATACCATTTTACCTGGGAATTCCACTCCTAGGAATTTACCCAAGAAAGCAAGATCTCAGATTCAAAAAGATATATGCACCCCTATGTTAACGCAGCACTATTTACAATAGCCAAGACATGGAAGCAACCTAAGCATCCATCAGTAGGTAAATGGATAAAGAAGAGGTGGTACATATACGCAATGGAATACTATTCAGCCATAAGAAAGAAACAAATTCTACTATTTGCAACAAAATGGATGGAGCTAGAGGGTATTATACTAAGTGGAATAAGCCAGGCGGAGAAAGACAAGTACCAAATGATTTACCTAATTTGTGGAATATATCAACAAAGCAAAACTGAAGGAACAAAACAGCGTCAGACTCACAGACTCCAAGAAGGGACTAGGGTTACCAAAACGGAGGAGTTGGATAGGGTGGGTGGGGAAGGAGGGAGAAGGGGATTGAGGGGTATTATGATTGGTACACATGGTATGTGTGGGGGATCACGGGGAAGACAGTGTAGCACAGAGAAGACAAGAAGTGACTCTGTGACATCTTACTACACTGATGGACAGTGACTTCAGTAGGGTATGAGGGGGACTTGAGAAATATGGGAGAATGTAATAACCACAGTATTTTTCATGTGAAATCTTCATAGGAGTATATATCAATACCTTAATAAAAAAAAGTTGATGCTAACTAAGTAATATAGGAGTGCTGAGCCTTTATCACATTATAGACCTCCATTGAATGCAACTGATACTCATTAAGATAAACCATATTTTAGCCTCCTTGTTATTAAAAGATAATGCCTCAGCCCTCTATTACTCATTTAATTCTATATAGATTTTCTAATAAAATCTCTGTCCTTTTCATAGTTGTCCCTCAGCCCACTTCCATTTGAGGGTGGGAGGTCTTCTCTTCAAATAGTAATCTCATGTAATTTTCTTAGAAGGATGTCTCCCTTCTCTTCCAGTTGGTATAGTATCAAATCATGTTCATTTGCCCTTAAGTGATGACATGAAATGTCTCAGGAAACATTTAGGGGTAAGAATAATGTTTATCCAGTGCTGCTTGAAAGATCTGAAGCCATCTAATCTTGGTCTGGATGCTATCTGGAATGAAGCAGTGCTGCTGGGTTACAATGGGCTGCTTTGGCCCTTTACAGATTTGATATTTATACTTTGACATGCTGCCTTCAGTTTGCAGTAAGAGGCATTATAGGATACTGTTGCACAGAACCTGCCGTCTTAATTGCCAATGAATCTTTTGGGAACAGCATGCATTTCATGAACATTGTGAAGGGATTTCAAATGAGAACCATTTGGAGAGTTTGCTAAAATACAGATTCCCATTCTCCACTTTAGACCTACTTAATCAGAATCTTTGGAAATAGTTCTTTGGAGGAATATTTTAAAGAAATTTTTAAATTTTAAATAATTTAGATTCATACACAAGTTTTGAAAATTATATATAGAGTTTCTGTGTTTAGTCCCTCAGCTTCAACCAATGATATCATACTACTTAACTCTAACATCGAATATAATTATTCAAACCAAGAAATTGACAATGATATAAATGGTATTAACTCCAGACCTTAATTGGGATTTTAACTGGTTTTACATGCATTTTTTTTCATATTATTTTATCACATTTGTAGATTTGTGTAAGTACCAACACAATCAGGATACACAACTGTTCAATTAACCCAAAAAACTCTCTTGTGTTAGCCCTTACTCACCCTCTATCCCTAATCCTATTCCTTGGTGACCAGTAATACCTTCTCTATTTCTATAGTTTGGTCATTTCAAGAAAATTATATGAATGTAATCATACAGTATATAATCTTTTGGGATTGGCTTTTTCCTTCAGCAAAATGTCATTGCAATTCATCGCAGTTGCTATGTCTATCAATACTTCGCTCTTTTTACTGCTGTATAGTTTCTTACTGAATATGTAACACACTTTATTCACCCTCTAAAGTACGGTGGGTTATTTCCAGTTTGGAGGCTATTACAAATAAAGTGGCTGTGAATACTTGCACTCAGATTTTTGTGTGAAGAAATATTTTCATTTCTCTAAGGCAAATAAATACAGTCCATATGTCAGTTTTGTCAGTTGATGTGTATACTGACCTTTATAGCATTTACCCTTCACATTTTCCTTTTTGAGTAACAATTGCTTTGTACAGGAGTTAATAATTACCTCCTACCCCCAAGCCCTCTTTTTAGAGCCATCTCTTTTTGTGTTTAAATCTAAAGTTGTTGTTTTCAGCATTTGTTGCACTGTTATCCAGGAACTTCTTTTCTTCATGGTTTTATGTTGAATGTTCTTTATTTTTGAACTATGTCATTTTCTTTTTAGTTTATAACCTTTTTACAGTGTCTTTCCAAAGGAAGAATTCTAATTGTTAAAAGTGTATTTCACATGTCAGGAAATATCTTCATTCTATATTACCACTTGATTTTTTGATTCAATCAGTTCTAACTTGAAAATATTTTTTCCTCCAAATTGTGAATACATTACTCCATTGTGCTTTAATTTTCAGCTTTGTAGTATAAATTTAATGCCATTCTGATTACAAAATCCTTTACATGTTACTGCGGTGGGAGTATGTACTTTAAATTTTTCTCCCTATTTTGATGCCATAAAATTTCACAATGACATCTTTTAATTGGAGACTTTCTGAATTCACTGTGCTAACACTTAGTGATTCCTTTCAATCTGGAGTCTAATGTCTTTATTTTTAGGAATTTTTCTTATATGCTTTTATATTATTTTTAGGGAAAAAAAACTCTCCCCTCCATTTTTTGTTCATTTTCTCCTTCAGGAACCCCCACTGGTTGTATATCAAACCTCCTAAAATGGTCCCCTTGCTTGTCCTTTCTGTCCCTGTTTCCATCTATCTGAGTTCTTGTTTGACTGCCTTGAAATTGTCCTTGATTTTTAGACATCAATTTTTACATTCTAGACATACTATAAATTTTTCAAAAGTTCTTCCTTGTTCTCTGACTTTTGTTTCATTTTTAATTAAGATTTGTTCTTTTTTAATGGATATAATGTCTTATCTCAGCATATTAGTTTTAAGGTTCTGAATTTCCTTTTGTTTCTTACATCGTCTTGGTCTCTCTTGAAACATTGCTGTGTCTCCTCTTATTCTGTCTTGTATGTGGATGTTTTGGCCACAGCTCTGGTAATCCATGGCTGCCTGTTCACGTTGAAATGTGGGGAAACAAATCGCAGTCCTTGAACATGTGGATGGTGCTTGCCGAAAGTGGGCATCTCTAGTGAAAATCAGCTTTTCCTCACTGAGGTATCCCCAAGTAAGTGGACCTATGATTTGCATTTTTGTTTTTAATCTGGCCTGCTCAGTTTTTACAGTGAGTAACACCACAGTCTCTTGCATCAGGGTGATGCCTGGCTGTCAGGGTTCTGGTTCTAGTGGCATGGGTAGGACGAAGGTGAGAGTCTCCCTGTTCTGTTACACCTAACTTAATCATTCATTCCCCCTCTTCTTTTTAAAACCCCACTTCTTCCCTTCTACCCTCTCTTGGAACTCCAGACTTTGGGGAGGAAGATGGGTGAGGATAAGTAGTTCACTAAGGGTGGAGGAAAAAAAATTGAACCATCTTTTTATACAGGGTCTGTGACTATTTTCAGTCCTGACCCAACCCATCCTCACTATATTTGATGTCTCTGAATCCTGAGCCTTCTGTAATTTAAACCAACTTATTATCAATAGTATTTCTGAGGCTTTCTTAATTCACTATCAGTTTCTTGACCTTCCTCTGCTCTCCAAAAATTTGTTCAAATTTCTTGTCCAATATGTTTTCCATTGTTTTGTCCACTTTGTTTTTAAAATTTATTTCAAAGGTATTCTGGGATGGGTAGGGGGAAGATAAATGTCTGTAGTCAATCAGCCATGTTAAACTTGATGTGTAGCTATGTCACTGGCACTGTAATGCTTTACATTATGGTGCTTACATTTACCTCTTGGTTCTGTTTCTAGGATGGTCAGGGGAACATTTTCCATTGATCTCTAAATGCTGTTTGCATAATCCCATGTATCCCTCAAAACAATTAGCCAGCAAGTAAAATAATCAGGATATTTTTACAGTTTGCTGTCTTCCCCTGTGTTTAGTTCATATTCTATCCTTATTTTCACTTTCTCCTTTTTTCCTTCTTATTTATTTTCCCCTGAAATATTATATAATGCTCTGCTTAAAAATATTTCATATCAAATTTGGAAAAAAAGATAAATGGATAAAACTGGAAAATAATGAAATGAAGATAGCTAGATAAATCTTTGGTTAAAAATGGTTTGAGTTAAGATAGAGACCAATACAGTTTTAACTTCTACCTTGAGTCAGTTAATGAAAATTTTATTTTCTTCTCTTCCTCCTCCTCATTCTTTTAACAATTGACATTTTTAATTCTTATGAAACACAGTGAGGTTTACTGTTGCAGTTTGATCGAGAAAAGAGGTGAAAAACTCATGGGTTTTATTTCGCTATATTTATACTGTGATCTTGAGGAAGTTCCTTCATCCAAAGCAGTCCATTTCTCTTATGCAGAAAATGGAATGTAATTATACATTAATTATAGTTTCGATACTCATCAAAATTTATAGACTATTATTACTTATTCTAGTCATATGTCTGAATGAATAAATACTATGCTATGCTAAGTGTTACTCCTTCACTTTCTAAAGATTTTGTTAGTACATTGTTTCTGGTAGTGCCTGGGAATTTCTATAACTTGTCCCATGTTTGAGAACCCCCACAAAATATTCCTTAAAATCGGAAATATGAATTGTTTTATACCATTCTTCTGCTGAAAAACCTTCCAGTGGTTTCTCAGGTCCCCTAGGATACAATTCAAACTCTCTATAAAAGCCCTTCTCCTGCCTCACCTGCCTCCATTTCCTTCGTGTATGTGCTCCAGCTAATGACAGCCTTCCCTTTCTTCCCCACGTTCTCCAAGTTTGCTTCTGCTCTAGAGCCCAAGCACCAGCTGTTCCCTCCATCTGGGGTACAGTTGTCCTTGACTTCATGTGGCTGCCTTTATATACCATTCAGACTGCAACTTAAATGCCTCCTTCAGAGAGTCTGACCCTTGACCACATATTTAAAGAAACTTACTGTCCATTGTCACTCTCCATTTCACCACCCAGTCTTTGCAATGCAGTTATTATCTGATATTTTTGTGTTTATTTCTTCTTTCCTTCCCCCCTCTCCTGCCTTTTTTCTTTATGATTGTTCACTAATTGTTAAAAAGCAAGATTTTTGCCAGTCCATTTTACTTTAGGATCTTCTAGTATTTACAAACTATCTGGTACTTATTAGGCATGCAATAAATGTAAAAAATAAAGAAATAAAGAAAATAATACCATACAATCTAGTAATTCCACTTCTGGGAATTTACCCAAAGAAAAGAAAATCATTAATTCAAAAAGATATATGCACCACCTGTTTATTGCAGCATTATTTGCATTAGCCAAGATATGGAAACAACTTAAGTATCCATTGATAGATGAATAGTTAAAAAGATGTGGTACACACACACACACACACACACACACACACACACACACACACAGGAACATTACTCAGCCATAAAAAAGAAGGAAATTTTGCCATTTGCAACAACATGAATAGACCCAGAAGATGCTCAGTGAAATAAGTCAGAGAAAGACAAATATCACATGATTTTACTTGTATGTGGAATGTAAAAAATGAAGCAAATGAACAAACAAAACAGAAATAGACTCATAAACATGGAGAACAGACTGATGCTTGCCATGGGGGTGTGAGGGGACAGGTGAGATAGATAAAGGGGATAATGAGGGACAAACTTCCAATTATAAAATAGTAGATAATGTGGATGAAAACTATAGCACAGGGAATACTATCAATAATATTATAATATCTTTGTTGTTGACAGATGGCAACTAAACTTATCATGGGGAGCATTTCACATTATATATAATTGTTGAATCACTATGTTGTACATTTGAAAGCAATATACTGTACATCAACTATACTTCAGTAATAAAAAGAAATACAGACAACTTAAAACAGAGGAATTGGTTAGTCAGTCTAGATACAATTACTGGAGGAAAACTGCAAAAAGTAGAACTACTATAACTAGTATTAACAGACATTTATGTCTTTAAAATGACAGATGAGAGGGATCAAAGATTTTTAAAACATGGGATAAAATAACAGATATTGTGCTTTTTACAATTTGCTGAACACACACCACTCTGACAACTTTCAAAGTGTTAAGATACTGGTTTTGTGGGCAGGTGAAGTATAGTAGATTTTAGATGATTATAATTCATTTCACATCTTCACATGTGATTTGGCACTTGCTTCTTAGATTCAAAATCATAGAAACTAATTCTATCATTGCATATTCAAAACAAGGACAGCTTGGAAATAAATCTGGTTGTATCTGTTTCATTGAGTTTGGAAAGTTTTCCTAGAACCATTCTCACAGTCCTACATCAATACACACAATTTCCACCAGTCATTGTAGAGGGACCAGGTAAAGAGTTTTTTCACTAATATATCACTGAAGAAAAAAAGAAATTTGATCGTGGAGGAAAAAACTCACTATTTTAGTGCAGAGATGATTTGAACAAAGATGACATGAATATTATTTAGAAATTAAGTCACTTATCATTTGGGAGAACATTTCTAGAAAACACTAGAGAGTAATATTTTGGCAAGTTAATCTCAAAGAATTTGTATAGGAAATTCAAAAGTGTAACTATATTAGTTATTAGAAGTCTTCTTGGTAATATAGTAGAGGTCTGCTGTGTTGCACAGAATCACTATTGGAAAGAGAAGGTGGATAAGAATAAGGAGTCATTTAGTTTCTGTGTTCTGTCTCCTCTTCATTCAATCATTCCAACACTCATTCCCACATGATGATTCTTGCTAAGTAATCAAAATAACTTTTAAAAATTGCTTGTTTTAAAATATTTCTATCAAGAAAGTAAGCTGATTCCCAGAATGAAAAAGGTAGGCTAATTATTGAAACGAGCAACTTCCAAATGCCATAATTCGGTCAAGATCTGTTACTTGCCCACATCCCAGTGCCCACTGCAGGCTGGCATCTCTCCTTAAACTGGTGATTCAGAGGCCCAGCCTCTCCATCTTGTAATATTTCTTCAACACATGACCTTCTAGTTTGCCTCAGAAGTAGAAAGAGATGGAGGGCTCTTTGGAAATTTAAGGGACCAGGCATAGAAAAGGTACACAGTCTATCAACAAGAGTTGAGTCACATGACCTCACTAAGTTAAGGAGGCAGGGAAATGTAGTGCCCAGGAAAAGAGGTCAAAGGAAATGTGTTTGGAAAGAAAATATCAATATCTTATCTCTACTCTTTAACCACATCAAAATATTAATTGCCACATTTGGCAGCCATGAAAGTAGGCTACTCAAATCTCCTCCAAGAGGACATGGTGCAGGGGGCATAGTTGATTAAAAGACCCAGCTGTTGTCTTTAAATCTACCATAAATGCTTTTCCCAAACTGCTGTGAATCAACGACTGAGCTTGGTGGGGATATAAGAATTGACCATTCATGCTCAGTGTGAGATTCTTCCCAGAGCAACTTGTGCTCTGAGTCTGCCCATTGGTCTGGCCAGGACTATCCTAGAGCTACACTATATTCAGTGGCTGGTCCCAACAATCATTTCTTCCTTCTCTCTTTTTACAAGTGTCAAACCTATATAGTGGTCTGAAGCCTCTTCTTGCCCACTCCTATTTATCCTTGAAAGAACCTCCACAGAAGATCGCTTGAGTGTCTAATCCTGTCTCAGTGCTTGCTCGTGAGAAGACCTGAACCGATGCAAATAGTGTTAGGACTGATTCAGGAAATCAGCCAACAAGGTGAATTTTGAGAATGGCTCACTCCTTAACTGGTGGACTAAGAGGACCTTGTACTAAGTGAAATGTGTAAGATGAATAATCCCTGGAAAAAGATGGCAGCCTAATTGCTGAAGATTTCATCAGTAGTGCCCTGGGAAAATACACTGGTTTACAGGAATGACCTTGCTGGTACAATGATTCTGGTATTGGAAAATACATGGAAAACAACTCCTTTAAAGACAGTGGAGGTGTCTGGTTACTACTAGGTTGCATTGACACATTGCAAAAAGCAGGAAACTGAGGGTGGTTAACAGACAATTAAATACTTTGTAAGCTTACAATATGCCCCTATTCTCCTTCATGTCTTCACATGACATTTCCTTAGTGCGTGCATGTGTAGTGAGAGAGACGGGCTCTGTTTTCTCTTCTTCTTTAAGGACACTAGTCCTCCCAGATTAGGACCCCACCCTTATGACCTCATTTAACCCTAATTAACTCTTTAAGGGCCTTATCTCCAAATATAGTCATATTGAGGATTAGGGCTTTAACATGTGAATATTGGGGGGGGACACAATTCAGTCCATAATAAGTGAAAAGAAGACATGGGATTTGATAGAGTCACAAAACTCCAGAAATGACAAATGCTCAGTTAATGCATGTCTGTTACACCAAGTTCAGGACTTTGTTTAGGAAAACTTGATAAGGATTCTGATTACCGATTTCAGTATATGGAGGGTTTTCCCCTTTATATCCAAGCAATTCTCTGACACTAGCTGGGTGTCCTATAATTCAACTCAATTTTGACACTATTTACCCAGAGATAGCATCAGTTCACAGATGAAGGGCTCAGTCCCACTAGATTGCTTTTCCAATGCCTTCCTAACAAGCCCAGGTTTTCACCTGTGCTTCTGACCAATAAATTATAGACTGGAGGTTCCAACAATTATCCACACATCTTGGGTTCAACTAATTTGGAGAAGTGGCTCACAGAACTCAGAGAAACATTTTGCTTACTAGATCAATGGTTAATTGTGAAAGGATATAGCTCAGGAACAGATGCATGTAAGTGATGTATAGGGCAAAGTAGGGAAAAGACAGGGAGTTTCCACACCCTCTCCACATGTGTCACTTTCCCCAATCTTTACATTTACCCCACCAGAAGCTCTCTGAACCCCATCCTTTTGGGTTTTTATGGGGGCTTCATTACATAGGCATGGCTGATTAACTCGAAGGCCTTTGAAGATTGAACTCAACCTCCAGTCATTCTTCCCTCCCCAGAAATCACAGTGGTGGGATTGAAAATTTCAACCCTCCTGTCACACAATGGGGTCTCCTAGGAACCAGCACACACTTTACAGGCTTTACAAAAGTTACCTCATTACATAACAGAAGACGCTCTTATTGTTCTCCTCACTTAGGAAATTCCAAGAGTTTTAGGGGCTTTGTGTCAGAAAAGAGATGAAGATTAAATATAAATTTCTTATTATAAATCACTATATCAAACTTTGGAACCTGAAACATAGGTTGGAGATAACTGGACTGATGGTCCTGGTGATCTGGGTTGTGCAGATCTGCCTGAACTCCCTAAGCAGTCTGAACTGGCTTAACTCACTGGAGATTCCCTGAGGAAAGACACTGCAAAGGCCTTTCCCTGCAAAGCAATACATATACCCTCTAGGAGGTCACATCTCCTCTCCTCATAGTTCCCAGTATGATATTGAGGGTTGAATCTCAGTATATCCCATCTGGAGACATGCTAGGCCTCATAAAGGAGAATGTGGTGCACACAGGGAGAAAGAGGCAAGAACTGCTGGATCACATCACTCTATGTTTAACCTTTTGAGGAGTGCCAAACAGTTTTTCCAAAGCTGTTGAGCCATTTTACATTCCTTTCAGCAATGTATGAGGGCTCTTATTTCTTCATATCCTTGCCAATACTACTATTATTTTTATACTTTATTATAGCCATCCTAGGGTATGTGAAGTGATATATCACTGTGGTTTTGATTTGCATTTCTCTTAATAATCATTGTGGTTTTGATTTGCATTACTGTAATAATTAATGATGTTGAGCATCCTAGCAATGAGGCAAAGCAAATTCAAAGTCTCTGTGGTGTGATTGAGAAAAGAGAGAAATGCATTGTTTTTGAACAAGTTGAAGGGGAATTAAGATTTGAGTTGGGAGAGGCAAGTATAAGAAACGTAAAGTATTTGGAATTCATTCTAAAGGCAATGAGAGGCCACTGGAGAGTTTTATGTAGACCAATTTATATTATTTGATTTTTTTTTTTTAAAGACCACTCTGGTCCTATTTGGAGAGAAGATTTTAGTAGGAAAAAGTATCAGAAGGGAATATTTAGAAGGCTATTGCTGTAATTCAGAAAATAACTGATGGGGCTCAGATAAGGTTGATGGCAGAGGCTTTGGTAGGAAGTGTCTGGATAAAAGATATATTCAGAAGTAGAGCTATTAGGCCTCACTGATGGGCTGGATTAAATGGATAAAGGAAAACAGCTCCTTCAAAGACAGTGGAGGTGTCTGGTTACTACTAGGTTGTTTTGACACATTGCAAAAAGCAGGAAACTGAAGGTGGTTAACAGACAATTAAATACTTTGTAAGCTTACAAAATGCCCCTATTCTCCTTCATGTCTTCACATGACATTTCCTTAGTGCATGCATGTGTAGTGAGAGAGATGGCTCTGGTTTTTGGCTTGGGAAATTTGATGATGCCTCTTATCAAGATCAGGAAGACCAAGGGAGGAACAGCCAGTTCTGGGGTTAGGGAACATATCTATGTGCGCTTGCTGAGAGGCAAAGGATATGAGTACATGAAGAAGGCAGGGAAATATACAAGTCTGGAATTAGGGATGAAATCAGAGATAAAAATGTAGAGGTCATTAATTGATTAAAAAGTATGTGATAAAATGTCACATAAAAGAGAAGAGAGTTCAGGAATGAACAGAGCCATTCCACATTTACGGTAACGTAAGTAAGGGGATGGTAGTTGTGCTGTTAGAGATGGATGAGGCTGAGTATAGGGAGAGGACTAACTGGAAAAGAAAGAGGAGATGGCACTTCAATGAGGTATGAGGAGAATAGATTGCAGTGTCATAGAGGATAAGAAAAGAGAATTTCAAGAAGGAGGTAAACAGGCAAGTAAGGAAAGAATATGGCAATGGTTTCTTATCAACTCTTTTGAATGAGATGAATACTAGGTCATGGCCAATAGTACCTTCTGATTATTTTTCCCCCCAGCTGGTAGAGGAGAGTGGCTAGTCTGACCAGTGAGATTACATGGAACTGGGAGAGGAAACAAAGTTTCTCATGTGCAATTAGGGATATTAAACTTGAGAAGCCATTAGAGCTGAAATCAGTGGCAGAAACTAGAGTCTGCGAAGTCAGAAGAGACACCTGGATGGTAACCAAAGAGAAGATGCCAGAATCAGATATCAAAGCTGAGTGTGGAGCCAGGAAGGCAGAAACTACAAAGATGGCAACAAGCACAAACTTGCTGAGAATAGGTGGGAGGTGTCTGGAACTTCTTGGCAGTCTGGATCTTTTTTTTTTAAATGTAGCAGCCCAGGTGTAGCAGTGCTGGGTTAGGCTCAGAGGAGTAACAGAGTCCTGTCCCATGATCTACATGCTCTCTTCACCACTTGGAGTGGACTAAGGACTCTTGCCGATTGTTGAGTAGAAACCCTGACATGTTCTGGTGAATCCTTGGTGAAAAGTGGTAATTTGGGAAGTATAAAGTGATTCCCCATAATCAAGGCTGGCTTTGTGTGGCAATTGCATAGGACCCCATGAATAGAAGGGCCCTTGGTTTAATCCTCTGCTGTCACACCTTGCAAATTATGCAGCTAGTTCTGCCCATAATTACTTTTCTGGTCACATATTTCACATTTTATTTTCTTACTGTGAGGTCAGTTTGATGGGGTGCTCTTTCTGACACATAGTTGGGTTAATGTATTCCATCTGACTATAGGTTTGTATCTAAAGGTTAGCAGACAGGAGGATATAAAAGCCAAATAATTTGAATAATGCTTTTCAGAATAGGCGTTCAAACTTGGAGCCACAGTCATAGTTTACTATTTTAGTATTTTAGTAGTCTGGATGACATGGAAGACAGAGATTTCTATGGTGAACAGTGTATTAGTGGCTAGAACAGACAGAAGGCAAGGTGCAGGATGAAGGCAGCATGTCTGTGAATGGTCCACCACCACCCAGATGACAGCAGGTCATGGAGGAGATGCAAACACCTGCCAGACTTGATTATGGTGATGTCCTGGGAGCAAGCAGTGACAGCAAGAAGTTTTATTAGCCCTTTTTTTTTATGTCCAGGTTGGCAGGCAGCCATAGTATTCAGTGGATATTATGTTGGGAAGATGGGGAATGTAGTGCAATCTCTTCTACTCTTCGTTTTGCCTCTTACAAAACTAAGCTTTTCCTAAATGGTTTATACAATTGGACCCATAAGTGATTTGAGAGTTGAATCAGTTGAAAAATTTTCCCACCTTACCCAGCAAGGCTGCCGTGATAGGATTGTGAATCAATAGCATCTAATAATAGCATCTAACCTTCATGTCTCTATTGACCAGGAGCTCCTGCTTCCTCATGAGGCAGGTGTCCATTTCTGGGACCAAGATCCTGCAGATGAAGCCCCAGGTGACGTCTACCAGTGCAGAGGAAGGATGGCTTCCATGCTTACATCAGGACAATTAGTTTCATCTTTGATGATCTGAGTTGAATCAGAGTAGACTAAAACAGTGTGAAACAGAGAGGGATGCCTATTTTACAAATGTTTTGTTTTTGGGGTAAAAATCCCATAAGTCCTTTCCATTCTAAAGAATCTGAATGACATAGGAAATTGAGCAGTTAAGTTGATCACTTAAGGAAGATCCAGAAGCCCCTGGACATCCTTGAGTGTATGGAGACTTTTAAATTCAGAACTACTAGTTTCTTGTCTGGGGATGGCATCCTTGAAGAGCAGCAGGCGGTGGTAACGCCTGTGATGGTGAGGCACCGTGACAAAGTGTTAACTCATGGCTCCTGCAGGTGAGGATGATGTCAGGACCTCTGGAAAGGAGACATCCAAGACCAGCGTGTATGTGGAAAACCCTTGATGAACAGGCATCACGGCCCCCTGAATCCAGCTTCAGGAAGGGAGTTGCATGGGTACAGGTCCTTCTGAAGGTAGGTGCTGTCGGCAGAGGCCTGTGTTTGATCATGGCTTATCATGGGATGTATTCTGTGCAGTTACTGAGGACTTCTTATGCCTAAAGACTAAAGACTAAGGGAAAGTGTGCTGTGGGATTTGAAACAAGGCCCTACCAGATTCTATTGAGCATTAAATCACAAAGATTTTCTTCAGTTTACAGAGTGGTGTTTTGCTGAGTATCCACAGTTGAACTGCCACAGAATAGTCACAGCAGCTCTGCCTGCCAGGAGCCCCTCTATGGTGCCAGCCAGAAGGAGGGGCAGGGAGCTGGAGGCAGTGCAGTATCTCCATGTTGAACTTCTTGACTCTTTTCACTGAGCCCTGGACTTTTCCTAAAGTTGGGCCTCTTAGAGACAAGCCACAGAAACCCAGTTATGAGCTGAAAATGACCTCTGCCTACCAAACTCACTCCCTGACAATTAGCTGAGCCCCACAAGGCTGCCACACACTTAACTCTGGGAATTCTATGAGGTTCCCTTGGAGACCTCTCCTTTTTTGTAAAGAAGGGGATCTGTTCACCATTCACCTTCCATGAACAAGTGGACCATAAATATCATACTAATATGTCTTTATTTCTAATTAAAACAAGCCCACAGTGGCTAGGAATATGTTTAAGTTGTATCTCATAAATTAGTTCTGATTCTTTGAGATTATATGGAGTGCTTTTGAGGAATACATACATATTTTGTGAAGTAAGTACTTTCACATTCCAAGTCACTCTCTCTAACATGAGTTTCAAAAACCTTATTTGAAATTTCATTTCATGGTCAGTTCAGCATGTAATGAATAGTTCAGGGAAGGATTAGAGTGCATAGTTTGGGCCACAGTAGTCATGGATATGTTTTGTACTCCTGAATTTATACCTATTAGTAGAGATGGGAAAATACTCCTAGTTTTCTCAGGGACAGACCCACTGTGTAACCTGCCCAAATCCATGGGTTGCTATGGATGCAGTGGTGACCGCGCTCCCCTGGCTCTGCCACTAGTGACCCCAGGACGGCTTCTGCAAGGTCTTCTCCCACTTGTGCGCCTTGGTGGAGGGTCTGTGGCACGGCTCATTCTTGGGATCTTCCCCAGCCCCACTTCCCTCCTCCAGGTGGAATCTTCTCCCAGTCTAAGCATGTGAAGTGGTGTTCTCTCTATATTTGGAGAACTCGACTACATTTTCATTGAAAAACCTTCAAGATGAATAATCCATCATGAAATACTTGTGAAAATGCTGAAAGACTTCCTATTATTTTTTAGAAGTGTGTTCCTTTCTTATTAGAGTTGTAATGAATTACTGTAAATTACTTGGGGCTTAAAACAACAAAACCTTTTTCTCTTACAATTTTGGAGGCCACAAGTTCAAAATCAATTTGTCTGGACAAAGTCAAGATGTCAGCAGGACTGGTTCTTTCTAGGTTCTGTGGGTGAATCCATTTACTTGGCTTTTCCAGATCTAGAGGCTGCCTGTATATACCTTGGCTTATGGCCACTTTCCTCTATCATCAGAACCAGCAATGCTGCCTGTTAAAGTCTCTTTCTGGTCCTTGCTTCTCTTGTCACATCACTGTCTGCCTTACTTGGATGACTCCCATATTTCCCTTATAAGGACCCTGGTGATTACACTGGACTCATTCAGAATAATCTTCCCATCTCAAGATCTTTAATTTGATCATATATATAAAGTCCCTTTTAACATGTAAAGAAATATTCACATGTTCCAGGGATTTGGATATGACATCTCCCCAGGGTAGAGGGTAGGGGATGGGGCATTATTTAGTCAGCATAAATGCTGAAGCATGATGTTAGTGGCCTTGTTCATGGAATGGCTTAATTCAAAGGTTTTTATAAATCATTTTAGGAAAAGTCCTTATTTTTGACAGAAATATTTTATAAAAACATTTCACTATAAAACTACCCTAATTTTCTTTGCCAAGCTAATAAGCCATTTACAGTTTAGCCATAGACTGTTTGCAAACATGTAATTTTAAAGAGTCAATCACTTTGGACATATTTGGTATTTTTGCTGTTCAGTGTTATGGCAATAAATTAATTTAAAATACACATAGTTGTCATGTGCCATTTCTTAAGAGTTCTACTTTAGCCCAGCACTCATTAGAATTTCTAACAAACATAAAAAGACT
Source organism: Manis pentadactyla (assembly GCF_030020395.1). Classification (NCBI taxonomy): domain Eukaryota; kingdom Metazoa; phylum Chordata; class Mammalia; order Pholidota; family Manidae; genus Manis; species Manis pentadactyla. Next base: position 63,766,573 of record NC_080020.1, read on the forward strand.
ATCCTGAAATATTGTCAGGTTAACGATGGAGACGTCATATACGCACAAAACCTAGGTAATTAGGAATAGGAATTCTGAGCATCTCTTTCTCCATCTCCTCCATCTCTCTATCTCTGGCTTTCTCTCTGTGTATGTGTATATGCCTGTCTCTGTCTCTATTTCCTTATTTTGAAAGAAGCTAGCTGTCATGTTGTGAGAAACGTCATGGAAAGATCCATTTGATGAGGAACTAGTATCTTCAGCCAAGAGTCAGTAAGGATCTGGGGCCTGCTAGTAGCCGTGAGAGTAAGCTTGGAAGCAGATCTTTCTGAGCTGGCCTTTGAAATAACTGCAGCCCTGGTGACACCTTGACTGCAGCCTCATGAGAGTTTTTGAGAAAGTCCCATGCAGCTAAGCTGCTCCCAGATTCCCAACTCACAGAAACCATAAGATAACAAATGTTTGTTGCTTTCAGTCACTAATTTGTGGGGTAATTTGTTACACAACAGATAACTAATACACCAGTTTTGACATCTTATAATCTCAAAAAAATACAAGTAAATGACTCAAGACTGTACTTTCAAATAAGTGTTAAATTTTGAATACTTCATGGAAGTCAGTAAAGGCAGTGTTGGGGGAAGGGGAGACTTGAGCTCTTTGCCCTTAGAGTTTAAAAGGCCAGGGTATGCTTATGACACTGATAAGGAGGATATGTTGAGACTATATTTGCATGGAAAATCAATAGCCTCCTGGGAATGAGCTCTTTCTAAGCATACTTGTTCCATTAGCCAAGCCCTAGTGTCAGAAAAGGAGTGCATACAGCTCGGTGCTTTACCTTGATGGACTGTTTGGTTTGAAAAAACAAAGATGTGGAGAATGATGCCTTGAGAAAGACAAAAACAAAGTGCTTCAGGAAAAGTTTTGCCAAAATTGCTGGGAGATGATATACTGACTACAGAGCAATACTGCTTCACACTCCTAGGATGTGACTATCACGGGGAGGAGGGTCCTCCCTGGCTGACTGTGGAGCATCTAAAGTACCTTGGACGCTAGCAGGCCTCAGTGTGAAATGGCACTGCCTTCCCTGCCAGTGGGGAGAGGACTAGAGGGGGCGGTATAGGCATAGACCATTTGGGCCGCTGCAAATGTCAAGGGCAGAGCAGGAAAGGAAGGACTGGCAACATGAGAGCTGAGATGTCTGCTTATGAGCTGAGAAGAGCAAGGATGGAAATTTTGCACCCATGAAAGGAAGCCAAAGGGGACACATGGAATACAGCCATTATGACTTTTTTTTAATCCACAGGCTGATGGTATGGCCTATGAAACAGTAATTCTTTCCTTTGAGTTTCTCTGGGTAATTAGTAATCCTAGTATAGCATCTGTTTGCAGGATGGATTAATTACTACTGAAAGATTAGAACTGACTGCCCTGTGGTTAGGGGCAGGGCCATGGAGAGAATACTCTGTATTGTCAGAGATTATTTATATAACTCCATGCCCTGGGCATAGCACCAGAAAACTGGGCTAAAAATGTTACAGGTAGTAGACAAGGCTGCCCAGTCTCTGGGGGAAAAGCAATGATCTTCTCTGAGAGATTAGAGAGGTCTCTGCCCACTTTAGGGGAAGCACCTTTGAAACTTTCCACTTAGGTATTGAAAAAAGAGGTAGGAATGGGAAATAGAAAGAGAAGGGTGCTGATCGAAGCTTGCTGGACCCATGGATAATAACTCTTACTCTCTCAGGGCAGAGAATGCTTACAAAAATGGGGAGGTGCTTGAAGATGTATGAGCAGGTGTTTTAAATCATGGAAAAAGTCATATGACCATAAGGATTAAATTTCTTAAGATAAATCAGAATGTAGGAAAGTTCTGCTTGTGTGTTGTAGGAATAAGACCTTTCACAGTCATAGACACTGGAGGTGAGGTGGGCTAACTGAACAAATGGTTGCCATAGGGATATGTTTTAATGGTGGCTTGGCGTGCAGGGGGAGAAAAGTACAGCACCCTCATTTTCATAATTAAAACACATAAAATAAGAGGGTGAGGACTATGAAGACATTTTTAGCACTAAGGTGGAAAAAATCCAAGGAGGGGGAGCACAGATCATTGGAATAGCTACCAAATAAGCCATCATTGCAAGGCACTATCCTAGAAACTACTCTGAGGGCCATCCACACTAGTGGCTGGTCATTACGCCCTTCTCTAACGCGTGTGTAGTAAATTTACAGAACTATGAATTGGAGCTATCAACCATTTTGTAACTGTTTCATTCATACCATTTTTCCTTGTGGCAGGTGACTAGAGGAAAAGCCAAATCTTAGTGGTCCAGTTCTGTTTGGTAAACCATATGAAGTCTAGCTTTTCTGACCCTTTAAAGAGAAGGCTTAGTTAATGATGTTGTGATTTCTTGGCTCTCAAACTTTTGTGTAGTAGGGTGGTGCTGCTTAAAGTGTGGGCACAAGCTCCCTGCATCTCAATCATATTAGGAGAATGTGGAAAAAATATATATGTATTCCTGAATTCCACTTCCTTATATTCTGATTCAGTAAGTTTGAGATGGGGCCTAGGAATCTAAGTTTAACTAACATATCCTCCTTCTCAAAGAGATGTTGGGGCCATACTTTGAGAAACATAATTTTAGGGTCTTTTGACTGATGAATTCTGAGGAAAGGTATTAGGATGAAGGCAACCACTAGAAAAGGAAAATAGAGCAGGGAATGTCACTAGGAATCCTAGTAACTTGTCTTTGAAATAGATTTATAGGCAGAACTTAATAATATATTCCAGAACCCACCATAAAAACAAGGTGGCAAATTGGGATGTAATCCTCCCGTTATTTGCACCCAGAAGACCCAAAAGTAAAATTTGGCTCTGAGGACAAGACAGGTATAGCTGATGGTGTAGCCTAGAAAATCAGCTCAGGGTTAGATATCAGTTCACCATGAGCCCCAGGATAGGAAGGGGAGTTTTCCAGAATGCCAGGAAGCTTAGTGAAGGGCAGCATCAATAATGATCATGATGATGATGATAATCAGAAAGATTCTTAAGTACTTATTTGTTGAGCACAGAGCTAAGCAGTTGTGTATTTTACAATGACTATATGATGTCAGATGAGGAAAATTAAATTTAATAACTTGACCAAGTTTATTTAACTACTATGTGGACAAGTTGAGCTTTTAATCTTTGTCTGTCTGACTTTAAAGGCTGTGTGCTATATCATTAGTTTCCTCTCTTCTAAATAGTACCATAAGGGAATGGAGAAGCTTCTCAAAAAATAATTAACCATTTCACAGGACAGATTAACAGACAGGATGAATCAAGGTCAATTACACTACTATCATCAGAAGTTTCAGAAAGTTTTTACACAGGTAATACTGGCCATTTACTGTGTGGGTCTCGTGATCTCTCAGAATCAAGCCTAGGAAAAGCCTCAGTTTATTCTAATAATAACATTGTCCCTTTCTGGGAGTAGAGACCTTTTAAGGGTATTACCTGGAGGAGTATAGTAGGAGTCCCAGTTAAGCCTGAATTGAATTTCCTTTAGGGCTCTTATTGTAGAGGCCTACCAAAGGCAGACTTTTATGAGAAAGCAAGCTGCCTGGGAAATAACTATTACAAGGAAGAAGGGATTCTGGCATATATCTGTGCCCAATAATATCATTAGTACTGGAGAGGAAGAATCGTTTTTAATAGAGAATAGTGTCTATCACTCAGCTCTTCCTCCAGCCCCAAAGGACTCAGATTCAGTGCTAGGAAGAACCAGGTAACATTTGAAATAGCTCTTTTATCGAAAAGTCTGAAGCTGGGAGCTCTGTACCCATGTAGTGGAGTGTGACATGGCTGACCTGTGAGTTTCCCCATCTGTGCAGAGAACATACAGCATGGCATTGCTGTCACCCTGAAGGCATCTGGCACCCTCATGTTGACAGCACTGGGTACCACACCATGTTTGGCATAGTATAGATTTTAGCACAGCAGGGCACCTATATAGTGACTATGCAGTAATCATTATCAGGATTTTGTGCCAGACCTAGAAGAAAAGAGCCTTCATGGGATTTTATAAACCTGAAGCCTGGGTAGCTGACTATACCATTAAGAGCCAGGAATGGAATAAAAGGCAATGATTGAATGGTATGTAAACAAACTGTGTTTGAATTCATGTGAGATACTTTCAGAAATAATTAGCAGAGACTTTAAAGGACTTTAGGGATTCCAAACAGTGGATAGAGGCAGAACCCTTGAAGAAGTGTTTTTTTGCAATTAATTCTGTGCTATCCAGCTTCCTGGATGCTTCCTAGTACTCTTTGGCTTCTGATATTCAAGTCCTCATGTTGAAGCAATAAATCAGTGCTGGCTCATGTCACCAACAGAATTCTGTGCAGGTGATGGTGTGTGACTTCGAAGCTAGGTTGTTAAATGCATTGCAGCTTCCAGCTTGGTTTCTTGGATTAAGTGTGGAAGAAGCCAGCCTCCATACCTTAAGCACACTCAAGCAGCTCTTTGTGGAGAACTCCAAGGTGAGGGTAACTGAGGCCTCCCATCAAAAGCCAGCATGGGAGTTGCTGGGAAAATGGAACTTTCTGACAGATTCCTGTCTAGCTTTAATAGTGCCCACTGTATATATAAGAGCATGTTTGAACATTTATGGGATGTTTACCAGTGACAGAACTGCTGGTAAGTCACGGGATTGCTGGTCCAAGGTAGGGGTAGAGAGGAAACACCCATTCTCTCCTCCCCTCCTTTCCTGGTATTTAACTGGTCAGGCACCCACCAGTCACCAGGGGCCCACTGACAGCGTTCCTCCCAGTGCAGGAGGGGGTGGAGGAGTGAGGCCAGAGAGAGAGAGCTTGGGGGCTGTGCATGAGAGGTCCTGAGCACTTACAGGGAGAGCTGCTGGTGTGAGCCAGGAGAGAAAGAGTCATGAAAATAAACTCTTTAATTCCCAACTTCTTGCCTTTGCCTTCCTTTGGTCTCATCAAATTCACAGGGAACTTGCCCTGGGTGGGGAACACCCCCTTCCCCCACCCTACCTCACCCCCAGAGCTATGTAAGTAAGCACTTTGGAAGCAGATCCTCCAATTTCAGTGAAACTACAGTTACAGTTTGTCCAACATCTAACTTACATGCTTTGAGATCTGCACTCCATTTCATACCCCAGGAGCATCAGATTCCTAGTGAGTCCACTCTCAGACAGGATAGAATTAGATAATATTGTCGAACTTTCAAATTATGGTAGGATAAACATTTAGAAAATTAGATATTTAGAGAGCACAAATTGGCTTAAATTTTGAATCATAAGGATGTCATGGTGACTAAGAGAAGCACCTAGAGTCTAAACAATGACCTGCTAATTAATTCCTCAGTAAACTGGTTTTCCTTACACATTCACAACCTACATTTCAATTCAAATTAATTCAATTCAGTCCAGCAAATACTTATTGATTCCCATTTAAATGGAAAGCATTGTTACCTTGCTCTTACAGTTCCTGCTTTCAAAGTGTATATAATCTAGAAAAAGAGATAAGTAAGCACATAATTCAGAAATCAACACAGAACATGCCAAATGACTTAAAAGAGATTACTGACAAAATGCTTTAGAAAGGCTTATTCAAGCAGAAGAGGGTAGTAGCATGGGTGTCTATAGACAATAACAATGTATATGTTAGAGGGGTTATTGTAAGCGTTAAATAAAATAACTTACAAGTAGTCTCAATAAATACTAGCCATCATTATTTCATTTCTACAGCTGCTGCTATTTTTATTTTTTCTAGTGTAATTTATTTATATAAGGATAATCACATTTGTTCAGTACCTGCATTTCCCGTTTGGATTTTCTTGAATTCACTGATCAGAGATTTGATTAAACCGAAGATACTGATTTTCAGTTACTCCACATGAGCAGCATGGCATTTTGAACACGACCAGTGGATCAGTGGTACCTGGTTGTTGCTGTCAACCCCTCCCTGTACTCCACAAAACTCGTCAGTTTGGCTGGGATTTCCAAGAGAAAAAAACTCATCTGGGAGTGAAACTAACTTCCTTGATTCCCTTAAGAGACTTGGTTGTCACCAACACTTTTCCTCTCTCCCTAAGTTCATAGATTTCACCATAAACTCTCCTAGGATGTAAACCCAGTGACTGCAAAGTCTCTGTGAAGGGCTGATTGCTTAGTCACACAAAGGTGATATCATATGATATCAGAAGACTGCTTGGTCTATGATATGTAGCCTAAGAGACCCTGAGATAGCTTTTTGGTTATTTTAATTGTTACAGCTATAGCTGAAAATGTACCTTTTCTTTCTTCTCAGCAAACACTTATTCCTGCAGGGGTGGTGGGTGGGGTGGGGTGGGGAGTTTATCAGTTATTTACACATTAATATTTTTAATGTTCAACTGCTATTATGCATTTAAGGTGTGGCTTTCCAAAAGTTACTCTTCCTTTTGGGAGCTGTGATTAATGTTATTATGTGTCTGACAGGGAAGAAGCCCTACTAGATTTCATCTTACCAGACTGTTAGCCTTTGAAGATGCTCACCTATTTCTTTACTGATGTTCTATTTAGACTTTCACAAAGGTGATCCTTAATTAAAGCTTCTAAATGACTAGATGAAGTCAATATATATATTTTTCCTTTACTCTTACTGTTTTTTCGCTACATTTTAATTCTACACAAGATAATAAATTTGTCTAATCAATCCTCACATGGATCAACTAAGGAAATATCTTATCTTAAGTTCTTTCTCTCTCTCCATTATTTGTTGTGATACTGAAAAAGGTTTTGGTGTCTTTTAGTCAATGATTTTCTTTGTGCATATTCAGATGTTCAATGCATCTTAGACAAATATTCAGATTTTTCCACCTGAAAGCAAGAAGGACATGTTGTGTACTCAAATAAGCAGACATACAGAGGTTCACATGGCTGTGTTTTAACCACATAATTAGATTGCTTGGATGGAAGTTTAGTGTGGTTCAGCAGAGCATACTAAGGATTAAGGCTGGCTCCAGAATTGCCACTTTTTAGTTGTGTGACTTTAAATCACTGTCTTAATCTTTTATAATCTGAGTGTTTTCCTCTGGGACATAAGGAGCTATAGCCTATGGATCCTGAAGCTGCCTGTGAGCTCTATTAATTCCACAAATCTAACATGTTATGACAGAAAGGTAAAGTTGACTGGAAAGTTGAATTTAATAATTCAGCTAAAAATACCTAGCATAAAGGTGGTTGTAGAGAAAATGGAAATTTATGACCAGGATATTTTCCTGGCCTTAATATCGCCCATTGTGGACATAAAGAGCTTATATGCATATCTATGGACAGCAGGATGTTTACTGGGGCAGAGCAGCTGGTCAGTCATGGAAGTACTGGCCAAGGGGAGGGGTGGAGAGGAAACACTCATTCTCTCCTCTCCTCAGTTCATTATATGTAATTGCTTGGGCATCTGCCAGTCACCATGGAGACCAGCAGAGTTCCTTCTGATGCTAGGGTTGGGGAAGGGAGGAGAATGGGATTGAGGAGGAGAGTGATGCCAGTGGAGGAGTGGAGAGCTTAGAGAGGTGGAGAGAAGAAGGAGCAGAAGGGAAGCCAGGGAGCCCCAGTGCTGGGAAGGGAGAGGATTGAGCCCCATGCAGGGAAGCAGCAGGAGGGAGCAGTGCTGGAGCCAGGAGAGATGGGCTGCCTTTGCCACTTGCATATAGCTGGGTGATTGCTGTGAGAATGAGTGTTGTATGAACCCCTTTTAAACCACCCCCCACCAGCCTGCTCTTGCCTTTATTTGGTCTCATCAAATTCATAGTGAACTTGCCCAGAGTGGGGAAACCCCTCCTCCTGGAGCCACAGTGGTATGGTGGGGTGTGTGTTTGTGTGTGTGTGTGTGTCTATGTGTTTTGAGTGTGGTAGAGATCCCCAAAAGAGGCTTAGGGTCTAGTTGAGGGGGATTGGATATGTGCAAAAGTAACCCTTACTGACGAGGGTTCTCCATTTTGGGGAAATTAACTAGAAATTATAAATAATAATTTGTAAGACAAGAACAGAGAGGTTAGAGAATGGTTATCAAGTTCACAGTGGCATGCTTCTACAGAAAAGCATCAGGGTAATAGATGGTTGGTGTCTCAGATTGCTGGGTTCTGTTAGCTAATTTTCTAATTAACTTTGACTAATGATGCCACCAGGCAACATTGTTAATCCCATATAATATGTTAGAAATACGTATCTTCTTTCACATAGGCTCCTCCTATTCAGATTGCAAACTGTGTCCTCATTTTTGAGGTAGCCAGGTACATAAATTAGTTTTCTTGTTCAAGTCATAATTTTTCTTAAATGTTCAGGAATAGATAAAAAGAAACTTATAAATGCAACCTTTCTTGATTCAGTATTGCAACCCTAAGTGATTTTGTCACAGAAACAAGAAGATGCTTTCCACCAAAATATAAGATATAATAGATCCAAGTTAATTGGATATATCTAATTAACTTATATCCAATTAACTTATAAGTTAATTAGATATATGGATATTTGTTGTACAGTTCATATACTAAGGTAGAAAGATGAAGAGGGAGGTATGTGAATGTAGACATTGTTCTTTTAAGCATATTTGCAACATTGAAGGCTTTTTTCAGGAAGAGAAGGATGTGAGAAGAGTCATGTTCTAGACAGGCAATCTAGGATAAAAAAGAATAATGGGAAAATAATATTAAAAAATATGTTAACTTCAATACTCCAAGTAAATGGCCATCAAGATTTGTACTCTGGCAATGGAAGTAGAAATCAGTCATCAGGATTTGGTAACTGGTTGACTATGAGGAGTGAGAGATGGTGATGTTGGTGCTCAAACCTAGAAAAACTAAAGACGAATCCATTTTTGAGCTAGTTATGTTTAAAAAAGGAAGAAAAGAGATATTTATGACTTTCTTGTCTTTTTATTTTTGTGCTTCAAATCTACAGAAAAGTTACAAGAATGGTACAATAAATACCCATAAGCTGCCCTTTCCTAGGTTCACTAGTTATGAGATTTTGCCCAGGTGATCTCTCAAATGCTTCACTCCTCAATATTTTGGCATGTATCTCCTAATAAACAGTCCACTCTCCTACATATCTGAAATACAATTACTGCTCTCAAGAAATTAAAAATTATTACTATATTGTTATCTAATAAACAATCTATACACATTTTCCCAATAGTCCCAAATGTCTTTTATAGATTTCGTTTTGCTGGGAGACATCCATATTGGGATTCTGGTATGGATCTAGAACACTAATTCATTCACTAATTCAGAGATTTAAGAGTCACTAGCAGGGAAGTGATATTACTAAGCCAACTGAATAGATTAGATAACTCAGTGAAGAGGTAGTATGAAGTGAGGTTAATCAATGACAGTCCTTTGAGGTAATTTTATATTAGCTTTTTAAATTTAAAAATTATAGTGTAAAGTCAATATTTTCTGTATTTTAGTCAAGGAAAACTATTTAATTAAGAGACTTGCTTATGAGAAGTTATTGAGTTATTAAAAAGTGGAACTTAGACTTTTAATAAGTTTTTCTGACTCCTAAGCATGTGGTCCTTCTACTATGACACAATTACACCCTGTGAGTGCCTAGTGTAAGTTCTGGAAGATACTTAAATATTATTGGGTCTTCCGAAAATGGGAGATATCCCGAGAAAAATGAGTAACTCTCTGAGGTGGCCTAAAACACCAGTTTAAATATCATCTTTAGTTAAAGACAAAAGAAAGGAAGGGGAGTGTGTTGGAGGGGAGGCAGAGAAGCCATTTATGAGAGGTTACCAGGCAAAGATGGGTAAACATGGTAAATTTTGTTATGCAAATATAAGTCTGTGCCGATTCTCTTGTGATTTAACATTCTTCTCTTCCTGGTACATACCCTAAAAATGGAAATTTCCTTTATAAATATAAAATTTCCTTACAAAAGGGTAATTTTTACTCTGTTTTCAGAGCCTGTTCTGTGTCTACTATTTTTTGAAATAATCAGTTTAAAATAATCCTATGCCAAAGAGGCATATTTTGGAGTGGCTTTTTTTTTGCTACTTTTCACAATATAGTTACTTGTTATCATCTGTGTTTTCCACTAAAGTGAGTCAAAACTAGAAAACATTTTACATATCTTTATAATCTTCCTCCCTCCTACTATTACCCCCCTCAATATCTACTGTATAATAGATACTAAGTATTTATTAGGTGATAGGTGAATAACATATATAAAGAAAATAAAGAACACATAAAATTATAGAAAAGAGAGCTTTAGAGACTATTTTGCTCAAAAAGTAGAAAAGAGACAAAGTTTGAGACCTGGTTAGTGGCAAAATTAGAACAGTCCTGATAAATTCAATTTACTATGCTTTCCACATTCCACACTTAAACTCTAAAATATATCTACATAAAAGTGAGATTCAAAGAAGGGATCAATGAGTAGAAATGAGCATGAGAAGACAGAAGAAACCAAGAGAAATGAAAAAAGACACAGGGAGAAGTATAGAAATACAATAAAATAGACTCAAAACTGCACAGACTATAAAGAATCAAACTCAGATTTCTATAACCTGGTATCCCCACCTTGTGGTGTTTTATGTAATTCAACCAAAGACTTTTGAAGTTATGTTGCATTTTCACAACATTAAACTTTAAGTTATTACTCATCAGTTGATATGCACTACAAGGTATCAGTCAGTAGGAAGTAGTTAAATGAATACTTGGAATAGATACTGTATACTGGAATACTGTATACTGTCACATGAATCATATTCTTGTTTTAATTTTAATATCATTAATATACAATCACATGAACAATTTGTCATTACTAGATGATTCCCCCCATTATCAAGTCCCCACCACACACCCCATTATAGTCACTGTCCATCAGTGTAGTATGATGCTATAGAAGCACTAACTTGTCTTCTCTGTGCTATACTGCCTTCCCCGTGCCCCCCCTACACTATGTTGGCTAATTGTAATGCCCCTTATTCCCCTTATCCCTCCCTTCCCACCCACCCTCCCCAGTCACTTTCCCTTTGACAACTGTTAGTCCATTCTTGGGTTCTGTGTGTTTGCTGATGTTTTGTTCCTTCAGTTTTTCTTTGTTCTTATACTCCATAGATGAGTGAAATCATTTGATACTTGTCTTTCTCTGACTGGCTTATTGCTTATTTTACTGAGCATAATACCCTCTAGCTCCATCCATGTTGTTGCAAATGGTAGGGTTTGTTTTCTTCTTATGGCTGAGTAATATTCCATTGTGTATATGTACCACATCTTCTTTATCCATTCATATACTGATAGACACTTAGGTTGCTTCCAATTCTTGGCTACTGTAAATAGTGCTGCAATGAAAAAAGGGGCGCCTATGTCTTTTTAAAACTGGGCTCCTGTATTCTTAGGGTAAATTCCTAGAAGTGGAATTCCTGGGTCAAATGGTATTTCTATGTTTAATTTTTTGAGGAACGTCCATACTGCTTTCCACAATGGTTAAACTAGTTTACATTCCCACAAGCAGTGTAGGAGGTGAATCATACTCATACTGATATGCACCAAACTTTATTTTAAAAATTAACTGTAAAAAAAAATGCACAGAAGGAAGAATCATACGCTATTAAATGGACAAAAGGAAGGTATAAACACACAGATACATCCTTGACAACACTAGAATATCTCTAAATAGGGATACACAAGAATTAGAGAGCTGGTTGAATTTTAAGAGGAAACTAGAGAACTAGAGATAAGAAGCAGGCATTCATTTTGATGTATTTTCCTAGGCAATGTTTGAATTTCTCACTAGATACAGATAATAATTTTCTAAAAAATAAAAGTGGAAATAAACAGCTAGTATGGCCTGTACACTATAGAATCCCATTACTGACATATTTTTTAAAAATTTCCTCAAATTTTACCAGGATTTTTTATACCAATAGTTTAGGCCACCTCAGGGAGTAACCCATTTTCCTCTGGATCTCTCCCATGTACACATGAAGTATACATGATAATAAACTTCTGTTGTTTTTCAGTGATTAATCTGTCTTTTTTTATAGAAGGAGTGTTTCAGCCAAGAACTCAGAAAGGTACTACTCAGAAAATTATTTTCCATCCCCCTACAACTGCATATAATTATATTTATTAAATGGAGTTTTAAGTTCATATTTCCTAATTAAAAATGTGGAGCACTGGAATATCTATATGCCTCTTTTTAAAGTTTATTTTTTCTTATTGTAATTGAACTGATATTTTCTCAGGATCATTTGCTACCAAGAGAAACAAACAAGCAAACAAATTTCTAAGTATATTTATTTTCAAAGAAAAAGTTGCATATCAGGCAGCTTAATATTTTTAATTCTTTTCAGCTTTTATTCAAATTTTCATATGCTTGGTAATATTGGGCAGCAAATGCATGTCTCATCTTGATTAATAAAGAATAGATGAGGGGCGGAGCCAAGATGGCAGTAAGAGTAGAGCAGCGGAAATCTCCTCCCAAAACCATATATACTTTTGAAAATACAACAAACAAAACTCTTCCTAAAAGAGAGACCAGCAGACACAGGACAACAGCCAGACCACATACACACCTGCGAGAACCCAGCGCCTCGCGAAGGGGTTAAGATACAAGCCCCGGCCCAGAGGGACCTGAGTGCCCCACACCCCAGCTCTGGGTGGGAGGAGAGGAGTCAGAGAGGGGAAGGAGAGGGAGCCCAGAACTGCCAAATAGCAAGCCCTAGAGATCTGCACCAGAGCGCAGGCACAGGGCATGCGCGGGGTGCTGGAAACTAGGGAAACAGGACAGTAAGACTTGTGAGGGGATCCCTGCAGACAGCGCACCCAGGACAAAGAAAAGCGAGTGCTTTTTGGAAGTCTTAAAGGGACAGGGACACTACAGCTGGACGGAAGCGTCCTGGAACAATTAGTCTAGCAGCAGGGAATCTGGGGAACTCTGGGCACTCTAACCCCCTGGGTAGCAGGGAGCACAAAGACCCCTCACGGAGATAAAAAGCCTCCCGGCTGTTCCCCCTCCAATGCAACTCCACCATATTGGAGGAGAAGCCCAAGGCAGGCCACCACCAACAGCAACAGCGGAGATAAACTCCATAGCAGCCAGGAAAGAATCAGAAGCCCTGTCTGCGCGCAGCTGCGCAGCACAAGCCACTAGAGGTCGCTGTTCTCCCAGGAGAGGAAGGCCACAAACCAACAAGAAGAGAAGTTCTTTCAGCCGTCACTCGTGCCAGCTCTGCAAACTATCTCTATCACCATGAAAAGGCAAAATTATAGGCAGACAAAGATCACAGAGACAACACCAGAGAAGGAGACAGACGTAACCAGTCTTCTTGAAAAAGAATTCAAAATAAAAATCATAAACATGCTGACGGAGATGCAGAGAAATATACAAGAGGTAAGGGATGAAGTCCGGAGGGATATTATAGATGTCTGGAGGAAGATCACAGATGCCAGAAAGGAGATTACAGAAATGAAACAAACTCTGGAAGGGTTTATAAGCAGAATGGATAAGATGCAAGAGGCCGTTGATGGAATAGAAACCAGAGAACAGGAACGCATAGAAGCTGACACAGAGAGAGATAAAAGGATCTCCAGGAATGAAACAATATTAAGAGAACTGTGTGACCAATCCAAAAGGAACAATATCCATATTATAGGGGTACCAGAAGAAGAAGAGAGAGAAAAAGGGATAGAAAGTGTCTTCGAAGAAATAAATGCTGAAAACTTCCCCAAACTGGGGGAGGAAATAATCGAACAAACCATGGAAATACACAGAACTCCCAACAGAAAGGACCCAAGGAGGACAATACCAAGACACATAATAATTAAAATGGCAAAGATCAAGGACAAGGAAAGAGTTTTAAAGGCAGCTAGAGAGAAAAAGATCACCTATAAAGGAAAACCCATCAGGCTATCATCAGACTTCTCAACAGAAACCTTACAGGCCAGAAGAGCATGGCATGATATATTTAATGCAATGAAACAGAAGGGCCTTGAAAAAGAAGATACTGTATCCAGCACGATTATCATTTAAATATGAAGGAGGGATTAAACAACTCCCACACAAGCAAAAGTTGAGGGAATTTGCTTCCCATAAACCACCTCTACAGGGTATTTTAGAGGGTCTGTTCTAGATGGGAGCACTCCTAAGACTAAACAGATGTCACCAGAGAAAATAAAATCAAAGCAAAGAAAGCAGACCAATCAAATACTAACTAAAGGCAAAAAATAAAATCAACTACCCACTAAAAGCAGTTAAAGGAAACACGAAAGAGCACAGAATAAAACAACCAACATACAAAGAATGGAGGAGGAGGAATAAGAAGGGAGAGAAGACAAGAATCTCCAGACAGTGTATATAACAGCTCAATAAGCGAGCTAAGTTAGGCAGTAAGATACTAAAGAAGCTAACCTTGAACCTTTGGTAACCACAAATCTAAAGCCTGCAATGGCAATAACTACATATCTTTCAATAGTCACCCTAAATGTAAATGGACTGAATGCATCAATCAAAAGACACAGAGTAACAGAATGGATAAAAAAGCAAGACCCATCTATATGCTGCTTACAAGAAACTCACCTCAAACCCAAAGACATGCATAGACTAAAAGTCAAGGGATGGAAAAACATATTTCAGGCAAACAACAGAGAGAAGAAAGCAGGGGTTGCAGTAGTAGTATCAGAAAAAATAGACTTCAAAACAAAGAAAGTAACAAGAGATAAAGAAGGACATTACATAATGATAAAGGGCTCAGTCCAACAAGAGGATATAACCATTCTAAATATATATGCAATCAACACAGGAGCACCAGCATATGTGAAACAAATACTAACAGAACTAAAGGGGGAAATAGAATGCAATGCATTCATTTTAGGAGACTTCAACACACCACTCACCCTAAAGGATAGATCCACTGGGCAGAAAATAAGTAAGCACACAGAGGCACTGAACAACACACTAGAACAGATGGACCTAATAGACATCTATAGAACTCTACATCCAAAAGCAACAGGATATACATTCTTCTCAAGTGCACATGGAACATTCTCCAGAATAGACCACATACTAGCCCAGAAAAAGAACCTCAGTAAATTCCAAAATACTGAAATTCTACCAACCAACTTTTAAGACCACAAAGGTATAAAACTAGAAATAAATTCTACAAAGGAAACAAAGAAAACAAAAAGGCTCACAAACACATGAAGGCTTAACAACATGCTCCTAAATAATCAATGGATCAATGAACAAAATAAAATAGAGATCAAGGAATATATGGAAACAAATGACAACAAGAACACAAAGCCCCAAATTCTGTGGGACGGAGCGAAAGCAGGCTTAAGAGGAAAGTATATAGCGATCCAGGCACACTTAAAGAAGGAAGAACAATACCAAATGAATAGTCTAACATCACAATTATCGAAACTGGAAAAAGAAGAACAAATGAGGCCTAAGGTCAGCAGGAGGGACATAATAAAGACTAGGGAAGAAATAAACATAATTGAGAAGAATAAAACAATAGAAAAAAATCAATGAAACCAAGAGCTGGTTCTTTGAGAAAATAAATGAAATAGATAAGCTTCTAGCAAAACTTATTAAGAGAAAAAGAGAATCAACACACATCAACAGAATCAGAACTGAGAATGGAAAAATCATGACAGACTCCATAGAAATACAAAGGATTATTAAAGACTTCTATGAAAACCTATATGCTAACAAGCTGGAAAACCTAGAAGAAATGGACAACTTCCTAGAAAAATACAACCTTCCAAGACTGAACAAGGAAGAAACACAAAAGTTAAACAAACCAATTATGAGCAAAGAAATTGAAACGGTAATCAAAAAACTACCCAAGAACAAAACCCCCGGGCCAGACAGATTAACCTGGGAATTTTATTAGACATACAGAGAAGACATAATACGTATTCTCCGTAAAGTTTTCCAAAAAATAGAAGAGGAGGGAATACTCCCAAACTCTTTCTATGAAGCCAACGTCACCCTAATACCAAAACCAGGCAAAGACCCCACCAAAAAAGAAAACTACAGACCAATATCCCTGATGAATGTAGATGCAAAAATACCCAATAAAATATTAGCAAACCAAATTCAAAAATATATCAAGAGGATCATACACCATGACCAAGTGGGATTCATCCCAGGGATGCAAGGATGTTACAACATTAAAAAATCCATCAACATCATCCACCACATCAACAAAAACAAGGACAAAAACCACATGATCATCTCCATAGATGCTGAAAAAGCATTCAACAAAATTCAACATCCATTCATGATAAAAGCTCTCAGCAAAATGGGTATAGAGGGCAAGTACCTCAACATAATAAAGGCCATGTATGATAAACCCACACAGTCAACATCATACTGAACAGTGAGAAGCTGAAAGTTTTTCCTCTGTGATCGGGAATAAGACAGGGATGTCCACTCTCCCCACTGTTTTTTAACATAGTACTGGAGATCCTAGCCACGGCAACTAGACAAAACAAAGAAATACAAGGAATCCAGATTGGTAAAGAAGAAGTTAAACTGTCACTATTTGCAGATGATATGATACTGTACATAAAAAACCCTAAAGACTCCACTCCAAAACTACTAGAACTGATATCGGAATACAGCAAAGTTGCAGGATAAAAAATTAACACACAGGAATTGTGGCTTTCCTAGACACTAAAAATGAAACAATAGAAAGAGAAATCAGGAGAACAACTCCATTCACAATTGCATCAAAAAGAATAAAATACCTAGGAATAAACCTAACCAAAGAAGTGAAAGACCTATACCCTGAAACCTACAAGTCACTCTTAAGAGAAATTAAAGGGGACACTAACAAATGGAAACTCATCCCATGCTTGTGGCTAGGAAGAATTAATTTCATCAATATGGCCATCCTGCCCAAAGCAATATACAGATTTGATGCAATCCCTATCAAATTACCAGCAACATTCTTCAACGAACTGGAACAAATGGTTCAAAAATTCATATGGCAACACCAAATACCCCCGAATAGCCAAAGCAATCCTGAGAAAGAAGAATAAAGTAGGGGGGATCTCACTCCCCAACTTCGAGCTCTACTACAAAGCCATAGTAATCAAGACAATTTGGTACTGGCACTAGAACAGAGCCACAGACCAGTGGAACAGATTAGAGACTCCAGACATAAACCCAAACATATATGGTCAGTTAACATTTGATAAAGGAGCCATGGACATACAATTGGGGAAATGACAGTCTCTTCAACAGATGGTGCTGGCAAAACTGGACAGCTACATGTAAGAAAATGAAACTGGACTACTGTCTAACCCCATATACAAAAGTAAATTTGAAATGGATCAAAGACCTGAATGTAAGTCATGAAACCATAAAAATCTTAGAAGAAAACATAGGCAAAAATCTCTTAGACATAAACTTGACTGACCCCTTCTTGAACATATCTTCCTGGGCAAGGAAAACAAAAGCAAAAATGAACAAGTGGGACTATATTAAGCTGAAAAGCTTCTGTACTGCAAAAGACACCATCAATAGAACAAAAAAAGGTACCCTATAGTATGGGAGAATATGTTTGTAAATAACAGATCCGATAAAGGCTTGACATCCAAAATATATAAAGAGCTCACCCACCTCAACAAACAAAAAGCAAATAATCCAATTAAAAAATGGGCTGAGGAACTGAACAGACAGTTCTCCAATAAAGAAATACAGATGGCCAACAGACACATGAAAAGATGCTCCACATCACTAATTATCAGAGAGATGCAAATTAAAACCACAATGAGGTATCACCTCACACCAGTAAGGATGGCTACCATCCAAAAGACAAACAACAACAAATGATGGTGAGGTTGTGGAGAAAGGGGAACCCTCCTATACTGCTGGTGGGAATGTAAATGAGTTCAACCATTGTGGAAAGCAGTATGGAGGTTCCTCAAAATGCTCAAAATAGACTTACCATTTGACCTAGGAATTCCACTCCTAGGAATTTACCCTAAGAATGCAGCACTCCAGTTTATAAAAGATGCACCCCTATGTTTATTGCAGCACTATTTACAATAGCCAAGAATTGGAAGCAACCTAAGTGTCCATCAGTAGATGAATGGATAAAGAAGATGTGGTACATATACACAATGGAATATTATTCAGCCATAAGAAGAAAACAAATCCTACCGTTTGCAACAACATAGATGGAGCTAGAGGGTATTATGCTCAGTGAAATAAGCAAGGCAGAGAAAGAGAAATACCAAATGATTTCACTCATCTGTGGAGTATAAGAACAAAGGAAAAACTGAAGGAACAAAACAGCAGCAGAATCACAGAACCCAAGAATGGACTAACAGGTACCAAAGGGAAAGGGCTGGGGAGGATGGGTGGGTTGGGAGGGATAAGGGGGAGGAAGAAGAAAGGGGGTATTAAGATTAGCATGCATAATGTGCGGGGTGGGAGAAAGGGGAGGGCTGTGCAACACAGAGAAGACAAGTTGTGATTCTACAACATTTTGCTATGCTGATGGACAGTGACTGTAATGGGGTTTCTGGGGGGGACTTGGTATAGGGGAGAGCCTAGTAAACATAATATTCTTTATGTAATTATTGATTAATGATAACAAAAAAAAAAAAAGAGAAAGAAAAGGGGGATTACTCCCTGATAGGATAAAACTAACTGCAAATCAATGATTAATGCATGCTTTACATATCCTTAATTTTGATCTTTTAAAGGGTGTCAGATGATCAGCTCTGGAAGTACATTTTTCTGATAATATTCCTTTCTCTTTAAAAAAAAGCAGTTCATGTGTGGTGATCTTCAATAGGTTCTTCACAATGGCATAAAGGTCATATCAAAGTATGGGCAAAGGGTTTGTTTGTGTTTATACAGGGGATCAAAGCCTAATTTGGCTACACAGAAAACGAATTAAGATATGATATGAAGAAGAACTTCCAACATCAACATCCTCTGGAAGAGTCATTCCAGAAGATGAACATCAAAAAACTTCAACAAAGATCCTGGCGCTGCTGCAGTTGTAGCGGCATTCATCCCACCGGTTCCTGGACTTGTCATGGGAATGAAGAAGGAGATATCTAAGCTGGCCTGTGCATACAGTAAAACAACAAATTTGACTGGATCTATACTGTTGGAACTCAACCAAGAATTAGGAGAAGTACTAGTTGAAGTGCTCCAAAATTGTGTGACTATAGACTATCTACTGTTAAAAGAACATATGGGATGTGAACAGTTCCCAGGAATGTGTTGTTTTAATTTGTCTGATTTTTCTCAAACTATACAAATTCAGTTAGACAATAGCCATCATATCATTGATACGTTTTCACAAATGCCTAGGGTACCTGACTGGTTTTCTTGGTTTCACTGGATACGGCTGGTAATAGTAGGTCTGCTTTTGTTATGTAGCTGTATTCCTATTATGTTAATGTGTGTGCGCAATTTAATTAGTAGTTTAAAACCTATACATGCTTATGTTACTCCACAAGAAGATATGTCAAAGAAATAATCAATCTTCCCATGTTTTCTTCCGCCTGCTACTTCTATAGCTTTTCTTCTTCCTTCCTAATTACAACCCTTAAATAGAATTCGTGCCTCATATCAAATTTACCGAGTATCATAATTCTTCCAAGTGGTAAAGATACCTCAAGACAAATGCTGGGCATAGAAGCCACAGGGCATAAATCTGCAAAGAAGTAAAAAGCTAACCTTTTCAAAGAATATTGTTCTCTCTCACTTACCAACTTTACATTTCCCTGTATGGCCCCGGAAGATGACTGGTTAGCCAGAGACGGGTAAGATTCCTCAAGGGAGGAACAACCTAAGACAGGCACAGTCGCAGGGGGCCCATCAGGAGAGAAATTGGGGATCAACAGAGAGGAGGCTTAGAACCCCACCCCCCCTGTTTTGAGAGAAATCTTCTGCATCCGTGGATGTTTTGTTGCCCTTGTCTAGCTTGGATTAATACTTAGTCTATAGGCACACACCTGATCATCTACATTTGCCCTCTTACAGCACTAAATTATGTTTTCTACCTTTATCTTGCATCTACCTACCACTTCAGCATTTTATTAAAAAATAATAATAAGGGAGAAATGTGGGATTCACATATAAATCAAGTAAAAAAATCAAATGAGTAATCATATCTGACTTGATTGTTTATAGTTCATGATGCGTGATCAAAACTGAAAGTTTCTGTGATGGCTGCCCTTGCACAGTTCACCACGTAAGAACTTATTCACTATGTAAGAACTTGTTCACCATGTAAGAACTTGTTCGTTATGCTTCAGAAGATTGTAGACTGTTGAGAAATAGGCTTGGGGTTGATTAATGACTGTGCATTGAGTCCCCTATACAGAATTTTATTGTTGTTAACAACCATTTGATCAATAAATATGAGAGGTGGCCTCTCAAAAAAAATTAAATAAATTAAAATAAAATGTATATCAGAAAAAAAAAAAGAATAGATGATACTCCCAGGCACAGATGGACTCAGAGACTGACCAGAAGGGAAAGACTGTCACTGACAAAAGGTGGGGTGAGAAAAGTTGATGTGGAACTCTTTTAGGCTCCTAACTTTACAGGAGCTCAGGGGCAAGAAGTCAGAATTAGAAAGATAAAACACCATCTTTATGGAAAAATAAAGTGTGATGTTTTCTTAGAGTCCAGTTACATTTCAAAATAAATATGGAGAATCTATTTAGAGCTATTTGCAGATTTCTTTCTCATCAACTCTATGGTTCCTAACCTATTCAGATTCTTTAAATTCTTCATATTTTTTTAATTGTAATTTAATTGGAAAATTAACATTTGCAGATTATTAATTGGAAAATTAGCATTTGCAGATGAGAAACAATTCATGCAAAGATGTTGATAATTAAAATGTGAGTAGGATGACATTTCACAATCCATTGGCTGAAATGTCCTAATATATTAATTCACACAGGTTAAAAAAAATTATTATTGTTTAGTTTTCTTTTTCTCCTATACAAAAGGAAGCACCATGAAAATGATCTGCCAAGTTTTAAGGCTGTATTTATTCCTGTGGGTGAGATGACTATTCAAATTGAAAGTAGAATTACATCAATTCATGTATCCAGTTGCAAGAAAAAAAGTGAAATTTGCATTTTACAATCTTAATAATATACAGGTTACATCATTTAATATATAGAGCTGAGTATTATGTAAATATATAAACTTTCTGAGCCACAGTTTACTCACCTATAAAGTGGAAATAATAAGAGTAATATAAACATGTATCTGACAGGATTGTTATGAAAAATACAACAATTAGTTTTAAATACTCAGTATTTTATCTGGCACATGGTTAATACCTAACTCTTACTTTATATTATTAGGTGATCCTTAAAGTCTACAGAATCTCAAGGATATAACAAATTCCCGGGCAGAGAAATAAGATGAATATGACTAATAAATAGGTATGACTTTCAAAATTCGCACCAGTATAGTTTAGATGCATTACTCTGTTGAGAACAGCTGAAGAAATTCCTTCTGTGGTTCATTTCTGAGGAATTAATAACCTATTATCTGTTCTAAAAGGGGCATTGTATGGGACAGTGTTCTGAGCATATAGAAAAAGTTCTACACTTTCTTTTTAAAATACATTACATATATTTGATCAAAGAGGAAAATCTTTTGTATGTATTATATTGAATAGATAGCCTTAAATATCAATTTTTAATATGATTCCATAAATACCAAGCTCAACTGCATAGATATATTTTGCCAAATAGCCTCAGCTCTTTTTCATCTTAGCAAATGGCAGGCTTGAAGTACTTATTAGAATCTAACAGGTTCAGAGAGTAACCTTTTTCAGGAGCACCCTCAAGCTTAGCAACAAAAGGTCTTCTGGATTTGGCTCCCATCTCTTTTTAATATTTATTAATTCAACTCACCTTTGCCTTTATTCTGAACTTTGCCCAGTGGTGTGCCTTCCTTCCATCTCACTAGTCCCAGCTTTCTTCCCTCTTTCTTGTTTTTCTACTTTTCTGCCTCCTACAGTGAAAAGGGCACTATGGAACTTCTCTCTAGAGACTGCACCTCAAACGGCCATGTGGGTTTGATGTATAATGCATGAGAAGCAGTGTGAGCTGCAGATGATTCAAAAGAGAAACCTTCCAGGCTGGGCTTAGGAGGCATTCTTCAATAATAATTAGAAAATCAAATGGCATCTTGCTGTTGTTCAGGTCATTTCATTGCAATGTATTAACCCTGGCTCAAACAGTGCTGAAGAGCCATATATTGCCATAATACAACCTTTTCAGCATAATTATTGTCTAAACACACTTATTCATTAGTAATGGGTTCACTGTCAGAGTTTCCTACTTGGATTTGACTGGAAATGTAATTTTTCTGTGGGCACCTCTCTAACTTGTGTGGTATAACTAAGGTCTCTGGCAGAGACAAAATTATGTAAGGTTTAATTTGGATGTTAAGTTTCAGTATTTTCTATTAAGGAAATTTTTTGGGAGAGGCAGAACAGGGTGAGACTTTGGCATGGTCTAAAGGCTAGTGACATCAACTTTTGAGAGATGTCCTTCCTCTTTCCTTCCAGCCCAGGAATAGAATTTGAAATTAAGAGTTTGCTATTTAGTCCACCACTACCTACAACATTTTTGCATGTAGTCACAGTTTTAAAAAGAGAGCTAAAAATAGTAGAATGTAGAAATATTTATTGGGTATTTGATATGTGTGATGAGTACCAGAATATACCACCTCAAAAGATACCTTTTTGGTATATACACTATTTTGAGCTAAAGGCCATTAAGAACCAATAGATACAGGAAAAGCTATAAAAACTATGGTACAAATTTCCTTTTGTAAGGGAAATTTCCACTTGAAAAGATGTCTTCCTCCAGGAAAGGAGCATGCTTAACAAGAAGGAAGGACTTAAAACTGCATAACAAACTTTATTAAACCTTTGTTTACCATTTTTTTCCTGGTTACCTTCCCATAACTGCCTCCTCCTCCCAAAAGCCCCAAATGCCTTTCCTTTTGTTTAGCTTAAGATGGTATATAAGCCCAACTTCTAACCACTTCTTGGAGTTATTCATCCCTGAGTACTCCCATATGTATAAGCATAATGCACATATTAATAAAGTTCTGTCTTTTTTTCTCTCTTTTTAATCTGTCTTCGGCCCTAGCTAGAAAACCTAAGACAGGTAGAAGAAAATATATTTTCCTCCCCTACATGTGTAAAGAAATCTTAGTAATTAAGGAAGGAAGGAAGGAAGGGATGGAGGAAGGGAGGAAAGAAGAAAGAGAAATGAAGAAAGAAAAAACAAAAGCTCTTCCCTCATGAATCAGTGTGCCTGACTTCACTTTTTATGTCTGCCAGGACAGTTCTATAATTCTTTGAAAGCCTTGCAGGAGATGCATTATTTATTTGAAGAAACTTCTCAAGGATTTTGCAAAGCTGAACAAAGTTAAGCCTGATGTGTAATGATACAGGGGATAATTCTTCTCATTTACATAGAAATTGCAGTCCAGGCTCTTTGAGTATTTTATATATGAAGATGCATGCAGATTTACTTTACAAGTTTCCAGAGCAAAGAGAAAAGGCAACAATAAAAAACTCCCAGTTTCTTTAAGCTAGAAGGAAATTAAGAAGGCACAGAATTACATAATCATTGAACTCAATGTTGTGCAGGACCCTAGATAGTTGACAGCCTGATCCTCTTACTTTGCACTTGAAGGAACTGAGAACAAGGTCATCAACAACATGGGCTTCAATGGGTGGACATTCAACTATTTTTGAACACACACCTCCAGTGACAGTTCACTTTTCACTTTTCTGGTGACTACTACTCCTACATTTGAATATCTTAAATTGTTATACAAATTTCCTTTATATGAAGTAAAAATTCCTCCCTTCACAAGCAAGTCATAAAACAATATATTATTTTATGTGAAATGTAATTGACAACTTCAGAATTTAGTTTTGTACATTTTAGCAATTAAATAGCACAATAATATTTTGATGTTGTAGTACAAATCAACAGGAAAGAATAGATTAGTTATTAGTAGTTTTATGACAACTGACTCTGTGAATAGATTGAGAACCTAATGACATAGGCCTAGTATGTACATGTGAAAAATGAATGTGGAAAATAATGGAAGAAAATGCAGAATATTTTTTGTGATTTAGGGACAAGGGAAGTTTTTAAACAAAACTTTAAAATTATAAAGCATACGAGGAAGACATTTAATCAGAATAAAGGGTCTGATCAGTGAAGGACTTCATAGACAATGATAATGCACAGATAACAGAATAACAGAAGAGGGACAATGTTTGTAATATCTACAACCGACAAGGGGTTAGTATCTGGAATACAAAAGGAATTTTTGTAACAAGAGGATAGAAACTCCACCAAAAACAGTCATTTTGTAATTTTGAAAAGCAGTTTATAAAGAAGAAACTCAATTAAGTTAATAAAGAGATGATCAAATTCATTTGTGTGCTTAAAATGCAAATCAAAAGAATGAATTTTATTTTTTATACCTATACTCCTGGAAACAACTAGAAAGCTAGGTAGTACAAACTACTGGCAGAGGTGTAGGGGTAGAATAGTCCATATTTATTATTGATGGGAGATCAAACTCATGCAGGCATTCAGAAGAGTGATCTGAGCTGACTTACTCAAAATAGATCTTGTCATAACTTATGTCTCAACTATTCCTTTCCTTAATATATATCTCAAGCAAAGTCTTATATAGACCCATTAAAAACATGTACACAGATGTTGATTGCTGCATTATTTATGTGGTGGGAGTTGAACTAACCTGGGTGTCCATCACCTGGAGAACAGATAAGAGAACGTGGTGGGTATATACCATGGAATGCTATGTAAACAATGAGTTATGTTCATGAAGCCAATACAGATGAATCTTAAAAGCATAATTCTTAATGAATGAAATAAATGGGAATTGAGTAATAAAATTATTTGCCTAAATGAATCCATATATTTGAAGTTATTACTTGAATCAATTCAAAACAAATGAAATCACATTTTTATAATGAGACATACAAACAAAAATAAATATGTTGAAAAGCATGGAATGGCTGCCTGGAGAGGAAGTAGTGAATGTGAGGCAAGCAAGGGAATAGAAGAGCCTGAATGAATAAAACCAAAGAGGCCTTTTTTATGGCCCAATGTTAATAGCATGCCATGAACTATGGAACTTGATGAACTCAACTCAACTCTTTGCACCTGAGGGTCAAGGGAAACTGATCTAACAATGACCTTGAAAAGCCTAAATGGCCTTTTGAATCATGCAAGAAATCATAAATGTGTTTAGTATCAGTGAGATTTTGTTGTACTCTAAACATTTGACATTAGAATACTGCATGTGAATATAGGAAACTGATTTTAAATTATTAAAAAATGTTGACGCTAAACAAATAGCTCTGGTAAACTGTGAAGTTTTCTTAGATAGGTAGATTTAGCAAGAAAAAACTACATAGCTTGCTAATAAAATGTTGAACATTTATTCCTTCTACCTCACTGCAGTTGCCTCTGTTTTGCATTTCTAACCATACTGGGAAGTCTTTTTGCTCTTTATTACGTTGTAACAGATGAAAATCTATTGTCTTTTGCTTTTTATGTTGTTGTAAACTTTTCATTATTTTTTTAAAGCCAGAATTAAAATTGTTTATCATACTTTGGTTATGTGAGCTTGCATTGCGTGAATATATATTTTTTAATCGTTATAAATAGAGTCTTATTCTAAGTTACTTCCTACTCCGGAGCGGAAGAAAAGCCCATGGGTAATTGGCAACATGAAAGCAGGGCAGGCTTAGTAGGTCAGTGACCTGTTGGAGTTGCACAGGGCACCATGCTCAGAAGGGACCTGGGTTTGTTTTAATGCTCCATACTCACCATCTTGAAATCCTTAATATTTTTTAAAAATAAGGGGACTCATATTATGAATTGGGCTCTCAACTTATGTAGCCAGTTCTACATAAACAGATGCAGAATTCATTTCATTTGACAATAACTTGAACATCTCTTATGTACAAGGCATTGTGCTAGGGGCTGGCAACTCAAGGGTAAATAAGGAATTGTTCCATTCTAGGAGCTCATCAAACAAGGGAGATACACATGTGAACAATCAATTTATGCAATATATACTAATGATTGTGAAAGCCTGCTTCAGATGAACATATTTTTGTTTGGGAAGGCATATGGATTATAATTGAACAAAGGGGTTAGAAATATTTGTCCCACCCTGATACACGGAATCAGGTATCCGAATTACTTCATTTAAAATGCAATGGAAGTAAGTCAATCCTATCCAGAAATTCTCTGCAATTTCATTTGGAAATAACACCTAATATTGAGCAGAAACTCTAGAACTTTAGGCTACTTAGCTTCTGCTTTTTAACTAAATAGTGATTTGGATAGCAAAACAAACAAACATGGTCCAATTTCACCGGCTTTACAGTGCTTTGTTGATTCTTGCCCTTAGTTCATTTTTTCCTTTCTTATTTATTTTAAACTTTTGACCCCTTTACCTATTTTCCCTATCCCCAATACTCCATCTCTGGCAACACTAATCTGTTCTCTGTATCTATGAGATTCTTTGTTTTCTTTTGTTTTGTTTTTTATATACTA
Organism: Manis pentadactyla; assembly: GCF_030020395.1. NCBI lineage: Eukaryota > Metazoa > Chordata > Mammalia > Pholidota > Manidae > Manis > Manis pentadactyla. The sequence continues at coordinate 63,793,178 of NC_080020.1, forward strand.
AAATTTCTTTATCCATTCATCCATTCATGGGCACTTAGGTTGTTTAGTTTTTTAGGGTTTTCTATATATAATATTATGTCATCTGCAAATAGTGACAGTTTTCCTTTGTCCTTTCTAATTTGGATACTGTTCTTTCTCTTTACTACCTAATTGCTCTGGCTATGACTTACAAGACTTGGCTGAATAAAAGTGGCAAAAGTGGGCATCCTTGTTTTATTTCTGATTTAAGAGGAAATGCTTTCTGCTTTTCACTGTTAAGTATAATATTAAGGGCTTATCAATATGGCCTTTATTATGTTAAGGTACATTCCCTCTATACCCACTTTGTTGATAGTTTTTTAATCATAAATGGATGTTGAGTTTTGTCAAATGCATTTTCAGCATCTATTGAGATGATCATATGATTTTTGTTCATTTTGTTAATGTGTTATAAACACATTCACTGATTTGTGGATGTTGAACCGTCCTTGCATCCCTGGAATACCACTTGATAATGGAGTATAATCTTTTTAAATGTATTATTGAGCTCAGTTTGCAAATATTTTGTTAAAGGTTTTTGCATCTATATTCATCAGCATTATTGGCCTGTAATTTTTAAAATTTTTCTTGTAAAGTCCCTGTGTGGTTTTGGTATCAGGGTAATGATGGCCCCATTAAATGAGTTTGGAAGGGTTTCCTCCTCTTTTAGTTTCTGGAAGAGTTTGAGAAGGATTGGTTTTAATTCTTTGAATGTCTGGTAGAATTCACCAGTGAAGCTTTCTGGTCCTGGACTTTTGTTTGTTGTAAGGCTTTTGATTACTGAGTCAATCTCCTTGCTAGTAATTGCTCTGTTCAGATTTTCTATCTCATCATGACTCAGTCTTGATAGGTTGTATGTTTCTAGACACACATACATTAATAGTCTCTTATGATCCTCTGTATTTCTGTGGTATCAGTTGTAATGTTTTCTCTTTTATTTCTAATTTTATTTGAGTCCTCTCTTTTCTTGGTGAGTCTAGCCAAAGGCTTGTCAATTTTATCTTTTTTGAAGAGCTATTTCCATTGATCTCTATTGTCTTTTTAGTTTTTGTATAACTGATTTCTGTTCTAATCTTTATTTCCTTCCTTCTACCAACTTTGCATTTTGTTCATTCTTCTTTTTCTAGCTCCCCTGAGGTATAAAGTTAAGTTGTTTATTTGAGACTTTTCTTGTTTCTTGAGGTAGGTATTTATTGCTATGAACTACCCTCTTAGAACCACTCTTTTTGAAATAGAAATATATTAAACATTAAATTTTATTAATATTAATATTAAATATTAAATTTTAATTTGGTATGTTACACTTTTATTTTCATTTGTCTCAAGGTATTTTTTCACTTCTCTTTTGATTTCTTCCTTGTTCCATTTATTGTTTAGTAACATGTTGTCCAATCTCTGCATATTTGTGAATTTTCCAGTTTTCTTTATGTAATTAATTTCTAGTTTTATACCTTTGTGGTTGGAAAAGGTGCTAAATATAACTTCAATCCTATTAACTTTATTAAGGCTTGTTTTGTGGCTTAACATATGGTCAATCCTGGAAAATGTTCTGTGTGTACTTGAGAAGAATGTGTATGCTGTTTCTTTTCAATGGAATGTTCTGTATGTATCTTTTACGTCCATCTGATCTAATGTGTCATTTGAAACTAATATTTCCTATGGATTTTCTGTCTAGATGAGCTATCCATTCATGTTCAGTAGGGTATTAAAATCCTCTACTATTATTGCATTGCTGTCTTCTTCTTCCTTTAGGTCTCCTAATATTTGCTATATGTATTTAGGTGCTCCATATTGGGTGCATTTTACAAAAGTTATATTCTCTTGCTGGATTGACCTCTTAATCATTATAATGTCCACCTTTGCCTCTTATACAGTCTTTGTTTTAAAGTCTATTTTGTTTGTTTAATATAGCACCTCTAACATTCTTTTGGTTTCCATTTGCATGAAATGTCTTTTTCTGTCTCTTCACTTTCAATCTGTTGTGTTCTTACATCTAAAGTAAGTCTCTTCTAAGCAGCATATAGATGAGTCTGTTAATTTATAGATAAAAATTTATAGATTAAAAAACACTGGAGAGTTTAGTCCATTTATATTTAAAGTAGTTGATAGGTATGTACTTATTGTCATTTTGTTAATTGCTTACTGGAACTGTATATAGTGCCTCTCTGTTCCTTTCTTCTTCTATTGCTCTCTTCCTTTGTGGTTTGGTGACTTTCTTTAGTGGTATATTATATTCCATTCTTTTTATCTTTTGCGTATTAACAACAAGTTTTTGTTTTTTGGTTATCTTGAGGCTACCATAAAACAACTCATTTACAGATGTCTATTTTAAGTTGGTAACAACTTAAGTTTGATCCCATTCTACAGTTCAACAGATTTTCTTTCTACCTACTACAATTCATATTTTTGATGCTACATTTTATATCTTGTGTATCTCTTCACTAAATATTGTAATCATAATTATTCTTACTACTTTTGTATTTTAACCTTCATACTAGCTTTATAGATGATTAATTCACTACCTTTATTTTATCTTTACAGTGAGATTTATTCTTTCATATGTTTTCTTGTTACCAATTAGCACCCTTTTTTTCAGCTTAAAGAAGACTCTTTAACATTTTTTGCAAGACCCATTTATTTAGTGGTGGTGAACACTTTTTATCTTTAGCTTGTCTAGAATGCTCTTTATCTCTCCTTCAGTTCTGAATGATGACTTTTCTGGGTAAAATATTCTTGGTTGGAAATATTTGATCCATCTTTCTGCTTCATATAGGCTGCTGTTGAACCTCTAGTTGTTTTTTAGTTCAGTTGTTGAATTCTTCACCTGTGACTTTTATTTAGTACTTACTTATGTTTTTTATCTTTGAAGTTCTCATTGTATTATTTCATTCTTCTCATTGGTTTGGTGAGTATCTTTATGATCATTACTTCAGATTTTTATCAGGTAAATTACTTATCTCCATTTCATTAAGGTCATTTTCCTAAAGTTTAAACTTGTTCTTTCATTTGGAAAACATTCCTCTATTTCTTCATTTTGCTTGATTATTTGTGTTGGTTTATATACAATAGATGAAATAACCTCCTCTCCCAATCTTGAAGAAGTGGCCTCACATAGAAGGTGAAGCTTGTTATTCAACCTCTTCCCAGCAATTTGTTGTCTTTCAAACCTCTGTGCTTGTCCAAGCAGCCTAGTACATTTTTAACAACTCCCAGTAGTTGGTTATGTACCAAGATCTGTAAGTGTCTCTAAGTAGAGGATCTCAGTACCTAAATTCAGGCTATTTTGAAGCCAGATCTTCAGGCAGCAGCTTTTAAATGTATGCAAATAGACAGTCCTGTAAGAATGGTAGTATTAGCCCTCATGGCCAGGCAATCTAGTGGTGTCCTCTGGGCAACAGTGTTGAAAAATGGGGCTCCAGATGAGTGTATAAGCTCTTTTCTGGAGATACTGGTGAACTGGAGCAAGGCAGAGGTTCTGGTTCCAGAATGGTAGGAAGCTCCCAAACTTTCTTCCTCCTATAGACACACTGAGTATACAGCTACCTATACAACAATTTCTTCTTTAAAAAAAAATTTGAAGTCTGGCTGAGTGAATAGTACACATAAGGCAAAAGACATAAAAACCACATTGAAGCTAGTAGGAGAGTGTGGGACACAATCTTTCCATAAACGCCACTCTGGCATGTTGATTCACAACTGCAAGAAATCTCAAAACTTGGAGATTCTCCCTGAGGAGAGAAGGGTTTGAATTCAACATCAGGCATCTCAACTTTAAGGACCTGCACTGGAGAGATGAGTGCATTTAACTTTGAAAACCAACAGGGCACATGTTTCTGAGACCCACAAGGCTGTAGGAGTCTGGGAGACAGTTCTTAAAGGTCCCTTGGTCTTACCTGCCCCACGGCCCAGCTCAGGGGTAGCTGACTGTCCTGGACTAAAAGTCAAATAGGCTCACTTGATTATATTAAAGTGCTGGTCTGAGGAACAGGCATCTAACTTAACACACACATCTAGGAGCTTTCTGGAACACTCTCCAGGGACAGAGAATGATGGGCGACATCTTCACTCTCTCCCTTCACTGTGCTCTAGAGCACTAGTATCTACTGGAGAGGAGCTTCTATGCATAGTTGGTCCTTTAATCTTCGTAGCTATTACCCAGCAGATGACTCTTGACTGACTCTGGAGTTCAAGGGAACTTGCTTTCTTGGTCCCATGGGACGGTAATAATTGGTGTCACCCAGAAAGGAGCTTGTACCACTAACTGGCACCCTGATTTTGGAGATGTTGTTGGAGGGGGGATACTTCTACAACACCTGGCTCTGGCAGCTACCACCACAGGGTATGGTAAACGGCAACAGAACCAAGACCTTTGTCTTTCTGTGAAGGAAGTTTATCAGCTATTCATCATGACCATGGGCTGACGGACAGGTTTCCAATTAAACAAACATCTAAGGGCCGACTGTAGACCTTTCAGAGACCTCAGCGGGTGAGCATCATCTTCATGCTCTCCCTTTGCCACACTCCAGTGTCTCCTGGAGGAGAGTTTCACATGTGGCTGGTGCCCAGGTTTTTGCAGCAGCCATGCAGGGGATGCCCCATGATCACCTGGCCGTGGTGGCTGGGAGGGCTTGCATTCCTGGATACCACAGGATTCTGGTATCAGAGAGATGGTTTTGGGGAGGCTTCTGCTCCCAGGGCAACACACACAGACAGCAGACTGAGGTACACCCCTTTCTTTCTGTGAAGGAGGCCTCATTGATCGTTACTGGCTTCACAGTGCTTTCTTGATTTACATCCTTAGTTCATTTCATTTCAATTTCTAATTTGTTTTTTTTTCTTCCATGCTCTCATAAGTTAACCTTCCATACTTTTTTTGTTTGTAAATTCTGATTTCTAGAGTTTTGATCATCAATGCTTTAAAGGTTTATGTTTTAGTTCTTCCATGAGTTTGCAACAGTTTTAATCTCCAGTTCTAGAATTAACCCTCATTTGCACTTATTAAGCCTCTTATTAAAGAATTAGAATTTTTGCAGGCTCTAATGCCACAGCTTTTCTAGTAGCTAAATTCTACTAGGGTTTGAAAAACTCTCCAAGATGGAATGCATTTCATCTACAGCCCAGTTAGATTATAAAAATCATTTCAAACAGCATATTTCTTCTTGATATAGAAAGAACAATTTTGCTTTGAGAAACAATGAATCAAAGAAAGCTTAGAATCTGTTCTTAGGTTCAACTTCATTGGGTTGTTTTGACACAAAACAGTTGACATACTTCTACCTCCTTCCTCTCATTTTTGCTGTGCTTTTAATTTGTACCATAATGTTAGCCTAATTTCCACCTTAAATTTTTTTAAACTTTATTAAGGCATAATTTACTACTAATAAACATTTTCAGTGATCTTTACCTACTGCTAAAAGTCTGATTTCCCTTTCATATAATTTCCTTTAATGTCATTTAGTATTTTTACTAGTGCAGGTCTAGTAAAAATATGTTTTCTTAGTTTTCTTCATCTGAAAATGCTTTCATTTCATTTTTGTTCTTGAAGGTATTTCCACCTGATGTAGAATTCTGGGTTGTCAGTTTTATTCTTTCAGTACATTGAAGATACCTCCTGTCTTCTAGGCTCCATAATTTCTGATGAGAAACCTGTGGCCATTCTAGTCTTTGTTCTGCAGTATGTAATGTTGTTTCTTCTCTGCTGACTTCAAAAATTTCCCTTCATCTTTAGTTTTCAACAATTTGACTTTACTGTATCCAAGAATGGTTTTCTTTATATTTATGCTGCCTGGGGATGTGAATTCTTAAATTTATAGACTTTCACCTTTACCTAATTTGGGAAAAGTTTAGACCTTTTATTCTTTGAATTTTATTTTACTATGCCCTATCTTCTTTGGACAGTCTAATTACCTTTTGATATTGCTTCATAGGATGCTGAGGCTGTTTTATTTTCTACATTTTTTCCTTTATGTATTAGAATGGATTTCTTTTGATCTATTATCATTTCCACAGATTCCTCTGTCATCTTCATTCTCCTATCAAGCTCTTTCAGTGAGGTTTTAAAATTTTTCATCCATTGTACTTTTTTCAGTTCTAGAATTTACATTTGTTTTTTTATATTTCTCATTTATCTGCTCTATTTCCTATCTCATTTCCTATTCTTTATTTGATTATGTTAATATTTTCATTTATCTCAGTGATAATTAGAATACCTGCTTTAGGTCCCTGTGTGATAATTCCAACATCTGGATTATGTAAATGTTGGTCTCTGTTGATTGAGACTTGGTCACATTTTTCTGGTTCTCTGTACATTGAGTAATTTTGGATTGAATCTTGAGCATTGTGCATATTACACTGTGGAGGCTCTGCAATGTGTTATATTTTCTAAAGAGTGTTGGGATTTATAGATCAGCAAATGTGAAGAATCAGCCCAAGACTGGGAAAGAACCACCAGAAGAGATAAAGCAAACAGTGCCTGATGCTCATGCAGGGTTAAAATAGTGCAATTTCCTGTAAGTCAGAATGGGAAATTTCATACTACACTGAGAATGAATAGACTACTCAAAAGGGTCTTGCTTCAGTAATAGGAAATAATTAGTCCTAGCCTGAACGCTGCTCTGGTCTCATCTGTCAAGTCTTAAAAACCAAATTCATAAAGACAAAATTGTTTCCAAGTTACTTAACTGTGCCTTAAGACAATACTCAAGAATATCTGTAGAAATAAAAAATATCTAGTTCAATAAGGTGAAATTACAATGTTTGGTATCCAATGAAATATTACCAGGCCTACAAAGAAGCAGAAAAATATGACCCATAATAAGGACAAAAACTGTCAATCAAAGCCATCTTAGAATTGACACAGATGTTAGAATTAGTAGGTAAAAACATTAAAGTGGTTTTTATATTGTATTCCATATTTCTAAAATTTAAACAGAGGCAAAAAGTACATAAGAAGACTAAAATCAAACTTCTATAAAAGAGAATAACTAAAATTGCTGATATGAAACATATAACAACACCAGATTAGACATTGCAGAAGAAAAAAATATGAGTTTGAAGACTTGGCAACAGAAATTATTATCCAGAATGAAATAGAAGAAAAACAGATCTCTGCAGCTCCCTCTTTGCTTTTCTGTCCTTTTAGACACTCTGTTTTGGGAACTCTAGCTCCCTTGGTCTCCCCAGATTCTCAGCCTCACCTCTTCAGCTCAGGGAGTCCTCCAAACTCCACCTTACTTAACCCCCTTTTACCAAAATCTGGAAACTCTTTCAAAGCAGGAAACTGGGGCAATCACAGTGATTGCCTTATTTGTTTCCCATCTCTCAGAGAGTGCCGCCTTCCATTGGCTGATGTCCAGTGTCTTGAAAACTATTTTTTCATGTAATTCGTCCAGTTTTCTGGTTGTTTCAGGTGATAGAGTTAATCCAGTCGCTATTATCACACTTTGGTCAGAATCGGAAACAAATTCCACAGCATTTTAAATTTCTCTTTGCTGTAGAAATGTCCGCATTGGGAGTTCATTGAGTCGTTTAGTACTTCTTAAGTACCAGAATAATGACAATTATCCCTTGTTATGTGGCCATCCTTAAATAGCAGAATTTCTGGTTAGGTACAACCTGGTTTGGCAATAAGAACCAGGCCTTTTCCTCTTTAGATGGAAACTGCAAGTATCCCTGGAACAGTTCTTTGTTTTGTAAAGAATCACTGGAGTAGCCCCTTTTAATTTCAACTATATAAAGACAAATAACTAGAAACCTTCTGTTGACTCAACCTCCTGGTTCAACTGATGTCTTTCCTGAACAACTGTTGGATTATGCATGTTAACTAAAGAGGTATAATCCTGCAATTCCCAGCGACATTATGTGCCCTCTGCAGGAATCTATACCACCAAGGACATCCTTGCAGCAGTAAGCAAGGTCATATATGTTACGGGGTTGGGGTCCAGTATTGAAAAGCAAAATCATGTTGCAGTGACAGAAAAAATGGCAACAAAAATTAGGACCCACCAGTGACTGGATCTTATTCTCTAGTTCATTCTTTCCAGAATTTATAAATATGGGTGGAAATTTATAAATATAAAGAGAATATGGCATTCTCTTAAATGAGGGAGAATTTATTTTTTATTATTTTGGAGAATGTCATAATTTCTTTAAAAAATGAGAGAATGGTGGTACGCTAGTGAAGTATGTAATACTGTGTACATATTATATTTTGTGAAGTTTTGTAGATTTACCAAAAGAAATGAATTTTAGCCTAAATGAAATGGTGAATGTTTTCTTAAAAAAATTTGGTATATTTAATTGGAATAATTTTCTTCAGGTTGTGTTAATTAGACTGATGCAGGTTGTAAGAACAGAAACATATGTATGCTCTCCAAACTTATAGGATGAATTTTAAGGATATATAGGGAAATAAAGAATCAAAGGGAGGTCTTCAAAAAATCATCTCCAACAAAAGAGTAGCTCTAACTTCTTAGGTAAGCTGATCCATCTCTATTGCTCTGCTGACAACTTTCTTATGATGTCTCTCATTTAAGGGCCATTGCTATTATTTAGTACTGGGCATGCTTACCGCTCAGGGTTTTCTTGCCACTGACTCACCATCACAGCTACCATCGACACAGCTACCAACTGTGGTCCATTTAGTTGAGAGCATAGGTCAGGATGTTATATCCCAAGTTACAAAGCACGGGCACTTATAGAAAAGGAAATAACTGTGACTGACTTTTTCAGATGCAGGATTCAATCTTTCTTAAATACAAGGCTACAGTTATCTATCTTCATTGCTGATTTAGTAAGAGAAGGGAAACTAACAAAACTTTGGAAGTTCCTGGATATTTGGGGATGAATATTTTATAAGGCAAGTTCATCTGCAGACCATCTTTCTGTGTGGGATTGAATCCTGACACTGCAGGTTATTACCTGTACGACCTTGGTCAAATTATTTTACCTTCCCCCTTGTAAAACTGGTCCAATGCTGCCTGCCTTACAGAGCCATCCTCTGTGAGGATTAAATGAGTTATTTGTTAGCATTTAGTAAGCATTAGTTATTATTGTTATTATTATTATTATTACCAAGTGAGTTTTGGAAATGTATTTTAAATTTCCTTAAAACCAATTCAGATATGGCAGTTTTCTACAAGTTTGTAAAGTTTACAATAATAAATCTCTATTTTAAATATGTATGTATTATTTAACACTTATATTTTGGTATTTATATCTATACTTACACCTATTTCTTTAAAAAATATTTTTATTGAAATATAGTTGATATACAATCTTATATTGGTTTCAAGTATACAGCACAGTGGTTCAGCAGTTACCCACATTATTAAATCCTCAACCCAACTAGTGTAGTTACTATCTATGAACATAGAAAGATGTTACAGAGTCATTAGCTATATTCTCCACTCTATAGTATCATCCTGTAACCAATTTATACTATGATTGAGAATTTTTGTGTCCCTTTATCCTCTTCCCCCTCCCCACCCACCCACTCAACACCTCCCCCATGGTAACCACCAGTCACTTTTCAGTGACTATGAGTCTACTGCTATTTTATTCATTTTGTTTTGTTTTGTTTTTTGTATTCTGCAAGTAAATGAAATCATATAGTATTTGTCCTCCTCCACCTGGCTTATTTCACTTAGCATAATGCCATGTGGGTCCATCCATGTTGTCACAATTGGCAAGGATTTTTATTTTTTATTTCTGAATAATATTTCATTGTGTATGTGTACCACCTCTTCTTTATCCATTCATCTATTGATGTACACTTCTAAGAGTTTTATGGTTTCATGTCTTACATTTAGGTCTTTAATCCATTTTGAGTTTACTTTTGTGTATAGAGTTAGACAGTACTCCAGTTTCATTCTCTTACATGTAGCTATCCAGTTTTCCCAACACCAGCTATTGAAGAGACTGCCTTTTTTCCCCATTGTATGCCCATTGCTCCTTTATCATATGTTAACTGACAATATATGTCTTGGTTTATATCTGGGCTTTCCATTCTGTTCCATTGATCTATGGGTATGTTCTTGTGCCAGTACCATACTGTTTTGATTACTGTAACTTTGTAGTATAGCTTGATGTCAGGGAGTATGATACCTCCAGCTTTGTTTTTCTTTCTCAGGATTGCTTTGGCTATTTGAAGTCTTCTGTGATTCCATATAAATTTTAGAATTATTTGCTCAAGTTCATTGAAAAATGTTTTTGGTTATACCTCTTTTTAAAATATATATTTCCCTCTTCCCAGAATTATTCTGAAGGTCTTTAAAAGTAGGAAGAAACTGTTTTGTTAATATAATCCTAGTGCATAGCAATACATAGCTGCTGATTTGTATTGAATTCAATTGAGAAGAAGAAGGAATGTTTTAAGCCATTTTTTTTCCTATTGTAGAAGCAGCTCTGCTATGTTGCATTAAATATACCTTGGAAACATAAGTTCTGTTTTTGAGGTTTTTGTTTACCAGGTTTGTATCACTAAGTCATTATTTAATCTCTCTGAGCTTCAGTTTTCTTATCTTTACAGTAGGAAAGTAATAGCCTACAGTATCATAGTAAGAATTAAAGAGAAACTAAATATGTATAGGGCTACCAGTACATTACGTATGATTATTATTTTTGTTAACAACTATCTGTAAGATTTTGGGAAATGTTGCAAGATTCTAAATATTTCTCAAATTTTCAGGGCCAAGTAACACCTCAATCAGAGCACTTTCTTACCCCCTGTTGTTGGCCCGATCTGTAGCCTATCACTTCCTGGACTTAACCCTCCAAACATGACATAATGCAGTCAAGATCAGCCATTTCTAGATCTACCCCTACACTTAATTTTGTATCTTTCTCTTGAAAACACCAAATACCTGAGGACGCATGACAAATAATTGTGTGGTCATTACTTTATATAGATCTTGCCTTATCTCTTATGTAGTCATTCTTTGTACAGCCTGGGGCAGACAAATCTCATTTCATTTCAGTCTGGGTACTGAACGTGGAATGAGAGAGACATTCTGAATGACATTGGGCCCTATTCAAAAGAGAACAAATAAACTATATCTAGCCAGTTACAAATGTCATACAGAAGAACAGCATCTTTCTCAGGCAATGATCTTTTTGTCACTGTCTAATGTGGCTTTTACTGCACATTATTTTTCTCAGTTGTAATTCATTTGAGCCTTTCCTGTTATGAAAAGATCAACTGTCATGGCAATACATTTCTTAATACTGGAGTGTGAGGGTGAAACTCAGGAATGCTAGACTTCTGCATTGAAACTTGGAACAAAGAAAACAAAAGCAACTATTTTGCTCTTCTTATATATTATAAACCACTCCTCTGTTTCTGAACATAACACTCTTTTTATGATTTATTTTGGAAACTGATTCAGTTAATTGTTGCTGCTCTGAAACCACCTAATAAATTTTCTGTTCATGGATTTTAAAATATTTTTAACTTGCCTGTAATTTAATAGGGCAGACAAAAGAGTTGGCCAAAAATGATCACTTAGGCAGTAGACATAATGGGTTTCTAGCTGCCATAGTTTTGACTGAGAAGAATGCCTATTTTTTAATAACTTGAGAGATTGCTTGCAACTCCTAGACCAATGTATACTGAATTTATGGCTATCACAAGGTCCACCCTGAAGGGCCAATGAGCTCCTTAGAACCTCAGAGGAAATGATTTTCTGGCCTTTCCTTTGTTTTAGAAAATAACTTAGAGCTATCCAGTAAGGCTCATTAATTAGTATAAAGGAATGGAATCTCACTCTAGACATAAAACAAGTGAGTCAATGAATATTATTCCCTGATTAATCTTTAGAAATTAAGTCAATAATTTATTTGCATTGTGCAAACATAGCAATAAATTATGTATTTCCCTGTATCAAGGCCAGCCTTAAGCAGAGCTTTGTATTAAGTTTTTAATGAATGATTTTATTTTAAATGGCTAATTCTTGATGGCTTTTATGCTTCATTTTTTGATAGTAAATCTGCTGTGAGGTTATATAAAATGTTAGTAGGTTTCCCCAGATTTCATCAACATTTACCTTGAGGGTATAAGATTTACTCTGTGAGATTCAATATTGAAATTGGATTTTTAAGTTGGAATACAGCCTATGAGGCAATGGCTAATCACTTTTATTAATTCTTTTCAAGTAGTAACTTAAATAAAATAATTTAAAAAAATGATAGACAGATATCCCCAGGATGGCCATATCTCACATTTTTTATTAACTGTCCAGAAGTATTTCCTTAGCTTGATAAGGAGGTCATAGGGAAAATGTCTTTTTTTCATGTGCTTTATAGGAAATCATAACACATATATTTTTGTACCACAGCAACTGGTTTGAGAATTTTAATATAGAACCAAATAAACTCAGCTTTTCAGTGGAATGACATGTCATAAAGAGATCTAATGGGACTTTCAGTGAGGAATTTAAGTGCCATTTGGAGAAGGACATTTAACTTTGGTTGCCTCTAGATTCAAAATACCAGATTAGCCTCTGTGACTTTCAGCTTTTCAGGCCTCACCTGCTGTTACTATTATCAGAAATCTAACTCAGAACACTCTCCCATCTCAGAATGTCAAGGTGAAGCATAATCAGGGGTGTTATCTAGTACATGGTATGTTCTTTTGCAAATGAAGCATTGAACTTTAAAGTCTTGCTTGATAAAAATCACTTAATGAATTTAATGATTTTTAAGAGAGTCTTAGAAATTCTGAAAGATGATAGAATTCAGATGCAGATATGTGGGCATTTGTAGGTCAGTTTGTAATGATTTATTCTTTGAATGATTTCTGAAATCAGAGCTGGGTAGAGGCCAGTTCACAGTTGAAATTGTGAAGTAAATCAACATCTTATGCCTGGGGGATTTTCAATTACCTTTTAGCCAGGCATTTTTGGATAATTGCAAAGTAAATAGATCACCTGGTACCCACATATGCTCAGAGTCCCCAAGCTCAGAGCTAATGCCATTCTTTCTAATGAAGCTTGTTTTTTTTTACCAATTAATTGTTTAACAATCTTTTTAGGATACTGAAAACAAGAACATCCCTTTGAAACCTTCTTTTCCAAGGAACAGCTATTCTATAAACGGACCATGACACTCACATTACAACTGACCCTCTATGAACATTGGAAAAATGTATTTGATAGCCTTTGTTAAATATAAAGTAGTATGAGTATATAAGGATCTATTGTTATAATTTGACAGTGCTGTGGTTAATATTTTATTTCAATCACTTATGAAAACATGGAAGCCACCTGCCTCATCGTAACCCATAAGCTATTATCTACTTGGATTTGTCCCTGAGTGGCATCCTATTCATGACCAGCCCTGCCAGGGAAGAAGAGAGGAGAAACTGGAAGCTGCTCTGGTTGAAGAATAACAGTGCAACTTCTCTCTAGCCCTACTTGAGCTGCTACACAGGACTACTCAGATACATTGTACTATATATTTAATTATTGTTTAATTGATTGATAAGTTAAATAACCCCTTCATAAAATACATTTTTAAATTTTTTATACTTTCCAGTTCCCTGCCAAGATTCCCCATTCTGTCATCTTCTCCTACAAATCCTGTCTCACATTTGTGTCAGATGTTTTAAAAGTTCTTGCCAGCTAATTCAAACAGCTGGACCATGTATGGAGTGGCTTCTATTCCTTTTCTCTTGGGTCAGATTTTCCTGTTTTGCACATCTAGTATTATGTGACTATATATTGGCTATTATGGTTGATATATTGTAGAATTCTGGGTTTCATTATCTTCCTCTAAAAGTGTTGAGTTTTATTCTGCGGGGCAGTTAAATTTTTGACTAATCATCTTGACATGTGGATGACTGGTTTTAGGATGTGTTAGTGTGACTTCTTTTGGTTTTGTCCTTAATTCTAGGGTGTAGTGTGACCCTTCTGGGGTTTCAGTGGAAAGCCTGAGGTCTTTACTAAACTCAATTTGATTAGACTTAAAAACCAAATTATGTGTCCCTAGAATTTGGTGGCTGATAGAATACTGCCTTCTAGCTATTGTCTTTTGGATTCTGAGTCATATCTTATATAGAAGCAGCTTAACAAGTCAGCCAATAATTTGAAAGATATTTTTATGCAAATTTTTTTCTCCTGTTCTGTGGCTTCCTCCTTTCCAGGACTTTCCTGACAGACCAACCTATTTCTCCTTAGCCTAACAGGGATGCTGTTTTCTGTCTGACCTCCATTCCACCGGATTCCATGGTAAATTGGGAAGGGCCTCCAGGGAAGAATGGTTAAATGTGATGCTCATCTCATTTGATTTCCTTCTTTCAAGGATTGTATCCCCTCCCATATATGCCTTCTTCTGTCTTTCCTTCAGTGCAAACTTTTTTTTAAAATTTTGCTCAAAGTTTAGATTAATAATCAATGGAAGGATTTGTTCTGCCATCACAGGAAGAGAAACATAAGCTTCTAAAAGTTAAAGTATATTATACATACACATGCACAAAGTGAACAGATTCATGTAAATGTCATTTACAGAGTGTTTTTTATTATAGGGGGGTGTTTATTAGCTAGCATTTATTAAGTGCTTACTCTATGCTAGAGTCCCTAGAGTTTTACATTTTTGAATGATGTTTAAAAAATTATCAAACATTTATAGTAGAAAGAAACTATAAATCATTTCTACGTACCTATCAAACAACCTCAGTAATTAATAACACAGCTGATCTTGCTTCTTGTGTATCTCCACCTACTTCTTCTGCACCACTGGATTATTTTAAAGTAAATTTATGCCTGTGTATAACTGTACTACAAATACTTCAATATGAGTCTCTAAAATACAAAGTATTCTGTTTCATTTATTTTTAACATAGGCAAAATATTATCAGACTTGAAAGTAACAATATTTCTTAATGTTATTCAGTGTTGAATTATGCTCAGTTTTCTCAGTTGTTTTCACAGTTTTTTAATCCATAGGTTATGTTTCTCCTTTGTTTTCCTTGTAAGTTGTTTGTTGAAGTAACTTGCTTTTTGCCATTTAACACATCCCTCTGTCCTTGAATAACATAAAACTTAGGAGGAAGATCTAGATGGATGAGCAGATAAAGGTTTTATTTATTGGCAAAATGCTTCATAGGAATTGTTATATGCTTTCTTTTGCATCATACCAGGAGGCCTATATTTTCCAGTTGTCTCTCTTTGTGACATTAATATTTATAAATAGGATCAGGTGCTGTCAGCCTGATTCATATTTTGTAGTGTCTCAGTAGCTTTCTATCCAATTGCTCAGCAACCATTAACAATAATTGCCTAGGTGTTACTTAATTTATTCTTGCCTAATTTATTCTTCGTTCATGAATTGAACATATATATATGTATGTATGTATGTTCCAAACACTGTGCTAAGGGTCCTTGGGGACACAAAGTATAAAATGGTCCTTGCATATGAGCAACTTATGGATGTCTATTTGCCATTCCACAGCCATTTCTTCATATGCAGCTGAATTCCCTCTATGGCTTAGTGTTAGATAAACTGGCTTCAAGTCTTGATGAGAGGACTTTAAATCATCCACATGTTGTGGGAGAAGAATTGCAAACAGTTTTGCCTGAATTATTTTGTGATGAAATGTTTCAATGTATAAAATCTATTTGGTACATCACATTACACTTTCCATGACAACAAATCTGTTCTCAATTTGGCATGAGTTTGGCTTATAGAAAAATTGTTCTTTTAATTGTCTTTTATGTGAATCAAATACTTATTGGACATATTTTCCTCATATTTCATTCTAAAATACTTCCAAATAGTTTTTACTGCACACAATTCATGCATTTTAAATATGAGCATTTGTTTGGCCAATATGACAAAAAGATGTTTACAAAATTGTACTCCTGAAGCTTATCTTGACTTTCTGAAATTTAATATTTAAATTCAACATTGAATTAAAGGAAACAGAGAATAAGAATGCTAGGAAGACACAATGTGTGTGTCTCCGAGATCACTGTATAGGGATTTGCATGCATTCATTTCAGCAAATGTATGGAGCATCTACTACTTGCCTGGAAGTGTACTTTGATGAATAAGACAAAGATTCTGTCTCTTCATGGAACTTACATTTCAGTGCCTCAGTCTCAGTCATCATGTTTATTGCAAATTGAAAGTCAACAGGTGAATGTTTTTCTTCCCCAAAATGTTCTAGATGTTATCTGATATCATGCTACATGAATAAGTGATTTTTAATAACACTTTCTAATATTCAAAGTATTTATTATGTACCAACATGGCTAATACTCAAAGCAATGTAAGATGGCTATTATTATTATCCCTAGCATAAAAATGAGAATAGGGTATATACATCTTGTTTTTGCTATAAAATGGAACTTTGAATAATAAACTGAACCTTATTATCAATGTCATCATTCTTTTTGTTTTCTTTGACTTACATACTCTTGAAGCAATATATGAAGGAGGATTAGGATTCATTGTATTTTATTTCCATTGATTCATTGTATTTGTTCTGAAATGGGAAGGCGACCTATCTACAATCTGTTGTAAAAGCCTTGGCTGTCCCCATAGGCTGCTAGTCCCAAATCTTATAAGTTATCCTAGACTTTTTAATTTACTTCACTGTTAATACCCAATTTATCTCTTTTCAGTTCCCTTTCATCTCACTGGTATGTTTGACCCCCACCCCAATGTTGCACTGTTTTAACTCTATTATCATCTCTTACCACAATTATTGTGACAAACTAATTGGTCTCCCTCCCTCAAATTCTTTTTCTGTTAGAATGATTTTCAGTGTACAAAATCTATAATATTATGTTATTGCTTAAATCCACTCAACAGATTCTCAGTGTCTATAGGATAAAGTGTAACATCTTTTTAGGGGTAGTCAAGGTTATCAATGAATGCCAGATTAATTTCTGCCACCAGGCCAAACCTATTCTGCAATTTAGATATCCTGAACAGTTTACAGTTTCCAAATAAACCATGTTGGCTCATTTATATTTTTTTATTTGTGGTGCATATACAAATGTAATTTATTACTCTATCACTATTACAAGGATTTGTTTATAAGTTTGTCTCTCTTACTAGACTTTTTTTTTTATTTGTAGGTCAGAAGCCTGGAACATGGTATGAACAAAATAAGTGTTTAATGAAGCAGTGAAAAAATGAAAAGTAAAAAAATTAAGGAAATGAAGATCCATCACCATTCCCTCCCTCTATCTTTCTCCTAAGAATTCAAGGATTACAGAAACCAGAGGCTTAGAATAGAATTGGACTCTTGGACAGCCTCTTTTCTTTAGTGTCTGAATCTTAAGCCTTTTATTTCATCTTCCTATCAAAAAGGGCTAATATTATATGATATTCACTTAAGATCTTGCTTAGTGGTTAGCAAATCTGATGAACAGCCTTCAGGGGATGGGTAGATCCAAGGCTGTAATGAGTCACCATGAAAGGATGGGTAAGCACATAGGTTCGAACTTGGAGTTCAACTTGCTTCTGCCACTAACTGTGTTAACCTGGGGCCAGGTATTTATCTTCTCTGAGCCTAGGTCACCTCATTAGTAAAACTGGAAAAACACAGCCCCATCTCAAAGGGTTGTTGTGAGAATTAGACATCATGTATGTAAATCACTTGCTTCTAAGATCAAAGTCCTAGATTAGCCCCTCTCCTATGAGAGCTTTGGCTATAGTGGGAAAATAATAAGGAAATGGACTCATATTAATATGGAAAGCATTTTGATGTGTAACCTGAGCTCTCAGACAAAGCCCAAAATACTTTTTTGATTTTCTAGAGCAAACTTCCATTAATGCTATAGCCTCTGCAAATCTTTGAACCTCTCTCTCATCTTCTACTCCTCCAGGTGATTCATGAATAAATGTTAATGATAATTTTAAATTTAAGCTATTATTTCAAATTTTTATGAAAATTTTATATTGCTGCTATTTTCAGTTTTTGGATATTTTGACTTTTAGCTCTTCCAAATTACTAAAACAGTTACAAATGTTTTATGAATAAACATTCATTAATGTTAGCTGTGTGTCTCCTTGTAGCTTTGAAAATTAGTATGTTTAATGGAACTATATTTGGGTGAATGAAATTAAAATTCATGAAGAGTTTGGGCCATAAGCTTGAATACATAGTATATAACAGGTAGTAGAATCTAATGGTAGGATCTCCTGATTTCAAGCTTTTGCTTGGTAATGATGGAAAGTACTCAACTCTCTTAAAGATGGAAATAAAAGTATTGGAATAATTATTTAAGGCATCATTTGTTAGCTTTTCCTCAACTGTCATAATCAGGGCTTTGTCTGATTTAAACATGAAAGTTGAATTGATGTCCTTGTGCTTTATGTTGTTTTACTTCCCTTGTGCTTCTTTCTGCTTGATGACATATGAGAGAGTAAATGCATGTGCAGAAAAACATTTTCCTTTTCAAGGCCTGTTACCTACTTTATCTCAGTCTTTTAAAATGTATTTAAAATGGAGTTGATTACACACTCATTTTTGACTTGTAAAGCCTCTAAGGGAGCACCATTGTAGCTCCTATTCTCCCTGATGAGAGAATCTCTGGAACAGCTTGGCAAATCCTACCTTGAACCTTGGCGGAAGAGGGCATGGCCTATAGGCATGCAAAACCATTGGTTTGACCCGAGTCATGAGCCCTAAACTTAGTTGCAGAATAAAAAGTAAAACCAACATATTCTATAAAAAGCAATAACTAAATCTTAAAAAATTTCCATAGCATTACAATAGAACTTTCTACAAATATATTAAATGTAAGCCTCTGGTTTAATTTTTGTTATTGTACCTATTGTAAAAATGTCATCATCCAGGTCATAAACATAGACCTCCAACCTCCTTCACAACTCAGTTTTTGAAGTTTCAGAAATTGTGCTCACTTAATGCCATCCTGCTTGGACTCTGATGGTCAGGGCCAGAGACAAGTTTCATTTTTTCTATAATGAGTTCACTACCTGGATTTCACATTGGTGCCTATTATTCATAATGAATGTCTGTAATTTATTACTGGTTATTGACCAGGACCATGGTGAATTAATGTTATGAAAGTCTGGCATTCCTGTAGATGGTTTCTTCAATGACAAACAGTAAGGTGATTAACAGGTATTCTTTCATAATAAAACTAGAGTAAGATTCACTGTAGCATTGTAAGCATTGTAGAGACTTGAACGGATAGGACCAGCTCCCCAAGGGCACAGAAAATCCTAGAGGTAGATAGACCTGCAAGTTTTAAAGGAAAATTTAACCGAGTGGGTAGAATACAGATTGTACAGAATTCAGTGCCAGGCAATAGGTGGGTAACTAAGTAAAAAAGTAAGAAAAAGATAAGTAACTGAACATTCTGTTTTTAGGTTTGTTTGCTTGATAAGAGTTCTTTCTATAGGTAACAACATCTCCCAGCTATTCTTTGTGGAACCATTTTATCCACATGCACAATCCATGGAGATGTAGAGGACTGGCCTTTACCCTGTCTTCAAGTGCAGGCCTGAGTCAGAGGCTTGTGTAACTGAAGTCTACACACACTTAGGATGCTGCTTGATTTAGGGATGGTCCTGTGACCTTGGTCAAGACCCTGGATTTTGGTAAGGATTTTTTGCTGGTTTGCTAAATTGGTGGATTTATAATACCTTAGTATCTTGTGGAGACAGGTTGTCTTAGAATGAAACCAACACCAAAGAAGAAAGAGCCAAGGAAAAAAAAGAAAGAAAGGCAGAATAGATGAAATTCTTCACATATCTGATACTAGTTAACCAAATGTCAAATTCATTCCTTTAATTTAGATAAAAAATTATCTTTACAAATTT
Organism: Manis pentadactyla; assembly: GCF_030020395.1. Classification (NCBI taxonomy): domain Eukaryota; kingdom Metazoa; phylum Chordata; class Mammalia; order Pholidota; family Manidae; genus Manis; species Manis pentadactyla. The sequence continues at coordinate 63,812,990 of NC_080020.1, forward strand.
TAGCCAAATGCAGAGAAAGAATGCTGTCATGTTCATATTTTTTGAACAAGTGCCTAAGCAGACAAATCTGGGATCAGGCAGTATCTGGAGACCTGGTCAGGCAGATACAGGAATAATGGAAGTCTACCGGCAGAGGTCATGGGCTCAGGAGTAGAAGGAACAAATTTGTTAATAGACAGAGAGCAGATAAAGCAAAGCAGTCTGGAAAAATTGGAAATATGGTTCTTTGAGAAAAAGAGAAAAAAGGTTGAAAGAAAGAACCATTCAGTAATCCTAAGAGTAATGACTGGGTCCAAGAGTAGGTTTTTCAAAGAAACAAGAAAGAAACCTAAGAAAGAAGCCTAATTACCAGAAATGGGGCTAGTACTGAAGGGAGTTGCACAGAGAGCAAAAATACCTGATTGTTGATCTAGGATTCCTTTTAGATAGGAGTATACTGCTTCCAGAACAAAGATGGAAATCAAGTACATAGTTGGAGGTAAAATATTTCCTGGTGGGGGAAAGCAGGAATTTAGGGTCAGGGTCAGCAGTGCAGTTGATAGACAGGTGAGGAGAAGGGGGTAAGCAATGGGAGAGTAGGGGATGCAGGTGTATAACACTGCATTAGGTCCAGGAGCTTACAACCAGCAATGATTTTAAGAGCACACGAAAGTTTTTAATTTATTTTAAAATCAAGAAAGAAAGTAAATATCCAGGTTGAAAATTATTTAAATCTGCAACATTAATATATTTATCTTTATACCAATGTAGTCACAAAATATTATTTTGTATGCATAATTTTATAGAAGAAGAGACACACAAAAGTAAAAGTACCTAGGGCCCATAAAGGTCCTAATGCTGCCCTGCCTTGGGTGCTCTGAAAGTCTCTGTGATTGATGGCACCAAAGTCCCTCACAACCTTTTCCCTAATTTCCTCTACTAGAAAGCCTGAAAGACTAAAAGGTTCACTTGTACAGGTTCTTTGGAGTCAGGAGTGGCATTCATTCAGTTACAACTAATGGGATATTAAAAATACCTCTCCAGGTGATATGTCTGGGGAAGCACTTTAAAAGAGAAAAAGGTAGTTCTGGTTCCCTTTGCTTAGGAACTTTGCATGCTGCCTTCCTCACCAATAACGTGTCTGCCATTTGCTAAACCTCATGCTGTATATTTCAGCTGTTTCTGTGGGTTAGAAATTTAGATAAATGATACTCTTAGTGCTGAAGATCCTGAATTCTATCTTTAACATATTCTTCCTGGTAACAGTTCCCTAATTCCTTTCGTTTACCAGTTTCTTACACTCTGTTGGCATTTGAAGAACTGAAATGTAGTATTGTCTGTTTCCAAATACTGGCACTGATAACGTCTAACATTTGTTGAGTGGATTATATGAGCCAAGTATTCTTCTAAGTTCTCTATACATATTAACTCATTCAACCCCCTAAGAAACTCACCACAAACACTCTCAGTAGTCCCATTTTACAGATGAGGAATCCAAAGAATATAGAGATTTGATAATTAACTAAGGTTGCTTAGTTAATAAATAATAGAGCTGGGATTCACACACAGCCCTCTGGCTCTGGAGCAACCTAGCATAGACTACTACCCTGGAGATGTCACAGATTCTTAGCTTCTCCCTTAAAAAAAAAAGTGTGGCAAGAGGGTCTCTAATTAAATTAATTTTGATTATAAGCCATTGAAATTGGTAACACTGGTAGTCATTTTAATTATAATGATATCAAATTGTACAGGTCTAGAATTAAGATAGCATTGCTCAGAGGCACCCATTTTTGCTGATTCAACTTCAGAATAAGCATTCTCAAATTTTATGGACTTATTACAAGCTGTCTAACATAAATTCCAAACCTTGCCTCTAGAGTTGTTATAATTATTTCTAAATTCCCAAATTATGTGTTAGGCTGTTAAATGTGAGAAGCTGTGACTCAGTGCTTGTATGAGGATGAGATAATTGCTAAATAAGGTTGGTGTGGAGGGAAGTGAGAAGGAAGGCTGAGAAGTGCTACGATTAGAGATGATTACATTACAGATGAGCAATTCTGGTTGTAAAACTGTGACCAGAATTTAGGGCCCAGAAAGGTTAAATGTGAAAATCTACTTTTTTTTCACAGCTGCTATGAAGGTAAATCCAGGCTCTTGTATTGCCAGGACTTTGTTCTGGGGCAGGTCAGCAGTGACATAGAAATAAGCAATGAGTAGAACCCTGCAACCTGCAGGGTGTGCTTTACTTTTCTAACCAAATGCTTATTTGGGTCATCAGCTCCATGCATTCAATTAATTAATTTGAAAGATTATACATATATATCAGAATCTTCACCAATCAATCCTATTCATCTTTTCACAGAGTTCATTCAATGAAGAAATTGCTTTTATTTTATGAGTTATTATTTAGTGCTTTAGACATTTGGTGACTAAAGCCATGAGGCCACCAGAAGTGCTTTATGATCTTCAGCAATGTAGTTTCCCTTGGCCCTCCCCTGTGAAGTCCTCAAAGTCTAAACTTCTTGACCATGTAGTTTGTTGGCTCAAGGAGTATAAGGGAAGCCAGAGAAGAGCTCAAGGCTTTGGGTGGGAAAGGGGAGCAATGTGTATCTTGTTCGCTTCCCTCTTGTTTCCATGTGAACATCTTGTTTGGATTAAATCAGAGCTCCTAATGAATTGTCAAGAGTCACGTATTCCCATTTTCTGTCTAGGTGTTTGGGATTAGAGGAAATCCAAAAGGATGGTGATTAGTGTTGGGGGAAAAACAAACAAACAAAAAAACCCAGATGAAAACCAGAAGAGAAAGAAGCCCAAGATGGTGACGGACTCAGATGGAGATTCACAGACAGGAGTCACTTTCACTGTGATTCCTGATTAGCACCAGCACTTGAGATAGTCAAGGAGTTTCTCAACTCCAGGGCAAGCTTTCTAGTTTCAAGACTGGGGCTTCCTGGGCAACAAACCAGTGAAAGACATACAGTCCTATGAAGTTTAATTACATGTAAGGGGCAGTTACTCAGTCTGTAATGTTTTCTGATTATAGTTTTGACAGAAATATCATCTTTCTGCTCAACCAATCAGTGCTGTCTGTTATTCCATTCCTCATGTATTACTTTTATATAGTTAACCAATTTAAAAGACTGTTATAGTCTTGATGATATAGAGCCTCTATTTTAAAAAATCCTTTTAAATTTGGAAAAGACCTATTTCTAGTTCAACTTTGTAGGAAGTAAATATCTCAAGAACAGGGATTTATTTTTAAAATAAACATGTACATAGTGGTAAATATTTTATAAATTACATTTCTTTAGTTTCAGGGACTTAGTAAACATATTTAATGTTTAGTTCTGGTTCTCTTTTGGAAACAAAATTTACATTTCCAAATAAACTGGAAAAGCTAATTAATCAACAATCTCCTTAGGGTTTTACTTTGTTGTGACAGCATCAGTATATCCACAATAATTTAAGCACGTGGAAATAACACAATTAATACTCATAAAATGAAATGCAAAAATTTATGCTTCTGTCTTGAGAAGTGTCATTCCTAACTGCAAATATGTCAGCTTTATTGACTTTACCATTTACAGGATTTTTAAGTAAACTGCCAATAGTTCTAGATATCAAATGCACTTGTTATTCTAGAGTATGTTTATAAGAACACTTCCATTGATTAACTATACCTCTAATTTAAAATGATCTCTACTATGTATTTTTCTTTATTCTTTAAAGTTTTCACAAAAAATAATAATACCTCATTGTAGCTATGCATTGTTTAAACATTTTAGTATTCACTTTCAAATTTAATCAACTCTAATTGCACTACCTACCTATTTCACCATTTTCTTCTAAGCTTATCTGTCACTTTGACTTATCTGTCACTTATTTTGTTTTTTGGCACTTAAAGTTCTTAGTATGACTCACTTTAATATTTTGGAGGAAGACTATTGTATTTACATACATTTAAGACTGAGTCCTTAGACTATTGTTCATTAGATATAGTTGCTGTGCTTTTAAATCTTACCCTTGCAAGTATATGGTAATAAGAAAGACCTTCTCCAAAAAAGAATGAAAACTAAGGATGTTTTTTCTTTATAGTTAAAATACAAATTTCTTTTTCAACAGAAATTTTGTCTTTTAAAGTATTTCTCACACTTTCCAATATGTGGCTGAAACAGTAGATAGACCTTAGCCCTCTGGAAGGGTATGTGGGAGCTGACTTGTCAACCTCAGTTAGAAAACTTGACAACTTATACTTTGAAGATGACCTGAGGCTAGAGGTGCCTCTCTGCTTAGAAACAAGTTTGGCAGAAGGTCTACTAGAGGCACAAACTCTGAAATGGAGAGAGAGCGAAGCTTGCTATGGGCATTTTCAAATGTATATGGTAGCCTGACATCACGGATGAGGGCATCAGGCATCAAGTCCATGTATGAGACTCTCAAACCTAGACTTAGAGCAGAGATTAAGATCTAGTATAAGACAATAAGATCTATTCATGGAAGAAGCTATGTCTCCAGCAACTTGTGCCATTACATAACCTGAGTAACTGTTTGAAGTCACCTTAATGTGCTTTAGGACTATTTCAGATATTCACTATTTCTCTAATACTTACACTTCCCATTCATTTCCAGAATGGTGTTTTCTTGTCCTTAATGTCTCAGTTAAAATCTTATGTTCTCACGTAAACCCCCATGGACACCCAGTTTAAAGTAGATCCCAGTTACTCTCTCTCATAGTTTCCTTCTCTTATCTCTATGTACTTAATTTGCAGTATCATCACATACATCTATATATTTATTGAGCTTTTCAGTGCAGGCAGTCTTATCTTTTGTTCACTATAGTGTGCTCTAAGTCTAGAGCACCTGATACGTAAACTCTCAATAAGGATTGCATTTTTTAAAGAAATTTATGTTAAATGAGCAGTGCACTAGCTTAAAAACTGGCCAGTAAAGTGAATAAACTGAATAAGATAGAGTACACTACACCATTGGAGAAGCTAGGATTTTCAGGAGTCCATTGATATCTGGAAGGGACAAAGGCGGTTACTTCAAAATCAAGGCAGGATTAGCAAGAAAAGTGGAATTTGAAATTAAAAACACAATACCATTTACACTAACACACCTATATATAAAATACTTAGGTATAAATCTAACAAACTATGTACAGATTTATATGAGGAAAACTATAAAACTCTAATGAATCAAATCAAATAACTAAACAGATGGAGAGATACTCTCTGTGAATAGATAGGAAGACTCAATATTGTCAAGCTGTCAGTTTTTCCCAACTTGATCTTTAGATTCAATACAATTCCAATCAAAATTATTTTTTGGATGTCAACAAACTGATTCTAAAGTTTATACAGGAAGACAAAAGATCCAGAATAGCCAGTACAATACTGAAGGAGAAGAACAAAGTTGGAAGTCTTTCACTACCTGACTTCAAGACTTACTATAAAGCCACAGTAATCAAGACAGTGTGGTATTGACAAAAGAATAGACAAATAGAGGATGTAAATGGTAAGGAAGGTGGTGAAAGCAGCCTCAAATGAGCCCATCTTGCTCCATTCCTATTTAGCTGGAGACCAGGGACCATTACTACTAGGATTTTAAAGATTTGTTATAACTTCTACTTTATGTATTACTAGTTTTTATTTCCTGTTTTTGTTTTTTGCCTTTGGAGCTCTAAAAATTACATATTAAATATAGTAAAGTTGTGCTTTGCTTTAGACAGAGAAGTCTGGTGAGGAAATTGGGAAGAACCTACCTCTCACTCAAAAAAGAGAGCTGTGGACAGAGAGAACATGGATGGAATAACAAGATAAATGCCGGTATGAAGCAGGCCACACTGGAGGCTCTGCATGAAATAAAAAAGGTGATGGGGACTTCAACTATGCTCAGAAGGAAACATTCTCAACCCAACCCTGAGATTTAAACCTGTAAAGGATCTATTTACTGCAATAAATTATTTCTTTAAAAACAATTCTAGTTGATTAAATGTAGGTTGGGAAAGATAAGTGCTAACAAGAATATTCTGTGAAGCTATAGCACTTTCATTTGATATATTTTCATTCATTCCAAGTTTATGTCACTCAGAATTTAGTTTTGAGATAATAAAAAACAATTTCCTGATAGCTATATTAAACTCGGTAATCCTATTATCCTTGCGTAAATGATTTATTTCCAGCTTACTTTTGATAGTTTAAAAGAGTCATCTGTTTGATGACACATTTTTCAGAGTTTGATTGTGGAAGAAAAGTTTTATATTTTTCTCAACACTGTGTGGCTTTTTAATACATCTAACTAATCTTTTCAAACCCATGCGGAACTCCTTTCATCTTAGGCAATTTGCAGGGGGCTGTCACCACCCATCACTGTCTGTCTCAGGTCCTGCCCACTCATCTGCTGATTAACGAGCAAGTGTCCTTATTCATACTTTGGCTGCGCAGCTGTCACTGTCTTCTTTTCTGCAAGACATGGAGGTTATATTCACAATACTACTGCTAGCAAATTCCACTGTTTTCCTGGCCTTTCTAGTTAGAGTTAGTCTGGTCAATAGATCCTCAGCTCTTTTTCATACCTGAAAGGATTAGTAGTGGTTGTATGGGTCACCTGTACTTCCTGTCACCTGGGGAAGAAAGGGTCCCTATTACATTGATGCTACATTGAAAAAAGACATGTGAGATGGGATAGGTAACCCCATTAAACCTTAGGGTTCACAATTCAGGAATCTGAGGAACTGTTGTACTATCTTTTAGACTCAATAATTAGAGTCAGCCATGACATGCTTCTTTATCACAGATGATTGTTCTCTGGGATATGCAGATAATTTCACTCTATCCTGACACCCCAGGACAGTAACCTACTATTTTAAATTTCTAAGCAAATTTTTCAACTAATTTGTCAATACACCATGTTTGAATATTGAACACTATAGACAATGTTATTTCAAAAGAAGTAGATGATATTTTCCCTGCCTTTTTATGAAAATCAGTTCTACTTGCAGAAAACTTGCATCTCTAGAAAATTAGGATTAAAAGTACTGAACAGGTTGTTAGAGGGAATCAAAGCAGAAGGAAATAACTCTAGGTGAGATTTTTGAATTTCAAATTTGAAAATTTTAAATTGGACCATATTGGCTCCACTTCATCACTGAGTGCCAAGTGATGGGAGTCCTTGGGTCACGCTGTAATGGAGATAGTGGGACTAGAGACAGAGAAAAGACAAGTGCCTCTCATTTTATGATTAGCATGTGTTACATTAGGTTGATATGACACACTTAAAAGTTACTTCAGCACATTTTGAGAGAACACTTTTTTACTTATATAATCCATATAATTTGATAACATAAAACCATTAGAATCTTAGAATGTTGGAGCTAAAAGGAAATTGAGTATTATTTAGTCTAAACTCCACATTTAAAGATTAAAAAAGTAGACATTCAGGTTGTGTGACTAACCTCAAGTTCCTTAGCCAGTATGGGGCAGACCAAGCTCTTGAAACAAAATTTTCAAATACTTAGTCCTATGTTTTTTTTTGTGTTTAACATATTTTTTAACAATTCCTTTAGCAGAAGGAAAATAGACATCATGTTTCTGGACATAAAATTTTGGGATAATTGAGGGAACATAGAAGTGCTATGAGCTTTTTCTGGTATGAAGAAAAATGCAAGAAATGGAAAGGGACCAGTAGTGAGTCTCTCTGATACTTGGGATAGCAGCACAGTTTTTAGAGAAGGAATCTGTTTAGTGCCACAGGCTTATTGGATACTTTCTCATTCAGCACATGGAAGCACCTAAGATAGCTGACCAAGTGAAAAGAGAGTGTTTATGATTCATAGACATTACACTGAGTAAAATTAAGTTTAATAGGCAAGGCTATGTGGGTAACATTTACATATATAATTGCCTGATATAGTCATGTAAACAACCATCTATGTCCTCAGATTTTACTGTTGGTGATGGGTTGGTGAATTACTTTCAGATCCATTAAGTATTAAAAGTAACAATCACACAACTAAGTACTAGCACAATCTGTACGATTTTGTGTTTCTAATTTTTTTTGCCCAAAGATATTTTTCCTAATTTTTTATCTTATCTCTGTCATTTACAAGTTTCCAACATAATGCTGACTGATCTCTTTAAAGTTCTTAGTCCAGATGCAGTAGAGTATACATGAGAAACTGATAACCCCAAATGACTGCTTTGATCAACATACACAAAACACCTACTTTGGTGACCCAGATGCCCTCTGTATTCTAGTAAGAAAAGGATATAAATGATATGAACTGTAATCTTGAGGTTAGAAGCTACTTTCAAAAAGAGACAAATCCTTGTGGACCCCGAAGTGACAGTTTGTACAAAATTTCATTTGCTGAAAATACAGTCTGTCTAAGGCTGGCACTAACTAAGAGAAACAATGCATCTAAGAGGGAAAAAGGCGTTATTCTGGCTGCCACCTAAAACTATCTTTAGATCAACTACAAGAAAGATTTTCCTATATAAATGACAGCCCTGAAGAGCATTGGATATGGGAAAAGAACACAGCAGAGTTTATCCAACTGAAATATCTGAGTTGGTAAAGTGATTTAATGGAAGAAATAATAGGAAATGTGTAATAAGATGATGGGTTTCAATAGGTAACTTACTTACATGACTTGTCCTCATTTCCTTCCCTCTGTCTCTCCCTCCTGTCTCTTTCTTTCCCTTCCTCCCTCCCTCCCTCTCTTCCTTGCTTTCTTCTTCTTCCCTTCCTTCAGGTAGTGATACTATGGTAATATTGTGGCGTCTATAAGCCACTATGTGTTTATCACAACCCTTAGAGATTTATAGAACTTTAATGTATGCAAACTGAAAAAAAAGCAATCAGGAAATTCAGGGGTCCCAAGATGGAATACGGACTGTGCCAGAAGTCTAACTATATTACACAGGTATGACATAGCCTCACTGAAGGTGAGGAAAAAGTCTCCAATCTAAATAATTTTGAAAAATTATGTTTTGACTGGGAACAGTAGGACTAAATGCAAAAGGAAATATATACAAACACTGTATTCTGGTAATAAAGTTTTCTTCTCAAGTGGGTACATGTTAATAATTCTGAAACTATTATACCCATATGCTTGAACTGAACAGATATGTAAAAGGATGATGTTGGTATGAGTTTCTTACTGTTAGAATGGGAAGTTATAGATATATAAGGAAGTAAAGCTAGTATGAACTATGTGGTATTGGTTAAAGTTGGAGACATCAGCACAAACTCATGTTTAATTGAACAGAGATACAAATTAGATAAAGAAATAATTATACATAGACATGTACATATAGCTCAGCATATACTTATGTATTTCTTACCTCTGACTGCTGACAAGGCCTTGAAGCAGTGATACTCCAGTAATATTGAGCTCACCCAGGCCCAAGACTTTAGTTTCTAACACCATTCTTTAATAAAAGAAACCATGGTTCCTTCGTTGACCCCTCACTGTAGCAGGGAATATACAAGATGAGCCTGGAATATCTTAGCATGTGCAAAAGAAAGAAAGTGCTAAAAGCAAAATGATAGGGGTGTGTTAAAGAGAATAGGAGGCAACTCGTAGAGTTTATGATGGTGAAAGATGAAACAAGTTGATTAATATAAATAAGAGTTTATTGGATTATAATCCAAATTATAAAATCAATACCATGAGTGCTTCCTGTTATAGATAAATGATTGAAGTAATTTAATAAATGAAAGTGAAGAGACAAATCTTCTGTTAAGAAGAACCCCAAATAATACACAGAGGTCTACACCATTCCTAAGAAGTGGACCTCAACTCCAATCTTTTGAGTGAAGAATGTGTTTTGTGACTTGCTTCTAAAAAATAAAATACAAAAAGAAAGCGTTAAATTTACTGTGTATAAATCTGACAAGTACTACCTCAGCCTGGTACCCAAGGTTAACATGATCAGTGATAACTCATGTTGATGATATGTAGCTGTGATATGATGTGATAAGAATGGTATTTCATTTTTGTTCTCTTCCTTTTAAAATCTCAAAACTACAGTCAAGAAAAATATCAGACAAAACCCAAATTGAGGAATATTCTACCTAAATATGACTAGTACTCCTCAACATGGTTAAGGTCATAAAGAATAAGGGAAGTCTGAGAAATTGTCACAGAGCAGAGGGGATTAAGGGAACAAGAAGACTAAAACACCATGTGCTATCCTAGATGGGAACCTGGAAAAGAAAAAAGACATTAGAGAAACTCTAATGAGATTCAAATACAGTATGGAGTTTAGTTAATAGAGTTAATAGTGATGGTCAATATTTGTTATTTGGTATATCAAATATAGCATATGAATTTAATATTAGGGAAAACTGAGTTGGTATATATCAGAACACTCCTATCTTTATAACTTTGTAGAACTATAAAATTATTCTAAAATAAAGATGTTTCCATAAAAATTCAGAAGGTAAAAGTTTCACTTTTCTGTTTATAATTATTCCTGAAAAATCAGGAAAATATGAAGTGGCATCAAGAAATAGAGGAGATGAAAATGATAATCCTGTTTCAGGAGAGAAATGTGAAGAGAACTGAGCAGTGGCAATTTTTATATCTTATTTTTAATTTTGCTGCCCTTCCACATCAGATAAATGTTTGATGCTTGACAAGTTAAATGATGTTGCCTTTAATTTTTCAAGAAAGTAAATAATAGCAAGGGAAAGGGGAATAATTTTATTCATCCCATATCATATCAGGTCCTCAGAATCTAAGAAACCTGCCCTGTCACTGGTGTTGCTACTTAAATTCAATATGAAGCCAATGTTTTCACCCCAGGTATTTCTGTCTCATCCAAAGGATGGAGGAAATCATTCAATTACCAACCTTATACAGAATTACTTACTTCTTATAATCATGAAACAAGAAAAACTTTCTCAAGGACATGGAAATACAAAGAATTTTAAAAAAGATATATAACTTTTGTTATAGGGGAGAATTGGCAATTTATTGATTGCATAAAATACATTTTATGAGCTTCAGATTCCCTGGGAATTTACCAAGTAATATTGAGTCTTTTGAGAGGAAGGGAGAATGAATAGGATGTCACTACCTTAGAAACACCCCATTGCTATTGCTTTCCTGAAATTACATAGAAACTCTTGTCAGTCTTGTCCTATACAATGTTAATTGTTTACTACAAATACCCTGCAAGTAAATGTATAATAAGACTTTTGGGACTTTTAAGACCTCGATTAAGATTGAAGTCAACTTTCAGAAAAATGTAAACCTTTAGGGGAACAGTGATTCATGATATTCTCTCCTTGGAAATTATGGGAACAGATATTCTGAAAACCACTCAAGATGTTTATGTCAACTGCAAAATGGAGCGGGGAACTGAAGCACTTTGCGTTACTCCAATTCACTTTTGGAACACTTCCATTAGTACCTGTTTCCAGTAACTGAAAGAAATCCAAAGATTTTCACTTTTACAGAAAAAGGTGAGAAGTGAAAACAGTGTTCAGCATCTGTTTTGCAATGAGCCATTACAGAAGCAGCGCGCACTTGCAGCAGCAAGGGTGGCCCTGCCAAGCTTCTACCCTGGGAACTACCCCCAGTGGCTCAGCATCAAGTGACTACAGTTTGAACTGTGTCTAGCCTCTGCGCTCTACCTCAATTTAGTTCATGTGTCCCTTAACAAGGCATATCCTAAGGTATCAGAAAAGTGTAAGAGAGGTTGTGTTTTGGGTCTGAGAATGCTCAAAAAATTTCCATATAAATTAGTGGTAATTATTTCTTCACTTTCTGCCATTTCAGTTTACAAAAGGTAGATTTCCTAGGAATGCTCTACTTTTGAATAGTGGGTGAAACCTGTATCTTGATATTGTATGGGGACTCCAACCTTTCAATGCTTCTCTTGCCAAGCAAAATACTCATGTTTAGACAGTTTTCATAGAAAAAGACAGGGACATAAACGAATGCATGGATATAGACATGGTTAAGATATTCTAATCTGCTTAAAGCAGCATTAATTAAAAACATTGCTAATAGAGCTTCTCATTTAAATCAGACAGCTGCATTAGATATTCATTAGGAGGAGAGAAAAAAATTAAGCAAAAAGGACAAATAGTGGAGAAGTCATTGTTTCTCAGGTTGGAAAGTCTCATATAAGCAGGTCCAAAAGGTCCTGTTTTCTAGAATATCCCTGGTGTGCAACATTTGTCTCAGTGTTTTTTTTAAATGTTCTACCACCCACCCCCTTAATTTTTAAATGTTTTTTTGTTTGAATTAAATGGATAGTAAATAAAAATAATTTAATTAATAAATTAAATAAATCCACCTATTTAGAGGTCATTCAGTCCAGCATAAATGCATATTATTCTTTCAGTGTGATAGTCTAAAGTGTAGCAAAGCAAAGCAAATCTAGAGAACTAATGTATGTGACTATATATGATAAGGCATTAATCAAAAGTCTAAATTTCCTATCCACTATTTTATATATTTTTTATAAAGGTATAACTCTTGAGATTTCTGGGTGCCAATAAATAAGTATCTTTCTTTCCTAACACTGAGGAATAAGGCAAGAAATAAAGCAGATAAGAAATCTAAATATCGCCTATGTTACTTATAAAGGTAAGTTGTAAGATGTAGCTTACTGTGAAAAGCACATGTATTCCTCACACCGAACGCCAGGACTGAATAGCTGTAATAGTTACAGAAGTTTTGGACATTTGATGTGCTTGATCCTGAAGACATTGCAGAGACTTCCTGCTGCCTATGGTGAAAGCCAGTGAGGAGGTAGTGGATGGAGAGAACTAGGCAGAAAGGAATTGTTTTCACAGCCATGGAAACTTCTCTAGTTCAGGTTGGTCCTCTCCACTTAGATGGGCTGGGCCGATAGAAGTATGAGCAGCAGCATTCGAAGAAAGTGTAAGCCCTCTGCAGGCTGCTCAGCCCCAGGAGGGAGGAGTTGGGCCTACTGTGCTGAACTCACTCTCTTCAACTGTATCTATCTCCACCATGTCTTAAATGGATGAAGCAGATGCAGGGTTGTCACACCAATGGGGCTCCCTGGAAGGAAGCATCAGGGCTGGGGGAGAACAGTTCCTGCAAAGAAAACTTCATTTATTAAGGAGAAGAGAAAGAATATAAAAAGTTTTAGTCTGTTAATTCTCATGATATCAGGGTAAAGCAATATTTTAGATAACAAGTAATGTTACCTAAAAGTAGATGAATTTTCTAGAATTGTTGTGGAGTTGAGCAGCAAAGGTGCTCTCTGAATTTCTGGTTTAGTTTCCCTTTCTAACACCTACTAATACTCCAACTTTTTCACACTGAAAATTAGCCTCCTCATGGGCCCACTTCTCCATTTTGATGCATCTATCACAATGATACCATTAAAAAATGAATAACATAATTTGAGCTGGTTTTCCTGTGGTTAGGATTTTTTTGTGCATGAGCTGTTTTCTGTATGCAGCTGATGAATAGTATTAGACCTGAAGACATTTTATTTTGCAGATTGATTATTCATGTTGCTTCTGATCTCACATCACACTATTGGAACCAATTGTATTATCTGACACAAATCATCATGTCTGCAGGGTGTTCATTCTCAGTCGAAATTACAGACTTCTTATCTATTTGTGGGGAAAGTGAAAACAGGGGTGTGCTGATGAGTTTCAAAGCTGAACACACTGATTCATTTCCAGGGAAGGGAAAGGTAAGAAGATGACATGTTTCCCCTCAGTAGACTGAAGCCAGGACCATTAGCAGTAAGTTCTGTTTTACATTTAGATTAAATGCTCTTTTCCCCAGCAGCTGCCCAGTGATTTCCACATAGGAGATTTTGATCAGCTTGCTGAGAGGGGTGATTGCATTTCCCCCTCACTCACTCAGTCTTCCCTTTGGTTTCTGAGCTATGCAGGGAATGAAAGGCAAGTGCTGATCACTTCCCTGACTCCGCTCGTTTGGGTACTGCAGTGCTTTGGATGGGTTGGGGCTTCAGGAGTGAATAACTCTCACTGGAATTTCAGGATAGGCATCTTCCCAAGGACAAGATCACATACAGTGGCATTTACACAGCAGCTCTATAAAAAGCGAAATCAGTGCTTTGGATTTCAATTGATCATTTTTCACTTTAGCTCAAAATTAAAATTCCTTTGCAGTTTTGTTTTTAATGCCTCCTCTCACCCATAACATATAATTTTACATTTTTTCATTGTCATAAGGGTCACTCCTCCTGTTATTTTATTTGTTGTTGATTGCTCATGTTTGTTTTTATTTATTTATTGAACTGACAAAACAGAATATTGGAATTTTCAGCAAGAGTCCCAGACTGTTTATATAGTCACCTAGCAACTTGGATGGAACACTTTATGAATTATTTGGAATAGCTTTGTTTATGTACTAGATTATACTACACAGTTTGTTTCAGCAAACATGAGGGGGGGAGAAGTCAATAATAAGACCAACATTCCATTGTTCTTTTCTCAGGACTTGTAGGAACATCTGGTCTCATTAATCTCTTAGTGCCTTGATGTATGTGATAGATGTATCCTGAGTTCCATTCATCTCAAGCACGGTCCATTGAAAACTGCTGTTGCATAGTAATGTGGGCAGATGCTTTGAAGGTGTGTGGTTTAGAAACTGTTCAAAAGGAGCAGCTTTGTCCAGCCAGGTGAGAATGGGCCACAGCATGGTTTACCTTATGGTCATTGGTGTGAGTGTGGCTCCAGTCAGAAACAGCTGAAGATCAGTCCTACAAACTGGGTGGTCTCAGCTTAATTTCTTACAGATTATGAACGTGCAGCAAACATTGACAACCACAGAGTGAATTATGCTTGAGCTTCCAAAATGCTGTTTCTGAGTCTGTGGCCTAGGATTGCCATATGGTGCAGACACATTAGGACATTCTCTTTTAGGAACTTTAGCAATTGAATTACTTTAAAATTCAAAATGGGGTTCACCTTAAAAAATCCTGGAATAAAGGGTGATCCTGTGTAGGCTAATTTTGATAGAGTCATTGACTTCGCTTGGAACTTTATGGTGTAAGAGAATGGACCTTAGAATCAGAGAGATACAGGTTTGAATTACACTTTGGGCAAGCAATTTAACCAGCTCTAACCATGGGGAAAGTGATTTAAGCTCACTAAACCGCAATGTTATCATATACAAAATGGGATAAAATCGTTCACCCTCAGGGATTGTGGGGATTAAGTTAGAGAACATGTGACAAAACTGAAACATAGCAGGCA
This sequence comes from Manis pentadactyla, assembly GCF_030020395.1. NCBI lineage: Eukaryota > Metazoa > Chordata > Mammalia > Pholidota > Manidae > Manis > Manis pentadactyla. The sequence continues at coordinate 63,828,197 of NC_080020.1, forward strand.
TCTAGTTTTCTTACCTCAACAAAAGTGAGCGGATGAAATTTTACTACATATTGTGAGTTGATTCTTTAAAAAATGCCATCAAAAGGATCAAACTGCTTAATTCTTTTGGGGATCATTTAGGGAGTGGAAAGAGGAATTAGAGAAATGTCAGGAGTTCCTCAAGTGGTGAAATCAGGTGGTTCTGGGTATGAGCACTCCGGGCATCACTGAAGTGATGTTGTGCAGCAGTTTAGCTGTGGTCTTGAGTAGAAGAAATGTAGTTCAGCAGGCAGGATGAATTAGCACAGTGCTTTTTGCTATGAGCACATCTGGACCTACCTGAAGTTTGCTCTTCAACAAATTGTTTCTTAGTTTGTGAGAGGTTGTTTCATCATTTACCAACCATCCCTCATGTTAAGAAATTATTTTGCACTGATTATGGCAGCATATCCTTGAGAACGTGAGCTTTCGAAAGGACCATCTAAAAAGTTCTTACACTGGTCATAATATAGAGCTTACTCTAATTGCGGAGAACTGCTCTTGTCTTTACAGGTTTTTCATTTTCAGGGTGCAACTCCATTTATTGTTTTTTTTTTTCATGAAGTCTTCTTGACTTCTAGCTCCACTGACATTTCTTCCTTAGATCCTTTTTTATTGTTGTTGGTGTTTCTGTTGTTTTACTTTTATTTTGGTATCATTAATATACAAGTACATATGAGCAACATTGTGGTTACTAGATTTCCCACACTATCAAGTCCCCACCACATACCCCATTACAGTCACTGTCCATCAGCATAATAAGATGCTATAGAGTCACTACTTGTCTTCTCTGTGCTATACTGCCTTCCCCATGCCCCCCTCGACATTATGTGTTCTAATCATAATGCCCCTTATTCCCCTGCACCCTCCCTTCACATCCATCCTCCCTAGTCCCTTTCCCTTTGATAACTGTTAGTCCATTCTTGGGTTCTGTGAGTCTGCTGCTGTTTTGTTCCTTCAGTTTTTTCTTTGTTCTTATACTCCACAGATGAGTGAAATCATTTGGTACTTGCCTTTTTCCGGCTGGCTTATTTCACTGAGCATAATACCCTCTAGCTCCATCCATGTTGTTGCAAATGGTAGGATTTGTTTTCTTCTTATGGCTGAATAATATTCCATTGTGTATATGTACCACCTCTTCTTAATTCATTCATCTACTGATGGACACTTGGGTTGCTTCCATTTCTTGGCTATTGTAATTAGTGCTGCGATTAACATAGGGGTGCATATGTCTTTTTCAAACTGGGCTCCTACATTCTTAGCATAAATTCCTAGGAGTGGAATTCCTGGGTCAAATGGTATTTCTATTTTTAGTTTTTTGAGGAACCTCCATACTGCTTCCCACAATGGTTGAACTAATTTACATTCCCACCAGCAGTGTAGGAGGGTTCCCCTTTCTCCACATCCTTGCCAACATTTGTGGTTGTTTGTCTTTTGGATGGTGGCCATCCTAACTGGTGTGAGGTAATATCTCATTTTGGTTTTAATTTGCATTTCTCTGATGATTAGCGATGTGGTGCATCTTTTCATGTGCCTGTTGGCCATCTGAATTTCTTCTTTGGAGAAGTGTCTGTTCAGATCCTCTGCCCATTTTTGAATTGGATTACTTGGTTTTTTTTTGTTGAGGTGCGTGAGCTCCTTGTATATTTTGGATGTCAATCCCTTATCGCATATGTCATTTATGAATATTCTCACAGACTGTAGGATGCCATTTTGTTCTACTGATGGTGTCCTTTGCTGTACAGAGCTTTTTAGTTTGATATAGTCCCACTTGTTCATTTTTTCTTTTGTTTCCCTTGCCTGTGGAGATATGGTCATGAAGAAGCTGTTCATGTTTATTTTCAAGAGAGTTTTGCCTATGTTTTCTTCTAAGAGTTTTATGGTTTCATGACCTACATTCAGGTCTTTGATCCATTTTGAGTTTACTTTTGTGTATGGAGTTAGACAGTAATCCAGTGTCATTCTCTTACATGTTGCTGTCCAGTTTTGCCAACACCAGCTGTTGAAGAGGCTATCATTTCCCCATTGTATATCCATGGCTCCTTTGTTGTATATTAATTGACCATATATGCTTGAGTTAATATCTGGACTCTCTATTCTGTTCCACTGGTCCATTGGTGTGTTCTTGTGCCAGTACCAAATTGTCTTGATTACTGTGGCTTTGTAGTAGAGCTTAAAGTTGGGAAGTGAGATTCCCCTTGCTTTATTCTTCCTTCTCAGTATTGCTTTGGCTATTTGGGGTCTTTTGTGGTTCCATATGAATTTTAGAACTATTTGTTTCAGATCGTTGAAGAATGCAGTCAGTATTTTGATAGGGATTGCATTGAATATGTAGATTACTTTAGGCAGGATGGCCATTTTGACAATATTAATTCTTCCTATCCATGAGCATGGGGTGTCTTTCCATTCATTGTTATCTTCTTTAATTTCTCTCACAAATGTCTTGTATTTTTCAGGGTATAGGTCTTTCACTTCCTTGGTTAGGTTTATTCCTATTTTATTCTTTTTGATGCAATTGTGAATGGAATTGTTTTCCTGATTTCTTTTTCTGCTAGTTCATCATTAGTGTATAGCCATGCAACAGATTTTGTGTGTTAATTTTGTATCCTGCAATGTTGCTGAATTCAGATATTAGGTCTAGTAGTTTTGGAGTGGATTCTTTATGTTTTTTTAATGTACAATATTATGTCATCTGCATACATTGACAGATTGACTTCCTTGCCAGTCTGGATGCCTTTTACTTCTTTGTGTTGCCTGATTGCCATGGCTAGGACCTCCAATACTATGTTGAATAAAAGTGGGGAGAGTGGGCATCCTTGTCTTGTTCCTGATCTTAGAGGAAAAACTTTCAGTTTCTCACCATTAAATATGATGTTGGCTGTGGGTTTGTCATATATGGCTTTTATTATGTTGAGGTAGTTGCCCTCTACACCCATTTTGTTGAGAATTTTTATTATCAATGGATCTTCAATTTTTTCAAATGATTTTTCAGCATCTATGAAGATGATCATGTGGTTTTTGTTCTTTTTGTTGATGTGGTGGATGATGTTGATAGATTTTGAATGTTGTAGCATCCTTGCATCCCTCAAATGAATCCCACTTTATCATGGTGTATAATCCTCTTGATGTATTTTTTAATTTGTTTTGCTAATATTTTGTTGAGTATTTTTGCATCTATGTTCATTAGGGATATTCATCTGTAATTTTCTTTTTTTCTGGTGTCTTTGCCTGGTTTTGGTATTATAGTGATGCTGGCTTCACAGAATGAGTTTGGAACTATTCTCTCCTCTTCTATTTTTTGGAAAACCTTAAGGAGAATGGGTATTATGTCTTCTCTAAATGTTTGATAAAATTCAGCAGTGAATTCATCTGGTCCTGGAGTTTTGTTCTTGGGTAGTTTTTTGATTACCTATTCAATTTCATTGCTGGTAATTGGTCAGGTTATATTTTCTGTTTCTTCCTGGGTCAGCCTTGGAATGTTGTATTTTTCTAGAAAGTTGTCCATTTCTTCTAGGTTATCCAGTTTGTTAGCATATAGTTTTTCATAGTATTCTCTAATAATTCTTTGTATTTCTGTGGTGTCCATTGTGATTTTTCCTTTTTCCTTTCTTAATTTTGATTCTGTTTATGTGTGTAGATTCTCTTTTTTTCTTAATATGTCTGGCTAGAGGTTTATCTATTTTGTTTATTTTCTCAAAGAACCAGCTCATTTCATTAATTTTTCTATTTTTTTATTACTCTCAATTTTATTTATTTCTTGTCTGATCTTTATTATATCTCTCCTTCTACTGACTTCAGGCCTCATTTGTTCTTCTTTTTTCAGTTTCCATAATTGTGAATTTAGACTATTCATTTGGGATTGTTCTTCCTTCTTTAAATAGGCCTGGATTGCTATAGACTTTCCTCTTAGAACTGCCTTCACTGCATTCCACAGATGTTGGGGCATTGTGCTGTTGTTTTCATTTGTCTTCATATATTGCTTGATTTCTGTTTTAATTTGGTCATTGATACATTTATTATTTAGGAGCCTGTTGTTAAACCCCCATGTGTTTGTGAGCCTTTTTGTTTTCTTTGTACAATTTATTTCTAGTTTTATACCTTTGTGATATGAGAAGTTGGTTGGTACAATTTCAGTCTTTTTGAATTTACTGAGGTTCTTTCTGTGGCCTAGGATGTGTTCTGTTCTGGAAAATGTTCCTTGTGCACTGAGTAGAATGTGTATCCTGCTGCTTTTGGGTGTAGAGTTGTGTAGATGTCTATTAGGTCCATCTGTTCTAGTGTGTTGTTCAGTGCTTCTGTGTCCTTACTTATTTTCTGTCCGGTGAATTTGTCCTTTGGAGTTAGTGGTGTGTTGAAGTCTCCTAGAATGAATGCACTTAGTGTCAGTAGTCACTGTTGAATTCTATGTATTGACTTGAATAACATTCTGTTATTTTTTTTTTTGATGGGGTGTGATCTGATTTGATCATCTTTTCTCCCATTTAGATTTATAATGGTTTGTTGTTCTGCTATATTACTTATTAAAACTCTAAATGTAGCACTGTTATAAAAAATGTGATCAATAAATACTTACTGATTGATTGGCTGTTTTAATTTTTTACTTTAATTTACCCAAAGAGAGTATATGGAGATAGTTCTAGTTTTTCTCCTTATCTGTTTCTCCCCTTGCTGAGCACAGGAACCACATACTGCCCAGCCCTCTTGCAGAGCCTTGTGTCTAATATTGGCCCAGAAACTGAGTGGAAGTCTTATGTCCTTTTCAGACTGAGGCAATGTAAAGTTCCTGCATAACTGTGGAGGCCACCCATGGAAATGCTGAGCATGAGAAGGAGCAGTGCAGATTACTAAGTCACTGCCCTCAGAACACCTTCCCAGGAGAACTCTGATGTTCACTGGGCATCTCCTATGAGCAAGAAATAATCCTATGTCATGTTAAATCATGGTATTTTGAGCTTATTGCTTTTATACCATAACATACCCTCTCTTGACTAGTTGTAAGAAAATCATGATGCACCACCTAGACTTCCATTTCTGGAAAGTTCACTCACTTTTCAAGTAACAGTTGAATACCCCTCTGAGACTTGCACTAGCTGAAGGGAGTTTCCTCGCCCAAGGCTCACTCTCACTACAAAACACTTTACATTCAGACTGGTAGAGGATGTAGCATAGAGACCCAACCCCATTGCCTTGACAGGGAACAGCTTTAAAGAAGGAGCATCAAAACTCCCCACAGCAACTGCAGGTAAATTCAACTTCTCCATCTGCCAACTCTTGTTTCTCTCACTCCCTTACAAGTATTGCTTCCCAGGGCACACCCCATCAAGCATTTGCATGTGAATATCTGCCTCAGTGTCTGTTTTCCAGGGGACCAGAATTGAGATACTAATACAAAGTTGTTTCAAATGCTAGTAGTAACTAAAAACTTATAGAGGGAAGATAAAATGGATGGTTTGAGTCCTGGGAGAATCCTTCATCCACCTACCCTAAAAAACATACAGACTAAGAATTAGGAGACCTAGTTTCTAGTAGTAGTCACTCTGCAGATAACTTACTCTTCTGTGACTCAGTGTCTTTATGTTTCAGAGAGGAACATATACTCTAATGAGAGCAAAATACTTTTGTACAAATCAAATCTGAAAGTGGATAAAATATTATAATGCTTTCTAAATAAGCTATGATCTGTCTAGACTTAATCTTACTTCACCTACACCCAGACTTCCCTTGCAATGTCATTGTTGACTTATTTTTTTTAAGAATTCCCAGCAGGTTGAAGTTGTTTCAAGACAAGCGGCATTTCAAAACCTTTCAGTACTTACCTTAGTATCTAGTGTAATGTCTCACATCAAATGGAAGCCCAATGCATATTTACTGAATATTCTCTTTGGGGTCTGTTCACTCAGGGACATAGATAGGAACTATTATTTCAGGAAAGCTTTTTGATTCACATTGTGAAGACAAGTGAGACAGAAGGAAACTAAGAAGATTCAGTGGGCACAACATCTCCCATCTCCCATTTTCACTTTCATTTGGAGAAAACAGATTAAACTCCCCCACGGAGATATATCAATATGGTGTTTTTATGAAACATGGTTGCAAAGGTAGAAAAAGTGGATCAATTTTAACCTTAAACGACACAGAGGCATTTTGGTCATAGGAGTGAAACTTAAGAAATAAAATAAATGAAGAGGTACTAAAACTAACAAACAGAAAGCTTCAGGCCCCAAGCAGTTGGTGGAGAAAGTTATGAAGGAAGGATGCAATTAGAAATTAATCTCATTTAGAGCAGCACTACCACTTCACCAATCATAACACATGTAGGCAATTTATTTCAGAGAGGAGTTTCTTTTGAAGTAGTTAATACCCAGAATCTTTTGAAGTAGTTAATACCCAGCTGTTTTGTATGCAAAATAGAATTATACCTCTGTGTTTGATATTTGTTTTTGTCGTAGTCTGGCTACATCTGCTGGAGAAGGTGGAGAGAGGTCAACCGTGATCCCGTGTGTCATTAATAACTAGCAGCGTGTTAAGTAGGAAGAAGCAGTGAAAAGAAGACAGCGTATCTCCTACAATGGAGAAGAGGCCTACATCTCAGTGTTGCCAGTGTTCGGAAAAGTGTTTTAGACTTATTGTGGTGATCATTTCCCAATGTATATAAATACCAAATGCATATGCTGTACATCTGAAAACTAATATAATATTGTATGTGTATACTTTACTTTAAAAAAAGAGAGAGAACCAAAAAAAAAAGAAAAAGAGAGAGGAGGAAAGAAAAGTGATTTTATTAGGTTATGAGATCTCCTCAGAGTAAACCTTTAGTGTGGGCCAAGAGTTACACAATAGGATACTTTTTCTTTGCACACCATGGTCTAGATCATATGCAAAGATTTAGTGAAGTATATTTTGTTAATAGTTGCTAGGTAGAATTATGGGAATGCTAGGAAGTGGACAGTAGAAAAATATCCAATCAGTGGGGAAAAATTGGAAATAAAATAGCTAATTTTAACCAAGTGTTTTAATCTGTGGCAATTTTCAGAATTATATCTTGCGATAAATCATTAGCCAAATTAAAAACCTCCCTGTTGCCATTATCTTCTCTTTTTCTCCTGTTGAATATGTACCTTCTGTTATATTACATGAGGTCTATTTTATAATTTTTTAATAAATTAAAATATTCTGACATATATTTTAGATCTGTTTGAGGGACCTGGGGCCTGGACAGGTGGTTGACAATCCAGTGTCAGCTAAATTAAGTTTTAGGTCCCAGTGTAGTCTCAGTTAATGGCAACTTCATTCTTATACTTGCTCCTGCCAAAAAACTTGGAGTCATCTTTGACTCTCTTTAGCAGTCATTCTTCACATTGGATCTGTCAGCAATGCCTTTAAAATATGTCTGCAATAATTCAACCACTACTCACCACCTCCACTACGATTCCCCCTGGTCCAAGTATCATTATCCTGCCCATGAGTCATTACTACATTTCTGTATCTATTACCTAGTGTTCTTTCTTCCATCTCATTCGCCTTTACTCTGCTCTCAACAAGCAGCCAGAGTGATCTTGTAAAAATATAAGCCAGATCATGCCTTTTCTTCACTCAGAAGCCTCCAGTGGTTTCTTATCTCATGTTGTGTAAAAGCAAATGTTCATACTGTGACCTATGAAGCCTTATGTGATCCAACCACATGTCCTACCATACTCCCTCACTTCCTGTGCTTTAACTATACTGGCCTCCTGCCTCTCCCTCAAAAATGCTGGTGGGCAGGCCTGTCTCACTTCACATTTAGTCTTCTTTATGCATCATATACTCTTCCCCTGGATATCCACAGAGCTAATCCTTTATTAGATCAGTCTTCACTCGAAAGCCACTCTTTTGGTGAGATATACCCTGGCCAGCATAACTACAATTTTGGCATCCCCTGAACATACACACATAGACATACACCTGTCCTCTTCCTCTGCTCTATGTTATTGTCTCTAGCACTTACTATTATTTAACACATACTAATGTAAAAAAAACCAATTATCTTGTTTAATTTCTGCTCTTCCCAACTAAAATCTAGTCTCCTTTAGGGCAGGGATTTTTGCCTGTTTTGTTCCCAGATGCATTCCCTATGCTAGAAGAGTGCCTGGACCAAGACGGTGCTCCATAAATACTGTGGAGCGAATGATCCTATTCTGAGTCTAGCACATGGTTTCATACTTCTCATGGCAAGTAAAGCTCTGTTTTACATGATGCCCTATTCTCACTCAGTGCTAGTCACATATCCATTATCCTCAACAGGCTATTAAATAAGGAAACTTTGTGGGAACGGAAGTTGTATCTTTCAAAAAGCAGAAAAAAAAGGAGGTCAGTTAACTTCTAGATAGTCAGTCAAAGCTTTATGGTGGTGCTGAGCTATGATTTGACTGTGGGATTTTTAGAGAGTTCAACTTAATTTTCAATAAAACAAAAAGATTATTCCTATTGTTTTTTATGATATTGAATATCGAGTAAACTAAGAATTATTAGCAGAGTAAAAGGAATATGAAATATTTATTGAAGGAATAACATATTATCACTTCATTTCTGAAGTGTTGTGAACCATTACTCCCTGAAATAGCTGAAAACTAAGAAATAAGCAATTTCATAGTTTTAGGCATTGTTAATTCCAGTGTAAAGGATAGTAAAGTGAGTTAAATCCATGGCAGTAAGAGAGGGTAGATCTGTGACAATTATAGCATCTGATGTTTGGAAAACACCTCATATCTGCTTTTCTGATAACATGCCCTTGTGATACTAAAATCTCTCTGACATTGCTTCTGATGGTCATTCAGCATATCTGCACATCCAATCATGGTAAATTCACTGTATTTTTGAGGCAGTTTATTTTGATGCTATATTATTTTGCTAGAAACTCACTTATATTGACTTAATTTGTCTCCTTGAAGTTTCCTTAGAAGATATTCAATACATATTGTCGATGTATGAATGCATGATTGGATTAATTTGTAAAGAAGGTGACACGTGAATCAGATAGCTTGACAATAAGATTTGATAGCTAGTGGCCTGGAAGCATGTAAGAAGATCAAACATCTACTGAAAGTAGATATAAAAACTTAAAAAGCCCAATATCTTGGAATTATTTCATGTAGAAACAAATAGCCCTTCTCCTTCTGCTTCAAGGGGAATCTGATCAGAGTTTAGTTTAATAACATTTTTATAGTAACAACTATGTATTGCCAAGTAAAGTTTACATCATTTAAAATGTTTTCTAAGCTTTAGCACAGTTCATAAATGTTCTCACCTCAAGCACTTAATCTTATAAGAGCATGTTGCTTAATATGGTAATTTTTATACTTTCAAAAAATGTATTGATATTGTAACAACTATTCTCTGATAACAGCAAATAAATAAAACATTATTGCAATTGTGCAAACAATTCAGACTTCTAAAGGCAATATGCAATTATAGTCAAATCAAATTTTTTGATAGGAGAGACATAAGGATGGACTAATACTGCTTTAAGTGTTACAAAGGAGAGAACATTATTAGAAGCATGTATTGAATTTGAAATATAAAAATATTCAACAGTTTATTTGCTGAATTCAACATATGATATTCTAAGTCCAATGCCTGTGGTGAATTAAATGGAACTGGACTTAACTTTTGAAAATCTGTCTGTGCATCTCAGGGGCACCTACTGACATGTCATCTATGCTTTCTGACCACTCTACGTTTGGTAAATGTCTACATCTATCTACCTACTGAAACAGACAGACACACACAGACATACATATCACATAATGTAAGAAGGCCTAAATTGCATTCGCCATTTTAGATTTCTGTTTCCTTCTAAAATGAAAACATTTTACATTGGATTGCATTTTAGGAGGTCTGGCTTCTTGTTTCAGATCTGGCACTGTGGGCAAGCATTCAGTTTCTTCATATGTCTGGAGATTTTTTTTCCTGGCTAAATGACTAATTAGTAAGATTCTAATTGGTTGCAGCAGTTGATAATATCACTATTTTAGGAGTGTTTTGAATTGGGAAAATCCATCTGTGAGATGTGAATGTTGACCAAATGATAATGGGGGTGAAATACTGGAACAATGTATGCTGAATATCTTCCATTTGCTTCTCACACTCCATTCTTCTCTATAAACTCTGGTGGGTGCGGTCTCTGTGGACTGCATCAGTAGGCAACATTGATCTATTATTTTTTCTTAACTAAGGTATCAACGATATTTTGAAATTTTCACATGAAAAGCATGTGGTTTTAACATTTACCCATGTTATCATGTCCCCCACCAACCCCATTGCAGTCACTGTCTATCAGCATAGTAAGATGCTATAGAGTCATTACTTGTCTTCTCCATAGTGTACTGCCTTCCCTGTGACCTATGTTATGAGTGCCAATTTAGTACCCTTAATCCCCTTCTCCCTCCCCCCCTTGCACCCTCTCCAACACCTTCCCTTTGGTAACCACTGATCCCTTCTTAGAGTCTATGAGTCTGCTGATGTTGTTTTTTTCCTTCCATTTTGCTCTGTTGTTATACTCCACAAATGAGTGAAATCATTTTGTACTCATCTTTCTCTGCCTGGCTTATTTCACTGAGCATAATACCCTCTACTAGCTCCATCCATGTTGCTCAAATGGTAGGATTTGTTTTCTTCTTATGGATAAATAATATTCCATTGTGTATATATACCACTTCTTCTTTATCCATTCATCTATTGATGGACACTTACGTTGCTTCATATCTTGGCTATTGTAAATAGTGCTGTGATAAACATAGGGGTGCATATGTCTTTTTGAATCTGGGATCTTGGTTTCTTAAGGTAAATTCCTATGAGTGGAATTCCTGGGTCAAATGGTATTTCTATTTTTAGTTTTTTGAAGAACTTCCATAATGCTTTCTGCAATGGTTGAACTAGTTTACATTCCTACCAGCAGTGTAGGAGGGTTCCCCTTTCTCTGCATCCTCACCAGCATTTGTTGTTCCTTGTCTTTTGGATGTTGGTCATCCTAATGGGTGTGAGGTGAGATCTTATTGTGGTTTTAATTTGCATTTCCTTGATGATTAGTGATGTGGAGCATCTTTTCATGTGCTTGTTGGCCATCCAAATTTCTTCTTTGGAGAAGTGCCTGTTCAGATCCTACAGCCATTTTTTAATCAGGTTATTTAATTTTTGGGTGTTGAGGTGTGTGAGCTCTTTATATATTTTGCATGTTAAACCTCTGTTGAATATGTCATTTGTGCATATATTCTCCCATACTGTAGGATGCCTTTTTGTTCTACTGATGGTGTCCTTTGCTGTCCAGAAGCTTTTTAGTTTAGTTCATTTGTTCATTTTTGCTTTTGTTTCCCCTGCCCAAGGAGATGTGTTCAGAAAAAAGTTGCTTATATTTATATTCAAGTGATTTTTTTCCCATATTTTCTTCTAAGAGTTTTATGGTTTCATGAATTACATTCAGGTCTTTGATCCATTTTGAGTTTGCTGTTGTGTATGAAGTTAGACAATAATTCAGTTTCATTCTCTTGCATGTAGCTGTCCAGTTTTGCCAACACCATTTGTTGGCATTTCCCTATTGTATATCCAGGGCTCCTTGATTGTATATTAATTGGCCATATATGTGTGGGTTTGTATCTGGGCTCTCTACTCTGTTCCATTGATCTATAGGTCTGTTCTTGTGCCAGTACCAAATTGTTTCGATTATTCTGGCTTTGTAGTAGAGTTTGAAGTTAGGGAGTGTAATCTCCCCAACTTTGTTCTTTCTTCTCAGGATTGCTTTAGCTATTCAGGGTCTTTTGTGGTTCCATATGAATTTTAGAACTATTTCTTCTAGTTCATTGAAGAATGCTGCTGGCATTTTGATAGGGATTGCATTGAATCTGTAGATTGCTTTAGGCAGGGTGGCCATTTTGACAATATTAATTCTTCCTATCCATGAGCATGTGATGTATTTCCATTTATTGGTGTCTTTAATTTCTCTCACAACCTTGATCTTAGAGCAGATGCAGGAGGGAGGGAGGGATGAAGAGTGAGGTTGGAGTATATATTCTTCCTGCTTCCTCCCTGTAGGTCATTTCCACAGGCTGACTGTATGACTGAAGCCTGCAGCCCTGTGAGTAAGACCTCTCCAAATTATAGTATCTGCTCTCTCCTCTTACTCCTCAGGTCTACCTGGCCCATGTCATTGGTCCTTTGATATTACACCCCTCTTTGTTATACCCTTACTCTCTGACCATCTCTTCACAAATATTTCCTTTATTACAATCATTATAATGTATTCCAGGCAATGTGGCATCAGTTTCCTGCTAGGATTCTAAACCCTTAGGTTGCTGCAGCAGGGGAGGGTGGATATTGTGTTGCATAGGATGGAGTTACTGTCTCCATCTCAGTCATCAACTAGGAATTTCCTCTGCCTGACAATAAGGCACAGTATGTGACAATCCTCACATTACCGTGGAACAAGTGGATGGACAACAGTGATACACAAGACAGAGCACTGAAAGCAGGAGAGTCTCTCACAAGACCACAGGAGAAAGGAAAACCAGTCTCAGGGAGGAAAAAGGATTTTCATGGTGACCACATAGAGAGTGAATCACACAGCAAGATTGCTAATCTCCAGAGTGAACTAGTCACAGATGCACAGGTTGAAGATTTTTCACAAATATTTGTAATCCCTGAGTACCAAGAAGAAAGAGTCCAAACCAGGCCAACCTGAGCTCTAATAGGTAAGATCTGAAGTCTCTCAGCAGGACTGAGCAGCCCCAAAAGGGAGAGAAACTTGGGCGAGACAAAAGACCACACATGGTAACGCTTCACTGAGAGCTTTTGGTGGAAAAAAACAACTCCCACTCCCCCTCAAATTTAGTACCAAAATTCTACTGAATGCCATTTTGATGTGTTATATGTACATTTGCTTTGATTATAGAGATAAATTTGGTAGACAGATGATGAAAGATAAATACATAGGGAGATAGTCATAGATTGATAGCTTAAGAATTCCATAGCATATGTTAATACATACTCAGTACAGTACAAATGAAAGCAGTCTGACCTGAGGAAAACCTTCCAACTCTTGAAGTTAGGATATTTATATTTAGAACAGGAAATTAGAAATGCCTGTATTCATTGAAAAATATATATTAAGCACTGAGTCTATTCCAAGAAGTATGTGAATAACCAAAACTAATCATTTTGTCTCTCCTAATGTGTGTATCAAGTAACACACAGTGAAACCTTTCAATTATACTTGCTACTCCTTCAGGCTGGCATTCTTCCCCTCAGATCACCTCGTTACTCATCCCATCTCAAAAGCAGCACCTGCTCAATGAGACCTCGATGATTCTCCATAAAACTTCAGTTCTCTCTTTCAAACTAATTTTTTCATAGATTTTATCACCATCTTATTGTTTGTTGTTCTCTATCTGCCATCACTACAGAAAATAAACTGTGAAAGAGAGAGATTTATTTTTGGTCTTTTTTATTGAATAGTTTAACTTCAGAACTTAGAAGAGTGCTTGGAGCATAGCAGTAGTTTATTAATTTTTATTAACTAACTGGGAATCCAAATGAAAGGAAAAAAGGAGGGAAAGAGGGAGAAAGAAGGAAGGAAAGAAGAGAGAAGAGAATTCAGGGGAGACACTTGGGAAAGAAGGTCACTCTTACATTTCAGGAGAGGTCAGGAAGGGCTTCATGATGATCCTACCTTTGATTGGATTCTTGAAAAATGAGAGGTTTGATTTTAGGTGGAAATAGAGGATTTTGAATAAAGAAGGGCAGTGACTCAAACATTTCAGTCACCTTGATTTGAGTGCAAGTCAAAATTATGAAGGTTTAAGTGAATCCCTCACTTATAGAAATTTCCCTATCACTAAATGTGTTAAACCAGATTCTGGAGGAAAAGCACTTGAGGAAGGTTTAGAGCGGTTGTTCTTAATCCGGGTGATTTTTCACCCAGAGCAAATACTGCAGTGTCTGCAGACATTTTTGGTTGTCAAACTAGTGGAAGATGCCACTGACATCAAGTGGGTGGAGGCCAGGATGCTGCTAAACAGCCTGTCATGCAAAGGAGACTCCCGCCCCCCACAGCAGGGTCATTGGCTCAAACGTCAGCAGTGCTGCGAGTGCAAGATTCACTCAGAGGAAGTGGTGACATTCACAGTAACTCAATCTGTGCACTAAACGGCGGAGAATTTTTTAAGATTTTTTTTTTCATTTATGATTTATAGAATTAAGTGCACCCTGAATATGACTGAAAAAAATCTAAGTGCCCCTGGAAGTATGTGTTACTCCTTTTGTATATGATTGTCACAGAGTACACTTGGCCTAATATATTTCTGTAGCACCTAAGTCTGCAATTGTTAGAAAAAAATAGCTACCCTGAGATTACAATCCAAAAGAGGTTGTTCAAGTCATTTGACAGAAAACTCAGTGTCATTGGTATTACAGTGAAGACAATATCCGGTCATTTTAGTTTTCATCCCCCTGAAGCACAGGTTCCAAGGGCTATGACTGCACAATTCTAACATTTGCAAAATGATTTCATATTTTAAAATTAACTTAGATAAGAGAGCAAAATACTATAGGAATTAAATAAAAATGGATCCTCAGCAAAGAAAAATAGTAAAGTATTCTCTGTTACTTTTACAAACACTGTCTGTTTTGTTACTCCAGCTGAGAAATTATACACACGGTGGCAGTACAAAGACAAACACCTCTGTAAAATGGCATATTATCATAGAGAAGCTGCATGAATGGGAAAATGTATTTTTAAAATGAGCCATTCCAGAATGTATGGGAAGGTTTTCCTCAGTAGTATTGAGTGGTTTAGAGCAGGGGATATTTTTGGGAACATACATCTCAGCCCTGCATAGACTCAATTCACAGCTTGACAGCTCTCTCAAATGAAATGCAAGTTGTGCTGCACTTCATCTCCTAGTATCTTATCTCTGACTCACATCTATTGCCATGTTTATTTATATAAAGATGCATTCTGGGATCCTGATCCATTTTCCTGACACCAGTTCAGACATGCCTGAGACTAGTCTTTACCATCCAGATTTCAGCACTAGCACTTGAGAGGCAGAGATTACTGACATGCAGTCTGCCTAATGTGTTTTGGCTGCACCTAGTAGACTTCAAACTGGACAATCTGGTTTAATATGTATATTATAAATTGAACTAAGTTGATGCCAACAAGACTGAAACTCTGAAAAGAGAAACAACCAGAGTGCAACCCAAGGCCCCTTTTCTCAGGCACAACCTCTTCCCTGCTCCTGCCCCCATATACCTTCCCAACCTTTGACCAGTTCTGTGAATTGAGTTAGATGTAATTTTCTTCCACTTATCCTTTTTTCAAAACAGAACCCAAAAGGAAATTATTTAATATGTTACTGTAGCAAACTTGATAGAAAATCAATTGCCACTTCATTCAGTAGGAGAATTCTAAATATGGTTATGAATTTATCACAGATTCTGAGGATCAATGTGCATGAGGGAATGCTGCACTTTGCCTTCAAGCTGCCTTTCTGTGTGTGTTTTTCAATTAATAGAGTTTATTTTTTAGAGCAGTTTTAGGTTTACAGAAAAATTGGGCCAAAAGCACAGAGAGTTCCCATACTGCTCCCCACTCCGCTCAACACACACACACACACACACACACACACACACACACACACACACACACACACACACACACACAGTTTCCCTTATTATTAACATCCTGTGCTAGTGGAGCACATTTGTTAAAAAATAAGATCCAATATTGATAGATTGTGATTGACTGAAGTTCATATTTACCTAGGAGTTCAGTTTGTGTTGTATTTTTGGCAAATGAATAAGGTCCTATACCCATCATTACAGTATCGGACAGAATAATTTCATTGCCCTAAAATCTCATGTGTTCTACCTTTTCATCTTTCTTCTTACCCCTGAACTCCTGGCAACCACTGATCATTTTACTATTTTTATAGTTTGCCTCTTCCAGATATAGGTGGAACCATACTATATGTAGTCTTTTCAGATTGGCTTCTTTCTCTTAGTAATATGCATTCTCAGGGCTTGACAGCTCATTTCTTGTTTTATTTTTTCACCAAGGAATATTCCATTGTGTAGATATAACAGGGTTTTTTTTTAAATTAAGGAATATAAAAGCAATACAAGACTTTTCAATGAAAATCAATATAGGATTTTAATTTTTGCAAGTGTTTAAATTTCTTTTAGATTTCTCAAAAATCAGGACAGCATTGAATGAAACATTCTGTTATGGTGACTTCAACAGTGTCTGCCTGACCAGCTTTAGTGGAGAAGAAAATACTGGGTAATTTAAGAAGTAAGTAGATCTTAGAGTGGCATTCAAACATAATCCCTTGTGAAAATCACACAAAACAGATAACTCTGTGTCATATGGAAATTAGTTATGTAAATAGAGGGTTTTTTTAGGGATCAAACAGGTACTTTACTTGCAAACCCACTAGCCTCGAGGGCATAAGTGGGTTCTGCAAGCTTCTCTAATGTTGGGTGTATCTTTCTGTAGTCAAATCTTTTCTCACTCTTTCAAATCCTGAAAACAGAAGCTAAGTGCCTAAATCACCATAGTGAGTAATAAGGAGTTAAAATCTATACCAGTTGTTTGAAAGATTAGTCTAACACTTGCTGCTGTGTGTAGAAGCTGGGACTAGCAAGCAGCAGAATGAACTGAATGGAGGTTTTTTGCGGGATCCTGGGCCAGTGGCAGGAGACTTTACAAGCCAGGTGGTGCTTATTTCCATGTGAACTGCCACTAGATGGATGTGAGAGACAACAGAACCCCGTGGGGGTTTTGTTACTCACAAACGGAAAGCAACTATCAGTAACAATTGACTAAGAGTGTTATTAACTCACCACAGCTGTAACTTAGTCCCTGTAATTTTCCCACTCTTTCTTTTAGCTGTAAGTAGTTGCATTTTCTACCTAATTATTACACAGGAAACCCTTTAGGGGTCATACTTTTAAGTCATGGGGTTGATAGTCAATGCTGCATACATACCACCTAACTTTTTCTGCACTACTTCCATTTTAAAGGCCCTAAGCTGCCTTTTCCTGTTTCTGATACCAGAGACACCCACTTGTATACTCTAATATTTCTTATTGACACATAATTGACAGTCTATATAATAATTTTAGTAAAATAAAAGTTAGTTAATAGTGAAACCTACCACAATCTTTAACGGGAGTAAATTGATCAATTCATTTTCATTTGATATAAACATGTTTTTTTGCATTTAGAATTTCATTTATAGGGTGGTGTGTGTGCTTTTGTGTATGTTTGGAGGGTAGGACCTTGAGAGGTGGATTAAAAGTTTATTTCAAAAGTGGAAAATAATAGGGGAGTACTTGTCTTATCAAATGTTTCTCATTCTCTAAAATCCACTTCAACTGGTAACATACTTGAAATAAAGTAGATTTAGATGCCTAACTCCTTACACACACACACACACACACACACACACACACACACACACACACACACAGATACACCAGATAAATAAAAGACCTAAACTTAAAAAAAAAAATGGGAGAATATTTTACAGTAGTTCCCTCTTATCTGAGGGGGATACTTTCCTAGACCCCTCAGTCAATGCCTCACACCACAGATAATACATTACCTTATAATATACTATGTTTTACCAATATAGATATATATATACATATACCTGTGATAAAGTTTAATATATAAATTAGACACAAGAGATCAACAATAACTACTAATCAAATAGAAAAAATGTACAATATACTGTAATAAAAATTATGTGAATGTGGTCTTGCTCTCTCTCGCAAAATATTTTATTGTACCGTACTCACCCTTCTTGTGATTATGTGATGAGATGAAGTGAGGTGAACGACGTAGGCATTGTGACATAGCATTGGACTATTTTTGACCTTTTGATGACATGTCAGAAGGAGAATCATCTGCTTTCAGACTGAGGTTGATCACAGGTAACCAAAACTGGAAAATGAAACCATGGAAAAGGGGGCGTTACTGGGTACTCTTTTTTTAAGGATGGCTTTCTTAAATAAGATATAAAACCAAAAACTCAGGCTATCTATATGTTTAAAGACATTGAATTGTAATTTTTTGGGTCACTTTATCATTGCCAATTTATTATTGAATGATAAATATACATAAATTTAAAAGAAAAAGAACAGACTCAAAATTATTTACATCTTTATTAAGTCAAGTTATGTCTCATAATATACAAACACTGCTTATAAAACAATACTAGAAAGGCCATTAGAAATAAGATACAAAATTTGAACAACCCACAGAAAAGAAAATAAAAAGGCTGTTCTTCATATGATTAAATGTTACATTTCACTAAGTAAAAAGAAAATCAAGCAAACAAATTAACTTATACTTGAAATAAAACAAAACTCTCTTCTATCTGTTTTAGTATAAATTATAAAGATTGGTAATATCCAATTATAAGTATGGGGGAAAAGGAGCTATTCTCATGTACCCTTGCTGGCAGTGATTGAGGAAATTTAGGGAAAACCTTAAAATATCCAAATGCACAAACGCTTTGACACAGCATTTTCTTTGTTACTGGATTTGATCCTAGAATAATATGCAACTATATCCAGAGATTATGTCTATAAACACAGTGTTTTTAATAGAAAATTTGGAATCAAGCGATCAATAGGAGAATGTTTAGAACACTAATGTAATTAGCTGTTAAATGAGGCATATATTTTTCTATGAGAATATGTTTAGGATATTTTGTTACTCGATATAGGCATACATACATCCTTTGTTAGAAAATAAAATTCAACTGAGTAAATTTAAAGATCAAATTGGTTTTATTCAGTGATTCATGAATCAGGCAGCATCCCATCTAGCCAACAGAAAGAAGGTCGGAGGAGCTGTACAAAATGCAAAGACTTTTTTGGCAGAAAGGAGCAGGGATAAGGAAAAGGTGGATTACCTCAACTTTCTTTGGGAAGAGGAAGGGGTCTATCAGGTAATTGCCTCACTACGGCTGACCAGGAAATTCAAGGCTGACTGGTTAAGATTACATTCCTGGGGGACTTTGAAACTGAAATTAGGTTAGGTATTAACATATGATTATATGACATGGTTTGTTGATGTGGGGACTTAGCACTAGTAACTTAACACTTCATAGTCAAGAAATAAATCTGTAAAGTTAAGAATCAAATGTTAGTACCACAACTTTGTAGGATGGGATAGAGGTAGTTGTGGGACTTGCCCTTTGAGATTGTATTCTTTAAAAAAAAGATGGGTTATCCATGAATTTTATTTTCATTTTGTTCTCTGTTTTACTTTCATTTCATTTTTCTGTATTTTTCCAAAAGCTAAAAAAATTTGAAACATAACTAACTAAAATAAAACACAAATCAGCAACATAATTTGGGAAATATCCCAGATTTTACATTTGAAGATAAAATGCAGCTGCATAACACAATTGAATCTTAGTGTTCAAATAACATTATTGTATATCTAAATAGTTTCCTTTAAAAGTTGTTCAAATGTTAACTTCTAGGGAAATTGCTGAGCTTACTTGTATGGGAAGACCACAGTACTGGACAGTATATTCAAAGAGATGGCCCAAAGGGTCCCACATGCATATCTCAGCAGGGTTTCCCTCTCCCTTTCTTAATATTCTAAAACTTTTCCTTACTTACCCAGGACATGAGATTCATAATGATCAGATATAAAATGATGTTAATATTTTGGTCATTTAAGGAGAGCAGGGTAAACAGAACTGCTGAGAATTTGCAGCATTAATCTTGGCCTGAACACGTGGGAGAGTCTGGTCTCCATTCTGTCTGATACAAAGAAGGTCTGTGGAAGTGCTCAGTTGGAACAAACAGGAATGTGGCGTGTCTCTGTGATTTCCTGTCCCTCCTCCCCCCAGTTTTTTTCCATAGAGATAGGTCCTTTGGTGAAAAGACATCTGTGCTTTCTTCTTTCTCTTCAAGACTGAATGTCATGATTTAGGACACACAAATGTAATTTCAACTTTGACTGCCTGCTGGTTTATTTCATGCACCTGCTTTTGGAGGAAGGAGAGACAGGATTTTAAGAGGACATTTTGAGGCCAGACCTGACATTTGACCTGATATATCCCACAGGAACATGGAAAACAAAAGCACTTATTCATAATGGGTGATTTAAACAATGAAGGAACACATTTGCAAGTGTATTTACATACAACACACAGACCTGTTTCTTTCCTTGTGACTTTTCTCTTTAATACTTAAGTCATATAAGGAGAAGGTAAAGATTTCTTTTTTTGTATTTATATTTTTGTATCAAAACCTGTATTGGTTTATAAGTTGAGCTTTATTTCCTGGTTTTAGATTTTCTCATGTCCCTAAATAATATTTTTAAAGTTTTGGATTTAAGTATAAAGTGCCTATGAAAATCTGCAAATATAATTTTCAGTATCTGTGAGTTTAATTGTTTCTAACTAAAATATCTTCTGAAAAAAATGCTCTTTCATATCTGAATATTAAACAATTGCAAAGATGGAATTATTAAAGAGCCATACTAAGCAGTTTTGCTAAGAGTCTGATAGCTAATAAATTGACTGATTTAACAAATAATTCTTGGTCCTTAAATTGCTTCCTGTAATGAATGGTTATGTGGTTCCCCTTAATTGCCAAATGCTTAATTTGTTTCAGAGAAATAAATATCAGATTAAAAAGCCAAAATAAAAAAGCAGACAAAGGAGATGTTTAATAAAAACAGATTATCCTCTTCTTCTTTTGCTCATTAAAGGGCATGGATTTCTCCATCTTTGATGTCTTTAAGAGAGTCCATCTTTATTATGGCAGAACAAAAATTGCCTAGAATAACTAATTCCTTGAGGACTGTAAATTATAGAAGCAAGGCATGAGAAAAAAAAAGACGTAGGAAACCTCCAGATTGTAAATACAAGAGTAATGTTTTGGCTTCACAGTGACACCATGTATTTGTTAGAATTGATGAACAGCAGATGTCCTGAGACTTGTGAAAACATCTGCAACAATCACTAGAAAGTGAGAAAAATAATATGATTAATTTCCTTTTTTTGGTTTGTTCTGAGCTCTCCTTATGAATTGTTTTTCAACGAAGTAGCCTTTCTTTCCATCATTACTTTATGAAATTTGGCAAAATAAGTTTCACAGTTCCAGGATATTGTTACAGATAGGTCAGGTGATTTTTAAGTTTTCCTTCAGTTAACAGTCCTTTCTGCTACCACCATAGATGTTAAGATTGTTTTTTAACCTCTGAATATTTTCTATGCTTGTGCTCTAAGTTGGTAAAACTCAGAGACATGAAAACAAAGATGAGTTATTGGTAAAATTAAAAAAAAATAAAATGTCTTATTCCTGGATGGAGTTATATTTGTTGGTCGTTAGACCATATAAGTGAAGCAGAAACCTATTTCTAGAAGGTTCCTCCTAAGATCTTCTATTGCTGAACAGTCAACTTGAGTCAACTGAGAGTGAACACACAACCAAGCCTCCCAGGAAGGTTCTTTCCATTTTTCTATTTTGTAAAACTCAGGGTACTTCTGCTTCTAAGAACATTTATGTGTTGGGTTGAGTTGTAGGTTTTTTTGGAATCTGTAAAATACAGACATTTACCCTGAGAGGAACTGGTCATATTATGGTACACATAGCTCTAAGTGAGGGGAGTAAATAAAAAGAACTCTTCAAAGGAGTATTGTTTTGTCTTGTGCTGAGATGGAAGAATAAACTAAGAATCCGTGGAATCACACAGAATTAAGTCATGTCTCCTTTTATTCTTCTCCTGGCGAGGGGTTCTCTACTTCCTGTCAGCCACAGTAAACAGTGTCCTAAGGATGGTGCCCTCTGGGACTCAGAACTTCCATTTTCCGTGATTTAAGGACACTCATACCTTTATTTAGTCTATACTAATCATCTTTGGTATGAAAAGGGATTTGCCAGTATTGCACCTAAGCTGCTTTTTCTTGTCAAATCTGTCTTATTTCTCTCTTCCTGATTCATTCTCTTAAGTCTTCAATGACAATGGCTAAACTTGGCTTCAAAATAGAACAAAAAGGGGTCATCTTTGTAAGGTATAAAAAGACAGACAAAATAACCATCTGCTCAGTGACTGCAGTTGCCTTTGAAGGTCTTTCTCTGACACCCTAAGGGGTTTAGTTAACTAGAACCTCCATGTTTCCGCAGGTTTGAAACAGCTGCAGTTGTGCTACACATCTTTTGAAAGTTTTCCTAAATGACAGCTGGTTTAGCTATAGAAATGAAATCTGATCATCTAAATCTCCCCCAAGAGAACTAAAAAATAAAGAAATAGTTCAAATTAAAAGCAGCAGCCCAGGGTGAGTCTATTGAAGGGGTAATAGTTTGTTAAGGATTCCCTACAGAAGTTCATGGTAGACATGGACAAAGACAAGTACAAAACCATCTTATTTGTGGACAAAACCCCACCTGTAGCCAAAGAAAAAGACCTCTTCGAAGAGATAAAGGAGAGGCTGAGGCTTTCTTTGCAGAAAGCTGAGAAGGAGGTAAGCCAGAGGTAATAAACTGAAAGCTTCTACCAGGTCAAAATGAGACTAAGGCTCTGATTTGAACTGCACCAAAACTCCTTTTTATTCATTGGACCTTGCCTTGGAGGTGTTGTTACAAATCAGTTAACCCAGAATTGTCATCAAAACAACAGAGTGTTAAGCAAAGAAAAAGCTAAGAGGAGAATAAATAAATGCTTAGAGGTTTCCTGAATTCATAAAGAGGCCAGGAATGCAAGTAAAATCTGAACCATTAGCAAAGTGTAATCAAACTACAGTGATAATTATATACTATGTGTCCGTTATTTGCAAGGCACTTGGCTAGGGTTACGTTGGAATCAAAGTGAAAAAGATGCAATTTCTGATTAGAGAAGAGAACCTACTGTCCAGTGAAGGAAGCAAACATAAACACATAGAGATAGAAAGGAGGTAATGAAAATTTTGGAGGATGGAGCTTAGAATCAGAAAACAGTAAGGCACAGCTCAAGGTCTACAAATCCTACTTACAGAAGACCTTTTCCTCTTGTCTTTTCCCACCTACCCAGGTTTTGCAATGTTTATGCTAGGGTTTCAGAGCCTCTTTGTATTCTCTTATCCCTGGACAATAGATTTAGTCTTTCTTTCTGCTCCCCATAAGATTCCTTCCATATAATTGCTTCTCTGATTGAATCATATAATACATATTGAAGGACCATTGTGTGCTGAAGACTATGTTAGTATCAAAGCCTTAATCATATACTATATTGCATGTATAGTTCTTAAACTGAAGATTAATTCAATCTTCCTTGGGAAATACAAAATAGCCATTTAGGAAAGTCCTTGCAAATAATACTTTACAGAGTGGATAAGATTTAGATATTCAAGTATTGTAGTCACTTTACCAGATATTCATATTATATACACAGTAGTGATAGAATACCAATAAACTCACACTTATTCTATACATACACACAGACATTATTTTGCTGTAGTAAAAAAGTCTTAAAAATAGAGATTGCCACAATTTTTCTTCCATAACCATTTATTTTTTCGCTGTTAACCAACTGAGTGTGTATATTTTTATTTATTTATTTATTTATATTTTTATTTTGGTATCATTAATATACAATCACATGAGCAACACTGTAGTTACTAGATTATCCCCATTATCAAGTCCCCACCACATATCCCATTACAGTCACTGTCCATCAGCATAGTAAGATGTATAGGGTCACTACTTGTCTTCTCTGTGCTACACTGCCTTCCCCATGCCCCCCGCTTTGTTATGTCTGCAATTGTAATTCCCCTTATTCCCCTTCTCCCTCCCTTCCCACCCAACCTCTCCAGTTCCTTTCTCTTTGGCAACTGTTAGTCCATTCTTGGGCTCTGTGAGTATGCTGCTGTTGTGTTCCTCCCATTTTTGCTTTGTTCTTATGCTCCACAGATGAGTGAAATCATTTGGTATTTGTCTTTTTCAGGCTGGCTTATTTCACTGGGCATAATACCCTCTAGCTCCATCCATGTTGTTGCAAATGGTAGGATTTGTTTTCTTCTTATGGCTGAATAATATTCCATTATATATGGAATATGTACCACACTTTCTTTATCCATTCATCTATTAATGGACACTTAGGTTACTTCCATTTCTTGGCTATTGTAATTAGTGCTGTGATAAACATAGGGGTGCATGTGTTTTTTTGAAACTGGGCTCCTGTATTTTTAGGGTAAATTCCTAGGAGTGGAATTCCTGGGTCAAATGGTATTTCTATTTTTAGTTTTTTGAGGAAACTCCATACTGCTCTCCACAATGGTTGAACTAATTTGCATTCCCACCAGCAGTGTAGGAGGGTTCCCTTTTCTCCACATCCTTGCCAGCATTTTATATTCCTAGTCTTTTCTACATTGGCCATCCTAACTGGTGTGAGGTGTTATCTCACTGTGGTTTTAATTTGCATTTCCCTGATAATTAGCAATGTGGAGCATCTTTTCATGTGCCAATTGGCCATCAGAATTTCTTCATTGGAGAATTGTCTGTTCATATTCTCCACCCATTTTTTAATAGGGTTATTTGCTTTTTGGGTGTTGAGGCATGTGAGTTCTTTATATATTTTGGATGTTAACCCCTTGTTGGTTATGTCATTTACAAATATATTATCCAATGCTGTAGGATGCCATTTTTTTCTGCTAATGGTGTTCTTTGCTGTATAGAAACTTTTCAGCATGATGTATTCCCACTTGTTCATTTTTTATTTTGTTTCACTTGCCTGAGGAGATGCGTTCAGGAAAAAAATTGCTCATGTTTATATTCAAGAGATTTATGCCTATGTTTTAGTCTAAGAGTTTTATGGATTCATGACTTACATTCAAGTCTTTGATCCATTTTGAGTTTACTTTTGTGTATGGTGTTACACAGTAATTCAGTTTCATTCTCTTGCATGTAGCTGTCTGTTTTTGCCAAGGCCAGCTGTTGAAGAGGTTGTCATTTCCCCATTGAATATCCATGGCTCCTTCATCATATATTAATTGACATTTATTTGTGGGTTTGTATCTGGGCTCTCTAGTCTGTTCCATTGGTGTATGAGTCTGTTCTTGTGCCAGTACCAAATTGTCTTGATTACTGTGGCTTTGTAGTAGATCCTTTGGTTTTTGCCCATCTATTTTTTGATGTGGTGAATGATGCTGATGTGTTTCGAAATGTTGTGCTATCCTTGCATCCCTGGAATAAATCCTACTTGATCATGATGATCTTTTTGATGCATTTTTGAAATTGGTTTGCTAATATTTTGTTGACTAATTTTCTATCAGTGTTCATCAGTGATATTGGTCTGTAATTTTCTTTTTTTGTGGTGTCTTTGTCTGGTTTTGGTATTAGAATAATGCTGGCCTTGTATAATAAGTTTGGGAGTATTCCCTCCTCTTCTACTTTTTGGAAAACTTTAAGGAGGATGGGTATTAGGTCTTCACTAAATATTTGATGAAATTTTGCAGTGAAACCATCTGGTCCATGGATTTTGTTCTTATGTAGTTTTTTATTATGAATTCAATTTCCTTGCTGGTAATTAGTCTATTCATATTGTCTGTTTCTTCCTGAGTCAGCCTTTGAATGTTGCATTCTTCTAGAAGGTGGTCCATTTCTTCTAGGTTATCTAGTTTGTTAGCATATAGTTTTTCATAGGATTCTCTTATAATTCTTTGTATTTCTGTGGTGTCTATAGTGATTTTTCCTTTCTCATTTCTGATTCTGTTTATGTGAGTAGACTATCTTTGTTTCTTGATAAATCTGGCTAGGGGTTTATCTATTTTCTTTATTTTCTCAAAGAACAAGCTCCTGCTTTCATTGCTTCTTTTACTAGTTTTATTCCTCTCAATTTTATTTATTTATGCTCTAATTTTTATTATGTCCCTCCTTCTACTGACATTGGGCCTCATTAGTTCTTCTTTCTCTAGTTTTGTTAAGTGTGAGTTTAGACTTTTCATTTGGGGTTGTTCTTCTTTCCTGGGGTAGGCCTCTATTGCAATATACTTCTCTCTTAGTATGGCCTTTGCTGCATCCCACAGATTTTGTGGTGTTGAATTATTGTTGTCATTTGTCTCCATATATTGCTTCACCTCTGTTCTTATTTGGTTATTGATCCATTGCTTATTTAGGAGCATGTTGTGAAGCCTCTATGTGTATGTGGGATTTTTCATTTTCTTTGTGTTATTTATTTCTAGTTTCATACCTTTGTTGTCTGAAAAGCTGTTTAGCACAATCTCAATCTTTTTGAATTTACTGAGGCTCTTTTTGTGGCCTAGTATATGATCTATTCTTTAAAATGTTCCACATGCACTTGAGAAGAATATGTATCCTATTGCTTTTGGATGGAGTGTTCTGTAGATGTCTGTTAGGTCCATTTGTTCTAATACATTTTTCAGTACCTCTGTATCCTTACTTATTTTCTGTCTGGTTGTTCTGTCCTTTAGCGAGAGTGGTGTATTGGAGTCTCCTAAAATGAGTGCTTGCATTCTTTTAACCCCTTTAATTTTGTTGGTATTTGTTTCACATATGAAGGTTCTCCTGTGTTGGTTGCATAGATATTTGTAATGGTTATATCCTCTTGTTGGACTGTGCCCTTTACCACTATATCATGTCCTTCTTTGTCTCCTGTTACTTTCTTAGTTTTGAAGTCTATTTTGTATGAAACAAGTACTGCAACTCTTGCTTTTTTCTCCCTATTAGTTGCATGAAATATCTTTTTCCATCCCGTTACTTTCAGTCTGTGTATGGCTTTGGGTTTGAAGTGAGTCTCCTGTAGGCAGCATATAGATGGGTCTTGTATTTTTATCCATTCAGTGACTCTATGTGTTTTGATTGGTGCCTTCAGACCATTTACATTTATGGTGACTATCGATAGGTATGTACTTATTGCCATTGCAGACTTTATATTTATGGTTACCAAAGGTTCAATTGTAATTCCCTTACTGTCTAACAATCTAATTTAACTCACTTAGTATGCTATTACAAACACAACATAAAGGTTATTTTTTTGTCCTCCTTTTTCTTCATCCTCCATTCTTTATATATTAGATATCATGTTCTGTACTCTTTGTCTATCCCTTGATTGACTTTGGGGGTAGGCGATTTGATTTTGCTTCTGCTTAGTAATTAATTGTTCTATTTTGCTGTTGTTTATTTCCCCTGGTGACAGCTATTTAGCCTTAGTAATACTTCCATCTTTGGAAGACCCTCCAAAATGCACTGCAGAGGTGGTTTGTGGGAGGTAAATTGTCTCAGCTTTTGCTTATCTGGAAATTGTTTAATCCCTCCTTCAAATTCAAATGATGACCTTGCTGGGTTGAGTATTCTTGGTTTGAGGCCCTTCTGTTTTATTGCATTAAATTTATTATGCCACTCCCTTCTGGCCTGTAAGGTTTCTGTTGAGAAATCTGATGATGGCCTGAAGGGTTTTCCTTTGTATATGATCTCTTTTCTTTGTCTAGCTTCTTTTAAAAGTCTGTCCTTATCCTTGATCTTTGCCATTTTAATTATTATATGTCTTGGTGTTGTCGTCTTTGGGTCCCTTATGTTGCAAGATCTGTGTACTGCTATGGGCTGAGAGGCTAACTCCTTCCCAGATTGGGGAAGTTTTCAGCAATTATCCCCTCAAAGTCACTTTCTATCCATTTGTCTCTCTCTTTTTCTGCTACGCTTATAATGGGAATATTGTTCCGTTTGGGTTGCTCACACATTTCTCTCAATATTATTTCATTCCTAGAGATCCTTTTTTCCCTCTGTGCCTCAGCTTCTTTGTATTCCTCTTCTCTAATTTCTATTCCATTTACCATCTCTTCTACTATACGTGATTTGCTTTTAAATCCCTCCATTGTACATTTCATTTCAGATATGGAATTTCTTAATGATTGAATCTCCATCCTAAATTCATCCCTGAGTTCTTGAATATTTTTCTGTACCTCCATGAGCATTTTATGATTTTTATTTTGAACTCTCTTTGAGAAAGATTGGTGAGTTCAGTTTCATTTGGCCCTTTTTCTGGTGTTTGTGAGATTTTTGTTTGAACCAGATTCTTTGGATGTTTCATATTTGTATGTGGTGCCCTCTAGTGCTCAGAAGCTCTAGTCTCTGGAGCTGCTCAACCCCTGGAGTGATGTCAGGGGTTGCAGGGGAGTGCTGCTGGTGCCTGTGGGGAGGAAAGAGCTGTTTCCTGTTTTCTGGTTGTGCCTGTCTCCACTCTCAGAACGAGTTGGCCTAATACACAGGTGTAAGCCTCTGTGCTTTGCGTCTGTAGCTGCTGTATGCAGAGCCTCCCTCTGGCTGGCCTGATGCCAGAGCAGTGATTGCCAGTTTGTGAGCCAGTGCTGGCAGGCCAGGAAGAAGGCACAGCAGGCTGCATATCACAGTGCAGGTCCTCAGAGCTGAGTAGCCAGCCAGGGGGATGGAGTGCTTGAAGCTCCTGAAAGTTCCCAACCTGCTGGGCAGAGCATGACCAGACAACCTTGTTCACCTATCCCTTCTCCCGCATAGCAAGCTCTGTGTAAACCATGCCCCTTCAGCAGCCCTCTTGCTGCTAGGAAGCCTCTCAGACCACCTACCTTTCATTTGTCCCAAAGCAGCTGGATGTGGATCTCTACCCTCCACAAATGGCTGGAATCCCAGTCTCTCAAGTATTCCACCTGTCTTCGCTTTCTAACCCTACTAATCTCCAGAGCACCATCCAATGTACCTTGTGCTCCCAAGACAGATCTCCAGGGTTGGGTGTTCAGCAGTCCTAGACTTCCACCCCCTTCCTGATTCTTTTCTCTTCCTCCAGCCAGTGAGCTGTAGTTGGGGAAGGGCTTGGGTCCCACTGGATCAAGGTTTTGGTACGTTACCCTGTTTCATGAGGTCTGCTCTGTTCTCCAGATGTATGCAGCCTGGTGCAGCCTTCTTTCCTCTTGCTCTTTAGGATTAGTTGTATTAACTATATTTTTGTGATATATGTGGTTTTTGGAGAAGTTCTATTTCTTACCTCTCACACCATCATCTTGAATCTCAGCTCAATTGTGTATATTTTAAAATGTTTAAAATATCCCTGAATTGATAGTTCATGGATGGATATAGTGATGAGAACTAAATAAGGTAGCTTAAATGTTCTGATATATGCATAAAAAAGAGTATAAATATTATGATTTTTAAAAGTGCACATGGAATATTTTGATCATATTTCATGAAGAATGAATTACTTTTAAATTATTAAAGTGTACAATGTTCCAAGCATGCTACACATTATATTTTTTTATTCTATGTGATTTCCC
The DNA here is from genome assembly GCF_030020395.1 of Manis pentadactyla. Taxonomy (NCBI): domain Eukaryota; kingdom Metazoa; phylum Chordata; class Mammalia; order Pholidota; family Manidae; genus Manis; species Manis pentadactyla. The sequence goes on from NC_080020.1 coordinate 63,857,512, forward strand.
TGGAAATACTTACGAATTTGTATACATTTCACCTAGAGAGAAAGAACTGCAGTAATTCTACTGAGTTTTCATATGGATTGGATAGAATTGGCTTATAAAAATGCAATATTGAAGCAATATAGATAAGGTTGAGCATTTTCTAACTCTTACTCAGTTCTTATTCTGACCACAGTCCAGCTTAATTAGAAAGATATGTCTCTTTAACTTAATTTCTTGTCATATATATGAAATGTCTATTTGTCTTTAAATATGGGCAGAAGTGGTAGAGAAAGAAAGTATTAATTCATGGAATCCTAGAATTAGAAACTTCGAGCTCCCTCAATGAGCCATCACTGTGTTTCCCCAGAAAGGAATCTGGACACAGAGACAAAACCAATTAAATGAACTTCAGTACATGACGCTTTGAGTGACCTGTGGAATGGCAATGAAACTAACAGGAAATCCTTCTGACATGCAGACCAGCCAACACTTACAATGTTAATACTGTTGGCACGTTGAACCATCTCAGTAGGCTCCTATAGTTCTGACCCTACCATTCCAGTAATGAGAAGAGGCAGGAAACAAGGCGAGGCAAACCCAGGACAGCTTGTCCAGTGAGTGAGGGTGTGGCAGTTCCCTGGACTTGGTCATCATTGAGCTGTCGAATCCTAGCAGCTTTCCCTTGGACTCTTTTTGTTTTTATTGTTTTTGCAGTGTTTGTGTTCAGTTATTTTCATCTTTAGCCTCACATCCAGTCAGCACACTATTTTCCAAAGTTATTTAGGTCAGTTCATTTCTTTTCATGTCTTTTAGTATGGATTTATAATACAGTTAGAATCAATTGTCAGAGTCTACTTTTCACTGGGTTCCCCTGACATTCTAGCTCATTTTTTAAAAAGTTTACATATAGTAGTATTCCCTCTTTGTGGTGTAGAGTTCTATGTGTCTTGACAAAAACACCAACTCATACATTCATCTCCATAGTACTGAACCAAACTGTTCCATCATTTCCCAAAATTCCCTTGTGCTACCCATTTGTGGTTATACTCTACCCTCAGCCTCTAACTTGGCACCAATGATCTATCTTCATTTATTCAGAATATTATATATTTGGAATTGTACAATAGGAAGCTCTTTCAGTCTGGCTTCTTTCACTTAGGAAAAAGCATTAAAGATTCATGCACATTGCTGTGATAATCCATACTTTTTTACTTTTCATTGCTGAGTAATATTCTATGACATGGATGTACTATCATTTGTTTATTCATTTCTGTGTTGAAGAACATTTGTATTGTTTCCAATTTTTAGAATTTATGAATTAAGCTGTAATGAACATAAATGTGCAAGTATTTATAAATATAATATTGCAATTCCCTAAGATAATGCCTAGGAGTAGGAAAGGTGGATTATATGGTTATGTATATGGTTAAGTATATGGCATAGTACAATTAAGTACTGTTTATATTTATACAGCTGCCAAAATACCCTCCAAGGTTGCCATACCATTTTGCATTCCCACTAAGTTGCTCTTCACATTCACCACTCTGTGTGCTGTCATTTTCTTTTTTAATTTTAGCCATTTTAATATATGTGTAGAGGTGCCTTACTGGGGTTTTAATTTGCATTTATTTAATGACTAATGATGTTGATCATCTTTTCATATGCTGATTTTTCATCTGCATATCTTCTTTGGTGAAGTACCTTTTTAAATCACACCCTCCCCTTTTTAGAAAAGATTTTTCAAATTGTTCTTTATGTACTTTGCATGGAAGTCCATTATCAGGCATGTGATTTGCATATATTTCCTCCCATGTTGCTGCTTGCTTTTTATTTTCTTAACAATATATTTTTCAAAGCAAAATATTTTAATTATGATATTTTATACAAGTTATAATTTTTTGTTTTTTGAATCTTGCTTGGAGTCATGTCTAAAAATGACTTGCAAAACCCAGATTCACACAGATTTTCTCCTATGCTGACCTCTAGATTTTTTTAGTTTTAGGATTTCCATTATTATCTATGGTCCATTTTGAGTTAATTTTTGTGTAATGTTTGAGTTATGGCAAAGTTCACTCTTTTTGCATATGGTGAGTTGTTTCAGCACTGTTTATTCAAAGTCTATGGTTTCTTGATTTGCCTTTGCACCTTTGTCAATATAATGTACTATCTTAGAACATGCACATTTCTGAGCTTCATATTTTGTTCAGTGATGTGTCTACCCTTTCATCTTGAATACTGCAGCTCTTAGTAAGTCCCACTTTGCTCATTTGCTTCGAAATCATATAAATTAATTTAGTTCCTTTGCCCTTCCATAAAAATTTTAGAGAACACTTATGAATATTTTTGTTAGTGGGGTCAGAGACTTGACAACTTTATTTTTTCAAAGAGTCAGTTTTTGTTTCACCAATTCTTACTTATCAGTTCTCTGTTTTCAAATTCATTGATTTCTACTTTTCTTTATTATTTCCTTTCTTCTGCTTGCATTAGGTTTAGTTTGGTTATCTTTCCCTAGCTTCCTAAGGTAGAAAGATTACTGCTCTAAGTTCTTTCCTCTTTTCACTATGAATATTTAATGCTATAAATTTTCCTCTAGGCACTGCTTTTGTTGCACATCTCACATTTAGATATGTTGAAATTTCATATAAATTCTTTTCAAATTATTTTTTCATTTCCCTTGAGGTTTTCTTCTTTGAACCATGGATTATTTACAATTGTATTGTTCAATTTTCAAATATTTGGAGATTTTCTAAAATATTTGTGCTCTTGATTTTTATATTAATTCCATATGATCTGAAAACATACCTTATATGGTTTCTAGTTCAGGTAATGCACTTAGGGGTTGGGCTGTGCTGCTGATATGGTTCCCCTCAGCCTATATCACAGGTCTCAAATTCCTGTAGTCTTTACTTTGTTTCATGTGGGAGTTTGTCTATCAGAACAGTATCTCATCTGTGTGTTGTACTTCAGGCTGCCTCTAGAAGCTTTTCCTCAGAAAAGATTTCTGCATGTTTGAGTTCCACTTCTGCCCTCTTTCTACAATATTTTGTTCTCATTTGTAATTCAAAAGTCATAGTGTGTTAGTCAGCTAGTAGAAGGCATTGTGGCAAGGCATTCTCTGCTGTTTTGATTAAGTCTCAGTCTTAGGCAGACTCTGAATCCTTGGCCTCAGGGATGGAGACCTCTGAGTTCTCTTCCCTTCCCTCTTCTAAGTTCCGAGCCTAGTACTTAATCCTGTATCTTGCTCAGAAGTAGTTGTTTTTTTTTCTCTCTCTCTCTCCGTTCCCTTCTCCAAGCTGACCTGAGTTTTCCCCAATGCCATAAGAACAATAATTTCTTTCCCTTCTCTCAAGGATGCTGTTCTCCTCCTCCATGTCTGTTCCACAGTGGACACATTCTTAAGCCTCTTTTGGATCTTTCCTGTGAGCATCTATTGGGGTTCATGGAAGAAAGCCTAAATGAGTATGCCATCTACCCCAGTTTTTCACTGCTGGACTGCACAGTGTCCTACCAGCACACACTCAACCTTCACTAATTCTCACCAGCATCTGACTGTGGGTTGTGTCTAATCCATGGAAGCAAGTACTCATGTCTCCTCAATTTTTGCAGGCACAAATTTTTTAGATTTTGGGCCACTGATTTGCTCTGTGAACTCAGGTCTCTGATAGATAAAAAGAATCATGAATTTTAATTTAATCTGGCTCTTTTTCATTGTAAGGATGGGCATGCCACTTCTTTTAGTTCATTATATCCTGGAAGTTCAATTTAGTTTTTGTTAGAGAATCTAAGAGGAAAGACTGAGAAAGAGAGGCTTCCTCCCAAATGTGGAATAGTTTTAGGCTTCTCTTATTATGTAAAATATACTGGTCAAGAACAGGGAAAATCCAAAGGAACAAGACAAGGAGGAAAGAGTTCAAGAAAAGATAAGTAATATAGCTTCGATGGCCTTGCACCCTCTCCTTCATTTAATAGAAACTCCACACCTAGCAACAAGGCTCAAGATTGCCCTGATTCTTGAACTTGGAAATTAGTCTCACTTTTAGGGATATAGTGAGAGCTGTGGCAGATACGAATTCTCCTAGAGGCCAATGCTGTATAAAATAAAGTTGGCCATTATTTAACAAACATTTTTCATTCATACTACAATTTTCATCAATATAAGATTCCCTTAAATTTATTCTTGCAGGCAACAGAAAATAGCATGGACCTAGGAGACCAAAGACACTAGTTCTTCTTTTACCTTTGTCACTAATTCCTTGTCAGCCTATGGAAAAATTATAGAACTTCTTTGAATCTCAAATTTTAAAAATCTCCAAACAGAAATAATACTACAATCTCAATGCTGCTTTGGAGTGGTAAGAATCTCCTGAGGCAATGTACTTGAAAATCTTTGGCAAGTATAAAGGTCTATTCAAATAAGTAAGACAATTTCATCATTACTCTGTTGTCACAGATTCTTAAAGCCATAATTGGATAATACTTAATCTCTCCTCTGGATATTTTTGGATAGTACTACAGTTTTATACTTTTTCTCATTTTCCATACCAGAAAGCTGTCCGGCTATTCAATGGTCACCTCAGAAAATTACCATTCAAATGATTTCTACTTTGACTGTCCTCCAGCTACATGTGTTTTACTTGATTTGATATTTGTGTTGCCATGTCTTCACCATCCACAAGTTTCTCAGTTATCTCTATGGATGGGGCATTTCTTCAGTTCATGGACTTACCCATTTTTTAACACTTGCCATTTCAGAGGTGACATTTTCTGTTCTTCAACTTATGAAGAACCTAAGGTTTTTAGCAACAGCAAAGACAGACTACCTATGTCAGCAGAAGCTCAAGGAAACCTTATAAACCACTAGGATGAGAAAATGAGACACAGGAAGACAGAAGACAAGAAAATTCAGGAAATTAGGCTGCTCTTTCCCCTTCCTCCCAGTGTGTTGACTCTGCTAAGTGTCTGCCATCCTTAAGTATCTTGTATGCTCCTCTCCATTTTTCTGTCAACCAACTTCCACTAGAGGCTCTTATTTTCTACTCCCTCAAAACTGTGGGCTGTTCTCCACTCTGACTTGCATAGTCAATGATAATTACATTTTCTACTGTGGTAGGTTTTATGTAAGGAAAACTTTATGAAAAAGCATATTTCATGTACAAAACATATACTAAGGAAGTATAAGAACTATAAACATAGAATGATGCACTAGTTCTCCAGTCTGTTTATCAAATAAAGAAGAAAATGCATGTACTCAATTTAGTGAATAAGAGTAAAAAGCTCAATATTATTATTTTACTAATCACTAATTTCTAATTTAGTATTCTTTTGGTGAATCCACATTATTTTAAATGAATTATTCACTATTTTTAACATACATAAGAAAATTAACTCAAGCACATGTGACTATGATCACCTTAGACTTTCTTCTTAGGTTTGAATTGTTTTGGAGGAGAAATAAAATCCCATTCCATATACCTAGAAGTTGAATAACTAATTTTACAGAACTTGAATATTGTGCAAATTTTACATTTTTACTTAGATAACATGCAAATTATCTTTCAAGTATTTCATTTAATCCTCATAACTAATTTGTGAAATACGTTACCTTATAATATTTCTTGTTCAAGGAAAGTAAACAGATTGGAACAACTGCAAACCTTGCCCAAGTTTCCACATGTAGGATATCCTTGGCACAGGTTTTTTGTTTTTTTTCCACAACAGTTTTGTGTTCCTATAGTTATCAGTTTAGATATATCTGTATGTTATGAGATTTATTAACTTAAAAATAATTCTATATAGTAGTATTCATGTTTTCTTTCTTATGCAAATAAATGTTTATTAATGAAAAGAGATACAGTAGTACACAAAATGTGACTTGCATTATTTTTTTTTTCCTTGATTTCCCCCATTAGAAAGCCTTCTGATCATTCAGATTATCATTTAGCCAAATAATCCTCCTTTGTTTAAAGCCATTGGCAGTTCTGTGTGCCAAACTCCTTTCTCAAAGTCAGGTTAGATATGTAGTATTAGTAATAGCTGTCACTTCCACAAGTCAATATAAGGCTTTAAAAATAGGCTCTGTAATTTCAATCTTGCACAGTAGTGAGTTCAGGATTGCAATGTGTTAAAAGAGGAGGCATTAATGAAGGATAATTGTTGGCTACTTATCTCTCCCTGAATTCATGACCAGTATCAGAGTAGCAGTATACATTCTACTCTTTGTCAAATGCTATGAACAGTAGTGAGCCCTAGGCATCACTGTTGGAAGATCATTAAGGTAAGAACAGTATGGATACACGACAAATCAAAGATCCTGCGGTCCCATCCTTAAAAACAAGACCACTGGCTTCTTAAGTTCTATAAGGCAGTGAGAACTGAAACTGTCTATAGCCACCAGCTTACTGTCTATATTAATATGATTTTATTATTACAGGAAATTCTTGCTCAGGAAGGTAAAGTTGAAAATACTGTATTGTTTCACATGCTTCCTGAACATCCACCTATCCAAAAATAGTCTATTCTTCAATAGTTTGCTGATTTGGGATCATCAAACTGCTTTTCACTCTTCAAGTTGCCTTTTAAATCCTCACATTTCTGTGTTCCCTAATCTTAAACTACCATGTCATAACCGTAACTCAACTCCTATCAGGCCTTCAGCATCGAAAGACCTTTAAACTAGCTCCTCCAAACCTACAAAGGTCCCAATTTTGTTCTTTTCTCCCAAGACACACTCAAGACTGTTAAAATAGTGGTCTCTCTTAATGCAGTGAACAATGTGGCTTTGCTCGATGAACACAGTATTTTGTGGTTTCTTTGGGAAGTCGTCAGTAGACAAAGATAATGGTCCTATAAACAAAGATCAATAAAGTCACTCTACTTAGAGAAGGTGTTTTCCTTTAATTTTTTTCCCATAAGGCAGATAATAGCCTTAGATGTGAATATGAATATCTTGTCTTCAATGCTCCTTTTTCAAATCATGTCTTCTTTCCTCCTGCATCCACTATAGGGTCAGGCAGGTGCCTCATGGTGGCTTTGCCCCACATCCCCATTTTCCATGCGCACATACAGGTTTACCCACAACATGACTGTGTCCAGTGAGAAAGGGGAAGATGAAAGAATTAGAAGATGAGCTGCTTGCTAATAGTTGATAGAGCAACTGTCTGCTTTTCTCAGAGATAATCCCTGTGACAATGTCTCTGGCAATGGAATCAAAGTGTTATGAAAGATGCACTCTGAGGGCCTTTTTTGCCTCCACATCTGTTTTCAATCATTTTTCCATTTAACTTTTGGCTTTGCATATTGTTAGTGCCTGAAATACAAGTCTTTTTATGGGCATGTGTTATGCCTTTAATTTCTTCTCATAATTCAAGTGATCAGCTCACTTTAGATTCTCAGAGAAAAAAATCATTTTTTTTCCTTCTCTCACCAAGAAATAGAAAAATGTTCAGAAACACTGTAGCCATGTTTACTGAATTTTTAAAAGGAAAATGATCACTGAAAAGATTTTTCAAGTAGGAAAAGAATGGTTGTCAAGGCAAGGATTATTTACAGCTAATAGTTTTAGTGCTAATCTATGATTTTAAAATTTAAGTGAACTCATTTATTATACATTTCTATGTTACAAATAACAAATATTCAAATAAGCATCAAGTCAGTGTTACATAAGTGTAAACAAATACTTGGATAAGGAACCAAATACTTATTTATTATTATTCAAAGAAGAGACTATTATATATTTCCTTTTTTGTCATCATTTACCCTTTCTCACTATTATATCCAAAGTGCTATTTTAATGATACAATAGCAGTTAGGCACACCTTATTTATTTTGTTAGGGTTGCCTCTATCTGAAATATGGAGGCTGCATTTATCAACTTTGAAAAGGAAGTACAAGCCCAAAACATATCTGTGAAGTATGAGGTCCTATGCTAATGAAATCTGTATTTCTTAGTTTTATTTTAATGTAAATTACTGATACCTCCACAGTGCACTTCTGTTCATTAAGAGAGAATTTTGAGAGGCTGTCTACTCTTAGAAAATTCTATTCTAGGAGTGTTTTATAGCATTCCCGATGCACTTTAAATAATGTGGACCAATCTGAAGAAATTCATTTTCAAATATGAGCTAAATGGGGATTTTTTAGACAAAAACCTTGTTGGAGTGAAAAATACATTTTACTGTTTTGCTAGAAAAAATTTTTTTGTCTGTAGAAATTGGTAAGATTATAGTTTTTTGATAAGAAATTTTTTTATAGTACTCTGACTTGTGATTGCCCTTAGAGGCACAAGATTTGGAGGCTAAAGTACCCATAAAAACAGTAACAGTATTAAGCTTAATATCATACTTAACTCATTTATTTGATGTTAGGAGAAATGTATTTAAGTGTGATAGCAAATAAGGGAGTTATTTTGTTGCCTCAATTTTTTTAACTTGATAACCCTGAAAGAACTGACTAGCAAAAATATATTCTTCTTAGTTGCAGTTTTGTACAGAACTCTTTAATCTCTGTTTCCGTGACCCTTACACACACACACAGAGGAATCGCTTCTAACACCGTGACTCCCTCCCCCAGCTACTCTAAGCCATGATATAGTTTTGTGTATTTCATTTTGTGTTATTTTTATTAATGCCAGCAGTAGAAAGTCATTCCATTGATTTTAAAATTATTCTGTAAGTTGTTGGCATGACTCTTTCAGTTTCTTCAACAAAAGGAAAGTCTGAAAGGCTTTTGTTCTTATTCACTTACATATATAACAAAGATGTCCCTAGGGAACAGAGTTTGCCTGATGGCAGTTTAGGAAGTTGGATTTCCATACAGGTGTGTGTGTGTGTGTGTGTGTGTGTGTGTGTCTGTGTGTGTGTGTCTGTGTGTGTGTGTGTCTGTGTGTGTGTCTGTGTGTGCACTTTGGACCCTGAACCTGACAAAGTCTCTTCTTTTTGACCAAACTTTATTCAGGTTCTCTGAGCACACCTATTGACTATACCTTATCCTTTGGTGCCAACTTCAAAAGAAGTTTATTAACATGTGCACTGTATATATATGAGCATACTCAGTGATGAGTAACTCAAAGCGATGGTTAGAACTTGAGCTTATATAACATCTTAGAAAAGAACAATAATTTTTCAGAGAAGTGGCAAGACAAAGGAAAAGGACTTTAAATTCTAGTGCAGCAAATTGTGGGAAGGTAAATATATGGAGGAACTAACAGAAGACAAGGGCTGGTTAGCAAAATGTGTTATTAGGTTCCTCTGGTGCCATCTCTGGGCTGATAAATGTCTGGAGTTATCTCCAGTGATGAACGCTAGTTCTTCCTTGTAGAGAGGAGAGGCAGTACACCTTTACAAATTTATGTCCTAGTTTTAGGCAAATATGGGAAGAGGAGAGAACTTTTCTTGTATCTACTTCTATTCAATTGTTTTCAGCTCAAAATAATCCATATGCCAAAGTGGCATATTTTGGTGTATCATATTGTGCTACTCTTCACCTGCATAGCCCAATTTTAGCAAGAATCCTACTAAGACAGTTGAGAAGTCATTGACAGAAATTTTGTAATCCTGTAGAATTTCCAGGGAGTAAATGTCTCCTGACTGCTGTTATGCTTCTTCTCTTTGTAGTTTGCACGTGAAGTAGAGACACCGATATTGAGTGCATATTCAATATATTCAGAGCTACAGTTAGTATGATTATGGAGTAGGAATGGATACAAAGACTTTCCAACTTCCTCACTCCAGAGAGGTAATCAGGTATCCTATCACTTTTTTGAGGGAGGTTTCACAGGTGTGACACATTGGGAAAATGCTGAATCACAGAATATGAGCAAAATAATATTTATTTTAAAGAGAGAGCAAGAAAAGTTTGGAGATAAAAGCAAAATCTCATCCAGGGGTATGGAGGCTGAAATTCATGAGTGAAAGATGGAAAAGTGCTCACACTTGCTCTTCAGAACATAACATTTTACTGCTTCTTCACTCTTCCCTTTCTCCTTCCTTTTTCTCTCTTCCCACCTTTTATTTTCTTCCCCTCAGATACAGTAAACCATTAAATCATTTATGTATGCTCCCATTGATATGTTCCTCACTACTCTGATAAACATTATATATGTATTCTTCTAATAATCTTCAACTTAATGCTCAGAAATTGCTATTACTACACTTGTTTTACAGATGAGGAATCTCAAGTATGCAGACATTAAATGATTTGTTCATGGTTACATAGCTACTAAGTGGCAAAGTCAAAATTTAAACTCAGTCCTGACTAAAACTTGTTGTTTGGTATGTTACCAATATTTTTCAAGTTTTAAAGTGTATACTTAAATTACCTGGAGATCTTGTTAAAATTTATATACAGGCTCAGGAACTCTGCGTGGGGACTTGAGATTCTGCATTTGTGGCAGATGCTGATGCTACATTTCTACATTTCTCTGGGCCACCCACTGAGTAGCATTTGATGGTCATTAATTTGAAGTTGGAAAATTTTCACTGATAAAGTGCTTAATCATAATTTTATATCATTATTTTAGCACAGATCCAAAATACTACAGATTGATTTATCCCAAAGTTCTTATTCTTCACTGTTTATACAAAGTTTAAAGCTTTCTGGGATCAGTAGAATTGCCCCAATCAAATTCTCTCTCAAGGTTTTTGTTTTTTGTTTAGAAATCTCAAATATAGCACTTTCTTTTCAGTCCATCCATCACATTTTTATTTCACTAATCAGTTTTTTCTCTCTCCTCTGAACTCCTTTCAATTTATCTAGATCTTTTGGGCACCTACAAGCATAAAAGTGAATGCTTTATTCCAGGTGCAGGCCCATCATTCATATGGAAAATACTATCATACCACATCTCTCCATTTTATGACATGAGTGATAGAATCTTTTTCAGTATTGAGTCCAAAAGAGCTCTGCATAATTTTGTGACTGAGCTATATTGAAGATTTCTATCTAATTTGACATGGTAATTTACCACCTCAAATATCTGTGCTTCTTCAAAAGGACTCATTGACATCTTTGAAGCTGAATAACATGTTTTTTCCTATACCATGCATGTTTCATCATTTTCTGTTACTGATGTGAGCACATAGCCATCTCCTTTCTAACTTGAGTTGGCTGTTGGTGAGGAGCCTCTTCCACAGCCTTTATAGCTTGTGGACTTCTATCAAGGCAGAAACAGACTCTATATTCTAAACGCCTCTGGATTGAAATGATGGGGCTCTAGGGCAAGGATTTTCAGTTATGAGTAAGACAAGGTGTCATGCATTTCACTTTGGGAAGTGCTATGAGGCAAGTATAAGAGAGGTTAATAACTGATTAATCGGTTAATCCATTGAACTTCTGTATATTACAAAACTTTCCTTTTCAATTCTTTACTGTTTTTTTTTCTCCTTCTGCTACCATGCTTTTGGTACCCTTAGTTACCTATAAATATTTCTTTTGAAAAATTCAAATTTGATCTTAGGTCAGTCAGGACTGATTCATGTATATACCAATAGAGATAAGTGGAGGGCCTATTCTGAGCACAAGATCTCCTTTCAATTACACTTACACATATTTAAAAAATAGTAGCACCTTTATGTAAGAGTCTTCTATTTGTTAGTTTATAGTTAAAGCCTGGTGAATTGCCCTCTGCAATGATTACTCCACTAGAGGGATAGTAGAGTCACTCAATAAAGACAGCTGGGAAGTCCTACAAAAATCTAGTTATGTGTATATGTGTGTGTGTGTGAGAGAGAAAACTGGAGACAGATCTTAATTCTTTTTTTCCCCTGATTCATTCCTAATTAAAATTTTCTATCACAAAGACTTTTTTGATTCTATAGTTGATATCATTTTTTAATTCAGCAAATACATATTGAGAACCTTCTATGAATCAGTGACTATCTAGGTATCAAATGGGAGAAAGCTGAAAAATACACAGTCCATACCTTGAAGAGTTCACTAGTAGAAGAGGGAAATTTCGACAGATCAGTTAGTTCTTCTTTCTATTAAAGTCCTGGTTTCATTTTATTAGTTTATACCAAGGAAACCTCACAGGAGAGAACAACTTCTTATTCTCGGAGTAATGGAAAAGTCCTAGAAAGCTTTATTGTGGAGAGATATTTGGGCAGGATCCTAAAGACTAGGCTGGGATCTTTATTGGATAACAGTAGGTGAAGCAAAACTTCACTTTTGTCTTGGGAGTCCCTGTGAAGCAAATCCCAAAACAGAGCTTAGTTGCTTGTGAGGTCAGGATAATAAATTTGAACTTCTATATATTGTAAAACTTTTATAAAGCCTTTATTTAGATTTCAAACTGAATCTTACTTCTTGGTTGCCTGAATTTTATTTCTTTAAATATTATTTTGTACAAAATGGGACAAAAGGAATGCTTGCCAATTAACATACAGCTGGAGTAGGGTGAGGTGGACTGTATGTCAATGATACATTCCTGCTTTGTTGCAAGATATTCTGTTGGTTGTTATATATATTTTCTGTCAGCACACATTTAGTACCTAATACTCTGTTACATGACATAGATTTGGGTGTCTATGATACCCTAAAGTGTCTTCAAGCTTTATCACATATTTGTGATATTTGTATTTGACTTGATATTTGATTTTGATTCTGTTTTATAATTATTTATTTTAAATAACAATCATGTGGAATTATAAAAATGATCATAACTGTAATAGCTAATAATTATTGGGTGCTTACTATGTCAGGGCACTACGCTAAGTGTTTTACATAGCATTATATCATTTAACCCTCACAAAACCTATGAGTTACATATAGTTGTAAATTCATTTTATTGATGAGGAAACTGATGGCAAGAGAAGATAAATACATCACCTAAGGCTAATTATTTTGTGGCTAAACAAGGATTCCAGTCTCAATTTTTCTGACTCTAGAAACCATATGTATAACTCACATAGTATATTTTAACATATTTCCAAATCCCTATGTCATATGAACAATTAGTTAACTCAATATAGCAATAAATTGACACTCAATGAACTTATGCATTGCAAGTTCTATAGAAGAAACAAATGATGACTATTCTGTGATCTTTATAACCCAAGAACATATAAATTAGAGGGTTAACACTTTTACATGTATAATTAAAATACAATACTATGCTAAATGCTATCATAGAGGAAGAAATTTACCATTGGTGAAGGATACAGATCTTAACTAGAGACTCTAGGAAGATTCTCAAAGAAGATATGAGCTGAAATGAGGTGTAAGGAATATAAAACACCAGCAGATGATTATATAAAGTTGGCATGGTTGGGGGTGGAAAGACAGAGTCCAGAGAATGGAGAATATGTACAGGAAACAGCAGGTGGGCTGAGAAAAGTAAACCACAGGACACTTAGAAGGGAGAAGGGACTTTGTTATATGGAAAAAAGAAACTGAAAAGTTAAGTAGAAGATGAATTCCAGGCTGAATTACTTAAACTTTATTCAGTAGGAAATGGGAGCCATCAGGAGTTTTTGAGTTGTCATGTGACAAAATCAGATCTATGTTTTAGAGGAATATGCAATCATGAAATATGAATATTGAATTTTATTAATTAAATGATATTGAATTAATTAGCATATTTATGTGAATTAAATATTCATTAAATATGAATAGTGCTTTGGACAGGATAAATCAAAAGAAGAAATGACCTACTGAATTACTATTTTGGCTACTATCTGAGAAGATAGCATTTATAGTCACTTGTGGTTACTCTGAAGTTAAGCTATAATGTATATTACACATTTCAAATATACCTTACTTATGCATAGGCAGAATCTGAATGATTTGTTACTTAAAACAATCTCTTTTTAGGACACTTGCCACTTACTCTTTTATTTGGGACTTATGATGCTTTATAATATCAGTGACATAAAATTTCTGAATTTCATATAATAGAATTTATTTTTGATTTATGTGTCATTCCAAACATTTTCACTGAACATTACCACTCTATCTCCTGGCATTTTGAAAGGACTGTTATGCCAAGCAAATCTTAATATAACCAAGATAGTTTAAAAGGAGAAGGATACTTCTGAAGGGAATTTTAAAAAATGAATGGACCAAGACCCTTTCCTTTAAACTCCTGAGAAAGTAATTCTTTTTTGACAAAGAGATGAATTAGATGTCTTACTGAGTCATTTTCAAACTTTGTTTTCCATGATTCTGTGATTCATATATAAAAGAAATTGTTTTATCTCCTGACTGATGGTCCTCCCAAGTCCTATTTCCCCTTTTGCCACCAAAAATAAGATTCTTCTGAGTATAAAAATGTTTTAAGTAGACTTTTTGGCTCTGTAAGGTTCCAAGTGATAAATGCAATCCTCAACATTGTTGTTTGAAATGGTAAATCACCCAAAGTTGAATTTATAGACTTCTACACTTATGTTTTGGTTAGCCACCCCCTATTTTATATCCAATTCCATAATTTTCTGAGTCTATTAGAAACAAAGTTTGAATAATTAAAGAAAAATAATTTAACATACTCAAAGGACCCATTTATAGGTTCCCAATTACCATGAAATTGTATTTTGTTTTCATGACTACCCAATTTTTATTAATTATCTGCATAATTTGTTAAGAAAATCTTCAGGCCTGGTATTGTGTTATGGGAATATGTCACACCAGATATTACGAGGGCACTTTCCTGCTACAAAATGATTAGGCATTGCATAAATTTGTATATGTATACTCTACAAATGAGGGAAATCATTTGGTACTTGTCTTTTTCCCCCTGGCTTATTTCACTGAGCATAATGTCCTCCAGCTCCATCTATGTTGTTGCAAAAGGTAGGATTTGTTTCTTTCTTATGGTTGAATCGTATTCCATTGTATATATGTACCACCTCTTCTTTGTCCATTCATCTACTGATGGATACTTAGGTTGCTTCCATATCTTGGTTATTGTAAATACTGCTGTGATTAACATAGGGGTGCATATGTCTTTTTGAATCTGAGAACTTGTATTCTTTGGGTAAATTCCTAGGAGTGGGATTCCCAGGTCAAATGGTAATTCTATTTTTAGTTTTTTGAGGAACCTCCATACTGCTTTCCACAATGGTTGAACTAGCTTACATTCCCACCGGCAGTGAAGGAGGGTTGGTTCCCCTCTCTCTGAATCCTCGCCAGGATTTGTTGTTCTTAGTCTTTTTGATGTTGGCCATCCTAACTGGTGTGTGGTTTTTATTTGCATTTCCCTGATAATTGGTGATGTGGAGCATCTTTTCATGTGCCTGTTGGCCATCTGAATTTCTTCTTTGTATAATTGTCTGTTCATATCCTCCACCCATTTCTTAATCGGGTTATTTGCTTTTTGGTTGAGGCAATGAAGCAAAACTGAAGGAAAAAAACAGCAGCAGACTCAGACTCCAAGAAGGGACTAGTGGTTACCAAAGGGGAGGGGTGGGGGATGGTGGGTGGGGAGGGAGGGTGAAGGGAATTGAGGGGTATTATGATTGGCACACATGGTGTTGGGGGCATCAGGGGGAAGACAATTTAGCACAGAGGAGGCACATAGTGATTCTGTGGCATCTTACTACACTGATGGACAGTGACTGCAATGGGGTGTGGGAGGGGGGACTCGATGATCTGAGTGAATGTAGTACCACATTGTTTTTCATGTGAAACCTCATAAGAGTATATATCAATAATAGCTTAATAAAAAAATAAAAATAAATTATTTGTATATGTGCATATTCACTGAAATTAAGGGAGTCCTCAAGTCAAAAGAACACAAAGAGTATAACTAGATCAGGTTCCAATATCAGCTCAGTGGTCACCAAATTAGGTTTTGGGTCATTCACACAAAGTAGGGATTAACTGAATATGAGACTGACTTTAAAGCAATCTGAGGACAAGAAAGGGGGCAGAAGTGGGCATAGCTTGCTAACACTGGCTCTAAGCAGAAATAAGTGTAAATCCTGTTAAGAAGAAAACACTCCTAATTTTTGCCAGTACATTATCCATATAATAAAATTAATTAAATGTCAGCTCAAAATTAAAGATTACCAAAAACACATGGAATCAAAACACTATGGAAGAGAATCATCAAAACAATAAACAACATATTTAGATTCCTTAGGGATTCAAAAATTGCAAGTATCAGTTATAAACTTTTAAATTCCTATGTTGGAATGTGTACCAAAATAAAAATAGGGTAACAAAATGGAAATAAATAAGAACCTGCAGAAATGTTCAGAAATTTGGCAATTGTATCAGGAGGTTACAGTGGGTTCTCTGGAGAAACAACCAGTAGGATCTGTCTATTTACCTACTATTGATTGAACAATCTACCTAACTAGATTTATCTTAAGGAATTGGCTCATGTGCTTGTAGAGGCTTGCAAGTTTGTAAATTGTAGGACAAGCTGGCAGGCTGGAAACTCAGGCAGAATTTGTTCTTCTTCAGGGAACCTGGTTTTACTCTTAAACCCTTCAGCTGATTGGCTGAGGCCCAACCATATTATCCAGGGTAATCTGCTTTACATACAGCCAACTTGCTTTCAGTGTTAATCACATGTACAAAATACTTTCACAGCAACTAGACAAATTTTTGACCAAAGAACTGTACACCATAATGTAGCCAAATTGACATGTAAAATTAAACATCACAATTTCAAAATGAACCTTATAAAAATGAAAAATATAATTACAGAAATTTTAAAAGTTGGAAATATTCCATAAATAATAAAATATGCAATTACCAGAATTAGAAGCACATTGGTCAAAGAGGAGCCAAACCAAACCAAACACTACACACAGCCCTTTAGTACCAGCAAATATTGGGTAAGCCCACTGCAGCATTTCTACATTAGTTATACTAATTACAATTAAAATCTACAGACAGAATACAAAAAGCAACTGTCTGAAGACTCAGAAAGCACAGATGATTTTGGGGGAAACTTTTACCAATTTCCACAAAATTTTTTACATTTCTCATTCCACCTCCTGTCCTGATTATCAAAAAAAATGTCTTATAAGAAACTACATATGAATAGCTTCCATAATCACAGATGCCAATGTCTTATAACAAATTATTAATAAATCAAATATAGCAGTATATGAAAAGAATATTACATTGTGCCAAGTGTGGCTTATACCAGGAATGTAAGACTAGCTGAATATTAAAAAATCAGTCAGTGTCTTCCACCACTTAAAAATTAGAAAAGAAAAACCACAGAGCCATATTAAAAGATACAGAAATGCATTTTAAGTAATTCAACATCCTTTCATGATAAAAACTCTCAGAAAGCTAGGAATCAACCAGGCTTCTTCAACTGACAGGGGACAAATTTACTAGTTTTCTATGACTGACTGCTGTAACAAATTACCACAAAATTAGTGCTTAAAACAATTCATTTGTATTATCTTACAGCTCTGGCAATTCAAAAGTCCAAAATGAGTATCAATGAGCTAAAGTCAAGGCTGAGTTCTAGAGGGAATTTCATTTTCTTGCCTTTTCTAGCTTCTAGACACTGCTCTCAAAAGTCCGTGGTTTAGAGCCCTTTCCATCTTCAGAGCCATCAATAGCCAGGTGAGTCTGTCTCATGTTGCATCACTGGGACACTGACTCTTTTGCCTACTTAGAGAATTCAGGATAATCTCTTTAATATTATTCAGATAAATTGATTAGCAATGCTAATTCCATCTGCAACTCTAATTTCCTAGTTGCCATGTAACAAATTATTCACACGGTCCAGGGATTAGGGCATGGACAGATTTGGGAGACATTATTCTGCTGACCATAAGTGTGTACAAAATTCCTATAGCAAACATTTCATTAAAAGTTTAAGTAGTTTCCTTCTAACTCTCAAGAGAGTTGCCTCTTCTGTGTGCTCCCTTAGAATTTCTATCCCAGCACTTATCCTACTTTAATGTGCAATTCTTGTTTGTATGCCTGTCCTACATAACATTTAATAATATATATACCAGATCAGAGCCTAGAAAATAAAGAACTCTTAATAAGCACAAGTTTTAGAAAGCAGCATCTCCAAATGATGCACCACTTAAGAAAAAAAGTAGGATGGGTCATTACTTGGGTCCCTTTCCTTAGCAGCCCTGGTGCCTGAGTTCTCCTAATACTAAAGGAAGGCTTGGTTTCCAGTGGTCTCTGTATTATTCAGGAACACAGAACATCAGGTAGGAAAGCCATAGAAACATTAAACTGTGGTGCTTTCTTTGTGATAGCTCTCTCTGCATGGCCCTGAGGATAGGTAGAAAGTTTAGAAATTCTTCCTAGATTCAAGAAGAGGAAAAAAGATAAGTTGAGAAATCCAATTGAGTAATAAATAAAAACTGCACAGAAGTAGAGGCATTCCATTAGGTGTGAAACACTTGTTTATGCATAAAGATTATGTAAGTAGCTTATATTTACCTAGCAACTGCGTGATTGTTTTTAAGAGCACTAAGTGTTAGAACAAGATAATGAATTTAATAAATCTGATTGGGATGTATAGGCCTGGATTTTGATCATGTGCATGGACATTGCACAGAGATCAGCTTGGAGATTTTTTTTAAACACTAGCTTGCTATTGGAATGAAAACTCATATTTCTCATATTTTAAGATTGTGATATTGTAATATTTAACATATAATGTATACAGTGAGTGTAATGGGGTATGTGGTGAAATAAATCTAAGATAGGATGAAAAATTGCAAAACAAAATCTCAAATGCTAACAGTCAACCTACCATCCAAAATCTCCCAAAACAACTACATCCAGCTCTGTGCTCCTTCCCTATTCTATATTTCTATTCTCCTTTAGTAATATGTATTCTGATTTTTTAAAACTAATAACACATCAGTCCAATCTTTTTCCCAATGTTTATGCCTTTTATTTCTTGTTCTTGTCTCACTGCTTTGGATAGAATATTCAAAACCTTTTTCTAAACCTTAAAGAGACTGCCTCCAATGTTCCATTATTCAAATTACTGCTTGCTATAGATTTTTCATATATTTATTTTATTAAAGATATTTTCTATTTTACAAGAATGCTTTCTTAATAAAAAATAATGTTCAATTATCAAATAATTTTGTCTATATTTACAGTTATGTGATTTGCTCTTTCAACATATTATTTGGTGGATTATATTTATAGATTTTTGTGTGTGTTAAACAACTTTTACAATACTTTGATAGACTTATTTTGGGCTTTCTTTATGATATTCTTTCCTATTAAAACCTTCATTTATCTCAGAGAAAGTAGAAATAGATTCTGACATTTCAATTGAGAGCTGTTTGAAGTTGTAATATAATAAGATAGTCTACATATCAATATTCCCTTTTGTTTTTATTTGCAATTGCCTTCTTTTTCTTTGGTATCATTCATATACGATTACAAGAACAACATTGTGGTTACTAGATTCCCCCCATTACCAAAGTCCCCACCACATACCCCATTACACTCACTGTCCATCAGTGTAGTAAGATGCTATAGAGTCACTACTTATCTTCTCTGTGCTATACTGCCTTCCCCGTGCACCCCCCGACATTACGTGTGCTAATCATAATGCCCCTTATTCTGCTTCTGCCTCCCTTCCCACCCACCCTCCCCAGTCCCTTTCCCTTTAGTAACTGTTAGTCCATTCCTGGGTTCTGTGAGTCTGCTGCTGTTTTGTTCCTTCCATTTTTGCTTTGTTCTTATGCTCCACAGATGAGTGAAATCATTTCATACTTGTCTTTCTCAGGCTGGCTTATTTCACTGAGCATAATACCCTCTAGCTCCATCCATGTTGTTGCAAATAGAAGGATTTGTTTTCTCCTTATGGCTGAGTAATATTCCATTGTGTATACATACCACATCTTCTTAACCCATTCATCTACTGATGGACACTTAGGTTGCTTCCATTTCTTGGCTGTTATAAATAATGATGCGATAAACATAGGGGTACATATGTCTTTTTTGAAACTGGGCTCCTGCATTCTTAGGGTCAATTTCTAGGAGTGGAATTTCTGGGTCAAATGGTATTCCTCTTTTAGGTTTTTGATGAACTTATACACTGCTTTCCACAATAGTTGAACTAATTTACATTCCCACCAGCAGTGTAGGACTATTCCCCTTTCTCCACATTCTCGCCAGCATTTGTTGTTCCTATTCTATTCTATGCTGGCCATCCTAATTGGTGTGAGATGATATCTCATTGCAGTTTTAATTTGCATTTCCCTGTTAATTAGTGATGTGGAGGATCTTCTCATGTGACTGTTGGCCATCTGAATTTCTTCTTTGGAGAACTGTCTTTTCATATCCTCTGCCCATTTTTTAATTGGGTTATTTTCTTTATGGTTGTTGAGGCGTGTGAGCTCTTCATATATTTTGGATGCTAACCCCTTGTCAGATGTGTCATTTACAAATATATTCTCCCATACTGTAGGATGCCTTTTTGTTCTGTTGATGGTGTCCTTTGTTGTATAGAAGCTTTTTAGCATGATGTAGTCCCATTTGTTCATTTCTGATTGTGTTTCCCTTGCCCAAGAAGATGTGTTCAGGGAAAAGTTGCTCATGTTTATATTCAAGAGATTTTTGCCTGTTTTCTTCTAAGAGTTTTATCGTTTCATGACTTACATTCAGGTATCTGATCCATTTTGACCTTATTTTTGTGTATGGGGTTAGACAATAATCCAGTTTCATTCTCTTGTATGTAGCTGTCCAGTTTTGCCAACACTAGATATTGAAGAGGCTGCCATTTCCCCACTGTATATCCATGGCTCCTTTATTGTATATTAATTGACTATATGTGCTTGGGTTTATATCTGGGCTCTCTAGTCTGTTCCATTGGTCTATAGGTGTGTTCTTGTGCCAGTACCAGATTGTCTTGATTACTGTGGCTTTGTAGTAGTACTTAAAGTTGGGGAACATAATACCCCTAGTTTTCTTCTTCCTTCTCAGGATGGCTTTGGCTATTCAGGGTCTTTTGTGGTTCCATATGAATGTTAGAACTATTTTCTCTAGTTTGTTGAGGAATGCTGTTGGTATTTTGATAGGGTTTGCATTGAATCTGAAGATTGCTTTAGGCAGAATGGCCATTTTGACAATATTAATTCTTCCTACCCATGAGCACAGGATGTGTTTCCATTTATTGGTATATTCTTTAATTTCTCTCATGAGTGTCTTGTAGTTTTCAAGAGTATAGGTCTTTCACTTCTGTGGTTAGGTTATTTCTATGGTATTTTATTCTTTTTGATGCAATTGTGAATAGATTGTTTTCCTGATTTCTTTTTCTGCTAGTTCATCATTAGTGTATAGGAATGCAACAGATTTCTGTGTATTAATTTTGTATCCACAACTTTGCTGAATTCAGGTATTAGATCGAGTAGTTTTGGAGTGGATTCTTTAGGGTTTTTTAAGTACAATATCATGTCATCTGCAAAGAGGAACAGTTGAACTTCCTCCTTGCCAATCTGGATGCCTTTTATTTCTTTGTGTTGTCTGATGGCCGTGGCTAGGACCTCCAGAACTATGTTGAATAGAAGTGGGGAGAGTGGGCATCCTTGTCTTGTTTGTGATCTTAAAGGAAAAGCTTTCAGTTTCTCACTGTTAAGTATAATGTTGGCTGTGGGTTTGTCATATATGGCCTTTATTATGTTGAGGTACTTGCCCTCTATACCCATTTTGTTGAGATCTTTTATCATGAATGGATGTTGAATTTTGTCAAAGGCTTTTTTCCTCATGTATGATGTTGATCATGTGGTTTTTATCCTTCTTCTTGTTGATGTGGTAGATGATGTTGATGTGTTTTCGAATGTTGTACCATCCTTACATCCCTGGAATAAATCTTACTTGATCATGATGGATGATCTTTTTGATGTACTTTTGAATTCAGTTTGCTAATACTTTGTTGAGTATTTTTGCATCTATGTTCATCAGGGATATTGATCTGTAGTTTTCTTCTTTTGTGGTTTCTTTGCCTGATTTTGGTATTAGAGTGATATGGCCTTGTATAATGAGTTTGGGAGTGTTCCCTCCTCTTCTACTTTTTGGAAAACTTTAAGGAGGATGGGTATTATGTCTTCAGTAAATGTTTGATAAAATTCAGCAGCGAAATCATCTGGTCCAGGAGTTTTGCCGTTATGTAGTTTTTTATTACCAATTCATTTTCCTTGTTGGTAATTGGTCTATTCATATTTTCTATTTCTTCCTGGGTCAGACTTGTAAGGCTCTATTTTTCTAGAAAGTGGACCATTTCTTCTAGGTTATCCAGTTTGCTAGTATATAATTTTTCATAGTATTCTCTCATAATTCTTTGTATTTCTGTGGTGTCCGTAGTGATTTTTCCTTTGTCATTTCTGATTCTGTCTATGTGTGTCAACTCTCTTTTTTTCTTCATAAGTCTAGCTAGGGGTTCATCTATTTTGTTTAGTTTCTCAAAGAACCAGCTCCTGCTTTTATTGATTCTTTCTCTTGCTTTATTCTTCTCAATTTTATTTATTTATGCTCTAATCTTTACTATGTCCCTCCTTCTACTGACTTTGGGCCTCATTTGTTCTTCTTTTTCTAATTTCATTTATTGTGAATTTAGACTGTTCATTTGGGATTGTTCTTCTTCCCTGAGGTCAGCCTGTATTGCAGTATACTTCCCTCTTAGCACTGCCTTTGCTGCATTCCAGATTTTGCATTGTTGAATTATTGTTGTCATTTCTCTCCATATATTGCTTCATCTCTATTTTTATTTGTTCATTCGGCCATTGATTATTTGGGAGCACATCATTAAGCCTCCATGTATTTGTGGGCTTTTTTGTTTTCTTTGTGTAATTTATTTTTAGTTTCATACCTTTGTGGTCTGAGAAACTGGTTGGTACCATTTCAATCTTTTTGAATTTACTGAGGCTCTTTTTGTGGCTTAGTATATTACCTATTTTTGGAAATGTTCCACATGCACTTGAGAAGAATGTGTATACTGTAGCTTTTGGATGGAGTGTTCTGTAGATGTCCGTTAGGTCCATCTGTTCTAATATGTTCTTTGGTGCCTCTGTCTCCTTACTTACTTTCTGTCTGGTTAATCTGTCCTTTGGAGTGAGTGGTGTGTTGAAGTCTCCTAAAATGAATGTATTGCATTCCTTTTACCCCTTTAATTCTGTTAGTATTTGTTTCATATATGTAGGGGCTCCTGTGTTGGGTGCATAGATATTTATAATGGTTATATCTTCTTGTTGGACTGACTCCTTTATCATTATGTACTGTCCTTCATTGTCTGTTGTTACTTTCTTAGTTTTGAAGTCTATTTTGTCTGATACAAGTACTGCAACTCTTGCTTTTTTCTCCCTATTAGTTGCATGAAATATCTTTTTCTATCCCTTTACTTTCAATCTGTGTATGTCTTTGGGTTTGAAGTGAGGTTCTTGTAGGCAGCATATAGATGGGTCTTGTTTTTTTATCCATTCAGTGACTCCATGTGTTTAATTGGTGCCTTCTGACCATTTACATTTAGGATGACTATCGATAGGTATGTACTTATTGCCATTGCAGGCTTTATATTCATGGTTACCAAAGGTTCAAGGGTAATTCCCTTACTATCTAACAGTCTGATTTGACTCACTTAGTATGGTATTACAAACACAACCTAAAGGTTCTTTTTTATTCCTCCTTTTTCTCCATCCTCCCTTCTTTATATATTAGGTATCATATTCTGTACTCTTTGTCTATCCCTTAATTGATTTTGGAGTAGGTAATTTGATTTTGCATCTGCTTAGCAATTATTCTTCTACTTTGCTGTGGTTTATTTTCCCTGATGATAGCTATTTAGCCTTAGGAATACTTCCTTCTGTAGCAGACCCTCCAAAATGCACTGTAGACGTGGTTTGTGGGAGGTAAGTTATCTCAGCTTTCGCTTATCTGAAAATTGTTTAATCCTTCCTTCAAATTTAAATGATAACCTTTCTGGGTTGAGTATTTTTGGTTCAAGGCCCTTCTGTTTTATTGCATTAAATATATTATGCCACTCCCTTCTGGCCTGTAAGGTTTCTGTTGAGAAATCTGATGGTAGCCTGATGGGTTTTCCTTTGTATGTGATCTTTTTTCTCTGTCTAGCTGCTTTTAAAAGTCTCTCCTTGTCCTTGATGTTCACCATTTTAATTATTACATGTCTTGGTGTTGTCTTACTTGGGTCCCTTGTATTGGGACATCTGTGCACCTCCAAAGCCTGAGAGGCTAATTCCTTCCTCAGATTGGGGAAGTTTTCGGCAATTACTTCCTCAATGATGCTTTTTATCCCTTTTCCTCTCTCTTCTTCTGGTACCCCTATAATGCAAATATTGTTCCATTTGGATTGGTCACACAGTTCTCTCAATATTCTTTCATTCCTAGGGATCCTTTTTCTCTCAGTGCCTCAGCTTCTTTGTATTTCTCTTCTCTAATTTTTATTCCATTTATCATCTCTTCTAGTACATCTAATCTTTTAAATCCCTCCATTGTATGTTGCATTTCAGATATAGAATTTCTTAGTGATTGAATCTCCATCCTAAATTCGTCTCTGAGTTCTTGAATATTTTTCTGTACCTCCGTGAACATGTTTATGATTTTTATTTTGAACTTTCAGGAAGATTGGTGAGTTCAGGTTCATTTGGCCCTTTTGTGCTGTTTGTGATATTTTGGTCTGAATCAGGTTCCTTTGATGTTTCATATTTCTATGTCACACCCTCTAGTGCCCAGAAACTCTAGTTTATGGAGCTTCTCTGCTCCTGGAGTGAGGTTGGGGGTCATAGGGAAGGGCACTGGTGCCAGGGCGATGAAAGAGCTGTTTCGTGCTTCCTGGCTGCAGTGCCTGTCTCCATTGTCATCACCAGTGGGCCAAGCAGAGAAGTGTAAGCCTCTGTACTTTGCATGTGTAGTTGTCATTGGCAGGGTCTCCCTCTGGCTGGATTCATGTCAGTGCAGTGACTGCTGGTTTCCGAGCTGGTGCTGGCAGGCCAGGAGGAAGGCTCAGCTGGCAGTGGGGTTCATCAGAACTGAGTAGTCAACCGGGGGGATAGAGTGCCTGAAGCTCCTGAAAGTTCCCAACCTGCTGGAAAGAGTGTGACCAGACAACCTTGTCCACCTATACATTCTTCTGTGCAGGAAGCTCCATGCAAACCCTGCCCCTTCAGCAGCCCAGTCACTGCTAGGAAGCCTCTCAGACTTCCCAGCTTTCATTTGTCCCAGAGCTGCTGGATCTGGATCCCTGTCCTCCACAGATGGCTGGAATCTCAGTCTCTTAAGTATTCCACCTGTCTTAGATTTCCAACCCCACTAATCTGCAGAGCAGCATGCAATGTAGGTTTGTGCTCCAAATCAGATCTCCCAGGCTTGGTGTTCAGCAGTCCTCGGCTTCCATCCCCTCCCCGCTCTGTTTCTCTTCCTCCCCCCAGTGAGCTGGGGTGGGGGAAGGGCTTGGGTGCCGCCGGATTGAGGCTTTGGTACTTTACCCTGTTTTGTGAGTTCTGTCTGTTCTTCAGATGTATTTAGTCTTGTGCAGCCTTCTTTTCTGTTGCTCTTTTAGGATTAGTTGTATTAACTATATTTTCATATTATATGTGGTTTGGAGAGGAGTTCTCTGTCTCACCTCTCACACCACCATCTTGAATCTGCAATTTTGTCAATATTCCTCTTTTTAAAATGAGAAGAAAACTATCAACCTAAAGAGTGTGTTAAAGATGTAAGCCTCATAAGGCATTTAATTAGTATCCCATCTTCGTTTCTCATCTTGAGGATTCCTCAAGGCTTGCCCTCACATGCCACTTACTCCCTCATGAACTCCTTCATGATCCTTCCAAATGGGTGTAAGTCCTTCTTTTTGAACCTTCATTGTTTGCATGTTTCATTTTATTGTACTTATATATTCTTACTAATAATATTATTTATTGATTTAGCTCCCTCCTAAAGTGTATGCTCTGCTTATTGAAACCAGGGACTCTCATTTTTATATCCATTGATTAACTGCCAGTCAGGTGTTATGGACTGAATTGTGCCCCTCAAAATTCATTATGTTGAAGCACCTAACCTTCGGTATCCCAGAATGTGACTGTTTTTTTTCAGAAAAGGCTTTAAAGGAGGTAATTACTTTAAATTGAGGTTGGACCCTATCCAATATGGCTGGTGTCCTTATAAGAATGGAAGACCAGGGCACACAGAGAGATACTAGGAATGTGTACATACAGAAGTAGAACCATATTAAGAGGCAGCCAGAGGGCAACCATTGTAAGCCAAGAAGAGAGGTCTCAGAAAAAACCAGCCCTACCAGCACCTTGATCTTGGACTTCTAATTTCCAGAATTCAAGAAAATAAATTTTTGTGATTTAAGCTAACTAGTCTATGGTACTTTGTAATGGTAGCTCTATAAGACTTATACATAAGATATACAATAAAATTTTCAACATTTAATTGGGTAAAATTTTTCTATGATAAAGAAAGATAGTATAAATGTACCAAAACTGTCCTTACTCCATACTAACCATATGCATATATTTATTGACCATTTTACATTGCAGGCACAGGTTGGGGAGGCAATATGAAGGATGGGGAGTACATATAAGATTCCTCCTCCCTTGTTGAGCATTAGATCTTATCTTAAAGGTGGAAAAGTAGCTGTTTTTTCTCTCTCAATAATTACTAATTACAATTCTTTATATTCATTAAGCTCATATATACTAGAGAGAACATTGGTAATTTGAAAAAAAAAGGTATATGAATCTGACTTCCCAAATAAAGGAAAATAGGCATCAAAAAATTGTGAAAACTTTAAGTCCAAGTTATATTACACTGGATAACTATTATTTATGAAGAACTTACAATGTAATTTGAAGAATAAAACAATAAAAATTAAAACCTTACCCATATTAAGTAGTTTGAACAGAAACCCAGTTGTTCACATACCTAGAATAGGAAAGCCAGGGTTCAGGAGTGATCCAGAAAGCCTTCACTGTGTGTTCGTCCAGAGTCAGAATTTGTCATACATATCTTTGTACTTAACGTAACATTAGTCCTCAACACAATCCTTGTTGAAATGAATTATGCCAAATTAGAGCAGAGAAATCCAGTGACAGTTGTGGTAATTTTGATGTTTTGTCCATTCTCATAGTGGAAGAGCCTTTTCTGGGGTCTCTGAATCGCAGATCAGACTTGTTAGCCTGAAATAAATGGCAACACTATTTTTCAAAGTGGCCAAATCAGCCATTGTCAAGAGTGTATACTATAGCAAGAACTTGAACTGTGAGACTGGTGATCAATCTAGAGTAAATGTAAATAAAGCTCAAGTGGTTCTTAGGGCTTTGGCATGCCCTGCTGAGACTAGCATCTCTCATGTTCTAATTCAAATTCCCAAATGCACTTAAGTGGGTGAAAGCGCCAAAGTGATGTTTGGTAGAGAATGTTAAAAAGAAGGGGTTAGAAAGTTCTCATTAACTTAAATATTTATTAAGATGATTTTTAAATTTTAATTGTTTAGATTAAGTTCCTATGAATTATTTTTTGATACTAGAGTGCTGATCTGATCCTTCCTCCCACCCCTTTTTGGTAGTATCTGAATGTAAAATATTGCCTTGTTATTGGTGTGGCCCTAAGAGACATAACACCCGCAGAAGCAGGTCATCACACTGCTTGTGAAGTGGTGGTTTTCTTTTCCTTACTGTTTGAATTTTAATGACACCAAAGTGAACAACCTAAATCTTGAAACTGACAAGTATTTAACCTGGAGTTTCCTTAGAGTATAGCAGCTCATTATAAAAAGAGGGACTGTAACTCTTTTAGGCTACTGAAGTTGTTATTTTTCTGTATTGCTACCTCAGCTTCCTGGTCAGAACTTCATTCATTATTCCCATCTGTCTTGTGGAGATCATAACTTTAATAAAATAAGTAATTATCTAGACCAACACTGTTAGGACATTAGATACTGATTTTATTGGAATGAATGGCTCTGAAGAATGGGAACACAAAGTTATGGAGCAGCAGTCTGAAAACTGTTGATGTAATAAGGAAAATTACGTTACGTTGAGTGGGTTTAGTTTGTTACTACAAAAATAAAAAAAAAAGGAAAAAGCTTACAAATGACTGGTTGGAATGAAAAACATGGCTTTCTCTTGAATTTTTTTTTTGCCCAGGAGTACAGGTTGTTACTACCTTTCTCTTTGCCTGAATAACCACCTTCCTAGTCAACCAGACACTCGCCAAGACTACAGCTACACTCAGCAGAGCCTTTTCCTTGCACTGGTCCAGCCCACGCATGGTCACATATGGTATTTAAACACAGTTTAATTTACTCATATGACTACAAAGCATTACATATTATGGATGTATGATAATTTAATTTCTACCTTAATGATGGATATATAGGCTTTTTTTTTCTAATCCCCACTGATTATAAATAATCATGTCCATTCTGCTTTCATATTTTCATAGAGTAGATTTCTAAAAGTTTGTTTTCTGTGTTAGAAAGTGTGTGTGTGAAACAATTTGAAATTTAGAGAAAGGTTGCAAGTACAGAACAAAGACAGAGTAAGCTGCTGAAATGCTATCCCAGTATTTCCAAATACGTTGGCCTATATTCCCTACAAAGTCATTCTTGTACATATCCAAAATATAATTCTCAGTATCAATAAATTAACAGTGATTCATATTACTACATCATCTTGATTTAAGTATTGTCAGATGTTATAAGAATGTCATTTATAGCAAAAAGATTCAGTTCAGAATTATGTGCTAAATCCAGTGATCATGTGTCTTTTCAGCTGTGAACAACTCCTGAGTAATTTCTTGTTATTTGTGAAGACTTCAGTTCAATTAACTAGCCAACAATTCTGCTCAAGCTCAGCAATATTGGATGTGAGCCTTCAAAAATCTTTTTTTCCAACAAATGAGAATGAAGTGGTGTCTCCATTATTTTATTAGCATTTTATTGACTACTAATGAGATCGGGTATGCTTTCTTAAGTTTTTGGTGATTTGCGTTTCTTTTATCTATTTTTCTATCAGGCTACTATGATTTTTCTAT
This sequence comes from Manis pentadactyla, assembly GCF_030020395.1. Taxonomy (NCBI): domain Eukaryota; kingdom Metazoa; phylum Chordata; class Mammalia; order Pholidota; family Manidae; genus Manis; species Manis pentadactyla. Next base: position 63,886,435 of record NC_080020.1, read on the forward strand.
TTTGTAGCTACTTAGAAAATTAATAACATTTTGCAAAAATTACTTCTCCATTTTTGTCTGGACATTGTTCATAGTGTTATAATTATAAATATCTCAGCAATCAAATCTATCAATCTTTCTTCTTGGATTTAGTATCTTGCTAAAGGACTCTTCCAATCCAAAGGTTTACAAATATTCTTTTAAACACTAAGATTTAATTATTATTTTATATTCAGATTTCAACCTAGGAATTATTTTTATGCGGTATGAAACAGAGTTTATAATTTTTATTTATTTTAGATGAATAGCTAATTATGCCAATATTATTTATTAAAGAAAGGATCTTTTTCCTTCTAAATTAAGATGACATTTCTTCATATATTATGTTTTAGACATTTTTAGTGCATCTATTTCTGGCCTCTGTTATTTCATTGACCTATTTGCCTATCTGTGTTTAAGTTTTTATTATAGCAAATTTTATAATAGGTTTCAATTATCTTGTATGGCAAGTCATCCTTTATTTTTTTTCCCAACCAAATGCTTTTTGCAACTTTTACTCAGTTTTCCATATTCATTAAAAGATATGATTAATAGCAGTAACACAAGCTATGCTAATATTTGGTTTCTAAATACAATTATATTAAATCAACTCATAGCATTTTTGAAAGATTACATTTTAAAAATACCATGTCTCAATTTTTACTTTGGCTTTGAATATCATTTTATCTGATATTAATATGACTTATATTCTTTCTTGTTACATATTTACACATCAATTTATTTGTCACTTTTTATTTCATTTAAATGTACTTCTTGTACCTATATAGTAGCTGGATTTTGTTTTATAAACCAACTTACCATAGAGGAATTGATATTAGTCATGTTAAATAGCATTTTTGGTTTTAATCAAAAACACCCCAGTAATTCCAAATTTTATAACCAGATGGCAGAAAAACTAAAATATCATTATTATATTATATTATATAAAGTTAAATTGAACTCTTTTCCTATTACTACTGAAGTTAGATATCAGGGTACCTCAAAGAGTCCCTCGGGAGTGCCGTCAGGACGCAGCTGACTCTTCTGCCGGACTGTCTACCAGGGCAACATTTGTCTACTCCTTGGAATCTTAGATGTAAATCCCTTTCAATTTGTATCTTACAAGTTTGTAAATATCAAGTTATTTTTCTTTTATAGTGTTAGCTTCTGAGAATCCCTCTTCATCTATCGTTGGTTTTTCCTTCTTTATAGTCTTTTGTACCCCAATGCCCATTCCACATTCAAAATAGAGCTAACATTCAGAGCTCATTAAAGCGTAATGAAGATTGAATTATTTCTGCTAAAGGTTAGTAAGTAGTCTTGATAATGGCATAATGACAACTACTATTGTGAAATTAATGCTTTGGTTATTAGGTTTAATTGATGGCAGACCTCATTTAGCAAAAAATTATGTTCATTCCAGATAGTCCAGCTCAGATTAAATACATATTTAAGAATGAAAATATTGTCATGCTTTAGATTGCCTATACAATTGCTTCTGGCTTCAATACAAAATACTCCTTTTAAGAAACAGTGCTCATGAACTAAAGTGAGGTTTATGGATTTCGTCTAAGAGAAAGATTTTTTAAAACAGTGATTGCTTGGAGTAATAATTAAAAGTTCTTTTGCTTTCAAAGTGAAAATTATTATCTCACTGCTCTTGGATTCACAAGAATTATGCACTATGGAATAAAGATGGGTAAATATGAAAGATTTCAGATTCTGTTTGGCACATATATTGTCTCTGGAATTTGTGGGAAAGGATTGGGAAATGTTTTTTGTCCATTTGTTTCCTACAGCAGCTCTTTCTTAAACATAACCAGAAAAACTCTCCCCATTAAATTCAAATGTATCATTACACATTTGCTTTGCATCCTGAAAAAGATCAAGACTCCTTAGAGCTTTCCCAGCAAGACTGTTAGGACATCTGCCAGGTCATCAACCCTTTGGAAGCAGTGGTCCCTGGCAGGTTTAATTTGTACAAATCGTCAGGGTTTGCTTTGCATTGAATTAACTTGTACTTTTCTTTCTTTATTTCTGACTATTTAAGACTATTAAACTTCCTTGTACTGCTTTAGCTGAATCCCACAAGCTTTGAAATTTCATCCAGTTAAAAATATTTTTAAATTTTCAGTATGATTTCTTTTTTTAACTTTTAAACAGTATTTAAAAGTTCATCACTGCAATTTCAATGGTTATGGCTTTTCTACCTATTGATATGTAATTTGATTTCTAGCTTACTCAGTAAGTACCTCAAAGGAAAAGCAGTGTACAGAAACTTGGGCTTTTTAAAAATCTGCCTTTTATAGTTGGTCTTGATAGAAAGTGTTATTCTACAAGCTATTCCATTGTAAGTCAGAGATAGAAGGCTTAGTGGATGTATTCCTAAAAACTCTTTCATTGTTAAATTTAATACATAAAAATTAAATACATAAAAATAAAACACATATGTAACTTATCCAATTACTATAATTCAGCCACCTTTAACCACCCTCCCCACCCATGAAGTGTAGATTTTGTGGCCACCGTACAAGTCCTCCATGTGCTCCCTTCCAAACACAGTCCCCATCCTCATTCTAAGGGTAGCCAGTATGCTAACTTTATGGCAAACACTTATTTTTCTTTATGATTTTATCATCAAATGTGCATCCCTAAATATCATAATGTAGTTTACCTACCCCCTCATTTTCTTTTTTCCCTTGGAATTTATTTGTTGCAGAAATTAGAGCATCTGTCTTGTAGTTTCCCATAGTCTGACTTTGCCGATTGTGGTCACACTGTGTAGTTTAAAATGTTCCTCTGTATTTTCTGTAAGTCAACTTGGATTTTGAGGCTTATTTATTGATAGGACTATTGAATGGGCTGGTTCTCTTGTTTTTTGCAATGTTAGCAACCACTCATGCTCATCACTTAGATAATTAATTCATTAGGAGTTTAAAAATAGTGATATTCTAATTTGACCATTTCTTTTTTATTTATTTGTTGGAATGCTTGTTCAAAATGTTACTTTACTGATTACTTTGTTACCTAGAGGTATTGTTCATATAGGAAAGACATAACAAATGCTTGATTGTGTACTTCTATTTTCCAGTTTTCAAAGAGTTATTTCCTAACATCACTCAAAAGTGACTGAGTATGGTTTTTTGTTTGTTTTGGCATCTTTATGAATGCATAGATTTAAACATGTTAAATGTGTTTTGATGCATTACAGTTATCCTTATTGATAGTCACATTATCTTACCTTTGCCCTTGGTAGCCTTTTCGACTTGTTCTAAGTCCTTTTAACATCTTCCTAGTATTTAATAGCTTCCTTGCCATCTGATCTATGTAAAATTGTTAGACTCACCATGCATATTTTCTGCCTCAGTCTTGGAAAAGTCATAGATGACCACAGAAATATGTGTGAATCTCACCAAGACCAGACGCACTGCCCAGCTGATCCACAGACTTGTGAGCAATAATAAATAATTCAGTTTTAAACCCCTGAATTAAGGGTAGTTTGTTACACAGCAATAGTTACTGACACAGAAGACAGACAAAAATATAGAGAACAAGAACTAAAAAATAAAGCCATCTGGAGAATGAATCCAGAAACACCAAATCTTTTTTTTTTTTTTTTTGTGAAGGCATCTCTCATATTTATTGATCAAATGGTTGTTAACAACAATAAAATTCTGTATAGGGGAGTCAATGCTCAATGCACAATCATTAATCCACCCCAAGCCTAATTTTCGTCAGTCTCCAATCTTCTGAGGCATAACAAACAAGTTCTTACATGGAGAACAAATTCTTACATAGTGAATAAGTTCTTACATGGTGAACAGTACAAGGGCAGCCATCACAGAAACCTTCGGTTTTCCTCATGCACTATGAACTATACACAGTCAGTTCAAATATGAATACTCATTTGATTTTTATACTTGATTTATATGTGGATACCACATTTCTCTCTTTATTATTATTATTTTTAATAAAATACTGAAGTGGTAGGTAGATACAAGATAAAGGTAGAAAACATAGTTTAGTGTTGTAAGAGAGCAAATGTAGATGATCAAGTGTGTGCCTGTAGACTATGTGTTAATCCAAGCTAGACAAGGGCAATAAAACATCCACGTATGCAGAAGACAGAAACACCAAATCTTAAATGAAGTTTAAAAGAAGAAAAAAGTGATGATAATGTGGTGAAGATCACTTAAGATCTATCAGGACATGTTTGCCTCAGCTAAAACACAAGTTTTCAAGTAGAAAGTCTAATAAGAACTTCATTTAATGCAATAACAGAGCCACAGATAACAGAAAGAAAATTCTGTAAGACTTCAGGGAGAAGAGGTTAATTGTACAGGAAAAGTATGAATGAATATAGCATCAGATATCTCAGCAGCACCACAAATTAGTATACAATGGGATGAACTTCTGAATTCCATGCATGTGTGTGTGTGTGTGTGTGTGTGAGAGAGAGAGAGAGAGACAGAGACAGAGACAGAGAGAGGAGGATAAGAGAATTAAAGTAGTAGGTTTCCAGTCCTTTACTGACGCACACAGGGAAAACTTGCCAATAATCGCTCAGCTTTAGAAGTGAGGATGATTCCATCTATTTGGCTTTCTTCATCTCTTGGGGCCCAAGAAGAACAAGCACACTCATGGGAAGGTTATTGTCTCCCAGGAGCCCAGGGTTCCCTGAAGTCTAAGCTTTTCCCAGAATTTGACATTAATCTGAAACTCTGAGTCTTTTCTACATATGCCAGAGAAATCTTCATACCAATTTTTACTACGGAGATCCTAACAGCCCCTGGCCTCACTGGTACTCAGCTGCCTATATACTCTAGAAACTTTTTAACTAGGAAAAGGCAGATGTATTAACATTAATACAAAAGGGAAGAGGAAGGTATTAGGAGCCATGTTCTAGAATCCTTCACAGAAATCTGTTAACCAGAGGAAATTTTTACATAAGTGTTTTTAGTTTCTGTTTATTTTGTTTAAAAAGTTATTTGTTCTTGTTTCTCCATTCAGGAAATTGTACTAATTATAGTACTTTATCTCTGGAGATGGACACAGCTGGTGGTCTGGTTGATCCTCTATCAGGACTTGGTTATCCTGACATCCCTCTTCAAACTAATGGATGACTTGATAGACTAAGACATACAGGTAGCTGGCTTGATTCATTATGCCCTGTTCTTTAGGCTGTAACTCAGAGATGTGTACTGACCCTATGTCATTTCTGTCCAGCCCCCAAAACAAATATTTTCTACCCTCTTTCTTGAAACATTTTCCTCTCTCGGTTTCCATTTGTTTCTTGTTTATATTCTTATATCTGCTGTTCCTCATCTTCTTTCCTGGCTTCTGTGATCTATCCACATACTACCATCTTCGAGCTTCTCAGAGACAGGCCTAGGACTCTGTTTCGTCTCTTAGATTCATAGGTAATCTCAACATTAACATGTCAAAAAAGAGAATTTTAATTATTTCCTCAGAAAAGTCTTCCTTTTGTGTCTTAACCCATATCAGAAAAGTGTATCTTCACCCATCCAGTTAGTTACTCAGATTAGAAATCTAGCTTTAATACTTTCCTTTACCTCTTAGATACATTCCTATAACAAATCCTTTAATTTTGATATCCCTTTGCCCTGATTTTCTGCTACCTCTGTAGCACACCTATCATAATTTGCTTGAATTATTGCGGCACTATCAAAACTGTACTTTCTGTATTTCATTTCTCATACATTCACAAAAGTTATCATAACTAAATTTGTATCAACGCATATGCTTCTTCTTGTATTTCATTGGCTTACCAAACATTTAGTTTATAAAACTTAAATTTATTATCATGGTCTACAAATTCCTACATGATCTGGCCTTTACTGTGTCTCCAAACTTTCCACTTTTCCTTAACTCCTCTGGTTACATGCTGCCCACATCAATCATTTTCAGGTTTCTTAAATACAAACTTGCAATTGCTGCAGTCTTCACACGTGCTTTCTCTATCTGCCTGGTAGTTTTCTGCCTCCTTTTTTGTATGTCCTGCTTTTTCCTTTCCTCATAAGAAATCCTCCTCCTTTCCCTCTCTTCTTCAGTAATTCAGTACCCTGTCTTACTTTTCTAAGGTAATTATGACCCCTCTTTGTGCTTTAGTTCTCTCATCTGAAAGAATAGTAGGGGTTAAACATCATTTAATAATATTAACTACTTCAAGGGCAAATGTGAAGATTAAATGCGTAAATATATGTAAAACGTTTAAAACAGGGGTCAGATAATTAATACTTCAGGCTTTACAAGTCACATATGATCTGTCTCTTGTATTGTTCTTTCTTTTCTTTTTCCTTTCCTCTCTTTTTTTTCAACAATCCTTTAAAAATGTAAATTCAGTCTTCGCTTACTGGCTCTGTGAAAACAGGATGCTGACTGGAATTGGCCATGGGCAGTAGAGTGACCATCCCTTAAACGGTGTCAGGTACATAAAAATGCTAAATAAGTATCAGTTTTTTTATAAATTGCACAGTACAATATCATTTATTGTCTGTTTACTTTTTAAAAATAACCCCCATTAAACCTTAAACTCCATGAAGGAGATGATAGTGTCTGTGTTCACCTCTGCTTTACCACAGTGCTTGCATATATATACTGGCTCGCAAATATATTGATAATATTAATATCAAGTCAGAGAGAACAAGATAGATTACTCGGTGAAAACAAAAAATACTTGGTATTGTTATTGGGTTGATTAATTAGTTATTTTGGGAAAAACAAAAAGTAGCTCCTTATAGAAAAATGAAATCCAGCTCAATCAATTAAAATTTAAAATAAAGTGATAAAGTTTCTAGAAGAAAACTATGTAAGACTCTTAAGAAAAACTCTTGTAATAATGAATGTATTCAAAGAATATATGATACTCAAAATGCAAAAAAAAAAATTTGATTAAACTTGTACATGATTAAAACAACAGCTAATTCAAATGACAAATGACAAATCAGGGAATAAATTATATTATCAAATATCTAATAATGTAGAGTTAGAATACACGTTGGTTAATGTGTGTTGAAATAGGTTCTTTCATGAACACAGTGAGATTTTAAATTGATGCAACCTCTTTAGTTAACCATTACTTACTTATAGCTGCCATATTTAAACATAGTTTTTGAAACAGAAATTCTATATACTATTATACTCTAGCAATTTGTATTTACAAAAGTATAGCAAGATATCTGCCAGAATGTTTACTCTAATATTGTTTTTTAAAGCAAATAAAAAAAGGAAACAATTCAATAACCCATCTGTAGGGCTCTTCTGTAGGTAAATAAATTGTGATAGCTCCATACACTATATGGAAGTATGTTGAATGCCATACAACCATAAAAAAGAATGAAGTGAGCAGTGGGTGGGTGGGAAGGGTAAGGGGATTGAAGGGGCACAAAAATCTCAATCATAATCTAACTTAGTCAAGGGGATAGAAATGCAGCATGGAGAATATAGTCAATGGTTCTGTAACATCTTTCTATGTTGACAGTAACTGAACTAGTTGGGGTGAGGATTTGATAATGTGTATAACTGCTGAACCAATGTTATATACTTGAAACCAATATAATGTTGTGTATCAAATATACTTCAATTAAAAAGACATCTGAGGATCTTAACAAATGTTCTTTTAAATTATTATTTCCATTTCTGAAATAAAAGTGAATTATTTTTGTGCTGTGGAAAAAAAAAGAATGAAGTGGATCTAAATGCACTGATATAAAATGATACAGTTAGACTTAAAAAAAGCAGTAGGCAGAAATCAGATTGTTCCCAGTTGTCAAAGGTTATACATGATTATATGAGTTTTGACATGGTTATTGGCTCTGGGGAAAGAAACCACAGTGTGAGAGGGTGACTAACTTAAACATTTGAGTTATTTTTTTACCATGTACATGTATTATTTTTCAAAGAAAAATACAAAACAAAAAGACCCTTAAAGCAGTATTTTTCTTAAAGAATATTTATACATTGGAAGGACAGACGAAGCATTTTTATAATTCTGTCATAACAAGTTCTTATAAAAACTTCCTTGATTGCTGAATAATTTGAAATTCTCAGCATAATTCTTCTCATTCTACCACTTGCTAATTTGCTATTTCCTAAAGGTTTCTAACATATGATTTTTCTCCAGAAGTTTCTTTTTTTTCCTTTCTCTATATTTGCCTTTAAATATATCATCTCTGTAATTTGATTTTAATCCATATTAAAAGTATATTATTGCTTAAAAGTTTAGTGAGAAGATATGCTAAGTGAAACTAACTCATTTAGAAACAAATTGGATTGGGGTTTTCTTATTTTACTAGCTTAGCTAATCAATTATCTCTTCATTGTTCTCAAATTGGCTGAAATTTGGTGAATGTTGTATAGAATCCTAGTTTCATATAATAAATCCAATTTGTTTTTCCTTTCACTTTAGTTAAAACTGAAAAAGAGCTTTAAAAAAGTGAAATTTTAACCAAGAAACTTCTTCAATTCTTCCTTATCCTATATAATTCATGGTTGAGAGTAATTTCCTTGACTGTTATAAACCAAACTTCCTTTTGTCTTTAACACATTAGGTATATGGAGTATTCACAAAATCCTTTTCTCTATTCAAGATGGTAAATATCTGCTGGGTAGATAACTTGTGCAAGCAATCATCAAAGATTATTATGAAGGTAACACAAAAGTTGAACAGAACATTTCTCTAACAATTTTTAAGATTTTGAGATTAAAATTTGAAGTAAGGAAATAACTAAACATTATTGGTGTAGTATTTTGGTAGATATCATACATTTCCATGGCTTTAGCAGTTTTACAGATGAAACAATGAAACTAGAGAGATGTAAATAACATAAATCATCCAATTACTAATGGCTAAATTTGGATTCAAACTCATCTGATACATTTCCAGACAAATCCAAAGTTTTCAGAGCCCACATGCTGACCATGGTATCTCCAAAACAATTGCTGACTGACTGTATTGCACATTTACTATGCAACAGACACTACTTTAAGCATTCTAACGTATTAATTCATTAATCCTAACAGTGATCCCATGAGGTTGTTAGTATTGTGGCAATTTTATAGATGAAGAAAACAAGGCATTGAAGAGAATCTGGTGACTTAGATGCATCTGTTTAGAGAGTTCTGGAATGGCTTCCTCAGGGAAGTGGTATGTGAAAAATTGTGGGGTAGGATTTGAGCAAGATTAGGCAGGTATACATGAGAGAGCATGCTAACGTGTATGGAGGAAAGAGACATAGCAGAACTATGCCCAGGAAGAAGAAATCAAAGGAACTAAGCATCACTGATTATGTGAAGAAAGAGTGTATGTGATACAAATGGCAATTCTGCAATTTGGGGACTAGATATAGGAGAGCTCTATAGTTAATGACTTTATGTGTTTCAGAAGAGCTCTTTTTGGAAATGTATTGGCTCACGTCCTAGTAAATAGTATGCATCACTCATGGCTTTAATTACCACCTATAAGCTTATTCTTTAGTATCTTTATTCCTTCTCTTTTCCTGAGCACCAGCCTGTGTTCACATTTGCCTCGTGGTTACTTCCATTCGAATTACTACAAATAACTAATCTGTGGCATTTCTAAAACCAGTAGTTATCTTTGTCCAAAACTTGTCCATCTTGATTAAAGGGGCCATCATCTATTTATTTACTGAAACTAGAAAATTTAGAGATTTTTTATTCTACCCTCATCTCCCTTAATGCATAATTCACCAAATTCTATTAATTTTGCATACTATATCTTTTTCATATTCATCTGTTCCCTGCCGTATCTTCTTTCACTGCTTTAATGTAGGCCCCCACCTCTGTACTGCTTGGACCAGAGAATAGTCTTCTCCCTATTCTCCAGCTTTCACTCATTCATTAAGTGCCAGCTCAGATGTCTATCTATACGTTGGAAAAAATTGTAACATATATGACTTCATGTCCCTAATATACCAAAAGCTTCATGATACAGATAAAAAAAACTAACACATACAGCAGATAGAGTAGGTTTTAGTGATGGCATGGGCTCAAACAGGGCCACATTGATAAATGGCTAAAGTTGCTTAAAAGAAGAATTCTAGGTAAGTTTGCACAAATATTCTTCTAAATTTAATTGTAATATATTGCAATGGTTTATTATTTGATGTAAATATTTAATAAACCTGAAACATACATTTGTAAATTGCAAGAAATAGCAGTTGGGACTTGCTTTCTTCTGGATGCACAGCCAATTATATTATACTATTTAATAAACAAATCAACCTGTTCTCACTGAACTGTCATTTAAATTTCCATACATGCTTATGTACATTTTTGGATTTCATTTTGTCAAATTTTCCTATATTATAATAATACCCACATTTATTTAGCACTTATTGGCACTATGTAGATACTGTCCTACATGATTTACCTACATTAATTCATTTAATTCCAATACAACCTAAGGAAGGTAATGCTATATTTCCATTTTATAAATGAGGAAACATTGTGAAAAATGATTTGCACATGGTTATCTGACTAGTGAGAGGTAGAGTTGAGATTCAGATCTAGATTCTGGGTTGAGTCACTGTGCTGTATTGCTTATTACATAAGCAACACTGCAATGCTGTCTTTTGGTGAGATGAGGATGAGAATAATTTTTTTAAGGGAGACCAATGTAAGTGGAATTGATGATCATAACATCATAGGGTCACAGAATTAGCACATTTTCAGTTTTAATATGTATTGCCATATTGTCCTTCATGGTGACTTTATCCATTTAATATTCCCTCTGTGAGGTGGAGGAGGAAGAGACAGAATGAATGAAAATATATGCTTATCATGTACTTGGTGTTGTGCTATACCCATGCTATCTTATTAATCTTCATATGGATACTGAGTGATAGGTATTGTTAAATGTGGAAACTCAGGTTGCCCAAGGTTCATTAACGTACTGGAATTGGCATAGTTAATACATGGAAAAAGTGATTTGGCTCCAAGTTATGTGGCTTGAAATTGGTATCAATCCCATTTTACTTTGCATTTTGTGATGCATATTGATTGAAACAAAACTGGAGAGGCTAATGATCAGGAATTTTTAAATTATTACTTATTTTACTCAAGTGTATCACAGAATAATGAGTATCAAATCAAGAAATTTTGGCCATGCTTACAGGAATGATTTTTAAAAGGCTCAGATCAGAATAATTGCCATTGACCAAATGGCAAAAGCAAAATAAACAGCCATTCAGTGCAAAAACATGAACACATACACAGTAATTTGTCAGCATTTGAATCACAATGATTGGACATTTTCAAGTCAAAGTCAATTCAGGAAGAGAAATATCACATACAAAATATTTCACTCCAACTGAGAGCAAAACTCAAGTAAATATCAGAATTAATAAGATTATTGCTATTTCAATAAGGTGATGTGAGGTGATGTTTTTAATTATATGTCACAGTTGTTAATTTGTAACAGACTAAGGCATTTGGATATTATTATATAATAAAACTGAGCACTCTAAAAGACCGGCTTATGGATCACATGGGGAAACTATTATGGATTATTAGTAGTCCTAGGACGACATTTTAAGACCCACTGATGCAAGAGTAATCATTTTCACTGGCAGCTCCCATAGACAAGTGAGAGACTATTATAGTTCTAGAGCATGAACTCTGAATGTTAGAAGGCAGACATTTACAATGTTTACATTGTGACATCAATATTTAGGTGGGTTGATTAACTTCAAATCTGTCTACGGTTCAAAGTAATGTTCCTGTGAAATATATAAACACTATATAAAATGTCAAAAAATATGGCATTAAATCATTTGGATATTACAAAATATTAAATCTTAGAGAAAAAAAATAATCAGCATTTGGCAAAAACTTTTCCTCTTGATTATTTGGTATCCTAAGATTGAAATGCCAGAAGGGGGAGTAGAAGATAGATCATTATAGCAAACATAAATTACTCTGAAAAGGCTCTTTTATCTATTCAAGAAGGTTTTTTAAACTCTATGGATTTGGTACATAAATATGTGAAATATGAATACTTTAACTTATTGGGAGGCTGAAACAATTTATACTGCACCCTAATATTGTAATTATGCCCAAGATCTTATAACTGATTAGAATGCAGATGTTCATTGCCTCTTACATCGAGTCTCTTACAACATATTAAAACCAGGCTGACTTTGGGTACATTCAGTTCAATATCTGTAGTGTTGGTTCATATGGTGATAGTAAAATGAATACACAAAATACAAAAGTTTCACCGAGTGTGTTTATATGTTGGGGAGGAAAAATGGGGATGGAGAATCAGGGCTAAAAGAATCCCCTAATATACAAGGGCATAAAAATTTACCTCTAGATTTAGTAAAGTGTTCTGATTTAGTTCTTGCTGTATATGACTTGTTTCCCAGTAAGTCAGAAGACATTTGGATAAGCCACCATGGACAAGTTGCACACAATTGTGCTATGGGGAAAAGAAATCTAGGGAAAATTTTGTATTCCAATAATGTACTCTCCTTATTTAATGTGGTTTTTGAGATGCCTAGATGCCACAATAATTTCTACACCACAAGGATATTTCTGTTTTCATGTAATGGATTGCCAGACAGATGCACAATTTTTTTTCAATTTTGATCTATTTTGGGATTACTCACATGGGATTTCTGTGAACCATATTGTATCAGATAACTTTCCTTAAAAAAACGACCTATTTGGCAGTTTTTATAGCCTGCCACAAGACTTGGTCAAGCCCAGTTAAGTAGCCATCTGAAAGACATATTTGTCAAGATACTTGTATTTTAATAGTAAACAGGATACTCCAACACAACAAAGAACAGGAATGAAAACAAAATGAATTAGGTGAAAGTCATAAGCTGTTATTGGTTTGCTGCAAATGCATTTCAACCTTTGCAACTTGCCAATCAAAAATATTACTTTATTGCAATAATTCTCTTATAAGTGAAAATAGAGTGCTAATAACCTTTTAACCTAGATCATCTCTCTGTCTTATTGTTTCTAGTATAAAGATAATTGTTTTGGACCTTTTCATGTTTTCTTCTCTTTGATAAAAAATAATACTTGTATTTCTTTTGGAGTCCATTTTTAAATGGTGATGGAAGTTTGAACAAGATTAATAACAGTTAAGATTGTCAGTCTTAGCTAAGTAGGTTCATTCTTGGCTCAGTGATTTTTTTTTCCCATCCCAATAACCTACAATTGCCTGAGATTTAAGTCTGCACTTTAGTAAAATTACAATTTATGACATGGCATTTTTTTTTTTGAGAGGGCATCTCTCATATTTATTGATCAAATGGTTGTTAACATCAATAAAATTCTGTATAGGGGACTCAATGCACAATCATTAATCAACCCCAAGCCTAATTCTCAACAGTCTCCAATCTTCTGAAGCATAATGAACAAGTTCTTACATGGTGAACAAATTCTTACATAGTGAATAAGTTCTTACATGGTGAACAGTGCAAGGGCAGTCATCACAGAAACTTTCGGTTTTGATCATGCATTATGAACTATAAACAATCAGGTCAAATATGAATATTCGTTTGATTTTTATACTTGATTTATATGTGAATCCCACATTTCTCCCGTATTTTTTTTTAATAAAATGCTTAAGTGGTAGGTAGATGCAAGATAAGGGTAGAAAACATAGTTTAGTGCTGTAAGAGGGCAAATGTAGATGATCAGGTATGTGCCTATAGACTAAGTATTAATCCAAGCTAGACAAGGGCAACAAAACATCCACGGATGCAGAAGATTTCTCTCAAAACAGGGGGGGTGAGGTTCTAAGCCTCACCTCTGTTGATCCCCAATTTCTCACCTGATGACCCCCCTGCGACTGTGCCTGTCTTAGGTTGTTCCTCCTTTGAGGAATCTTACCCGTGTCTGGCTAACCAGTCATCTTCCGGGGCCATACAGGGAAATGTAAAGTTGGTAAGTGAGAGAGAAGCAATATTCTTTGAAAAGGTTAGCTTTTTACTTCTTTGCATTTTTATGCCCTGTGGCTTCTATGCCCAGCATTTGTCTTGAGGTATCTTTACCACTTGGAAGAATTATGATACTCGGTAATTTTGATATGAGGCACGAATTCTACTTAAGGGTTGTAATTAGGAAGGAAGAAGAAAAGCTATAGAAGTAGCAGACGGAAGAAAACATGGGAAGATTGATTATTTCTTTGACATATCTTCTTGTAGAGTAACATAAGCATGTATAGATTTTAAACTACTAATTAAATTGCATACACACATTAACATAATAGGAATACAGCTACATAACCAAAGCAACATGGCATTGGTTTTTAAGCTTAACCCAAATGGTTGAAAATGCAATTACTAACTTTTTAAATAAAAGTTTTACAGTAGGTATATCTAGCATTTTCCCAGATCAAAGAAGATCCATTTTTCACTCCTGAAAAACAGAAATATTCTAATATATAATTAATGAAATACATATTTGTCATTAACTTTATTCCTATGAAAATTCATTTTCTCCATATGCAAATTATATTTTATATTCCTGACTTGAAGGAATTTATGCATAAAAAAAACAACACAAAATATTTGTAGTTTTTGGAAATATTCAGCATCATAAAACAGGACAAAAGGAAAAAATGCTGTTTACATATGCATATAGAACAGTTGGCTTCTGTTCTGCACATTAGTCAATATGCTCTACTGATGAGTTTAGAAAAAAGGAAATTTCTCATTTTGCTTAAAATGTAGAAAAACTTTCAGAATATTTATGAATTTGTTCATAGGTTTTGCTATTACATCCATGAAGAGAAAAACATAAGAATAAAGGGTAGAATCTGCTTCAGTGGCAAACTTTTTTTTAAATTAGAAATAAATATTGCTAAGTAGTTAATGACATTAAAAAACAAAATACCTCAAATGCTTTGAATGTATAAGGAGCCTAATTTAGAAAACAAGTAATATAAATTATTTCCATGATCATGTACCAATTAATCTGAACCACCAGAAGAAGAAAAAGTTAAAATTACATAATCTGCCAATACATTTAATGACAATATGTTTATTTAAAAGAGTAGTATCAGTCCAAAAAGAGTCACAGGCCACTTCAGGGCAGACTTTGGATAGACACAGCTACAGGTTTACTACTCTAGGTACTTCCTTTTGAGGATATTTGCATCCATTTTGATTGCCATAATGAAAGTCATTTAATACCTCAGGCTTGGCTAGACACTAGAATCAAACTAGCTGCTGGGTTTGGCAGAAAAATGTAATCACATTTAATTCTAATCAAAAAGGATAAAAGCATTCCTGCAGCACCTTCTAAAGTAAAATTTGACATTGCCATAACACCTTTTACATCTGACTTGCCATTTTATGTTAACACTAATTAGTTGACTATATGAATGCAAAGTTTAATCTAAAATGAAGAGAAAGAAAAAGTAGGATAAAAAGTGAATATGGAAACACTTTTAATTTGAAATTATTTTATACTTTTAAACAAAGCTTTAAAAAATATGCACAGGTCTCATATAGTCTACATTCAGCTTCTCCAAATGAGTGAGGCAAAAAAGTCTTGCCTTCAAGGAGTTTTCAGTATTCCCTACATACTTTCTTTTTGTTCCTCCTTTTTTAAAAACTTAACCCATGATGACAGTGCTCTGGATTAAAACACTAGTGTGAGAATTAGATTATGCAGAAATATTTTCATGACATCATGATCAAATTTCATACCCAAGTGGTGTAAAACAGAATTGTGTAGAACCATCTACTATTTATTTAATTTTTCAGCTTGCATTTAAGTAACTTAAGGCCACATTTCAATGAATTTATATCATGCCCTCCTGCCACAACCAATACGAAATAAGCAGTATCCTTTTCTATGTCAATGATTTTACTATTGGCAACCAGAAAAAGCTTCACAAAGCATGTGATACTATTCCTCAAATATGTTCAGAAGGAACAGTTTAGTATTAATTATGCTAACAATAACATCAGTTTTTGGCAGATGTTCTCAAATATCCAAACCAATGACACTAAATAAACCAATTTGAAAGTCCACTTATTCAATTATTTAAGAATACCCTTTTCAGTTAACTCTTCTTAAGGGGTCCTCCTTGAAGTAGTGCTGCCCTAAACTGTATCTTCTTAGTTGCTCAGCAGTGATTTTATGACATGGAAGTTTAAGAAAGCTTATGACATGGAAGTTTATGAAAGTTGATAAAAGTAACCTGGTCTTAATATTTGTAGGATAAAATAATCTCTTCCATGTGTTAAGCACTGTATCACTGGTTACTTCTGGAGGAAGAGGGAAGGCGGGAGGTGATTAAATTGAGTGCTGGTTTAAATACTTAGATGAGAAGATATTTTTTGAAAAAAAAATCTTGAAGGCACTTAAATGCATTATTTCTGCTGCTGTGCTGCGTATTGTTGTTGGTACACAAATATTTATCCTCTGAATGAAGTCATATTTATCTCAGGTCATGAAACCTCCTTTTCAGGATTATACTGTTAGTGTCCATAGAAATGCCTTTTGGGCAAATAGATTGTGCCTTAATTTTCAAAATTTAGATATCCAAAAAAATATTGTCTTTGACTTTGCAAAATATAATTTCTATATTTCAAGTGTTCAACATTAAGAGTAAGCTTGAACCATTATATAGGTACTGTCAAAAGACCAGGTGAAATAATTGCTACCTGGGGAGGAAAAGATACAGTTCCCCTTTCTTTCTAAACTCTAATAAATTTGTGAAGATAGAAACTTGTTAGTCTAATCTTCTGCTCTATGTCCTGGTCATCACATGTCTCTCCACACTATGTAGAAATGATATTGAAGACTACTCTATGTCCATATTTTAAGTTCTCCTTATATATTTCTTCAAAAAAGTTTGTGCTAATTTTTTGGTCTAGGCTATGACATTAATCTAGATGTTTGATATATCTACTATCTCCTCAATTTTTTCCTAAATGTATCTTGTGTATGTGTGTGTTCTGTGTATGTGACAACATCAAAACATTTTTGGGAGTTATACAGAGTATATAGTATTAATGAAGAAAATGGAGATTTGAACGCTTCTTGCTTTATTTTGGAGAAGCTCTATAGAGTAGGGGCTTAAATAAAACCTGCTTTGAATAGATAAAATAAGAATTGTGTTTAGTCAGAATTAATTTCTTAAATTGTTTAAATTTCTTTCATTATTTAATGATTTTTATTTAATTTATTTTATTTTCATTGTTGTTGCTACTTGACTAGACTGAAATGTTAAAACATAGTTTAAAAGAAATCATAAGTAACAAAATTCTTTAAAGTAGAAATTTCTGTTTCTGCCATCCATGCCATAATCCAGTATTGTATCATTCTTCTTTGCAGAAGATAACACCATCTCAATCACAAAAAATGTATACTGTAAAAAACTTTTAATACCAGGTGTGACATACTATTAAGAAGAAAGAAAATACTATAACAATTTTTTATTTCAAAATCTAAATATTCTCCATCCTATTGAGTTTTAAAGTAATTTAATATTAATTCATAAAAACTAAGATAGGAATTTGAGTTTATATGAAATAATATCTAACACTTTGATAATCATGAATGATTTAAAATGATATGTTTTAATATTTCATCAAACAATATTTAACCAATGGTTTCATTTCTTGAAACTTGATTATTTCATCGAATTGTTAAAGTTCTTTTTCACCTAAGCTCTGCAAAGGATAGGCTTACAATGTTTCTAAACTTTAAAAGACAATTCATTGACTACTGCTGTGCTTTGAAAAAATATTTTGGTGGAAATATAAATTGATTTCCTAGGTCTAAATTGGAAAATACATTTTTCCTTTTTTTAGCACATTAGGTACCCTCATGGTGTGTAGTCTACAAGTTGTTTTTGAAGAATTTGGGAGTATTTTATTATTCTCGTTTCAGAGAGAAGGGAACTTATATATGGTCAAGAGTTGGTTGATTAAGGTTAGAATTTTGATCAGTTTGTCACACTCCACGTGTAATGACCCTTAAATTCTACCGTGACACTTTATCAGGAACCTGTATTCTACCTGGCAAATGAATGCATATTTTCTATGAGCATATGGATCTTAGACACGTCAGAAAGTAGGCCCTGCTTCTATCAAGTCTTCCTAGAACACTTCTCTTGAAATGAAGGCATCCAAGCACATTAATTACACTACTCTTTTATGCAGTTAATGCCCAAGAATATTACAGCCTGAATAATTATTGCCATTTTTCAAAATTATTTAACTCTTTTTATACCAAAAGATTATAAGGAAATTTAACTATCATGGACTCCTAGATTAATTATTAACATTATAGGTGGAAAATATGAATACTACAGTAAGAATCATTATAGTAGAAAACTGTAAGAAAGTAATAATATGAATCAATTTAATGAAAGAGCAGGAGGTATGTTTTCTGTTTATTTTCTCAGGTTTTTTGAGATATAATTGCTATATTACACTGTTACATGAAGGTATAGTGTGATGATTTGGCACAAGTGTCTATTGGGAAATGAATGCTACCATAGAGTTAGTTAACACCTGTGTCACCTCATACAGTTATCTTGTGTGTGTGTGTTGAAAACATTTAACATCTACCCTTTTAGCAACTTTTGGGTATATATATTACAGTATTGTTAACTACAGTCACCATGCTGTATGTTGAATCCCCAGAATTTATTATCCACCTTATAACTTTAAGTTTATACCATTTGACCAACATCTATCTCCCCATTTCTTCCAACCCTCTGATCCTGGAAACCATCAATGTACTCTGTTTCTGAGTTTGGCTTTTTTAGATTCCACATATAAGTGATATCATATGGTATTTGTCTTCCTCTATCTGATTTATTTCACTTAGCATAAGGGCCTCAAGGTCCGTGTATATGTATATATATATATATATATATATATATATATATATATATATATATATATATAACACATCTTTATTCATTCATTCATTGATACTTAAAGGTTGTTTCCATACCTTCGCTGTTGTGAATAATTGAGTAACACTGCAATAGACATTAGAGTGCAGATATCTCTTTAAGATCCTTATTTCATTTCTTTTGGATATATACCCAGAACTGAGGATTGCTGTATCATATGGTGGTTCTATTTTTAATTTTTTGAAGAAATTACGTGTCTATTTTTATTCCACAGTGACTGTACCAATTTACATTCTCACCAACAGCACGCAAAGGTTCCCTTTTCTCCACATCTGTACCAACATTTTATAACTCTTACCTTTTTTATAATAGCCATTCTAACGGGTGTAAGATAATATATCACTGTGGTTTTGATTTGCATTTCCCTGATGATTAGTAATGTTGAGCATCTTTTCATGTATCTTTGGAAAAGTGTCTATTCAGTTCTTCTGCCCATGTTTTTCTATCATATTGTTTTTTTGCTACTAAGTAATGAGTTCTTTATATATTTTGGATAGTAACCCCTTATCAGATATGTGGCTTGCAGATATTTTATCCCATACCATAGGCTGTCTTTTCATTTTGGTGATTGCTCCTTTTGCTGTGTAGTAGCTTTTTTCATTTGATATAGTCCTACTTACTTATTTTTGATTTTTGTTGCTTGTGCTCTTGATATCATTTCCAAAAAAATCATTGCCAAGACAATGTCATGGAGATATTTTTCCTGCTTTTTCTAGAAGTTTTATGGTTTCAGGACTTATGTTTAAGTCTTTAATACATTTTGAGTTAATTTTGAAGTAGTATAGGAGAGGGATCCAATTTCATTCTTCTGCATGTGATTATCGCGTTTCCCCAATAACATTCATTGAAGAAACTAACCTTTCTCCACTGAATATGCTTGGCTCCCTTATAAAGTATTAGTTGACTGTGTATGTGTGGGTTTATTTCTGGCATCTCAATTTTGTTCCATTGTTTTATGTGTCTATTTTTATGCCAGTATCATACTATTTTGATTCTTATAGCTTTGTACTATAGTTTGGAATCAGGACATGTGATGCCTCCAGCCTTATTTCTTTCTCAAGATTGCTTTGGCTACCTAGGGTCTTTTGTGGTTCCTTGTGAATTTTAGGATTGTTTTTTGCTACTTATGTGAAAATGTCTTTAGTATTTTGATAGGGATTACCTTGAATATATAGATGGCTTAGGACAGTATGGAGATTTTAATATTAATTACTCTGATCCATCAACATGGAATATTTTTCATTTTCTGTCATCAATGTCATAATTTTCAGTGTAGAGATCTTATACCTCCTTAGTTAAATTTATCCCTAAGCATTTTAGTGTTTATAATGCTTTTGTAAATGGGAGTGTTTTATTTCTTTTTCAGAAGACAATCCATTTCTTTCTAACTGTCAAGTTTATGTCAGCCATTGCTTTTTATTTCTTGATTTTTTTAACTGAAGTACAGTTGATATACAATTTTTTATATTGATTTCAAGTATATGACATAGTGATTCAACAGTTATATACATTATTAAATACTCAACTTAACTCATGCAGTTATTATCTGTCAACATAGAAAGATGTTTAGAATTAGTAACTATATTCTCTATGCTGTACTTTCATCCCCATGACTGATTTATATTATGATCAATATTTTGTCAAGCATTGCTCTTCAAAGTGGGGTTCCTGGATCAGTAACATTAGGATCACTTGGGATCAGAATGAGAATCTGTATTTTACTAATGCAATCAAATAATTCTTATACACTTTAAAGTTTGAGAAAAACTGCTGTGGGACAGGACACTATTAATAACTATACAAAGATTAGTAAAGCATTAGGAAATAATTGACATTTTAGGCTTTGGATCTTCTCTCTTTCAATGACATTCATTTTCCACCTCTGATCTCAAAGAGAAAAGGTGACTCCACTTAACTTAATTTTACTCATTTTCTTTAAAACCAATTGGTAGTTGTGGAAAAGAGTGCTAATCTTTTTGGAAGAGAAAGGAGTGCCTTCTTCCCATATACACTGGATTCATGAGAGCTAGACCATTATTGCTTCAGACTCTAAGCAAAGGCATTCTCTGTCTTCCAGGCAGAACTTATTTTTCTTTATTTGTAAGGGGTTTAGTACCCTCACAATAACTAATATGTGGATGTCAAGAACATACAGAGAGAACAGAGTTTCAGAGTCTCACTTGTATAACTTATTTTCATATATATAGATTTTTCTTTATTGCTGCCTGTATGGGGAGTCCTTGAGAGTATGACTGTAGTGCTGACAATTTTCCCTTTTTAAACTATGGGTTATGTAGTCTCTCTCTCTCTGTTTTTCTTTTTCCTCATGTGTGTGGGCTCTAGGAAAATAAGATAAAACTTTAATCAATAAATATGACTGTTTTAAGCTTAGGAAAAATTTTATAGGTTCCAAATAATCATTTAAAATGAAGCTTCTATTTCTCTCTGAGATTAAAATTTCATGCTCTATGGATAACTGAGAACATCCCATATATGAATTGTTCATTTTAATAAGCAGTATTATTTCCACCCATGTCACTATGGTATAATTCTTGGATATACATTCATTAAATTGAATATGGCTATAGGAAATGATTTTCAAATTACTGCCAAGTATAACAAAGCTGTACAAAGAAAAATGGATTGCTTCCTTAGTAATTTTTTCAAACATTTGGTTAATATTTCCAGAATAAACACCAATTTTCAAAATTTAGTATCTTGGCCTCTTTAAAATCACATCATACTAAATTTGATTTGATCCATTTGGTCATTTGAGACTTTACCTCCAAAAGCTACAATTCTGACACAATTTCAGAGATTTTCTATTGCCAAGTGCAATAGAAAAAGAAAATCTAATATAAAATTGAAAGGTATAAAAATCTACACAATTTTAGAGGCTAATATTTTTAAGTGAACGAAAGTCCTGTAGTCATTTAAAAAGACATAAACATTGGCTGAAACATTACAGATCAAACTATTTAATATAAATTTTAAAGATTGATTTTCAACAGGTTTCTTTTATTTGGTTTATGGAAACTTTACTACAGCACATTTTCTAAACCATAGCTACCACCTGATTTTGTCAAAATTATTCAGGAGGTTGCTATGGTTCTGCCTATAATCTATGCCTTTGGTTAATTAAATAAATGCAGATAAGGATATGCACAGAGGAAATGCAGGTCCTACAATTTAGAAAAAATGGTGGGAGCTTCATTTTTGCTTTAGACTTCCATCAGAGTTTTATGCTCTCTATTCCAATAAAGTCTTCAATCATGGGGCTTGGGGACATTAAAGTTAGTTAATTTTACTCTGGTATGTAACAATAATACAAATTTATTTTAATCAGTTAGGAAAATTTACAGAAATGTAAAATGAGAGGAAATAAAAATCACCTTTTACCCCCCTATGTAAGGGTGATAAATACCAACATTTGGTGTATATTTTACTAATGTCATTCTCCCTTTGGAATAATACTACAAATATTCTTTGGTACCCTGTTATTGATTGGAAATGCAAACTCGTTTTTTTCTTTTATATATGCTCTTTTTAAAATTAAAACATATCTGGTATAAAATTAAAAATGGAATATATAATGAAAAACATGTCAAAGTCTTTAAAATATCTCCACTCTGTAGAGGTAGCCAGGGCAACCAGAGTTAATAGTTTACTACACATTAGTAAATTGTCTTTCATACATTTAAGATATGTGCTAGGAGATACACACAAAAAAACTGCTTAGCTTAATATTCTATAGTACAATGCTAATGTTGCATGACATAATTTATTAACTTCAGCTGATAACCAAATGTTACTTTATTTTCAAATGTTCCCTATTAAAATCATGCTGCAGTAAGGATACATGCACATGTATTTTACAAACTTAAAGGATACTTTCAACATTTCTGTAGGAATCCCTAGAAGTAGAATTTTTTGTTCAATAGGTAAGTATATTTTATATTTTGATAAATATTTCTGTGTTTTGGTAAATTTTATCTAAAAATTTCCTGGTGATTTTATTTACACCTAGTGTTTGAGAAAACTTGATCCTTTGCTAATGCTGGATATCATTAATCCTTTTTGGTTTTGCTAATATCATAAAGATTAATTTCATTTTTGTTTTAATTTGTAAGGCTTTTATGATTTACATGTGAATTTTAACCTCTTTCAGATGCTATTAAAAATTGCATTTTTTTTCTTGTTTTGGGAACTGTTAATTTAGCTCAGTTTTCTCTCATGATTTTCATCTCTTACTGATTTGTAAGAGTTCTCTATTTGTTACTTATGTTGCAGATATTTTCTCAGGATGGTTTTTCTGTTCTAAGGTTGTTTATGGCATATTTAACAGATTTACATTTAATTTTTATGTTGCAGTATGTTTTTTAAGCAGTTATTTTAAAATAATAGTAATAGCTCTATATAAACATGTACCAGGCAATATTCTGAATGCTTTGCAAGTACTGATACTTTTAGCATTCATTATAACCAAACGAGGTTCAACTGTTATGATTTTATCATTGTCATTAAAAGAAATGAGAAGGAAAAGTAAGGCAGAGTGGAGCTAATGCCTTAACTGAATACCTAAATACATATGACTAGGATATGGGAAAACTAGGACATGAACCTAGGTTGTTGACTCCCAGAGCCTGTGCCCTTAGTCTCTCTGTTACATCATCTTTCACAGAAGAAGCCTAAGTTCCTTATTATTCTTAGGGTGCTTGGATTTTATAGAATACACCACAAAAACCAGGGGTCCGTAAGGCTGGCTTTCTGTGGAGATGGGCCATTAACTGTACATGCAGGGATATCCCTAGGAGGCCTTCTCCCTAGCGTGTTCCCCTACAGTCCTTGTTCCCTCACCTGTTAAATGAAATCTTAAAATCAATGATTTTCTTTCATGTTTAAGATTACCAAAAAGTTAATTAAGTAAACACATATTAATAAGGATAATTCTGTAATATTCATTCATGTTGGAGGAGTGACATCAGGAAGATGGCAGAATGGGGTGTCCCAACTCTTGTTCCCCAAGTAGAAATGCTGGTTTTACAATGTCATATGGACCAGAACACTTTATAAGGATCCTAGAATCCAGTTAAGAAATTGCAGTACTGTAGGTGAGCACCAAGCTGGGAACAGCTGTATTGAAATGGGTAAGAGAAGTAATTTTATTTGACGTTCATCAACCACTCTCCTAAGTCGGAACAGTTCAGTGCTGGAAGAGAACACTCCCACTCACAAATTCTCCCTCAGAGTGAAAGCAAAGAGTGGAGCATTCTTCCAACATTCCAGCTTTTCAGAGAACTGCCCAATGAAATGATTTCTTTTAGACTCACTGAGAGTGCTGACAGAACAAGAAAGTTCAGATACCTGGGGACAACCGAAAACAAAAGGAAGTAGCAAGTGGCTACTTCACCAGATGGATATATAAAGATGAACAGACCATATTTCAACAGATGAATGGATAAAGAATATGGTATATACAATGGAGTATTATTCAGCCATACAAAAGCGAAATTCTGTCATATTGTTCAACATGGATGATTCTTGAGGACTTAATGCTAAGTGAAATAAGCCAGTCACAAAAGGACAAATACTGCATGATTCCACTTACATGAAATATTTAAAATAGTCAAACTCATAGGAACAGAAAGTAGAATGGTGGTTGCCAGAGGCTTGGGAGAGTAATGAATTGGGGGAGAATTGCTATTCCACAAGTTTAGAGTCAGCCACACAACATGGAAAAATTCTACAGATCAGCTGTATAAATTGTGCTTACAGCTAACAATCTATACTGTAATACACAAAAATTTGTTAAGGGCAGCTTTCATGTTGTATGTCTTTTACCACAATAAAAAAACACTCATTTACATTTACACTTTTGGTGGCTATATGTCAGATAACTTCTGTAGAGCAATAATCCATTTACGGAGAAGGCAGGGAAAGCAAGAAGGAACTGAGAGGCTTAGGGATTTGGGAAGCTTGTCCCTGAGCAGAATGAAAGGTGAGAACCAGAACATCCAATAGGAGGCCTTAGAGATCACCACCACTTTTGACCCATTTTCCCTGGCAGGAGTCCTCTCCTAATTCCCACAAAATGAAGTGAAGTTTAGTGTGCTTGCCACTTAAGTAGATCAATGTAAACACCCTGGCCAATTTATTCCCATCACTTTGCATGTCTTATTGATCAAATTAAATAACCAACCACCAAATTTCCTCTTCATTTTATAACTTCTCTATATAGGCCATTTGTGTATGTCTATTTCAGCTGTGCTAATGGCTTTTAGACATTTGAAGTAAGCTATTAATTTGGTTAAAATAGTGACATGTAATAGCAATTTAAATAATTCTATAGTTTATGTACATATATATATGTATTTATAAAACCTCATTTGCTTTTGACAGTATGTAAAGTACAATTGTCCTTCTTCCAAATAAAGCATCCCTCATTCTACTGTAACTTTTGTTCTTTTGTTCCACATATTTCTGTTGGTACAGTCTGCTGTATAGATCTGGTATTCTCCAAAAGAATCATGAAGTATTTTCATATTTTATGTAGTCTTAGAAATTGTGGTTTATAAACTTATTGTTTCTTGAAAGATTTGTGATAGTTTTTAGGTGCCACCTAGCATGAAATGTTTAAAAGGAAAAATAACCAAGTACTTAAAAGAATATGGCTTGTAACCTTATTCAGTTGTGTTTTCAGTGTGTGGGTGAAGCAGATTAAAACTGCATTGACTCAGGATATTAAAAGATTGTAGGTTTTATTCAGAAATCTTTCATAAATGTTATGTCTTTCACACATGGACAGTATATTGTCACAAAATTTCCTTTCCTCTGGACTTGCTTAGATGCAGTTATTTCAGTCTGGTAGTATTTTGCTAGTATTTAGGTTTTGCTCTTTTAGTGCTGTTCTTAAAAACAGGCTTAATTTTGAAAAACTGAAGAGAGTTAGAGAGAGTAGAGACAGTTGGACCATGCCCATCTTCATCTGCAATTAAAAATCATGTATGAGAACATTTGAATAATAATTATACATGAATACACACACACACATATAGAATTTAAGGCTGGAAAGGATGTGATCATCCAATCCATGAATACATATTTAAAACACATATGTGCTCTGTGTAGGCTCTGCTCCCAGTACCTCAGCTTTGGAACACACACTCACTAGGATTACAGTTGAGCTGGACCACCCACAAAAGCAAGGCCACCCAAGGGAAAAGCTGAGACCTGGGCAGGCAGAGCTGCCAGGCTTGCCTGGTGAGAACAGCTGGCCATCCGGGCACCTGCTGCCCAGTTCCAGGCAGCTGGGGCTCAGGCTGCATGGGCGCAGCTGCTTTTAGGATGGGCACACACAAACACCACTGCCGCTTGGGCATCTGTCAACTCAGCTATATTTGGTGGAGGAAGTTTGGCAGGGGGTTGTGTGGTCTACCAACTAAAATTTAGGCTGATTAGTCACAAACCAGAATCATAAAATCATAGGGCTGGAAGGAATCGCTAGTAAAGAAAGTCTCAAACTTTGGTATAAATTAGAAAAACATTGGGAGCTTCCTGAAAAGGCTGATTCCAGACCCCATACCTTGGAGTCCTGTTTATTGGTTCTGTAAAACTATTTGCAATTGGCATTTTTTAGTAAGCCCCTAAGGCAGAAACAGATAACATATTTAACTTATATAGATGAACCAAAGGCTTCATTTTTAGAGTTTGAAGAAATATCACAATTTATGACTAAGGCATAGTTTGGGACCCTGTTAAAAATAAATATTACTAGTACTGATTTACTAAAAGAGAGTGTGTGAACTACCTGAAATTGGGAATGCACCACTTGTTAAACAGATAAATATATGGGGATCATCAAAAGTGACTGTTGTTATATTTCTTAATAATTATATAGAGGGTATGCATCTTGTCATAAATACTTACACATATAGAATCCTCTATTTTCCTTTGGAATGTAAACTAACAGCCAAATGAAATTATAGGGATAAAGGCATCAACTTGGTATACACATATCTTTATATTCCCTTTTCTCTCAATATTAAGTAAATCAAAACCTTTAAAGATTTGAAATGCAAACATACTCTCATAATATAATTTAAAATGTGGCAACTTAGGTTTTCCAATTAAGAAATTTGATACAGACACATGAAATTTTTAATTGTTTGTGGTGAGGTCACTCACCACAAAGGAAAGATGTAAATATGTTTGCGTTAGAATCATATCATGATCAAGATATTTGTCATTTCAATGCCCTCCAGAGTGGAAAGAGTCAGGCTGCATAGAGTTTTACAAGTGTGAAAAGCAAGCACAATACAGTGGAGGTGTGATTTACTTTGTACCGCCTTTCCTTTAAGTTCTACTACTCAAATACAAATTTTTGGTAAAGCATTATATAACTTTAAAAATACAAAAGTATATAGAAACCTCCTATGAGGTCATAATATGAATAATATCATATTCATTATGATAGCCCTTGGAATACTATTTGATTTTTTTTTGGCTAGAAAGCAACCTAGAAATTTATTGTCATTTGTATTGTTAGGACACAACAGGCTGATATATAAATTCATTAAACACTTTGGGCAGAGGAGAGAATATGTCCTGAAAGAGAGAGTGCCAGAAATGTTCTTCAGTAAAGACAATTGAAAATGATGAGTGAAAATCATGAGTTTCCTAAAAATCTGACAGTTATTGAAAGCATATTGCTCTTTGCCACCTTTTCCTGCTAACCTCTTACCAGCAGCTAACACTTGCAGCTAGTAGAGTCGAGTCTGTGCTTATAATACTATAGAGTTAATGGGCATTCAAGTTAGAGTATCACTGACCTGTTTGATTGCAATGGCTAATTTTTTTTTTTCTTATTATGGTGATAGGAGACAGCTAACTAGGAATCTTGGAATCCCTCTTTCTGGAATACAGAATGAGGTTTTCATTGGTCATAGAAATCAAAATTGTAGTTGGCCCCTTTCTTCCCCCTTAGGTGCCCATTCTTCACTGTTACAATTGCCTCCAATTGTGCAAACCATAAAAATAACTAACATTTAAAAGTTTTCCTTTGTATCAGACACTATGCTGCATGTTTTATATTTAGCCCTAACAATTTGTTGAGATTGGTACTATTATTAGTGTTTTCATTTGTATTAATAGGAATCCTGGAATTATGAAGTTTAAAAAAAATACTTTTCTGAGAATCACAGCTAGGAAATGGTGCAGCTGAAATTCAAACCCAGGTCTTGGGTGCCAGGAAAATTAAATTGAGGCAAGAATGACATAATGGGTCAAAGAAAGCCACCACTAACTAAAATAGCAAATAAGAAAGGGACTTAGTGGCTGACTATTCTGGAAAACAAAACAAAATTAAAAAATAATACTTTGAGTTTCTAACATGGTATAGAAATTTCATTTTTATAATAGGTCTACTTATTTTCTGTAACAGTTGAAAGAGCCAGTTAGCAGCAATGAAAGGATATTAGAGAAATAGAGTCAAGTATTTAGAAATAGTATAATTCACAGCAATATCTGATCCCAGGAGGCCATGGAATTTTTTGCATTGAAGTGTATGGAGAAAATGGAAGACAACTTTCTGGGTTTGAAATTGTGGAGGTTGACATAGAGAAAGGTTCCTTACTATTCTGATTCTCTTACTGAAAGACAGTCAAAGAAAGGGTCAAGTAAGCCTTGAAAGTCAGCAATATGGTCTAGAATTTTTCATCTTTAATATTATCTCTGAATATAATAATATTTTACAAGAAGATTTAACTAAGGACAAAACAATGGCATATGGGGGCAAAATGAAGGCACCTATAACTAAAATAAGAACTTAGAGGGTAACCATACCAGCTGAATAGCAGTGAGAACTTGAGAACCCTCCAAAATACAATAAAAAGCAGCCCACTATAGTGCTATGTAAGCTGTTCCATGGATGAAAGCCATTATTCATGAACTCCATTCCATAAATGGAAATTGGGCCTTGGACTGGATTGCCTGCCTCCTGTTAGACAGATAAAATATTGGAAGTCTTGATCCAAAGTAGAGGTATACTAAAGAAATACCTTCCTTAAGAAATGAAAATAAACCTAGTCAACAATTTTAAAGGAGTTCATTCAATTAATGGAACTGTACCTGAGGAAATTTGGTGAAAGCTTTTGAGAAATGTAAATGCTAGTCACTTTATTTTAGTAGTTAATGTAAAATGATCCAAGTTTCACCTACAAGAAATTTAAGTGCTCTAAGAAATCAGCTTACATTTTCATCAATGTTTTTAAACAGGCTTTAGATTTATAGAAATGTTTGATTCTATTAACTAATGACTTTTTACTTATAGTCTTTGGAAATCGCCAAGAGAAGGTGTTCTATTACAGAAGAGAACTGAGGAAAAGAAGGTGTTCATTCCAGATGGGGCTTTGGCTCCTAATTTGGATATATGGTGATAGGTTAAATTCTGTCACCTCTTGGAGTCGACTAGTTTCCTCATCTATGAAAAAGTGAGAGTATATAGTTGGATGCTCTCTGAAGCATGTTATATCTCAAAGATTTTATAACATTTCCATTTTTATTCATTATCTGGAAGTTAATAATTTACATAGGCAACTTCTGTTGGATGAGGAGAATATTGTTATAACCAAGAATATTAAGATAATTTTGAAATTCTTACATAAATTTGAGTAGCACATGCCCATTATTAATTCTTTTTGGTGGCTTACAGTAAGATCCAAATGAAACAACTGGCAACCATCACAAATACATAGAGTTGGCATGTTTAACCAGCAGTTCTGTTGATATTTGTCTTTGCAAAATTCACATTAATGGAGGTACCTATTCAGAATATCAGATGTTACTGTGGAAATATCAGATAACCCTGCAGAATGAAACAACAGAACGAAAATCATTGCTAACATTTAATTGGGATGAGTGTTGCTGGTTGCATAAAACTCTGGTCAATAATTTCAGTCCCAGCAGGAAAATAAATTGAGAGTGCACTGAGCAAGTGATTGTGCTAAGGTAGCTTACTGTACACATGTAAGCAAACGTCAACTGATTTTTTTCTATTCCTTCCATATCACTAGTTCTCAAATGTAGCTATACATTGTTATTTTCTGGGAAACTTAAAAAAAAAGTCCTTATTTCCAAGCTATGCTTCATTTGAATTAAATCTGAATTTCTAGATGTGGGTTCTAGGCATTATTGTTTTTAAAAATTCCACACATGAAAGCAATGAGTAGAGTTGTTTGAGAACCACTATTCTACATAGTTGAATTACTTCTATATGTGAAGTTCTTATGAGTTTCCAAATGGACCTGATTTAAGAAAATAAAATGTATATGGAAAGATGAAAAATTGCCTTTTGATTTTAATATCATGGATATCTAAAACATTCATTTTCAAAATTAATGTTAGATCCTACAGTTACATAATTATTCCATTCACATTAATGTTGTTCTGCTCTGCTTAAATACTGTAATGAATGCTTACATTCATTTTGTTTATGTATTAAAAATTTCCTAACCTTAATTTAGCTTTAAGCGAATTTGACCCTCCATCATATCTACTAACTGTGAAATGAACCAAACATTTTAGATTGTCATTAAAATTCTTACTTTGGTAAGCCTACTTGAATATGTTCATTATTAATCTGAATCGTTTGGTCTAACTTACTTATCTCAATCCAGGAGTCTCTCTTTTCCAGCTTTATTGTGGTATAATTGATAAATAAGATATTTAATGTGTACATCGTGATATGATGGTTTGATATACATTGTGAGAGGGTTCCTCCTATTTAGTTAATTAGCATATTGATCACTTCATATATTCATATATATATGTGTGTGTGTGTGTGTATATATATACACACACACACACACATATATATATGCATGTGTTGTGTGTATGAACATGCTTTTGTTTCCTCTTTTTTATTTTGCTTCTCTGATTGAATGAATTCGACTGTCTTGATCTATTGATCTATTGAATAGAATAAAATTTTCAGTGCCACTACTGCAATATATATATTTTACATATAAAATGTGATTTACATATTTTTATATATATACATACATACACACACACACATATATATATATACACATACATATATATATATATATATATATATACACTTACATATATATACCATTTTATTTGTTCACCCGTGATGGACACAGGCTGTTGCTGTATTTTGGCTATTATGAATAATACTGCAATGAACATAAGAGCACAGCTATCTCTTTGAGAGATCCTGATTTCATTTCCTTTGGCTATATACCCAGAACTTGAATTCCTGAATCATATGATAGTTTCGTTTTTATTCCTTTGAGAAACCTCCATACTGTTTTCCAGAGTGGCTGCACCAATTTACATTCCCATCAGGAATCTCTTTTCTCCACATCCTCGCCAACACCTGTTATCTCTTGAGTTTTTGACAATAGCCATTCTAACAGGTATGAAGTGATATCTCATTGTAGTTTTGATTTGCACTTCCCTGGTGATTAGTGACGATAGGCACCTTTTCATGTATCTATTGGCCATTTCTGTATCTTCTTTGGAAAAATGTCTCTTCAGTTCCCTGCTCATTTTTCAATCAGATTATTTGCTTATTTGTTTTCATTGAATTGTATGAGTTCTTTATGTATTTAGGATATTAACCCCTTTTCAGATATATTATTTGCAAATATTTTTGCCCATTCTGTAGGCTGCTTTTACATTTTTTGATGGTCTCCTTTGCTATGCAGAAAATTTTTTGTTTGATGTAGTCCCATTTGTTTAGTTTTGCTTTTGTTGCCTTTTCCATTCTTTTTCCTTTTTGCTCCTGATTGGATGAATTCCACTGCCCTGTCTTTGAGTTTGCTGACCCTCTCTTCCACTTGATTTAGGCTAAATCACTCTATGAAATTTTTCAGTGTAATTATTGTATTCTTTAGCTCTGTGATTTCTGTTTGGTATTTTCTTATATTTTCTATCTCTTTGCTTAAATTCTCACTCTGTTTGTTTATTGTTCTCCTGACCTCAGTGAGCATCTTTACTACCATTATTTTGAACTCTTTATCAGCTAAATATTTTATCTTTATTTAATTGAGGTCTGTTTCTGGAGTTTTATGTTCTTCTGATTGGAATGTATTCCTCTGTTTCTTCATTTTCCTTGATACTCTGTGTTTCTGTTCATGAGACAGAACAACTACCTCTCTGAGTCTTGAGGAGTGGTCTCATGTAGGAGATGAACCTTATCACTTACGCAAGGCCAAGCTCTTGCTTGCTCAAACCATGCTGCCTTCTTTCTTCTTCGTGGCTTCTAATGGTTGAGGCTGTACCCAAACCTGTCATTGCTCCAAAGGGGAGGATTGCAGTCAGCACCTTGATGTAGATGATTGGAAACCAGACCTTTAAGCAGCAGCTGGGAGAGCATATAGTTAAGGCCCTTTCAGGGAGAAGCTATGAGATGAGTGTTTTATCATGTTCCTTCTGTGCTAAGCCCTCGGAGGAGAGCCATGGCCAGTCCTTGAGAGACTGTTAAGAACTGTTTGTTTGCTATAGTTCTGTGGGTCTTGTAGATGCAAGCTACACTGGCTTTCAGAGCTGTTTGGTGGGGTCCATCCCTCAGGGGGGAATCTTAAAAATTGGGGCAATAGATGTTGGGTTCAAGCACTTGCTCTTCAGAGAAGCTGGGCATTGGGAGTTCCATCCCAATTGTGTAACACTATGCTAGAGGTGGGGTTTTTTGGGAGTGTGTTTTAGCCTTCCTTTTCTATTTGATGTGAGTGACACAGGTATTGTCTCATTTGACTGATGTCTAGGAGTTGCTCTACTAATTTCTGGATTTCTTTTAGAAGGACTTGCTCCATGTGTGGCTGTAGATTCAGTGTTTCTGTGGGAAGAGGTGAGTTCAAGAGGCTTCCTATGTTGTCATTTTGGACCAGAAGCTTTCTCCTTCTCATTGATGGGAGACTTCTAGGTCTTCAGCTGCTGAGCTTTGCTTTCTCCCAAGAGATTATCATCTCTTCAGCTTCTGCTTCTCCTAATGCAAGTTCAAACTTTAGTTAAATCAAACAAACAAAAAACCTTAATCTTAACTCCTTTAGCAGTTGTATCTTTTCTTGACAAGTGTTGCCTGTGACATTTTATTTAATCAATGCTTTGTTCATTTCCCTTTTTAATGTATCCAAAGAATTCTTGTGATTATATCTTGGGTTTCCAGTGTCTTCTAATTCCATTAGGAGACTTTGCTCTGAGCTTCTTCTTTTCACAAATATAGCTTTTAATCATATTTAACATGAAATTTTAAAAACAATTTCTAATGCACTGCTTATGACTATTTCAACTCTTTAATTCTGACTTTGCATTATATTTTCCCTATGAGAGTGCTGGATCCTTTCCTTCTGTAGGCAGACAGCAGCTTCTTTTTCATATTTAACAAAAGCATTTTATCAATTCATTATTTTGTAAAACCTCTTAAGGCATACTACATCCATTCAAATTAACTTTTTTATTTACTTCTCTCCATTATTAATACATTGGCTTTAGGTTTGAGTTCATTTTGTAAAGATATAGTTTTATAATCTTTACTCTTAGTGTTATTTCCAAGGAATACTTTACTTTTTATATAATATTTATTTCTCTGGATGTTCATTATTTTAAAAATTGGGAATTCACAACATTCTTTATTTGTGCTGACATGTATTTGAAGCAGAATAAGATAAAGAAAAAGTATTCTATCTTCAGAGTAGGTTGTAGTTAGAATTCAAAACTCTTGAAAGTCAAAAGATGATAAACTAGCCTCCAAAGAAGAAAAGTAATCTGAAGTCGCAAAAGGAAAATGAGCTAGAAGAGAAGACTCTAAAGTCAAAGGCTTGACTGGGGAAAATAGAAGCATCTTAGGTTCCTCAAATGATTTTATTAGAGAAACTATTCAGAAAGGATTATTGAGAGAATAAATTAAACACTTTGAGAATTGAACAAAAGGCAAGAAATAGAAATAGCTGACAATTATAATTACTGAACATTCAAATCAAGAAGAGGACTATTTCAGATGACCCCAGGGTGATGCAAAGATGACACAGAAAATCAGTAGTATCTTAAAATCACATTGGCCAGCTTAGCAGCACTCATTCCTTTCATTCATAACTAACTTAGAAGTAATACACATAGTATATGTATATACAAGTATATATAAGTAATAAAACATAACCAATATCCATTTGCTTTGGTAATAATCATTTCATTGGCCATTGTCTGGTCAGTAAGGTCTAAGGTATTTGGCGCACTGAATTGAAAATCCCTTGTGGGCAAGAGTCATGTTTCCTAGGTCTTATGTATCTTTCATGGAATTTGGCATATCAGGTGTTTTGAAAGCTACCTTTTGCTGTTTTACCCCATTAGAAGTTATACCATTCCCATTTCAAGTAATGGGTTTTTCTCCTTCAAGATTGCTATGTTTCCCATAGTGCTTTAACCATTTATTTTCCCCCAGAAAAGCAGCTCAAAAACATGAAGCAATTTCTTCAGTGCCTGTGTACTGCATGTTTCTCTTATGGCCTGTCAATTGGGCAGTGCACCCTTAGGGAAGCAAGAATAAGGGAGGGAAGTATTCTCCCTTTCCTATTTCCACTCTATCAAGTGCTTTCTTTCATATGTATGTCACAACCACCCAGAAAGAAAGATTTTATAATCATGTAGATGCAACAAGTCCAAGAGATGAGATCTTTGATAGTAGACAACCCAAATTTGGGAAAGCCTCAGAATTATCAGTATCTTCCAAAATAAAAGTGCTTCCTTTACTGTGTCATGTTGTACAGAAGTCTGTAAATACTACCAGAACAGTCAGCAGAGATTAAGGTGAATATTGGGCTATATGTCTATTATCTATGAACTAGACTGTGGCTAGATCCTATACAAATTTTACGAACAAGAATAACTGAGGCACATAGTTTTCAGAGATTTGGAGCTTTATGAAGCAAGGATTAGGCAAAAAGAATAAAAATATATTCTGAGGAATAGATCTTCCTGCAGTAGCACTGCATTCCAAATGTGTGAAAAGGGCAGGGAAAAACATGAACTGCAGTAAATTACAACTATAGTGAGTTAGCTTATGAACTTCCTTTCTCCGCTTCTGGACTGGCAGCTATGTGTTCTTAGAAGCTTTCAAACCCTGAGAATGATAGGCATCCTCAAGTTCAAAGACTCCCTTGAACCTTTTGGACCTACAACTGCAGCTAGAAGTCCTGTTGAAACAGGCTTTCCTGGGTAACTTCCAACACAGTGAGCTACAGAGCTCTGTTAGAACTAGCTCCCTCAAGGTTGTACATCACTGGCATTCTGTTCTTTGCTGCATCTGGGAGAACAGAGGCTTCTTGTGAGACTGGCCTGGGGCATGTACACCTGGTACTTCTTACCCAAGCCAGCTGACCCGGTCACTACTGCAGCACTAAAGGGCACTCCCCTGCTGACACAGGGGTCAGGCACAGCTGGGTGTATCTCATATATAATTAGAAAACTCATCTTCCGTGAGGGCAGCTTAGGGGGTATTTTTCCTTACAGAAGGAAACCTTTGCTACCTTTCTTAAAAATCCAAATCTAAAAGGATTGTTTTTACCTCAGTCAGTTCCTTAGGGATAGATTGTCATCATTGATATTAAGTTGTATGCATTAAATAAAGATCTATGTGTTCACAATAATTGACCAAGTAGACCCATTTCAGGAAGAGAGAACTCTGCTCAGAGGTACAATCTTTTCTTGATTGGTTCTAATGAAAAATGAAACTGGCAGAGGCAGCACCACTCCTATAGGTATTAGTTCCTCTGATTTTAGAGAGGGAGGTGGGGATGCTGAGCAGGAATTATAACATCTGAAAGATGACACACTTCTAAAAAAATTCAACTTAAGTCCTTGGTTCTTTGAAAAGGCAAGTGTTTCTGTAAACAACTCTTAGTGGTGCTCTTAGAATCATAGAAGCAATGACTTGAGGATGTGCTAAGTGAACTCATCTTCACCCAGTAGGATCCAGGTTTTAGAAGTCAGTTGTTCAGTATATTTGGTTAGATTTCACATACAGATCACTCCTGACCAGAGGTGGCTCACCTAAGACCAGGATTTGAAAGACATTATGTCAGAAGAACACTGGCTCTTGCTGAAAACAGGTCCAATATTGGATACAAGAAAGCAGTCTTTGACCCCCACAAGGTCATTCATCCCAGTGTCTCAGGCCAAGGACCCTTCAGGAAAGAGATGCTGAAAAAGGGGCTGATTGCTCCAGTGTCTGACTCCTTAACTGGATTCAGTACCCAGTTCAAAGTCTTTCCCTTGATGTCCTCGTGTAATCTCAAATTATTACAGTCCTGTTTTATGCTCACAAGATGTCCTTCTCTTCATTTGTTACTAGAAGTAAGCTGATGTTTTAAGGAGTATAAGGGGTAGAGTGACTTGAACATGGATTTAGGAGATTCACAAAGTCATCTATTGTGGTCACAGAGGGATATGAAATATCTTACAGGAATTGTCATCTTCCTAAAAACTAGATGACTTCATTATGATGTGAAGACATCTCTTCAAAAGCAAGCACATGCATTTCCAGTGTCTGGCACTGTGAGAAATGTTTCCTATTTTTTTAGTAGATTTTGTACCTTTAACATGATAGTTTTCCTTCAGTAAAAATTAGATATTAAGTTTTTATTTAAAAATAATACAAGGTACTTTTTGGAGCTAAAAAACTGTACACTATGATTTTATGGTTCCTATATTAAGATGCTTAATTTAGTTTGCCAAGTAGTATGAAAGATCACTTGTTCTGTGCGTTTTATAATATACTCTCACACACATGAACTGCAAGCTTGTAGCCAAAATAATTTTTATCCCTTATTATTAATTCATTTGCAACTCTATACCCCCAGTTTAGGTGAAACAACTTGTTTCTCAGAATCTTCCAGTTTTGTAAAAGATAATGGGGAATACAGACCAAACTAACCTATACATATCAATACACACTGTAATAAAGATATATAGTCTGCATTATTCTGCTGGATTCAAATGTATTTCTTGAATGCCATGCTTTTTACATTTTCATGAAAATTCATCAAAAGAAATACAATTTTGGTTCTTCAATAAAAGGGTGTATTTCTCTTAGGGCATGAACTGAATTAGGTCAGTGCTGAACTGAATTAGCTCAGTGCATTTCTCAAATTATTTGGAAGAAGTTTTTTCCCGACCAACATATATAAAATCAAAGTCACACACACACACACACACACACACACACACACACACACACACACACACACACACACACACACACACACACACTTTCCTCTTATGCTTTTATTCCTTCTTAGAAATTTTATATCTAACATACTATTTAATGTTTTTTTTCATTGTCCATCTCTTCCATAAGAATGTGTGCTCCATGAAGGGAAAAGGATGGTCTGTTTTGTTTATTGTTGTACTCCAGAATATGTAGACCCCCCAGAATGTAACTAAATGTGTCTGGTCCACTGTAGCTACTTAATAAACATTTATTAAATGAATATGTGACTGTGCTTAGAACCTAAATTCACTAGTCAATGGCACAGACTTTTTCAATTTGGGGTTTTTGCATCTAGATAGAGTCATCATAGGTCTGAAAAAAATGGCAGGAAAAGATTGGTTTACTCCATTAAGGAATCAATAAAACATACTGATCAGTGTTTTTCAGGACAAACATGGATTGGAAGCTGAGCTTTCCTTTAAAGGAGAAGGATAAGGCCTGTCTACTAAGTATCTTTATTTAAAATGTATTTAAAATGTATTTTTTAATGTAATTATAAATGTAATTTTAAATTTATAATTATTTATAATTATAATTTTTATAATTATAAAAAAAAAATTATAATGTAATTTTAAAATGTAATTAAAAGTATTTAAAATGAGGTGTATCTTATAGCAACTGTCTTTCTTTTTTTTTGAGGGCCTGTTATTTGTTACTTTTTTTTTTAGGAGAACAAGTGGGAGGCTTTTATTTAGAGATAAAGCAAGAAGACAGAGCTCCTGGCTCAGGCCAGGAAGGGACAAGAGAATCCTGCAACTGTCTTTCTTAACTGAGCCTTTTTATGAATATAAACTTCACGGTCAAAAGTCACAGTAAAAAATATATTTCTAGTATATTTGACATCTGG
This sequence comes from Manis pentadactyla, assembly GCF_030020395.1. Taxonomy (NCBI): domain Eukaryota; kingdom Metazoa; phylum Chordata; class Mammalia; order Pholidota; family Manidae; genus Manis; species Manis pentadactyla. Next base: position 63,924,532 of record NC_080020.1, read on the forward strand.
CTTTTTTCCCATTAAGACATATCAAAATAATATTCAGGGAAATTATTTTTAAAATACATGTTTAAATATTCAAGGAGTACAATGACACTTTTATAGTATTTAAGATAAACATATTTAAATATTAAAGAATGAAATCTTTGGGTATGTGCTTATTCAAATTTAAATTACACTGTAGGTCTATGGACCTTGTTTAAAACAAAGGAAGGACTGAAAATAAAGGATGATTAAGGTACTGAACTCCGCAGAATTGGGTTCTGCTGCATTATGAAACAAATGTTGGTAACTGAATCAAAATTATAGCACAGAGCACATAAAGCTAGAATGTGTACTGAAATTAGATTCAGAATAAAAATGTTTCCCTGTTGCTCTTTTTCTGAAAGTATTAAGTAAAATTTAGAAAACAAATAAAATAATAGCCCTATTTACAAGGAGCTTGCTTGATGTTGCTATGGTCTTCACATACATTTAGTTTTAACATAATTTGGAGTTTTTCAAATGAACACAGAGCCCCTCTTTTGAGAGACCTTCCACCCTTGGTAAGGACAATTTTTAACTTAATAGTGGTAGCAAGTTTGCAGCTGCTTTCTTCATAATGATCCTGTGAATATTGAATTTTGGGGAAAAAACAATCTTTAAAATTAAGGTAATCCCAGTATGCTTCCAGCAATGAACTGAGAGCAATTTTTAATTTCCCTCTTGGATCTACTTACCATGATTGTGGGAATTAAGGCTTGGTAATAATTCAGAGAATTAAGGCTTGGCAAGGTGGAGTGTGTATTAGATTCAAATAGGGACTGGGGAAGGACATTCCACCCAGAGGTGATAAATCCATACTTGCCTCAACAACATGTAATCTCTTCTGTTACATGGTAGCAAAAAACTATAACTAACTGATTTACAGACTTTGGAAGGAGATTTTCTATTCTAAAACAAAGTTTTATTGATGCAAAAATAATGCCAGAAAGTAAAAGTATGTGTCAAATGCATTTTTTTTTACACATTAAGATGTTACTCCTTAAAGTGCAATATCATTATACAGAATGAATCATAAAATTACACAATATTTACTTTTTTCTTTTTAGTCCCAATTTAAACTGTGCTTTACTTTGATACTATTTAAAGTAATACTGCTACATAAAGGAACTTGAGTACAAAATATGATTACAATTAATATTACAATGGATATTGTATATGTATATGAATGGTTTTAACTTTTTTCCTCTTGTATGATGCATCACAGGATTACTGTTTTGAGAAGAAAACAGTTAATGCTCTAAGAGGATAATTTTTTCTGCCTCAATTTTTTATTATACAAAATAAGCTCTTCATTTTTCCTGGGGTTCTTCCCTGCTTTTATCTTTCTTTTTTCTTATAGCAGTATTTCTCAGTATTCCAAAGTACAGAATCGAACAATTTCCTTGAATGAGCTCTGAGAAGATTTCTATGCTTTCTTAAGTTTTATATACTCACAGTTCTAGGCCTGAACATTACAATAATCAATGTGTGACTAATACTTTGAGGGGAAACATTAACTTCCAGGTTTTACATAATTCTTTATGGCACATAATTATTATTCTTATCACTAGAACAATATTATACTAGACCTTTTCTGCCTCTAGGATTGTAGAACTTTCAATCACACCGAATACATCTTTGTTTTATGTTCAAGTGGCACATGTCGTATGTAGATTTTGTAAGATAATGGACAGGTTTTCAAATTTATCATTGTACTTCTGTTGACATTAAACATTTTCTAGTCTCTGCTGATTGAAAAGAAAGCAACATTTGTTTTAATCCAAAGAAATTATTTCTAAATAGCTCAGAAAAGTATATGAGAAACATGGTTGTTCTCATCCACTATTTTTAAAAAGACTCACCCAAACCTCTGATAGTGAAGTATTCAGATTGCTGCCCACATTGTCTACATCTCTACACACCAAGTTGTCCCACACAGCAACATTATCTATATATAAATTGTTAATAAGAAATAAAAGGATTTAAGAAGGTGTTTCCTACATCAAAAACAGTGTTTATAAGTATTGTCTTTCCTACTCCCCATCCCAGAACCTGTTATCTAGTAAAAAATTATGTACAAATTAAACACCCCAAATATATCACAATTAGTAAATGAATTAAGAGCTGACACTTTCTGACCTCAATTGTTTAGCATTTTTCAAGGACATAGTAAAAAATATGTATTTATAATACTAAGTTGCCGTGCCACAGGGGTCCTGATAAAATATCAGCATGAACAAAGGAATGCTAACAAGTAAGTATTTGAGAGTGGGAAATCTATACATCACTAATTTTCTAAATATTTTTCTTTAAAAGTTTTGACATGGTGGTAATAATTTTATCACTTCAAGTGTACTTGTAAGTCCATATTTTATTTGTCTTTGATAAAGTATTTTGGGATCACTATTTTGCAGCTGCAGAGGAAACTGATTTCAGCAGTATTCAATTCTGTGTGCTGTCCAGAGTCTTAGTCAATGGGGAATTCCACATGTTCTCATATTAAGGACCTAATCTGAGGACCAAAAAGGTGAGACCTGGGAAAGGAAAGGGTCCAGTACTTATTCATATATTATTTAAATGCTCTTGTTAGTGCTTTAGTTGTCAAGAGTATTGAGAGAGGAAAAAATATCTTCAACTCTAGTACATAATGTATCTACCCCTTAATAGACTGTCCATGCACAATAAAATATAATAGTTGTTTACTTACATAAGTCAGCTGACTTCTCCCCAGCTTTATGTGCAGAAATGAGATGGTCTCTTGGGAATTAGAGATGCACTCAAGTAAGAGAGTTTGCAAATTTTCCCAATTGCAGTAGGACGTTATTTCAGTTCATGTTGGCTTCTAACAAAAATATTCCTAAAGGGCCCAATTGTACATTGTTTCCTGTCATAAAACTCCTACATATGTCACAGGAAACTTCAAGAATAGAAGCCCCTAGAGAAGGAGTTGATTTAATAACATGTCTACCTCTCATAGCAAGAAGACATACACCTTCACTTGCACAGGGGCTGAAACCAGAGGTACACCAGAATGCTACAGCCTGTGCCCTGTATTCATAGAAAGCAATGTGTTAATGGATGACTTCTAGTGTCCTACAATTTTACCATTTTTGTTTTTAATACTTTAGATAAGACCAACATTAGAGAAATAGAGCCAGTGAACATATATGTGGCATGATTTGGAGAGAAAGAGGTGGACCCTTACCTTCAATTGTTTCTTAAAGTTTTTTGAACTTCCCAGTATTAAATTCTTCTTAAAGTACCTTCATAAAAAGTTGACCATTTGAACTGGGATTGGTAAACTTATAAGATGCCATCACATTAGTCCACCCCCACCCACTGTAGCAATAGTGAGCATTTTGTAGTACAGAGACCAAGCAGATAGAGCTTTATGTAACCGTGGATTTGGGGAGCACCGGCTCTCCTAGACCAGAGAGGCTGCTTCTGCCATGAAGGCTGTCCTTTGAGCATTAGGTTCCTGGGCTTTAGAACAAGAACTGAAAAGAAGGGCCACTAGATGAAAGTTCACCATCACTCCATTATACATGGGGATGAGTCCTGACTACAGGCATTTATCAAATAGTTTTAACAGTCATTTTACTGTCTTGAAGGATTAAAGTATCCAACAAATATAGCAGCAATGTTTGAAATGATTACAGAGGGTCCATACTTTCCTAGCCTAGCCAGTCACTTACACAGATTTTAATAAAACAGCTGAAGGCTTTTACTCTAGCATCACCCTACTAAAACTATTTTTAAGAAGTTATTAATGGCCTGATAATTGACATACTTTATCACTTTTTCTTCAGTTTTTATTGTCTTTGATACATTTTTATTTTTTCTCATCCATTAAATATCCTGATATTTCAGACCCTTTGTCCCTGAAAAGTGACAGAGAGGGTTGACTCAGAAATATATTGATCAGAAGGCACAAATTACTGCTCTTCTAGGAGTCAGAAGGTGGATGCCATAGAGTTTATTGCTAAAAAAGTAATTAATTAGGTAAATGATTAAGAGAACAAATAAAAAGAAAGAGAACTTCTTGCAACATTTCTCAGAACATGTATCTGCTCATTATATGATGGACCCTGGAGGAGTTCCTTCCTCTGTGCACAATCCAATGTTAAAAGTATGTGGAGTCCCTCAAGGTTCAACTTCTTCACCTGGCAGGTTCATATTTTTCCTTCTATAAAGAACCATAGGAAATGGTAGGTTAACTATTCAGAATCTTTATTTCCTGACAATTTATAAACAATTCCTTACGCTTTCAATAGGGATTAGTCTTCTCTTTCAAGAGGTTTGGTTTTGAATCCAAAATAGAGGAATTTATATGATTCTGGAATACCTCCAAATTCACAAATTCTTCACTTCAGAGTTAAGGGTGTGAAAGGATGTGTAAATATTTGGTGAGTATCCTGACTCATTCCAATGGAAATATTCCCTTTCTGGCCTTCTGGCAGGAATTAAAAATGACCCTGGCCTGAGCTTTGACTTGATTCAAATGCAGAAGATGCAAAATAAATGTAACATAGAGGAACATCTTAATCATCCCCCAGAGCCCTGTATTTTCCATAAATACCCATTATAAAAAGGGAATTTCCTGATACATAATCAATTAGGAGAGTGTAGTGTGGGTGAGATGTCTGAGAGGGGGCTGGACTGGAGCAGAAAGTGAGGAAGAAACTATCTTACTACTACTACTACTACTTCCTAACTTAGGCAGGTAGAGAGCCAGTAGTATTTCTCAGGTAGGTGGGAATTCCCCAATTGCCTAGTACAATCGAGTCTCAGAACTAGTAGTAATGTAACATCTCCCTAGTTTTTATACTGCTCACTGTAAGGAGGTAGTGTAGGGAGGATAGGACCAGATTCTGCCTTTATTAACTGGCTTTTTCATGTTAATGTTTTTATGGGGACAATACTTTACAAGTTACCTGGTCTCCTTTTTAGTGATAACACCCCACTGATTTTTATCACTTTTAATTTTACCTGTTTCTGAACTTTGTATAAATGGTATTTGTAGCATGCATTTTTTGTTGTTGTTCAACATTATGTCTGTAAGATTCACCTATGATGTTGCATGAACAGAATTTTGTTCTTTTTAATCAGTATGTAGTATTCTACTATGAGTATATCAAAATTCACTTATCCATTCTACTGTTGAAGGGTTTGTTGGTTGCTTCCAATTTTTTCATATTATTAACAAAGCTGCTGTGAACATTCCTGTACATCTTTTACTGCACATATGCCCTCATTTTCCTTTGGTACATGATCTTTAAGGGAGCTTTTTGGGTCATGAGATAAGTGACATTAATAGATAGTATGAAGCAGTTTTCCAGTCCCGTGGTTGTAGACAATGATTAGCTTATAATGATTAGCAGTGCATGAGAGTCTGGTTGCTCTACAGCCTCACCAAAGCTTGTGTGATTCAACTGTTGTGTTACAAGTAGCACTAGTTTTCCTTTCCTTTTTAACTACTGTGTAATGTTCTGCTATGAATACTCCACAATTAATATATCCATCCTTCTACTGAAATACATGTGGATCCTCTGCCACTATAATGCTGTTTTTCTGTGGCTTCAATTTTTTATTTCCCTGAGGTTATATGATGTTGACTATCCCACTCATATCCTTTGTAGGCAGGAGGAATGTCCCTAAAATACATAGGTGTTATGGGTTGAATTGGTCCTCCAAAATTCATATGCTGAAGTTGTAGCTCCCAGTACATCAGAATGCAACCTTTTTTGGAAATAGAGTTGTTACAGAATGAGATTAATTAAGTTAGGATGAGGCCATACTGGTGTAGGGTGAGCCTCTAATCCAATATGACTGGTGTCCTTACAAAAAGGGGACCTTTGGACATAGAAACATACACAGGAGAATGCCATGTGAACAAATGAGGGGAGAAAATGGCCATCCACTAGCTAAAGAGAAAGGCCTGGAACAGATTCTTCCCTCACAGTCCTAAGAAGGAACCCACCCTGTTAACATCTTCATTTCAGACCTGTAAGTAATAAATGAGAAAATATGTTTCTGTTGTTCTAAGTTACTTAGTTTGTGGGGCTTTGTTATAGCAGCTCTAGAAAACTAAAATAATCAGCAATTGGCTGCTCTCTTATTGATATGATATTACCTTTTTCTTCTGGGGGATATATCACTTATGTTGCAGCCTGAATGGCAGCATTTTCTCCTCAGAATACCTTTGGGAACCTGCCATTACAGAAAGGAACTGGCATGGGGATAAAATAGGATGGGGCTGGATATCAGAGATTTTCATGTTAAAGTATTAATGTATCAGGAAACTATGTTAGAGTGTGCAAACCCCTTTGCTTAAACAAGCCTTGAGGTTATATTCTAGGCCTTTTTTTCTGCTTTGACAATTCTGAAGAGGGAAGATGAATATTCCATTTGGCCCTAATTGAGGACTGCCTGCACCTCACAATGAACTAAGACCAAGAATCTTATTTGTGGGCCTTATTAACCTTACTAATTTATTGGAAACATAATATAAGCAAAAGAAAATTTATAGTACTGATGTCAAAATAATATGTATGTATACAAAGATATAATTCACCTAATATATTTAAGCTTGTAGTGGGATAGAAACAAAGTTTGAATGTTTCAAATCCACACCATATTTGTCTGAATGATCTGTCTGCATTATAATTGTCAATCTAATATCATCTGCCCCAGTGAGTTAGAGATTGCAATAGAGCAAATGAAACATAGAACTGTTTCTTTTAGGGGAATTTACAAGAGAGACAGTAAAACAGCACATGTAATAGCAAGATGTAAACACATTTTTATGTACTGCAGATGAGAGAACATGTCTCCATAGCACTTGTTTCTGAGAGACTTTCTACCCTCTTAGAAAATAACAGCTGGAGCAACCAGAACAGAGAAATTAACACCCAAGTGTGACTCTGTGATCATCTGTCATGGTGAATAAATTCCCAGGTATAAGGTATGCAAACACACAACTGGTAGAAACAGATGGCTTCTTTCTGTTTTCTTCTTTTCTCTTTTGAAATATATATGACTACGTTAGGGTGATACAAATGATCTTAATGAACAGCTTGGTATGAACTAACCCTTACAAAAGATTGAGAAGTGTGACCTGAAATTAAAAGTGATAATTATTTTATTTATTTTTTTCTAAATCAGAGTATCTGAAGGAAGGTCAGCAGGTTGGTATATCTGTATTTATGAAACACTGACAAGGGAATTGTGCTATGTAAAAGGTCAACTCCCTTTCCTATCAAGTCCTTCTGACTTTTCTCTAGAAAATTGCCCTCAGTGCATCCTGATATTCCTCACTGTCCATAATGGGCACAGGGAAAGGTCATAAGTGGCAAAGCTCTCAAGATGTCCAGCCTGCAAACATTTCTGTGGATAGTCCATTAACACTGTTTTTCAGAGCAACCATACAACAAAGCAGTTCTCCTTCCCAGCTGCCTGGTAGTCAGCCATTTCATTGACCTAAGTTTATATTAAAGGTTAGGAAAATGACTGATCTTATTATTCAGTGTTTTCCATTTAAGTCATTTCCCCTGTGACTGGTTCACTATTCAGAAATATCCAGCCCCACAAATTGCAATATCAATGAGAGAGTTTTGCTTTAATAAATCCTTGTGGCCTGGGGTTTTGCTTTAGTCACTTTTGATTCCAGGCAAATAATGAAATGAGCAGCTCATCAAATAGCAATAAGCATTTGTCACTTGCTAGACTTCATAATGGGACAGGCAGGGACAGGATAGGGTCCACCTGTGTCTGGGAATTGTACCTCAGGCGCTGGGTTCAGTTCACACATACAAAAAAGATAAATAGTTTTTGTCTCAGCTATTAAAATATAAAGCATTTTTTCAACCTACAGTTCCAGATGCTTTATAGTTTAGTAATATTGGAATAGCTCTTGCAAATAACAAAATAAATGTTACCCCTGGGATATCACATCTTTGTATATACTCCATGTACAATCCTGCATATACAAATCTGAAATGATTTCATGTAGTGCACATAAACCAAACCTGAATTTGAAAACACATACTCATATAAAACTCCTTTATATGCCAGCTGTGTTTTTAATAGTCAAAATTGTGAGGCAAAGTCTTCAAAATATTAGGCCAATACCACCTCCAACTTGTCTGTTTGTTAATCTGTCTCTATTGGGGTATATTGTCATTCCATTCTCCGAAGATACGAAGAGCAGGTGCACACATTGGAAACTTGCTCTATTTAATTGTTTCCTCATAATAGAATTTCAGAACTGCAAAGTGCTTTAGAGGTCATTTTAGTGCATTTCTAAATTAACTTGCTACACACTGTCTACCCAGGAAAGCAATGGACATTTACTAACCATGTTCAGAATATCTTCTTGTGCCTTGAGGTGTCCTTATTAATTAAAATATCAACAACACCTGGGACCCACAGACAGCAGATCCACAGAGATGGTGAAAGCATCCTTTCAAAGTAAGTATAGTCAATAAGGCAAGAGTATCCAAGACCCATTTATTTTCCACTTGCCTTTCTCCACCTTAGGTGGGGCTGGATGAGCATTAAAATAGCTTTTTTAAAAAATTTTTTACTCAGTAATTGACTTTAGAAGAGAAATGCTAGAAAGAGGAATACGGTCACACAAATTGGGTGTAATTGTCCAAAAGTCTGAATGTACTTCCATTTTCACCTGTCTACATGCCTAATGCTTTCCAGTGTCATTTGGATAATTTTGCTAAGAGAACACAGGCTGGTCTCTGTAGTGAAACAGACTCACACTTCTGTTTTATTTATAGGTCTCAGCACGAGTATACAATAGAAGTAAAACATTCTCTTTTACTGAAAATTTTTTACTATGTGCTCATATGCCAGCAATATGACTTAACTAGAAGTAAAAAAAAAAAAGCATGATAAAGAAAACACTTTGTAATTCAAAGGACTGGCAGCACCCAGGAATATGACCAGAAACACAATATGTCCTTTTCAGCACATGCATGTACTGCAAGATCCTGTGCTGCTGGGAGCTAATTGAGAATTGACAGGTTTGCCTGGTGGGTTTAATCATATTTGAGGTATATAAAAACACAGTGCCACTTCTTTTAAGGTTAGTTCTTTGAAACAGAATGTTATTTGAACATATTTCCCATACTAAAAGGAAAAGATTGAAGGGGACAGATTGGAGAGTGAAAGAGAAAGTGGAAATTCTTTGACCTTGATTGAAACTGGAAAAAGTAAAGAGAAAGGTATTGTTTATATTGTTTATATCATGAGACAATAAAGGAAGCAATTTCAAGAATATATATTATTTTTCAGATACAAGACAATCATGAACTTTTACTACTGAGGCAAACTCAAAGCAGACATTTCCTAATTTTTCCAGACAGTATATAGTATGTATATACATGTATATTTTAAAATAGCTAGAGAAATATATACGTCTGTATATATGTCTCCACAAACACCTATAGTTTGAATTCTCCAACTCCCCTTAAATTACAAAAGATATACAGTTTACTATAAACTAAGAGGAAAAAAGGTTTTTTATACATTATGATTAATGCAAATATGAGATCATTTACTAGCCCTGACAAAGGGGAGCAGTTTGTACTGATATAATAGTAAGTGACATCCTGACACACAGTATCTGCATAGATACAGGAGGGGCAATGTGGGGATATAACTATGACCTTGGGATTTATATTAAAGTTCCTGGCCCCGATGGGCAACTCCGTACTAGAATCAGAACCTGGAAGGCAAGTGAATTGTTGACTCCCTACAGAAATGGGGGAGGGAGAGATTTTCATCACCATGTATATAGAGTCATCGCCTAAAATACCAATCAATCAAAAAATAGTTGTAGTTTTATTAGTGTGTAACCCCAAAAGGGAAAAGACTAATTCTGTAAGGTATTTAGGTCTAATAGATGAAAAATGAAATCCAAGAGCCATTGGAAAGATGCAAGTACACCCACCCCCTCACAGGTACACAGACCACATTCCATACCACAGTCTCATTTAAGTGAGCATATCCAAGCAACATTTGTTTGGCACTCGGTTTTTTGGGGAGCTCTGCACATCCTTTTTTTTCAAAGCTAAAAATCAGCTTTATACATAAATTAAGAAATTTGAAAACAGGATACATTCTTTTCAGTTTTAATGATTGAACTGATATGTATGTGTATTAACAGAAATGCATAAGACATAAATAAGATTCCATTAACACTTAATTATTTTTGAGGTTATTAATAGTAATTACCCCCCTTGGATGAGACTGTTTAACATGCAATCCAAGAAATTTAACAAATTCTTTGGGGATAGATACTGTTTTCTCTATTTTACAGATGATGAAATTGAAAAAAAAGAAGCACTAAATCATATCCCTGGGCTTGTTACTATTATATCCGTTACATTTTGGTAAATTCTGGACACTTAGAGAAATCCCTATTCTACAGACAAATCTCAGAGAAAAGAGTTTATTTTGTTAAATTCTTAAAATTATAATAATTTAAAATTCTAGAAGAGTCTGTAAAGAGTAAATGCATTGAAATCAAATCAGAATATTGCAAAGAGAAGTTACTTTTATAGTAATTCATATACAAATTTTAAAATTACCTCTTTTTGGGGTATTTCAATAACCATTCATTGCATGCCTGCTTCCACCCTGGCCAGAGTGGTACAAAAATACATGATATGGATGGTGATGCTCAAGGTTAGTTACATTACAATAAGAAATCTATTATAATTGAGAAAGATGTTCTATAAATACAAATGAGTATAAATACAAAATCTTGAGAAAAGGATTGCGAGTAAAATTTATCAAAAGAAGGTTTAGGGCTTGTGGCATTGGTTTAGGGAGCCAAGCAGGATAGGTGAAAATGAGGAATTTAGAGTCACATACACCAAAGATACAATTCTGGTTATGGGACTTTGGTCAAATTACTGAAACTTTCTAGGTTTCAGTGTCTTCACCTGTGACATGAAGAAAGTAATACCTACCTGGCAAAGCTGTGATTATAGCTAAAGGATGTAAAGTGCCTGGCATGGGTAGTACTAAATAAATAATCAGAGTATCTTTAATGGTAGCCAGCAGAAAGCAGACTCAAGTTCTAAGGAAGAGCGAAGCATATAAAAATCATGAAGATATAAAAATGAAAGCCCTTGTGTTATTACCCATGGCAACCTCATACCTCCTATGTTCTGGATTTCCTTCTTAAAAATTCCTTAATTTCACATGATCAGCGAGACCTGTGTTATGAACTGAATTGCATCACCTTTGCCACCCCCCTGACCCAAATTTATATGTTGATGCTGTCGTCTCCAGTATGATAGTATTTGCAGATGGAAACTTAAGAGGTAATTAAGGTTAGATGAGCTCATGAAGCTGGGACCCAGTCCAATGGGATTAAGCATCCTTATACAAAGAGATACCAGAGAATTTGTTCTCTCTGTCTTTGTACACACAGAGAGATCCTGATAGCCTGAGAAGAGGCCGCAGAAGAAAACCTACCTTCCTTGTACCCTGTGGACTTACTAGTCTCCAGAACTGCAAACAAATACATTCCTTGGGTTGAAGCCACTCAGTCTAGGGCATTTTGTTGTGGCAGCCCAAGCTAATACAGCCTGTAACTCCAGATACGAATATACAGATGAACATCTGACACTTACGCCAGTAAATAATCCCAACACATCTCACAGTGGCCTGTATCCCTGCTTTCATTATTATCTTTTCACAATACATTCTTACATGTAAGTCAGAATAATATTGCTTAAATATCTGACTTAAATAATTCCCTATTAGGAATGTTTTTGAAGACTTCCCAGAGCACCAAGAATAAAATGAGGACTCTTTACCAAGGATTTCTACTTTTCCCTTAGCCAGTCTCCATCTTTGTTTCCAAATTTATTTCATTCCCCTCTTCCCTGACCCACTGTGCTCCATCTACAGAAGCTTTCTGAGTCTTGAACATAAAAGTGCTGTGGCAGCTAAGTGCCTCTGAGTCTTCTGTTTCCTCTAACTTGGAGGCTTGCCTGTTAGTTCTCTAGGCTGACTCCCTCAGGAAGTCTCAGACCAAACTTCCTCAGAGAGGCCTTCTCTAAACAATCTGTCTAATTAGGCCTCTGTTTTTCTCAGAATTATTCTGTGCAGTTATGTATGTATTTGCTTGTTATTTCTATCATTCATATTAAAAAGTAAGCTCCATAAGAAGCTTTTTTAAACTGCTTACTTGTTCTGAGAAGTCCTTGATCAAATGACTCTTTATAGGCTTGAAGCAATGTTGCCTCCCCTGCTAAAAAAAACAACAAAAAAACACAAAATTACTATCTTTCTCTTTCATGGGAGAAGAATTAGAAAATTATTACTTTTATGGTTTTTAATCAAATTATATCTATGATTTCACACAATATGAACTACACACATTTCAACAAATGGAACATTTAATGCTTAGTTGCTATGTTGATATTATTGGAGCATTGAGAGGGATCTAATCATCAAATATATTTCAGTGAGGTAATGATGTTCTGATCAAGACTCATCATGACCAAACATTTCTGTACTTGGAAGGTAATAAGGGGTGCTAAAAATAGTGTGATTTCTTTCAATCACAACAGCATAGTTAAAATATAATACTTTTCCTTATTATGAATAAAGAATAGTACAAAACCTTTTGATTAGTCATATATATGACTACTAATAATTTTATATTATATAAATAATATTTTATATACATTAAATATTATTGGGCCTACTCCAGAAAAGGAAGATGCTCTTAAATAATAGTACTTAGAACAGAATGTGGCACATAGCAGTGCCTCTAGCACATATTAGTTAAATAAAATGATAAATGTTTAAACTGGGGACTTGGTGAGAGAGAAAGGTTGTGGTCAAAAAGGAAAGGTCTTGCATGCCCAATAATAAATTTAAAATACATTCTCTAAATGACTAAGAGACATCAAAAAATTTTAAGCAAGAAAATGAAGTGACACAATTACATTTTTGCTTTGTAAATATCATTCTACTATATAAATATTGTACTACTATAGATAAGGCTGAAGGAGTAAAATTAACAAGCAAAGTTTTTATTCAGGGTATTTCAGAGCTTATTGTGATATTCCATAAAAGACATTACCAAGGTCTGATCTAAAATACTTGCCATGGAGATAGAAAGGAGAATACAGATTCAAGAAATAGCTCAGTGGTAAAACTTAATTGCTCATGACAGGGAAGAAGCTAAACTCACACCATGACCCTTGTTCTTAAGAATAGGGGGGATGGTGACAGAGAAACCAAGTCTGAGGCTGATAGTGGTGGTATTTGAAATGCCTGTAGGATTTGCACATGGAGATAGCCAGGATGCTTTTGGAAATACTGATGTGGATATCAAAGAAGGGTTAGAGAAATAAACTAGGAGGTCATTATACATAGGAAGGTCATTTCATGACCAAATTCATTCATTTCACAAATCTTTACTGAGCACCTCATGTGTATCATAGACTGTTGTAGGGGTTTGGGATGTATCTATGAACTAAACAGATGAATATTCATGCTCTTTGGAATCTATATTTTATTTGAGGGGTACAGACAATATGCCAAAGCATGTAAAACTCCATTAGTGTCCTGTCCATAACGCTTTAGCACTGATATTCCCATGACTGTCTCCCCAACTTCCAGCTATTTGTACTTCTTTCCTGAGGACTCTCTTGTGGTCCACCAGGAGTAGCTATCAAACACTAACATGCAGGAGTTGGTGAAAAAGTGTCCCAGCTCCTTGACAGTTCTTGTGTATATTTTTTATATGATCTCTCAGTGTCTCTAGTAGGATTGACTCTAGCAGCTCACAGTGGTACCTTGCTGGATAACATAACATACCCTTATTGACTCTCCTCCTTCCCTCCCCAAAAAGTCCCCAGATTTCTTGACTTAGGTTCTGCTTCAATTAAGTGAATAAACATATTAAAGTTGATAAATACTATGGGAGAAAAAAGAGGAGAAAAGAGGCCTATGTGTGTGGAAGAGAGAAAGAAGGTGAAAGTAGTAGATGAATTCAGAGAATATACCTGTGTGTGCGGTGGAGTTGGTTGGGGGGAGCAGCAGGTAGAAGGTATAGAGCTGTAGGAACCGTAAGAATCTTCACTTGTACTCAGATAGAAATAGGGAACTATTCCAGGGATTTGAGCAGGACTGTATCATGGCAAATTTAAAAATGTTCATACTGACCATTTGAGAACAAACAGTAAGAGGTAAGGATTAAAAAGACAGTTACAGATGACTAGTAATCCAAGCAAGAGTATATAATAACTTGCTTTATGGTGGCAGCAGTTGAGGGGTGAGTGATCATCAGATTCTGAATGTTTCAAAGAGTTAGCCACCAAGCTTTTTTTAGGATGTGAGAGGTTAAAAGGAGTGAAGGATGACTACAATGATTTCAACCCGAGTGACTGGAAGATAGAGTTGCCATCAACTGAGGTACAGATGTCTAGACTAAATGTTCAGTTTGGGCTATATTGGGTTTTTAATGTTAACCAGACATTCACGTGGAGATATGCAGTAAACAGTTGGATATGTGAATCTGAATTTGGGATGTACGGGTTGGATAAAATTATATGTAATTATATATATGCAATTACATTTCAAGAGATATAATAACTTGAGCCTGGATGAGAAACTGAAGAAATGAATGCAGATACAGAAGCAAGAGGATCCAGGAGCTAATCCTATGGCGTTATAATATTTAGAGATCAGGGAGAAGACACAGAGCCAGAAAAGGAGACTGAGAAGAAATTAGTAGTGTGTTAGGAGAAAATCAATAGTTTGTGATGTCCTAAAGCCCAATGGAAGAAAGTATATTAAAGTGGAAAAAGTGACCAACTGTGAAAAAAGTGACCAATTGCTGATGAGTCAAGTAAAATAAGATTTAGATACTTAACATTTGATTTTACCACATGGAGGGATTGGTGAACTTGACAGCAGTGCTTTTTGTGAAGTAGGAGGGAAAATCCTCTCCATTTGGAGGCTAGGAGAGAAGCAAGGGCAGGAATTAGAAAACAAACTAATTCTCTCAGGGGTTTTACTGAAAAGGATTTTCACAAAAATGGGGTACTAGATAGTTGGGAACAGGTGTCAAGAGAAGGATTTTTTTCTTTTAAGGTATAAGGGAGAACATTTGTAGATTGAATGAAATGAGCCAGTAAACAGCATAATATTGATGATGTAGAAGTGAGCAGAGAAATGCCAGAATGATGTTCTAGATGAGGCAGGGGTGGGACCTAATATAACAGTCCTGGAACCAGTTTTAGAAAGAATCATGGATATTCTTCTGTGTAATATGCAGTAAGGCAGACATGTGGATTCAGATGCTGAAAGGTGAGTGAATGTGTTGAGAAGGGTCTACTGAAGCTGTCTTCTGTCTGCTTCAGTTTTCTTGGTTAAGTTCAAAACTGAATCATTGGTAAATGTGAAGTTGGGAGAGGGGGTATTGGAGGTTTAAACAGAAAAGAGGTGTGAAATAGTTGTCTAAGTGGGGCAATGGACTCTTGAAGTGGAGTATGATTATAAGGCAGCAGTAAGAGACAACTTTGTATTTGTGGCCACAACATTAATGGGAGAAGAGTTAATATATTTCTGAGTTTTTCTTAGTGGTATTCAGCTGCACAGATACAGGTGTGAAATAGATAGAACTTTAGTTAGAAATAGATAGGATTTTAGTTTTTCCAAGAGAGTGCCATGAAAGGAGAGAGGGGCAAGGGGAATATGTATACAAGAGAGTAAGTACGATTGACAATAGAATTTCAGCTACTGAAGGAGGGTTAAAAAAGTATTAAGAGTGAGTGACCTGGATAGATAGGAGGGATGGCCATAGATGGGGATATGTGGGAATTGAATTTCTGAAAGGTGTGGGTAGTGGTAATAAAGTTTAGAATATGACTGTAGGAGGCAGTAGATGAATTAGCGAGGCAGACAAGATCATTGGAGTAGAGAAGTTCAACTCATTGAGAGGCCAACATGCTGGAGGCTAACCTAATTGTGTATTAAATTCACTGACAATGGTGACAGTAGTATTCCCCAGAAAGGAGGGGTATGGCACTGAAATCAGGAGAGCACAGGTGATACACTTTTATGACCTATGGATTTCTAGTGAAAGGAGAAAAAGTTTGTAAAAGTCGAAATGAGGAAATACTTCGCCCCCAGGCCCAGTCATCTGAGGGAAAATGGATTACTTCTTGGGTCATCTGTGGGGAAGCAGTATCCTTAGAGTTGAGGCACTTCTATAGACCAAGAGGTGAGTTGAATGTCCGAGGAGTGGTTGAGGGGTTTGCTAATGATGCCCTATGGATGACAGAAGGCAAAGGCAAAGGATGTCAGGATTTAGGGAGGGATGAGAGACAGGGAAAGAACATGTAACCGAGATTTTATTAAGAAAGTCAGATGAAACAAGAAGCCATACACGACAGACACTGGAAAACACTAACAGTAAAGAATAATCATCAGGAGAAGAGGCAATGACAGGGACTGATTAGAAAGATGGGAAATAATCAAATAGTGTCACCAGGTATGGTAGGAGAGAATAAAGTTCTTCAAGTGATTGCTCATTCCTTACTGATGATAAAATCTCATTTTCTGCCATGTTCCATTTCTCCTCTTTGATTGTCACATTCATATGTTATAAGAGAGTGAAAAGACTTCGAGCAGTGCATGTTACCTCTTTAGAGGTTTTCTGTGAAGATGAGGCTGCCTGGTCTTTAAGGGGACATTTAATTCTTTAGTATAGCCACTATGCAGTTTTTGTCACTCTACAGAGAAAAGTTCTAGCTTTCCTCCTAATAGCTGCTTCAAGCTGCTCTGTATTCTCTCAAATGCTCAGTCTAAATCAGAGGGGAAGAAGAGGTGTTCTATCCCTCCTGACCACAGCAGAAAGAAATGCTAAGAAAATCCAAGGCTTACTCTCTGGACATTTCCAAGTTCTTATAAATCAAGTGTGAACTCAGCCCTATTCCTATCCTGCATTTTAACTATGGCCTGAGCAGTGAGTAGTGAGTGATATGCGCATGTGGTGATGAATGATTGGATTTATAATCTTTGACAAAGTCTAGAGATATAAGCTTCAGATTAAATTTGGTTACTGTCTCATATTTTCATTGCTTTTAGAAGCTGATGAATTTGAGTCAATGGGATAAATATCTTTATTTTTAAAAAGCCTATTTTGTGTATAGTCATTTCCTCATTGTGCTTATTTAATTTAAAAGTGAGAGAATAACAAATTTATTTAAATGTAATCATCATGGCTTTGATTATTGTGCATTTATCCTATCCTTCTTTAGTTACGCTTTTCTGAAATTACAATGCTTCTGAAATTACTGATGCTCACGTATTTTGTTTAGTGAAACGCAAATAAAGATCAAAATGATAACAGTTTTGTATGTTTCTGATACAGATAAAATTAGGGCTGGTTTGCATAAATGTTTTGCTTTATTTGCTTTATTTTGAAGCATATTTTTCTGCACATTTTCCAGTCAGTAATCAAACTCTTGTGTGCTTTTATGATCTTTGTTAATTAACACCTCCTATTTTTGTAGGGTTTGAACCCTGTACAATTACAATAAAGTTCCCAAAAGTTCTGTACCTTGTTCCATAGTTCAGACTGAGTCCAAATTGCAATACAAATGGCATAGAGCACTTCTTGATCATTTCCTGCTACTGTAGTTATCAGAACAGGTTAGAAAGCAGCAAAAATAATCCTGAAATTTTTACAGATGATGCGGTTTGTACAATCAAGGCGACGTCTAACATGATCTTTAACATGAACTAAAAATTTCATTTAAAACCTTAATGAGCACTTGGTTTAAACTTATTGAAATGTGTAAATAGTGGGGGAATAAAGAAAACTAGTTAAATCTCATCAGAAATAGGACTTCATAGACTAATTTCTAGAATTTTGATCTTAATTGAACTGAACAGCATTTGTAATTTGCTCTATCTATATGCCAAATAAAAATGTTTTTCTTTTTTCAAATCTGCCTTGCTAACCTAGAATTCTTTCAAGAGTGACTACTGATCTCAAACATAACTTCATGGAATCCTTCATTTTCTGAGAGAACACCAACATCTGATCTTTACTGAGAAAGTGTCTGACTTGATTCTACTCAGCAGTTCCTTCAAAGTAAGTTTGTCTTCTCTCCCCAGATTTCCTGATTCCAAATATTTAAATGAACCTTCTAATCAAGTTCTGCTTTTCTCTCAACTGAGACAAACTCAACAACAGACAAAGTGATTTTGAATGACTTGCTCTTAGTAAACTTGCATTTGCTATTAGTGATCAATGAATGAATTCTTAACTAAGACTTTAAGGTCATATGTCAGGGTGTATTATAATATTTTGGGGAGAATGCACTATTCAGTTCTACTCTTTATATCATTTATAAGCTCTTTCTTTGATTTTTAGATACTTTTCCCTTCTTTTGTGACATCTTTGAAGATTTAGTTTTAGTAAGATGCCACTGTAAGTTTTTCACATGACCTAGGATATAATTTGTCCAGATATAGAAGCTTCCTTTGCTGGATCAATCATATCCCCAACTCCATATCCCCAACTCCATCCGTGCTGTCTGTACACAAGACACATGATTGCATGATCCATATCTTCTCTATAGAGTAACTTGCTATTATGTCAGCTTTAAAATGCTATTATTGTAGACTTGATCCTTCAAACAACAATTTACTATCAGAAATAAGCTACTTATTTGTAGTTACAGACACTTTAAGAAGTGATTGATTAAAATTTACTGAGTATATTTATGGTCACTTTATTACCCTCATTATTCACTGAGACAACTTGAAGTAAAATCTGTAAATCCCATTTAAAATTTGTTTCTTTCCTTTCAGATTTGCTGTAATGTTCCCCTCATAGCAGGGTTATTTGGACTACTGCCATTTCTGAAGTTTATGTAATTTATGTGGTATTTTAGTGTCTCAGTCTATTACTAATATAATTAAAATATGACAACATTTGGAAATGAAAGAAAAAGAATCTGCCTGTCACTACTACTCAAGTATAAATATTAGAATGGAAGAATGATAATTTATAAATGTTTACATGCTGGAGCCTTATGAGTAATTACAGAGCTATTACAACCACAAAACAAGAAACAAAATGATCCTATCCTGATACACTGGTATAAATTACCACTTGGCTCTTAATCAATGAGTTCAGAGAACAACTGCAGACAACTGAGTGCTTTAATTCACACAGATTTTATAATGCTTTTGAGATGCCATAAATAAAATAACAGCTTTTGGCCATAAAATACAAAAAATGAATAAAAGCTTTAAGGGTTTACATGCTACACTGTGCATGTAACTTATGTGTAGAACTTATTTGAAAAGCCCAAAAGAGAGAGAAAATGTCTCAATTCTTCATACATTTCATCTGTTCAATTATTAAAAAGTAACAAAATCCCCAGTTTAATGAAAAGTAGTTATTTATCTTTGCCTTTGAATTAGGAGCTCAGCACATACTTTTGCTATTCAAGATTTCTACAAAGCTTATTAAATGCGTACTGTGCTCATTTATATTCATATATATATTTGATAGTATAGCATATATAATATTAATAAGCTGGAATTATTATAGAAAACCTTTTCATATTTTTAAATAAATAACTTTCATGTAATATAATTTCAGTAAGTATAATTACTGAATATTCTGGTGATGTTTTAAATTAACATCACAAAAAATGAAACAGTTGTTCTGATTACATTAATTTATGAGACTAAAATACTTTGTTTCATCTTCCATTTTTAACATTTTAATTCTTATATTTTAAAAAAGTAAGATTGGGAATAACCCTAGGATCAGATCTCCTCTGAGTTACTGTAAAATTTTGCCACTTTCATTGAAGTGGGCAAGTGGAGGAAGGAAACACTCTTTCTTTTCTTGCTGCTTCTTTTTTGTGGGGGTGGGGAACGGGTCAGATAATGCTAGAGGTTGTCTATAAATTCTGTATTTTTACTTGATTTAAGATTTTTCAGAAATAAAGTTATTTTATCTTGAAAATAAATTTTTTTGCATATAGTTAGTTGTTCATTATATTCTTACATAATATATATAATGCTATAGTATAGACATTAATAGAATATCTATTAAATATCTGACTAAATTGTACTTTGTTTTATAAAAATAAATTAAGAAACTTAAAAATCAGGTTTTTAAAGAGTTTTCAGTTTTCAATGGATAATTAATAAAATGGCAGGATAGGTTGTGCCTATTAGAGGAAAATACAGGGAATTTATGGAAAATATACAGAGGAAATCAGGTGTCCTTTACGCTGAGGTTAGAAAGCACTGGGGTAGAGAAAGCAGGGAGAAAACAGCACCCCTGAGGGGATAGAGATCTGTGGAACCTGAAGAGTGGAATGACTAGAGTGTATTAAAAAACACTAGCAGAGCTGTCAAAAGGGAGAAAAACGACAGTGTTTCTATTGTGTAAAATTTCAAGCTTCAGTAACTCTATTAGTACCAAATATAGAGACATTATCCTATTCTTAGAAAAGTATGAGTAGCTAAAAGTGAATTTTGAAAATTCAATAGAGCATGATATTGTACAGAGAAAGCAGAGATAAATTTTTTAAATACATTTTTTTTTCAATTATGGGATGAATGATCCTCATTTCCTAATACATTTTGCTGCTAAATAAGTAACTTATGTCCTAAAAATAATGTGGATTTGAAAATATAAATAACAAATACTAAAAAGGCAAATTTTTCTAGTACTAATGAAGGCATCTTATATTTAAGGCATCATACTAGATACTGCATGGAGGAATTCAAAAGAAATAATAGACATAGTCCTTGTATTCAAGAATTTTGAACTCATGGGAGTATTATGGGAAACAATTCCAGGAATTTAGACTGAATACTTTTTCCTTGATCTTCTAGACCACAGACTTTTCCAGTAGCTGGTAGTTCCATATGTAAGGGATGAGGGATATAGATGGAATATATTTTTGAATAGATTTAAGTAGGGAGTTCATGAAGAAAACAAAGCTTCAAGGAAATTAATCTGAAGTCTGGCATAATGGGATTATATTTTTAAAACATGATGCATAAAATCAAATTTGGAGGTATCAGATTGTTTCATGTACGACACCATAGGGGTAAGGAATACAAATTTAAGTTTGTTTACAATTGTCTAGGAACCAAAAAGACCTTAAGGCAGAGGTCATTAGTTTACTTATCTTGAGGGGTTTAGACATCCAATTCTTCCCTTGGGTGACAGTTCTCCTCCTTTACCTGCAAGAGCCTGTGGAAGTGAGTAGATGTGAATGGCCTGTGCCGGGGGATGGATGTGCACAGCCAGGCAAGTGGATTAGTGAGGTTATTTTTTAAACTAGAGTCCATGTTACATGTAGAGAAACAGGCCTAGTTTTGGTGTCTCTGAGCACTTAAATACACAGGAGTGACCTGGCTTCATTAGTGTGGCCAATACCACACTCAGTTAGGCACATCATAGTTGTTGGTCCTCAAAGGTCAACTCACAGCTCAGTCCTTCTAGACTGTGGGTTTCCTGAGGCAGAGCACAATCTATCTCTGTACAGACTTTCTCCCTCAGAAGCAGGACACGAGGGACTATTGCTTATGCAATCACTTCCAACTTTGTTTCCCTCAAATGTCACTGGAAAAGGTGTAAATCATTACATTTCACGGTTACATAAAATACAATTTATGCTAAGCTGGAAGTCTGACTTAGAGAGAGCTAGTGTATGTTATCATGCCACCTCTATGGTAACCAAGATAATGGAAAAAACAATCCTTCCTTTCTGCTTTGCTGTCTCAAAGAAGGTGAAGGAAGGAGGCAGGTACTTCAGATCTTTAACAAGCTTCATGTTGCCTCCCTCTTACCCCCCTGGATGTGCTTGCAGAGGGGACTGTGAATGTTCCCCCAATACACGCCCCTCACTACCAGCCCAAAGTCACCAAAGTCATACTTTCTCAGAATTACATTTTTACAACCATTGTTTTTGGTATAGCCAAAACAATTAGTAGGTACCAGTAATTCTCTCAGTAAGTTCAGGGATGTGATTTTTAAAATAAACATATTTTTACTAAAGTCTTTTCTACTGTGTGCCTGTGTATACATATATATAAACATATATGTAAACACACTATTTTGTATTATTATTTAAGGCATTAAAATGTATTATTAAGAAATACATTTTTAGTGTCATTTACTTGACTTTGGGACATTGTTAATGAATTAAAATTGACTCAAGGGTCTGTGTAAATATTTTCATTTTTTAGAAATAATTCCCTTTATTCAGTTTTGGCTAAAAGTTGTGTTTTCCTTGGAAAATCTCACTGTGTAACACAGATATCCTATGTAATTGTATAGTGGATAGGAGCACACACTGAAATCACACAGACCTTTGCTCAAAAGCCAGTATTTCCCTTAACTATTTGGACAAATTACTTAATCTCTTTGAGTTCCAATTTCTTGATCTATAAAATGAGAATAATAATAGTACCACTTTTAAAATAGCTTGAATTAAGCATGTAAAGTAATTTGCATTGTGCTTTGCATATAATAAGAAGTCAACTGATCCTATTTGGACTGTACTTAGCACATAGTTCCTGAAATTGACATAATGAATAGCTGAATAATTAAAGGGAAGTAAAGAAAGAAGGAAAAGGAGGGGAGGGAAGAGAAGTTGCTAAATCTGGACAGATTCCTAACTTCATACAATACAATGTATTACAAAATAGTATAATAATCTCTACATGTCCTTCTCTCTCACAAAACTGTAAGCACATGTAGGCCAAGAAGATTGTTTTTTCATATCTGTATCACCTAGCACTCCCAACACAGTTTCTTGCAAATCATAGATTTCAGATACAGTAAAATAATCTGAACAACACAAATTTTATACATACAACTTAAAATAATTGTAAGATTATTTAATGTCAACCATCATACTAGACTGTAAGGTTCATGAAAGCAGGAGTGGGCTTGCATTTTTTTTTTAACCAGTATCTATCAGCTAGTAGAGTATCTGATGTAACCAGTAATTACACTGGTCTTAAGAAATCCCCAAAGGTAACTACATCTTTGGGTAGCCTCCTACATAAACATGAAAGAAAGAAACTCAGAAATCATTACCATGAATAAGATCATCAATTTTTCAATAACATTGTAGCCGTCAGCTGCCTTACTTCATCTATACTTACCATAAGGCATTCCTGAAAAGTTATGAACATAATGGCTACTTAAAAATTACAGTGGTAAAGGTCATTTTACACTAGGCCATTAAGCATTTAAAATATTCTTGACAATATTTTGAATATTTCCGATCACAGCGCATTAATGGTTATTCTCAATATGTGCCATGATAGTCTCTATTCTTAGGACTCAGAAGACTTCGGGCAGCCTTCTTCTGCCTCCAAGAGGCCAGAGAGCTATTCAAGGTCAGCTCACTGTAAGAATCAGGGCTGATGATGCAGGATATTGCCTGGCCACAGAATTCCCAGAGTTGCCTGTGAGGTTACTCAAACAAGCACTTTTCACCCACAGTGAGAAATGACAAGATGTGGCCATCTCATGTTGAGAGAGAGCTTCTTGCTGTTTCTGCTGTCATGTCAATTTTTCCTTTTCGGGAGTGTAACAAAGAAAATGGATCCCATGGGGCCCTTCTCACACTTGTTACCCTCCATTTCCTCAACCTAGCTGAGTGTAAGTAATGGAACCGAGTTTTAATGGCCCACTATCCCAAACGTCCTCCTAACCCTTTGGCAGAGCTGCTTTGTAGCTGACAAATATGACAGGCAAGGCTAACAAGCCCTTAGGCCAGCAATATTCTCATCTTTAATCCATCATAAACATCAAAAAATAATGAGATTTCTTGAAACAGTGCCAGCAGTGAGCTCATATGACACTGAGATGATAAATTTACTCAACCACTTACAAAGAAATAGCCAGCACACCAAAAGAACAAGGTAATTTCACAATGCAGAGTGGTGCTGTGTGAAAAACACAGACACTTGATCACATTTTCTAGATTTTAGTCCCAGAATCTAGTCCATTTCCATTTTTAATCTTGTTTGTAAGTCATGTATTTCATTTCTTAGTGTCTTGCATGGAAATCAGATTCCTAACTTTAATTAGGAACTTAATTCTGCCATCCTTTTCCTGGAGAGGCTGATAAGAGAGAGAGATGCTCAAGCCTGTGTGCATCATGCTACTGCTGCTGCATAACTGTGATAAAATGCAACATTAACAAGGATAGATTTTATTTCAGGAAAAAAAACTAAAAGCAGAATTTAAGTCTGTTAATATTTTAAGTTAAACTGGTCTAACCTAAAGGACCTGAATAGATCTGAATAGGTGTATAGTGGAGAAATGAATAGGACCAAGCACTGATCCTTTGGCTGTGGTGTTTTAGCGGATTGCTCAAGGTGAGGCCCTCATCATCCTAGGCCAATGTGTTTCTTTTAGCAAAACTTACAGTTTTGATATGAGAAACAATTGAATGTGAAATGTATATTTTTTGTGTGCTTCTCACGAGGCTCAGCAGCTATTGCTTTTGTACTTTGCATCAAATGTAAACTTTGCAAAGAATGTAAGTTTCCAATGTCACAGAAAAGCCAAAGGCACTTATTGACTATGTCCTAACAATTAAGTGGAAGTAAGCTGACCTCAAATAATCCAAACTCGGCAGTGGGTATTATGATTAGAATATCTTAATTATGCCTTTTTTCAATTCTATTCTTGAGCTTAGAAAAGCATTTTATCAGCACCAAATCAGAACAACACGGGAAAATCAGCCCACAAGAGTGTCTGCTACTTCGGTCACAAACACGAAGAGGAAGTTCAGGGAGCTGCCCCAGAGCTGCCACTGTAATTGTCTCTAGACTCCCATAAGGGCAGAGCAGCTGTCAGAAATTCCACAGGGGGAATCTTTTACTTGTCTTCTGCTTTATTGCCTGGAAAAATTGCCAACATCTGAGAGAAGAGAGATGCTACTCTTGTCTTATTACATAATACAGATAAGTTGATTAAACACTTGCTGCTCAAAGTATGGTCTGCAACAGTATTATCAGGTGTCACCTAATTGCTGATTAGAAATACAGAACTTCAAGCCCCAGCCTGAGCCTTGTCATTCAGAATTTGTATTTTAACAAGATATCCAGGTAACTTATACCCACATTAGAATTTTGGAAAGACTGGCTTAGATAGTTTGGATTGAAGAAGAGAGGCTTAAAGAATATAAAAGTACTGATGCTCAAAAACAGATACAGGATATGCAGATCAAAAATGAAACATGGCATATTTCACACTGTGTCCTGGGGTTTTAGTTTATTGCATCATGGGTGATGAAGTATATTTATGGTGGTTCAACTCACTATATTTTTTAATGTGGAATGAAGAAAGAAGGTAACAAGAAAAAAACAAGAAAACATTTTTTTTCTGGATTTTAAGCAAATGTTCAAGGGTGTTTAAGCTAATGATCAAGAAATATTCTCCTTGTAGGTGAGGAAAAGGAAAATTTTGCATATTTAAGAAAGATAATTAATTTTTTAAAGATGCTATGTGACCCCATAGACAACTAAAGCTCTATTTGAGGGTTTTCTCTGACCCCCTAAGGAAGATCAAGTCTGGTATGTATATAATTAACATCCCAGAGTGATAGGTAGAAGGAAAGTATTAGAGAAACACCAAGTTTGTATGTGTATGTGCTCACATGTTTGTGTTTATATTTGAGATCTGAATATTTAGAAACTAAAGATGAGAAAATAATTTATGTCTATTTTTGACCAAGAGCTTGACCAAATAGCCAGTACTTTTCATACTGCAAACCATTTGTACATATAAACCAAAGTAGACCTTACATATTGGATACTGTTTCTGTGGGCACAGGGGTGGGGCAAAGCTGGCCCTTATATGAGTTTCAGAATGAGATGATAAGAATAAAATCCACAAGTAAAGTCAGAACAGATATCCAATTAGACCATAAAAACACACATCAGAGTGAATGCTTGAGCAGAGAAAGGAACACAAAGAACATAAAAGGTAGAAATAAAGGACATCTGAACAGAGCAAGAACATTGGGAATGAGTCCCTGAATGAGGAGGTACAGGAATAAGACCCTTTTCCTGACTGCTTCCTTGGTTGTAGAGGGAGAGGTATAGTAAGGAAATAGATCATTCAGACAGCCTGGGAGACCGGTGCACCAAATGCTGGAAGATTATGGGGTAAAGGAACTGTTAATCTTCACAACCCACATGGAAGCCGGATGCAGTCCTCCTACTCCAGCAGAGAGACCAGTGCATCTGTCATGAGAAGCCTGAAGGAAATGGTATCCTGTTAGAGATTCTTAAGTAAGTCCCTGTTCATGGCATTGTGTCAGTTTTTGGTCCACCAGAGAATGTCCTGATAATTTCACTAGGAAGTTAGTCCTTTCTCAAATGATCTGTTGCTAGAGAATTAGTATTCAGGAGAAATGTGGACAAGAGCCAGGAAGAAAGCAGAACAGTTATCCATAACAGTGTTTTGGGTGGAGAGTCAGCAAAGGATGGTATATCAATTCTATGGGGAGTTAGACAGATTAGTGATTTTATGAGAGGAAATAACGTAAACTCAAGCTTCTTTGAGATCCTGAATGTGATCTAATTTACCTATCAGCAGTGGTATTGGGTAGCAGAGTGGTGGATAGTGGAGAAATGTTATAATCTTTGAAGTCCTCAAAAACTCCAAAAGTAGTTTCAAAGAGATTAGTTGGCTTGATTATTCTGGGAAGTAAAAAATCATATCTGTGTGAGGAAGGTAACATTAAAGGGAGTGGTGTTCTCGAGCAAGTTCGGATTTGAAAGAGGATGTAGAATGTAGCACTGAACTGTTTGCATCTAATGGTTTAGAGGATGGTTTCATTTTATGGTTTAATTTCAGTGTAGGGTGGGAATCAGCAGGTTTCTCAGTTGGGTGTGTGAAACCACCACAGATTCACACACGAGGAAATTAGCCGCCTTACCAAACTGGAAGCACAGCTTCCCCACCTAGTATACTATTCTATCCATGGCATCAGCAGGTGGTTATCCAGAGAAGGCCGCAAGAGCTTTATTTTCTTTCCATATTAGGAGTGGAGGCCTAATGGCAGAGCATCAAGAAGAAAGAAACGTTATTACTAGAGTGCTTCTGATGTCCAAAGGGAAGTCCCCCAGTTCAGGAAGTCCAGAAGGCTCAGACAATTCAGTCAGCTGTGTACACAGAACTTCCCTGAAGCCTCCGTGGACCTTGGCCTACACAATTGAGTCATCCTTTTTTTATCCTGAAATTAGGGCCAAAATTCCATAGGGTAACAAGTCACTAATTCTATCCCTGTCAGAATCTACTCATCACTTTAATGGGCATCATCCAGGGGTGAAGGTTTGAAAAATGTGTTTTAGTACTGCTTAGAGATAACGCATAATCAAGGTGTAAACTGTTTGAAAGAGGAAGATATGGCCTAGTTATTTAGCTTCCTTGCACAGCATGAAACCAGGAAGGTGCCATGTACACTCATCTGGAACTTGCCATTGTGTGAGGAACAGCAGCAGTGGCGCTCTTTGTGACGGACTCAAGTTTGAGAACCATTTATAGTTTCAGCACTGATACACAGATATCTTTAGGTGATCATAGCACAGCACGGAAGAGTCCTGTACTCAAAGCCCTAGGCATATCCTTACCAGCTGGGACACTGTGAGTGACTATACAATGGGCAGAGAGTTGTTCCTTCCATTTATTAGATGTTAATTAGTAATAGATTCTACTATTTTTCACCCTATTTTTGAAAGCCTCACTTAATCTCTTGGCAATTCTTTGGATCTTGGAACAGGACTTTAATTAGTGTTACCATATAATTTGTTGTCCAGGGTAGGACACACTGGAGACTAAAAGGGTGTACTATAACTTATGCTGGGATAGTAAGAGTCACATTGAAGTAATCTGGGTAAAACTGGGATACCCTACCTTTAATTCCCCTTTTTGACTTAACATGAGTTCTTACCACTTCCTTCTTCTACCTCTTTCTGTAGGAAAATACAAAGTTTACTTAGATGACAATAATGAATTTGGGGGTGTAAGATCTCTGAAGTAAGATTGTCTACTATTGCAGAGAAGGTGCTCTGTTCTCAGCAGTCTTCTTTTATTGTCAAGAAAGACTTGGAAGTTCAATATAGAAATGGAGGTAAGAACCTCAGTATATGGTGGTGAAGAAAGAGAACCAGTTGAGACATGCTTTTCCTACTTTCAAACTGAAACAAAAGGCAACCCGAGCAAGCAACAAGTAGCCAGAGGGAGGTGGAGTTTATGCATCTCAGTCTGCATCAAATAGATGAAAGGAGAAAATGGATGAGGGATATCTCAGTGGGACAGTGGCAAAGGGGACTTCACAACCCTAAAAGAGACATGTTCCTAAAAGAGACATATAAGTTGGCTTGATATGTGCTATCATTTTAAAAGAAATGTAATATTGGAAATATTTTCAATGGAAACTGCTATCATCAGAGTATATATGTTTGTGAGCATCTCCAGGGCAGCACTGTGTCTTA
This sequence comes from Manis pentadactyla, assembly GCF_030020395.1. Classification (NCBI taxonomy): domain Eukaryota; kingdom Metazoa; phylum Chordata; class Mammalia; order Pholidota; family Manidae; genus Manis; species Manis pentadactyla. The sequence goes on from NC_080020.1 coordinate 63,953,110, forward strand.
TAGATCTGTTTTTTAACCACCTTTCACAATGTCCCAAACATTATAAAAATCACTTATATTCATGGAGATAAAAAATTACATGTAAATTTGAACAGCTGTAGGGTCCAGTTGGACCCCACCCTCTGTATCTACATTATATGTACAGTGGAATCTTGGCTTTACCCAATCTACAACCCTATTTTGTGTTCCCACTAATCCAGCTATGTTCTTATACTGATGCAGTTGTCAGAGGAGAGCAAAAGCCAAGGGTGAGAAGATAGAAAAAAATAAGAATATAAAATGAATAGAAGAGAAAAAGAGCTTGAAAGTTCTATTTATATCTGATGACACTTACACTCCATTACTGCAGCTTCATGAATTCATATCACAGTCTCCCCTCATCCTTTGTCTTTCTCTACTGCTTTATAACCCACAACGTAATAGAGAAGTACAGAAATCAAAAACTAAAATACAAACTTATTCCCAACAAGTTTTCTTCTCTTCCAGATATTTGTGTAACTTAAGTTTCCTTGTGTCTCTACTTCAACCATATTAGAACATTAGCTCTGGGAGAAGAAAGTGACTTTTTATTATTTCACTATTATAGATATTAATTAAATATCAGCACATAGACTATATTCTTTAAGATATTTGTTGGGAAAGACTTCACCTGCCAGGGTTTTCAATGACCTCCTGTGTGCCCGTGTCTGGGAGCATTTTCATTGTGACTTGCCTTCTCTGAGACATTCAGTGTCATTACACATTCTTCCCCTCTGGTAACAGGCTATTCCAAAATGCTCTTATTCTGTTTTTCTTCTTCACCTTTTTATTGTCAGTCTTTAAAAAGAAAAAAAAAATGCTATGATCCTTCTCCCCTTTTATGCGAAATGTAGATGGTTTTGCAACCCTGGGTGAACTCCACAACAATCTTTAAAGAAGACAACTGTCAAGTCTGCATCTCCATCCTTGGTCTCTGCTCAGTGTTTCAGACCCACCTACCCACAGGTAGTTAGATGTCTTCATGTGGGTGTAACAAAGGCACTCCAAAGTCAGCAAATCCGCAATGACAACCTAAGCCACAACCTTGGGAACCATCTTTTTCATATTTCTCAGTTAATTCACCCTCTTTACATTCTGTTAATTCTATCTGATACAAGTCTCACTCATTTCTTCCTTTCTATTTCTGCCATTTTAGACAATATCCTATCAAAATAGTTGCAAAATGGATCACTCTGCTCTTTATCCTCCTGATTAATTTTTCATTTCCCTCCAATTCATTTTCTATATCAATGCCAGGGTAAACTTTTTCTAAAATGCAAGTATGATTACATAAAAAGTCAAATATAAAACTAAATCCCATGGACAGTGACTGTGAAGGGGTATGTAGAGGGGAGTAGGTGAAGGGGGGAACCTAGTAAACTTAATGTTCTTTCTGTAATTGTAGATTAATGATAAAAAAAAAAGAGAAAAAAAAAAACTAAATCCCAGTCATATTGAATTACTTACAGCCCTCTGTACCTACTATCCTACCTCTGTGACTCTGCTTTTGCTTCTTCTGCCATCTGAAACTCCCTGCCCACCCTCCTTTTACCAGGTAAGCATTGCTCAGTGACTCAACTTAAATAAAGCATTTTGGATGTATTTCCTGATTCTTCCACATTCAGGAAAGGACGGTGCTCTCCTTTATACTTTTCTAATACTCTACTTAGGTCACTCATTTCAGTGTCTTTGAGTGGATTAGTTTTCTTGACTATCTCATTAGATTTGAACAGTTTGAGGTCAGGAATTGTGTTCCACTAATCTGAAGATAACTTGTATCCAACACACAGGAGGCACATTATTAATGCTAACTCAACAAATGTAAGATCATTTTCATCTAACCATAAAAAAATCAGAATTCATTCTTTCTCATAGAAATCTGTTCATCTTATAAGAACATCATTTTATGTGAATGATGTGAACATATTTTCACTGGTACATTTAGGCTTTTGCTAAAACATACTCCCAATCCCAAGAAGTCATTCCTCTACCACTTCAGAGGTATCAGGAGCTGTTCCATGTTTGCAGCCTTGAAAAAAAAAAGTTCTATGTTTGGATTTGTTTGAAGAAATTGAAGTTTGTGCCTTTGCACGAATGAGCATGCCATTTATTACCCATCATTCCAGAGGTCTCCCCTGGGTGCCTTCACTTCTGTCAGCCTGGCCAGGTTGACATCTATTGCACTGTCCCTCAAGACTTATTTGGAACTGTGTTAAAACAGATTAAAATATATCAGTTTTTCTGTATATAAATTCCTTCCACTCTGATGAATTAATTTTGAAGTGACATCAGTGAGACTGTACTATCTTGACCTGAGTTCTTTGCTAGTTATTATATGTCCTAATTATCAGTATCATGGCTTTTTTCCAAGAAAGTATTATAACATGTTGGAAATTATAGGCAAGACAGGGATTCTAAACTCAATATTATTTTTCATTATTAAGTTACTTGCTCTCTCTGAGACCTTCAATATCATCAAACATCTATCACCCCTGTAGCATGTTATTCCATATTAGGGATAAAAACTCTGTGAAGGTTGAATTCTAATTCCCAAAAGTCATATGTTGAAGTCCTAACTCCCAGTATCTCAGAAGTGACCTTATTTGAAGATAAGGTCTTTACAGAGGTAGGAAAGTTAAAATTATACCATTAGGATGAGCGCTAAACTAATATAACTGTTTTCTTATAAAGAGGAGAAATTTGGTGACAGACAGTACATAGAGAGAATGTCTTGTAAAGACAAAGAAGATCAGTGTGATGCCTCTATGTACCAAGGAATGACAAAGATTCTAGTAAAGCAGTAGAACTAGAGGAAAGGTATAAAACAATTCTTGATCATAGCCCTCAGAAGGAATCAATCCAATTGTCACATTAATCTTGGACTTTCAGCTTTCAAAACTATGAGGCAATACATTTCTGTTGTTAAAGCCATTCAGTTTGTGGTTTTTGTTATGGTAGCCCTAAAAAACTAATACAGACCCCCATTCAATTATTTTCTCCACAGATATTTGTGTGGTAAGCCACTGCCAGGCCTGCTCATGGAAAGACACTAGGTGGGCACACATGAGTTCTGTGTTGTCACGGTAGGGATTTCAAATAAGTGATCGTGCAGGAAGAATGTTATGCCTCAAAACCCATACATCAAGCCTAGGTTGTTATTTTATGAGTAACTGGGCTGTTTATTCATTCAGCATATATTTGTGTGACTAAATATACATCAGGCACTATTACAGATGCTGAGTGTTTAGCAATAAAAAAATACTTCAAGGAGTTTACATTTCAAGAGGGATTCAGACAATAAACAAATAAATAAGTAGAATGTATAGCCTATCACATAGAGAAAGCTAAAGCAGGAAAGAGTTTGTCCCTTTTTGATTGTGGTGGTAATGGTGATTAATTTTAGTCAGTGGTCACAGGTCATAAATAGAAGGTGACATTTTTTGATAGAGGTGGGAAGGAAGGTATGTAGATAACAGAAGGAAAGTATCTGGAATAGGGAGAAACTACAAGGACAAAGGCTCTGATGTAGGAGCATGCTTGACATGTTTAAAGAAAAGAAAGGCCAGTGTAGTTAAAACAGAGTAGGCAATAAGTCCCTAAGAGACCAGGGTGTTAGAAGAAACGTCTCAGCAGATATCAAAATCACCAAGAATTAAGATAGTCATCTTGGAGAGAATGACAATGAATCTTTAAAAAATAAGGGTAATGACTGAGGCGTTAAGTGAGAGCATCAGATAAGGTTAGTGGGGTGCATTACAAGAAGAAATAAGATGGGGTGAGGAAAGGCTGAGAAGAGGAAGATTGGTCTGGAAGGGGAATGAGAGGTAAAGAGGACCCCTAACCCACCTATGGGCCCAGCCATAAGGGGTTTCAGGAGGAGAAAAATCTGTTACTTGGGAGAACTTCAGGGGAAATATCATCTTCAAGGGAGATTCCATTTTCACATAGAGCCAGATGGTAGGGAAACAGTCAAAAAAAGGATTTGGCAATCCAGGGAATTTTCATGGATCTTAAATGATGGACTTGAAATTCCAGGGAGTACAGTAGAAGGGCTTCAGTATTGGGAAGGAAATATACAGAAATAATGGAAATTAGTACCTAGAAGGTGAAGGATGACCTGGAGCACTTGGGCTCCTTATGACATAAAACATGAATAAACACTACAATGAAAGTGCTGAAGGTGCTAAGGCCCACAGAAGCAGAAGCAGGTGAGCGTTGTCAGCAGGAAAGTCAGGGATCTCGCCAGGGGTTCTGGCGCTCCTATTTGACTCCTACTGATGGTTCCTATAGGACAGGGGGAGGTACCCTCTTACTCTGAGCATGAAAGTTGCTGATATCTCTCTGCCAGAGCATTACAGTTTGTTTTAATATCTGTTGACATGGAAGCGTATAGGCCAGTACGACCTACAAATTTACAAGGCTCCTATTTGACCTTCACAGATAAAGGTCATCATGCCAGTACGAGTTGTTTCTCAGCAATCTATGGCCCCTCCAAGAAAGGGGAGAAAGAAAATCCTTCTACTCTGGAAGATTTCTCAGCTTACCTGGGCTCCTAAACCATCCTGACTATGTTTCTGGGAGACACAAAAGAGAAATGCTGAGTTTGGGTTTACTCAGGAGGGTCCTTTTCTAATGTATCTTCTTTGTGCTCAGTCATGCATGTAAGCAGCAGCCAGTGTATTCTGTGGGCTTAATTTTTTCCTCCTTCCAAACTATTCCCAATTCTTTTGAACTAAGGCCCAGGATACTTTGGCCATGGCTTTATCTTTAATCTGTAATGTTCACAGCTCTGCTGTGACAGAGACACACAAACAAGCACTCCCACAATTCCCTCTGTCACTTGTACAGAAGGAATTAATACGTATTTTTAAGCCATTTTTAAGGTACAGAGGTGACATACAGAACATCAAACAGCAGAAATGCTGATGTCCCAAAGTAGGCCATTTTCTCATTAACTGCCTTAATTAAGTCCCAACTGAAGGCTGTGCATATGGTAAAGGGAACTCCATTCCTTCTACAGAAAGGACTATTCAGAAAAAATGTAATCAAAACTACTCAAGTCACACTGCATATTTTTCTTTTTTTCTTTTGGGAACACTGACAAAATTTCAAGGCAATCTGAAAGAAAAATGTACCAATTACTATGTGAATCCTCTTGAGCACCTCAGGCTTCTCAGTGTTTTCATATTATTATATTATTTGGGGGTAAATTTACACAATTTCTGACTGCTTTTAATGATGAGAAACCATTACACTGTATGCACCAAAGCATAAGTTATCAATTCACAAGTTGCCCAGTTAAACAGTGTGCCTCCAGTTGACACTGTAACTCAAGATTAATGTCAAATCATTGTAATTTATAGAGTATCTGGATACATTCCAAGTTAGACAAAACAGAGTTTCCAAAGTTTAGAAAAAGACATCCCATCCATATAAGCTTGAAAAAAAATAGATTGAGATTTTTCTACAAAGGGAATTTAAGAGTTTAGGAAGTCCCAAACTCTTCCCATTTTAGGATAGCTTAAATCTCTCCTTGGAGCCCTGCCTTGTTTCCCCATCCTAGGGGACATCTCTTCCTAGGCCTGCCCATGCTCTCCCTCACTGACAGCTAGGCCTTCCTTCTGTCCAGCTGAGAAGACTAAGTAATTTGCTTCTCACAACTGAGCTCTCATATGTTTCTCTGGATGTCATTCATGAGCCAAAAGTCTTGAGATCTGGAATATTAGGGGTGAATTCTTCTGCTCTTTCAGCCCATAAGTAACCATATTCCCAACTGCTAGGCTGAACCAGGCTAGTGTCCAGGGTACTTCATTTATTAATTTCCTGTGGTCAAATTACTTAATTCCTGAGAATGTTAAGTTTTTACATCTATAACATGGAAAGGACACTTACATCAAGGGTTGCTGGGATGCTAAAATTAGTTCACATGTATAGAAAATCCCACATGAGGACTGGTATGCCATAGGTGCACTGCATGTAATTATTTTTATGAGCATATCTGCCAGCATCACCTGCTGCTTTATATGACTTTTGCATTGGACTATCACTATATATAAATATATATATATATATATATACACACACATACACACACACATATATATACACATATATATACATACATATATACACACACACACACACACATATATATATATATATATCCCATTCCTAGGTGTTTCCATGCTTCTTGCATAAGTATTCAATACTTGTAGTTAGGTGTTCAGGTCATTGGATACACTCAAATACAATTTAGGAAAGCATATGACTTTCATTTCTAACACACTGTTCCAAGGGTTATTAGCTAATTATCACTTACTGAATTCAAAAGGATTTGTTTCTTCTGTAATTGATTATATTAGGCACAGTAGGTTAAATGCTATTAAAGAAACTCCACAACATCACTAGTTTAACAAAATACAATTCACACAGAAGTCTAAGGTGGTGTTCCTGATTTTTGCAGTTATCCTTATAGCAGTGACTCAGATATGCAAGATTTTGTTTTTCTGCCTCATCTAGGTCATCTGAGCTCTCTGTGAGGCAGATAGATAAAGGGCATGGAGGATCTCACACAGGAAGAGCACTGTGTGTCAGGTGTCATTTTCATCCACATTCCAATGGTTAAAACTCATCTCCATGGATATGCTACTGCAAGAGTGCCTGGAAAATGTAGTTTATCTAGATGCCCAAAAGGGAAAGGGAAACAGATGTTTTTCAAACAAAATAATATATAATGTATATAAATGTTCAGTTCACATTTGTGCCATTACCTTTTTCTTCACCTTAATATTTCTGTCCCTTTAAAAATTACTCATCAATATACCCCAGAGGAGGTACAAGGCTCCCAACTTATTAACAAAGGGGAGGGGGAAATACACAGAGTAGTAAATGCCACACCTGTTTTAACTGTTTTGTTTCTGCGGCTATGGAATTCAGTGAAACCACACTATCCTCTCACTCTTTAGATGCAAATTCCTTGCATCCTTTATCTTGCCAAGATCAGTTACCTTCTTACTTTACTTCACTCCAGGCTTATCATTTCATGATTGGAACAGGAACACTAAACTAAAATGTCAAGGTGGCAGCAAAAAGTATCATTAACTTCGATACAGATGATCTTAAAGAATAATATATGCTATGATGAGCTTTTTAATTTTTGATACATTTATTTTTAGACTTTTAATTGACTATTCTGTGGGAAAAAATTTTTTGTTAATGTATAAACTGTCCATTTTCTTGCAGTTTTTCAAATTCTTTCAATCTTACACCAGGAAGAAATCTTGGAAACATCTTTTCAATAACTAGTTACCATGTAAGAGGCAGCAGGTGCTAGAACATGGGCTGTCTACAAAACAGCAACAGCAGGAAATGCAGAAATGGCTTAAGTGGGCCAGAGGGCTAATGAATGCCATGTAGACCTCATGATTAACAGTCTGAACTATATGGACGAATCCTTAAATCTGGAATTTATGATCAATTCACAAGGGACAATTATAGACCCCATATCTGCTAGTGATCATTATATCTTGCTAGAATTTTCTGAGGTGGTTCCTCCAAATCAGGTAGCCTTCAGGATTTTGTAAAAGCCCCATTATAGTCATCCCAGAAAGCAGTACCAGTTTGGAATGTAGGCCACATGAAATGGTTTTCTGCAAGCCTCTAAGGCAGCCGATGTATATGACAATTGAGTCAACACCCTGTCAGCAATAAATAGCTGCACCCATGTGGGTTTTTATGACCAGTTTACATTGTGCTTAAGCCAGGCTCTGAATCTGTTCCAATTCCAACCACATGAGAGAATATACATTAACACAAACATGAAAGAGATCTGTTTTCACTTTGTCCACTTTCATTAAGGTCAGAAAACACATAATCTTTCCATTTGAAAGCTTATTTGGTAAATTAATGATGACTGAGGATTATGTTGGTTGGATGTGTGTGTGATTTCCCTGTTTTACTCTCTAGAATCTCTGCACTCCATCTACTGTTATTTTTTTGAGGTAAAGTGGGAATAGTAAATAATAACTCATTTTTCAAGAACTACTACGAACATCTAGGGAGCAGGTGTTGTATGGTGGTTAACAATTGAGATTTGGGATTGAGCAAATATGGGTTCTGAGGTCAGTCGTGTCATTTAGGAGCTCTGTGCCTTAACCTCTCCATGCAGTGAGGGGAAATGAGAATAAGACTTACATAAGGGTAGGTGAAAAGATTAAGCATAATAATGCATGTAAGGCACTCAGCTCAATGGACGGCACTGGGCCGGTGTTCACTATCAGTATCATTAACAACCCCATGCAACAGTACTGAAACAGAGGCTTTACACACACTCTCTACTGTAATCCACCACAGGAAGTGAGGTTTTTTAACAATGTTTGTAGGGGAAGAAATTGAGACTCTGAGAATAGTGCTACATAAATGGTGGTCATTTTTGTGGAAAAACCACTTACTCAACAGTCATTCCTTTTCCATGCTGCTGCCCATAACCTAAGTGCACTGAATGGTAATCCTAAAGGTATAGTTACAGCAGGCAGTTAGTTAGAAGCAGGAGAAAGGGGCCAGCTCATCACCAAGGAAGACTCCTCCCTGGCCAACCCCTAAGCCCTCCTTAGTTCCCAGGTCCTCAGTCAAGGACACCTAGGACCACAGGGGCTTGCCTGAGTACAGGGCATGCGGCAAGGCCAGACCACCTTGTCCGAAAGTAACTCCACCTCATTAAAAGAACATCTAAATCTAATTAGCATTGTAGTTTTGGCTCCCTGTGGGCTTTGCTTAGGTATTTATGGGTAAGATGCCTGCACACCAAGAAAAGGGTTATATAACCTACAATTGTCAATCAACCTGTCAATCAAAGGATGTAAGAAACAGGGCAGGACTTCCTGCAATCTTAAGAAAAAATAAAAGCTAACCTAATAGACGGGCTGCCTCTGGTTTCCAGACAGCTCACTCTCCTGTCTCAAGAGTGTACATTTCATTTGAACCCAATAAATTCCTCACTGTTTATTTCTTGCTATCTGGTCTTGTGACTGAATTCAAGAAAACAAGAATAGGGGAAACACAACGCATTCCACAAGTAACAGCATGAAATGTGATTTTCTAAAATAACTACTGACATTATATATGAGTTAAAAGTAACCAGAAAAAAATGCACTGACACTCTTTGTTTTGGCTGTTATATGAGGATGACTTTCTCTTACTACTGTAGCAACTACATCCCAACGTGTCCTGCTAGTAACAGAGGGGTACTGATGGGATTTTTCTACTAGACTTTGTCCAGTCATGACATAACTATCACTTATTCTTTGAGGGTTTTTTTCCCCACTGTGAAAAGAATTGCTTAATCTAATATTAAAAAAAAAGAAGGATTTAATTTTTTCAGTTATTAGATCTCTGACATTCACTAAAATAAACATAATTGGTTTATCACTTTGAAAAGAAAAAATGTTATAGTAGTCAATCTTCAAAAATTATAATTTAGATTTATGGTATATCTAGAAAGGAGAGGTCATATGTAATTATCCATATGTTCATAGAAACATAAATAGATGTCTATATTCATATATATATATATATATTTGATCTCAAATATTTCAGGAAAGGGAAACAAGGTCAAAATGTATTTTTATTTCCCCCTTTTCTACTTTAGGTACATTTTTTTTTTACTATAAATGAGGAAAGCTAGAATTTACTACCTAGAGAATTTTCATGACTTCACTCTTCCCAGATTAAGCTAAAAATCATGAAATTATAAGAAAATTGAATGAGGATACTGATCATCTCTTTAACTCTGAATACATTTGAGAATTTTCTTTTACGTTTGGGCTAATAATAATGCTTGTGGAGCTCAGTGAAGTATTTTTAAAACTCCACATAGGTATTTTTTTATAAGTAATTGATTTACCTATAAGTCAGCCTTTTAGCTGGTTTATAAGTGAGAAAAATTTGGTTACATCATATATTTAGATTAAAATCAACATTTCTGAACTTAGATTTCTTAATTTTAATTTGGACAACAGATGAGTATAACTTTGCCCAGTATTTTCTGTTTTTCATGCTCATACACATTTGTCAAGAAAACATAATATATAGCATATCTTCCTAATGGCTCCTGCTTCCTGTGAGAGACTTAGCTCAAAACTTATGAATATTTGCAGGATGAGGCAGAACAGTAACCTTATCATCTTTAATTTGTCACTCTACAGCTTGCTTCCACATTAAGCCCTCACATCCAGCGATGGTCCATACCTTTGAAATTATCTAAGCCTATGAGATAATGTATTTCATTTCCACTTTGGGATACTTTGTAGTCTGCAGAGATCTGAATAGAAACCACCCAGTCTTGAGAAAGGAAAACATCCTTGCTCAGACAAATAAAGAAACAGGGGAAATATGATAACTAAATAAACATGAGGGAGCTAAGTCCAAATACAGGAAAATTTCTTAGAAAGAGACATAGAATTATAAAATAATTTTAAAGATTATCTGATTTCAATTTATCATTTTAATGAGAAAAATAAATTCCAAAGAGACTTTTCCAAGGTCACTGATATATGTGAACTGAAGTCAACTCTGAATCCAATGGTTATTCCACTTTACAGGAAAGCCTCCTTCAGGAGGGCACCTCACATAGAGGCTGCTGCAAGCACACTACATTCCAGAATCTGGAAGCCTGTATTCTTTTAAAACAAAACTTTTCAAAAGACACAGACACACAAATTCACAGAAAGATTCCTATTAGTGACAGATGACTGACTCACTGGGTCTTTTCAACTTTTAATTTGGGGGATTTATGATTCATACAGGCTGGTGTGAGAGATCACTCTCAGCACAAAAAGGTAGGAAGAACTAGGGAAAAAGTGTAAAAGGAAGAAAAGCTGATAAACCCACAGAACCGTATGTGACAGAGTTAGCCAGAGCATCTTCGGCCAAGACCCACAGATCTTACCAATACAGGCTAGGCAGTGGCTGAGGCTGTCTGTTGTCCATCTACCACTTTATAAGCCTCTGCTCTGTAGGATGGGAAAAGCAGAGATTAGGAAGCAGCAGGGCAGAGGCGGCTCAGGCACTCTACGTGTAGCATCAAAAAATCCCAAGGAGGAAAGACGAGCTTTCTGAGGCCACACTGATTATAAAAGTTGAATAATTCCAGTGCAAGGTACAAATTTGTATTTAGTCTACATGTATCCTCTGGGGTGGGGAGGGGGGCTTCAGTGCTTCATTTGAGCTGATGGAAAAAAATCTGCTTATGAACTATGATTTTTCAGTTGTCTGGGGATATATTTCTAAGACCCTGACTAAATATACACTGTACACATTTACATAACATATGATTAGGCTGATTCTGTAAAATTTTATAATCTGGCTATGTATATTCATGCACTAAAATACCCCCAGAAATTTTCTGGATCTCCCATAAATGTCTATGGCATTTCCTTCACTATATTATGCATGGTAGAAGTTTGTGACTGTGCACAGAACCAGGAAGAGAAAAAACTAACGTGGTATGTCCACATTTGGACAAGTTTCCCATTCCAGGCTTTCAATATATTTTATACACAATTCTTAAAAAGATTAAGATACAGATATAGATCTGGTAAGATTTACATGGTCTTTACCTGATTCCAACCTGGCTGATTACAACCTCACTAGGGTGCAGTTTCTCATCTGCAACAGAATCCCCTGTGTCCCATGTATGGAGAATCTAATTCTGAAGGACCAATCTGAGATAAGGAATGCATATTTTTAAAAAGCCTTAGAAAGTCAGATAATCTGTTGTATATTTAACTTTAAGAACCTCTGACTCTTAGTATCAATACGTGCCTCAGCACAAATCCAAAACATAAAATCCTCTCAAACTTAAATGAGGACTGTTCTCAAGAACCAAAGAGCTAAAGTCACATGTTAGGGTAGACACTACAAAGAACCAGTGTCAGCCCAAATGTTCAGGTGAAGAAGATTGAGAATCAATTCCTCCCTTAAGCCAGCATATCAGACTCCTCAAAAGCAACAATGATGTCTCATCTGCATCCCAGCTTCTTAGATAAATCTTGATACTGAAAAATTGGTGAATGAAAATTGCATCTTATGGAAAACATTTTGTAACATCTATGTAAATAAAAGGAGAGGATCACAAAGTAAAAATAATTAAGGGAAGTATGTTAGATCTAGATGTTTATTATCCATTTTCATACTGCATGGGGTTTGAACCAAAATTTAGATGGTCAAGGACATAGAAGTTGGGGAACTATCTTTTGCTGTACTTTAATATGTGAGTGAGTGGCTCTAGTATTTATGCCTCTTCTTTCCTCACGTTGTCAGGATTGTGGTTCACAGTTAAGGAATCTTGTTTGTGTATGTTTACTGATCTCTCTCCCTTGTTATTAACAAGAGATGAATGTAGCTATTTTTAAGGGATTCAATGATGAGGAGCTGAAGGAAGGTGAACACAGTGAGCAGTATTCCCACCTTGCCATGTGAACATTCTGGTGAAGAGTTGGAAAGTAGATTCCTATGGTACCAAAGCCTTATTTTTTTTAAAAATGATGATTTATATGTAGAAACCACTGCCCTTTCATGCCTTCTATGTTGAAGTCTTTAATGGGAGGATAAGGGCAGTATGATAGCACCTGAGACAACATGAGCTAGTCTTTATTAAGCACAGTTTAACATTAACTGGCACCTCATTTCCTTTCAAATGCCAGATTACAAAGGTTTTACTGTGTGTGTACCCCATGACTATAGAGTAATGAGATGGGGTTTTTATGTGGTTTAAGGAAAGCAGTTCTCATTGTTTTACAGCCACTTTCCGCCCTTTTCCCTATTCTCAGCAGTAAATTCTCTCTTAATGTTCTATATCCTGGTCTCAATTTCTAATCTCTCTTAGGTCAACAATTTTTCCAGTAAATTCAACTTGCAGTTTCTCTATTTTTTTTTTAATCTCTTGTCCACCTGAATTTACCACTCATTAGGAGAAACAGAGACAAAATAAATTAGTTTTATTGAGATTTATATTAAGCTATTTATAATTTATCCTGCACAGACAGAAAAGTTAAATCATAAAGGAACTATGGTGATCATTCTAGGTTATTAAATAGTTCATCAACAGGGAAACAAGAAAAAAAAGGAACCAACCTATGTTTAAAACATTTTGAGAAATGAAAGGGTTTTTACTTAATTTCTACCAACAAATTATTCAGCTGAGGACAGGGAGAAACTGTGGAATTCTCAGATTGTGAAGAATAGAATAATCTACAACCAGTGGTTTTATGAGTAAGATGCTTTGTGGGAAAAAGTGCAAGTATGTTATCAATTAGAACCATAGCATAGCCTTTTTCTGTTGGAAAGGGAGATTACTTTTCGATTTTAACATGTAGTTTTACAGTGATTCTTCCTTCAGACTTGGAGTTTGAATAATATCAAACAAAAAGCTTTCTGCTTTCCCACAATCCACAGGAGGTTTGTGTTTCTGTACTCTTGCTCATACTCCAAAATTCTGTTACATTAGTCTTCACCCCTCCCTGGGGAACAAATGATGCCTCTTCATCCCTTGAAGAGCTGGCGTCCAAATGGTAATGAAACCCACTAAGGAATGCCGGAAAAATCATGAAAAAGAAAGAGCCACGTTAAATGATACTCCAACTGCTAAATCTCAATGATGTCAGCTCCTTGAGAATCATGTGCATATGTGTTTTTCCCAAAAAATCCTACTTAAAGTTCCTACCCTCCTACTCTCTGAAATTTTTTCATATTCCCTCAAACAAAAGCCTACCCTACTACATAAGTATAAACACATCTAAATCATCCTGTATGTATCATATAAAATTCAAAGGAAGGTTTTCAAAGGCACTAAACATCTGTTGGGACATGAAGAGGAAATGACCATTGTGAAATTTCTCAGGGAAATCAGTTTACTGGGAGAGACTTGGAATGTCAGAAGAAATTCTTTTTTCTTCTGTTGCAGCTGCTTAAACACAGGCTAGAAATTAAGATTTTGGAATAGCTTCTTTGCTTTATGGCCATGATGCAACTCGGTGGTTCCAAATTTTTACCAAGGACAGGCCAATCCTGAAAATAGGTTTGTTTCCACCAGTTCTTTAGAAAAGAAAATGTTTATCTTTCCCCAGTCTGTCAATCTTCTTGTAAGGAAATGCCACCGGGGCACCTTTTATAAGAATCTGGGCTCAGAAACAGCTGTATAAATTATAAAATGAATTTTTTCTCCTTTTATTCTGACTAGCATTCAAGTCAATAGGCATTTTCAGAGACAAAATCTAAGGCAGACTCACTTTGAAACCCACCCTGGAGAAGAGACATACACAACCACAACAACTAGTTTAGAAGTCGATATTGTGATCACTGATACTGGAAAAAATGAGGGAAAATCATTTATGATACCATAAGCAACTCTCCTAGAGCTGTCTACTTGCCTGTAGATAGAAAAGCAAATGGATGCAAAAGCTCAGGGTCTCTGGAAAAGGGAGAAAAATGTCCTTGAGAGATAATATGGAGGGTATTATTTTGTTATGAACTAATAATCTCTCCTTGTCAATTTCAAAACAAGAAAAAAAGGGCTAATATCCCTAAATGGGAAGCTAAGAAAAGGCTTTGTAGTGCACAGCAATAACAAGTGAATCACTGAAACCAGCTTCAACCCCAGAGTGACAGAGAACCGTAAATCATTTCCTTCCTCCTTACATTTTCCCCTGCTGCCAAAAAAAAATTTCTGTTAAACTTCACCCCATTAAAATGTAACTTTATCTTTCTCTACATCCGCTTTTGTTACTGCTAAGGGTCTAGCGTCCTTTCTTACCCCCCAGTCACAGTGGAAGCACTACTGACAGAAGGCAGAACCATAGCTGTCTAGGTAACAACACTGGATGGGATCTGTGATTTAATTTTGCAGAGCAATGTGTTGCCCTAACGGGTTCTGAAAGCTCTGTTTTAATGGCATCTGATGTGGTAGTGTGGTTAGGGTGGATCGTCTTTCCTGGTTCTCTTCCTGCCAGTGTGACAAAGAATAGAGGTCAGGGGAGGGATAAACACTCAGGTCCGGGACAAACTTGTCCATTTAAATTGGCTCAGGATCTTCTGAGCATCTCACTTTGTGCCTCACACAAAGATTTTGCAAGGAAAACTGAACCCTGCTTCCTTAGTGAACTGATTTTAGAGAAACAAACAATTCTGTTACAAATAAATTATTATGAAACCATTTCCTCTAAGATTTCAATTTCTAAAGAGCTCTGCATGGCTTTGTAGAGCAGATAATCTGGAGAAAAGGGGTGCTGTGGTAATCACTCAGGATAAAACCCAGAGGGTGGATAACTAACCCAGAATTTGGCCAGTAAAAGACAAGGAGGAAAGGTTCATATTGCTAAATTCATAGCTGTTAGGAAATTAAGTGTTGGTGGAAGAAAACTCAAGTCGTTAGGATGGAAAGAATCAACAGTCTCTGATAGAAAGGTAAATCAATGTACATGACCTGCCTTCCCTTTCTCTCCTACCCCTTTTCTTTCATATTCACTTTGGACCGCTGAATATCATTCAACAGAAATCAGCATTTAATGAACAGTGATTATGAGAGAGGCACAGAGCAAGATCCTAATTATGCAGTCACTCAAGACATGATTCCTAACTATAACACAAATTAAAACCCTTCAAATATAGTGCTGCCCATTTGACTTTGAATCTATCATCAGTTGGTAATTGGTGATGTGATCTTTCAAGGCTTAAATTTTCTGTGTGCTACATATGTGTCAGCAACTCTTCTACGCCCTTTAAATCTGTTTCCTAATTATAATCTTCTCAATTAGTACTATGAGTTAAATATTATCTACTGGTAATGAACTGGAGTTTGAGCAATGGAAAAACTTGCCCAAAGTCACTTATAAATGACAGAACTGAGGTATATATAGATGTATTTATGAGTTAAAGCCTATGTCCTATTAACATTTTAGTATTGGTGTTCTTCATTTAGGTAGTTATTATGACTAGTATGTTTTAGCCTATGATTAACAATATTCTCTCACCTCTGTTGCTCCAGACCACTTTATGCAGAAATGGAAGCACAAGAGAAATAAGCATGAAGTACATGTCTTTCTCAGTGATGAAACTGTTCAAATTGGATGCACATTCACTTGGAATATGTAAGTGTACTTTCTCTCCTTCATCTTACAGGAGATGTGGTCCTGCATATCTAATTGCTATAGAGAGAGAGAGTATAGCCGGCTGGAAATATTTACACTGCACTGTGGGAGTCTGCAATGTAGTATCTGTATTCTATTTTTGGATTATAGCAAATATTAAGCTCAAAGCTTCCTTATGTGTTAGACAGCATTAGCAAAGTTCAGCATGGATAGAAAGAACAAATCAAAACTTATTTCACCTGCTTCTTAGGGGCCCACCAGTTTCTTGTAATTATTTTTTAAAAAGCCATATTTGTTTCACAGATTTCAATTATGAATGTTCTAAATGTTTCCATTTGTTATTCTATTTATTATTTTCTCCATTACTCATACAGATTAATTTATATTTTAGAAATCAATAAACTTTCACTAAACTAAATAGCAAAATAAATTGTTCAGATTCTTATCATATTAATTCAATAGATTCCTTTGTCATTTATATAACTGGAAAAGAGATTATGTAGAAATTAAAGTGAATATTTTGAGTTCTTTTACTCTGTTTCAAAATACTATAAAATATTTCAAACTCATCTCCTCTCAGGTCTAGGCAAATATGCATTCGATGCACAGTTTACAGTTATGCATTTATTCATAGGCAAAGGTTTGATAGATAACCATCACTGAGTAACTGAGAATAGACACAGCACTTAAGTAGGATGGCATTGTAAGTCACAAAGATTTAGCCCTCATCCTTAACCCTCAACAACAGCTTGCAGAGATCAGAGATGGATATGGAGGTGGCGAAAACGATATTCATTAATTTAACACATATTTATTAAGCATTCACTATGGAAGAAGTGTATCTCAAACAGAAAGAAAAGCAACATGGCAAGGTCTATTTTGGCTTACTCAAGCATAAGTAACAATATCAGTGTGATCTATGGAAATATGCTAAGGTTGAGTGTGAGGAGATGAGGTCAGATGGCAGAGACAGGGCAAATCAGAGACGGCTTTGGATGCTACTTCAAGGATACTGAGTTTATTATGAGTATAATCAGAAGAGGTGGAGGATATTAATCAGAAGTATTGCATGATCTGAAAATCTAGTACTATCAGGACTTGCTTCTTCCATTTTAATGAATATTATTTGTCTATTAGCTGGATCTTTATAGACAGCATATATTTGTTAGTCTCTTATACATGATCATGAGTCTAGGGATTTTGACTAGGTTCATTAATGGAAAACTTAAGAAGAAAGATCTGTTAATCAGGGAAGGGATGGGGGGAGGTCAGGGATGCTGAACCAAAAATCAGAAATATGTAAGTCCTCTGTATTGACCAACGGTAGGTGGATAAGATAGAGAGGAAAAGAACTGACAAACTATAAATAGGGAGTTATAGTAATGTTAGCAGGAGTACAGGGGTGGGAGATGGGCATAAAGCCATAAACCTAGGATCAAAGATGAGTCTAAAAGCAAAAACAGCAGATATTGCCAGTAGCTTCATAGGGTCCAAATGAAATTCTCTATGTGGATCATTGCTTGCAACTACAAGTAATACTTTTTACATTAGGAGAGTCAAAGTTGTTTTAAAATTCTGGCAAATAATAATCCCTTTATTTTATAATGTTTATAATTGCATTAATTTTAATTTCATTTTGTCTTAAAAATTTCTGCCATTTCTAAGCTAAAGAAACTAGACAATTTAAGCTAAAAGACATTCAATGCGAAATGGGCAAACTAGTTATTAAGCTCAAATATTTTGTCTCAATCCAGTGACTTTTTCATTTATTTACTTAAACTTGTAAAATATTTCATTTGCATGATTTCAGACTATTTGAATTGATGGTTTTGCCATAATATTTCATATTTTTTGAGAGCCACTCAGAGAAAACCCCAAATATATACTTTCCTTGTTTATATTTGATGATAATCAAAGAAAATTTATCTGTGGATACTTCTTTGGTGCTGAATCTGCCACTTAGCTAGGGATCTTTCGGTTAGGCTTTATTTTGAAGATGGACAGAAGCAGTTTAAAGAATCTGAGATAATTAGATAATTAAGGTTATCATTAAAATCAAACTATGATTATCAAATCACAGACTTGTTTTCTTGTGCTATTTACAAATTTGAAATGAAGTATTAAAGATAAGTACTAAAATGTCTGTTTAACCTCAGGTCTGGCTTATGTATTAAAAACATAACATTATTACATATAAAGAACATGTAATGAACTAGCTTCTAAAAAGTGTGTTTTACAGAAGTCAATATTTGATTTTCTTTCCTGATGGTTATATAAAAATTACATAAATCAAGCAGAGAGGAGCAGGGGAATGCCTGTCAAGAAATGAGTAACCACATGCAATTGACATCTTGGATGGACAACAATGAATGAACAGAAAAGAAGCTAGAATATAGTACCACTGAGCCACAAGCTACAATGGACGAATAAGAACATGTAAGATTTAACAACAGTATCTAAATATTTAGAAAATACACACCAGTTGTTCTCAATAGCAGGTGACTCCCTCTCTACTCAGGAGACTTTTGGCAATGTGTGAGACTTTTTTTATTCTCACAACTGGGGTGCTATTGGTATATATCATGGGCAGGACCAAGGATGGTGCTGTTTACCCTACAATGCACAGGATGCCCAAAGCAAAGATTCATCCCATCCAAAACATTAATAATGCTGAGGTCAAGAAACACTAATGTAAATGAAGATATTACTGAGAAGAAACTTAGAAATTATTCTTCTCTTTTCTAAATCAGTTGTAATCAAGGAATCAGTGGTGATCATGCTACAGACTGGGGTTGAATGATGTTGGAGAGTTGTAGGCAATTTGAGTCACCAATCATTCAGAGAAGGGACAGGAAGAAACTGATGGAAGTCTACCAGGGAGTACTATACAGTAGTTAGAAGTAACAGATTATATATATGCATGGTACTATCCAAAAACACAGCCTGGATTTAAAAGAAGCAGAGTGAAATATCTACAAAAATACTTTTTACAAATCAATAAACAAAAAGTTGGGGGTTTTTTGTTGTTAAAGTTGTTAAGCTTCTTAACATCATTGCCTATCTAGAGGGAGAAGATAGAGGGTTATGGAAGGAAGAGATATGATCAACTAATCAGTCAATCAAGAGAGACATCAATGAAGATAATGTGCCAT
The DNA here is from genome assembly GCF_030020395.1 of Manis pentadactyla. Lineage (NCBI taxonomy): Eukaryota > Metazoa > Chordata > Mammalia > Pholidota > Manidae > Manis > Manis pentadactyla. Next base: position 63,972,422 of record NC_080020.1, read on the forward strand.
CAACTGAGATTTATGATTATTTCAGTCCTCTTCATCTGATGCTTAAATATATATAGTGCTAAAAATATTAACCCTAAGTATGCATACCCAAAATCAGGGCAGATGGTAATCAAATAGAATTTTAATTAGTCACATCTGGATTCATGTTTTGTCACTGAGGAGAGATATGAAGGAAACATTTTGCAAGGAATAAATAACTGCTTCTTAGATCAAGTAATTTTAGAATCCATATGGAAAGGAAATACACTGAGTTCTGCATAAAAGACAGGAAGTGAATCAGAAATTATACAAACCACTATATAATAGTGATCAGTATATGATTAAGTTTCACATTTTGCTAAGAGTGGGAAAGCCAAGAAACTCTGAACACATGCTAACTCAATTTTATAAAAGTGACCTACATCAAAATGTGGCTATTAGAAAAAAATGCAAAGGAGATGGGGAAAAAAAGCAAATAATCGACCAGAAACCTTGAGACTGTTTAAAACACCTTATTAGAAGCTCAGGCAAAATGTGTGCCAAGGATCAAGAAACCCAGGTGCTCAAACAAAATCCCTTTATGGCTAACTGGCAAAGCAAAAGAGGTCATTGTGGGTGAGGTGGGGTGATGGCTTTTTTAATGGTACAATTGGCCAAGGAAGCAAAAGAAGAAAATCCACAAAGTAAGGTAAATCAGGTGCAAAAATCCTAAGACCAACTGAAAACAACTGTAAGGAACATTGTGCTTGATATTCCAAAGAAAATAATAAGAGCTTAAAAAAAAAAAAATCAACAGTAAGACACCAGCTCAAGAATAACTGGGACTATACAATGATGGTAGAAAAGTTGACTTTTGAATTAAAAGGATCTAATAAAAGGAATCAATGAACTATTTCAATTTTATTATGAAAAAAATGTTAGCTGGATGTCCAAATAATCCTGAAAACTAAAAAAATCAAAGAATTTTTAAAATTTTGTATTTCTCTATATTCTCCATCTCAACAGTTTATCATCATAATTAGGTAAGTAACATTTTAAAAGTATGGATTTGGTGGCTCAGTCTTGAGATTCAGATACAGACATCCAAAGGTGAAGCCTATGAGTCTGTAGTTTTAATTAATTCCCATATGATTTTGATGATCAGCTTGTTCAGGAACTACTATTATAGATCTAATTAACAACCAATTTAAATATAAGCAATTATCATGGCTAGAGTAACACATTATTCAAATCGCTTTTCATTATAATTTGCCCAAATTCATACTCCACCAGAGAACTGGTACAAGCTAATAGCTATTGTGCTGCTCACCCAGAGAAGACCCTGAAAAATATAAAATAATAAAATGTGCTAATTTCACCTCCATACCTATCTGGAACTATAAAAGTCAAGATGATTCTACGCTTAAATATATGTAGCAATTTAGTGGAAAGGCAAAAGGCAAAATATTCTTTAAAGAAAATTTTGTTTCTATTAATTATTAGATTAACAGAACTTTACAAGAAAGAAGTAGGTGATAAACTTTACTTAGCATTTAAATAATACAAAGTTATGTAGTTAAGGGTTTTATTTAAAAAATTTGATCAACAAGGAATGGGAAGATGAAATTTTTTAGAACAGGGAATGACTTGCAGGCAAAAAAAGACAAGCTAGGGAAAGATAGGCTCTTTCCAATGCTGAGGAAATGATGCCAAGGTGTAATAATTTTATATGTTAACTTGGCTGGTCCATGGGGTGCCCACCTAGTCAGTCAAAGAATTTTCTGGATCTTTCTGTGACAGTATTTTTGTGAGGCCTGAATGGAACAAAAGCCTGATTTTTCCAAAATTAACAGAATTATCCTTTATGACAGCCTTCTAAATGGAGTATCAGCTCTTCTTGGCTATACAGCAGCAGCCTGACAGCCTTGAAACTCAGAATGGGACATTAGCTCTGCAGACTTTGGACCTGCGAGCCTCCATAATCACAGTGAACCAGTCATAACCGCTCTCGTTCTTGCGCTCACTCTCACCCTCCTTCTTGGTTCCATTTCTCTGAAGAATACTGACAAATATACAAGGTATCACCTACTTGGTGACCTACCAAGGCCTACCTGAATATCTCTACAATGACTTGAAAGAAGGTCACCTAGGGAAACATCAAGACTTCCAAGTAGCACTACATATTTAAAGAAAATGACGTGTCTAGTGGAAGAACATAAACTAAATCTGAGTCTTACATATGACTTGGCAGAAGAATGGAAACTAAGTAACTATGTAAACTAGTATAATACATTTAGCAAACAGGAGTTAAATACACACACACACAAATTATATTGTGAGAATAATATTGTTTCCTACTGTAGTTATTCCTAAAAATATTTTCTGAAGAACATGGAGCCAACAAAGCTTTAAGAATTATTGGAGAGTCAGTTAAATGTAAACACATTTTTATCCTTGAATAAAATACAGTTCATCTAAATAAGGATGGTGAACACAGTTCTATGTGCCATACTTGAAGAAAGAAATAACAGTATAGAAATAGATTCCAAGAATGGACAACTTGGTAAAAGTACATGTATTTTTTCAAAAAGAATATAAGGATATGAAATTTAAAAAAGATGAAAACTTGTGGGTAAAAGTAAAGGTAGAGTTGGAGGAATCAAATTTACAAAATGATGACAGATAAGAATATGGTTAACATTTACCATAAAAAATTAGAATTTTAATTAGAAGGTATCTCTTGAAGTACAGGAAAATCAAAAAATAGGATCAAGCTGTAGAACTTAAGAAATAGCAAATTTTAATAGCTTGCTCTCAATTATATGGCCACAATGTTCATCGTTTGTGGATTTTATCAAGTGGAAATGCTATTTATGGATTATCAAATGAGTGAATACTATTTATATAGATTACAGACCTAGAAAAAGTTTCAAGTATTGCCTAAGATCTGTGCTTTGAAGCAAACAAATTATTGCCATTTCAGCTGAAATACTAGGCCAGTTGAGACACAGAGTGATTAATTTTTCCAAGAAATTTTCAAATGATTAAGAATGCAGGTGTTTTGCCTTCTAGAAAGTGTTTTATTCATTGAATAACACATATATGCATATGTACACATGTGTACAGCAGTCAGCTATAAGATGATATATTCCTTGTAATTGCCACTGCTGTCCCATATCCCCCTTTGTAAAATTGCAAAAAATAAACATAACCTTATGATTGTATCATTAAGTTAACCTGCCTTAGAATGATATTATTCTACTGCAGTGATTTTCAAAGTATGGTCACTGTTGAGAAGAAGAAACTCATGACAAATGCAAATTTGGGACTCACATCTACTGACCTAAGAACTCTGGAGTTAAGACTGAGCAATTTGTATTTTATGATGCCCTTCTGGTAGGTTTTGTACACACTATGGTTTAAGAATTACTGCTTTAAAAAAAGCAATTCTTGGAAATGAGTGGAAGAAGGAACAATTTCTTCATATGTCATATTTTTCCTTCTGTTAGGCCATTGTGTATCTTGAAAGAGCTCAACTCTTTAAAATGCAGTGATTGTCCCATTTACAATTACATCAAAAAAGAATACAATATCTAGAAATAAATTTAACCAAAGAGGTGAAAGACCTGTACTCTGAAAAATAAGAGACATTGATGAAAGAAATCCAAGACATGAATAAATAGAAAAATATGCATGCTCACAGATAAAAATTACACAGTTGAAATGTCCACACTACTTAAAGCAATCTACAGATTCAATGCAATCCCTATCAAAATACCAATAGTATTTTCCAAAGAAGTAGTACAAATAATATGAAAATTTGTATGGACTCACAAAAGACTGAATAGCCAAAGCAATCTTGAGAATGAAGAACAACAATGGAGATACAACAATCCCAGTTTTCAAACTATACTACAAAGCTATAGTAATCAAAGTAGTATGATGCTGGCACAAAATAAACACAAAAATCAATAAAACTGAATAAAAAGAGGGGCGGAAGATGGTGGCGTGAGTAGAGCAGCGGAAATCTCCTCCAAAAACAACATATATCTATGAAAATATAACAAAGACAACCCTTCCTAGAATAAAGACCAGAGGACACGGGACAATATCCAGACCACATCCGCACCTGAGAGAACCCAGCACCTCGCGAAGGGGGTAAGATACAAGCCCCGGCCCCACGGGAGCCGAGCGCCCCTCCCCCCAGCTCCCGGCGGGAGAAGAGCAGGCAGAGCGGGAGGGAGACGGAGCCCAGGGCTGCCGAACACCCAGCCCCAGCCATCCGGGCCAGAGTGCAGGGCGCTCGATACTAGGAAAACAGGGAAGCAAGAACAGTGAGCAGGCACTGGAGGCTGGGCGACAGAGGACATAAGAAAAGCGCGCGACCATTTTTTTTTTTTGCTTTTTTGCTGTTTTGTTTTGGCGAGCGCTTTTTGGAACTCTTAAAGGGATAGGGACCCCAATACTAGGGAAACAGGGCAGAAAGACTGAGGCTAGCACCAGAGAATAAAGAAAAACGAACGACCACCTTTTTTTTTTTTTTTTAATTAAAAACTTTTTTTTTTTTTAATTTAAAAAAAAAAATTTTTTTTCTTTTTTTTTGGTGGTCGTTGTTTTGTTTTGGCGGGTGCTTTTTGGAAGTCTTAAAGGGGCGGGGAGGGTCACTTAATCCAGAGGTAGGGAATCCGGGATCTCTGGGCACCCTAACCCCTGGGCTGCAGGGAGCAGGGAGGCCCCTTACGGAGATAAGTAGCCTCCCAGCAGCTCCTGCTCCAACGCGACTCCACCATTTTGGAGCAGCTGCCCGAGCCAGGCCACGCCCACAGCAACAGCGGAGATTAACTCCATAGCAGCCGGGCAGGAAGCAGAAACCCTGTCTGCGCGCAGCTGCGCAGCAGAAGCCACTAGAGGCCGCTGTTCTCCCAGGAGAGGAGGGCCACAAACCAACAAGGAGGGAAGTCCTTCCAGCCGTCACTCGTCCCAGTTCTGCAGACTATTCCTATCACCATGAAAAGGCAAAGCTACAGGCAGACAAAGATCACAGAGACACCACCAGAGAAGGAGACAGACCTAACCAGTCTTCCTGACAAAGAATTCAAAATAAGAATCATAAGCATGCTGACAGAGATGCAGAGAAATACGCAAGAGAAATGGGATGAAGTCCGGAGGGAGATCACAGATGCCAGAAAGAAGATCGCAGAAATGAAACAAACTCAGGAAGGGTTTATAAGCAGAATGAATAGAATGCAAGAGGCCATTGATGGAATTGAAATCAGAGAACAGGAACGCATAGAAGCTGACAGAGAGAGAGACAAAAGGATCTCCAGGAATGAAACAATATTAAGAGAACTGTGTGACCAATCCAAAAGGAACAATATCTGTATTATAGGGGTCCCAGAAGAAGAAGAGAGAGGAAAAGAGATGGAAAGTATCTTAGAAGAAATAATTGCTGAAAACTTCCCCACACTGGGGGAGGAAGTAATCGAACAGACCACGGAAATACATAGAACCCCCAACAGAAAGGATCCAAGAAGGGCAACACCAAGACACATAATAATTAAAATGGCAAAGATCAAGGACAAGGAAAGAGTGTTAAAGGCAGCTAGAGAGAAAAAGGACACCTATAAAGGGAAACCCATCAGGCTAACGTCAGATTTCTCAACAGAAAACCTACAGGCCAGAAGAGAATGGCATGATATATTTAATACAATGAAACAGAAGGGCCTTGAACCAAGGATACTGTATCCAGCACGACTATCATTCAAATATGACGGTGGGATTAAACAATTCCCAGAAAAACAAAAGCTGAGGGAATTTGCTTTCCACAAACCACCTCTACAGAACATCTTACAGGGACTGCTCTAGATGGGAGCACTCCTAGAAAGAGCACAGCACAAAACACCCAACATATGAAGAATCGAGGAGGAGGAACAAGAAGGGAGAGAGAAAAGAATCTCCAGACAGTGTATATAACAGCTCAATAAGCGAGCTAAGTTAGGCAGTAAGATACTAAAGAGGCTAACCTTGAACCTTTGGTAACCACAAATTTAAAGCCTGCAATGGCAATAAGTGCAAATGGCAAAAATCTTTCAATAGTCACCCTAAATGTTAATGGGTTGAATGCACCAATCAAAAGACACAGAGTAACAGAATGGATAAAAAAGCAAGACCCATCTATATGCTGCTTAAAAGAAACTCACCTCAAACCCAAAGACATGTACAGACTAAAAGTCAAGGGATGGAAAAACATATTTCAAGCAAACAACAGTGAGAAGAAAGCAGGGGTTGCAATACTAATATCAGACAAAATAGACTTCAAAACAAAGAAAGTAACAAGAGATAAAGAAGGACACTACATAATGATAAAGGGCTCAGTCAAACAAGAGGATATAACCATTCTCAATATATATGCACCCAACACAGGAGCACCAGCATATGTGAAACAAATACTAACAGAACTAAAGGGGGATATAGACTGCAATGCATTCATTCTAGGAGACTTCAACACACCACTCACCCCAAAGGATAGATCCACTGGGCAGAAAATAAGTAAGGACACGGAAGCACTGAACAACACAGTAGAGCAGATGGACCTAATAGACATCTATAGAACTCTACATCCAAAAGCAGCGGGATATACATTCTTCTCAAGTGCACATGGAACATTCTCCAGAATAGACCACATACTAGGCCACAAAAAGAGCCTCAGAAAATTCCAAAAGATTGAAATCCTACCAACGAACTTTTCAGACCACAAAGGCATAAAACTAGAAATAAACTGTACAAAGAAAGCAAAGAGGCTCACAAACACATGGAGGCTTAACAACACGCTCCTAAATAATCAATGGATCAATGACCAAATGAAAATGGAGATCCAGCAATATATGGAAACAAATGACAACAACAACACTAAGCCCCAACTTCTGTGGGACGCAGCAAAAGCAGTCTTAAGAGGAAAGTATATAGCAATCCAAGCATATTTAAAAAAGGAAGAGCAATCCCAAATGAATGGTCTACTGTCACAATTATCGAAATTGGAAAAAGAAGAACAGATGAGGCCTAAGGTCAGCAGAAGGAGGGACATAATAAAGATCAGAGAAGAAATAAATAAAATTGAGAAGAATAAAACAATAGCAAAAATCAATGAAACCAAGAGCTGGTTCTTCGAGAAAATAAACAAAATAGATAAGCCTCTAGCCAGACTTATTAAGAAGAAAAGAGAGTCAACAAAAATCAACAGTATCAGAAACGAGAAAGGAAAAATCACGACGGACCCCACGGAAATGCAAAGAATTATTGGAGAATACTATGAAAACCTATATGCTAACAAGCTGGGAAACCTAGGAGAAATGGACCACTTCCTAGAAAAATATAACCTTCCAAGATTGACCCAGGAAGAAACAGAAAATCTAAACAGACCAATTATCAGCAACAAAATTGAAGCGGTAATCAAAAAACTACCAAAGAACAAAACCCCCGGGCCAGATGGATTTACCTCGGAATTTTATCAGACATACAGGGAAGACATAATACCCATTCTCCTTAAAGTTTTCCAAAAAATAGAGGAGGAGGGGATACTCCCAAACTCATTCTATGAAGCTAACATCACCCTAATACCAAAACCAGGCAAAGACCCCACCAAAAAATAAAACTACTGACCAATATCCCTGATGAACGTAGATGCAAAAATACTCAACAAAATATTAGCAAACCGAATTCAAAAATACATCAAACGGATCATACACCATGACCAAGTGGGATTCATCCCAGGGATGCAAGGATGGTACAACATTCGAAAGTCCATCAACATCATCCACCACATCAACAAAAAGAAAGAGAAAAACCACATGATCATCTCCATAGATGCTGAAAAAGCATTTGACAAAGTTCAACATCCATTCATGTTAAAAACTCTCAGCAAAATGGGAATAGAGGGCAAGTACCTCAACATAATAAAGGCCATCTATGATAAACCCACAGCCAACATTATATTGAACAGAGAGAAGCTGAAAGCATTTCCTCTGAGATCAGGAACTAGACAGGGATGCCCACTCTCTCCACTGTTAACATAGTACTGGAGGTCCTAGCCACGGCAATCAGACAAAATAAAGAAATACAAGGAATCCAGATTGGTAAAGAAGAAGTTAAACTGTCACTATTTGCAGATGACATGATACTGTACATAAAAAACCCTAAAGACTCCACCTCAAAACTACTAGAACTGATATCGGAATACAGCAAAGTTGCAGGATACAAAATCAACACACAGAAATCTGTGGCTTTCCTATATACTAAAAATGAACCAACAGAAAGAGAAATCAGGAAAACAACTCCATTCACAATTGCATCAAAAAAAATAAAATACCTAGGAATAAACCTAACCAAAGAAGTGAAAGACTTATACTCTGAAAACTACAAGTCACTCTTAAGAGAAATTAAAGGGGACACTAACAGATGGAAACTCATCCCATGCTCGTGGCTAGGAAGAATTAATATCGTCAAAATGGCCATCCTGCCCAAAGCAATATACAGATTTGATGCAATCCCTATGAAACTACCAGCAACATTCTTCAATGAACTGGAACAAATAATTCAAAAATTCATATGGAAACACCAAAGACCCCGAATAGCCAAAGCAATCCTGAGAAAGAAGAATAAAGTAGGGGGGATCTCACTCCCCAACTTCAAGCTCTACTATAAAGCCATAGTAATCAAGACAATTTGGTACTGGCACAAGAACAGAGCCACAGACCAATGGAACAGACTAGAGAATCCAGACATTAACCCAGACATATATGGTCAATTAATATTTGATAAAGGAGCCATGGACATACAATGGCGAAATGACAGTCTCTTCAACAGATGGTGCTGGCAAAACTGGACAGCTACATGTAGGAGAATGAAACTGGACCATTGTCTAACCCCATATACAAAAGTAAACTCAAAATGGATCAAAGACCTGAATATAAGCCATGAAACCATTAAACTCTTGGAAGAAAACATAGGCAAAAACCTCTTAGACATAAACATGAGTGACCTCTTCTTGAACATATCTCCCCAGGCAAGGAAAACAACAGCAAAAATGAGTAAGTGGGACTATATTAAGCTGAAAAGCTTCTGTACAGCAAAAGACACCATCAATAGAACAAGAAGGATCCCTACAGTATGGGAGAATATATTTGAAAATGACACATCCGATAAAGGCTTGACATCCAGAATATATAAGGAGCTCACACACCTCAACAAACAAAAAACAAATAACCCAATTAAAAAATGGGCAGAGGAACTGAACAGACAGTTCTCCAAAAAAGAAATACAGATGGCCAACAGACACATGAAAAGATGCTCCACATCGCTAATCAGAGAAATGCAAATTAAAACTACAATGAGGTATCACCTCACACCAGTAAGGATGGCTGCCATCCAAAAGACAAACAACAACAAATGTTGGCGAGGCTGTGGAGAAAGGGGAACCCTCCTACACTGCTGGTGGGAATGTAAGTTAGTTCAACCATTGTGGAAAGCAGTATGGAGGTACATCAAAATGCTCAAAACAGACTTACCATTTGACCCAGGAATTCCACTCCTAGGAATTTACCCTAAGAACGCAGCAATCAAGTTTGAGAAAGACAAATGCACCCCTATGTTTATTGCAGCACTATTTACAATAGCCAAGAATTGGAAGCAACCTAAATGTCCATCAGTAGATGAATGGATAAAGAAGATGTGGTACATATAAACAATGGAATACTACTCAGCCATAAGAAGAGGGCAAATCCTACCATTTGCAAAAATATGGATTGAGCTGGAGGGTATTATGCTCAGTGAAACAAGCAAAGTGGAGAAAGAGAAATACCAAATGATTTCACTCATCTGTGGAGTATAAGAACAAAGGAAAAACTGAAGGAACAAAACAGCAGCAGAATCACAGAACTCAAGAATGGACTAACAGGTACCAAAGGGAAAGGGACTGGGGAGGATGGGTGGGTAGGGAGGGATAAGGGGGGGAGAAGTAGGGGGGTATTAAGATTAACATGCATGGGGGGGTAGGAGAAAAGGGAGGGCTGTACAACACAGAGAAGGCAAGTAGTGATTCTATAACATTTTGCTATGCTGATGGACAGTGACTGTAAAGGGGTTTATAGGGGAGAGCCTAGTAAACATAATATTCGTCATGTAAGTGTAGATTAGTGATACCAAAAACAAAGCAAAAAAAAAAAAAAAAGGGCAGTTCCTGTGTGGTAACCTCCAACGAGTTCTACACAAGGGTATAAAGGGCATATAAAAGTGTAGGCAAAGGGTCTGTTTGTGTTTATACAGAGGATCAAAGCCTAATTGGGCTACCCCGAAAATGAACTAAGATACGATATGAAAAAGAACTTCCAACATCTGCACTCTTTGGAAGACTCATGTCAGAAGATGATCATCAAAAAACCCCAACAAAGATCCACGCACTGCTACAGCTGTAGATGCACTCATCCCACCCGTTCCTGGACTTGCCATGGGAATGAGGAAGGAGATATCTAAGCTGGCCTGTGCATACAGTAAAACAACAAATTTGACTGGATCTATACTGTTGGAACTCAACCAAGAATTTGGAGAAGTGCAAATTGTAGCGCTCCAAAGTCTTACAACTACAGACTATTTACTGTTAAAAGAATATATGGCATGTGAACAGTCCCCAGGAATGGGTTGTTTTAATTTGTCTGATTTCTCTCAGACTGTTCAAGTTCATTTGGACAATATCCACCATATCATAGATAAGTTTTCACAAATGCCTAAGGTGCCTAACTGGTTTTCTTGGTTTCACTGGAGATGGCTGGTAATTACAGATATGCTTTGGTTATGTAACTATACTCCTATTATGTTAATGTGTGTGCGTAATTTAAGTAGTAGCTTAAAACGTATACATGCTGAAGTAGTCTACAAGAAGATATGTCAAAGAAATAATCAATCTTCCCATGTTTTCTTCCGCCTGCTACTTCTATAGCTTTTCTTCTTCCTTCCTAATTACAACCCTTAAATAGAATTTGTGCCTCATATCAAATTTACCGAGTATCATAATTCTTCCAAGTGGTAAAGATACCTCAAGACAAATGCTGGGCATAGAAGCCACAGGGCATAAATATGCAAAGAAGTAAAAAGCTAACCTTTTCAAACAATAAGGCTTCCCTCTCACTTACCAACTTCACATTTCCCTGTATGGCCCTGGAAGATGACTGGTTAGCCAGAGACGGGTAAGATTCCTCAAGGGAGGAACAACCTAAGACAGGCACAGTCGCAGGGGGGTCATCAGGTGAGAAATTGGGGATCAACAGAGGTGAGGCTTAGAACCTCACCGCCCCTGTTCTGAGAGAAATCTTCTGCATACGTGGATGTTTTATTGCCCTGGTCTAGCTTGGGTTAACACATAGTCTACAGGCACACACCTGATCATCTACATTTGCTCTCTTACAACACTAAACTATGTTTTCTACCTTTATCTTGTATCTACCTACCACTTCAGCATTTTATTAAAAATCATAATAATAAAGAGAGAAATGTGGTATCCACATATAAATCAAGTATAAAAACCAAATGAGTATTCATATTTGAACCGACTGTTTAGAGTTCATAATGCATGAGCAAAACCGAAAGTTTCTGTGATGACTGCCCTTGTACTGTTCACCATGTAACTTATTCATTATGTAAGAATTTGTTCTCCATGTAAGAACTTGTTTGTTATGCCTCAGAAGATTGGAGACTGACGAAAATTAGGCTTGGGGTGGATAAATGATTGTGCATTGAGCATTGACTCCCCTATACAGAATTTTATTGTCGTTAACAACCATTTGATCAATAAATATGAGAGATGCCCTCACAAAAAAAAAACAAAAAAAAAACTGAATAAAAAGTCCAAAACTAAACCCACACTTACATGGTCAATTCATCTAGGATTAAAGACCTAAGTGCAAGACCCGAAACCTTAAAACTTCTAAAAGAAAACATAGGCAGTACACTTTTTGACATTGATCTTAACAATATTTTATTAGATCAGTCTCTTCAGGCAAGGGCACCAAAGCCAAAATAAACAACTGTGACTATATCAAGCTAAAAAGCTTTTGCACAGTGAAGGAAACCATCAACAAAACAAAAAGCCAGCCAACTGAATAGGAGAAGACATTTGCAGATGATATATCTGATAAAGGGTTGATACCCAAAATATGTAAAGAACTCATACAACTCAACACCAAAAAAAAAGACAAACCAATTAAAAAATGAGCAGAAGACCTGAACAGACATTTTTCCAAAGAAATACAGATGACCAACAGGTACATGAAAAGAGCTCCACATCATCAAATCAAAACCACAATGAGATATCACCTTATACATAACAAGCAGAATGATTGGTATCAAAAAGATAGGAAGTAACAAGTGTTGTGGCAAGGATGTAAAGAAAGGGAACACTTGTGCACTGCTGGTGGGAATGTAAATTTTTGTAGCCTGTATGGGAAACAATATGGAGGTTTCTCCAAAAACTGAAAGTAGAAATACCATATAACTCCGTAATTCCGTTTCTGGCTATTTACCCAAAGAAAACAAAAATCACTAATTTGAAAAGATAGATGCACCCCTATGTTTACTGCAGTATTATTTACAATAGCCAAGATACGGAAGCAGCTTATCTGTCCATTGAGAGATGAATGGGCAAAGATGATGTGGTACATATATGCAGTGGAATTTTACTCAGTCATTAAAAAAGGAATGACACCTTGCCATTTGTGACAACATGGATAGATCTACAAGGTATTATGCAAAGTAAAGTAAGTCAGACAAAGACAAATTATGATTTCACTTAAATGTGGAATCTAAGAAAAAATAAAACAAATGAATAATAACAATAAACCAGAAACAAACTCATATATACAAAGAACAAATTGGTGATTGCCAGAAGGGAGGAGGATTGGGGGTGGGATAAAGAGATGAAGGAGGTTAGAGGTAAAAATTTCCACTTATAAATAAATAAATCACAAAGATAAAAGTGCAGCATAGAGAATAGTTAATAACACTGTAATAACCTTGTATGCTAACATGGGAACCACACTTATTGTGGTATTTTGCTATATATATGATGGTCCAAATACTATATGTTAGACACTTATTAAAAATAAGTATTAATTTAATGCTTCAATTAAAATTAAGAGGTTGAATGTGTTAGATGTATTATGAAAAATCATCTTTTAGCTCCTAGGTCTGACGCTTTATGCATAAAGTTCTATTGTACAATAAGAGTCTAGGATAATACATAAATAAAATATATGACCTCAAAGTTTACTTGCAGGCCATTTTTTCTTTACCTCATGTGGAAAAAGTAAAGGTTCCTATGGCCAGGATTCTTACCTGGTTATTGCCTACAATACGTTGTTATTGCCTGTATGTAAAGAGCTCCCCAGTGCTCTGGGCTGCTGTGGGGCTGCAAGGCTGTAGAAGAGCAGAGACTGGAGTGGTAGCAGCGCTGCGGACAGACACTGTGACGGCTGCAGCGGGCAGAGGGGCCCAGAGGCAGACACAGGCTTGCTGCATGTAGACTTGCTCTGAGTAGATGGGATTCTAGTGATTGACCTGCCATCATGGGAATAAAGTTGGGTAAAAATCTTTTCACCCCAAGAATATTCCACTGTAATTTTTTAGGTCTCATTGAATCCATAGTGAACTTGTCCAGGGCTAAAACCCACTGGCAAATACACCTCACTTTCTTCAAGGCCCTTGTTTATTTTCAATGATGTTGGGCCACAGGTTTTATTTGGAAATGTTGGTAGAGTGTAAATCATTAAAACTTAGTATAATTCGAGTATACCTAAGATTGCTATAACTACTTCTTCCTTTTCTTACTTCCTAGCTGAATTTATATAGTTTTAGCACTCAGTCTTCACCAAGATAAACAAGTTATTCCGCCTGTCTTGACAATGGGTTTCAGCCCCAGACAAGCTCACTATGGATTCAATGAGACCAAAGAAATGACAGTGGAACATTCTTGGGGTGGAAGAGTTTATACTCAACTTTATTCCCACAGTGGCAGGTCAATCATTAGAATTCTGTCCACTCAGAGCGAGTCTACATGCAGCAAGCTGGTCTCTGCCTCTGGGCCTCTCTACCCCTGCAGCTGTCTCAGTCTCTGTCCTCAGTGTTGCCACCACTACAAAGTCTCATCTCTGCTCTCCTGCAGCCTTGCAGCCATGCCACTGTGTTGCCTAGAGCACTGGGCAGGGCTGTTTTTACAGAGAGAGTCAATAACAACACATTGCCCACACCTGTGTAGTGAGCTAGCCAACCAGGGCCAGGTGAGAATCCTGGCCAAAGGAACCTTCACTTTATCCACACTCTACCCCTCCAGGATTCTCACCTCTCAATCTATGTGCCCTCAATCTTCTGTATAGTCCCTGTACAAGGAAGCTGGAACATTGTAAAAGAACCCTTGATGGGCCTTTTAATACCCACCTTCTCCAGCCTCTCCAGCAGAAAGTCTTGCAGACACACAGGCCGACCTTGTTCCTTTATCTCTGGCTTTGGCTTCATCCTCAGCAGCCAGAACCACTGCTCTAGTCTCAATCGCCACAAATCCAGTCCAATTTCCTTCCGTATGCTCCTACCTTTTCAAACCAACCCACATCTGGGTCCTCATGACCTTCACAGGACCCTTTAAATTCTTCCTTTGAGAAGCAGACCGCATTTCCCTTTGTGCTTGAGCCTCAGGATAGAAGCAGAGCATGGAGTGCTCCACAACCTGAGGAGGGGGCTGCACCTCTCCTGAAAGAACCCGCAGTTGCTGAGTCCTTCTGGCTTTCCACCAGCTTTCAACCAGGTGGGGTCTCAACTGACAAGGGGCCAATACTTCCAGCACCAGCAGGGCCTCCACCCCAACCGGTTCATCAAACCTCCGCTCCTGCATTTCTGGGGCTGATGGCTCCACTACATCCTTCACCTGCCCCACGGCACCTGGCAGCCTGCGCTCTTGTGCTGCTTCCTCTCAGGCGACCACGATGTCTTACCAGTGGGTTTCAGCCTCAGGCAAGTTCACTATGATTTCAATGTGACCAAAGAAATGACAGTAGAATGTTCTTGGGGTGAAAGGGTTATTATACCCAACTTTATTCCCATGGTGGCAGGTTAGTCACTAGAATCCCGTTCCCTCAGAGTAAATCTGCTTGCAGCACGCCAGTCTCTGCCTCTGGACCTCTGGACCTGCAGAGCTGTCCCAGTCTGTCCTCAGCGCTGCCACCACTCCAGCCTCTGCTCCGCTCTCCTGCAGCCTTGCATCCATGCCACCATGTCACCCAGAGCACTGGGCAGGGCTTTTTATATAGAGTCAACAATGTTTGCCCACACATGTGTAGTGAGCTAGCCAACGAGGGCCAGGTGAGAATCATGGCCATAGGAACTTCACTTTCTCCACACCACCATATCTAAAAAATATATATAACTGCTAAAGAATTATACCATAACTTAAAAAGTAAGTTTCTTCACAGAGATTAATTGATAGGTAAACATTTATCCACTTACCATATGATACACACTCACTTCTGTTCAAAAACATGCCCCTTGTCTAAAGTGACTATGACTTTGAAATTAATGATGCTGTGAACACTGGCAGTCTCATTCTAGGAGGTCACAAATACAATTAGTTGTCCAAGTTTCAACTCAAGCTATAACATCAGGATATTCACAATTCAAACAGTATTACTCAAACCCCAATCCACCTCACAAGCTGTTTGAGATTTTTTAAAAATGCAACTTGCACTTTAAAATTGGAATAATCAATATTCAAAGTTCTTATCCCTCCATTCCCTTACCCATAGGCACAACCATGAAACTATAAGCAAAGACCTGGAATATTAATTTTAGGATACAAAAGCTAGAAGGATAGAAATGCACAGAATTGGATTTTTTAACTGGTCATCCTTAATTGCCTTGGAGATGGTTTAGTGGGGAATAGGCTTCAGCTGCTTGAATATATCTGGGATTCATTAAGATGTCTTTTTAGGAATTAAGAGGAAAGAACACATTACATTTACAAAATCAAAGTCAAACTATGTAACTCTATGTCTCTTGTTTAAGTGACAGTCTTATATTAACTGTTAAATTTCATTTGAATTTGGCATAGAATGAAGATTCACTCTGCTAATTTTAAAGAGTCTCAGAAAAAAGTAAATACAACTACTCTTTTACTAACTTTCTAAAGCAAGATATTTATTTTGGCTGAGATGGAGTATATTTTTAAAAATGTGATTTTCTTCCCCCTGCCCTAGTCCATATGTATGAATCCTCACAAAGAGAAATATTTTTTCCAAGTTAGTGAAAAATTAATCTAATCAGTACCACTGAAATTTATGTGGCACTATCTATATTTCATTTTAAACTTCTGCTCTCATGTCTTTTTCTCTTTTGAGGCTCTTTGAATTTAGTTCTAGCTCTGCTGCTCCTGTCTCTGATATTTATGCATAAGTAAAAACTGTGGGATTCAACAAGTGAGGCAACTTTAGAATAATAGATAAATAAAATACAGAATCTCTGAGCAGTTCCTGTCAAGTCACACACTCATCCAAGAATTTAAGGAAGATGAAACTTATATGAAGCCACTTGCAGGGGTTTCATATAGAAATGTTGACACAGTATAAATCATAATCATTTAGATCAACTCACATATATCTTTTCCAGAATGATGATATTGTCACTTTCTTTCCATCATAGCCTAGCTGAAACCATTCAGTGTTAGGATTTTGTCTTCAATAGGACATATGATTATATTATATCCCAAGAGACAATTATCCACAAATACAAATCACTTGACACCTTAAAATATTTTTCATTGCAGAGAAACATCAGTGAGTGTGCATTTGTTCCTCTTACATGGTGCTATGCACTCATATGTGTTCAGTAAATATTGATCAGCATTCTTGGATTTGATGAAGAATGGGAATAGTTAATTAATCTATAAACTGGAAAGTCCATGAAAAAACAAACAAAAAGAAGTCTACTAGCTAAATGAACACATTTGTAGCACATTCATAAAATAGGAATCTGGTGGGAGAGACAAAGAAAAGCAAGCACATGAACTAAAACTGACATTTCTTGCAACTACGTATAGGCAATAGTTAGGTCAGTGTCATTATTTAAGGTTATCCTTCATAAAATGCATGTGATAGAGTCCTTGCAAACAATTTTCAAATTGCTAAACAATAACTGCATTTAAATAAAACCAATAAATGGACTCATGCTTCTGAGTCCAGAGATTAAGGATAAATCTCATCTTCATTAATGACATGTTTATACACTTTAGCAACAGATTCTTTGAATGTGAATAGGTTAAGATATATACACAAATCTTTGAATATATTAATATAAAACATTTTATGATCAATGATAAGTTTGGCTCAAAATACCTACTCCACATTTATTTATTTCTCCAAGCTTTCATCTCTACACCCCTTCTTTATTAACATATGTACTAGTTATTTTCACAATGTTTTTTACTATATTTATTTATTACTTCTGGTGTGATAGATGATATGACATGATTTCATCAAGATTTTTCTGTTTATAGATACTATGACATTCTGCATAAATTTGAGAGGGAGAATGAATATGAAAGTTTTTTCAATGAAGATTTTGAAAGGCTTCTAACTTACATTTCCACAGATGTGTGCCCCCTATGACTGAGATAACTACATACTCAATTATTTCACTAGTACTTGAAGGAAGATAAATGTATTTCTGAAAACAGGAGAAACATTGGAACAATAAGCAATGTATCTTCTAATAAAATATCTGTGAAGAGTAACCTTGCTATATTCCAAGTGTAAATGTTTAACTTCCTTGACCATAAAATTTGTTGTAAACTATGTAATGAGTATCCTTTGATCTAAAGGAATAGCAAGGTCATGTCAAAATCACCTGGTGAGGGAACTAGAGAAAAATAGAGAAGGGTTTATGTCAAAGTAAGAGGACTCCAAAAGGCCCTCCTGCCCAAAATAATCTCCCTCAGAAATAAAATCTTATTCTGGAATTTTCAGTTCCATTTTTTGGGGGAAAGAACCTTAAATAATTTGTTTTTCCTCAAGCACATGGTGCTCTTTCTCATTCTGTCTCTTCCCACATGTAACTCTCTGACTGAAATACCTTTTATTTTTATTCCCTCGTAAACACCTCTAGACTCCCCTCCTCTAAGAATCACTTCCTCAGAACATTCTAGGCTGATAAATACTCCCTTCCTTCATTCTTGGTTCCATTGATCCTTCACCTCTACAGTTTTTATCACTCATTACAAAGCTATTATTTTTAAGTATTAGTTTCTCTCATGAAACTGGGCATCTCTGAAGAGAAAGATTAAGCAACTATTAACTTGATTTAAAAATCATTTATCAAAGAATTGGCAAGCTAGTGACACATAGTCTGAATTCTGCCTACAGTATATTTTGTTTTATAACTGTACAGTGTTTCAAAAGGATTGGAATTTTCACATGAAAGCCCACATTTATGGCTTCTGTTTTTTAAAAAAACAGAAAGTATATATCTTACACTAGTCCCTCCTTTCTACATGCTGTCTTAGGCTATAGCTGAATAGTGACTTTCCATTTTAGACATGGCTGGTATCTCCGTTTGCCTCAGTCTTCACTATTCAGATTATCTTACACATTTCTTATTTCTCTCTATAATACTACATACCCGCCTATGATATTTACTTGTATTTGAGGTTCCTGATCTATTCAGATTAACCATTAGGACTGCTAGAATGTACATGAAAGAGTGAAACACACTGATATTAGCAGAAGCTAAATTTCATAGCACAAAGAGCACTGTGGAAGAGCAGGCATGACTCAGGTAGCAAAGGTGAAAATCTAGGCAGAATGGATATGAGCAGCAAGTGATAGGTTGTTAGACCCTCAAAGGAAGTTGAGAATCACAGAATACAGAATAGGAAATGCCAAAGACTATTTTCACCTTTTTCACAGCTTTGCTTAAAGGGCAGGACTAACCATAATAACTGGAATTAAATTAGTAAAACACACATTAAAACAGTCAATGTTATAAAAAGTAAAGCATTGTAGAATAGTGCCATATGTATATTCCTGACAGGTCCTTTCTAAAAAATAAGCCACCTCTTAACAGTGTTTTGACTTTTCTTTATATCAGTTCATTTTATTGTCTATAGCTGATAATTTTCAAATTATTTTTTCTAGTGATCTCTGCTGCTGAATTGATTAGCTATTATTTGTGCAAGAGTCCTTAGACATGATTATCCTGTGGATTGTGTGTGTGTGTGTGTGTGTGTGTGTATGTATATATGCTGTAGAAAAAACAGAATTAAGGAAGAAGAGGGAGTGGAGAGTGGAAGGCAGAGAGAGATAGATGTGGGGAGGTAGTTAATAGAAAGCGAAGGCACATAGCAGTTATTAAACTTAAAAACTAAATGTTTATTAGTTTTAAATGTTGATTAAATGATTGTTTTGTATTATAGTTGCTTTATTCTCAAGTAAATGTGGCAAACAACTGGTTGCCTTGAAATCTTGAACTATGAATGCCATGCTGTTCATGTTCTTCCATTTAATGCTTTAAAAGAGGAGTGATAGTAACGAAAGGGTCTCTGCAATGATGAGAGACAATGGTCACATACACCAAGTATGTAATGAGGATGACTGATTGCAGTAACAGGAAATGGAAGAAAGAGGAAATTGTAATATCGAAGAGAGGGGTAGGTCCTTGACAAGGCTTCCACAACAATTTACACAATTTTTATACGTAATTTGTTATCTAATACTAATTTTTTTAACACTGTGCTAGGTATATTGGGAAACATGGGGTCAGATTCTCTGTTGTTGACTAGTTTATTACAGAAGTAAAATTATTGGTGTTAAGGATATATAACTGACTAGGTTGCATTTGTTACCTAACTTTGCACTGACAGCAATTTGAAATGGTATTATGTGTAGAATATGATGTGCTGCCTTCTACCCCATGCATCACTGATTGTTGCCATCATATGCCATTTGAAGATACCTTTATGTTCGGTAATTAGATGAAATTTCTAAATTCTGACTGAAATTCATATAAGTGATAATCTAATCACACATCAGGAATTAATATTTCTGGATACCCCCTAATGGTGGGCTAATTGTTTAATCAGGAATTTATATATTCATTAAAACTCCTTAAATGTGGCATAAATTAGTAAACATATATGGGGAAATATCTCGCTTTCTCAAAATATAATACTGCATTACTAGACGCTAGCTATAGCAAGTAAGTAAATACATTTTCCTTATAGAGATATACCAAATGAATGCTATAGGAGTTATTATAAAAAGCTATCACATTTTTGCTTGGATAATAAACTGAATTATTACATTTTTGTGGTAGATTTTCTCATGGTGCCATCTTTGTTCAATTTCTAAACAAAGCTGTGCTCAGCTACTCAGTCCAAGCTGGCTATTTAATCTTATTGAGCATTTATGTAACACTTTATTCTGATTATTCTTAAGAACTGAATGATTACTAAAGCAAAGCAACAAGCTTACATGCAAATGATTATCTATTAAGAAACTGCAGAGAGGCGGAGCCAACATGGCGGCGTGAGTAGGACAGTGGGAATCTCCTCCCAAAAACATATATACTTTTGAAAATACAACAAACACAACTAGCCCTAAAAGAGAGACAAGAAGACGCAGGACAGTGGCCAGACTGCAGCTACACCAGCGAGAACCTAGCGACTGGTGAAAGGGGTAAGATACAAGCCCCGGCCCTGCGGGAACCGAGCGCCCCTCCCCCCAGCTCCCGGAGGGAGAACAATAGGCAGAGCGGGAGGGAGACGGAGCACAGGGCTGCCGAACACCCAGCCCCAGCCATCCGGGCCAGAGCGCAGACACAGTACATGCCCAGGGGGCCCTGGATACTGGGGGAACAGGGAGTAAGACCTCTGAGCGGGTGCTGAAGCTGATGCCCCTGTGACAAAGAAAAGCGGGGGCTTTTTGAAAGTCTTAAAGGGACAGGGACTTAAAAGCTTGACAGTAACAACCCAGGTCACAGTACAGCAGCTGGAAACTACAGGGAAAACCGGGTGCACTAACCCCCTGGGCAACAGCTCTGAGACCCCTCACGGAGGCAAACAGTCAAGCAGCCCCCCCATCCATTACCCCACCGGGCGATGCGAAAGCAGAGAAGCAGCCTGAGACAAATTCCGCCCACAAAAAGGGAAATTTCTCCCTTCCGGCCAGGCAAGACACAAAGACCCACTCTACATGCAATTACCCAACACAAGCCACTAGGGGTCGCAGTTGTCCCAGTAAAGAAAGGCCAGTAGCAAGTGAAAATTTTGGCCCTCCGAGCTGACAGTCAATAGCACCTGTCAACATGAAAAGGCAAAAAAATATGATCCAGACAAGACTAACCCAGACAGCTTCAGCATCTGCTACATCTTCTCCTGAGAAGGAATCTGGGGAGATAGATTTAGCCAGTCTACCTGAAAAAGAATTCAAAACAAAAGTCATAACCATGCTGATGGACTTGCAGAGAAATATGCAAGAACTAAGGAAGGAGAATTCAGAAATAAAACAAGCTCTGGAAGGACTTCAAAACAGAATGGACGAGATGCAAGAGACCATTAATGGACTAGAAAACAGAGAACAGGAACGCAGAGAAGCTGATGCAGAGAGAGATAAAAGGATCTCCAGGAATGAAAGAATTTTAAGAGAGCTGAGTGATCAATCTAAAAGGAATAATATAAGAATCATAGGTATTCCAGAAGAAGTAGAGAGAGAAAAGGGGATAGAAAATGTCTTTGAAGAAATAATTGCTGAAAATTTCCCCAAACTAGGGGAAGAAATGGCCTCTCAGACCACAGAGGTACACAGAACTCCCATGACAAGGGATCCAAGGAGGGCAACACCAAGACACATAATAATTAAAATGGCAAAGATCAAAGACAAGGACAAAGTATTACAAGCAGCCAGAGAGAAAAAAAAGGTTACCTACAAAGGAAAACCCATCAGGCTATCATCAGACTTCTCAACAGAAACCCTACAGGCCAGAAGAGAATGGCATGATATACTTAATGCAATGAAACAGAAGGGCCTCGAACCAAGACTACTGTATCCAGCACGAATATCATTTAAATATGAAGGAGGGATTAAACAATTCCCAGACAAGCAAAAGTTGAGGGAATTTGCCTCCCACAAACCAGCTCTACAGGGCATCCTACAGGGACTGCTCTAGATGGGAGCACTCCTAAAAAGAGCACACAACAAAACACCCAACATATGAAGAAGGGAGGAGGAGGAATAAGAAGGGAGAGAAATAAAGAATCATCAGATTGTGTTTATAATAGCTCAACAAGCGAGTTAAGTTAGACAGTAAGACAGTAAAGAAGCTAACCCTAAACCTTTGGTAACCACAAACTTAAAGCCTGCAATGGCAATAAATTCATACCTTTCAATAATCACCCTAAATGTAAATTGACTGAATGCACCAATCAAAAGACACAGAGTAATAGAATGGATAAAAAAGCAAGATCCATCCATATGCTGCTTACAAGAGACTCACCTCAAACCCAAAGACGCGCACAGACTTAAAGTCAAGGGATGGAAAAAGATATTTCAAGCAAACAACAGAGAGAAGAAAGCAGGTGTTGCAATTCTGGTATCAGACAAAACAGACTTCAAAATAAAGAAAGTAACAAAAGACAAATAAGGACATTACATAATGATAAAGGGCTCAGTCCATCAAGAGGATATAACCATTATAAATATATATGCACCCAATACAGGAGCACCAACATACCTGAAACAAATATTAACAGAACTAAAGGAGGAAATAGAATGCAATGCATTCATTCTAGGAGAATTCAACACACCACTCACTCCAAAGGACAGATTCACCAGACAGAAAATAAGTAAGGACACAGAGGCACTGAACAACACACTAGAACAGATGGACCTAATAGACATCTACAGAACTCTACATCCAAAAGCAACAGGATACACGTTCTTCTCAAGTGCACGTGGAACATTCTCCAGAATACACCACATACTAGGACACAAAAAGAGCCTCAGTAAATTCCAAAAGATTGAAATCCTACCAACCAACTTTTCAGACCACAAAGGCATTAAACTAGAAATAAACTGTTCAAAGAAAGCAAAAAGGCTCACAAACACATGGAGGCTAAACAACACGCTCCTAAATAATCAATGGATCAATGACCAAATCAAAATGGAGATCCAGCAATATATGGAAACAAATGACAACAACAACACTAAGCCCCAACTTCTGTGGGACGCAGCAAAAGCAGTCTTAAGAGGAAAGTATATAGCACTCCAAGCATATTTAAAAAAGGAAGAGCAATCCCAAATGAACGGTCTAATGTCACAACTATCAAAATTGGAAAAAGAAGAACAAATGAGGCCTAAGGTCAGCAGAAGGAGGGACATAATAAAGATCAGAGAAGAAATAAATAAAATTGAGAAGAATAAAACAATAGCAAAAATCAATGAAACCAAGAGCTGGTTCTTCGAGAAAATAAACAAAATAGATAAGCCTCTAGCCAGACTTATTAAGAGGAAAAGAGAGTCAACACAAATCAACAGTATCAGAAATGAGAAAAGAAAAATCACAACAGATCCCGCAGAAATACAAAGAATTATTAGAGACTACTATGAAAACCTATATGCTAACAAGCTGGGAAACCTAGGAGAAATGGACAACTTCCTAGAAAAATACAACCTTCCAAGACTGACCCAAAAAGAAACAGAAAATCTAAACAGACCAATTACCAGCAACGAAATTGAAGCGGTAATCAAAAAACTACCAAAGAACAAAACCCCCGGGCCAGATGGATTTACCTCGGAATTTTATCAGACATACAGGGAAGACATAATACCCATTCTCCTTAAAGTTTTCCAAGAAATAGAAGAGGAGGGGATACTCCCAAACTCATTCTATGAAGCTAACATCACCCTAATACCAAAACCAGGCAAAGACACCACCAAAAAAGAAAACTACAGACCAATATCCCTGATGAACATAGACGCAAAAATACTCAACAAAATTTTAGCAAACCGAATTCAAAAATACATCAAAACCATCGTACACCATGACCAAGTGGGATTCATCCCAGGGATGCAAGGATGGCACAACATTAGAAAGTCCACCAATATCATCCACCACATCAACAAAAAGAAAGACAAAAACCACATGATCATCTCCATAGATGCTGAAAAAGCATTTGACAAAGTTCAACATCCATTCATGATAAAAACTCTCAGCAAAATGGGAATAGAGGGCAAGTACCTCAACATAATAAAGGCCATCTATGAAAAACCCACAGCCAACATTATATTAAATAGCGAGAAGCTGAAAGCATTTCCGCTGAGATCGGGAACTAGACAGGGATGCCCACTCTCCCCACTGTTATTTAACATTGTACTAGAGGTCCTAGCCACGGCAATCAGACAAAACAAAAAAATACAAGGAATCCAGATTGGCAAAGAAGAAGTCAAACTGTCACTATTTGCAGATGACATGATACTGTACATAAAAAACCCTAAAGACTCCACCCCAGAACTACTAGAACTGATATCGGAATACAGCAAATTTGCAGGATACAAAATCAACACACAGAAATTTGTGGCTTTCCTATATACTAACAATGAACCAACAGAAAGAGAAATCAGGAAAACAACTCCATTCACAATTGCATCAAAAAAAATAAAATACCTAGGAATAAACCTAACCAAAGAAGTGAAAGTCTTATTTTCTGAAAACTACAAGTCACTCTTAAAAGAAATTAAAGGGGACACTAACAGATGGAAACGCATCCCATGCTCATGGCTAGGAAGAATTAATATCGTCAAAATGGCCATCCTGCCCAAGGCAATATACAGATTTGATGCAATCCCTATGAAACTACCAGCAACATTCTTCAATGAACTGGAACAAATAATTCAAAAATTCATATGGAACCACCAAAGACCCCGAATAGCCAAAGCAATCCTGAGAAAGAAGAATAAAGTAGGGGGGATCTCACTCCCAAACTTCAAGCTCTATTATAAAGCCATAGTAATCAAGACAATTTGGTACTGGCACAAGAACAGAGCCACAGACCAATGGAACAGACTAGACAATCCAGACATTAACTCAGACATATATGGTCAATTAATATTTGATAAAGGAGCCATGGACATACAATGGCGAAATGACAGTCTCTTCAAGAGGTGGTGCTGGCAAAACTGGACAGCTACATGTAGGAGAATGAAACTGGACCATCGTCTAACCCCATATACAAAAGTAAACTCAAAATGGATCAAAGACCTGAATGTAAGTCATGAAACCATTAAACTCTTGGAAGAAAACATAGGCACAAACCTCTTAGACATAAACATGAGTGACCTCTTCTTGAACATATCTCCCCGGGCAAGGAAAACAACAGCAAAAATGAACAAGTGGGACTATATTAAGCTGAAGAGCTTCTGTACAGCAAAAGACACCATCAATAGAACAAAAAGGAACCCTACAGTATGGGAGAATATCTTTGAAAATGACACATCGGTTCTCCAAAAAAGAAATACAGATGGCCAACAGACACATGAAAAGATGCTCCACATCGCTAATTATCAGAGAAATGCAAATTAAAACTACAATGAGGTATCACCTCACACCAGTAAGGATGGCTGCCATCCAAAAGACAAACAACAACAAATGTTGGCGAGGCTGTGGAGAAAGGGGAACCCTCCTACACTGCTGGTGGGAATGTAAACTTGTTCAACCATTGTGGAAAGTAGTATGGAGGTACATCAAAATGCTCAAAACAGACCTACCATTTGACCCAGGAATTGCACTCCTAGGAATTTACCCTAAGAATGCAGCAATCAAGTATGAGAAAGACCAATGTACCCCTATGTTTATCACAGCACTATTTACAATAGCCAAGAATTGGAAGCAACCTAAATGTCCATCGATAGATGAATGGATAAAGAAGATGTGGTACATATACACAATGGAATACTACTCAGCCATAAGAAAAGGGCAAATCCAACCATTTGCAGCAACATGGATGGAGCTGGAGGGTATTTTGCTCAGTGAAACAAGCCAAGCAGAGAAAGAGAAATACCAAATGATTTCACTCATCTGTGGAATATAAGAACAAAGGAAAAACTGAAGGAACAAAACAGCAGCAGAATCACAGAACTCAAGAATGGACTAACAGGTACCAAAGGGAAAGGGACTGGGGAGGATGGGTGGGTAGGGAGGGATAAGGGGGGGCAGAAAAAGAGGGGTATTAAGATTAGCATCCATAGCGGGGTGGGAGAAAGGGGAGGGCTGTACAACACAGAGAAGACAAGTAGTGATTCTACAACAGGTTGCTACGCTGATGGACAGTGACTGTAAAGGAGTATATAGGGGGGACCTGGTATAGGGGAGAGCCTAGTAAACAAAGTATTCGTCATGTAAGTGTAGATTAATGATTAAAAAAAAAAAATGCAGTTCCTATGTGGTGACCTCTAATGAGTTCTACACAATGATATAAAGGACATATAAAAGTGTAGGCAAAGGGTCTGTTTGTGTTTATACAGAGGATCAAAGCCTAATTTGGCTACCCCGAAAATGAACTAAGATACGATATGAAAAAGAACTTCCAACATCAGCACTCTCGGGAAGCTCATGACAGAAGATGATCAGAAAAAAAAAAAAAAAACTTCAACAAAGATCCACGCACTGTCACAGGTGTAGATGCACTCATCCCACCAGTTCCTGGACTTGCCATGGGAAAGATGAAGGAGATATCTAAGCTGGCCTGTGCATGCAGTAAAACAAAAATTGGACTGGATCTATACTGTTGGAACTCAACCAAGAATTAGGAGAAGTGCAAATTGTAGCACTCCAAAATCTTACAACCACAGACTATTTATCGTTAAAAGAACATATGGGATATGAACAGTCCCCAGGAATGGGGTGTTCTAGTTTATCTGAATTCTCTCAGACTGTTTAAGTTCAGTCGGACAATATCCACCATATCATAGATAAGTTTTCACAAATGCCTAAGGTGCCTAACTGGTTTTCTTGGTTTCACTGGAGATGGCTGGTAATTACAGGTATGCTTTGGTTAGGTAACTATATTCCTATTATGTTAATGTGTGTGCACAATTTAATTAGTCGTTTAAAACCTATCCATGCTGAAGTTACGCTACAAGAAGATATGTCAAAGAAATAATCAATCTTCCCAGGTTTTCTTCTGCCTGCTACTTCTGTAGCTTTTCTTCTTCCTACCTAATCACAACCTTTAAATAGAACACATGCCACATGTCGAATTTACCGAGTATCATAATTCTTCCAAGTGGTAAAGACACCTCAAGACAAATGCTGGGCATAGAAGCCACAGGGCATAAATATCCAAAGAAGTAAAAAGCTAACCTTTTCAAACGATAAGGCCTCTCTCTCACTTACCAACTTAACATTTCCCTGTATGGCACCGGAAGATGACTGATTAGCCAGAGACGGGTAAGATTCCTCAAGGGAGGAACAACCTAAGACAGGCACAGTCGCAGGGGGCCATCTGGTGAGAAATTGGGGATCAACAGAGGTGAGGCTTAGAACCTCACCCCCCCTGTTCTGAGAGAAATCTTCTGCATACATGGATGTTTATTGCCCTCGTCTAGCTCGGATTAACACATAGTCTACAGGCACACACCTGATCATCTACATTTGCTTTCTTACAACACTAAACTCTGTTTTCTACCTTTATCTCGTATCTACCTACCACTTCAGCATTTTATTAAAAATAATAATAATAGAGAAATGTGGTATCCACATATAAATCAGGTTTAAAAATCAAATGAATATTCATATTTGAACTGACTGTGTATAGTTCATAATGCATGAACAAAACCGAAAGCTTCTGTGATGACTGCCCTTGCACTGTTCACCATGTAACTTATTCACTATGTAAGAATTTGTACTCCATGTAAGAATTTGTTCGTTATGCATCAGAAGATTGGAGACTGACAAAAATTGGGCTTGGGGTAGATTAATGATTGTGCATTGAGTATTGACCCCCCTATACAGAGATTTGTTGTGGTTAACAACTATTTGATCAATAAATATGAGAGATGCCCTCACAATATATATATATATATATATGTATATATATATAAACACACTTCCAATTGTAAAATAAATAAGTAACCGGGATGTAATGTATAGCATAAGGAATATAGTCAAAATATTGTAACAACTTGGTATGGTGATACCTGGTACCTAGAAATATCATGTATATAAATGTTGAGTCGCTGTGTTGTACACCTGAAACTAATGTAATGCAATGCTGTTGTCAACTACCCTTCAATAAATAAATAAATAAATAAATAAATAAATAAATAAATAAATAAATAAATAAATAAATAAAAGAAAGAAAGAAACTGCAAGGATTTTTGAACAATCAAATCCAAAATGGAGAATTATAATAATCACAACAATGTGTCAAACTGATAACTCCAGTTTAAAGTACCCCAAGGATAAAATATTGGAAAGAGAAAAACAAAGCTGAAATGAATGTATGGCTTTCATTTTTGCTGAATCCTGGTACTTATTAAGATCAGTCTGGTTTTGAGCCCTTGTCTCCCCAGTCTTGCTCAACTACCCATTCCTAACAGTGGTCAAATGAATCAAATATAAAGGCTCAACTTTACCTCCAAGTCTTAAGAGTAACCCCAGTTGGACCCACAAGTGGAGAAAGTATGCCTAGTAATACACATAGTAACCCATCATTGGGGCCATTCATCCAAAAAACAGGCATTGAGATGACAAAAATGATCCCTGCACTTCCGGGATTCACCCTCTGGAAAGAAGAGGGCCAATAACAACACATAATCACAATTCAGTGTGAATCATGTTATAATGGCTGTTTGTACACAGTGATATGATTGAGAGATAGAGCTGAGGACTCACCCTACTCATCACACAGAAACTGATGATCACTTCTTGAATGATATTATGAGTTCTCCAGCAGAAGAAAGAGTTCTAGTTGAAGGAAGTTCTTGTGCAAAATGCATAGGCAAAGAAGGATACAATAATCACATTTGTTTTGAAAAGATGGAACTACAGAGGTAGTTTGGAAGATAAAATATGATGAGATTAAAAGTAGAGAGACAGATAAAGGGTATTTCAAAAGTCTAGGCAAAAAATACTGATGGGTAGAATTTAGTCAATGGATTGAGAACAGAGAAGGAAAAGAATTAGAAGTAAAATTTGTTCAGGGGGCAAAAAAGTACTTGAATTAAATGCCAGGAATATGGGAGAAATATGGGTCAGGTTAATTTGAGACTGCTAACATGTTAGGCTGGATGGGTTATAATGTTTTTATTACTGAGAGAAAATATAGGAAAACAAACATGCTTTACAGGAAAGAATTTGGTTTTGAACATGCTAGTTAAAGTACCAGCAAATATAGAAACTAACAGGTGAAGATAGTCAATAGGAAGCAAGAAATATGAGTCTTAAGAGAGGTAAAGGATGAAGACAAAGTGCTGAGAGACATTAGTGTAATCATTTACATCAAAATGTCAGACTTCATTGTTGACAAGAAGAAAATAATTTTATGCTTTTTTCTTACTGTCTCTTAAAACTCTTAGAGTGAGCAATTTTCCCACCTGCTGGATGACATCTCGAATGGCTCTCTTGCTAGATCATTGTTTTATAACTAAAAAAACCTTCTGGTCATTTTTTTTTAATTTTCCAGAACAGTCTCCATGGACTACATATAATCTAGTCTAGATAATTCTCAAACTCTGGCTTTCCTCAGAACTCCACCTCTTCCCACACTGGGATGGATTTATTAAATTTATTCATTTTGTACTATCTTCATCCTTCCTGCCTTCACCCAAGACTGTAGGGAGAGAAACGAGGAGAAGAGGCTGTAAACATCTTGCTTGCTGAGAGTAACCTGGTATCTTCACTTTCAGGTTCCAAGTTGAGTGTCTTGGGTACTTTTTATGGATTCCTTGAATATTACCCTTCCAACAGCATCTGACTATAGATTCCTTAATGCAGGTAAAGTTTTCTTCTGGCTGGCAGCTTACTATATCTCCTCAGATTCTCTGGTATACTATGGAATTTCCTCCCTGGGCTATGGGAAATATACATGTATTCCTAATTATCTGAAAAATAAAATATGGATCCCAGCAAAGTCACTTCCTTGTTCTTTTAGCCAGTTCCAGTCTTTAAATATCTCAGGTACTCAACATGTGCTTACATTCTTAAAAATTTGAAGAGACAAATTTTAAGTATTGGATGCTTGTGGTGAGGGAAAAGCTGACCCTTACCCTGGCTTATGAAGTTGAGGCAGGTAGTTGCTAGACTAACAGCTTTAAATCAAAATTTTTTACCACAAAATTGCACATTTGATGTTAATGGACTGAATGCATGAATCAAAAGACATAGAGTTACAGAATGGATAAAAGAGCAAGACCAATCTATATGCTACCTACAAGAGAATCCCTTCAAATCCAAAGACATACACAGACTAAAAGTGAAGGGATAGAAAAAGATATTTCATGCAAACAATAGGGAGGAAAAAAGCAGGAGTTGCAGTACTTGTATCAGATAAAATAGACATCAAAACTAAAAAAGTGACAAGAGACAAAAAAGGACATTATATAATGATAAAGAGGTTTTTCCAACAAAAGGATATAACCATTATAATTATCTATGAACCCAACAAAAAAGCACCTATATATGTGAAACAAATACTAACAGAATTGAAGGGGGAAATAGAATGCAAGGCATTCATTTTAGGAGACTTCAACACACCACTCACTCCAAAGGACAAATCAACCAGTCAGAAAATAAGTAAAGAGACAGAGGAACTGAACAACACATTAGAACAGATGGACCTAACAGACATCTACAGAACACACCACCTGAAAGCAACAGGATATACATTCTTCTCAAGTGCACATGGAACATTTTTCAGAATAGATCACACACTAGGCCACAAAAAGAGCCTCAGCAAATTCAAAAAGATTGAAATTGTACCAACCAACTTCTCAGACAACAAAGGTATGAAACTAGAAATAAATTGTGCAAAGAAAATAAAAAGGCCCACAAACATATGGAGGCTTAATAACATGCTCCTAAATAACCAATGGATCAATGACCAATTTAAAACAGAGACAATGCAATATATGGAGACAAATAAAAACAACAGCTCAGTGCCCCAACTTCCAGGAGATGCAGTGAAGGCAGTATTAAGAGGAAAGTATATAGCAATATAGGCCTATCTCAAGAAAGAACAATTCCAAATGAACAATCTAAATTCACAATTAATGAAACTGGAAAAGGAAAAATAAATGATGCCCAAAACCAGCAATAGGAGGGATATAATAAAGTTCAGAGCAGAAATAAATAACATTCAGTAGAATGAAACAATAGAAAGAATTCATGAAACCAAGGGCTGCTTCTTTGAGAAAATAAGCAAAATAGATAAACCCCTCACCAGACTTATCAAGAAAAAAAGAAAGTCTACAAACATAAACAGAATCAGAAATGTGAAAGGAAAAGTCACTATGGACACCACAGAAATACAAAAATTATGAGAGAATACTATGAAAAATTATATGCCAGCAAACTGGATAACCTAGAAGAAATGGAAAACTTTCTAGAAAAATATAACCCTCCAAGACTGACCCAGGAAGAAACAGAAACTCTGAACAGACCAATAACCAGCAATGAAATTGAATCAGTAATCAAAACACTACCCAAGAACAAAACTACTCAAGAACAAAACTTCTGGGCCAGCTGGATTCACTACTGAATTTTATCAGACATTTAGAGAAGATTTAATACTCATCCTCCATAAAGTTTTCCAGAAAGTAGAAGAGGAGAGAAAACTTCCAAACTCAGTCTATGAAGCCAGCATCACTCTAATATGAAGGCAAAGACAAAAAAGAAAATTACAGTCCAATATCCCTGATGAATATAAATGCAAAAACACTCAACAAAATATTAGCAAACCAAATTCAAAAATACATCAAAAAGATCATACGTCATGATCAAGTGGGATTTATCCCAGGGATGCAATGATAGCACAATATTCAAAAATCCATCACCATCATCCACTACATCAACAAAAAAGATAAAAATCACATGATCATCTCCATAGATGCTGAAAAAAGCATTTGAAAATTCAACATACATTGACAATAAAAAACTCTGAACAAAATGGGTAGACAGAGCAAGTACCTCAACATAATAAAGGCCATATATGACAACCCCACAGCCAACATCATACCTAACAGTGAAAAGCTGAAAGCTTTTCCTCTAAGGTAGGGAATAAGACAGGGATGCCTTCTCTCCCCACTTCTATTCAACATAATACTGGAGGTCCTAGCCACTGCAATCAGACATTACAAAGAAACAAAGGCATCCAGACAAGTAAGGAAGAAGTTAAACTGGCACTGTTTGCAGATGATATAATATTGTTCATAGAAAACCCTAAAAAATTCACTCCAAAAGTACTAGATCTAATATCTGAATTCAGCAAAGTTGCAGGATACAAAATTAATACACAGAAATCTGGGGCATTTCTATATACTAATGATGAACTAGCAGAAAGAGAAATCAATAAAACAATTCTGTTTACAAGTGCATCAACAAGAATAAAATATCTAGGAATGAACCTAATGAAGGAAGTGAAAGACCTATACATGAAAACTACAAGACACTCTTGAGAAAAATTAAAGAGGACACCAATAAATGTAAATACATCCCATCCTCATGGGTGGAAGAATACTGTTAAAATGGCCATTCTGCCTAAAGCAATCTACAGATTCAGTGCAATCCCTATCAAAATGCCAACAGCATTCTTCAGTGAACTAGAACAAACAGTTAAGTTAATATGGAACAACAAAAGACCCCAAATAACCAAAGTTATCTTGAGAAAAATAAAGCTGGGGGGATTATGCTCCATGACTTTAAGCTTAACTACAAAGCCACAGTAATCAAGACACTTTGATACTGGCACAAGAACACAGCCATAGATCAATGGAATAGAATAGAAGTTCTATATATAAACCCACACATATATGGCCAATTAATATATGATAAAGGAGTCATGGATATACAATGGAGAAATGACAGCCTCTTCAACAAATGGTGTTGGCAAAATTGGACAGCTAAATATAAGAGAATAAAACTGGATTATTGTCTAACTTCATAAACAAAAATAAACTCAAAATGGATCAAAGACCTGGATGTAAGTCATGAAACCATAAAATTATTAGAAGAAAACATAGGCAAAATTCTTTTGAATATAAACATGAAAAACTTTTTCCTGAATACATCCTTTTCGGGCAAGGGAAACAAAAGCAAAAATGAACTCATGGGACTACATCAAACTAAAAAGTTTCTGTATGGGAAAGGACACCATCGACAGAACAAAAAGGCATCCTACAGTATGAGAGAATATATTTCTAAATGACATATCTGACAAAGGGTTAAAATCCAAAATATATAAAGAGCTCACATGCCTCAACACCCAAAAAGCATATAACCCAATTAAAACATGGGTGTAGGATCTGAACAGACACTTCTCCAAAGAAGGAATTCAGAAGGCCAACAGGCACATGAAAAGATGCTCCACATCACTGATCATCAGGGAAATGAAAATAAAAACCACAATGAGACATCACCTCACACCACTTAGGATGGCCAACTTCCAAAAGATAAGGAACAACAAATGCTGGCGAGGATGTAGAGAAAGGGGAATCCTCCTACACTGCTGGTGGGAATGTAAATTAGTTCAACCATTGTGGAAAGCAATATGGAGGTTCCTCAAAAAATTAAAAATAGAAATGCCATTTGACCCAGGAATTCCACTCCTAGGAATTTACCCAAAGAAAACAAGTTCTCAGATTCAAAACAATATATGCACCACTATGTTTATTGCAGCACTATTTACAATAGCCAAAAAATGGAAGCAACCTTTTTTGCTTGTAGATGAATGGATAAAGAAGAGGTGGTACATATACACAATGGAATATTATTCAGCCATAAGAAGAAAACAAGTCCTACCATTAGCAGCAACATGGATAGAGCTAGTGGGTATTATGCTCAGTGAAATAAATCAGGCAGAGAAAGACAAGAAAGACAACAACAAAGCAAAAACTGAAGGAACAAAATAGCAGCAGAATCACAGAACCCAAGCATGGACTAGCAGTTACCAAAAGGAAAGGGGGTGGGGAGGGCAGACGGGAAGGGAAGGAGAAGGGGATTAGGGGTATTATTACTGGCACACATAATGTAGGGTGGGTATAAGGAAGGCATTATAGCACAGAGAAGACAAGTAGTGACTCTACAGCATCTTACTACGCTGATGGACAGTGGCTCTAATAGGGTATGTGGTGGGGACTTGATAATAGGGGGGAATATAGTAACCATAGTGTTGCTCATGTGAAACCTTTGTAAGATTGTATATCAATGATACCTTAATAAAAAAAAAAGCATGTGAAAAAACTCAGGTGCTATTAGAAAAATCCTAACAAATGAGACAAAAATTCCAGCCTAACATTTATGTGGAATAACGTGCTTGTTCTATCCCATATCCATTTTCTTCCTGATAACTAAATACAGTGAAAAATTAATTGCACATTTGAAATACATAGTATAGAATTTCATTTTGGAATATGGAATACTTGACAACTATGATAAGTTATTGTCTTTTTGAAGTCTCAAATTAAGATAGGAAGTCCAAATAAAACACTGTTACTCTATAAGAACAAATAAAATTGCCCAATGAGATACTAGAGGGATAGAAGAGAACTGCAAAAGTCAAAATCCTGGAGAGAGCCTTAGAAATCTAGGAAATGGGCCAGTGAAGGGGACTTAGGAAAGGTAATGAGAATGAAAAACAGAGCCACAGAAAGACTGTATGGATGCTAAGAGAAGTGTTGATTTCAGTACGGTTGGAATATCTGCAGTGATATATGCTGCAGGGTGAACACTGAAGCCATTGATTATGAGACTTTCCATGCTGTGGTGATATTAATGAGTACAAATTAGAGTCAAATTTACTTCAGTGATTTGAAGTCTTTGGAGGGGAGAAGAAGAAAGATGATAGTAGCAAGAAGGGATGATAGCCAAAAAAAAAATAGCATTATTTATATATCTTATTTGGCATAGGGAAGTACAGAGTATGTTTGATAGTTCTATCACCTCTGCATAATCAGACTAGCTGTATTTCTTCCTGGTTCCAGAGTTCACACCTGGTACTTCAGATCACATAACTGTGCTTGACCTATGGTTCCTAAATTTTCATTCCAGTAACTTTCCTCATATCTATGACCATAGATAGGTCTGAAGTAAACTTCCTAGTAGATGGGATCATGGTCCATTTGTTAGGACTTTGGTCCTGACATGATTATCTAAGTATCATCTGATCCATTGTTGTCCTCACTATTCCCTGCCACCTGTTAAAATACTCTCCTACTTTATCATGGAATCCACCTATTTGGTGACTCTTTACTTACACAATCCTATAAATTATCATATATTTTGACATTTGGGTTTGGCTAGTCAGGTAGGTCAGTTCCCTCATTCTACCCTGCTTCTATGTTAGTCTCCTTCTGTCTTTGCTTTATCCTGCTAAAAGTAGAGGTCAGATCTAAAAATTGGGCCATGCCATGCTCAGCAGATATTCCTAAGCAATATGAAAATGAATACTGAAGACTTCATTTCTAAATATCTGTTACCTTTAAGAGTTATATCAGAAAGTGTCTCTGCTTCCATATTCTTAATTGTTTATATCCTAAGGAGTTGGGAAAAAATGTTATATATTAAAATCCTCATTTAACCAAGCTCTAATAGGGATATTACCTAATTGAAATGAATTTTATTATAGTTTTCAAATATAACTACTTTAGGGTACAATCAAAGCATTTTGTTATCATTAACTACTGCTCAACAGAAAAAAAAAGACATAAATAAAAATTCAACACCACTACTTTAGGCCTTAGTTAGTTGTTCTGAAAAGCTGATGGTAAGAAAATAGATCTCTGGATAGAGTGAAATAATGTTTAGCTCCTTTGGCAAATATTAATGGAAAGGAAATGGATGCTAACTCTGTTGTTACTAAATATCAGGCACCTAGTGAAATTCAGCATTATTTATAATTCTGTCATATGTGAGTGCTGGGCAGGACTATTGTTCCTTAAAGATTTTCTTCAACTTTATGATTTTCCCAGAGATACGTCATTGAAAATAAAACACTTTATTAAATATAGGCATAACTAGAGGCTGTAGAAGCAGCCTGAGGTTTGGATTTCTAGACATTTGTTTTCATATGCTGTCATTTTATTTTGTTTTTGTATCTTCACACACAGCAGGAACCTAGATAAATGGTTTGTCTATGAATGTATAATTTGAAACATATAGACTTATGTATATATATTGTATGATATGCCCAAAATCTGCTCTTCTAGAAAGTAGATTTGTTTCTTAGTCCCAAATATTGCTGATCCTCAATGGATATTATCAGTCTTGTTAATTCTTTCCTTTGCACATTTAAGTGCTTCAGCTATTTTTCCTTTGTATTGCTTATACTTAGGGTTATGTAAAAATGGTGACTGATATGAAATTCTATTGTAACATTTATGAATGATTTGGCTGAATTTTATAGTAGTTCTGTGAAGCTAATAAACAACAAGTGAGATAGAATGAATCAACAAAGATTTTTCTAAGAAACACAGAATTTTAGTTTATTTTCTCTGGATTTTCTTTTATTATATGCTACTTTACAAAGTTAGCTCTAAAAGTATATTAGACAAAAGAAAATATGAAATTGTTAATTTCCATTTTGAAATTCTACCAACATTTCCTGAACACTAATTATGTTGTAAACATTATTCTAGGCACTAAGTCAAGGCTTCTGATTCAGGATAGAGACAAGTAAAAATAATTAACAGCACAGTGAACATAATATGTGCAACACATTAAATTAAGCTTTTTGCTCAACATCCATTGCCTTTTTTCTTGCCAACAGTATCTTGATTTTGTTGGTTGGAGCAACTAAACACTCACTTTCCCTTGCAACTAGCTGTAGCCATATGATATAGTTCTAAAAAGAAAGAAAGAGGAAGTAGGAGGAAAAAAAATTTTGTAATTGTGTGGTAATGGACATTAATTAGATTTATTGTGGTGATCATTTCACAATACATACAATTGTTGAATCATTATGTTGTTTGCCTGAAACTAATGTCAATTATATCTCAAAGAGAAAGAGGAGGAGAAGCAGGACAAGAAGAGAGAGAAGGAAGGGGAAAATAAGCAAGAAGAAATGAGAAGAGAGAAAGTCAGAGTGTTGGCTCAGCCAGAGAGACTGGGAATAATCAGCCACAATGGTGGGGTTCATGTTTAGATTCTTGTTTGGAATCTTATTATTTATGTTGAGAAATAAAAGTAATTCAAGCAATAGAAACATTAGCTTTATTGCACAGATTCTGATGCTCCATCAAACTTTTAGAAAACAAGAAAAGCTAATATAAAACATCTTAGTCTCAAAGGAGCAAGTGACAGCTATGTTAGTGGTCAGAAATTATTCCAGCTCACTCCAAACTATTTAGTAAAGGTTCAAAAACATGATAGAGTTACACCCAAAGCCAGGCAGAAGATAGATGCCAGGAGAATGGAAGAACACTGCGACTATAGTCCAGTACCACACTGTAACTCTGGGGGGAAAACGTGTTCCCAGCCTGGGGCAAATAAACCTTTGAAGCCAAAATCAGTCAAAGGGAAAAATAAAGTGGGAGAAACCTGTTTATTACAAGAAGTTGTCCACTCCCACTCACCAGAGTCTCTCCCCATCCTGGCTGGGCAGAGGCCAAAAAAAAAACCTTTCTGGTCCCGACTTGCACCTCGCCTGTCCACACCCTCATAATCATCTATTAATATGGAGATGCACTAAGGCCAGGAGAGAGATTCTAGAAATACTGCAATTTTACCCAAAAGGAGTATGAGGAAATACAACTGAAATTTTTGAGAGTCCTGGCTCTGAAGGAAAATATCGTATATAAAGTAACAATTTACTCATATATAGTAAAACATGCTTATTAGCAAACCTTAGAAGTACAACATTTTGAATAAGTCAGTATCTTCCTGAATAATTAACATGCTGTGACACTTGACAAGGGTAAGATATTCCATAAAGGTTACTTATCTCTAGTCTATATATTTAAAATATGATGGCTAAAAATACTATTAAAATTTCTGTATCATTCAAATAATTACTTCTAAGCTCTTCAAGAGGAAACAAATTACATAAGTGCTGAGTAAATTGATTTTTGCCTATGTAAAAATTACCTGTAGTATTCAGGAAAGGCTAAAAGTTAATTTTATCCCCATAGTGATTTTTCAAAAGGCTTCAACTCTTGAGTAAACAACATGTCAGGAAAAACTTCCTTGCATTGTCTAGAGTCTGAAATACAACCAAGTCCACACCTGTACAAAATAAATGCTTCATTCTTAATGTCTGAATATTAAGAGATCCTCTCTACACAGTTTTTCTTGAAGGAGGATGAAATTTTTCCTCCCTAACATTAACTTTAGTTGATTCCCTTTCAGAATGAGAATCTGCCAACCACTGATTCTTCATCCCTTCCTTCTCCTAAGCCTTGGAGACCTGAACGGAATTAAATGCTTTCTAGTAATAAAAAAAGGATAGCTACAATGAATTGAATACCACTAAGTGCCAAGTTGCAGCTATTAATCCTCAGAGCCAAACTGAAAGGTGAAAGATATTAATTGTCCCCATTTTTCAGATGGGGAGATAGCAATATGTCATAGAGTTATAAGAGACAGAGCTCATATTTGAACTTAGATCCTCTTGGATTTGAAGCTGAATGATGGAAAGGAGAGCCTAGAGTTTTCCTCTGGCAGTGATAATATGAGCAACTTGTCCTTGAATGCCATGTCAAAATAGGGATCTGATGGCATTACTCCAAGTCTTACATGAACTTGCAATTAAAAATGCAAAAATAGGTGAGGACATAAAATGGACAGGGTAGAGAAAAACGATGGCCAAACAATATCTCACCATCTCTGACTTTGTCTACTGACCCCCTAGTCCCAATGGAAGATTTTCACCATTTCTTTTCTTCACCTTCTTTCTGACAGGATCTTAGACTCAAGGAACCAAAATTACCTCATGTTACATAGGGCATATACTGGCACACCCAGCATAACAAAGGGCATGGAGATAGTGATTTCTTGGGACTCAGAAAATAGGAAATGCCACGTAGCCAAGCTTCATAACATGAGCTATGTATAGGAGCTCCAAGCTCTTCGCTTTCATTGCCATTATCCCTATTGATTTATTCTCTGTGACTTTGCAGAGATTCCTTCTTTACCTATGTGAGAAGCATTTTTTGTCTTCTTTTACATTATATGTCTTTTCTTTACTTCAAATTTCAATTTAAAAGTAGCCTCTCCTTCTAAAAATTAACTTGGGTGCAGCCTGCCCCTGAAATCTCTTCCTACTTCTTGACTTTAATAGTTTCTAATTTGTCTATTATTTTAATTACTCAAACTCATTTTCTAGTTCAGTAATCTTATTAGTCAGCTATTAGTTCTATGCTATGTCAAGTCATAGGCGTGAATTAGTTCTCCTTGAGTGATGTGTGCATGCCTGCTCCAGACAGCTGTGCCAAGGGGGTGCAGGGTCACTGAGTGTCAAATATGC